>NC_082656.1:79451337-80726337 GCF_028023285.1 Balaenoptera ricei
GTTCCCCTGGGAACCCATTCTAGTTAGTGCCCCCAATAGGACCTAGAGTGCAGCCAAAAGATAAACCTTAAAGAACACCTACAACTGAAGGACTGGGGGAAGCATAAGTACCAAATGAGAAAGACAGAGGAGGGATAATCAGAAAGGCTGTGGGGAAACAAGAAAGAGCCATCACAGAGCCTGGAGATGGAGAGGGCCCAGGAGGAGAAGGTGGCTTCCGGCCAGTGTGGGAGAGAGAAGCAAGAAGGGGTGGGGAGGACCAAGACGAGAACCAAACACGTGCACTTCAAAGAGTTGTTGAGCTTGAAGATGGAGATTATAATAGAGCCCTTTTACTGCAGTGATTCAGGAAACCCAACTGCAAGGGGATGCAACATGACAGGAAGATGAGAAAACGGAAGCATTGAGTTTAGACCGCTTCGCAGAGTAATCTGGGCTGTGGGAATGATTAGGAGACAGAAGCATTTTTAACGCAGGGAGAGGGGGACACAAAGTGGAAAGACTGCCAGGTCTAAGGTGTCTCGGGGATGCGCTGGGTGAATTCCCCAGGCTCTGTGGCCCGAACTGGTTTAAACCCGAGAAGTGAGATGGAGTTGGTAGTGGAGAGGAGCCCTATTTACCGCCAACCTCATTAGGCATCAATAATGGCTATAAACAGATAATTTGCAAGAAGATGAAAGAATCCAAATTCATGTTGCCAATCCTAAATATTTAACTAATGGAAAATATAGGCTTTGAACTGGCTGTGAAAGTCTCCAACGACGAGCTACGTTTTAAATACTCTGTGCCCTGGAGATGATGCTTCAGTCCCCGGCTGTGCCAGATGGGGTGTGAGTCACACACGGCACAGGAAGTAACACTGGATTTCATATTCTGTTGCTTACACAGAGGATGTGGACCTTCCGAAAGCTGTTGCCCTGTAGACGAAATGAAAACGCAGAGAGAGGCAACTAGGACCACTGTGCTCCGCTGAGCAGACCGTGAGCATCGGACGCAAGCTGGGTCAGAGCTCCGCGGCAGGACACCGAGGACGGCAGGGTGCTGCCAGCACACTGGCGGGTGGAGATGTCTTCTTCTCTTACACCAGGGCGCAGATGCCAGATACAAAGACCCATCCCAGAGAGAGAGGCATGCATAACTGCGTAGGCTTGTCAGGGAGGGGGCCTGGTGCGGCTGAGTTAATGAGCTCTCCTGATCTCCCCTCCTATTTATTACACTGTGGGTGTCTAAAGAGAGCATCTTCTGAAGCACACATCTAGACTGGATGAATCAAAGCTTTATAATAACCTATTGTGTCCTGATCACTTAGGGGTTACAATCCTCAGAACAAACAGCGCCTACTAAGCCACGAGTGTGTGAAATAACACGAGCTTACAAAATGACAGGGCGTAATGTCTTTTTAAAAATAGGTACAACAAGGAGCGTATGTGAACAAATCCTTGAGGTTTTTTAGCTCCTTTTCTCTTTTCCTTCAGCATTTTTATTCACTGTGCCCCTCACTGTTTTTCTCACTTCTGCTTTACACTTGAACTGATCTCCTTTACCCAGAAAGATTATTTCTCTCCTGACTTCACTTCGTCTCCCTGGTTTCTGATCAATTTCTTTCCTCTAACTCTCAGACTTCTTAAATAAATTGTGCACAACTCCTTCCAATTTTCCACCAGTTTTGTCTTTTCTCCCCTTAGATGGCATCTGTGACCCTGATGCTCAGCTAATTTCATAGTGTCAAAGGCCAGACGCAACCTCACTGGCTAATAAGCCCAGTGGACTGTCTTCAGCCTTATGTGTTGGGATGTGAATCCCAGAGACAGAGTGTGGATTCCACCCCATCCTGCTTGCTTTCTTTTCTTCCACTTTATTGCTCTCCCTGATTTCACACTTCCTTCTTTCCTGTCTTTCCTGCCTGTCTGTGTCTATCTTTCTGTCTGTCATGCACTGATGTATTTTATTTAGTTGACCTCCTTGCTGCCTCCCCCCTCTTTCTTCTCCCACTCCTCCTAGGTCAGTTCTTTTGCTCTTAGCCCAGGACGCCTCAGGCCTGTCTCTTTCTCAAGCCCATTTCTCTTGCTCTAGAAGGTAAAACACTGCTGACCCACAGGCCACACTGGTCTTGCACGTATGCTTGTCTTCATCGGCTACGTTTTACTTAACACTGGGGCATGATTTTTACACTGGGAGATTTGAACATTCTGGTTTCTATTGAAAACTTGAAAAATCTGGAAATATTTCTACCTGACACCCAGCTGAACAATATTCTTCTAGATGGACCACAGGTCGATGGCTCACACCAAAGGCTACGCCTGGAGGCTTCCCACCATTCAGACCGTTTTGCTGGGTCCCACAGAAGCTTTTCATTGACTGCCATTGTTTGCTAGGAGTGCAATCTTTTTTTGCCATTAGCCAGACGAAAGAGGCTTATGTATTAACTACCAACATTAGGTCTGTCCAGTAAAATTTTCGTATTCAATTAGTGTAAAGAGAGTGTCTTTAACGACCCATTTTTTTGGTTTTACTCAGCAACAGAACATACTGCATCCTAGTTAAATTACTTTCATGTTAACGCGTATTAAGAATCACAAGTAACGGGGGTTTCCCTGGTGGCGCAGTGGTTAAGAATCCGCCTGCCAATGCAGGGGACACGGGTTCGAGCCCTGGTCCCGGAAGATCCCACATGCCGCGGAGCAGCTGGGCCCGTGAGCCACAACTACTGAGCCTGCGCGTCTGGAGCCTGTGCTTCGCAACAAGAGAGGCCACGATAGTGAGAGGCCCGCGCACCGCGATGAAGAGTGGCCCCCACCTGCCACAACTAGAGGAAGCCCTCGCACAGAAACAAAGACCCAACACAGTCATAAATAAATAAAATTTAAAAGAAATAAGCAAAACATTCTCTAAAAAAAAAAAAAAAAAAAAAAAAAGAATCACAAGTAACGTAAGATAACCTCAAAATTCTATAATTGAACGTAACTCTTGACTTGTAAGAAGGAGACTTATTTTTAGAGGAGTTTGAGGTTCACAACAAAATTGAGTGGGAAGTACAGGGATTTCACGCTCACACACATGCACAGTCTCCCCTCCTGTGACACGCCCTCATCAGAGTGGGAGATGGGAGAGCAGGTACAGCCTGTGATCCGACGCCGACACGTCACCATCACCCAAAGCCTGCGCTCTACGTCAGGGTCCACTCTTGATGTTGTACATTCCACTGGGTTTTGTCAGATGTGTAATGGCACGTGTCCACCATCACGGTGTCATACAGAATAATTTCACTGCCCTAAAAATCTCCTGTGCTCTGTCTATTCATCCCTTTATCCCTCCTAACCCCCGGCAACCACTGATCCTTTTACTGTCTCCACAGTTTTGCCTTTTCCAGAATGGCACAAAGCTGTAATCACACAGAAAGTGCCCTTTGCAGACTGACTTCTTTCATCTAGTAATAGGCATGTAAGATCCCTCCAAGTCTTTTCATGGCTTCACAGCTGATTTCTTTTTAACACTGAATAACATTCCATTGTCTTGATGTTTATTTATCCACTCACGCCCTGAAGGACACCTTGGTTGCTTCCAAGTTTTGACAATTATGAATAAAGTTTCTATAAATATCCGTGTGCAGGTTTTTGTGTGGACGTAAGCGTTCAGTTCATTTGGGAAAATACCCAGGAGCATAACTGAAGATTGTTTCACCTTATTTTTTTCAGTGCTCTCTTGGTGACTGCAGGAATGTCAAAGGCAACATAGTGGAGTAGGGGAGCCACGGGAATCTTCTTCATCGACACAGATAGTAAAAAAAAAAAAAAACCATGTCAGAGTCTCTCTCCCCTGACACCCAGTCCCTGTTTAATTCGGAACTGGAACACAAGATATTTTTCCAGTAAAGTGCAACCACATAAAAGTGAAAGCAATGGTGAACATTGAGAACACCCTGCTACCCAGATTTATGTTGTCCATGACATTTACCATTAATTTTTCAGAATTTTTTTCTTATTTGAATAATCTCCTGTCTAAAGACTCAAGGAACCCTTAACTTGGGACCAGTAAGAATCACCCAAATAAATCATACTCTCTACTTGGCCAATTATGTTTAACAGAATAAGTAGGCATTCTAAACAATATTTCCTGGCTCTGCATCAAAATTATACTACTTAGTATACAAATGGAGAAACTCTTTCTACCATTTGTGGTTTTCACAGCAGGAGTTTTACTTTTAGTGATGATATATAATGTCTTTTGAGCTTTGATCTCCTTCTGCAGTTTCAGATTTCATGCTGGTTTTATTTCAGAAAGATGAAGCAGAACTTTTCCGTGTTCAGTACTCGTTTAATTCTAGGAAAAGTCTAAATGGGTGGCATGTAAAAAGTCTACTCTCATGTGGATTTTTTCAAAAAATAATATTTAAAATCACAATAAACTTCAGAAAAGGATATCATCTCATTAAAGAGATGAGGTAATAGGTGTGAACCTTCCTCCACAGATGCCATTAAAAGGTGGATTAGATTTGTTCCCTGCCCCTACTGGGAGCTGTATAAAGTACTATCTTTATTTAGTTACGAAGTTTCAAATGACAGCATTTATATGGTATCCGTTGATGTGAGAGCCTAAGGCCACTATCAGAAGGAAGGTGACACACAGAGAAACTCAATGATCAAGTCAATGGAAAGAGTGTTTCCTTATTTAATTTTTCCATTAAAGTTGCCTAAGTCCTGCTTTAATGCTAAAGAAATTTACATCCCAACAGTTTATGATGTGATTTAAAGTAAAACCCCTCTAAGAGGTACTGACACATTAAAGATATCCCTGGAAGATTAGTATTGGGAGGGACATTCAAGGCATTTGATTTAAATCCCTTGTTTTACTAGTGAGGAAGCTAAAACATGCAATGGTCACCTCATTAACCAATGATGGCCCACTGGACCGGTGAGAAGCCCTGCTTAGGAGATCAGGAGACTGAAAGAGCCTTGAGACCCTCAGACACTCAGAACTCGTATTGGCATTGATGTAACTCAGAAGATACTTTTTTAATCCTTTTTTTTTTTTTTTTTTTGGAATTTGCATCTACAAACACTGTGCTGAGACCCAAGAACCTGTGGCAGGTAGGAAACAGGAAGGGACTCTTCCTTAACTTAGAACAAAACCTTATTGTTTAGACTCTTAGAGGATGCTTAATATTTCATCTGCTAAACTGGTAACAGCATCTTTATAGGCTAAGATAAAATAAAAGCATATACACGTGTCTGAGCATCTACGATTTATTTATTGCTCAAAGCTAAATGGCCAATTGAAGAGGCTTAGAACAGCTGCCAACAGGAATCTAAGATAGTATTTTAAACAAATGTTCTAACACTTGTTTGGGTTAAGAAAGCCCAACAAATAAACATTTTCTAAGCATGTTTCTATGGCTTTAGTTAGTTTTGGCAAAATGTTTGTGTGTAAATGTAAAAATAGACAACATTTTTTAAATCAGAGGCCACAATAATATTGTATATTTCTATGGTACGTTGCACTAATTTTCACCGACAGAGGCCAAGAAATATCCATGTTCTAAGACTACACTCTATGAACGCCGTCTGGACCCTGCAAGCTGAGTTTTTTTTTCTGCTGAAGCCAAAGTAAGTAAAAGTCTCTTGTGCGTAAGAATATTGTTTCTAAGCTTAACATTTTTTTTTTTTTTTTTTACCATTTTTCTGACATCTTTTCTGTGCATGTGAACTGAAAACTGAAGCCTTGTATTTTGGAACCAAACCAAATGTTTAAGTAAAAAGTGAAATGAATATCCCTTTATATCTCACTTCTTTCATCTCAAGCCCAAAGAGGCGAGAGTGGGAGGTGACAAGATGATAAATTAAAAAGCCAGAAGCCCGGACATCTCCAGGGATTCACAACCTCCACATTTATCCCCAAGCCTCACAGCTGTGCATCCCTCAAATGAGACTGTGCACCCAGAGCGGCTGGAGATGAGGGATTGGCAGCCAGGGTTATCGACTCTTTACATAACATCCAATTATTTTTCTAATTTAACACACATCTCAAAAATTCTGAGACTTGACAACTACCTCTAATATTATGAACTAACAACTGACATTCAGGGTATTATTCTATGTTAGGAGTAGGTGGGCTCTGTCCCAATATGCTGACTTTCTTTCTAGACCTTTTGTTCTATAAAAGATGTTCCTGGGCATCAAATTCAACTTCTGCAAAAGGTACACAGAATTCTGTGGTTAAGCAAAGCACTGATATGTTTTGCACCTAGCAAATCTCACTATAGATTTTCATGCGCTGCTACCTTTTGCAAGGTGGTATATACTGTAGGTTGAAAACTTTACAGATATTATAGTTGTATACGATATTATATATACCAAGCTATGTACGTTGATAAAAAAAAGTTACCATAGGTTTTTAAATTTGATTTTGCTTTTCTCCCAACTCATATTTCTCAAGGTAAAATCTTTCTAAAAATTATTTTTCTTCTAAAGATGCTTTACAGAGTGTATCAAATTTAGCCTTTAAATGCAAGAAATGTAAGAACACTTTAATGAGAACTCCACTTCATTGTACAGTAGAAATTAACATAACATTGTAAAACGACTATATTAACATAACATTGTAAAACAACTATATTAACATAACATTGTAAAACAACTATATTAACATAACATTGTAAAACAACTATATTCCATTTAAAAAAAAACGTAAGAACACTTTGACTAATGGCAGCATAATCTAATCATGGGTATTAGAAGGAAATACACTATACTGAGGTTGTCTTCAGTATAATCCTATTTTTCTTAAAAAGAATCAGTTGGCACATGAGGACACATCTTTTAATATTTAATGTGGGACTTAAAGACAATATAGTGTAAAATCTGAATATACTGCCTTGATTTTAACTGACACCTAAAAGACGAAAATTCAGAGAAATATTTTGTCAAAAGGGACCGTAACACAAAAACTTGAATGCTCAATAAAGACCAAACCTATAGAGTAGGCCCCTAGGTCTCTGATTTATCATTAACATTTTTTTTTCGGCTGTACCGCGCGGCATGTGGGATCTTAGTTCCCTGACCATGGATCAAACCTGGGCCCCCTGCATTGGAAGCGTGGAGTCTTAACCACTGGACCGCCAGGGAAGTCCCCACTAACATTTTTTAAAGTAGAAATAATTCATGTTTCTTTTAAAAAAATTAGATCTAATCAAATTATTTTGCAGAAAATTAGAGTCTTCTGTTTGGATAGAAAAAAATTAAATATAAATTTTAAATGCCCTTTTATTAAAACTATTACGGACATGAAGTAATTGAAACTGGATGAAATCACGCTATAATTTGCATAAACATTCACGTAGAGAATATTAGATTCATTGTCCAGTTGAATAAAATGAGATTTAAAAAATGCTTTTAGAAACATTCCTTTATTTCTATATTGAACTTCCAAAACCCTGTATTCTACATGAAAACATTCTAAACAACCTCCTCTGTGCGGTAGGAAGAATAAGAAATGTATCCTTTTCTTGCATGTGTATTTTGTCCCCAGCTAGGTCAGAGACATTTGTAAGAAACTGTGTCTGCATTTTTTCTTTTTATTTACCCATAGCAGTCACTAAGGTCACTAAGTATGGTCTACAAGTTTTCAAAACACGCTCTTTGAAAGCTGCCTTTACGGTCCAGTGAAATACTCAGTTGAGCCGAGTCAAGAAGCGTGGACCAGCTCTGCTTCCTCTCAGCCCTGTCCCAGCTCCCAGCCCTTTCCCACCACCTCCAGGACTGAGTTTCCAAAGGCGGTAGGTTAGTCTTATTCCCGCCTTCAGGCCGTCACATATTTAACATCTAGATGTTTTCCTTGGCTTTGCAAACGTTGGTTCTCCCTTATCTTTCTAGTATTTCTGTTGAAGTTGGACCCTTCCAAGGAATGTTTTCTCTGTTTCCCTGTAAATGTGTGCCTTTGCCATTTTATGTACTCCAAGTTAGTAAAGATCAACGTTGACTTTGTTTTCTACCGTCACTGCAAATCAACCAACAATCTTTGAAAGGCTCTCGGATAATCCAAAGAAAAACAAATACAAAACTTGAAGCTTGAACAAATATAATGTTCATACTTTGGCTGGTTCCCTAAAACAATAGGAAAAACAAAAGAAACATCTATGAATTATTATTATCAATTATGAACTTATGTGGCCTTGGGCCTTCCTGCACTCTAGGGAATTCATGAGGCTGAAGCAGCTTCTTAAGGAATGAAGGTAAGCAGGAGAAGTTGAAAGGACCAGACCAAAAGTTTTGGACAGGTAAGATGAAATTCCTGTCCCCAGGGATACTTTTATATAAGTGGGAACTCTAGCTGGTTTCCATCTATTTTTGCAAATGCACCGCTTTTCTTTCATTTCCAGGCAGAGAGAGACAGAGATATATAGACAGACAGAGGAGAAACAGATACAGACTGGGAGACCTCAGATAGCAAACAGATGGAGAGAAATAGAGATGGGGATAAAGACACAGAGAAAAAACCCCAAATAATATCTGTTAGATATACAGAGAAAGAGTAACCTCTAAAATGAAAACTATGTTAAAAAGGGGTCTGTAATTCTCTGAACTTTTATTGAGTAGGAAGATGTGAAATATTTTGAGATTGCACCTGGAATTTACCATCTCTGTGGACAGGGAAAGTGACTTATGGGGACTCACGTGAGTTCCATAAATTATTTCTCCTGTGCAAATCTTTGAGAGACTTTTAAAATGAAGCTTAGTGTTAGAATGGTAAGGCCAAAGGAAGAAGAAAACACTTAAAGAGTTAATGAACAAACAAGTTTAGGAGAGATAGAAAACTCAGGTAAAAAATGACTCCCACCCAGAGCATTCCCAGGGGCAAGAGTGGAATTTTGAGTTAGAAACAGGAGTTGTTTTCTTCTGTCTAGCTTGCCAGGATTCATATAATTTGACTACCATTTTCCCTCTACATTTGACTACTATACACAATTTTGATAAATAAATGATTATTTAGATTTTTTTTAAAATTGAAGTATAGTTGATTTACAATGTCATGTTAGTTTTAGGGATACAGCACAGCCTGAAGACACAATGATTCCTTTAAAAAAGATCACAGGGTGGATAAATAAATATTCTTTTTCAGATTCAAAAAAAAAAAATTTATGAACTTATAAATATATATTGGATATTGCATATAGGCCATGCTAGGAGATTCAGAAGTGCATTTATGTATTTATGCAACCACTCGACAAAGATTGCTTGAGTACAAAATACTAAGTAGTGGGAATACAGAAAAAACAGGCACGTGGAATTATTGTAATAAAACACGGTGTGCAGTGAAGGTTTTAATTCAGGAGGTCCGAGCCCTGCGCTTTCTAGAAAAAGGTCTGTTTCAGGAGGACTGGCCCTTGACAGGCTCCTGGGGCATAACTTCTAAGCCTTTGCAAGGTCCTGCTGGGTAACAGTTGTCCGGGTATCCCTGAGGACCCAGGGCCACCCTGTATCAGTGGTTTGACCTCCAGGAGGCTGGAGGCTGTGTAGCTAAGGTCAGTCACTTCTGTGCTACGTGCCTATGTGACTAGCCCAAAATAAAACCCTGACCCCAAGGCTGGGTAGCTTCCCTCTGTGGCACCATTTCATAGGTGCTGTGTCATCGTTGCTGAGGGAATAAAGCCTGACGCATCTGCACGACTTCACTGGAGAGGAGGCCAGGAAGCTAGCGCCTGGTCTCTCCTGGGCCTCCCCCATGCGCCTTTTCCTTTTGCTGATTTTAATCTGTATCCTTTCACTGTGAGAAACCATGACCACGACGACATCAGCTTCTCTGAGTCCTGCTATGAATCATCAGACCTGAAGTGATCTTGGGGACGCCTGGCATGAATATGCATAGGGTGGACAAATGCACAAAGGGGGAGAGAATTTTCCTTAGAGATTCAGGGATGACATCAGATAGAAGGAGACGCGTGATCTGAATCTTGAAGACGAAAGGAAGGGGACTCTCATTTCTGATTACTCACTCATCCCAGAAACGATGCTTCATGATCGTACATAAATTACTTCATTCAATCTTCATAGTGTCCCTTGCTGTAGGAATTATCAGGCTCACTTTACTAATGAGGAAAACACAGAGGAGGGGTGGATGTGAGATTCCAAGATAGGTCTGTTAGACTCCAAAGTTCATGTTTTTTCACGATCCTAGGGGCATGGAAGCACATCCTACAATACCTGTTGAGGAAGTTGTAAACCTCTGGAGGAGGGTACAGAACAGAGTGAGAGGTAAGGATGGTGCTGGACAAAAATAGTGCGTGTCAAATTTTGGACTTTGTAGGGGATACAGATACACTGAATAAGGTAAAAGAGAAACATTTTATTTTTGCATTCAAAAAGTTTATCAACTGAGAGGCATAAACCAGATGTGCAGATATCTCTGTGCTATGTAGCTGGAAGTAAGGTTCTATCACACATGACAAAGCAGTGGTATAGAGGATGCAAATGGAGACAAGGTGGTCATGGAGAGCAGACAGCTTTCACAGGGTAAGGGGCATTCAGAAGAGAAAGGAAGAAGCATGTATCGTTCACACAGGTGAGAGGGGAAAGAAAAGGAAAAGGAATTCCAAAAAAAGGAGGAAAAGTAGTTAATGAGCCCTTACACCAAACAAGAAATGGTGCTTGTGCTTGAGATAATGATCAGTAGGGCTCAGTTTCTTGCCCTTGGGATGCTCATAATCTAGTTGTGGGAAACTGATGTGTAAACAAATCCATTTCAATCATACATCATTGTAAGAAAAGAGCTATGAACAAAGAGCTATAAACTTTGGAAACAGGAAGTAGTAGTTAGGCTTAGACAAGAAAGCTAGTTTTCCTATGTTCCATTCCACCTGTCTGACACCAAAACCCATGTTCCTATCCAGACAGGTGGCTTAGACTCCCAACTGTACAACTTACTAAGCTATGGTACCTCGGACAGGTTACCAATGTCCTGCACAGGTCTATTTTGCCTATCTGCAAAATATTATTTTATTTACCAACTCACATAAAAAAACTGACATACTAAAGTGGCTGATACACAACAATTGCTAAGTGACAGCTGGCTATTACTATCATTACACATGAAAATGAATGAAATTTAAATGAGAACTATTTGGCAATGGAATAGATGATACTGTTAGTAGGGGGAAAGTCAAAGTCACATTGAAGTGACAAAACTAGGGGGCAGGAAGAATGGACACACTCACTGTGAGCTCTGAATTCTTAAGGACTTGGTTTGAATTTTTACATCTGGAGAAACCATGCCACGGTTTGAATAAGCAATATGAAATTTTAAATGAGTAAAATAATTCAAGAATTATCTGATCTTCTTTCTTTTCTAGTCATTATAAGGTGGCCTTTTGTCTTATTTTTCACAAAGGATTGAGCCTACAGTCACACTTCGTCCTTTTTATTAAAAAATGTACATTTTGGTATACTACCTTTACTTTTAACTTTTTATTTATAGCATAAGATCAGCAAGTCTGATTTATATATTTTTTTAAATTTATAGCTTCTATCATTAAAACTGTCTGGAACTTTGGTAAGGTCATAGAAGTTTTTAATTTAGATACCTTTTTAATATAAAGGGAAGTTTACATGTGATATTTTGGTTTATTAAATTTTTCTTGGCTTTCTTGGTTTGTTAAATATTTCTATGTTGTTAGAAAATATTATTAACCAAATAGTATAGTTATTTAGATGTCTTTCTGTTTACCTTTTTTGCTTAGCATCCTTTGTAAACCTCACGGTTTTCTCATTTTTCCTTTGACTCTTTCTGTTCCCACCCTCCAGTCCCGCAGTTCAGGCTCCTGTTACACATATCTTAGCACCTGCCTGATCCTCTGTGCTCTGTGGGAACCTCCAGCGCAGAAGATGGTGATGAACAAAGCAATCTGGAGGAGATCTGCCAGTTCTCTGCTTGCACTGGCACATCGACTGAGCTAACATGTTCCTGATGAAATGAGCTTCAGTGTATTTTCACCAGTCAGAACCTGGAATGGGATCCTACTCCACCCTAAAATAGTGCGTGGCTTTTGGCTCGATGGAGGATTGGGGAGCAAGTTCAGGAATGTAACGGACAAGATAATAAGGGCAAGAATGGGCGTGGTAGAAGGAGATGGAGACTCAAGACAGACAGATCTGGAAGGATGGCTGCCAAGAATCTCAGAACCAGGGTCTAGCGCAAATGGACCAAGGAACTTCTTGCTTCCAGGAACCTAACAGTTGCCTCCCCCTTGTGGCCCAGAGCATATGGACAGCTTATAAATATCCAGATTTTGAGTCTTCTGGTCCAATCAACTCCAGGCAGAAATGGGGGCTGAGAGATTTTATTTGATGGTTCAAAGGTATATTCCTTGAGATGAGATAGGGAAAATAAAACCGATTGGGTTCACCTGGAAAAGGGGCTCTGAGTTGGAGAAAACCTCTTTTTATCATGGTTTTTTGGAACTTCTTGTAAAGTTTCTTTTTTCTCTTCATGGTGTTTTTCTCATGGTGTTTTTCTCTTTTTGGGGGGCCGTTGAGCAATGTGCAGATAGGGTGAGGGTGTGGAATATGCTTCTTTCTTCTCTTAAATTGCTCTATCAACTTCGTTTATTCCAAGTTTCCCATATCCTTATGTTCATGTTGTATTGCACTTAACTGATGATGCTTCTTAGTAATGACTTACAGACTTGATTCTCTCTCCCACCAAAACTTCACATGAAATTTGTGACCACTTCATTAGGAATTCTGATTATTCATTTTGTCCATTATTTCAGCGTGCTCTTTGAACATATGTGTAAATCCTGTATGTATACTGTATGTTGTTGACCATTTGAATTTACAGGGCAGGTCATGTTGTTGCATGCTGACGTGGAAGGAGGTGAACCCTGGAGACATTTCTATTGCAAATAGAAATGATAAATATTGAGTTAAAATCTGTATAATTTTGGCACCTGACATAGATGTATACTTTCACTTCTGAAAGACTAAGGTTTGAAATATACCTCCAGTTCTTTCAAAGAGCTATTAATACTCTGTGCTCTCTCACTTCTGTGTAAGATATAATAAAATTTTCCACAAACCACCTGTGAAGGAACAGCAGTGCCTTCAGTCCTATTTATATATTTCAATCTTTAGTGTTGCTGTAAAATCAAGCTACTGAAATCCACATTAAAAATTCCACTACATTCTTCTCATTCTTATGGCATAACTTTTTATGATTAATGAACATAAAGTACCAATTAAGAAGTTTACATTATTAATATTGCATTTACCAGGAGAAACAGCTATACGAGAAGCAAATATGATCACTGAAAAGTCAAATACTTTAAACCATCAGTACAATTTTTATATGATTTAGCAATCAAAATTCTGGAACTATTAAAATCAGTAACTGTCAGGCTTAGAAAAGTCATATGACTGTTCCTTACCTCTGTCTTGTACCAAGGAAATGTACTTGATTAATGCAAATAAGAAACAAACTGCGGATGTTTTACAATTCAAAGATGAAAAGTGCTAAACACTCTGGTGAGCCGTAGTGATTTTTGTTTCAATTTAATCCAACCCTAACTTATTAAAATTTACTGATAATTACCTGAGGGGAGATGGAGGCCACTATGCCAACAAGTTTGACTCCATTCAACAAATATTTACTGGTTCCAAGAAGAAAAGCTGTCCATGTCTCTACCCTCCTAAACTTTAACATCTGGAGAAGAAAGAGCGATGTTTAACTCTAGAACAGGGCAGAATAAAACAAGGGCCGAGAATGTGCTGCTGTAAATATTCAGAACCATGACCCATGATCTGCCACACTGGTCAGAGTGGTTAATCTGCTTAGATTTTGTGCCTAAGCTTCCTCACTTTAACGCTAGCCACTATAAGAAAAATATGAGAATAAAATGAAATAACGTGTGAATAGGTGTTTATTTTCAGCAGTAGAGCTGACCAGATGTATTTTTATAACTCCAGATACAGAACACCTAGTACTTCTGGACAAAATAAACACATAAAAAACACCTTTTAACAAAGGATCATAAGAGATAACTATGAACAATCATATGCCAATAAAATGGACAACCTAGAAGAAATGGACAAACTCCTAGAAATGGACAATCTCCCAAGACTGAACCGGGACGAAGTAGAAAATATGAACAGACCAACTACTGTAATGAACTTGAATCAGGAATAAAACAACTCCCCCAAACAAATGTCTGAGACCAGATGGCTTCACAGGGGAATGCTACCAAACATTTAGAGAAAAGTTAACACCTATCCTTTTGAAATGTATAGAAATATCAAATCACTATGTTGCATAGCAGAAACTAACAGAGTGTTGTAGGTCAATTATACTTCAAAAACTAACAAACAAACATTTAAACAAACTCAAAGAAAAAGAGATCAGATTTGGGCTTACCAGAGGTGGTGGTAGAGGAGGGGGAATTGGGTGAAGGCTGTCAAGAGGTACCACACAATTCCAATTATAAGATCAATAAGTACTAGGGATGTGATGTACAACATGATAAATATAATGAAAGCTGTTCTGTGTTGCATATAAAATTTGTTAAGAGAGTAAATCCTAAGAGTTCTCATCACAAAAAATTTTCTCTAATTTTGTTTCTATATGAGATGATGGATGTTCATTAAGCTTATGATGATCATCATTTCATGATGTGTGTTATGTCGAATCATTATGCCGTACACCCGAAACTTATACAGTGCCTAATGTCAACTCTATCTGAATAAAACTGGAAGGAAAAAACACCTCTTAATAAGTAACTGAGCTTATGAAATAGTAAGGGAGGAATCAAATATGTAAACACATAACTATGATAAGTAAGTTTAAGAATGAAGATATGAACAAAGCATCTTAGAAACAGAGAAGAGGGAAAATACTAATAGTGAGAAGAAATAATGATCTTACAAGTATATTCGTATGGTATTGAATCAAAACGCACACATTAACATGTACAATTATTGAAATGAATTTATTTGATGATTCATTAATAAATACACAAAAGTGTACTTAGAATTAAAAGTATATAAAATATAGCATGTCTGCTGAATTTTAAGCTCAATTCCTCAACAGAATTTTACCGTAAAATATGAACCTTGATTTCTCCCAAAGTCTTTGAGGTCTTACTTTCACAGATATACCCATTTTTTAACATATGATTTTAAAATCTACTCTATATTTAAAAATCACAGTGATTAAAAAGTCTTATAAGTTCCTCCTTTTCAACAAAATAGTCTACTTCGGAGTACATTTATTGTTTTCCAACCTGAGCTACATAAAGTCTTTGAACATATGCTTTCAGTGAGAGATAAAAGATGATGTTGTTTATAGATGATGCTTCTTATAGATGATGCTTCTTATAGATGATGCTTCTTATAGGTGATGCTTCTTATAGGTGATGCTTCTTATAGGTGATGCTTCTTATAGGTGATGCTTCTTATAGGTGATGCTTCTTATGGACAGTGTTTCTTATACATGATGCTTCAAGTCTTACTCTTTTAGCTTATAAAATAAGTCACATGATTTCTATAAGTCTAATCACAGTAGCAGAAAAAGTTGGAAGTTTCTACTATGTAGATGTAAAGGATATCTTTTTAATCAAGACCCATTCACGGCATATTTCTTAGAGGGTATAAATCAATACTTGTGGCTGTTTCGATTCTCACAATAATTATCAATAATAAAACAAATTATTTTAAAACAGCTAGAATCATTGAGTCTTAGCTGGAAGAATCTAATAGTCCCTAACTCGATTTGTTTTACATGTAGTTATTCCCAAGCTATTTATTTCTTATTTCTTTATTGATTTGACAGATATTGATAGCATAGAAAAGTTTCAAGCTTTCAATGCTTTAAATCAACTATTTTCACCTATTCATGTATGAAAGGAAAATGAAGCTCTATCATCTCTCAGGCAGAATGTAAGTCTCATTTTGTGCATTGCAGACAGTAGAGCAAAAGGCTGTTCTGGGCTGGAGATGGTCATAAATATTTGTTAAGAGTAACACGCTGTGAACCTCAGGGACGCTGGGATATTTTCTTGCATTGCTCAGCTATGATCCCTTACCAATAAAAACAGAGCTTGATGTGACTAAAAATTTTATTTCCAGGATGCTCTCCTTCAGAAATATTCATACACATGCACATGGATATATGTATGTTATTGTGCTCCTCGCCCAATTCACGTGTTGAAGCCCATTAACTCTCTGATATGATGGTATTTGGAGGTGGGGCCTTTAGGAGGTAATTAGGTTTAGATGAGGTCATGAGGGTGGGACCCTCATAGGAGACTAGTGATTTTATAAGAAGAGACCAGAGTGTGCTCATTCTCTCTTTTTCTCTCTCTGTCATTCTCTGTTTCTTTCTTTCTCTCTCTCTCTCACCATGTGAAGACAGAGCAAGAAGGTGTCTGTCTGCAAGTAAGGAAGTGGGCCCTCACCAGGAACTGAAGCTGCTGGCACCTTGATCTCCCAGTCTCCAGAACTGGAGAAATAAATATCTATTGGTCTATGGTATTTTGTTATAGCAGCCCGAGCTGACAAAGACAATACACACATATATTTACTGAAGCATTAATTATAAAACTGAGGAAGGTGGAAAAACCGAAATGCCCCTTAATGGTCAATAGCTAAATGGATTGTTTTACATACATATACGGAATCCGACGCAAACACGAACAATAGTAAGATGATTCTATATGAATCATAGAGGGATGCCCATGAAATATCTTTGATGCAAAAACATTTAATATAATTATGTTATTTATAAGGCTTATATATACACAACCATGTTTATACACACAAAAGGGTAATATCAAATTATTAATAATAGTTATCCTGGATAATTTGAAGGGCAACTTTCATTTTCTATTTTGTACGTTTCTGTATCAATCAAGGTATTGCAGAGTATGTATTGCTTTTGCAATATGTGACCAAGAAGGAAAATTAATTCACAGAGCTGAAAAACCGTTCTATGACGCAAGATGGACTATGACTTTTTTAAAAAATTAATTAATTAATTTATTTATTTATTTTTGGCTGTGTTGGGTCTTCATTTCTGTGCGAGGGCTTTCTCTAGCTGCGGCGAGCGGGGGCCACTCTTCATCGCGGTGCGCGGGCCTCTCACTATCGCGGCCTCTCTTGTTGCGGAGCACAGGCTCCAGACGCGCAGGCTCAGTAGTTGTGGCTCACGGGCCTAGTTGCTCCGCGGCATGTGGGATCTTCCCAGGCCAGGGCTCGAACCCGTGTCCCCTGCATTGGCAGGCAGATTCCAACCACTGCGCCACCAGGGAAGCCCGACTATGACGTTCTGATATTAAGCCACTGTTATGTAAACCCCACTGATAAAGCTATCCGTCCTACTTGGAGATGCTGAGAGATAAACCCATGGATCCCTAGGCACAGTATTTTTAGTTGCTACCATCCAGAAAAATGGAACTACAGGTTCTCATTAGAGAATAAGGAGAGGCACCGGATTTTGAGAGAGGAGACTAGAAAGGCTGAAACATGAGAGGCCCACACAACGATGCGTTGCAATCCTTTGAACCTTACATTCGAATCCAGCTCTCATTCATTGCATACGTGTGAAAGACACTATGCTCCTTGGTTCCTTACATAGCATTTTGTTTGCATACATAAGATGCTAATTACCATAAAGTGATAGAATGCCTCGTGTTCTTGACAAAGGGTTTACTGTAGATTCTTAGGATGATAAACATTCAGTCCTCAAATCAATATTTTAAAGATGCCCTTGAGGAGCCAAGTAATAAACTTATGAAAATAAGTATAATTATAACCTGATTTTATTTTAGAAGTTGCTAAAGAAATTCTCAGGGAAATTATTGTCTCTTTCAGCTCAATGAAATGGACACAGTTAAATCAAAAAGTAATAGAGCTTGAGGGAGAAATTATTGCCTCACAGAAGCTCTTTACTGAGAGTTGTTCAACCAACACTATGTAGGAACTCACAAAGAGAGCAACGCATAACCAAAGCCTTCGCCCAGTGCAAAAATACACGTTTCCCTGTATTCTTTTTAACAGACAAAGGAGTAGAAATACTAGGAGAAATGAGAAAGAAAGCAGTCCAATACTCCATAAATCTCTGACACAGGATGCTTTTGAAGATAGAATCATTGAGAAGAGGAGATTCCAGGTCTGTAGACAACCACATTCTTTTGGGAGATGAATTAGTACTCAGTCTACACACTAAATCTCTGAAATAAACAAATATTTCAAAAATCAAAGCTTTCAGATTAATACAGTTATGTTTGCGAGTGGCATCCTTGAGTTACAAAGAAAGCTCTGTCCTTGCAAGCGGCAGACATCTTCATGTTGGATTTGACATTTTTTAAAATAATTAATTAATTACTTTTTTGGCTGCGTTGGGTCTTTGTTGCTGTGCGCGGGTTTTCTGTAGTTGTGGCGAGCGAGGGCTACTCTTCGTTGTGGTGCCCGGGCTTCTCATTGCTGTGGCTTCTCTTTGTTGCAGAGCATGGGCTCTAGGCACACGGGCTTCAGCAGCCACGGCTCGCAGGCTCTAGAGCGCAGGCTCAGTAGTTACAGCGCACGGGCCTAGTTGCTCCACGGCATGTGGGATCTTCCTGGACCAGGGCTCGAACCCGTGTCCCTTGCATTGGCAGGCGGATTCTTAACCACTGCACCACTAGGGAAGTCCTGGATTTGACATTTTAAGGACACAAATTACTTGTCTTGAGCCCTGAATTTTGAACCGTGAACCACTCATCGAAGAAAGTGATTGTAAAATAAGATATTTTGAACGGGCAGGCAATGTGGTATAAAGAGCTGTAATACACAGGTTTAGAATTTTTCATCAACTATCTATCTGACCATATCCTTAACCATTTGAGTGTATGTTTTCTCATGCATGAAATGTATGAGGAAACTAAAAGTTAGATTAAATAAATTTGGCTACAAAAATATATAATCTTGCTTTTAAAAAAGCAGTGATGATATTGAATTAATCCAATTATTTTGAATAGATTATAAGCAAATTGATGATCATTCTAAGAGTAAGAACTCTAAAGTATTTCTTTGATATTTGGACAGTATCAAACCATCCAAAATATTTAATCTTTCATATAGCAGTGAATGAAGTATAGATAACTTTTCGTCATTTTATTAATTTTGTTTATAAGTACACATCAATTTAAGCACTTAGAGTTGGGATGTTTGCATTCTATCTCATTGGGCTATGATCATAGATTTATGTTGGAATCCCTAAATGAACTCACCTGGTAGAAATTCTCTGGCAGCAGAGACAACCACAGAGACCCTCTGCTGGGTCAATTAATACAAGTGTTCCCGTAATGAGCCAAGAGGTATTTAGGAACTCAGGGATCAATTAATTTGTAAGTCAACAAACAATTTAGGAGAATAGCTAGAGCGTTTAAGTGGACAGCTATTCTTTTAAAAATATAAATCATATTAATGTAAACTTAAAAGCATTTTCATGTGATGTTTAAAGCTCTTACTAACGGCATTTGCAGTCAGGGAAACTGAGTCAAGAAACAAATCCAATGAAATAAATGAAAATCATCTTTGGGTCCTATTTCAATTTCTAAAAAAAGATTGCACAGTTGAATGTTCAAGTAACTGCTGAGAACTGAGACCAGAGGTATTCCATAGTTTAATTACCAGGACCAAGGTTCAGACCTCCTATATCAACAGGACTTTATCATTCATTCCAGCAAATTCTTGCTCAAGGGAGATAAGGCTGTAAGCCAGTAAATAACTTCATTGTTTGCTTCAGGAACTTCCTCCAAACCAACAGACTGCTCAAACAGCCCCCTTCTCTAATGAAACAACTGTTTATTTATAAATACTTGCTTCAAGACACTGGCCTTTCTGGGTCCACCAATCCTTAATTATAGTATCATGAACTTGGTCCATTCTCAATCAGATCCCTGCACTGAAAGACTTACATCTTTTGAGTCCAGACCTCAAAGCCCAGAAATATCCATCCATGAGTCCCCCTTCTTAGGCCACTGAAGGACTTTGCCATGTACTCTCCCATGGGGAGGTAATGAACTGAGCTCTGTTTGGTCAACAGGCTGGTCTGGTGGTTGGCCAAGATGGCCTTAATGTTCCCTTCATGTAACAAAACTTCAGACAGGCTTCTTTTGAATTCTAGGCCCCTGACCTCCCTTTTCTTGGAGCATTCACTTTAAAAGACTTGTAATTGAAACCCTTTCTCTGCTCCTTTGAGATGTAAACCTTTGCCAAAGCCTCTGGCGACCTCTACAACCCAGGACTGTCTTCCTCACGGACCTGGAAGCCGTCCCTCCCACGTGCGATCGTCAGGGGAGATAGCACCCGCATATCCCAGCCTCCATGGGAGGGGAGGGTGCTGACTCCAGCAGGGGCGTACCCACAAGCTCTAACAGTCCCTGCTGTCATGGAAAGTTTGCTTTTCCTCTGAGGAAGGAGAATCAGCAGACTTAGCCTAAAATCCCATCCCTGTCCCCTAGCTCATAAAAACCCTTTATCCTTTTGTTTCAGCGGAGGGGAGCTCATGCTGCATTCTGGCCTCTCTCCCCTATTACAGTAGCCTTGAATAAAGTCACCCTCCTGGTCTGTTTAACATCATCAGGTGCAATTTTTGCTTTGGCATAGTCTTTCAGGTATTTGGTGTTCAGCATTCATTTTCTCACATGAAAAATGTACATTTTTAACGCACAACTCAAACATGATAGTTGAAATGAATGTGAAGATCCCCAAATGTGATTTTCATTTCTATTTGGACCTTATTTTTATTTCCTCAGAGAATTCAACAAAATCTAATTAATTATTCAATTTAACTAATGAATATTTGGAAACACTCAAAACACAAACGCTTCAAAGTATTTACAAATGCAATATAATGTATCAAGCAAGGTGAAGGAGACCTATGTGAGACTATAGGTAATCATATTTTCCACTAGTTATTAAATATTTGATGAGTGGCAGACATTGTTCTTTGTGTTTATTTAATATTCACAAAATACTATGAGGTTGGTTAAATTATTATTTCCATAATGCAGATTTTAAAAAGAGAGAGAGATAACAGAGTGGTCATGGAACTTGCCCAAGTAATAGAGAAAAGCCCAAAAAAGAAAGTCTGGTTTTGAGTCTGTGTTTAAACCACTATGCTATACTTACTTTCTTCCATATGGTTAAATGTTTACATTGATTTTTATTATTTTTTATTACATTTGCTTTTTGCGTAACTGGAGAAATTAAAGAAACTCATCCTTTTTTTAGTTTTCAGTAAAACCTTAGATTTGTGCCAATTCATCACAAAATACTCACCGTTATATAAATATATTTTACAGTTGTATTAAGTATTAAGAATACATATTTGAGAAACATACAAGATTTTTAGAAACAAATACACTCATTCCGGATTCTGAAATAAAATAATTTCTGACTTCTCATGAAAGCTATAGTTCCAGAGTTTCTCTAGAGTTTCATCATATGGAGTGAACCAGGAGTATTAAAAATTCTTCGCTTCAAAGTCACTTTTTTATTCAAATGAGTTCTGAGTGTCAAAGGAATCACTGATGTTGGCAGTTCCAGCCTTCTGTAGAAGATGCCCTTCAAGCTGGTCCACTGAACCAGGTGTGGACCAGCCACCCCACTTCCTAGACTATTTCCTCCCTCCTTGCCAAGGCTCTCTAGTAAGCATCTCGGATATCTGATTACATGAACTGACAATGCCAAAATCCTCAAGATACCTATTATATAATCATGATCTGCCTTTTGGGAATTTCAAAACTCCTGGTAGTGTAACTATTAGCCTCTTATGAAACTGTTGCTTCATATTATCTCTGTCTTGTATTAGTTTTATGCTCAAGTTAAAGAGATACCAATATTATAAGCATTTCCTATATTGTGAAATATTTTTTTTATTTTAGCATATCTGTCAAAGGAGACCCATTCTATCTAGTTATGCCCTCCTCCACCCTGGCTTTTTTTATAGATAATTTGTCACTGGCATATATTATATGTGTATCCACTTTTATAACTGAGACATTGCTCTTTGGTAATTAGAATTGTTAAATAGTTAATTTCTAAACAATTAAAGTGCTAGACGGGGTTTTAAATGAGATCTGCTCCAGAAAAAAAGAAAAAGAAAAAGAAAACTTGGAAAGAGTAGTAGCTAATGCTTTTCTAATTATGTACATCACTAATTAACATCCTGACTTTCAAGGAGGATAATATTATATTATGTTATATTATATTACATTACATTACATTATATTATACTCCTGCAGTTAAGCCTATTGTAAAGTAATATTTTAGACGAGAAATGTAAGTCATGTACTGATACTTGAAACTTACTGGTAACTTCTTGTTAAGTCAAAGTGTATTATTTTTAAGAATTCAGGAGGAAATTAATATTGTGGAAAGAATGAATTATTTTTCGAAAGTCATGCACAATTATTTCCATTCAATTTTTCTCTCTCTCTCCCCATTTCTCTCTCTAAGTTTTACCTTCATGAAAAGTGTTTGAAACAGCAAGTAGAAGTTGAAACTTGGGAAGATGAACCATTTAAAGAATTTCTGTCATTATATAGTGCAGAGGAAAAAAAAAAAATATATATATATATATATTTCAGAGTCCAATGTTCATAAAAAATTAAGGCTACTCATCAGTGGAGGGGAATTACTTTACTCAAAACATGGAGACAAAATGTCAAAGCCAAGTCGAGTTATTGAAAGCTAACTTCTTTTAGCAGTAGGCATTCCTGCTGGCATTGTCCCTCACCTTGGAGGACAGTGGAGCTCAATGAGGAGTAGATGGCCCTGTGGCTGGTGGTTGGCAGAGCCGGAATGAAACCAAGGCCGCTGACTGCAGAGACCCTCTTTTAATAACAACACTAATCTTTCCTCTCTGGAGGTTAAGCTTACTCATTAGCTAAATCACTCATTAGCTAAATCACTCATTTGCTAAGTCATTCATTTGCTAAATCATCCTGGCACATCTGCCTGCCAGTATTTTGACTCAAATTTGTTCTTCAGTAAAATTCCAAATTGCTACACGTCATGAATCTTTGGGGTCTCTACAGAACAGTCAAATCTGTTTATACAAAAGGCCTATTGTACTTTTTATTCTGGTCTAAAATGAAGTATTTTAGAACCTGAATAGAGATTATATGAGATAAGGTAAACTTTAGAGCTCTAAGTATTCACTAACAATAGGATTGCCTTTAAATCTTTAATTTTAAACAAAATATACTGAGGAAGGCATTCTCATAGCCTTTGATTTATTATACCTACTATTTCTACTATCTTCTTTAAAAAAAAATGAGGGGAAAGAGCTTTGATCATTTGATACTGAAGTGACCCCTGGATGTTACTGAAGGTCAAAATCTGAAGACTAGTCCTTTCAACCATCCAAAGAGGTTCTGAGGTAACATCTGGTTCTTTAAAAATGAAGATCTTCTCTTTTATTAATTACACTTACACCGATTCAACAAACATATAGCAATTGGATTGATTGCTAAAAGTTTGATTAGTGCAATTAGAAAGCAATTGCATTATGTCATTGATATCAAGAGAAAGCCATTGGAAAAGTGTTCATTTCATACATAGCTGAATGGATTTCCTACCATGAAACTTCTATGACTGAAAATTTCCCATACCTAAAATTCCTAATAAATGAAATACTATCTTGAAACGGTTTGCTGCAAATAAATCTTTGTCACAATGGTCTATCTGAAATGATTTAATAGTCTAAAAGTCTTTTCTGCTGTCCTTTCCAACTTTAAAGCGAAAAAGAAAACCTAGTGATATCTTCTTTGCTATTAAAAATAGGTTATTATCATATAAAAGCAATCATACAGAAATAACCATTATTTATGATACTTCTCTCCAAAGCATGTAAACAGATACACTGAATTTGACTTTTTAGGTGATTTTGTAATTCAAATGATCTATTAAACACCTACTAGGTGAAAGTTTCTACTGGAGAATAAAGGATGAAAAAGACACACTGCCCTCAGTCTAAGCACCTCCAGTGAAGCAATAAGAGTGAAAATCCGAGGGAAGGAACGTGTGAAGTGCTCTGAGGGCTGACAGGAAGGACTGAGTGGGTCTCAGTAACAGCACAAGCAGCATTTCTTGGCAAAGGAGATGACAGCTGATGTGGGCCTCGGAGGACCAGGAGTTTTGAGAGGAGTCCTCTGCTCCAGGACAGTGTGATTTTCACAAGGTTCTACCTGATCAAGTCATAGAAATACCAAGAGATTTGCTGAAAGTAGAGGCTGTGGACTTAGGCCATGTGTTCAGTTATCCTTATTTCTGCCATCTGCATGAAACTGATGATCTCAGCACGGCAGTTAATTTTATGTGCCTGCTTGGTCAAGCTATAGTGCCTAGATATCTGGCCAAATGCCAGTCTATATGTTACTGTGAAGGTGTTTGTTACGTGACATCAGCCTCTGACACAGTAGACTTTGGACACAGCAGGTGATGCTCCATGAGGCGGGTGGGTCTCCTCCAATCAGCTGAAGATCTTAAGAGAAAAAGACTGAGGTTCCCTAAAGAAGAGGGACTGCCTTTGGATTCAAGATTGCAACATCAACTCTTCCCTGGCCCCTTGCCTGCCAGCCTGCCCAGCAGACTTTGGACTTGCCAGCCTTCACAACTGTGTGAGCCAATGCCTTAAAATACATCGCTCTCTCCCTCTCTCTCTCCCACACACACACACACACACACACACACACATCCTAATGGTTCTCTTTCTCCAGAGAATCCTAAATTTCACAGGGACCCTGAAGAGGATGTCGCTTTTCAACAAAAGAAGCTTTATAATATCCTTCTATTTTTAGAGTGCAGCAGACAATTCAAATACAGGACAGAGAACATCCAAGTAAGAAAAAGAGGATGGAGAAAGAGAGAGAGAGAAAACGCGTCATTTCATTTTAAATGGGCAGCCGCCTTTTACAGAATAGATGAGAAATAAATAAGCCTTTTAAGCAGAATAATTAATTTTAGAAAGTATATATTAAATGAATTTTCAGCAAGAGCTTAGGAAGTGGCCTGGGAAAATAGAGATGCATTTTGGCCCAGATCAACATGGGAAATGGAGAGTGGTCCTACTTGGAAGAAAGATCTGGGGATTTAGGGAGGCAAGAAGAAAAAGAATATGGGCAAAACCAGTCCCAGGGCAGTTTCCTACTCATGGTGGCCAAGTTCATCATGAACAGTAATTTAAAATGTAAATCACGATCTTCTTCTCCTTCCCAATTAACATTTTGTCATCCTCCTGGCCTCAGCTCCTTGTAATCTCCCAGAGAGGTCCTCCCCTATTCCATGCTGAGGGTAACCCCTACTGAATGGTTCTGGAGTGTCGGGCTTTACACTTATTGGTCGGATTATGGAATTAGTGCCAACCTGCCAAACAGTGCATGGGCTCCCGTATACAAATGTACGGCACTGACTGTGTCTGTCCCCATTCACCAGGCATCATGCCTGCGCATTGCAAGTTAATGCAATATCTCTCAGTTAATGAAAGGGTGAATGAACATTGTATAATCAGGAGGATGACTGCTTTAAGCTAACTTAGGTAAAATGCATATAAGTCTCTAATTTCTTTGATTCTAAGACGTTACCCATTGCCTCTTAACATTTCTGAAGTCTACTTGTTTAATAAAGTCCGTAGCTTGTTATATTCTGTCTGGGATTTTTTTCTTAGTCCTATAATTGATGGTATACTTGATTTGATGAAATGCAATGTATCCTTGGCTTTAATCTAATCAGATTTCCACCTGTAACAGAGAAATCTGATTTATTAAAACAACTAAAACAAATATAAAGGGTATTTCTTCCCCTTTAAGCTACAGATACAAATATAGGCCTTTAAAGGAGGGAGCCACGAGATAAAATAAACTTCGGATTATCTTAGGACTAGAATAATTTTTTAAACTATGCTATTTTTTGTTTGAAGAGCTTAGAACCAATGATTATTATTACATTAGATGAGAATAAGATTTACATAGGAAGGAATTGTAGCTTCACCGTGGAACCTAATTTTTAAACTCTTGCACTTGCGACATTACAACACTGTAGCATCAAAAAGGACAGCACTTTTATAAATATAAATATGTTACATAAGCATAATAGGTAAAAAAAATCTTTAGAGTTAAAAAAGTTTTTAAAATATATATATAATAAGTCAAAAAATTCTAAGAAATGGGTACTACTGGTATTACTATTATTATTATTATTATTAATATTCCCTCTTTTCACAATTTTGGAGGTTAAATGCATTACCCATACTCCCACCAAAAGTAAACGGAAAAAAACCGACATTAAATGCAAACTTCCTAACTCTAAAATTTCATTCTTTTTCCCTCAAGCCACTATAGCACAATGTAGAAGGCCAAAAAGGAATGAGAAATTCATCATTCATTATAGCTCTCTGACAGTGGACAGGTAATTGAAATAAAGAAATATGTCTCTAATATCCCTATATATTACAGTACTTCTAGAAAAAAATGAACTATCTATTTCTTCATGCATATTCTACATTCAATATCAAATTGAACTAGTTTAGTGTCCATTTGTGACTCTCTTGCTTTATAAACACTTTCCAGAAAATTACTTTAGGGAATGGTCAGATTTTCAATCACAAGAACACATTAGATATCTGAAACTTAAATTATTCTTCAGTGTTTTGAAATCCCCGTAAGACCTTGGCAAGGAGAGCAGGTTTGACAGGCAAGGAGCCTGTGCTCTGGGTGAGAGGGACTCTCTTCTTTCTCCTTCTTTTTTCTTCTACCTCATTGGGGTTAAAAGGAGAACAAGAAAGGCTCTAACAGGGTTTCTTAGTCCCACATTGGATTCCCGTATGCCAGCCGATAAACGTTTGTTGAATGAATGCTCCTGTGCATAAATGTTTCCAGACCATTGGCAGCTCTCATTAACATCCTGCATGACATACATTGCACTTAGCAGGAGGCAGGAAAAGATGAGGACAGAAGAAATGCCTACGACATTCTGACGTTTGTACTACCGTTTGTAAACGGTAGATAACGGATGCCATGAAGCCCTGAGAACAGCTGTCTTCTCTTCTGAGCATTAGAAGGCAATAGTTACTTTTCAAATCAGAACTCTCCAGGCATGTAAGCAGAGAAAGTCTGTAGAAAAACTGGAGTTCACAACCATAATAATCCGTTTTTAGTTTGAAAGCCTCTCAGAGGCATCATGGTTGTGGAGTATTTGTCTGTAGCATATTTCCACTGAACAAAGTACCTGGCCAGTGGTACATGATGGGATATCAAATTCTGCTTCTGCTGATACCCTCACAGGACCTGCTAGCCTCATAAACGTTAGTTAGCTCACATAGGGCTTGGAAAAGACTATTTTTCAGCAAATCTCCTAAATGTGCATCTATGATAGAAGTGGTATAAAGGAGGGTTTCATGGGTAATTGCTACCCTCCCGATCATGAAGCCTCTGCCAGTTACATTGTGTGTGTCTGTGCTCCTTCTGGAGATGAAGGCACTGCGTTTCATTGCTGCCTCTCTCAGTGATTGCCAATTAGTAAAAATTAATGAGACACTTGACCGGCACTTCTGCTAGAGCTGCAGGAAACTCTGTATTGGGATCCCGTCAGTTCCTTTCACGTTTCCCAGCATCTAAGGCCCTAGATGTCTGCAGTGACATCAGTCCCTCTCTTTGCCACCAGGCAAAGCAGTTCATTGCAGGACAAACATATGAATGGGTCTCATCATATTTTAAACAAAAACTCTACCTTCCTCCACCTTAACTGTAGGGCACTTCCCACACCTCATTCACTGTCAGATATTCAGCAATGAAGTTGTAAATACTTTAGGGATGAAACTGCTTATGAGCAGGCAGGGGTTGGGCCTCAGTCACTTCTACGTTCCTAGTATCCAGTAGAGACAGGAGTCTGCAGAGAATTTTCAGTTACTGTACACCTAAAATTGAACTGAAGTCCAAAACCTTTTACATATATTCAGGGTCTTTGGCTGTGAAGCCTCTTCTCAGTTCTCAGAGCTCTGCACGTTTGAATGATCTGCCCCCTCATCACCTCCTTAGAGTTAACTCCAAGATAACTACATCCTTGAGGAAGCATGCACAAATCCCTAGACCATGACAGCTTTCCCTATTATACGCCTTCATAGAACTTAAAACAGTAATAATTTTCCATAAATCTGTGAAATTGCTTGTCTGTCCTACGTATAACTCCTCCTCTACCCCCATCCCCCCTGCCAAATCCTGTGACAGATCCCATGCTTTTACTTCCTAGTTTATCTCTAGAATCTAGCTCAGTGTCAGGCATAAAGTCGAGTGCCCAAAATATTAATTAACTGTAAGAAGGCTCAGTTCCCTCTTGGCTAAAATTGCACACATATGCAGGATGACCTCTGCCACCATGGACTGTAAGGGAGCTAGACTGATTGGACAAATGGGCCTTTTCTTTAGGCCTTGATGTGACATGTAGCAGTTAGGTAGACCCATCTAATAATTAGAAACTGATAAAGGGAAAAAATGTTTAGTTTTTTAGTTGTTAAACCACAGAGTAAAGGTAATCAAAGTAGAGAGGAATTATTAGGGGAAAGATTACAGGAAGAGCTATCAGTAAGAGAACAGGGGTGCAAGGATCTCGGAAGACAGAGCTTTTAGATTAAGCCACGATCAGAATCTTCCAGTTCCCTGGATCCCTGTGTCTCTGAGCGAAGAGCAGGCTGGGCTCCTGAGAGAGATAAGCCGGCTGCTTCCTGTGCTTGGGATGTTTCCAGCCTGGCGTGGCTACACCTCGCCCCTCTCACTAGTGACCCGGGAAGAACGACCCCACGGTTGGCAGGGGAAGCCCAGGCACAGAAGGTACACACAAGGGAGTTTCTTTTCGACGTCCTCGTGTCCTGTTTCCAATCTGAATTTTCCTGATGGGGAAACAAGACAACGAATGCAGTATTTTCTTCCTCCCCTTCATTTCCTGCCCATCATAAAATATTTCAACTCAGTGTCTTTGCATACCCAAAGGGGTCATTTTTTTTCATCCCGTGTTCATAGAAGTAATTAAACTTTTAGAGAAATATTACCATTGTTTTCTCAATATATTCTGTGTGAAGAATCAACTTGACCCTAAAGGCCTAAAAGAGTATCTATCTATAAGGTTACTAAATCCTCATTTCGAAAAAGTCTGTACCAACTTATAAGAGAGACCTGGTTCTATTAAAGTAGAAAATAGTGTAGAGGCATAACATAAATTCCTCAAGCGCAGTAACCTCGTCTGTACGCTTCCGAGATTATTCTCAGCATCACTCCCCTGTGGGCGAAGAGTATCATCCGCTATCTGCTCTCACACACGCAGCCCAGCGGATCTTTGACAACTCAAAAAGTGACTATTTTTAAACGCATAGACTTTCCTTTCCAGATGGACAAGACTAATAATGGAAAATTATTTGGGGTAACTAGGAGTGGACCACCCATTGGTAATTTTCACGCACAATCACATACATTTAGGACTTGGGAAGCAAGTTTCCAGGTATCTGTGTTTGTCTTGTTCTTGAACAGTTAATATGTTGTTGGTAAAGTACTTACAAATAAACAGGAGGCCTTTGTGGAAAAAATGGGGGAATTATGACCAACATGATGACAACTTTGCATCCATAAGGAACAACTTCATTTGTTCATCACCCATGGATGGATGTGCAATGGGTCCACGGTGTTGAAAATCTACATCTATTGATGATAAGCTCTGTGTAACATTTTATCATTCCCCCACAAGCTGTCACATTTAACAAGGTGACCATTATCTACAGAAGCATCACCCCCTTGGGGTTTTCTATTCAAGTTTATTATGTAGAAACACATTGCAGCATAACAACATGGTACATGACAATATAATGTACTTGAGAGACTAATAAGAATGTTCAACCAATTAAACTCTGTGAAGAAACCTTTCTGTGCTGATTAGACACTGAAGTTTCCAGGAACAAGGACACCTGGGTCCTTATCCCAAGTTACTGTTTTACCTCAGCAAAATGAAGCCATGGATCTTCCATACTCATCTCAAGAAGGCAATACACCCTTCTACCTCAAAGTCCTATATAATGAATATCTTGAGTCTAAAAAGCCAGTGGATTAGAGTCAGAGATGTTTGTCTTAAGAAAAAGTAAAAATGAAATTGTGGCGGAGAAAACGTCCTGAGTCGATTCACAGCACGGTGAACCCCTCGTCAGGATGGAAGTAACCTAAAGGACATTTTGTAGTGTGGAGGTAGCAAACCAGGAGTTGTGATGCAGAACATTTAGAAAGGCTTGAAGAGTTTCTCTGTTTCCCCCTCGAGGGTCACATACAAATGACTTTGTCAGTGATAAGGAGTGACAGACAGTGTGAGAAATCCCTCTCGGTGACTGACTCTAGGTGTGAGAATGAGAGCTAAAAAATGAATACCCGAAGAGAAGGCACAGTTCGCAGAGGAGTAGAGGACGCCGCATGTAGGGCAGAACGTACAGTTTGGAGGGTCCCGGGTGCCCTACTGAGAAAGCAGGATGCAGTCCACCACCCAGGGCTAAGCCCACTAGGAGGGGTTCTGGATGAAGCTCCCAACAGGTGCCATGTGAGTTAGGGTGGTCCTATGCTCCACTCCCGCAAAGATTAAGTTAAAGGGGTACCAAGAGAAGGCGGAAATAATAACTGGATTCGAAATTCAGCAAAATAGCCATACCAGAAACTACTGCGAATACATATTGTCTGTCCCTAGCGTACCTCATATTCAACAGTCCCACTTAGCCCCACTGCCAGGACACACAGACTCTCTCTCTTCAGAACAGTCCATAAGTTTTTGGTAATTTAATTCATTCTTACAAAGATTACTGTAGGAAGGAAAAAAAAGAAAAAAACCTGAAGACAGCAGGTAAGGTGAGCCAAAGTGAAGGAATGATGGGATCAATTATTTTAAATGATAATAATAATTATAGTAATATTCACTGCCATCATGATCATACTGATAAATGACATCTGGGCACATATGCCCTTTACGGCACTCAGGTAGGCTGCAAATGTATTTTTACCTCATTTTTACTGGCCCGTCTTAAACGTATCCTGATGTAGAGGATTGACAGCACCAGAAAGAGTACCTAAAAATTCAATTATCTCCTCTCAGCCCCACAGGTTTTCTTGTGCTGTCCTCTGCACCACTGCATCCTTGAACTTCTCATTTTATAAACCCTCACTTCATGGGTCACCTCCTCAAAGAAGCCTTCACTGCTTTCCCCAATGTCTTGTTGTAATATCGCACCCAGAACTCTAGGACTGCAATTCCACAGTATTTCTATAGTTGGCTGTTTATTTTTCTTTCTCCTCTTTTCTATCAGTTCTTTGCTGTCTGCAGTAGGATGTTTTCTTAGATACCAAAAATATAAAGTATGTTGAAAAAGATTAACTTATAAGATTCTGCTAATGGATGTACTTCACTAATAGGCAACAATAGACATTTCTGTAGCTATTTAGATTCAAAACCGGTTCCATCAAAACTCCAGAAGAGAAAAGAAGTACACAATTTCATTTTCTTTGAGGGTAAAACATCTGCAACCAAAAAGAGACAGCTGTTGAAATGACTTCACAGTGATATTAATATGTAGAATAATTATGAAAAATGAAGCAATTTGTTATTAAGAACAAGTATGGCTGAATCAGAATTTATCACTGGAATTTTATGTAACAGGATCATTCACCATTTTATAATCTTCAGAATTGTTCAAAGTGCTTTCATAACCGTTATTTTATTTATGGTTTTATCCTCTCGAGATAGCCCTGATATGCAGAAAAAGACATTATCATTTCTACTTTATGTATGAGGAAAATAAAGTAAAAATGAAAAATGCCGGATGGGCTGGACAAGTCATTATCTGGGAAAATTTGCACCCAGAAAATAACTCTGGAAAGAAATGGTACAAAGTAAAATTTATTTTGAGCCTTTTACTTACCATGTGGAGCCTTAGAAACAGGTAAGTCAGGATCTCTTAGGTATCTGATTAGGAGTATGAATGGGTGAAGTGCCACCACCTTGTTTTGACAGAAGGAACCAGTACATTTATTTCATCAGCACAAATATTGACTGCAGCAAAATGCACAGTTAGGGACATTTAGAAGTAAAGAAATGTAAGTGTTCTGAAGGGTTGGGGTTCAACAGGCAGGTGGACGGAAGTCTTATAATGCCATTATTCACCTTGGCACCTCCAAACAGAAATGGCTTGATGTAAATAGGAGTCCGTTGACTTTCTTGATAAAGGGGAAAAGACCCAGAATGGAAGGAAACACCCCAAATTCCAGCTACCACAGAGGCCTTACTCTGCCTTGCCACCAGCCTCTATTTGCACCATGCCCACCTTCTCAATCACCATTGCCACACACTGAAACAGCATACTGCTTCTCACCTCAGGGCCTTTGCACACACTGTTCTTCTTGTATAAACGGAATCCTTAGGCCTAAGCAACTCCTCATCTTTCTTTAGATAATTGCTCAGTGGCCTTCTTCCCCAGTAAGCCTTCTTTGATCCCTCTGACCAGGTCAACTGCCCTTTATCATACCCTCAAAACCATACCCTTCTCCCTGGAAACACTTATTACAGTTGGATTTTGAAATGTTTTGTGTGTAGTTCTTTGAATAATATTTGCTTTCCTATAGTTGACTGTAACCTTTATGAGGACAGGAACCAAATCTTAATTTTGGACTTTGCGCTAGTTATCTCAACTAGTACAAGAGCTGGAATTTGCTCTAATCTTCTGGCTGAGTAGATCTTGAGCAACTTCATCCCAATTCCTAAGGCCAGGTGCCCCTCTGCTGGAGATCCCACAGTCCTTTCTTTTATGCTAAATTTTCCTTCTAAAAAAATAAACAAAACCAGGAGGCATTAAGGTCTCTTAGAAGGGAAGGAACCATAGGCAGTATTTTGAGATGGGGAGGTTTGTCTATAATACCGCCAGCTTCCCTTTCTAGAGTTAGAGAAGATTTGCTCAGTCCATCCCATAAACCAGTCCACTCCTGCAATCTCAAGCTTCACTCTCTGGTAAACTCATTCATAATAAGGGTAAACAATTCGTAATCTTCATATTTCGCATCTTTTGTAATATTTGCACTTTAACAGAGAGCAAAGACTTAAAAGAAAAAGAAGTTTATTTGTGAGATTTCGAACTGTTAGTGTACCTTCTCACCCCGAAGCAATCAAGATGCACAAATTGTTAGGCTGACCAAGGCAAGCATCATGGTCCGCCCAGGGAGTTCCATATCCCAGGAAATGTCTCCCGGGACGCAAAGCTCAAGAAGTTGCCTTTGGCAATGAGTGCTGAAACCTGGGGGAAAGTACAAAACTCCAAAGTCAGCCCACAAGATAGGGGTTGAAAGCAGCACTGTTCTCAGTTTCAGGTGGGTATGGCAGAGATGATTAACCTAACACATCCCTGTTGCTGTCTTTCCCCCACCACTGATGTTGACAGTCATGACTTTCGGTTCACGGTGTTGGATCATCTGCGGCTGCGTCATTCCGAGTGATGCAGCTTCAGTGCATTGTAATCATGAGTCTTACCAGTGTCCATTTGCCTATGGCTTAACTATTGTGCTTTGTATCAAGGTAGCACTAGTTTAATTTTTAACATGACGAATATTGTGACCATGTTTCCTAAGAGTTCATATAGTGAAAATAATCATGATTACACCAAGCCAGCATGACCTAGACATCACCAAAAAAGAAGGATGAACAACAGTGGTATTTTAAATGACAGACAGAAGGACATATTCAACCTGGTTAGGAAGGTAAATAACCAAAAGAGAGCAAACTTCTCAATAGACTTTGAGTCTGGTCACGGTGGAGAAGGGAATGTAATAGCCCATGTGGACACAGAATCTCCCAAGTCAGCGTAAGAGAGACAGGTGTTCCTAAATCAATCAAAAGATTTTGTCTCCCCCAAAGACACCATACTCAGTTAGAATGTAACAGCTACTGAATTTTGAGCATACTGCACAACTGAACACACATTATCACACTGCACAAACATACAATATCATATCATTCAAACAAACTCAGTTATCATTCCATTCTCTTGATGGCTCAATGAAACCAAGTAAAGTTATTACATTTCCTGAATCAGAGCTTGCAGCTAAAATGTGCCATGGGTGAACAAAAGGGAGAATGTTGATTTTGTCAGATGGTACTAACAATCATGCTTTCTGTAACATACTAAAAATGATGTGTCCAATCACAGCCACAAAATCAAAAATGATATTCCTAGCTCTTAGGTACTCTGAAAATTGGAGTTTTAAATCATCATCTTGATTTCTGTGAAGATTTTAATGAAAGCACAGGAAACATAAAACAGAAAAATTGTTGATTGTTGATACCTTGTCCAACTGCAAACTAGACTTTGCTCATCCACCGGCATATGTAGCAGAAGGAACAAATACAAATTTTGACAAATTCCATTTAGACTATAGACTCACCCCACTCCCTAAAAATTACTTTCCCAATGCCTGTATATCCTGTACACGACCCTGAAAAATGGCGTGTGATTTGCTTCCCTGTGACACTGAGGTTTTCATAATGAAAATCTGGTCACTCCTCCTTCACCTGCCTCAAAACATGCAGAAGCACTGGCTGGGATGTGAATTCACAGCTACGGAAGGAGACAGTACCCATAGACAAGACGGTTAATATTGTTGTCAGCCGTAGAAAAGGCGTGAAAATACTGACCTGCAGTAAGATTATGCTTTCCAAGTGTGGGAAAAGAAGGATGTCCACTAATGTGGAGTGCACTGGACGAGAACGGAGAGCAAGATTACAGGAAAACAGAATCTACATGCTGCTCCTCCAAAACTGTGATGACCTTTGAGAAGGCCAGAAGGAGCCTAGAAAAGGATAAACTGACTACACCTCAGTTGTTCAATGTCATGTGCAGGCTGTGACGAAAACTCAACAGCAAAATGAATTAGTTTTTTGAAGCAAGACTGCTTAAGAACTAAAAAAAAACCCAAAATGTTACCAGAAAAGGGCAAACGAATTACACGGTCCTTTCTCAATTTCTTTATTAAATTGTAATGTATTTGGAAACCAACTTGGACTTTGCAAGTTCCAATTACCTTTGTGCTTTGAAAGCATGCTCCCTGAGAAAGCGCTGTTTAATTGGTGATGACATCCAATGTGCTGCAGTGTGTGTAAAAATGTCAGACCTTTTAGGCACAGAGAGCCAGTATGACGAATTTAAAGGACCTAATTGACTAACAGCCGGTCTACCAAAGCAAGCCCGGGGGTACAAAGTGGATGGGCATTTTTGGAAAGCTGGAAATTGATTCCTACACGTCTAAAACCTGCTGTTGCCTGCAAGTCAAGTCCTAAGAATCCCACGCTCTGACCCCACTGTTGAGAGAATATTTTGCTTGGTGCCCTCACCGGACTGACACCAGGAATCAGTGCCCTGAGGGTCTGACATGAGCAGAGCTGCAAGTCAGAGGGAGGTTTGTATCCGATGTTAACACCACGCCAAGAACGGGGGCTGTCCTGAGGGTGCAGGCAGCCCAGCAAAGTGGGACGGAAAGCAACGTGCCAGTAGTATTTTTTATTAAATATAGGTAATACTGATTAGATTTGTTACTTAGTTTCCTTTCTAAAATTCTTACATCTATGAATACTGAGGGTATACAATAATATAGCCTAAGGATTTTAAATATCCAGTACAGAGTTTAACAAAAAGTTCAAATAAATTGCTGTATCCAAGAACAGAAAGAAATGTTATAAGAATATTGTTATATATTTTTATTTTTTTATGCAATTTTTAAAAGTTACTTTCCATTTACAGTTATTACAAAATATTGGCTATATTCCCCGTGTTGTACAATACATCCTTGAGCCTATCTCAATATTGTTATATTTTTATCATACATATCTGATTAATCATTCTTACTGTTTAATTACTATTCATTGGCACTGTTAATTAGTCCTACTGTTTTATTTAAATAATAGCATTTCTATAATGGAAAAGTAAATAGTACAGAATAATGTATCATTCAGATGAACACCAATGTTTCATAGTTCTGTTAATGTATAATTATTTGTTATATATAATGCTGTCATGGTTTTGTTTTATATCTGGTATAGTTATTTCCTGGGTTGTCTTCCCACAAAGTTGGTCACTCTGACCACCAGGGCCATGTCAGGACAAGTCACTTCCTACCCTGATGTATACTTCCCTTCAATTACAGTTTCCTAGATGATTTCAGATCCATATCCAATGCTACTTCATCAGTAAAGGCTTTGGCAATCAAAGCGATCAAAATTAGTAATTCTCAGTGTCCTCACTGCACTTTGGATAGAGCTTTTCTGTAATCTGATTGGTACCATAGATATTTGTGTGCATGCGAATCTTCCTCATCAAATATAAACAGCTGAGGGTCAGAAGCCCAGCCTCGTGTATCTTCATAGGCTTTTAGCACCTCTGATAGTTGGAGGCCTTTAATTAATGATGATTAAATGTGTCTTTGTTGCATCTGACAATTAAATAGAACAAAACAACTGAATCAGGAATCAACAGATCCGCCACACGCATGCAGATAAAGTAATTTTACACTTTATCTGTTTCCCGATCATCAGAATCTTTGCCCTTGTAAGAATAGAAAACTATTTTATGAAATGTAAATATCTTGACTGCTTTCCAAGTTCTGATTGCTATCCAAAAGAAATAAGATGAAGCCAATCAGATCTGATATTTTATTTTATTAATTTGATGTTAGAATAGATGGGCTACTGATTACCTAATTAAAGAGATATCACATAAAACAAATCCTGTACACAGAATCTATGAGTAAACAACAAAGAAGAATAAAAAAAAGTTGTATCTGGTGATGGACTTGTTCCCATATTAAAAAATAAGAAGCGGGAACGTATTAATCATGTGTCAGAAGGAGTCAGGCGGATAAAATATGTCAGAGAGTATTAAGCTCAAAGAAAGGTTCCTATTGGTGGATCCACTACAGAATAACTACAGGAAAAGAATTTGAGGGGCTTGGGAGAGAACTGTGGGGAAACAGGAACGATTTACGTTGGGGAAAATAAGAAAGCCCTGGAGATGTCTGCTTCCTCATCATTGTTCAAAATGGCTATGGGTTTCTAAAAGCCAGTTGAATTTGGGCAGTGATTCTGGAGGGTAAGCAAGTTTTGTGCAGAAGGAGATACGGGAGGATGGTGACTAAAGATCAAAGAGTAAGATTTATTGCTGCAACTTTAAGAAGAGAAAACGGTGGGAAGAAGACATCTGAAGAACGGTGTAGAACTGAAAAGTGATTTCAGACCTAGGAGATGCTTTGCAAATGATAGTGTCTCCATTATGAAGGGAAGAAAAATGAATGGATACACACAGATTATGAAAAAATTAACAAGGGGCTTGAGTTTTGTTCTTGTTGCTATTATTATCTTAACAATGTGCTCAAGATTCTTCAACAAGAGAAATAAAAACAGTAATCCTGACAATTGTCATTACAGTAAGAGGCCAGAAGGAATTCTTTCAGGTTAATCCAGAAAAAATCTTTGCAAAAACAGAAGCAGTTTCTATTCAGAACAAATGAATGAAAATGGATATATGTAGACAGCATAGTAGTAATGGATTTTTTAATGTTATTAAGTACTCATCAAATATGTGTGTATATATGTACAGATCTATCACACAAAGGCACACATATACACATGCACAACTGTGACGCAGCTCTAAACTAATGACAACTATACTTCAGCAAAGGCAAAAGGTCAATACACGTGCAGTTAAAACTGAAATGATGCCTGGTCTTCTATTATCTTAATTATTTAATCAATAAACGAACGCCAGAAGTAAATAAAACTGGTATCACTTAATAAACTTTATTAATACAGACCACTTAAAAAGAAATTCTGCAAACACTAAAAGTATTTTTCCTCAAACATTTTGAGAGTTATAGAGCCACAGAATTCACAGACTATTAGAATTAAATCCTGTCTTACATTTAAAGGTTATATACAATAATATCTTTTTTAAGTCACTTGGTCTCAGAACCAGCGAAAATTCTACTCTTCTGTTGGAAATTCTAGGTTATGTGCCATGTGCAAGCTCTTGATCAAGTCACTATTTCACACTATTTTAATAATGTGTGATTTTTTACAGGACCATCCTGAAAATCGAGGACACTGTAATGAACACTGAGATTTAGAGACCAAAGGAAAAAAATAATCGAACAATGATTTCTTTATGCCTTGGTTTGTCTTTCCTGCTATTCTTAATTTGACATATTCTTCTCTAATTATCCTAGATTTATTTTATGTGTGTATATTTTCTCTTTTCCTTGAGATATAAGTGACTGTGGGACTTTACCTGATATGTACATCATCTAGGGCAATGTTTGTGTGTTGTTTTCAAATAACACACTGATAGACAACTCTATTGTTTATCTGAGGTAACTCATTATCTTTAAAACTTATCCTAACGTTCCATTTAAAAGGTCAGGCATAAAAGTGGCATCAAAATTATCTATACCATCAAAACAGGTCACACACAGTTTATAGGTCAACTATATCCATTATCATGTATAAAGTTAGAAGTTTACAATCAAGCTTGTCAGCAAGAATACAGGAAGGCTTGACAGTCTCACATATATTAATTCTAAAGTGGACAGGGATACAAAAAAATAAAAATAAAAACTACACCATTTTGTTTTTGTGATGGTAAAGAATTATGTCTTAAAATATCATTTCATGCCTAACATCACTTTGTTTCAACTCTCATTTTTTCCATTTTGTTAAATATTTTTTGTAATTTCCATTGTGCCATTTCCCGTCTCTGCATGAAGAGATCCGCTAAGAACTAAGATGCTGAAACAGCAAATATTTTGTATAGCGACTCAATAAACTGAAGTATTTAAAGAGAAGCCCCGTTTTCAGAATGTCAAACATATCAGATAGACCTGACTTTACACATTTACCAAGTCAGTTTCCTCATACAATTTTAAGCCTTGGTGTGTGGATTATTTAAGCTAGCCACTGATGGGAACAGAGTTCTACTTTCTGTTGAATGTGGTGATTTAAAAAGGATAAATGAAATAATGATTTACTAGAAAATAAGAGAGAAGGATTTTTTTTGGCGTTTTTCCACTTCGTGAAATACATGATTTCAGGCATTCCTTTTAATATGAATAAATTTTTTTTTGATGTATAAGAGCATCAACGAACAATTTTCCTATCCAACTGAAAAGATGGAACTTCTGCAGGGCATTTTATTGCTTTTCACATGAACAAATGCAAAAGAATTACGGTTTGGGGCTCTCTTTTGGAGGGGGCAGTAAGAATCCCCTCAAATTTAAAAGGACTGACTACAGCTTTCATCATCTGCAGACTGTATTTGACTTAGGACAGGACAGATTATTTCTATGCTCAAACTGCTAGCAGAGAAATCTATTTCTACGACTGAGGACCTGCTTCACACGGTCAAGAGTGCAAAGAATGTTTAATCTCAAGTGATAAATAAGGCTTCCCTCTTTTTAAAAATATTTTGGAGATTCTTATGAAAATATAAATATGATAGAAATACTTTGAGAATGCTTCCTATCGAGAGTGTGAAAATTAGAAAAATACAGTTAACATCAATTTTTGTTTTTCCAAAAAGACTTTCAAGATATGTTTGAGCTTTGCAGGCTCCCCTTCATCTCTCCAGCACCCCATCCTTTAGGAAACACAGTATAAATCTCCCTTACATTTCTCTGAGTTAAATACCTTGGGAGATTTTTATTTAAAGAGATGCCTTATTGCACAGATAAGTTGTTATTAATTTAGAAGAGTAAGTTGCCTAAATGATATTCATCTAAAATTATAAAATGAGAACTGCAATGGCCTTAATGAGAACCCAACTTTATGGGAACCCACCTATATATACCCTCCTGGTTCCATTACTGCAGGTCACCTCCCAAAGAACCCAGAGCCCCTTAGGACTTTGGATACACCTTCCTTTCTTAAATCTCTGTAAAATATTATACTTTTTATAACCACTTAAACAATAAATTCTAGAATTTCAAAATTTTTTTCAGACAATGAGAAAAAAGTGAAAGCAGATACATAGTTAAATCTAAACCCACCGTCCCCACCCCCCCCCCCCCACCATATATGACCTTTTTGTGTAATTTGATTGCCTAAAAGCTTTCGGAAAATACAGATGATTTAGTACCAATACTGTTATTTAATGCATTTTTTTTTCTTTTCAAAAGAATCTATAAAAATGGAGATGCAGCTTGTTTACGTCTGTACTTGTGAACATAACCATTTAGCAGCTGACAGATAAAGTTCCACTGAACAAAGCCCAGGCCCTGAGACGCACGCAGCCTGCGGTGGCCCTTGTGTTAGCTGACTGGAGCCTGGAGAACAGGCTGCAGGCGCAGAGGCCTCAGGCTGAATCCTGCCAGCACGCTGGTGTCGTCTGACCCCAAATTCAAACAAATAAAATAGAATGTAATGCCTGTAGGTGGGGCAAGCTCTCGCTCAGCCTCTTTCCCAGGAAAACCTCCAGCCAGCCCAGTTCATCCATTTAGCTTTTCTGTGGGGTCCAACCTTAGAGGAACTTGAAACTGTGGCCTTTAACAGAAGACAGATGTGATAAGACAAAATAGACAGTATTTATAAAAGACTCTCCAGTGGCTCTGACTGCTTATTGTACGTTTTTTAAAAGACAACTAATTTATTATCAAAAAGACCTAATTACATCACTACTCAGTTTCACATTCCTTAATGGGTTTACTTATTGTTTGTAACCTAAAGTCCGAAGTTCTTGATACTAGTATTGAAGTCCTCTCCAAAATCTGGCCCTAACTTAGTTTTTCAATTTTATACGATATACTAACCTCATCCCCAAACTCATATTTCTGCTGAGTACAACATATCTTTTTACTCAGGCTTTTCTCCATAGTTTGCCTTAACTACCATCACAGCGTGTGTCACCACTGTAACTGTCCCCCTCCTGTCATTCTTGGTGCCTAGGGGAAAAGGGCATCCCAGGTAAAGCTGCTGTGAGCCCCAAGGTCTAGTTACCCTCTCTCTATACCTCTGTCTATTCAACAACTACTTAGCAAATGTCTACATATGCCAGAGAGCCAGGGTTGAACGAAACAGACAAAGGTCCCTGCGTGCAGAGAGGCTATGCCTTAGCAGGGGAAACAGAACATACATAGATAACCCAAATCTGACGTAACTGCGAGAAGCTGTAAGGGCTATGGAGAAGACTACATGGGCAAGAAGAGAGAGAATGAGTAGAATTCAGAGAGAGCTCTGAGCCCGTGACAGCCAGGAAGCAGAGCAATGCCCGGGGTGAGGGCAGCACCGAGCAAACGGCGGAAGAATGCCCCAGGCAGACAGTACAGCAGGTTTTAAAGCGGTGCGGAGAGAACAGAGCATTTGTGATAGATGCCCAAGGCACAGGGTAGGCTAAAGTGCAGCGAGGAGGGGGAAGCGGGCTTCAGGGCATGACAAAGAAGAGTGGCTTTCATTCTAAATATGCAGGGAAGCTGAGGATGGTCGATACGGAAATGACACGATCTGATTTGTTGTTGCAAAGGATCCCTCCCGTTATCATTGCAGGAGGCTCACAGTAGAAGCAGGGAGCTCAGAGATGACTCCTGGAAGTGGTCCAGGTGAGACATGACAGCTGGGAAGAGGTAAGAGCTGGTCAGAGTCCAATTTCTGTGAAGTAGGATGGCAGATTTGCTGATGGACTGGATTGGATGTGGGAGTGAAAGAGAAAGTCACAAATGACTCCACGAGTGAGATCTGAGGGCTAGGAACTCGGAATCACTGAGTTCTTCCGAGAACACTGAGAGAAGAGTGACTTTGGTGGCAGTAGATTAAGGGTTCCATTGGGTACACAAGAAATTTAGGTGTCTCCTGTATATCCAACTGGAGGTTTTTAGTACACCACTGGATGTGTGAGTCTGAGTTTCCAGAGCTGGGCATATAAATTTGAAAGTTATCATCAACTTTGACATATCCATATTGTTGTGAGATTGCTTTCAGCCTTAAGATCTCAGTTAGGTATGGACAAATCTGTTTTCCCACCACATCAAAAACTCATTGGACTACTCAATATTCTGTAATAACCTCTATGGGAAAAGAATCTGAAAAAGAATAGATACATGTACATGTATAAGTGAATCACTTTGCTGTACACCTGAAACTAACACAGTGTTGTAAATCAACTATACTCCAATATTAAATGAAAATTAAATGAAAAAATAAAACTAAAAAATAAAACCAAAAAAAAGAAAGAAAATTCATTGGAGAGAGAACACCATCTTCTGAGTGGTTCCCATAGTGACATATAAATGCAATTGGATATAAAGTTAAGGTTCAATAGATATTGGTTGAACTTATGGAAATAAAATTTTCTTTATAGGTGGTTTGATGTATAAAAATTTTGTTCTTAAAACCAATTCTTAAGTCTTTTTAGCCTGTTCAGCGTTGTTGTACTGACACTATTTATTAACAATTATGATGTAAAACATTTTACCATGCTAATTCTCAAACTTGGAGAAACTTTTTGTTGTTATTATTAATTTATGACATTAGAATATGTGAGAAATTAAAGATTCAACTTAGGCCAGAAATGCCTTTAAGTATCACTCATTTAGTTAAAATGTAGTCATTTTAACTATATTTCCCTGAAGTCAAACCAATCCATATCTATTCCTACTTTTCCCCTTCAATAGCATGTTTTTTAAAAATACACTATATTTTATCTCATTATAATAAAGTCCACATATGACAACTCATAGCTAACATACTCAACAGTGAAAAATGGAAAAATTTTTCTCTAAGATAAGGGACAAGGCAAGGATGTCCATTCTCATCACTTCTATTCAACATAGAACTGGAAATCCTAGTGAGAGCAATTCAGGCAAGAAAAAAAAATAAAAGGCATCCAAAAATGAAGAAGTAAAATTGTCTCTGCAGATAACATGATCTTTTATACAGAAAACACTAATGACTCCACCAAAAATCTGCTCGAACTAATAAACAAATTCTGTAAAGTTGTAGGGTACAGAATCACTATATAAAAGCCAGCTACATTTCTACACACTAACAACAAACTATCTGAAAAAGAAATCAAGAACACAATCCAATTTACATAGCATCAAAATAAATTAAATGCTAGAAATAAATTTAACCACAGAGATGAAAGACCTGTACACTGAAAAATACAAAAACATTGATGACAGAAATTTGAAGACACAAATAAATGGCACGATATCTTATGTTCAAGGACTGGAAGAATTAATATTGTTAAAATGTCCACACAACCTTAAGTGATCTATAGATTCAGTTCAATCCCTAAAAAAATATCAATGGCATTTTTCACAGAAGTAGAGAAACCTATCCTAAAATTCATATGGAATTACAATAGACTCTGAATAGTCAAAGCAGACTTGAGCAAGAAGAACAAAGCTGGAAGCATAACACTTCCTGATTTCAAACTATGTTACAAATTTATAGTAATCAAAACAATATAGTACTGCCATAAAAACAGATACATAGACCAATGAAACAGAATAGAGAGCCCAGAAAAAAATGTGCACATATACAATCATCTAATCTTCAAAAAGGTGCCAAGAATACAAAATAGAAAAAGAATAGTCTCCTTAATAAATGGTGTTGGGAAAACTGTATAGTCACATGCAAAAGAATGAAATTGGACCCATATCTTACATCTTACACAAAAATCGACTCAACATGGATTAAAGTCTTAAATATAAGACTGGAAACTGAAAAACTCCAAGGAGAAAACATAGAGGAAAAGCTTCTTGACACTGATTTTGGTAACGATTTTTTGGAGATGACACCAAACAGCATAGACAACAAAAGCAAACACAAGTAAGGTTACATGAAACCAAAATACTTCTGTACAACAAAGAAAAAATTCAACAAAATGATAAGGCAACCTATGGAAGGGGAGAAAATATTTGCAAATCATATATCTGATAAAGGGTTAATATCCAAAACATATGAGGAACTCCTATAAATTGACAGGAAAAACAAAAACAAAAACAAATAACCTGATTAAATATTGAACAAAGGACCTGAAGAGACATTTTTCAAAAGGAGATGCACAAATGGTTAACAGGTATATGAAAAGGTACTCAACATCATTAATCATCAGAGAAATGCAAGTCAAAACCACAACGAAATATCACCTCACACTTGTTGGGATGGCTCTTACTAAAAAACAAAACAAGCGTTGGCAAGGGTGTAGAGGAAAGGGAACCTTGGTGCACTGTTGGTGGGAATGTAAACTAGTACAGTCACTATGGAAAATAGTATGGAAGAAATTAAAAATAGAATTACAGTGTGATCCAGCAATCCCACTGCTGAGTATCTATCCAAAGGAATTGAAATCAAAATCTCGATGAGACACCTACACTCTTATGTTCACTGCAGCATTATTCACAACAGCCAAGATACAGAAATAAGCTAAATGTCCATCAATAAATGAATGGATACATAAAATGTGGTATATACATATAATGGGATATAATTCAGCCTTAAAAAAGGAACCCTGAAATTTGTGACAACATAGATGCACCTGGAGGCCATTATGATAAGTCAAATAAGCCAGACACAGAAAGACAAATATTAAATGATCTCATTTATACGTGTAATCTAAAAAAATCAAATTTAGAGAAGCAGAGAGTAGACACAGTTGCCACAGCCTGGGGGAAGGAGGAAATGAAGAAATGATGATCAAAGGGTACAAAGTTTCTGTTATGTAAGATAAGTAAGTTCTGGAGATCTACTAATCAGCATTGTGTCTATAGTTAAAGATATTGTACTATATAATTAAAATTTGCTAAGCGGATAAATCTTAGGTGTTCTTAACACACACACATACACACACACACACAAAATGATAATAAAAAAGGGGGCGAGAGGGAACTTTGAGAGGTGATGGGTATCTCTATGGCTTTGATGGTTGTGATGCTCTCATAGGTGTATCCTTATCCCCAAACTAATTGAGTTCTATATATTAAATACAATAGAGTGTTTTACAAATATAGTAAATTTAAAAACAAAAGAGTATATTTAAAAATAATTAAACAGCTTTATTGAGATATAATTCATATTCAACATAGCTCACTAACTTAGAGTGCATAATTCAATGATTTTTAGTACATTCACAGAGTTGTGCAACTATCACTCCAACTAATTTTATAACATTCTTGTCACCCCTCCCCCCCAAAATACCTGTACCAACTAGCAGTCATCTATCAATACATCAACGCAAGGCAACCACTATTCTATAATATTTCTGTCTCTATATATTTCCTATCTTGGAAATCTCATGTAAGTGGAATAACAAAATACGTTATCTCTTGTGATTGGTCTCTTCCAATAAGTATAGTATTTCCAAGAATCGTCCATGTTGTAACAGGTAACAAAACTTCAATACCTTATTTTGCTGAATAAAATTTCATTCTATGTATGTCCGCCCTTTATCCTTTCATCACTTGATGGACGGTTGGGTTGTTTCCACCTTTTGGCTCTTGTGAATAAAGCTGCTATGAACATTCATGTACAATTTTTTGAGTGGAAATATTTTTCATTTCTCTTAAATATATAATAAGGAATATAATTGTTGGCTAATAGTATTTCTAAATCTATTTTTAAACTTAAACATAATTAAGAAATTATCTTTAATTTATCAGGAAAATCACCTTTTATTGGTCAAATACAGAAGAGAAAGAATACTGAATTTCTGGGATATTGGTAATTTCTGAGCAGACAGTTCTTTCATGAAGCACAAACAAGATACATGTACTCTTCATTCAACATTGAACAGATGCATATGAAAATTCTAAGCTGTTTTCCAAGGAAGAAATCATTATCCAGATTGTAATAGAGCTTCACAAATAGAATTTTATGTTAAGCTGACCTACTTCAAGCATTTTATTAGGGAGTTCCTAGTCAGCACGTGACAGCAAAATGTAGGAGAAAGACGGGTTTTCTTCCAATTTCCTTTCCTTCATTAACTTAGAATATAGGACATTTGTTTATAACTGGCCCCAGAGGAGATTCATGTATTTTATGTGCTAAATTTTTTTTTTTTTAAATGGATAAGGGAAGTTACATAAGAAGCACCTGAGGCAACCAAGGGCTAAGGAACCTGCTCAGGTATGTTTAAAAATCTAAGTTGCCTCTTAAAAAAAATGTTTAAAGGTGTCTCAATATGTTCTAGTTTTCAATCCTCCTTACAGAAAGCAAGGGCAGAAACACTCAATACAGTCAAGTTCATAGTAGCTGTCAAGTAGCCACTTTTTCTAGTGCGGTGAAGATGCTTTGAAATCAGGACTTTGGGTTCTAGGTATCTTAAAGTGTCTTGCCCTCTTGATATTGGGATTCCTTCAACTCATCCCTGTTATACTTATGAAATAGTAGAGAATAATTAGCACTCATTGCCTAATACATAATTGAAGAGCCAAATGAAAAGTCTAAGTTAAAAGCATAAAAATGGCTAGCTGTGTTAACTAGGAGACCAAAAGTTGCTCAGCTAGCTGGATGTTCCCAGAATGGAACGGCCATCCTGCCACGTCTGAGCCTCCTCCCATGCCGCACATTCTTGCTGGCCTTTTCTCCTCTGAATCACCACCTTCTTCATAAAAACAGATTAGGCTCATTGATTGGGAAAAAATTGTAATAAATTATACTGCTCCATCCTATTTAAAAAAGTTATCTACCATGACTTCTGACAATTTGAAATAGTCATAGGAATGTTTGGGTCTTATAAGCATGGGGACTTCCCTGGTGGCGCAGTGGTTAAGAATCTGCCTGCCAGTGCAGGGGACACGGGTTCGAGCCGTGGTCCGGGAAGATCCCACATGCCGCGGAGCAACTAAGCCCGTGCGCCACAACTACTGAGCCTGCGCTCTAGAGCCCGCGAGCCACAACTACTGAGCCCGTGAGCCACAACTACTGAGCCCGCGAGCCACAACTACTGAAGCCCGCGTGCCTAGAGCCTGTGCTCTGCAACAAAAAGCCCCCGCACTGAGAAGCCCGTGCACCGCAACGAGGAGTAGCCCTTGCTCGCCACAACTAGAGAAAGCCCGCACGCAGCAACGAAGACCCAACACAGCCAAAAATAAAATAAATTAAATAATTAATTTAAAAATATATATAAGCCTGAAAATAATTATTCATTATTGTTGCTTTATAATGATCAAGGTGATAAGTAAGCATTAGTGGAGATTCTGCTTCATATATGAAATTTTGAAACGATTGATTCAGCTCTTTATTTCACCTTGTATAATACAAATATTTGGATTTCTGAGGTCAGTAGTAAATGCTTTCATCATATAAGTAACTAAGGACCATACTAATGTATATTATACTAATATATATAATTACATGGATATATTAATTATATTAATATAATTTATTAATATATTTATATAGGTATATTGATTTTATTAGTATATTACTATATTATATAACTAAAAACATATAACTATATGTTTTATATTTTAGATTGGCATAGTCATGGCAACTATTGATGAGTAATACTAATGAAGATAAGGAATTTTGATATAAAATGAAATCTGAACTGCTTGCCTGGTAGAGGCTGTATAACTAACCAGGTGTGAATCTTGAGCAAGTCATTCAATCTTTCTTTAACTTTGCATTTCCATCTGTAACATAGAGGGGGATAAATTAACTTTCAAACCTTGACAATAAAATGCAGCTCTAGGTATTCTGACTCCATCATCATCTTTCGAACTCACTCTGGTTTTTCCTTGAGCAGGCTGCTGAAAAGCAACACCAGAAATAAACATCTGAAGGAAAAGTCCAGCTGTGCATTATCACAGGTTTCAACCACACACAGACAACCCCCATCTCACAACTAATGCAAAATCAGGAAGAAGGAGCCAATCAGACCAGCCTCATAAATGGAGAGCAGAACTAAACAAACCTTTTACTTGTTAAAAAGCAAACAAACAAGCAAGCAAGAAAATAAGACACTTTCCATGTTAAATAAGTTTAATATTTGGGTTTGGGAAACTTTTATTTCTCTCTTTTTAGAGTATATTATAATTATTTGTCATGAAAACAAGTCCAACATAAAAAGAAATTATTTGCAAATTATATTTTAACAAAGTTCCAGTAGTTAATGAATGGAATTAAAAATTTGATAGATATATAATATTTATTTTTAATCAGATTCTGTTTCAAACAGAAATTGGTTGCAAATACACAAAATATACAAATTCAGCCTACTGTTTATGCAGAACTGACTTACCCGTCTTTACCACTGGTGTACATATTTATATGTAGTAGTATTATATCTACATATTACATACTACTTTATAATACTGTACACAAACACAAACATATGCTCACACAAACATACCAGACACTCTCAGAGATCTTATTCCATATTTATCGACTGAATTGACTACTCTACTTTCTACTATTTTAATGCTTTAACTCCAGGAAATCTAAATAACAATTAAAAGGCAAATTAATAATTACGGGATTGTTGACAAAGTTTACTGTAATCAAACTCTTACAACAAAGATTTCAGTAGAAAAGGATTTACGAGAAACAAATTTAAAATTGATATATGGGGATTAGAATAATGGGATATTCCCTAATTTTTGGAACTTTCATGCTTCAAAGACAGTGCTTGTTGGGCTGTCCTGGAGCCCCGTGCATTTTCTAGTACGTCACTTTTACATTACTTCCATTTTGTCTTCAAACGTCAACATTTCTATTAGATGTAGATTCATCTAATCATTTTAGCCACTATAAGAATTTGTAAGAAAGTAATACATTGAGAAGTAAATTGCCAAAAAGTAACCACTAACCACTTTGAAAGGTGTTCTTATAGCCATCAGACAAAAATGGCTTTAAACTGACTCTCTTTTGAAATTCTTAAAAGAACAATTGGTTTAACTAAATTTTAAGCTTGCTTAATAAAATCTGTATTCTTGCGTAACACTTAATCAAAGCTCAAATATGTTTGTGATGATGATAATATTGTTTAAGTGACACATTCAGTTTCACTGATGTTTTCACACCTCATTCCCAGCTCTTGCTCTCATTATCTCCAGGGGAGAATCAGCAATTAAACCTGGTTCATGCCATGATTCTCAAGGGCAGCTGCCCAGTAGAAGCTGTGAGCAGAAAAGAAGAGGAATGCTCTCCCATTTGAGCCTACAACAGAGGGTTTTATTTCAAATTAATTTAGTTCTTACTGTATTCTGCAACCTCAATATTATTATACACAATTTATAGATGATGAAATAGTTGAGAAAGAGAAAAGCCGCCTCCAACATGCTGGAGTTTGCCCATTACTCAGCCAACCCTTGGCATTCTGCTGTTGAACCCAATTTCACAGACCATCAACATTGGACAAGGCCACTCTGTGACCGTGACAGACAAGAGTGCTCTGTAACCGTGTATGAACACAGACAAAGCATGGACATTGGGCAAACCACAGATGGCCAAAGTTTCCCTCTCTATGCTGGCTAATATGGCTGGCTACTACTTTCTTACAAGTTACAGCTTAGTTCACTCTTGTCTTCCCTGTTTCTAGAAAAGATTTATTAAGATTTCCAATCACAGAATCCCTCACCGTCTTATGTCCTGCTTCTTGTCAGCAAAGCCCTACTTCTTGAGCCCTTTCCAAGTCACCTAAGACACACACCTAAGGCACATCACCTTCACATCCCAAATGTCTGAGAGGCGGTGGTTTTGAGTCTCCTTAATGACTTTCCTGAAAGTCAAGTGCCAAACCATAAAAATACCTGTATAAAGTTAGTACTCATTTTTGTTTCTCTCTGGAGTAATATATCTCAACCATATATGCATTACTTTCTAAAGTGATCTTTAGAAAAAGCTTGTTTACTGCAATATCTAAAGCTCACTAATACAGAATCAATCCCCAGAGGAGTAAATATTAGACCTGTATTAAATGTCTTTCATTTTTAAATATATTTAGGTGACCTATTATAACAGGCATCAAAATAGCATTGCTTGACTTTATTTCAGAACAATATGTCTTCCCATAATACTTTCAAAGTAAGCATTTTAAAAAATTCATTGTAGTATGAAGGATTTCATAAGGACTGAATATAAGACAACATCACTTTTTTGAGGGATAACTTTTGGAAAAAATAAAGCTCTCTTTGATATTTGGGCATAACAGGTAGTTACCGATAACTGCACACTTACCATAACTCTCTCCTAGGTGCTTTGTGGGAAAATAATTTATCAAGTATTAATTTGGTTAAGAAAAAAACTATTTGTTCAACTTTTCTTATTTTGAAACCATTAAAATCTACAGAAAAGTTGCCTGCATGATATTTTTTGTGTTGTTCTTGTGCCACAAATCGTTCTTCTCTTCCGTTCCAAGCCCTTCGTGAGACTTCTGTCTTGCAGGACGTTTGCATCATAGGAAGAGGAGCAGTAGAGTTAAGACTAAAGCATCCTAGCCTTTCTTTTCTTTTTCCCTGAAGTCAGAGCTAATTAAGGGTCTATGGCTATTGTAACAGAGGTGAGAAGGGCCTTGAAGGATGATGGTAGAAGTAATAATAGAAAGCAAAACTATTGTCTCAAGCCTGGTAAATGATGGAGGTGCCTGAGCGGAGGAGACCCCACGTTCTCCTCCTCATAGTGGCCCCCTGTCCCCCTGAAGGTGGCGGGTCATTTGGGGGAATGGCTGAAGGTCCATCAAGGGATGCTCAACCAGGAAGAGAATTGGAACCAAGGCAGTGGAACCACCCTGGACATCAGACTTTATGGGACGGACTTCAATGGACAATGTGTGTTTTGGTGGCTACTGGGCCATTGGTGACTATTTGTTCAGCATAAGAAATCTGAGACCGGGCTTCCCTGGTGGTGCAGTGGTTGAGAATCTGCCTGCCAATGCAGGGGACACGGGTTCGAGCCCTGGTCTGGGAGGATCCCACATGCCGCGGAGCAACTAGGCCCGTGAGCCACAACTACTGAGCCTGCGCGTCTGGAGCCTGTGCTCCGCAACAAGAGAGGCCGCGATAGTGAGAGGCCCGCGCACTGTGATGAAGAGTGGCCCCTGCTCGCCGCAACTAGAGAAAGCCCTCACACAGAAACGAAGACCCAACACAGCCAAAAATAAATAAATAAATTAATTAATTTTAAAAAAAAAAGAAAGAAATCTGAGACCTCTGAGTGACCCCAAGTTTAGGGGGACCACTGGGCCAGCTATAAAGTTGAAGATGAAACTTATGCCTCTGATTTGATTTAAATAAATGTAAGGTAACTTTTCTTGCACACACAAATTGTTTGAGAAAGATTTACAACTTCCGTGTAGCAGTGTGAAAAAAGGTAAAACACATTGTTTTTATTTACTAAATCCTATCTCTGTTTTCTCAGAGAGTTTAGGTAATTTGCTCAAGGTCACACAGCAAACAAATGGTTGAACCTATATTCAAACCTTGGTCTGTCTATCTCATCTAAAGCCCAGAATCTCTGCACTTAGCAGTTCACTTCAGTTTGTTTGAATCATTGGATAGACAACAGGATATAAAGATAAAGAAGTAGGCAGGCTAAGGAATTACAGTTTGTTGGGAGGCAGTGGACAGTGTGGTCAGATCTGACCTTTGTTTATGTAACAGGTATTTATTATGTTTCCTATGATAAATAAGAATAGACCCTGTCCTCATAAGAGGTCCAGGAGGATTAAGCAGGTTATGTGATCTGCCAGCTATGTGTCCATAAGTTACTTAACTTCTCTGTGCAACAGTTTACCCATTTACAGAATATGAGAAATAAATGTACCCCCTCTAAATGGAAACTTTGAAGATCAAATGCACTGCTTTTGTAAAAGCGCCTGTAGTCATAAAAACGACTCCAAAATGAGAAAGTATGATTCCTACAAACAACTGAGTGGTAACTGGTGCTGGAACCTTTGTGTTGCCAGTAAGAATGGAAAGGTTAGGGGTGGGAAATGGTTTGGGAGAAAGAGAGAAGTAAAAGATTACCAGGCATTTTTTCTTTGAAAATTCAGACTTAACAGTATATTGAGCATTAAACATCATTATATGGAGTGCTTACCACAGGCCTGACACCACCCAAAGCCCTTGCCGTCAATCAACCCATTTCATCCTTATAACAACCTCGCATGGTCGGCTTTGCCATCATCACACAGAACAGGAAATAAGTAACAGACTTCTTAGTAAATCAGAGAGACTTGCCCCAAATCAAACAGCTTCAACAACAAACGCTGGGGGTTTGAAAACAACTCTGCCCAGCCCAGCCACAAAGCCCTAGTTCTGATCCGTTACTGTTACTACCAACAATAACCAGGTACTGTTCCATGGCTGTGCTGTGACACCACCGTTCACACGGTGAACCTGAGATACTCATCCCACATTCTCCTCATCACCTTCCCCGCCACCTGAACTGTGTGCCTCCAGCATCTCAGGCGCTGGGATAGCTCCTCTGGCAGGCTTATTTCTGCGGCTGGACTGGAGTGGAAGTGACCCTATTTTACTCACTGTATGAGGACAGAGTTGAGGAAGAATAATAATTTCAGGTCTCGGAGGATGGGAGAATAGGTAGCTCCACTGATTTAGCAGGAAACTTTTTCTCAGGCACTGAGTAGGTCGTGAAAGGAACTGAAAAGCCCTCACAAAGAGGAGACTGAATTGACTCTTCAGGGCTAAGCAGAATGTGAGGAAAGAGTGGCACCTTTCCAGGATGGCTTCACTCAGTGGTTCTGAAAGCAAAATGAGAACATCCATTCTGCCAGTTGAAGCTATTTATTGAGCATGACCTGCAGGGCTGTAAGGAGAAAAAGGCTGACGTTTGATCCACAAGCAGTAAAGAGTCTCCATCCGGCTCTCTAAAATGACAGAAGACAAAGACGACAATGAGCAGATCCTGGGTTTGAGGACTCGGGAGTGGAGAGAGGGAGAGCAGACTCCAGAATAAAGATAACAGGCGCTAACCCATGAACGTGGCCGGAAGCAGAGGGTGAAGGGAAAGAGCAAACGGCGTTTGCTCGCTGTTCCAAGCCTATTCAACACCCCACATTAGAAAGTAACCGCCATCACCATTCATACAGAGAAACTGTCCTTAAACAGCAGCACTTGCCACGATATAAGCAAAAGGAGTTTATTTAATTTGACAACTCAGTTTAATTTAGTTTTTCTCAGCTTTATTAACGTATGTTGCTTTCTTAACTTATTGTCAGCCTTCAGATGTGTAAATAATAAAGCAATCACAGCAATCTTGTAGTGGTTGGCAATTACATTTAGGGGAAGAAAACCTTTTCTATAGTGATGGCTACTCTTCTACAGTCTCCATTACAAACAGACAGATTGAATTTAGCACATACGAAAAATGAGCACACCCCTATTCCCACTTTTCAATTGCGCACCGCAGGGAACTTTTCTGAAGCACCATCCACTATGATTTCCGACCAGCTAATGAGGATTTTAGTAAATATTGGGATATTCACTGATATTTTCCAGAGTAAACATTTACGTCTGTGTTTTGTCAATATGCAAAAATGGACCTGGGTTCTTTAATAAACACCAGATTTCAAAGTTTCTAAACTTCACTATTTTGGGTAATCTTAGATTAGATAAGTAGGAGTGTTACCGTGCTGACATTCTTGGATAAAGATGCAGGATGGTGCCTAGCTGTCCACTCTTCCATCGTGTGAAACAGATGCTCCTCGCTATTTCTCTATTCCTTCCATACTATTTGTTATCTTAGTTTAAAGTAAAGTGTGTGTGGTGTGTGTGGTGTGTGTGTATACGTGTGTGGTGTGTGTGTGTGGTCTCTGTGTGTGTGTCTACGTGTGTGTATATATATACGTGTGTGGTGTGTGTGTCTACGTGTGTGTGTGGTGTGTGGTGTGTGTCTACATGCATGTGTCTACGTGTGTACTGTGTGTGTGGTGTGTGTGTGTCTACGTTTGTGTGTGTACGTGTGTGGTGTGTGTGTACGTGTGTGGTATGTGTGGTGTGTGTGTACGTGTGTGGTGTGTGTGGTGTGTGTGTATACATGTGTGGGTATATACGTGTGTATGTGTGTGTGGTGTGTGTATACATGTGTGTTGTGTGTGTATGTGTGTATGATGTGTGTATATGTGTGTGTGGTGTGTGTGTATACGTGTGTGTGTGATGTGTGTATGTGTGTGTATGTGTGTGTGTCTACGTGTGTGTGTGTGGTGTGTGTGTGTATACGTGTGTGTGATGTGTGTATATGTGTGTGTCTACGTGTGTATGTGCGTGTGGTGTGTGTGGTGTATGTGTGTACATGTGTGTCTTGGCTCTTACTCCTACTGGTCTTTGATGATGTTTAGAAAAAGATTCTGTCCTATTTATTTATTTGAAAAGATCATATATATTTTTTTATAAAATAGAGAAAATATAATTGAAAAACCAAAGGAAAAGAAAAGAAGCAAACTATTGGCAATATTGGCTACACTACCCAGGGTTAACTTCTTCCCACATATTAATGGGGATTTTTTTTAAGTAGAAAAAAAGGAAATTGAAACTTAACATAAGCTCAAAAAGTAGTTTGGAGTAAGGCAGAACATAATACTGATAGAACCAACCCACAAACCCTTCACACAGAATGTAGAATGAGAGACGAACAGAAGCTGAGAAGATTTGATGCTCTGAAATACGGGTCTTAATGTTAGGAAGAATTGAGAAATAATTTTGTCAAATATGAGAAAAATAGTTGCTTTATTTTCTCTCTGCTGTACAAATATGTTATTTTTAGTGTTTATTTTCAGATTAAAGAATTAAATGTTGGCATTGAAAGAAGAGGAAAGAAGAGGAACAGAACAGATAAGATCAAATATTCCCCTGAATAATTAAATATAAAGTAGGTCATTTTTATGGTGCTGCACATGGCTTTGGTTTCATTTAGTTGTTTACATATTCTCTACGAAGCATACACAAATGTTGGAATTTGGGAATATCTAGGAATTGAAGGAGTGAGAGCAGTTTTGGGGAAATTAGTGAAATGAAATTTGAGGTGTCCATATATGTACTTGGAAAGAAAGAGCTCTTGAAATTACTGGGAAATGGCAGAAGGATTGCAGGTCTACAGTCTGACAATCACAGGGAATGACCACAGCCCCATGAAGGCCGAAGTGAAGTGAATGGGGAATTAAAAATATACATCATCTGTTTCAGCAATTCACATGTATTACTTTGGTGTGACAATACTATAAAAATTGAATAGTAATTTCGTTTTCCCAATTAGAGAAAATGTTAGGCTATGCACATAATTTTCTTAATTTTACGTTTTTCTCTCATACATAAATGTATATTTTTTTCAGTCTAGCATTATTCTATTCATTGGACAAATATTTATTGGCTGCACTGTGTGTCAGTCACTTTTCTAGACACTTAGGATACTTCGCGTTACCCATTCTCCTGGAGCTTACATTCTAGTAGGGAAAAGCAGAAGAAAATGTAAACATGGCACATAAGTAACTATATAGTATACTAGAGGTGGTAACTGCTCCAGGAGAAAAAATTAAAAGTAGCTGGTGAGGACCTGGTGAGTCTTGAGGCTGGGATGGCTGAGGGCAGGTTTCTCTAAGCGGATCAGAGACGTGATTGGCTCGTGCTATCACTTTATGCTAAATGTGAATGAAAGCAGATAGCTGAGTTATCCTGAAATCGTACATTTACTTCTTTTGGGTGTTTTTCAACAAGCACGATGATTTTTGGATGGAGCATCCTAAACGAACTTGAGAACACTTCAACATCACGGTGATTTATTTGGGAAAGTGGATTTGAAGTGGAACCATACAAGACAACAAGGCCAGAGTGATTCATGGGAGAAATGAAGGTAAGACTGGAATGCCAAGTGACAAGTCAGGCCACAGTGACCCTCACGGGAAAGTAAAATAACAAAGCAAACACACAGGTGGACCAGCACTCAGATGCTGGTAGAGACTGTAACGTGCAGAATTTACAATGTGCCTTCCAGAGAACTTTGGTTAATATCTGGTAAAGGTGATTAGGTAATAGTTTGTGATCTGTGTTTATAACCAACCACAAGTTACAGATAATATATAATTATTGTTCACATTGGTCTCCAACTAGAATTTTAGATTTGAGGTACTCAAAAAGAGATGAAAACTTCTTTGGGCACTCAATTCCAATTTCTTGGAAGCTAAGGATGAAGCTGTATTATGATACAGATGAAGAAGATTCTTACGTGATAGCAAATCAGAAGATGTGGGGAAGAAAAGAGAGCATGTCAAAGAACGTTCATTAAAGTGTGTAACAACTGAAGCTGCGGTGCATGTAGGTTATGACTCACAAAGGACCTTGTGTTACAAGAATGGTGCCCCCCCAGGGTGTTGGCTTCCCAGGGACCCTTTTAGAAGGATCACACCATCCAGTGTATGGTTTGCCAAGGGGTGACCATTTCTCCAGTAATAAGAAGGCAATCCAAGTTGTTAAATAATTGCTGCTTTTTGCTGGGACAGAAAAAGGGTCCCATTTTAATTCCTTCCTAGCCACAGAAACTAAAGTCTCAAAATAGAAATATTTCACAGCAAAATATTAAATAAAACTAGATCCTCATGACCTAATAAAGGGAACAATACTTTCCAGCCAAAGTAATGTTTTTCTTCCACTGCAGCTGTATCATACTATTACCAAGAGACATAGGTAGAGAGAGAAGTAGCTTACGGAACAATATCCAGGTATTATTCAGTTAAAATTAACTATCAGTTCATTCTAGAAATAGTAACTATATCTAACTCTAGTTAGACAATGTTCATTTCAAAAAGTGGAGTACTCTGGTTAAAGTTGCCAATAATATGCATAATTTACATACAAACATTATATATAAATCATATATAAAAATTAGAATTCAAGAAGTAAAATAGGCTTTATTTTTCAATGACTGGGAAAGTTATTCAGTATCTTACAGTAATTAAGGTCAGCATCATGAATATCAATTGTAGGTTACACAGGAGGAAATTATGGGAAATTGAGTCATACTTTTGAAATTGCATTTTAGGGGACAAATTAATATAACTGCTTTCATACATGTATAAGGGGACATGTACATGAAAACAAAAACATGTTTTTGTTTTGAAAATGAAAACAATTAGTTGGTAAGCTGTCAGTATCATTGGTTTTCACTTAGACGAGAGCTTTCTATTCAAAAATCATGGTTAAAAGAGTGTAAATTAGTTTCAGGACTCCCCATGTAATTTACACTTCTTCATTCAATAGATTTTCACATTGGATGTCCAGAAATAAAATGTGAAAGAAGAAAGATTATTACAATGGAAGGAGGGACAGATCTGAAATAGACCTGGAGAAAATGAGCTCAGAGATTCTTAAATGTCTTTTGACCTAAATCTGAAAGCAGAGAAACATTTCATAACGTAGTAATCCGAGTAACCACAGTGGCTAACATTTGTTAAAGAGTTACATGGTGCTTGGCACCCAGATAAACATTTTACATTCAGTTCCCCATGAATGAACTTTATTCACTCAATCATCAATTAATTTATCAAACCTTTACTATGCGCAAGGCTCTGTACACAGTGATTCTCAACAGGGCTGCATTTGTCATATGGTGGAACAATTTCTTCACTGTGTGACTGCCTTCCACCTTGCAAAGTGATTGGCATCACTACCCACAAGTACTGGTGGGGTTCCCCTGTCCTGCTGACAAACAAAGAAGCCTCTTCTCACCTTTCTAAACTCATGGGAGAGGCAGTACCAACCCTGCCCGATGGAGCTGGAAGGACATGATCCTGCTGTCCAGGAGCTGGGGCTGGTACCATCTTGCCCATGTATTTAAAGATACATGGGGAGCTGAATTAATTGCAGCAGGCAATTAGGCCATCATCCTCCTCATAGCTAACACTTACATGTTGTCTGAGGCAATGAGGCAAGAACCTTAGGTATAGTACTTTTTACAAACCTCCAGGAGAGACCCTACTATTTATCTCCATTTATAGGTGAGGAAACTGAGGCACAAAAACTTAAATAACTGCCAAGAATTCCATGATTAGAAAGTAGTCAAGCTGGGGTTCAAACAGGCGGTCAGGCTGCAGAGTCAACTTGTAATACCCAGGGAGCAGATGTTCTAAAAATCCCTCCCAGGACAGTATTTTCAAACAGGCTATATTTAAAAAATGCTTAAAATTAAAAAAAAAAAAACAAACCTTAAAACTAAATGCATGGCTGAGCTGGGGGCATACATTTGAAACGAGGCCCTAAATCCATATAGATACAAAAGCTCTGAAACTAAAACTTTAGTTTCTATCAGGCCACAATGTAAGTATTGGGATTCAAACCTGCCAAACTAAGCAGTGTGGAAGGTGACATCTGGAGATACCCCAAAAAGCCATGAACTAATGAACTGGAAATAAACCTGCCCAGCAGAGGGTGAGATAGGGTATCTCTGACTGTCTTTTCCTTCAGATATCTCAGTGAGTGAGTAAATCCTTTGCTATATCAGATCTTTGCTCAAAAAAATAACTTTCTCAATGAGTTCTACCCTGACAACCCAATTTAAATTGTGACTTGCTGCCCTCCTGAATTTACATTACCCTGATATATTTTTATAGCACTTATTGTATTTTCACATATTTAATTCATAAATAAATAATACATTATTATTATTTTAAAAATCATTATTAGGCACTAATTAATTAAGCTTCACAAGGACAGGGATTTTGTCTGCTTTGTTCACAGATGGATTCCCGGAACCTAAAACCAGCAGCCTAATGTTTCAGTTTTGACCTAAGTGCAGAGGCAAGAAGGAAGGAAGTCTTCTGTGAGTGTATTATTATTTACCCCAAACTTGCTTTCATCAGCCAGTTGGCAGACTACTATCTCAGTGGCTCCAAAGTTTAAATTTACAGTAACCGATGGTACAAAGGGAGAATCATACCCAGGAATACAACAAAGAATTTTACAAAATACACAGGCATAGATTGCTTCTAATTCTGCACCTTCCTGAAATTGATCTGTCCCAGAACTTGTTAGAAATATAGACTCGTTCTCCTTTCCACCTCTCTTTTCACAATCTCCCTCTTTCCAATTCATACTTCCAGAAAAAAGGGCATATCCCTCACATCCCCTGAATCTTACTATGTCCCTTTCTCAAGGGATACAATCTTCCAGGCTACAAAAGAAAGAGACAATTGGAAATACTGGTACAGGTGAGAAGAAAGCAAATCCTCTACTGATTGCGTCAGAAATCCTCCTGCAATTCAAGGAGAAAATAATAGATGTATCTGTTGACAAAATGAAAACCTAACTTCCAATGGCAGGATCTTATTTCCCTTCTTAATCTTATTGGATCTCTTTCTTGAACTCCATACCCTCCCCTACACACTGAAAAAAATAATAATCATTTTCCCTCTCACTCCATGAACTCTAGACCTTTCTTACAGACTCTTCACCCTACGCTGCCTTTTTAAGTCAGTGACTTCTTCATTCTAGCCCAGTTCTCTTATCTCTCTCTCTATGTCCAACCTTTAAAAAAGTCACCCATTCCTAAGGCTTCTGTGATAAATATTTGTCTTTTATCTTTTACAGTATTTATTTGTTTACAGCATTTATTTGGGGTCCCCCTCTACAGAGCACTTTAGTTTTTGACAAACTTTCTCTTTCAGTTCGTATCTTCCTGTTAAGAGAATCCCAGTGTTCACCAAATTCTTTCAAAAGAAGTTCTAGGAAGATGACGAGTTGGAGAAATTTAGGAATATGAAGTCATAAGACCAGCATGTCAAAAACTGAATGCATCTTCTGTTTCCCCATCTCAAGCTATGGCTTGGTAACACTGATCAGAGAAGAGTGGATAACTTGAATGGTGGCTGGAAGAGAGCTTGATATCAGGAAGACAAAAAAGAAGATCAATGAGGTTATTCTCAAAATTACCCAGGGAAAAAGTACAGAGTAGGAATGATGAGGGAAGGATAGAATTCAGAGCTGCGGTCCTCAACGTTTGTTATTGCCCCGGATCATTCACCGATGGCAAAACGCTGCTGTCAGTTACAGACTTCAATGCACAGAATGATTCCCAAGGTGGCACATTCTCAATGATTCTCAAGGTGAGAATTTCATGGATATTTCAGAATCTCAGTTAAAAATCGCTGCTGTAAGCCATTCCACAATGGAGACTTTTATATACAGATCCATCCCAGCCCCTCTTGAGAATCACCGTGGCAGAGTTCCAGGCGGCACGGCTGGTCAGCAGCGTGAAAACCGGGGGGGACAGGGTGCAATCTCCTGGTCCCTGCTCTCAGCTCTCAAGTCTGGGTGTCCGAGGGGATTGGTGGTTCCCATATGTGGTGTTAAGGCAAAATCAGAATGATGGGCATGTTTAAGATGAAAGTAATAATTACCTTTTGTTTAAATTTTGTCCCCTAAATGAGGAGAGATTTTTTTCTGATTATAAAAATAATACCTGATGAAGTCAAGGAAAATCAATATTAAAAAGAAGCACTTATATGCTATGTTATAACCTCATATTTTCATTTAATAATATAATTTGTGTGTATTTCATATCTATAAATGTAAACATGCAAAGGATATACAGAAATGTATAATATGGAATTACCTTTATTTAGACAGTTTCCTAATGATGAATATTGAAGTTTTTTCCCTTTTTTTTTTTGCTATAAAATGATGATAAGTCTTACTTATCATTTCTGTACACATGTTTTTTTATTCCAGAAAGTGGTATTGCCGGGTCAAAGGGCATGCCATAGAAACTTTGGGTACCTCTTGATAACCTGTACTTCAAAATGTCTTCCAGTATAAATTTCCACCAAAAATGCAAGAGAATTTCCATTCTGACTCACAGCAGTAATGGGATTTTTCAAATACAGAGAGTTTAAGATGTTGTGGAAAAAGTCCAGTAGAGAAGACCCAACTGATTAAAGAGGTCAGAGCAGAAAGGCTTGGTTTGGAAGCTATTTCCATGGTTAGAAGAAGCCATGACAATTAATGTCATTTTTCAAAGAAAAAAGTGTATGAGGGAAGAGAATTGATAGATCCAGTTTCTATCTTAGCAAAATGTCAACATTTGGAGGGTGGGAGAAAGGAGAAGAGCCATAGAAAAAGTTAGAATGAAATGATCAGTCAACTAGCAGGAAAATAAGACGAAAGAAGTGTAATGGAAGGCCAGGTAGAGGAGATTTTTTTTTTCTTTTTAGAATACCACATAATAATAACTAGCACTTGAATCATTCTGTATCCCAAAGCCTCAAAGCACTTTGCAGCCTAATCATTTGAATTTTAGAATACCCTTGGTAGGGAGAGAGTAATTCAATAGGAAAACTTGGATAAAAAGAAGTAAGATGGAGGGCTTAAAAGTTTACTCAACCTTGGCAATTCCACGAACTCAAAACCTCGGGTTAAGGAAGGAAATGTTGACTCTCCTCTAAATTACTGTACATATAATATTTACACATTCTCAGTTTCAGATGATTTCCAGAGCCATGGTTCAGCAGCTGCAGTTTAAAAGCTGTGAATTTAAACATCTCAGTGTAACAGCTGAGGAACTTGTTCTCAGAAAACAAAAATCTCAGGAGACACAGAGAGCTTTCAGGTTTCCCAAGTTCACCCCACCATTTCTGACTTTGTTTTCCACGTGGGGCTCTGGAGAGATTAACCTACAGTTGAGTCAGTGAATCCTGCACATTTCAAGGCACTACGCTAACCCCCTCTATAAAAGAGTTTACGTTTAAATTAACGTAGCGTTAAGCTGATTTTTTACGTGGCAGATCCATGAATTTTGACACATGTGATCATGTAACCACCACCACAATCAGAATATAGAATAGTCCCCATCACCCCTCAAAACCTCCTTCATACCATTCCTTTCAAGTCACACCACCCCTCACTCCTACCCCTAGCAAGCACTGATCTGTTCTCCATCACTACAGCTTTGTCTTTTCCAGAATGTAATATAAAAGGAATCGCACAGCACGTAATCTTCGAGACTGATTTTTTCCATTTATCATAATGCCTGTGAAATTCATCTGTGTTGTCACATGTATCAGTGTTTTGTTGCTTTTAACTGCTCATTGTATTCCATGGTACAGAAGTACTACAGTTGGTTTATTAATTCACCACTGAGAGACACTTGAGTTGATTCCAGTTTGCGGCCATAATGAATAGAGTCTCTATAAACATTTATGTACAAACTTGTGTGAACATACGTTTATGTTTTTGCCTGGATAAACACCTAGCATTCTTTCAAAAGAAAGGAGTAGGTTTTCCAGGTCATATAATAAGCATATAGTTAATTTTATAAGAAACCGACAAACTTTTCCAGAGTGTCTCTACTATTCCATACTTCTTCACACTGTTTGGTTTCAGCAATGTACAGCTGCTCTGCATAATCACTAGCACTAAATATTGTCTGTTTATATACATATATATTTAATGTTAGTTATTCTAATGGGATGTGGTATCTTATAGTGGTTTAACTTGCATTTCTGTAAGGGCTAATTATGTGGAACATCTTGTTGTGTGTTTACTTACTATCCATATATCCTCTTTGGTAACGTGTCCATACATGTTTTCTTCCCGTTTTTAATTGGGTTGTTTGCTTTTTTTCTATTGGTTTTGAGTGTTCTTTGCACACTCTCCATACAAGTCCTTTGTCAGATATTTGCAAAGCAAATTATCACCTTTTCACCCATAGTTTGTTTTTTCATTCAAACTGTCATTCACAGAGCGAAAGTTGTTTCTTTTTTTTTATTCTGCCATTTGTCATTTAGTTTCCTCCTAGAACTACTTATTCTTTACCTCCATTTTTTTCTTGAGCGTCATGTGTTCAGATAAACTGGAGTGTTACTAAGTTAACCTGACCTTTCAGCTATACTTAAAACAGAGAAGCCCATCTCTATTGTGAAGGTTTCATCCACTGAAAGCTTCTCCTGGCAGCAACTGGTGCTCTGCTTTCCGATGCCTTTATCTCTTAACTCTGTTTCCATTGATTGTTTTATGTTATCTGTGTATCCCCCAGCAGAGAAACAGGGAGTCCTTGTACAGGGTAGTTATTTGTGTGAATAATTTAATATTTATTATTCATCTCATGCATTATTTTCCAAGGCAATAGTAAGCCTGACAATTTTTGAGGACTGAGTTGCATTCTAACTACAAATAAGGTCACTGTAGTAGGATAAACGGTGGAAAATAATTGTTTAGCAAGGGGATCCTAGAAAAGTGATAGGAATTGTTGTGTTATCAGTATAACTGATATGATTTAAAGGTCAAAACAAAAGAGGATAATCTGAAATCTCAGACCTTGGGTTAAACCCGTGAAGAGATGCAGCTCATGCCTCTGTGTGTAGAGAGCATTAAACTTTAGACATTCAGAATCAATGGAAATCTATCTGACTTGAAAGATCTTTTACAATTAAGAAACAACATCTGATGCTTAGAAAAAAACGAGTCAAGAAAACAGTTTCAAGCATGAGACAGCTTGGAAAGTGTATGTCTATTAAGTGACAAGATGAAATTAAACTGAAAACGAGTATAGTCTAACCTAGTTATGACCCAGTTGATATGCTGGAGAGCCACCGAGACTCTTGAATAGCATCACTAAAAAATTAGACAGGCATGATTCCTATCAGTCACAATACTTGCATTGGGTCTCTTGGACCTTTCTAATTAACCCCAGTGAAATTTCAAACATGATTTTTCTACTGCCTTAAGTGTTACGAAAAAAAAGTGTCAGGAAGGACTATGGTCTTTACTTGGGGAATTGCAGCTACTGACCCACTGTCATTGGGGGATCACTTTGATGTGTAGAAGGATGAACGGATTTGTGTTGATACATCTCCATGCTTAACTTGGCTCCTTTGTGATAAATTGTTAACATTTGCAAAAGGTTCAGAGGACATCTGTGGGAACGTAAACAGAGGAACTCTGATGGTCCAGGAAAAAAAGAATGTTCTGAGAGCTGGCCTAGACACATTCCATTTTGGAAGTACACATTTTCAAACACTCAGTATTACTTTTAATCACACACATGCACGGGCACATGTGCACACACACACACACACAATATTACAGCTGATAATTAACTACTGAATTTTTGCCTCAATTTGAAAAAAGTCTGGGCAGTTTAAGCCTGCCTGGATTTTTCTTCTATAACAAATAAGATTTTTTATATTTCAAATGTGTTTAGTTTACTACAGAGGAACATAAATAGAACTGATACTTTAAAATGAATGAGGTCATTACTAATATAATTGAGAGAACATCCACTAATTAAAAAACGCAAGTGTACATAAGCATAAGTACTCTTAAATTACCAGCAAATTATGTGATGCAACATAGCTCAAAAATATTCTCTGCAATTAATCTAGACAATAATACAATAATTTGCATGTTAATAATAGCAATTTAAAAAATCAACATGTTTTACTGATTAGAAAAGAACAATTTTTCACAATGGGGCCAATTTGCTCATCTGCATAATAAAGTAAATAGAAACTTTATGTTTATGTCATACTAAAAATAAGTTAAAACCATACACTCTGGTTAAGAAAATTTATACAAATACATTAAGCAGCGTGACATATCAGTTACTTACAGTCTTTAATAGTGTCATATGTTTTTTTAAACTTAAAAAAATGTCCAATTCAACAGGGATAGATTACCCAAGTCCCTGGAACTTCTGTTTCCTTGTTATCTTTTGAAGTTATTAGAATCATCTGAGCATCCAAAATACAAGCCTCCAGGATGAGTGCCCAGTTTCACAGGTGTCCGCATTCTGGAGGCATCTGAGGGCAGGGTCCTGTTCCCCAGGTGTGTGAGCCAGAGCCGAGGATGAGTGTGGTTCAGAATGGAGAACACACTGGGCCCTGAGGAATCACCCCTGCGACAAAGACAACAGGTGGCGTGCCTTCCTAACAAAAGCTGATGTCAGCATTCACTGGCTTCTTCGGGAAAGTCATTTATAATACTCTTATAATGCAGATGTGATTCATGAGCACATACGGCAAAGGACCAAGTGTCCATCACCTGTCAACTAACCGCTTTGGCTGTGTAGTGCAAAATTTGAGGGTACAACTTAATAACTGAAGAAATCAAAGCTCAGCTGAATATTTTAATGGATAAAAGTGGCACAATGCCTTGAATCACGATCTTCTGCATACAGGTTGTGTGTAGTCCTTGCCCGTCAAACCTTTCCCACTTGAATTATTTTTCAGTTAAACTACAGATTCTACAATCCCTTCCTACGGGGCTGCTCAGCCCCACCTTTGTCCTCTTGCAGCACCGTTCACTTACATCCCGCTTTATTCGCTCAACAAGGTCTCCCCACCAGAGAGTGAACAGCCCAACATCAGGGTTTTGTCTTAATCACGTTTGTTTTCTCGGTTCTTAGCCCACGGCTGGCACACCCTCTGCATTTCAAGGAACGAGTGAATACTTACTAAACAGCAGAAGAATGAGAACACAGTTCTGGTATTAACAAGCTATGTGGCTTTGAGGAGTCACTTAACCCCTCTTGGCCTTCAAATTAAAAAAAAAAAAAAAAGGTGATGTAGGCGGTCAGGAAAAGAGAACATTCCAGATAGGAAAAGAGAACTTGAAAACAGGGAGACAGAAGGGAGCAAGGTATACTCATAAAATAACAAATGATTCATCAAGTTTAGACAGCCTGCAAACTTTATGCTTTTGACTTTTCATACAACCCCAGATTTTCACACCACAGACACTGAAACCCCTAAAGTATAGTTCATTGGTCTAATTTCAACTTTCAGCTAAAAGGTGAGCAATGCTGGCTTCCTACTCTTCCAGGTGCCCCAGGTGGCCCCAGCCAAACCTTTGCCAGCCTTGCTCGCGGCGCAGTCATTGGAAGATTCACTTTATTCACATGTGGAGTCAAGTGCTGAAAGCCCTGTGAGAGAGGAACAGTGTCCCCTGAAGGAGAGTCGCTGTCTCAGCAGATCCTGACGGTGACTGTGTTGACAAATTGTCCACGGTGGGGGGCAGTTGGTGGTCTCTTGGTTTAGTTCCCTTCATCCTGTGCCTATGGGGTTCGAGGTAGTTTTCATAAGGAACCAACGCCAACCCCTAGTTCGCCTAACCCTGTCGCCTCATCTGTTAAGGAGAAGAGAACTGTCAACAGCCAAGGGTAAGAGGCCAGGTTCTACTGTGACCCCAAACCACGTTCCCACAGCTCACTCTCACTCAGCTACCCCGGTCCTGTGGGTCCCTCCACCTCTCAAACTCCCAGCCCAGGGCCTTGGCCCTGCTTCCTCCTCACCTTGGACCACTTCCTGCACTTGGTACATGGCTGGCTCGGCCTCACTCTTCGTAACTCAGTCACCTACTCAAAGACTCCGAAATCTCTATCCAGAGCCAAACCCTCCGCCCCACGAGCCACTCTCCCTTTGTCCACTGCATAGCATATATCCCAGTCGGCAATAATGTCTATATTTGTTTTCCTATTTCCTGCCTGTAACCCCCACTAGCATGTAAACCATGAAGAACCTGGTGCATACCAAGTGCTCAGTTAAAAAAAAAAATAATGAAAGAAATACATCCACATAGAAAGAAGCCAAGTCCAATAAATTCCTCTTATTTGAACTTGTAAATTGAAAGAAATGGCTTAAGGTTAAATGTATTCGGTGTGATTATTTTAATATGCCCATAGCATGTGCATGAAAGCATAAAACACTCATTCCACACAAAAATGCCAGGGCGTAAACACTGCCTGCTGGGGCAACCAAGCGGCTCTGACAGGACAAACAGGAAGCAAAACAATATTGCTAATCACCAAAGCTATGGGGAAAACATAATATCAATTAGATTACAATTATGTAAACTGGAATCCATCCTGAACACGGAGGCTAATCATCTACGAAGAGCAGCTGACACTATACAAAGAAAACAAGCATTTCTAAGTAGTACAGAGACTCTGATCTGGTTTCTCCATTCTGGCAGTAAAATTTCAGCAATACTGTGGAAAACAGCATAAATGACAGAAATGTATCTGACCGTGTGCAAAGAATACTCCCTATTTTTATTACAAATTTTAGTGAAGAAATTTTAGGTGTGTTGAAAACTTTTAAAGAGCTAGAATTCTGTCCTCCGCGCTGTAAATAACCCTTTCCTGAACGTTCTCATACACAAATATTTGTCTGCAACTGAGCTGTTATCTTAAGGCACATTCCTATAAGAGGAATGACTGAATCCAAGAGTATGCATTTATATATATAAAATTGCGGCCCTCCAGAAAGACAGAGCTCTTGACCGCTGACCTTAATCATCAATTTTCCCCATTTATTCCAATCCAATATTTAAACAATGGTACTTCTGGCTAAGTTCGCATTGAACATTTCTTTTCTATGATTTGTCTGTTCATATGTATTTTTTCCATTATTCTATCAGCATGCTCATCTTGTTCTGAATTTGACAGACATACTGTTGCAAATGATTCTTCCAGATTTTCACTTGCATTTTAATTTCATGGTGCTTTTGGACATGCCAAAGTTTTGTGTTTCATAAGATTGATCGACTGATAGTCTCCTTTGAACTTTTTCATTACTTTTATGCTTATGAAGTTCTGTGAAATTTTGCAATCAGATATTCAAGTATTTGTTTTCTAGGTGACTAAGGCATCATTTTTCACAATTAAATCTTTAACACGGCTAATTTCTTATACTGATCTAACTTAATTTTTTTTCTCTCAGATAGCTAGTTATCTAAGAAGTGTTTATTGAAAAATGCTTTATTCCCTAACTGATTGATAAGCTACTTTATCATACACTAAAACTTTTTAAGTGCTCTGGTCTGAATAAAGTTTCTTGTAATCAACTAAAATCTAAAGAGAAATAGGAGAAATTAAACAGAAATAGAATCTGAAAAACTAGAAGTTTTCAAGAACAAATTTTTAGAGTAAAACTGCATCAGATCTTTTGAAATACTGTGAATTCCCCCAATATGAGATATGTTCTTATTCAAGGATAAATCTTGAGGAATTCATTAAGGATTTTCAATTATTTTTATTTCTTTTGCTTGAGCTGCCATCATGGACTATTTTACTACTTACTTTTTTGGCAATAAAAATCATTGCTAATATTTTCTGTTACAATGTTTTTCCAGGAAGTGTTCATTCTAGTGGCATGTGTATCCTCATCAATAAACATGAAATTTATCTTATTAAATATATGAGAGTTCAGGTTATGTTAAGTCTCAGGCTTTTGTTGTGATCTAGTCCAAATCCACACTTCATAAACCACTAGCAAATTAATCAAAATGCATTATGTGAAGTTTTTATATACCCATATCTTTTGACATCAGTTATCTAAAATATTTGATTATTTCTCATAGATATCATTCCAGCTTTGATTTTTTCTGTCTCATATGCCTTGCTCATTTATATAACTAGCCTTGGATATTACTGAAGTTATCAAGAGTTTCAATTTAGAGAAAATATGAATCCCTGAAAAGACAGCAATTTAGAAATTAATTTAGAAATATAATCACATTTCTGTGCTAGTTTCTAAGATAAAATCGCAATTATATTGACCAAAGACAAGATGCTGATCCCTAGATAGGTTCCAAAAATTATACTAATGATAGTAGCAGAACTATTAGGAAAACTCCATGACAATGATAGCTATCAACATATTTTAAATCACATGAAAACAAATTAAGTATAAATACTAAGCTGAAACAAAATACAATTTAAAAAACTGGACTGCTTTGACTAGATTCGGTTGTTGCCTGTCCTTTTGAATTAAAACTTTAATCATTTTATCCAAACATAAATATTCCCTAAAATATACAGTTATAACTTTTTAAAATTTATTTTTGGCTGCACTGGGTCTTCGTTGCTGTATGTGGGCTTTCTCTAGTTGCAGCGAGTGGGGCTACTCTTCGTTGCGGTGCACGGGCTTCTCATTGCAGTGGCTTCTCTTGTTGTGGAGCACGGGCCCTAGGCGCACAGGCTCAGTAGTTGTGGCTCGCGGGCTTAGTTGCTCCGCGGCATGTGGGATCTTCCCGGACCAGGGCTCGAACATGTGTCCCCTGCATTGGCCGGCAGATTCTTAACCACTGCGCCACTGGGGAAGTCCAACCATAACTTTTAAAGAGGCTTGGCTTTCCCAATCTCTTTTTGTTTCTGTATATTTTGATTGTTTGTAAGTGACTTCGAAATCTCTATAGAAGTTTATACATTTGAAATGCCTAACAGTATTTATGATGGTAACACAATTTCTCTAATGTGTTCAGATATCTTTCAATAAGAACTTGAGAGAATATTAGAAAGACCTTCCTTTGGAAAACAAAACAAAACAAACTCACCAAATAAAACAAACACCCGAATCCCTCCTCTGTTACATGAGTCTCTATGGTGCCAGGAAGTGTACAACTGGAGATTATGGCTTTGGTTAGGACTTATTAAAAATTTAGGACCTCTAAAAGGGTGTCTTCACATGTCCTCGGATGACATACGGTAAAATCCATTCTTTGGATTGTTTGATGACATAACAAGTTGATGTTATATGACAATGGAGAGGAGAAGGAATGAAGAGATCTGTTGTTGCCTGAGAGGATCCCAGGAACTAAATACCCTGGGAGACAAAGTGTTGCAGAAGGAAATTCTTTGCACAACAGAGAAAGAGAATGAAGGTGGGCATCAGGGGTGGAAGGTGAGTGGGAAATCTAAAGTGTTGGCTTTAAAAGTGTGTTCCTTGGACCAGCAATGTCAGCCACACCTGGAAATCTGTGAGAAATACAAGTTCTTGGGTCACACCCAGTCACTGAGTCAGAAACTGCAGCAGGGCCCCGACATCTGTTTTTAACAAGCCCTCCAGGTCATTCTGACGTACACTCAACTTGAGAACCACAAATGTGTTTTTACTTCAGAATGTTTGCCTCATCTTCTGATCAGGAACAATGAAGTGAAATATTCTTTCTAAAATACATTTTTTTCTTTATGTACATATTAACATTCTTCCCTAGAAAAACTTAACATACTACAGCTGGCCTTCCATATCCACAAGTTCCCCACCTGTGGATTCAAGCAATCCGAGGTTCCAATTCAATCCGAGGATAGGGAGGGCCGACGGTACTTCACCATTTTATATAAGGGACTTGAGCATCCTCAGATTTTGGTCCATGGGAGTCCTGAAACCAATCCCCCATGAATACTGACAGACAACTATATTGATAATTTAGTTGGAAAGAAGGAAGGAAGGGAGGGAGGGGAGGAGAGGAAGGAAGAAAAGTTAACATGGAATGCTAAGTTTCTTATATAAGTTCAGCTAGTATTTCCCATACTCTAATATGCCTAAAATTTCACCAGTGAATTTGTTAAAAACGCAGATTTCAGGTCTCGTCCTCTCGGATCTGGTCTAAGTAATTAGAGCACAAATGCAAGACTCTGTTCCAAACCAACACTAAAAGTGATTCTGAGGAGACTGATGGGCCCCATTTGCAGTCGCTGACCTGAACATCAATAGGAAGATAATTGTCCTGTTGATTGTGTGTTAAAGAACAGGTGAACACATCAGCACTAAAATTCCTGCAGGGTGGTGGTATATAATCATTTACCTTAGGGCCTTTGGGCATCCGAGCCTTGTTATAGGAGCGCTTTGTATGTAATTAGATAACCCAATTTGGAAACTAACTTCAACATGTAATTTCCCTTACACCTGTGAGTCGTTTTATAACTGAGATGTGGCATTTGATTGTTTTTTTAGCTTCATTATTATAAGTTGTTTACTTAGTGACTGGGATACCTTTTTCATCATTCCACTTGAGGATTTTGATGGAACTAGGATTCACTTAACACTTGATTTCTATCCTTGGCATCTCAACAGTATCTTACAGACTCATGTTAAAGATGACATGATTGGTGTCCTACAAGGGGATGACCAGCTCAAAAGCCCCAAGGGGCCAGCCAGGCAATGTGAAAGAGTGAAGCAAGCCTGTGTTACGCAAGAGAATGGGCGAACTGTGGTGAAGCGGGCCCCCAGCCCCAGAAGCAGTGAGCATTGCATATACAACACACAAGTGGGGACAGATTTTCCAACCTTTCTAAAGTAGCTCAAAATATGAACTTATCTGTGGAATTTTCTGATGTTTTAAAAACTTTCAAACCCAATAAAAGATGTCTCAGGACTGCAACTGACTCAGAGTCTATCCATTTTGAACATCTGACTGACTTTATGTTCCAATTAAGCCACTTAATAACTGCATCCCTTACTTTTTCTGAGTATAGTCTACTTCTGTTATTTGAGAAACTTCTTTTTGTCCTCCATAAAATGATCATTGAAGAAGCAGTAATCCTTGAGCAGTTTTCCTTTGAACCCCATACCCGGAACCCCTTAAGTGTATTTTAGGAAACATTTTCATATGCAAAGCACTTAATCTGCATAACCCTGGGAGATACAAAACATTATTTTCCTCAGGGCAGAGCCCCTGGAGCTGAGTTAAATCACCTTCCAAGGACCCAAGTCAGCAAGGCATCTATCTGGGGTTCTAACCACAGGATCACAGACACAGCTCCTGTATTTGCTGGCCAGAGTCAGACCTTAGCTGGAGTCCTGACTTCACCCAAGGACTTGAACAAACTAGCTCGAACTCTGTAAGCTACAGTCGACTCATCAGTAAGAAGGGGATGATATCTCCTGCACAAGACTGTTGTAAGAATTATGACAGATCCTATTTCTGAAAGGTCTAGCACAGCACTTGGAATACTGTAAATGGTCAGCACGGGTTAGCTCTTACGATAATAATACAGAAATCACTAACTAGTACCTATTATTCTAGTCACTCATTTATTTTGCACTCAGACATGAAGCGTGTATCCCACTCAAGGCGTTCTGCTGAACCCTAGTTTTGGATGCACTGGTAAACAAAGCAGACACGGACACACTATTTTTTTTTTTTTTTTTTTGATGTGGGCCATTTTTTTTTTTAATTATTAGCACCTTTAATTATTATTTATTTACTTATTTATTTTTTTGTCTGTGTTGGGTCTTCGTTTCTGTGTGAGGGCTTCCTCTAGTTGCGGCAAGCGGGGGCCACTCTTCATCGCGGTGCGCGGGCCTCTCACTATCGTGGCCTCTCTTGTTGCGGAGCACAGGCTCCAGACGCGCAGGCTCAGTAGTTGTGGCACACGGGCTTAATTGCTCCGCGGCATGTGGGATCTTCCCAGACCAGGGCTCGAACCCGTGTCCCCTGCATTAGCATGCAGATTCTCAACCACTGCGCCACCAGGGAAGTCCCACACTATTTTTACTTCATCACTGGAGTTTGCCTACTGGATCTTTCCCCTACTTTGCTGTACACTTCTTAAGGGAGTTCCCTGTGCCTTATCTCTGCATTCCCTAAGCACCTAAGTACTATGTAAAGAAGGCTGACACTCGGTAAATGTTTGCTCAATTCAACTTAATTTTCTCAAACCTGTTTCTTCATCTATAAAACAGAGAGAAATGACATGTTTACCTAATGACATCACAAAAAGTACATTTATATGCTAGAATAGGATAAAATACACAAAAGATTTTATATAGAGGTAATGTAATAACTGTGATGACGTTATTTGAAATATTTATTTACTTATAATGGTTCCTTGAAATATTCTCAGTCACATGACATCTATGCTTATAACTGTACCAGTTATGAGTTTGTGTCTACTCCAAAGCAGCTCTCCTTTTTTTTTTTTAACATCTTTATTGGAGAATAATTGCTCTACAATGGTGTTAGTTTCTGCTTTATAACAAAGTAAATCAGCTATACATAAACATACATCCCCATATCCCCTCCCTCTTGCGTCTCACTCCCACCCTCCCTATCCCACCCCTCTAGGTGGTCACAAAGCAGCAAGCTGATCTCCCTGTGCTATGCGGCTGCTTCCCACTAGCTATCTATTTTACATTTGGTAGTGTATATATGTCCATGCCACTCACTTCGTCCCAGCTTACCCTTCCCCCTCCCCGTGTCCTCAAGTCCATTCTCTACGTCTGCGCCTTTATTCCTGTCTTGCCCCTAGGTTCTTCAGAACCATTTTTTTTTTAGATTCCATATATATGTGTTAGTATACAGTATTTGTTTTTCTCTTTCTGACTTACTTCACTCTGTATGACAGACCCTAGGTCCATCCACCTCACTACAAATAACTCAGTTTCGTTTCTTTTTATGGCTGAGTGATATTCCATTGTATATATGTGCCACATCTTCTTTATCCATTCATCTGTCGATGGCCACTTAGGTTGCTTCCATGTATGTCCTGGCTATTGTAAATAGCAAAGCAGCTCTTCTTAACTAGCATGATATATTGGTTTTGCTCTACACTACTGAGATGTATAAACTTACAAAGTCTGTTTTTTTAAGTTCCTAATGATAGCATAATTATAAGGATTGTTCTAGTTAATTAATAGTCTCTTAAAATACCATTAAGATCCAGCAAAACACAAAGAAAATAAAATCAGACAGCCACCAGATTTTGCTAGCCCAATGAGAATTTAAAGCGTTCTTAGGTTACATAATAATAATCACAGGCAAATGCTAAAAGCATTATGGTTCGTAGACTATTCCCATCAGAATAATATTGCTAAGTCATTCTTTGTCATCGTTGAGGGGTGCCCTTTAGGTAGACACAAACAGCATTCTCCTTAAGTATTGCAGGAGATTTTACATGCACTCCTGTTCCTCACAAGAACGCTCTGGCCCACTGAAAGGGAATAAATTCCAAACCTCAGCCTCTGCTAAAGCTAGAAATCCCAAACGTATAAAAATTATTGTTAAATTCGACAAACCTGAAGAAACTGCCTCTGAGTTTTGATTTAACCACTTTTCAGTGTACTTCTACATTGATAACATTTGAAATTCTAATTTCCCTATCATGATCAAAAGATAGCATCATGTATTCTAAAGCTGTATTCCTGATTCCCTAAAAATGAATGTTTTATACCTGTGTATACATGCTAACCAGGAGGCAGAAAATACAGACCATTCTAGAGAACTGAATGATTGCTTTCGTCATGCACGACTGATTGAAAGCTCTGCTGTCAACTTCCACAGTGACTGCTGGTCACTGAACTTTAAGATGCTGAAAACATTAGGGGTAAAAATATCTGCTACACTGAGAACATTTTGTACAAATTCAAGTCATCCAATTTCCAAACTCCTGACAGCCAAGCAGCCACTAATGCCTGGGGAAAGTGCCTACTCGGTGACATATACCAAAAATGCTTTGAGATATGCTCGAACAATAAAACTCTAAAAATATACAAGTTCGAATACATTATCTAATTTAGATGATAGGAGATTCTGATTAAGAATCCATGAAAGCCTGTGGCATTCTTTTTATAAAGACAATTCCAATAATACTCCATTAGGATTTTCCCCTGTTAAATTAACTTTACAGACTTCTAATGGATTTCTTAATTAGACTTGTTATTAACAAGAATATTAAATCAATTAAAAACAGCCCTGACAGCCACTTGTAATAAACAAAAAATGAAAAGCAAGATTTATGCTCCCTCCTTACTTTTCTCCACCCAATCTAAAGCTTTTAATAATCTTACAAATTTATTGCAATTAATTATTCAACTGTCAAAGAATAAAAAGCTAAGATCATTATGTGCCTGTTTGAAGAAGACCTTGTTATTTCAGAGACAGGCTGGTTCCTGGAGCTGCTGTTCTGGCCTTGCTCGTGAAGAGGCTGCTTCAGCTCGGATGGCTCTTTGTTCTGTAACTGTTACGGCTTCAGGATATTAATTTAGTATGTTTGCCTCTGCAGAAGTACCCTTCCTCCTCCTTCATTTTCTAGAGCAAAAGAAGTATTGAAGCAGAAGAAAGGAATAGCTTTAATTCCAAACTCAAGACATCCAATGGGGACTTCCCTAGTGGTCCAGTGGTTAAATATCCGCCTTCATGGGCTTCCCTGGTGGTGCAGTGGTTGAGAATCTGCCTGCCAATGCAGGGGACACGGGTTCGAGCCCTGGTCTGGGAAGATCCCACATGCCGCGGAGCAGCTGGGCCCGTGAGCCACAACTACTGAGCCTGCACGTCTGGAGCCTGTGCTCCAAGAGCACAAGAGAGGCCTCTCCAAGAGAGGCCACGACAGTGAGAGGCCCGCGCACCGCGATGAAGAGTGGCCCCCGCTTGCCACAACTAGAGAAAGCCCTCTCACAGAAACGAAGACCCAACACAGCCAAAAATAAATAAATAAATAAATTAATTAATTAATTAAAAAAAAATCCGCCTTCCAATGCAGGGGATGCGGGTTCCATCCCTGGTCGGGGAACTAAGATCCCACATGCCTCAGGGCAACTAGGCCTACGCACTCTAGAGCCCGCGCACCACAGCGAAAGATGCCACGTGCTGCAACTAAGATCCAGTACAGCCAAATAAATAAATATTTAAAAAAAACAAAACAAAAAAAGACATTCAATGACCAATCTCTTGTCAGAGAGAAAGAGGGAGAGAGAGAGAGAGAGAGAGAGAGAGAGAGCGGGAGATAGAACAAGATTTATCCTCTCTGGGGACCACACCAAAGCCCTGCATCTTCATTATATATAGCCTTAAAACTGCATTGTGCTCTATGCATTTTTATTTCAGGGATATTTATGTGTAATTTGAAGCAATAGGTGTGAATGTTACAGATACAGACTAGGTGATTTCATTAAAATGAATGGCCTGATGGTGAAGAGTTCTTTAGATGGTGTCTTCAGCCAACCGCCTTTAACAGTAGTAACATGACAGCCTCCCAATCCGAACACGGAACAACAGATAAAGAAAGGGAAGGGTGTTAAATGTTTTCCCAGGATGAAGAAAAGCAGTAGTCTCTGCTCTACTCGTTCACAGACACTCCGTCCCTGGATGGCTGCCCTGTCTCAGTGAGACTGTAAGGTAGTGTAGCTCAAAGAGCCAAGTGTGTGCCCAGCCCGCCGTGTTCCTTCTGCCCCAGCAAGAAACCAGAAGGAGCCCTTGACAACTAAGAATAAGGCCACTCCAGAAAGTGGCTATAAAATAAATTTCTATATATCAAGTGCTTTTTATCCTTGGCACGTATACATGTTTGAATGAAGAAGAAACAAAACAAATTCAAATTAATGTGAGGGCAGAGTTTGGGGATGGCCTTGTGCCACCAAACGGATGTCATTTATCAGACCTTTGGGACCAGGTAGCATAAGTCAGCATGAACTCAGTTTCTCCTCGCATGAGCATGAGATGGAAGTCTTACCTGTCACCTTTATCGCTGTGATGTGAAAATTTTGTGATGAAATTTTGCCACCACCTTGGAGATGAATTAGGAACCCTATTGCATTAGCAGCTAGCATATTGTTCAAAACCCAAAGATTCTGAATTTTTAGGAAATACTTCATATTGGTTCATTAATTCCGCATAGCTAAATTGCAAATATTTACTTGAATGCAATGACAGATATTAGTGGATACTCAGCTATGCCACGACTAAGATATACAAACTCCAGGCAAGTCTATGTATTCATTCTACAAACACGCACTGTGGGATGTAGCAGGCACAGAGCTTACTCTTCCGGGTAGTGTCTCCTCCCAAGGAGCGTATTGTGAGAATCAGACAAATCAAGAGTTAAAATACAGTGTGAGGAATGGTATGGGTTAAAGAAGCATACAGATTTCCTCCATACTCACCAGGGCACGTGATCTGGTTTTGGAGGGTCAGCCTCCAGGGATTATGTCTGATCTGTGTTTTGAAAGATGAACAAGGGCAAGCTAAGCAAAGAAAGTGAGGGGTAGAGGGAATTCTGCAGTCTGGGAGAGAAGGCAGAACCAGCACCTGTTCTGTGACAGGGGTCAGGGACACCATGGGGGGCAGAGCCCTGACGTCTACCCTCCCGAGTCTCCAACGCCAAGGGTTATATAAAGCTGAGTACTTACAAGAATTAAATACGGCAAAAAGGAGCAAGATAAACCAGTGTAGATGAAGTCTGAGCTCTGGAATCAGATATCAGGGCTTGAATCCCGGATCACCCACGTGATAGATGTGAGTTCTTGGGCAAGTTCCTCAGTCATATTAGGGTTGAAAAAGGAAGTGTGGGCAGAGCAGCTGGAGACACATCTGACCTAGACTGGTGAGTGAGAGTCAGCTGCTCCAGTCCTTTAAAGATAGGCACACCCATCCCTGGGACCATGTGACAGGGCTACCCACCCCAGTCTGGAGGAATCAGGGCAAGTTTCCCTGTGGAGGAGATATATGAATTGAGACCTGAGGATGTGAACAGAAGGGTACACGTGGAGGCTGTGAGAGAAAGGAGAGCTCAGGAAGTGGGAGCAAGGTGAAGGGCAGTTTGCTTTGCTTTTTTTGATCGGAAAAGTCTTGCTATTAGGATTTGAAGTTATGGGCAAGAGTTAAAATCACCAAAGTTAAAAATAAGTTGAATGAATAACAATTAATAATTGTGCAAAGAATCTGAATAGATACTTCTCCAAGAAATGTACACAAATGAATAGTCGATAGGCTGATAAAAAGATGCTTGCCATTATATTATCAGGGAACTACAAATCAAACCCACCATGAGACACTGCTCATACTCCCTGGATGGCTGGAAGTATTAAACAAACACTAGACTTCTCATGAGCACAATCTAATGTCTAACAACAATGGAGTCACAGTGGTATGAGGGAAACCACATTAGCATTCAAGCATGCGGGCAAAATTAGGTGCTTTCCAACCAAAAAAGGCTCAGCAAGTTTATTTGGTTAGGCACCTTTAAAAAAAAAAATCTGGGGGTTCCCTGGTGGCGCAGTGGTTGAGAATCCGCCTGCCAATGCAGGGGACACGGGTTCGAGCCCTGGTCTGGGAAGATCCCGCATGCCGCGGAGCAACTGGGCCCGTGAGCCACAACTACTGAGCCTGCGCGTCTGGAGCCTGTGCTCCGCAACAAGAGAGGCCGCGACAGTGAGAGGCCCGCGCACCGCGATGAAGAGTGGCCCCCGCTCGCCGCAACTAGAGAAAGCCCTCGCCCAGAAACGAAGACCCAACACAGCCAAAAATAAATAAATTAATTAATTAATTAAAAAAAAAAAAATCTGTAAACAATTAAAAAGCACAAATTCAGGATACAAATCCAAAAAGAAATCTGAGAAAGAAGAGGATAGAAGTTTTAAGGTGGAACTAACGTATCCCTGAATGTGCCATGGCAGCCTGGATGGGAGGGGAGTCTGGGGGAGAATGGATACATGTGTATGTATGGCTGAGTCACTTTGCTGGGCACCTGAAACTACCACAACATAGTTAATTGGCTCTACTCCAATATAAAATAAAAAGTTAAAAAAACTATTTAACAGACTTCATGAATATTAAAAGTCAAATTACTGTCTTTTGTTAAAGTGAATTGCACACTAGAAATATATTTAATTATTGCATAGCAACAGCATTCACATTTAACAGGACTATCACTGAACTTGTATACTTTGAAACATGTAACAAACATTGTTACTTCTCAGGGCAAATTCTGTTCTTAAATTCAGAATAAATAGTTCCTATATCAGATACCAAATTGAATAAATGAAACTCAAGTTGCATTTAGCATTAAACCTGAAACTAATGCTACATTATATATTATGATTCCATTCCAGCTCACTTTATTTAAAATAGCAATAACCACAAAATAAAAACAACATAGTGTGGATTCGAGTGTAATTACTAAGATCCTGTGCAGGCCTACTCATGGGAAAAATGACCCTAGTATGTATGCCCTGAACCTTTTATCAATATATGAAAAGGCAGGTATAATTCTGTCAACTGTTGGAGACCTTTGCTTACTAGATATCTTCCTAAAGAAAACAAAACAAACAAATATATATATAACAAATATATATATGTTACAGAGTTTTAGAGTTCTCAACCCGAATAGCATTTCAGAGTTAGAAGTGAAATGGTGGAAACATAGTGGCAATTTAAAGTGTTAAATATCTACAGATGATAAAATATTTTTAATGTCAATACATATGGCCAAAAGTGTTTTTTTTTTTTTTTTTTAAATCTAACAGTGGATGGTGTTTCCAGTCAGGGAATAATCTAAAAGTCAAAATAAAAACAAAATATCTTGATAGGCAAATATATCAGAATGTACCCTTCTGCTAGAATTAGACAATCAAAATGTGCAAACATGATAATAGCAACCTATATGTAGAGCAAATAAAATTATGAAAAATCATTCTAAACAAACCATCTAATAAGTCACTAACATAAAGGAGGTGAGCTGCCACATGCTTTTAGATAAGTGCCCTCAAATCTTCAAATACAGTTTCTGAGACACCCAAAGGATTTGCTTTTACCAAATCCTTAGTTAGAAGGGCTTGGCATTCGTGATGTTATTTTAATATGTTCTACAGTCCCAGTTCAGAGACTCCTTTACTTCAAATGAGTCTAGCTATAAATGAGAATAGATGTCTTAACTATCCAAAATGAAGAAAAACAGCAATTTTCCTCAAAATTTTTCCACTATAATAAACAAAAATGTCTCAAAGGCAAAACAGAAGCATGAGCAATTTCCAAAATCAGAATTCCAGTTTCTTCTAAGCCATTTTGCTGCTAATCTGAGACAAATCTACAATCTAACAATATGTATTTTGGTCAAACTGGCCAGAATGCCAACATGGGCTTCAACTGTGGTGACCTCTATATGAAATCTGCTCCTATAATTGCCTCCGTGTGAAGCTTTGTTTTCAGATCCATGGAGGAAATTGCTATAGACGCCTGCCTTGGGGGAGGAGATGGGGAACATTTTGCACGTGAGGTGAGGAGCAGAAAAGAGATTCATTCATACAAATTCTTGAGTATTAACTGCGTGCCAGTCACTTCACGTGGAGCTGGATGGAGCTGGAGGAGAACAAATGGAGGTCACAATCCACTCTAGGGGGCAGACCTGGAACAATGAGCAACCACAGAGTAAGCGTACAATGGCAGACTGTGCTGGATACTCTCAAGGAAAAATACAGGTTGCTCTGTGTTATGGGTCAAATTGTGTCCCCCCAAAGGACGTGTTGAAGTTCTATCCCTCCAGTACCCAGAAGTGTACCCTTATTTGGAAACAGGATCTTTGCAGATGGAGTCGAGTTAAGATGAGGTCATTCGGGTGAACCTTAATCCAATAAGACTGGTCTCCTTGTAAGAAGAGAAGAGATGCAGAGGCAGATTTGCGTGGAGGGAAGAAGACGTGATGGGACACAGGGAGAATGGTCTGTGAGGAGAGATGAACTGATGGGAACTATGCATCTGTCAGCCAAGGGACGCCAAGACTTGCCAGCAACACCAGAAGCCGGGAGAGAGGCAGGCCACAGGTTCTCCCCTGGAGCCTGCAGAGAGAATGCGGCCCTGGCAACGCTGTGGTTCCAAACTCCTAGCCTCCAGAATTGAAAGAATACACTTCTGCTGTTTTAGGCAACACAGTTGGTGGTACTTTGTTACAGCAACCCCAGGAAACTAATAGGCTCTGGGAGAGCATAGCAAGGACCCCCGAGCTTATCTCAGAAAGAGGGTGGGAGAAGGTCAGGAAAGACTTCCCTGAAAAAGCAAAGTTGGAGCTTGAGATCTGAAGGAAGAGTAGGGTCAGAGCAGATAACGGAGCGGGGGTGAGTAAAGTGTTTCCAGGCATGGGCCAGCGTGGTGCGAAGGCTGTGGAAGCGAGGTGTCTGATGCATTCCAAATGGAAGGAGGTGGGTGAGCAAGACGCCCAGAGACAGTAGAGTCATTCTGGGTAATGAGGTAGGCAGGCAGGGCAAGATCGTAAAGGCCTGATGGGCTGAGGAAAACCCCCTTCCAGCATGCTCGTGTCCGAGCAGGAGACAGGTACCATGGACAACTCTCTCTTCCTGTGAGTTCTAACACACTGGAATACATCTAGCATTGGGACCTGCAAATATCCCTGATAACTAGTGTGCCTCAATAGTATGGCTTCTTTCCAACAGCAAATACCATTCTGGAAGGAAGGACATTGCATTTTTGCAGGCTTCTGTTCAGCAAATAAAGACTGGCGCGTCCTTGACACTGAGGTGTTCACAGTCTCCAGGTCAAGCATCTGAGAACAATTTTTAGCTTTTCCCAGAGTTGCCCACAGGTAGCTGGAAGCTGCTGGGCCTTCCTTCTCCCTGGGGAATGACAGCCAACAACACAGTAACACTTGTAAACTGCCACTTGGCCTCGGGTCATGGGGCCACTGTGCCCATGAAGGCCATTGTGATTTAAGTCCCTTGTGACTTATCCATCCTGCTGCTCTGCAGGCTGGCCTTACAGAAAGGGGGACGTTTCCACTTGAACTTAGGGCTCTTAACAGACACCCACCGCGTTTGTCCGCAAGCAAGAGTAGTTAATAGAAAGTACAAATCTACCTTGTTATGGTTTTTCAGCCTTCCCTAACACAGGTTTGCCTGGAACATCTCTCACACATTTCTTCTTAACTGACCTCAAGGGTGTTAAGTGTCCAGTATATCATGGCCTGAATTAATTTCATTTTAAACTAGGATCAGCTCTCCTGAATACTCCATTCATTTGTGCATTCATATTCTATACTGACCTTTTTATTTGCACTTCCAGGGGGCAAAAAAGCTCTAGCTGCAACCTTGAACACTGCAGATACAAATCAATAATGCTTCGCTATGAGGCAAGTTTAATTATTTTGTTATTGGTTCTCTCTTTCTCTTTCTCTTGGCTAGCTGTTTTCAACCTAGCCATCTAGCCTTGCTCTGCCTGAAAAAACTCTGAAGACCAATATTGAACCAAAAAACTAGATAAACAAAATCCCAGTGACATAGTATATAAATAAAGTTACCTAATAGTAAAAAATAGAATTTTTTCAACTATATCAATACTAGTGTAAGATAAAACTAGAAATGTTGTGATATATATAATATACAAAATGTATGTACAAAAATTGACATATACACCTCTCTCTCTTCCAAGTAGCACTTCCCTCAGTATAATTGGGTACCTAATATAATACTTGTCACTTTATTGTATAGGGAGGAAATATGGTAGAAGGATTTGCAGAAAAAATACTGGCAGGCCTTATTTTCTAAATCCAACTCAAATATTAGCTATCTGATCATCACTTTATTGTATAGGGAGGAAATATGGTAGAAGGATTTGCAGAAAAAATACTGGCAGGCCTTATTTTCTAAATCCAACTCAAATATTAGCTATCTGACCATCACTAAGTCACTTCATCTTTCTTATTATCTTAGGCGCCTTGCTTGCAGGTAGGGGTAATACTACCTACCGAATTTTTGTTAAGAAAATTCAATGATAAAATGTACCTTTTTTTCCCAGTTTTATTGAGATATACTTTGACATATAACATTGTATAAATTTAAGGTGTGCAGCATAATGATTTAATATATGTATATACTGTGAAATGATTACCACAATAATTTTTTTTTTTTAATTGCGGTAGAGTTGTCTTACAATGTTGTGTTGGTTTCTACTGTACAGCGAAGTGGAGTTCCCTGTGCTATACAGCAGGTTCTCATTAGTGATCTATTTTATACATATTAGTGTATATATGTCAATCCCATTCTCCCAATTCATCCCACCCCCCCTTTCCCCCTTGGTGCCCATACGTTTGTTCTCTACGTCTATGTCTCTATTTCTGCCTTGCAAACAGGTTTATCTATACCATTTTTCTAGATTCCACATATATGTGTTAATATACGATATTCATTTTTCTCTTTCTGACTTACTTCACTGTAAGTCAGCAGTCTCTAGGTCCATCCACGTCTCTGCAAAAGACCCAATTTCGCTCCTTTTTATGGCCAAGTAATATTCCATTGTATATATGTACCACATCTTCTTTACCCATTCGTCTGTTGATGGGCATGTAGGTCACTTCCATGACCTGGTTATTGTAAATAGTGCTGCAATAAACATTGGGGTGCATGTGTCTTTTTGAATTATGGTTTTCTCTGGGCATATGCCCAGTAGTAGGAAATGAGGTATCACCTCACACCTGTCAGAATGGCCATCATCAAAAAATCTACAAACAATAAATGCTGGAGAGGGTGTGGAGAAAAGGGAACCCTCTTGCACTGTTGGTGGGAATGTAAACTGATACAGCCACTATGGGGAACAGTATGGAGGTTCCTCAAAAAACAAAATAGAATTACCAAATGACCCAGCAAAATGTACCTTTTTAATCTCTTTGCTCTTTGTTCTTTGCTCGGTGCCTGACACTCGGAGAGTGTCCAATAAATGGAGGTCAGTAATAATAATCATAAATTTATAAACAGAAGGTACATTGTAAATTGTACTTTTATGACATCAGAAGACTAACTCATATATATAATAGTTTGGTTTACCACATTTATGTGACTTAAAAGGGCAGAGGTGGTGAAGGGGTTGGTCTACTGTTTTCCTTAAAGAGAAACGTTCTATTGAAACTGAAATCCAGGAAAGGGGAATTCTTTTTTTATTTTTTTTTATTTTTAATTTTTATTTATTTATTTATTTTTTATTAATTTTTATTGGAGCACAGTTGCTTTACAATGTTGTGTTAGTTTCTACTGTACAGCAAAGTGAATCAGCTATACATATACGTATGTCCCCTCTTTTTCGGATTTCCTTCCCATTTAGGTCACCACAGAGCATTGAGTAGAGTTCCCTGTGCTATACAGTAGGTTCTCATTAGTTATCTATTTTATACATAGTATCAATAGTGTATGTGTAGCAATCTCAATCTCCCAGTTCATCCCACACCCACCCCTTTTCCCCTTGGTATCCATACATTTGTTCTCTACGTCTGTGTCTCTATTTCTGCTTTGCAAATAAGATCATCTATTAACGCATATACGTGGGATCAGGAAAGGGGAATTCTATTACGGAATCCCACACCTTTCCATTTTCCAATACTTACTAGAATAACATAAGTCTCAATAATTTTGTAATTTAAGAGAATCTATAATGGACACCATCTGTGGGTTACCAAATTAATTTTTTAACTCTTGTTGAATAATAATATAGCTATGACTATTTTGTGTTTACCATTGGCCAGGGAATATGCAAAGTATTTTACATAGATTTGCTTAATTAATCCTCACTGCAGCTCTAAGAGGTGGCAGCCATCATTATACCTATTTTACAGATGAGGTGACTGAGGTGTGATTTGCCAATGTGCCACAGGTTGCAAATGGCAGACCCAGACTTAAAATGCAGGCTGGTGGCTCCACAGCCCGTATTCCTGATCCACACGTAGTGCCCCTCTCTATAGTTCATCCTAAGCATTCAATACTGGAGACCACATTAGAGCAATTCCACCTAGGGTTGACGCAGATTTAAACAGAGTGGTAAAGACATGCTTGTATTAAATGGAAATTACTGATCAAGTGTAAAATCCAATGAGCCCATTAGTGAAGCAAAATAATATTTAGAAGATCTAGGCAGAAGAGCAGAAGAGCTGTGTCTGCAAGACCACTTGCAGCGGGACAAGTGATCACAGAACAGAAAAAGCTCTTTTCGTTAAGAAGAAATAGGGGACGGGCCATCCTTGGTGTTTTAGCACTGTCTAGAAATCCCTTCCCCATCTCGAAGGCCGACCTAAGGCTTCCTTCTCCTCCACCATCCATCAGGTACCTCACTCCCTGAGAAGTGACTCCTAACACCCCTCCTGACTGTTCTGCATCCTTTTTCTGTTCCCCTTTTTGTTCCATGACGCACTACAGGCAGCACTAAGTGTGCTGTGTTGAAACTACTGATGCTCTTCTTGACCATCTGCCTGCAGCCTGTGAGCTTGTGGAGATTTATCTATGTTAACTCCATATATACATTTATATATTTATAAAACTATACATTATATAAAGATATATTCTATATTATTATTTATATATTATAAATAATATATATATGTGTGCTATACATATGATATGCAATATATAATAGATATATTTTATGCTTGTTTTTAAGACTCAAAATATGCCTATATAGTTATTTACCTAAATTAATACGCTTGCATTAGCAAATTAAATTGTATCAGGAAAACATACAGATCATTTAATGGAATCTCCTCCTTTACAGAAGAGAATTTGGTGATTTTAAATGCTTCTCCAAAAGATACGGGAACCATGAGGCAGGCTACAGACATATAAACTGGGCTCATTTGTGGGAATTGCCTTCTTATACACAGAATATGTTGGGAACACCTCTTAAGGGTACCACAAAAATACTCCCGACTTCAGTTTTTCTAAGCTTCAGCCCTGCTGCACTATACAAATTTCAGGGAACTATGACATGTATATTCATAATGAATCTAGTTTTCCTACAAAAGGAAATAACATATGAAATAGATGGTTAATTATGTTATAGTCTGCATTAAGCAGTTCAAGTTTTCAGATTGTACTTTAATCTTAGGGTATTTAGAACATGTTTACAGTGTTACATCAATTTTCAGGAATTAAAAACAATCATGTTTTACCAATGATTTACTTTGATTCATATAATATCAAATATGGGGCACACTAATATTAAATAGAGCTGAAAAGGTATAACCCATTAAATCAATCTCCACTTAAAATACTTTGAATTGTTCTCTCGTAAATCAATGAATTAAAACTAAATATTCAGTGACTCTCATTTAATTGTATAAGGTTTAAGAAGCTCAGTTTTCATAAATATAAATAGATGAATCTTCAACAACATTGATATTTAGTAAATGAAAAGTCACACAGACAAGGTATAAGAACATAAATGGTACTGAGAGAAAATAGTACCTAATGTTTAAAGATAAGGTATGTTCCCTGGCCTATAAAAGCTAGGAACTCATTACTAAATCTTTTCATAAAACTGTTTTTTAGCATGTAAAAATTCCCACTGTAACTAATGCACTTCTGTTTTCAAAATAAATGGGATTTTTGCTATCGTGCCTTGGGCAGTCATCAATAATCATATCACATGACTACAGCTCATAGCCTCCCTACCTGTTACCACTACTCTTGATAGCAGATGTGTTGGGAGTTGCACTGTACTAAAAATATAGCTACATTTTTAAGCTAATATTTAGAGTATTTATTATGTTCTAAGAATTATAAGAGACCCTTTACATGCATAATCTAATCTTTGAAAAAATCTCATACTTGCTTCTGAAGTTAACATTATGGTTTACTATAGATTACTCTTATTTGAAATGTACCTGCAAATTATGACAATGTTATATTCTTAAGGTTCTAGTTGAATTGTCGCTTCAGTAAAACCTCGCCTATCAAAATGTTTATTGATTTATTTGACATTTAATTAATATGAATGAGCTAATTAGACTTCATTAATTTATACATACCTTACTGATATACTTGGAGCAATAATGAGTAAGTCACCAAAGTTATGCTTCATTTATAAGAAAGAAGGCATACATACCCTGTGGATCTCACAGCCTTGGAGAGTCAACATTCTTCCTGCCTCCTACTCTGTTACTCACATCCTGGTTACTCCTAATACTAGACCCGGTTCTGCCTCAGTTCAGCCAGTGCTCGGGGAGTCCACGCCTACTTAAAGGGCACATTCATGACCTGACAGAGGCAGGAAGTCATCAGCTCTGGTCTCAGCGTCCCCACTTAACTCCATGATTGCCTGCTACATGCCTCGGTTTCCTCATCTGCAACTGGAGATGGTCTTGTGACCTCGTACAGTTGTGTGGATGGGTGGGAGATGTTATGGATAGCACCTGGTACCATGTAAGGTTTCCTGACATATGGCAGGGGGTCTGAGCTGAGCCCAGAGCAGAATTTAGTGCCAGTTCCAGGCTGTATCAGAAGGAAGCTGTGTTTCCAGCTTTCTGTAGATTTCTTGAGAGGACAGAACTGTGTCTGTTCTTCTGTCCAGTTCCATGATCTAGGCCAGAGGTCCCGAGAAAAGGCTACAAGGGAAAACTAAAAATAGCCTTGTAGGGTATGGATTTTGGGAGTCCTGAGTCAGAGGCTTTGCTGCTTCAGAGAGTGAGTGGGGAAGGTCACAGCAGAGTTGATCAGTCCCCCCTGCATTGAACAGCCAGTGCCTGCAGCCGAGGGGTGGCTGAGGGAAGCCAGGGCAATTAGTCACAAGAGCCTCTGCAGCCTGGGGACCCTGGAGGCCTCCCCTTTGGCAGGGATGGCACGTCCCCATACAGCAGCCGGGCGACAGAGGAGATGAGGCCCAGAGACGCTGAGAGAGAGCGCAGGCTGGAGCTGGTGGGGGGCCATCAAAGCAGGCCACGGCCCCCGTCAAATTGGGTGTACTATTTACACACGTTTTGACTCCAGAGTGTGAAAGGCACTCTTCCTTTCTAACAGCCTCCGGTACTGGCTCACCATCCACGTTCGCTGCCCACTGCTTTATATGGTGTCTGTGTGATTCTCTCTCCCTCTCCAGCTGCCACCAAGGCATAATGATGAATACTGCCATTCCTTCGGCGGAGGGAAGGTCTTCCCCGGCAGAATGCGCAATCAGGCTGGCTCGCGGGGCCGGGACGCCATGTGCGGAGGAGAGCGTGGAGAATACTTAAGCAGGGAGGAAGGAAGGCGTGAAGGCGGCGGACGCTAAGCCAGCCCCAGCTCTGCAGTGAGCCCTGCTAAGGGCCAGGCCCCGAGGGCGCCGCAGAAACGGCTGTGAGCCCGCGGTACCCGGGATGGCTGCCGCGGAGAGATGTCTTCTCTCTCCTAAATATTACAGGTAAAAAAGACAAAGTTGAGCTGCAAAACAATCACTTTAATTGGAGTGATTATCGCAACTCTCTCATTCCTCAGGTTGGCAGCAACCAACATAATCCAATCGATCATTTAGCGGGCTGTTTAATTATAGTGCGAGTCACCCCCACCACCCCCAACCATTAGAATAGGGCTCTGGAACAGGGTAATACAGATTTCGTCATGCAAATTATCCCTCAAAGTTTATTTTGTGAGAGGAGAAAAATGTTTGATTGTACTAAAACAAATCTGGGAAGCTCTGTAGAAACCCAAATTCACTTTGGATAACAATCCTTAACTTTTCTCTGCTTATTCAAATTGCCTTATTGTTAATTAGCACATCATTCATCACGTATCCTCCCTAAGAATAATGGAAAATAACAGTGAATGACTGGGGGAAACCTACTAAATTAGAAAAAAAGTAGGCTTTATAAAATAAATTTAGAAGAAATTCAGTTTTACTACCTGCAAAAGTATAAGGTTATACAAAGATTAGTAGCTAGCAAAACGTATTGTCAATTATAATCAATGTAGCTCTCTTTCTGTTTGTTTGTTTCATTGTGGCAAATAGCACATAGCATGAGATCTTTCCTCTTAACAAATTTTTAAATGTACACTACAGCATTGTTAACTATAGACACAATGCTGTACAATGGATCTCTAGAACTTTTTCATCTTGTATAACCGAAACTTTAAACCAAGTGAATAGCAACTCCCCACCTGCCCCTCCCCCCGACCCTGGCAACCATTCTACTTTCTGCTTTGATAAGTCTGACTACTTTAGATACAGCATATAAGTGGTAGAATCATGCAGTATTTGTCCTCTTGTGACTGGCTTATCTCCCTTTACTTATGTCCTCAAAGTTCATCCATGTCGTAGTGTATAGCAGGATCTCCTTTTTTTTAAGGCTGAATAATGTTCCACCATATGTATGTACCAATTTTCTTTCTATCAAGGGACACTTTGGTTGTTCCCACATCTTGGCTATTATGAATAATGCTGCAATGAACATGGGCGCACAGACATCCCTTCTGGATCCTGATTTCAATTCCTTCGAACATGCACTGAGAAGTGGGATTGCTGGATCATGTGGTAGTTCTAGTTTTAATTTTCTGAGAAATTTCTGTATTGTTTTCCATAGTGTCCGTACCAGTTTACATTCCCACTGGCAGTGATGCAGATCTCTTTTAATGACTGGGTAAGGATCATACGTGTTTAGAATATTGTTGAAATTAAAACAAGTGCCCCGAGCTTACCTGTAATAGTTCAGGAATATTTTTAAATGACTTCTTTACACAAATTACTCTTGACTCTTCTCAAATTCTAAATCAATAAAATTTAGTCTAAGAGTATATTATATCTTCAAAAAAAAAGTAGAATACATCGGTGTCTTGAAGGTTATTCTTGTTTTGTATTTAAGCTAAAGTTGTTTTAGCTGAAGAGAATGCAACCAAATTCTTATATATACAAGGTCTGTTGGAGACATACCAACTGATTAATAAAAGAGAGACAGGGAGAGATAGAAAGGGGAAGAAAAGATTATATTGGCCACAGATATGAGACTGGTAATAGTTCTTTTTGCTTATCTTCAAAAGTGGGCCAAATTTTTCTTTTGCATGTGTGTGAAGAAGCCTTGGGGAATAATAATTGGATTAGAACTTTTTTTGATTTTTTCCTTTAACATTAAAACTCAAGAGGCCTTATAGATAATGCTGAATTCATATCTGTTTATTGTTCAACAGTTCCTTCGGATTCGGTTTGCTTGTCTGTCAGTTTTGATAGAAGAAGAAAGAGGAGGGGGAGAGACTGGAGAGGGAGGCAGGGGAGGATGCAGGAGAGAAGGGGAAGGAGGAGGGAAAGGAACAAGGGAGAGGGGGAAGGAACACTCTGCCAACACTTGGAAGAGAAGCAATTGCGTTCAATGCTACACCATTTGCATAATGCAAATTTCCAGCCTCTGACACGCCACACACACTGGGTTTTAGTTTAGTGTACAGCTGTCTACCTTTCCCAAAGAGTGAAAAGTTGAATTAGATTTTAAAACACTGCCAGAAAAGTAATATCTGTTCTTTAATCTTTTTATGGCCAGAGGCTTGCTTCTTAACATGAATATTGTTTTGTTAGTATTTTTTAGAGAACATTCATTCAGTCATTTATTCGTTCACCTAAATGGAGTGCTGACTACAGCTTGGAACATCTCTCAGCACAGGGGCTACTGCTGCAAACACGTGAACGAGCACGGTGGGTACGGAGTTCTCAAATCAAGTTCAGGAAAAGATGGAAACTTTGGGGAGGGTGTGTAGCGGGAGGGGTGTTGAAGGTTTCTATGCAGCTGGTGGAGAGGACAGTCTGCTGTTTACAGGTTATTTCTCATCCCAACTGTCCCGCTCTGGGGTGTGCAATAAACACCTCCCCACTTCAAGCTCAATTTGGGATATTTTATTTTTCTTTGCCTCTGCCTGAGAACTTTTAATAATTCTTTAATTCAGACAAAGGACCTTGATAGGTTGTCAGCGTTTATTTGACACATTTCTTGGATCACCTTTAATTGCACATCATTATTTATTAATTTTACCACTCTATTAAAAGGAAACTATTATTTGTTCTTTTCAATATCCAAGAGAACTTACTGAAATCAGGCTAGATGGCCAGCTACTCTTTGTACCAAAAAGTGACCGTAGATGCCCTTCCTCCCAGTGGGTAAATCCACAAAGATCACGCTGGTGGTTGTGACTGAGCTACCGTCCCTGTTCACCACGGTCCCTCTGAGCTAAACATCAATGGACTGATGGCTTCACAACTAAATTAATTATAGCTGGAAAACTGGGAAAACTGAAGGATTTGCCAAGGGGCGTGGACACCACTAAGCTGAGGCTAATTCCAGGAGACACAGAGGTTAACTCTACGATCTATAGTTATTTAAATTCTGTCTTTCCTTATAAACGTGAAGGAGCCTTACCTAGAGCTGGGGTTATTGCCAGGAGCGTCAGTAGGACTTGGGACACTTCAAACAGACTCAGTCATATATGGCTTTGCCCCTAACGGTGATTCTCCTCACTCCAAACCTCGTCACCATCATCATCAACCACTAAACTGCAGGCCATGTCTTTCCATCTGGCTCATTTTCACTAGATTTGAATCCCTGTATCTTCCATGAATTATAGAAATAATGCATAAAAGACTTATTAATTCATCTCCTAATATATAATAAGTTCTCAATAAAGCTATTTTTATTAGCAGTAGTAATGTTATTATCTATAGACCCTGAGGTTTGCTGCAGCTTCAAATATTAAACGTTCAATCATCCTTGGTCTAATTTTCTTCTAAATCTTCTTGTTGATCATAGCAATTGACTGCATCAGGAAGAGTTCTAACTTTCACAAACAACGGAAATGGGTTTTGGCTGATTATAGCAGACAATAAGTGCTTTGAAATTGCCTAAAATCTTGGAGAGCCAGACTTGGGAAATGGGATGCAGTATGGCCCAAATCACTGTCAAACATGCCCAACTCACGCTGCAGGACTAACTGAGGACACTGCTGCCACCACATGAGACTCTAGACACTTTGTTTGCGCTGCTGACACCAGATGACGGCCCCTCCTGGCTCCACTTTCCCTGCTGCCCTGGAAAATGGATGGTGGTTATTCCTCCTTTAATTATTTTGGTTTCTCAGGAGCCTGGCCTTTTTGAGATGGATGAAAACACGTTTTGTAGAACAGAACACTCAGGCACAAGAAATTTAAGTCTCCTTCCTAAGGCACAGAATCTGTGGTTCCTAAATCCCATCTCAATGTGCTTTCTACCATACACACTGTGTAACAAAATACAAACAAAAAACAAACAACGGAAACGCGTATGTTTGATGAATAGAAAAGAGGCTCCACGGTGACTCTGATTTTCTTTATTTAAAAAAAAACATTCAAAATTTTATCAAAAGTGCCTGCTGCCAACGTTGTGTCTATGCACCATTGTTGTGGGTTGGCATTTTTGTGGGATGTGTCATTGTCACAGTGGCCATTCATATTGGAAAGGCACTGGCATTCAGAAAGACTGAGTAGATGAAACAGAACCCAAACCCAAACCGTATCCCTGTGGATACACTCAGGTCACTGGTCCAATGACTCTGAGAGCTTCCCCTATGACTCTTCCAAGAAAAAAAAAGTTTTCTCAAATGTTGATGAGTTCAGGAGGAAGAAATGAATTGCTCCCAAATAGTGCAGAAGATGAGCGATAAATCTGTGACTAAAACTTGGGTCTCTTCTTCCCTAGTATAGCATCCCAATCAGGCTACATTTATCTCTAAATACAGTAGTGTACATTTCTTCAAAGAAAGTACTAATACGATCACACAAATAAACTACGAAGAACAACTATGCTTGCTTATGATTATTTTCACAGTAAGAGTGTAACTAAGTCATCCGCTACTCTTGCTATTGGTTTAAGGTATGGCTTGAACTGGAACTTGGTTGGGAGAGAGGTGGGCGTGGTGGAAGATACCCCATGTGGAGGGGACGTTTCATGGGGAGGAAACTGCAGAAGCAAATGCAGAGAAGCAGAGAGGGCAGGTAGACTGTTCAAGCAACAGCCTGTGTTGTTGAAGAAAGGGTGGTAGAGAAGACTTTGCTGAGTGACCCCCGAATCTTGCATAGCATGAATGGGACTGGACAGAGAGAGCCGTCCAGGTAAGAAATAATTCTTTAATGGCTTACAGACTGCCTCATAAAAACAAAATGAGCTAAGGGAGTGAACAAAGATACAAGGAGTAAGATAAAATCTAAGAATAATTGGAGAAGCATTGAAGAAAACATGTACAATTTTAGAGAAATAAAATGAAATTGAGGAAATAAATATCTAATAATATACTAATTGTTTTGATCTGAGCTTCCTATATCCAAAGTAAAGAAGGAAACATCATCAGACTTGGGCGTCATGGTGACCACTGGGGTGACATACACTGTCCCTGTGCATTGTTACGTTGTTCGGGGAAGCAACCGCTACTCATCGGTCATATGAAGGTCATGCAATGAACCATAAGCTCAGCATTAGAGCTATGCAAAAAAGAATAACAAAATCTGTAGGGTTGCTATTTTTATCTTTCTTCAATGTTCACTAATGCTAAAATTTTAAATTAAAACTAAAATTGACATAAACCTTTTATACAAGGGGAAAGGATAATAATGATTTGAGATAGATCAATAGGGCGAGAGAAAAGGAAAGCAAAAGGAGAAACACTGTGGCCATGGAATCAGTGGAAATGAATGTGGAATTGGCTGAGAAGGCAAGAAGGCAGATCATTCCAAGGCTTTCCTCTCTAACAATGAATCATGAGATCCCACTAAGCAAGGTAAGCAGCCCCGGGGAAATGACCATCTCACGTGGGATTCACAGCAAGTAGAGGATGGAGAAAACAAGTTGGCTTGGACATGCTGAGGTTGAGAAGCCGGTAGAATTTTCCAGCAGTGTGGATCAAATCTGCAGGCTTCTAGGAACAGCATTTGGAGTTGGCAAAGGAAGGTGCTGGATACAATAAGGTCAAACGTGAACTCCATTATTCAGCCATAAAAAAGAATGAAATCTTGCCATTTGTGACAACATGGATGGACCTGGAAGGCATTATGCTAAGTGAAATAAGTCAGACAGGGAAAGACAAAGATCTTCCTTATATGTGAAATCTAAAAAAGAAAAAGCTCATTGTAGATACAGAGAACAGACTGGTGATTGCCGGTGCAGGGGAGATGGGCAAAATGGGTGAAGGGGGTCAAAAAGAAAAAGAAAAAAAGTGGACTGCAGACAGGAAAGGAGAGGAGAAGGGGTCTACTGTCGACTGCAGGGTAGACACGGGGGAGGGGCTGGGGGGGATCAGGTATGGGACTGAGAGAGAAGAAAAAGAAATTTCTGAAGAGAGCTAATACTCAAGGATTTGTCTAATGATTTTCTTTCAAGGACACTGCAAATAAAAAAGCAAATAGATACTGGCATTACGTCCTACATTACTTAGAAAGGTCTGTTTCACTCCAAGATTAAATACATTTTATGTTTTCTTTCAGTACTTTCTTTTACTCTTTAAATTTAATCTTTTAAAGGGTCTGAAGTATATTTTTAAAATATGGTATGAAGTAGGGTTAGACTTTATATTATTTTTAAATGGATAGCAATACCCCAAAACTACTGCTTATTAGCTTGTTCTTTCTGCTGATGTATTCATGATACAGCAAATTCACACTCACACAGTCACTAGCACACACTCAGGCACACTCATGCACAGAGGTGTATGAGCTCTGTGCTCCCTCAGTGGGCTGTTGGTGCCCTGCCAGACAAGTCTTTCTAAAACATTCATATCTTTATATTAACTAAGGCAGGGAGACAACCTTCTTAAAAACAGAACTTGAAAGTCTTCATCGTGAGCATGATGTCAACAGGATAAACTTCCCACATGGTTGAGAAGTTAATCACTTGTTCCCAACACACTTTTTCCAGCCTTATTTCCTAATACCACCCACCACTAGCCCCTGTATTTTCTTCAAACATCCTTTTTATTTTTTTTTAAAAATATGTCAGTTCATTATTTTGTGTCATTACATGTGGGTTCTAAGTGTTGAATGACCTTGCCAGTTTTTTTTTTTTTTCTGAACCATTTGAGAAAAAGTTTTATATATATATATGTGTATGTGTATAAATAAATAATATCTAAATCCCTTTACTCCTTAATACTCATCCAAGTCTTATATCTAAAGAACAAAGATACTGTCTTGCAACAGTGCACAGTGCAGCTATCAAAGTTAGTAAACGTAACATCAATACCATAGTTTCATGTAATACACATTTTCCATATTGCAATTTTGACAAAGCCAATGGCGTCCAATGATGCCCTTTGTAACATTCCCCAGTTCTGACACGGAATTCGGTCCAAGAGTACAAAGTACTTATTTGTCATGTCTCTTGAGTCTCCTTTTAATCTGAAACAATTCCTCAACTTCACTGTCTCTCGGGACATTGACATTGTGAAGACCAAAGGCAAGTTATTTTATAGAATGTTCCTCACTTGCTTTGTCTGATGCATCCCACCAGAATAACATGTAACGGTGATTCTCAGGGTACTATCTTTAAAGGCACCCTGTGTCTCTCTACTCCCATTGGTGATGTTAATTTTGAATTCCAGGTCAAAGTATTGTTTAGTATTTCCACTGCAGTCACTATTTTCCCCTTTAACTCATAAGCAATCTGTAGGGAGAAACTTTGAGAACATGCAAATACTCTGCTTCTTGTCAGATTTTTAGTTTGTAAATCCCTATCCATTAATACTTAAGACTATTTTTAAGCTTTTAAGATTACTCATCATTTTTTATCTTTTTGGTATGAAACGTTCACCAGTCCCAGAGCACAGCTAATTATTTTCCCCCTGCTACATTCTAAGTAAGTGTTGATGTAACTGTCTCTTCCCTCTACTGACTCTAAAAAGGCAGGGACAACGTTTTGCCAGCATTAACATTTCTCACTCTTGTGAATTAGTTACATTATTATTTAGGGACTTACATTATACTGAAAGAAATTCTCCAAGGTTTGCCATTTTAGATTAACAAAATGAGATGCAAAATGGAGCCAATTTGTAATCCCTTGAATTTATGCATATTTAATAAAATCATATTTGTAGAATCTAACAATGACTGCCTAATAGTCTATGAGAAAATAAAGAAGAGATTTTGCTATTTTGACTTTGCCTTGAGATCTTGGAAACAAAAATGTCTTTTGCTCCAGGGTCCACTGCACCGTATGGACTGAAGACATGTCTACACTTTCTGCGAATGGTGTACAACCTATGAAATGAATATATTTGGGCATGGATTTAACCTTCATTGCCATTCTGCAGCACATGCTATTATGAATGAATCCTATGCTAGCATCTGTGCAGTTTTATTTCTAAGAGAAATGACAGAGGCGTATTTGCAATTCGTGTATTCTATCCTTATCTGCCCCTCGATTTCTGGCCACATGACTGTTCTAGACGCTAGGAGACTGTAAACCTCGCAGGCCCTGTACTTGCACAGACTCACCCCTGCTGTGCCTCTTCTGCTCTGTATGCAACTTACAGCAGCTGCAGCACCGGGCTTTGTGAGGATATTTGATATAAATACAGAAGTTTCCATTTTATTTCATTCTGAAAAAAATCAGTTGATAAGTGCTACGGATCTAGTGGATCTTGAAAACCATAATCTCCTTTGTAGCATCTCCAGGCACCGCCTACAAACATGAACCTCAGAATCTTGATGTCATTTGTTTCCAAGACCATGGGAACTCATCCTTGGGACATTTTTGGACCATCCAGTGCGCTCCAGGCTGAAGGATGCTACAAGGAGGAGTTAAATTGGTCCCTGGCCTAAAGGAGGCCTGTGAAAATCGGATGGAATAGGAGTGGATGAATTGAGTTCTCTTTCATTTTGAAGAAATTTCTACCTCCCACCCAACTAGAGCTTTCATAGTTTCCATGTCTAGTTTCCTTTCTGTTCCACCTCAGAACTGCCAACACCAACTTCTGAAATTTTGGAGCTGGCCCTACAGAGAACTCAGGTGGATTTCTTCAAACAAATGTGAGTGAATAAGTTTAATGAGCTTTAACAACTGTTTATTCAAATCTGAGTTAAAGAAAAAGAAAAACATTTACTGAGCACGAAGCCAGTGTAAGGCACATTACTTGGTATATGAGGAGTGAAAACAGTGACTGTGACAAAGTCCTTGCCTCAAGGTGACCCTGGGATACTAAGGAGGATGACAACTTTATGTGAACTGCATGCAACTGCTGATTAAAATCACAGGCCCCCTCCTCAAAAACCAGAACCTCCTACAGAAGCTCCTGGACCTGTAGACTTAGGGACAGGCGCAACGTGCATGGACCAGTTTTGACAAACCCAGTCAGTGGTGTAGACCCCTGCTCCTGGCAGCGCAGTTCAGGGACCATCCATCAACGTCACTGAGAGCCGGTGAGAAAAACAGAGTCTCAGGCCCATCCCAGACCCCAGAATCAGAATCTGCATTTTAACATGTTCCGTAGGTCACTTGGCTGCACATTAATATCTGAGAAGCATGGTTGAGAAGTGCTGCTCTTTTTATTCCATTTAAAGCAGTGACATAACTTTGCAAAGTTGAATCCAGATGAGGAGATTGCACTTCATACTACAACATATTTACAAATAAATAATGTATTGTTCATTTATCCCTATCCAGCCCTAATGTCCCTTACTTAGCTCTGCGCCGTTTTGCCGAAAGTCTTTGAAGACTGTGCAGCTACACAGCCCTGTGCCGTTGCAGGGGAATCAAAAGAAAACATCGCCATTGTGGTCACTGGAGGCAGCACCAGCTGTTATGTAATTTTGTTATAAAGCTATTTCCTGCTACTGGAGGATTTGAAGTAACATTTACTTGTATAATTCTATTTAGTTGATCCATCTGGGACCAAATAAAAAGCATAAATTAATCCACTATGAATATGTCAGACAGATAACCTTTTTAGACTATGAGAGAATTAAATGGTATTTACAAATTCTTTATAACCTTATCAAAATATCTTTTCAAAGATCTCTAAACATCTATTGTATGTCTCATACTTGACCCATGATTGTTCAGCAGAACTGTATCTTCCAAACTTTCACAGTTCTTAGCATGCCTTGGAACATATGGGGTACACTGGGAAAGATAGCCCAGAAAGAAGCTTTTGAGAGAATGGAGATAACGTCCCATCCTCATGGAGGTTGGGGAAATGATACTTCCTCTATTTCTACAGTCCAAGGTTCATCTCTCAAATATAAATATGCAACTAATCAATTGTAAGGCCTTATTGGTCTAAGATCTAATGAGTCTAAATTTATTGTTTTATTTCAAAGGTTTTAGCAATGCATATTGTAACATAAAGCAGCTGTGAATATATGAATATGTGTGAGAGAGAGAGAGAGAGAGAGAAAGAATCATCAAAACAGTCTACTTCCTCAAATTGGGAATCTTCATGAAAGAGGACCAGTTGCCAGTTGCCGGTCACCTTTTAAGTTCCCTCTCTGCCTTCTGACCACCTCCCAGAGTAGATATTAAACCATGTCCTTCCACCATGAGGCTGTTCTATGCAGTGGGCCTTCCCGAGTTCCCCTTGGTTACTCTTTCTCATCTCCAAGGGAATACAGACTAACCTTACTCCTGGAGGCTGGACCCTGCTCCTCTTCAGAGTAGCTCAGGTGGGCACCCACAGCTGAAACCATCTGAACACTGCAAATTGCTGCTCCTTCTAGAGGGAACCACTGGGTCTGATTCAGCCTCAAGCTTATTCTGCTCCGGATTGGAGGGGTCTCAAGGGCAAGGAGACTGGGCTTCTCTTTTGATCAGTCGTCATAACCCACAGTCCAGCTAGAGGCAGCAGGTCCTCTTCATCCTCTGCATCTAAGACAGAGCCATTAGAATTCTGAGCCTAAGTCCCTCATACAGGTAAGGCTGCTGCAAGGCTTGGAAGTTAGAGAATTGATGTTGCTCCTATTGGGGCCATGCATGACAACTCTCCACAAGAGTTGCCACCTGTTTCCAAGTCTAAAGGAACATTACAGATATATTTTGGGAGCACATTTATATATGAAAGCACAAATATGATTTTCACTTTTACATTGACCAGTGAAGTTAAACAGGAATGCAAATGCCTACAAAAAAGACATTTTCCTTGGGTTTTATTTTACATGGAGTCATGTCTAAATCAGGAAAGGACAGGAAGATGAAACTGGTTATATTGAGAGAAAAAAAATACAGGGAAATGTGTTTTTTGATGAAGTAGGAGAACAAATGGAAGAGGAAGATGCGGAAATAGAACAAATGAAAGAGAATCAAGGGGAAAATACAGACGAATCATGGTAACTTGATATATGGGTGGAGGGAGGCGAGCGCGGGAACAAAGGATGGTGTACAATTATAGAAACATAGGGAAACGAGGGGCAGTAACTGGAGGAAGTAGCATCCCTAAGAGGGAAAGGAAAAGAGCAAAATCAAAGACAAGCAACCATATAAAATGAAAACAAACAGTGTCACATAAGAAGAAACAGAAACACAGAGATTACCAGAGAAGACAGAAAAGTGGCCCAGAATAAGGGATCATTGAAATGGAGAGGCATAATACAATAGGAGCTCTAGGAATGTGGTAAAGAAAATATGCCCACAAGGAAGAGGTCAACAAGTGAAAACAAAGCAAGACGGAGTCCCTAGTTAAGATGGAGTAGAGAAGAGGCACACAGATATTTGTAAAGAAAACATTCCTGGGGCTGGGAAACCTCCTTTCCATGCCTAAGAGTGGGCTTCAATTTTCTCATCTGTAAAACAAGACAGCTATCAGGATGCTAGATAATGTACATGTGTGCATGTGTCAGTATCAGGATGTGGCCTGCTTTTTCTTTTTCTTGTAACATTACTTCTCAAGGCTTCTATTTCTTCCAGTATGAGAATAGCTGGACATTTCTCCTTAATCTGATTGTTCTTGAAATTGATAAGCCCATAATACTTTGCCCAGGCAAAAATTTGAACTTCCCTGCGAAACCTTACAATTGATTTCACTAGTGACCTCTAGCAGCCTCTCAAAGGAATAGATTTCAAACATCTAAATTTTTAAAACGGAAAGAAATTTTTCTCGGTCTCAGAAATAACCTAACATAGGACTAGAGCCTAGCTCTTCAGGTAAAAGCTAATTCTATTTTTCCAGATAGAGTAAAAGATATACTTATATCCTAGCATACATGAATTATAATTTACTTGGATGGAGACTGAAATAGTCTTTCCCATTGAGAGGCAATTGTTACAGGGAGAACTTCTAAGTGATAGGGAAATTCTTCTCAGCCACATTAAGCTGAGAAGGTAAGTCAAGAATTGCTATAAGAATATTCACCCTATTCATGGCAATGGGGAGGATTTTATGAGAGGGCATTTCACAAAAGATACCCACAATTTTACAGGCAAGGAGAGATTTTACAGAAGGCTTGAGCAGAGCCCATTCTATTGGAAACGAGGCACACTTTCAGCATTTCCCACACTCTGCAGGTTTGTGCAATAACAAATGTGAACATAAATAGTCTCCATCCTGAAATAGAGGTGAGGAAGTCTCTGCAGTCACAGCCAAATCTCTCTGAACTTTAATGACTATACTGGGAGCAACCGCGGAGGTGCAAGGCCTCTGGAGTTTGAGCGGACACAGCCAGAGGCACCCAGCATTGTCTGGGTCTAAACACAGGAGCCCTTCAGACGCCCTGCAGCCTGACGCGACTGGAGTTGGAGATGTACAGAAACGCACTGCACAGCCCACCCTCACATCTCACCGCCGCACCCAGAGGGGATCGGGCACCCACGCCAGCCCACGAGATGGGTCTGTCCAGGAAGCCTCCAGAGTTTGCCTTCCACATAAGCTGTTTCTTTCATTTGTATACATTTGTATAATTTAAGATAATTTTATTTCTGTTAACTTCATGAGCGTTGTTGGTCCTAGCAGAATATTATGTCCTATTTTTTACAATTTCCAATTTAATAGGTCACCCTTAGGTGATCTAAAAGAAAGCTAGTTGTGTGAACAGAAGGAATTTGACATTTGCAGGAAAGACTTCCAAGGCAGCGCCCCTGAGCAGCTGCTGGCTGGGCTGGCTGACCTCAGCATGGGTAGATGAGCACATTTTGAATCTTTTAAAAAGGGGGGCAGAATCAACAGAACAAAGCTCTTTAACGTGCTGCACTATACTTGTTTCTGATTCAAGCCTTTCGGGTTTCCTACTTAGCACTTAATTATTATATACAATAATTGGTCTATTATCATATACCGTTTTTCTTCTATCATTTATCATCTAAGGATAAAGACCTGATTAGGGTCTTTACCATTTATTGTCTGTTTACTGTCTGTTTCTTCCCTCCTCACCCCAACTAGAATATAAGCTCCATGAGAACAGTCTCTTTTTTTGACAAAAGACCAATTCCTAGTACCCAAAATGCAAGCAGTCAATAAATATTTGTTGAATACGAATACGTGAGTAAATGAATCAGTGACTGAATTTTTACAGTTGATCTTGTGCTACATAGTTCTGCATTAGAATCACTTACTGAAGATCAAACTTTGCTTTTTCATGTTAAGTGAAGCTCACAGATATAACTTGGTGACTTGTTAGTAGCAGATCAAAGTCTCACAATGTAAAATGCTCTATGGCCGTATTATTCTGCAGGCCTTTGGTTGATTCCACAGCTTGAAACTCTTAAAGGACACCCTGATTCTTCAATCTGCATATCAATGAACAGCCTTTCTTTAGCAAAGATGTTATCTTTGAATTACAAATGGAAACTTGAACTCCAAGTAGAACAGGGGTCTGGAAATGAAAGTCAGTACCATCTAGGGCAAGCACAGGGAAGTCCTTGACAACTCAGGGATAGTAAAGTGATCAATAGTTATTCTTATTCTGGAAGCATCTTACACTTATATTTTATGAATACTTCCTCAGCTAATAAATTCCTGGATGCATGCCATAAAGTTTTTCTTGAGACTTAGAAGAGGGGTCTAACCATTTTTGCTGTATTAAGAGTAAGGGAAAATTTGAGACCTAAAGTGCACAAGGCCCACTGTGAAATTCTACTTTCCACTAACAATAGAAAATTACTTGGATATAGAATATAAAATTATTTGTAGTAGAATGAAGCCATAGAACTTTGGTGAATTTATCAGATTAACACAATTAGTAGTGTCCAGGGGAAAAATAAACCAAAATCTTATACTCAAAGGGACTTCCAAGACATCTGGTGGAATGCATTCATTTCGCATTTGAGAAGATTGAGGTGCAAAGAGATGGAGTGAGTAGCCCAAGGGCTCCGAGGTCAGGGAGGACCCAGGACCAGCACCCAGTTCAGGATGGTCTTGTCTCCCCGTACCACCACCCCACGAGCTCCGGTCTACAGGGCACACTCAGCACGGGTTCCTGACTCCTCTGCACAGCCACTCCCCTTTGCATCCTCAGCGCTCCTTCTCTCTCTTTCCTTTGGTTAAAGACGGACACCACCTGACTGTCACTTTCTGCCATCTGACTGTGATCGGGGAGGATTTTTGAAAATATCAGATTTTGTAGTGTCACCAAAATTCTAGTATCTAAGTGATTATTATTTTTTTCCATCTGTAAGACAAGCCTTGGACTTTGATTTCCAGTTTGAGATTGAACATAGTCTGGGTATAAAACAAAGTTCATGAAGGTATGTTTGAGAAGGGTGTGTGTGTGTGTGTGTGTGCGCGCGCGCGCGTGCACGCAGATTTGATACCTTTAGTGTCTGGCTTCTGATCAAGAGCAAGGGCATAAATAAAACAGTGACAAGATCAGACCTGATTAACTTCTCTGTCTTACTTGAATCAGGAAATGAGAGCGCAATCTACCATGCTCTTCAACTTTTTATTTAATGATGAAAGGGAATCTCTCCAACAGGTCTTATCATGGTAGATAATGATTTAGCTCTTGTTAGACCACATTTAAATGCACTAAAAAATTCCATTTCAGAGAATAACCACTGAATTAGTAATCTGTACATATTCACTGACATCTCCTTTCTGGGTCTAAAATTCCTAACAGTGAGGGGGGGCTTGCCTGGTGGCGCAGTGGTTGAGAATCTGCCTGCCAATGCAGGGGACACGGGTTCGAGCCTTGGTCTGGGAAGATCCCACATGCCGCGGAGCAACTAGGCCCGTGAGCCACAACTACTGAGCCTGCGCGTCTGGAGCCTGTGCTCCGCAACAAAAGAGGCCGCGACAGTGAGAGGCCCGCGCACCGCGATGAAGAGTGGCCCCCGCTTGCCGCAACTGGAGAAAGCCCTCGCACAGAAACGAAGACCCAACACAGCCAAAAATAAATAAATAAATAATAAAATTCCTAACAGTGAAACGATAATTATCCCCAAAGGAAAGAACATTTTTCTTTCTCTATTCTCCTGAGAATTCTTTGCTCAGACTATGTTTAAAGCCTTCTGTGTGTCAGAAATGCTAAAGGACAAGGGTTGGAAAACAAAGATGAATTAAATCATGCTACCTACTCAACAAGGAGTTCATAGCCTAGTAGAGGAGCCTAATATAAAAGGATAATTATCACACAGTGTGATATGCTGTAGTAAGACCAAGCACACAGTCTTGCGTATCGGTCACCTACATATAGGTCAGAGAAGGGAATGATTAATTTAGGGAAGGTTCTTTGATTTGGATCTTACAGAACTGGGTGGAGTAAGCCAGGCGAAAAATGAAAGACCATTCTACAAAGAGAGGGCAGTCTACACCACGGCAGGGAGGTATGGAATGGTGTGTTGTGTATTAAAAATGACAAGCAGGGCTTCCTTGGTGGTGCAGTGGTTGAGAATCCGCCTGCCAATGCAGGGGACATGGGTTCGAGCCCTGGTCTGGGAAGATCCCACGTGCCGCGGAGCAACTAGGCCCGTGAGCCACAATTACTGAGCCTGCGCGTCTGGAGCCTGTGCTCCGCAACAAGAGAGGCCGCGATAGTGAGAGGCCCGCGCACCGCGATGAAGAGTGGCCCCCGCTCGCCGCAACTAGAGAAAGCCCTCGCACAGAAACGAAGACCCAACACAGCCAAAAATAAATAAATTAATTAATTAATTAAAAAAAAAATGACAAGCAGTTTGAAAGGACAGAATCGTAGAAAATAAATATTTCCTAGTCTCAATTGGGGATTGACCTCATAATTGTTCATACGTGTTGCAATCTTCCTTAGATGAGTGTTCTCATGAGAGTAAGGATACAGTAGCTAGCCCTACATGGCCAGGAGTTACATAAATTAGAGGGTAGGCAAAGCTTTCATAACAAAACTGTGCCTACTATTCTATGGCCTAGATAATATAAAAGTTAGTTTCTCTCACATGGGAGAATCTGGGAATGGGCAAACCAGGCTGGCAAACGACATGGCCACACGTAGCTGTAAGGAGAGAGGGGTGTATAGTCTAACTGGGCAGCTACAGACCCAGGAAGAAAGGGGAAACGGATTTTGGGGAGAAACTAGCCATTTTCAATACCCCAAATTGTTAAAGTCACAATGCTTCCAAACTAGGTAATCTGTGATCCGGGAAATATGTATTCATAATTATTCTTTTGCAAAGTCAAGGGATGTACCATATTGTTTCTCACTCAATTTATTAGCTGTGATTTTTTTACTTAAATCTTCTTGTCTCTATTGTGAAAATCTCCTTATTAGTTGAATGGGTGGATTTGTTTTTTTGTCAAATTTTGTCTCCCTCAAATGTTCTGTGGTCTCTCATGTTGTAAAAACTACTATATTCTTGAAAATCTCCCACCCCAATCCCATGCGCTTCTTGAAAGTTGGATTAGCCCACATCCCTTCAAGTTCAGCTCCCACCTCTCTACGTTCTGTGTGGTTCCTCCTCTCCTTCCAACCTTGAGTTTGGCTTTTGTTCCTGACCATCTTATTAGAAGACATTTGTCTTTTTTTCAGTACCATCCCTTTTTTCATAGTCAAGTATCACTTCAGATACTTTGTCTTTAGGTGCATAATCCCAGCCTAAAACTCTTTGAATCGCCATTCATTTAAAAATATCTCCTGCAGATTTCACCAAGACCTAAAACTCCAGGGGTGCAACACGGAATTGATGTCATCCCCACCTCCCCAATTCTTGTCTCCTCCTTTTCCTCACTGGGTGTCCATTCTGTCCACTGGAACTTAAAATCTGAGTCTCTGACTCCCTTCCATTTATTTGCTCTCATTATCCAACATTTTTTACAAGTTCCACCATCTTTTCTTTTCAAATAAGTCCTAAACCAATCAACTCGTATCTCTTCTGGTTGTTTCTACCCTTGCCCAGTGCCCTGTTCCCTGTCATGTGCCAGTCTCCTAACTGGTTTCTTTGACATCAGTCAGGCCTTGTTTAGTTAAACTTACTGATTTCAGACGAGTGTCTTTAATTCCCATCACTCCTCAATCCATTCCATTTAACATTCTAATAGAGTAATTTTTCACCCGTCTTTGTAATTCTTTTGCCTGGGGGATGGAGCCATATGTGGAGATATTCATATATATACAATCTATTCATAGCCTTATTTTTGTCTTAGCTGATTTTTACTTCATTTTTAATTAGGCTGCTTTGTTTGTACACATTAAGGCCTCATGTCACAAACTGGCCCCATTGTGGATTTCTCCCTTTCTCCCATCTTCCACATCTAATCCAACAGCAATTCCTGCTATTTTCACTGCACTCCTTCTCAACTACTATCACTTGGATCCAAGCCATCTTTATATTTTGTCTAAAAGACTACAATAACCTACTAATTGGCTCACCATGCTGAGACCCCTACCATCTATATCTTGTCACACTTCTATCTCAATATTCATTTTCCTAATAAATATCCATCTGGCGTTTACTTCTCTTTTGGAACACCATGCTCCAATGTGCTTCCTTTGCTCCCTAACACTTCTGCTTGCTTCCCACCCCGAGCTTGTGCACCTGTTTCTCTCCTTGCTGGGAACGCTCTCCTGCATCCTGTGTGCCCTGGCTCCTTCCTGCCGCTCCTGTCTCAGCTGCAGTGGCACCTCTCCAAGAGGTCTGCTCCGTGACCCTTCAGTGGTAGCACCTCCCCCCCCAGGCGCTCTTCATGACATGATCGCTTTCCTTTTCTTCATAGTACTGTTCACTCTCTCAAATTGTATTATTATTTATATGTTCCGTTTTTATGAGCCTTTCCTTAAGAATATGTTCATGACAGAAGGGACTTATTCTTGCTCATTGCTCTCTTTCTTGGGCCTGGAACCATGTCTGTCACGTAGAAGGCAATCAATCGATATGTGCCTAATAAATAAAACTATAAGCACATACTCTTCCTGAGTTTGGAGGAAGAAGCTGTAAACTCTGGGGGATCCTGTTTAATGCCCAGATTTTCTCCTCTTTCTAAATTATAACTAAGCATTTTAACAGCAGGGGGAAAGGGGTGCCAGATTTGACCAGAGAGGACTAGCGGCTTGTTGATGATTCAGAAATCAAAGAAAAAGCAGCTGAGGAACAAAAGGAAAGAGAGAGTCACTGTAACAACAGAAGAAAAACTGCCCTTCACTGTGCCCATCTGAACAGGAGCCAAGAGAGGCATTAAATGAGCTGGAGACCAGAGAAAAATGGTCAAAACACGGTAAACCCAGATAAGAGCTAAGTAAAAGGCTCTGGCAGTGAAAACCAAGACTTGGGAATGACTTTTTTCAAGAAAAATAGAGTTACTTCTCCTGTTTTGTTTGCACTGTTTGTTCCTTGGAGGCATTTAGATTAGGCTACTGCACTGATTCAGGACAGCATTGGTCAAAGGCTGGGTAACTGCTGTGTTATTGCTTCTTCTTGGTATTACTTGAATGCAAACATATGGCATTTTTTCATATTAAAAAAAAGTGACCCCGTTAAGGGCCAAAAAAGGGGAGCAGAATCAACAGAGCAAAGGTCTTTAACTTGCTGTACTTGCTGTAATGTGTTTCTGATTCAAGCCTTTTGAGTTTCCTACTTAGCCCTTATCTTAATTATTACATATGCCTCCAAAATTCAATATAGTGCCTATTTTGGCTAAAGCAAAGCAATCACAGGATATCAATGAGCCTTCAAAACCAAGTCTTGCTAATTTCACTAAAAACACACAGCACCTTGCATAGTACAAGAAAATTGTGTAATGAGAGAGGTAAGTGAACTATGAACAAAGTAAACAGATCATTCTAGTTCTCCTTGGAGCAAAGTTTTCATAAGACAAAAATGAAAACATACTGCAATAAATGTCTAGATAATAGAGGGAACCTTGCAAGTAAGTGCTTGAGTCCTGTTGACTCTTCCTTCATAAGCAAATAGTATCTTTCTACCCCCACACCCATTCTGACCCTCATCAGTGCACATTAGTTTCCTACTTTCTGTGACTCTGTTCTCACCCATCATCCCATATAAATCCATAATAATGGTAACTGTTCTTATTCCTAATAATTCCACCCCATGGTGATTATCCCCTCATCAGATCCCTTTGGGCACTTACTTCTCATATGACTAATTTGCTGTAGGTTTATAAGCTTTCTTCTAGCAATTTTTGTATTTCATTCTACATTGTCACTGAAGTCTCCTATGCTGTAAGTTACTTAGCACAAAATCCAGGACATAGCATAAAAAAATCGGTAAACACCTGATGGGAAAGATAATTTTGTTGACTGGATGTTGTCTAGAAATTAATATAATGACATGAACACCTAAGAAATAGATTCTTATTTTTAAATTTTTTTTTTTTAATTTTTAATTTTTTGGCCGTACCACACAGCATGTGGGATCCTTGTTCCCCGACCAGGGATCGAACCCACGACCCCCGGCATTGGAAGTGTGGAGCCCTAACCACTGGACCGCCAGGGAAGTCCCCCCAGGTTCTTTTTTTTAAGCATTCAGAACCTACTGTGAATAAGCACTAACAAAGAAACCAGGGATACAAGACTGGATGAGCCATGGATTCTTCTCTGCAGATATGTTAAGACTAATGTGGAAGCAACTACATCCTGCATGGACTAAAAAACATGATGATGGTGGTGGAAATACAAGTGTTACAGGAGAGCTGATAAAGAAGTTCCGCTGCATTTTCAGAGAAGCAGGAAAGGTTTCACAGACAGCTAACAATCGAACCTGGTCTCAAAGACTGAAAACATTACAGGCCAAAAAGAGAAGCCTGGCCAAGCCATTCTGCACCAAGAAAAAAATAAATGAAGTCAAAGGTCCAGCATGAAGTTTAAGTTGAATTTGGAGCACGAAGCATAACTAGGTTACTGGGTCAGAATTTATAGAAGATTCTTCCAACTTTAACCTACAGTTATAAATTGTTTCTTTTCTTAAATTTTCATCTAGGGAAAGGCTTAAAATAAATTTGAAGTTACATATATATAATATTTCTATTATACATAAGCAAATGTATGTACCCCAAACACAAAAAAGTTCATATTTAAGAGCAAAGAACTCTAAGAACAATACTTTAATGATGATTTTCTTCCCTAAAAAGGAAAAAATAAGTCTATGTGCAATCTAGACAGATTCAAATTTTTCATCTGTAATCATCCAGCCTGAGATGTGTCTATACCTGTACATTCATGCATTGTTTTCTCACTTTGGTTTTGCTCTTGAGAAGTCCAAAGCCTTTCTGATTCCTGATTCTTTGCATGCCATTTTTTTTCCCCCTGTCTGGAAGATTTTAGAATTTTCCTTTCATCATTAATGGTTTGAAATTTCCCAGTAAAACATCTAGGCTTGGGGTTCTTTTCATCATTTCTAGGAAAGTTTCTTGAAATATTTCATTGTGATTTCCTCCCTCTTTTCTCTGCCTCTTTTTCTGAGTCATCCAGTCTTTTCATACAGAAGGAAACAGAGATTCTGAATTTGACAGATAAAACATTTATACATACATTAATATAGTATTTACAAAATATAAATGTATACAGTATATAATTTATAAAATGTAATATTTATAATGTACATATATTTTTGCAAGAATCACTGTTGTGATATACTCCTTAATCTTTAGGATTTATACATGTATTTTATCAGGTGAATGTATTTTCAAATAATATTATTAGTATTTTCTAGATTATCAAATAAATAAAACTTTTTCCCTATGATATTTTACTTCAGATCAACTATAAATTACTAAGTATAATTTTGTAAAACTTACATGATCTCAGTTTCCATACATTAAACATTTTCTGTCTGTTGGTTGTGGCCAGTGATAAAACACAGCAGCAGTGACCCATTGAAATGATCATTGGAAAATGACCGCTGTGATTTCAAGTCTAGTTTTAAAACATGCCCCTTTGGGAACAAACTGTTTCAGCCTTCAGTTAGAAATGCACAAGTTAGTAGGCGTGACTCTTGACATTCTCTTACCTAAAGAGACTCAGGGTTTTTAATCTGACATTAATGCTGAATATTTTAGGAAGTACTCAAACTTCTAGAAATTGTACATGGAATTTTGTGTGTATATACATTTAACAGGGCTGCAAATACCTGGCTTTCATCATATTTCAAAGCAGTGTGCCCCTAAGCGTTACTGTCCATAGACAAACACTGGACCTTTCCCTCCACCTGCTTGCTAATGAGGCCTTTTCCTTGCCTCTGGGTGTTTCTTTCTTCCCCTCATTATCTCCTCCTCTGACTCCCAGTGAAGAAGAGAGGTTTACTCTACCCCAATCCTAACAACAAAAAGTTCCTTTAATTTTCCATTACCTGTCATGAGAATGCATAGCAATGAGGCTTAAGGACCATACAGGACATAGGTTCCATTCTGAAAGGTCCTGGTACCTGAACATATAGACCTTATAGTCTTAATTCACGAAAAAAAAAAAAATTTAAAGATGTGCAATAACCTAAGGGCTCGGGACTTCCCTGGGACTTCCCTGGTGGCACAGTGGTTAAGAATCCGCCTGCCAATGCAGGGGGACACGGGTTCGAGCCCTGGTCTGGGAAGATCCCACATGCCGCGGAGCAACTAAGCCCGTGCGCCACAACTACCGAGCCTGCGTTCTAGAGCCCGCGAGCCACAAATACTGAGCCCACGTGCCACAACTACTGAAGCCCTCACGCCTAGAGCCCGTGCTCCGCAACAAGAGAAGCCACCGCAATGAGAAGCCCGCGCACCACAACGAAGAGTAGACCCTGCTCGTCCCAACTAGAGAAAGCCTGTGCATAGCAACGAAGACGCAAAACAGCCAAAAATAAACAAATAAAAAATAAATGAAAAACAAAACAAAACAAAAAAAACCTATGGGCTCTCCAATGAACAGCTCTCCCTCTCCTGCTTCTAAAAGGAATACATGTATTTTCTTAAATGAATGACACATAGGGGTAAGGGCGTCAGTCAAATAAACACAAGATTAGTATGAATCACATACATAAGAAAATTAGACATATACCAGAGTTATTTCAGAGATTTAACAGGAGCTGTGATTTGGAATGTCAGATAGTCTAAAGCTACCACTTGTAAGATACTTACAAAGTTGAATCACTGAGAGTATTTTAATGCATGGGTGTTTAAGGAAATGAGCTATTTTCTTCCAAATCTTGAATCTGAAGAACTCATTTTTTTATGCAATCACTTATCAGTTCATACCTGCAGTTTAACATCGTAAATTAAACCTCAGAGAAGCAGTGATCAACATGTCAAATAAGAACGGCAGTTAGAAGAGGCTTTTAAATTATTGCTTCTTGGGGGAATGTCAAGTAACAAAATGGTTCTCATTCTTTATCACCGTGGTAAATAACATCAAACCAGACAGAGATATTAACAGCCCCGCCACATGTTTTTCGTTTGTTTGCCCTCTTCACTTGTGATGAGCAGGGGGCTCATTTCTGGTAGCAGGTGGGTCTCACCATGGAATGTCTCCGCATCCCGCACGGCTCCATTTGACGCCCACAGGCTGGGTGCTTCCCACGTGCCTCCTGATTTGCTGCCTTTTTCTTTGACTACATTGTATTATTTATATTATTATCATCACTGTTATTACATCTCTCACTGCTACTTAATATCAGGCTACTTTTTCTTAGATGCCTATTAGCTACTATGCAGTGCTGGCTTCCTTAAATAATTAAAAATAATTTATTCTCACAGTAGCTTTGGGAGTGATTTTATTTTGCAGATGATTAACAGAGGTCCCGAAAGGTAAAGTTATTGACTATGGACACACAGATAGCATGTGATAAAATTGCAATTTAGACTTATTCTGATTTCAGAGACTTGACTTTTCTATTATATTAGTCACCAGTCTCCTTTCAAAATAGACTCTTAAGAATCAGTTACTTAAACAAATCAAATAAAGAATCTCTTCCATTCCTTCACCTGAAATTCGATACAAATAAATTTGTGACAAACCAATCCTGGCTGGCACGGTGAGCAAGTAGGAAGTATTCGGTAAACCCAAGTGCTTACAGAGGGGAAGAAAAATCCTGACTAATCTTGCAAGAAATACGAGGTTTCACCTCTTAGATAAGGCTGATAATTCTCTTTCAGGAGCAGACAAATTACTGTGAGTTTTCTGAAGATTTCATAAAGACAAAGAACAAGACTTCTGCGTTTTCTTTTCTTAAAGAAAAAATGAAGTACTGGACAAGATTCCATAGATGATGTTTTAGCCCAGCATCTATTCTTTCCGGCAGAGCCTTCTGTAGAGTTGCTCCACTAAGGGAAATTACCAGTCATTTATCATCGCCTACTTCCTGCTTACCAGGGCCTCACAACCCAGCTGACAGCCTCCGCCATCTGTTCTCAGATCATAGTCGGGGACAGTAATTACCTCGGAACAACAAAGCAACGCTCTTTGTGTTTATTTATTTATTTTTTTGCCGTTACCGTATACCAACCTCATAAACACACTGTGTGGTATTTCATTAATTTAATCACTCATATCACAAAATCCTTTCTGTTGGGGAAAAATATCAATTTTCTGAAATCTCACACAAAGTACGTATTTAATTACTTTTGACCATATGTTTAGCCCTGGAACGTCTGCATATGATAAAGATAGGATTCAAAGTTAGTACCCTGAGACAGCTAATGTGGAAACTTGAGCTCTGGAAGAATGCCTGTCACCTCAGCAGGTGACAAAATGTAGTCAAACAATGACATTCATTTTACACTTACTGAGTGGAGAGGGCTGTGTGTGAAGAAAGGAAGAAGGGACACGGAAGGAAATTCCAGACACCTGATGACATTGTCCTGCCCTGGAGCAAGCACTGCAGAGAAGAGCTGGTTCGAATTTGCAGCTACATGGAATCTTAACTGCACTTTCCTCGTTTATAAAGTGGGGTTGACAGCCATCCTACCGACTTCCCAGAGTGGCTTTTAAGACAGTAAAGCACAAGAGGTGTAGTCTAACTCTCCTTTACCAACGAGCATCCCGGTGGTCCATGTGGTGAGAGACACAAGCATACGAAGTTTGAATGTCACAGGGGACTTTGAGTTCCTGTGGCTCCAAACACACACTGAATGCAATCACTCCAACATGTTCCTAGAATACCAGTATGTTATGGGTACATTTCCAAATATTTTGTTGGTTATTTAAATAAATAATTGAATTTATCTATTCCTGAGAGGTAGGCAATTTAACTGGTATTTTAAGAATATACTTTCAGAAAGGAATCACTGAGAGATCATGGCTTTATCCAGGGTTCTCCTAAATAGATTTTTGCCAGAATTGAGTTTATAAAATGCATTAGCGCAAACAGCATAAAATGCCATTGTTACATTTTACTACCCTCAACATTCTGCCTTGGTTATTACCTTTGGGTTCTCAGATTTATGTACAGAAAAGGGAAATGGATGAGGAATAAACAGAAAGAACTACCGTGTCATGGTAGAAGGAGAACCATAAGGCTTCTTATATCTGCCGTGATTCATCTATTATCCTAAGATACTTCTATAAAGCCATGAATTAGTGGTAGAATGGATAAATCTCATGAAACTGTTCACTTGAAAAAAGAAGTCTAAGACATGTTACTTCTTTTGGAACCTGTGCTCATGAGTAACCTTTTCTTGCTCCTGGATCTGAATAATAGCACTACCAGGGTGTTAGGTAGTATCCTGATAATTAGAACCATGGAAAGTTACCATGCTTCCCCCATGACCCCAAGAGGAAGGAGGAGTGGGAGGGAGACACAGACATTCCACAGGGCTGATAAAAGTTTCTGTGAATGGCAAGGATCGAGATGCTTTTCTCAGCCATGTGTGGATGCTTCGGAAGCAAAGGTCTCAAAAACCATTCAGTGCAAAAATCTGTAGTCAGTGTCTTAGGGAGATCAGTTTACCAATTTACAAAGTGTACGTACTTCTGAGCTATATCTTTCAGGGTAATTCTTCCCTATTTCAATTGTTTTGTTTTTTAATCCCTGTTTCTCTGTAGAGAAGATAAGATTTCAAACATAAATGTCACTTTTGAGATGATAATTGTTGCCAAAGGCTCAATTCAATCTGTTGCACGTGGGCAGAGGGGGAGATGAGAAGAGACAAGAGAGTAAGAATGGATAAAAAAGCAGGCAGTTTTATAAGTGGACCTGAAAAAGGGATGCGTTTGCATCTGATATGAGGGGAAAGGGACTGCCAAGGTGATAAAAAGTGAATAAAATGGCAGCCTGAGATTCAGAATTCTTCACAACTGTGCCTGGGGGTGAGGAGAGGCATGTGTAGGGTTCCTATTCAACACTCAAGTGGTAACTTTTATTGTTATTGATTGTTGTCCTATTTTTACTTTGAATTGGGTTGGGGGTGAGTGGAATAGACACCATGCATAGATTTCTGTCACCCGAGTGCACCCCTGCTACGTTGTAAATCACACAAGGATATGTAAGGTCTATAGTCCTCTCTTCTGTATCTTCAGGGCCTACACATTAAGATGTGTTGAATGAATGACTGAATGGCTTATAAAGATTTTTCTTGCTTGCTTTTTAATAAGAGAGTTTATTCCCAGAGACTGACTTACTTAAGCCACCATAGTCCACCCGTCATAGGCTGTTCCCACAGTGCCCACATACAGTGGGTGTGCCATAAACACCCTCCTTTCTCCTCACATAGTGATATCATCCAAGAGCTTCCAAAAGCAGAGTGTAAGTGGCAGGCCACTATCAACACACACACATTTCAGCTGAGAAATAAGGTCAAGGAGCCTTAACAGAAATTAGTTTATCAAGTAAATTAGTGGCCCATATCACTGTAGGCAATTTTGAGTCTCTGACTAGATGCAATATGACAGGATAACACGGAAATGGTGCAGGGTCTGAAAAGAGTGAGTTGGGAAACACGGCCATGACAGCCTTAGATGTCTAGGGCCATAAGGAAAGCCCTACATAACTGAACCAATTGAGCACACCTGGAAAAAGAAGACAGGCCCCAAATAATTGGGCACGGAAAAGGGTCCCGAGATAGGATGGCTTGGGCAAAAGTGGAAGAGAGACTGGAATCCTCAAAGAATGAATTTGCCCATTATATTATTTTGATGAAGGCTGTTTTGGTATTTACAAATCTGTTATCTATGAGTGGAAAAGGGAAAACAACGCAAGTAAATTCTCCTTGAACAATTTCTGGCAAGCAGTCTTAGGATTTTTGGTTTCTACATCTGCATAATTTTGGCTGCTGCATAAAAAGAAATGTCCTTTTAATTTTTGGTTTTTTTCTGAATGGGGCATACTTGGCACCATGTGCATGGCATCCTGCATGTGCATAAAACTAAATCAATCATATTTTCCAGGAGTAATGAAATAAGAGAAAGAGAGCCAAATCTGTAAATGCATTGAGAGCATGTGGGCCTCCATAAATGGCAATATCATAACTTGATGTCATTTTAAGACATAGATTAAGCATTTAAAAATGCTGAAATGATCAACTTAATCAAAGGCTAAGGCACATTTCTGCCCCAAATAATTTAATTACAGTCCATATTAATTGAAAATTTGCCGAAAATATTTGGGACAGAAAATAGCAAACAGGTTACTGCCAAGATATTTTGGACCATGATTTTTGTTCAAGGTTTTTCTCATTGTTTTGTGGTAGTGTATATAGTGAATTCTCAAGAAGTCAAGAATCAAATGTCAATTTGTGAATTATTCAAATTGTTGTTCATCTCGAGTCTTTCCTTTTTCTGCCTGTTAACATTTTTATGACGATTGGCCCACTAGGAGTGGTTAGAAAAATCAATATGAAGATGAATTTACATGCACTATTTTCATCACCATTAAAATTTTGGTTATGTTTCAAGGTTACAAGAGAGGCCAAAAACAAATTCCAGCTGTCTGAATTTTGGTAGCTTTTTACTAAACAGCAACTAAAATACTTCCTACTATAATAAATTCATTAAGGGAAATAATTCCTGAAACATTTTGTGATTTTACAAGTGCATTGAATCAATGGCATATTTAATTAAGTTTTTGGAAGTTTTAAATTTTATTTTATGAATTTGCTTTCATATTCAAATAATTATGAATGGCTTTTGAGGGTAAATGATCTCTCCACGATTTTTTTTCTGTAAGGTAGAAAATAACTGGCATTTCCCCCTAAACATTAAATTAATGTTATTAGAGTACATTTACCATCGCTTAGTCCATAACATTTAATATAAATTTCTCTGAATTCTGTGTAATTAGGCTATAATTGTGAAATGAAATGTTAAAGTATAATATTTCCAAAACACAACAATTCATGTATAATTAGATACTGATTAAGGGAGTAGATTATCTGGTAAACCAGTTTTTTCTTTGATTGCCTGATTTTTGGAAATTCCCGAGGCAGTTATTATATGCTGTGATTGGGCTTTCAATATTTACTAAAACTTGTAACATCAGACAGGATGACCAAACAGATTACATATTTAGACTAGCTGGGTCATTTACATCTCAGCTGAAAGAAGATAACAGGAGGCTCTTACGTACTTCTACTACTTCTCTTAGTTAACAGGCTAACATTCCTTAGTTTTCACTTGAATGGAATGAAATTTCCTTTCTAGTCCTGTTCTCTTTTGGCAAAAAAGACACTACGTTAGAGATACATCAAGATTATAATTACAATAGTTGCAAGCACTGTTTTGACAAATATTCTTACCCTGAAAAATACTAACCATCGGTTAGTTAGAAAATGTTTAATCTTTTTGTCATGAAAAGACAAATGAGATGATTCAAAAATTTTTAATGAATTAGTAACAATGCCACAAAATTTACACCAGTCAACATCTGGCTAAATTTAAGGTGAGAATTTTATTTGTATGATTTCTTGTAAGAAACAGAAATGGGTTCATTAACCTTTCAATTTCCAAAATATTTCAGAGTTGTTCAGGAAAAAAAAACAGTGTAATATATGCTATTCAGGATAATTATTGTATTATGTGGCATTTTATGGCCTTAAATATCATGTAGTGAATAAGTCTGTTCATTGGTTGAAAGAAAATAAAGTTGCTTGAATTACAGACTATTAATTATATAATGAATAAACCATCTTCACTCTTATTAATCATAAGAACAAAAAATGCCTTTCTGGTTTACAACTGAATATTGTGTATATTTGGTGACATCAAGAACGATTTTGAACAAAGAGAAAAATAGTATTTAAAACAGGTGGAGTCCTTCTCAGAGGTTAGGAACAAGCCTCAACCCCTTTCTTTATCCATTTACATCTATCACTTGTGAATTTCTCTAAACTGGCTTTCGGTAGCAGTGAATGGGTATCACTTTTTATTGGCATATGAGTAAGAACTTAGGCTATGTTTGACTTCTCCCAGTGAGTACTTAAATGAGCCAAGTACCTCCTTCATGTGCAGTTTTGATGAGTGCCCTGCTCCACCACAGTCTCCACCTTCCGTTGCCTCCATCTGTAATGTGCCCTTACCTAACAGACACCTGGAAACCCCTATACATTAGCTGTAGTTGGCAGATAAACTAGGATGTCACAGGGTTTGGGTGACTACTTTCTAAGTACAGTATTATAAAACTATTATAAAGTCAGTTATACAGTTTATAAAGACTATTATAAAACTTACCGACAGAAAGAACATGTAAATGTGAAGATGGGAAGCAGTAAAGAGGAAAGAGACAACCCAGTGGGTCAAATGTCTAATGGGATGAATAAGAATGAGAATAACAACTGAATTCCCATCAGGATAATTCAATATTTCAGTGGTTCCCAAGTATTTTTTATATAACCTAAATGTGTTTACAAAGACTTCTTGATAAAGTTATGCTTAGCACTGAACAGGAAAAGGAAACTGTCAAGTGAGTATCAGATGGAAGTAATAAGGAGGACTATGGGTACATATACCCCAGAGACCTCTCCCACTGCTGCGTAAATGCGGCGACATGAGTAAGAGTCTTCACTTGAGTGGCCAAGCTTACCATCTACTCTGCAACATAACAGGCTTAGAGCAATTAGCACTGTTTCCGGCTTCTTCAGACTCATGGAACTATCGGAAAATCATCAGAATCTACCTTCTAGACCAGTGACAGTATGCAAATGTAAATTTTGATTGGAGCACTTTTACTTAGTATACCACACATTCAATTAAATGCCAGATAATGTAAGAAGTTATTCATATTCATTTTAGTTTTAACTTCTATTATAAAGGTGAGTTTACTTTCAAATGAGTGCAGTGTAACCTTCATTTAGGTTTATTTGATTTTATCTTTCTTCCCACTAGTTTAATGGAAAGAAGAAAGCTATTTTTTCTTTCCTTCAACATTTTGGAATTGCAGATGCCACTTGCTTCGTTCTGAGAGAAACCAAGTATGAGAAAACCTTCTTGAATGACTCTCGGTATCTTTTTTTTCAAATATGCAGGTAAACAAATTAAAACATTTGACAGAATAGTTTCCAAAAATTAAACTTAGTCTGAATATTTTTCTCAAGAGTAAATCTATGTGAAGAATTACTGTTATTTCTGTTACCTTCTAAAGATGGATGGAGATTCTATAGCCCTTGGGACACCCAAGTATAGATAATTTACAACATTTGCTCTACAATTTCAAGTATTTACCTAGTCAAATGCAAATACTTCCCTTCCTAGATTTGACTTTTATTCAACGTTTTTTGCAAATCTGCTATACTATCATCCCATTTCTTTCTGGTGAAAAAAAGAGAAAATTTTCTGTGTGTGTGTGTGTGTGTGTGTGTGTGTGTGTCTGTGTGTGTGTCCAAGCAACTAAAACGTTCTTTTTGGAAAAAGCCAAAACAAAGTATCTTAACTATTTCCAAGCTTTCACACTCCCTCCCTCTTTCTCTCTCAAATATTTTCCCATTATTTTTATGATTACTTTTTAAACTCAGTTTATTATAGTGCTTGAGATGTAGCATGTACTGAAAAATGTTTATTGAATTCAGATTAAGATAGAATCAGGTCATTATCCTGTAGTCACTGCAACATCCCATAGAAATAAAACAGTTTTTTATAAATTCAATTAGTAAATGATAACCCTAAATGAGAAGTTGTAAACACACAGAATTTCAGAACTGTGAGAGACCTAAGACCACCTCTCATCACTTTGTTCTTTATACCATTCAGCAAATGCCAACACTGAAATCCAGTGATGCTAAGTGATATATTTGGGGACCATACATCATTAGCTTGAGATCACAAACACCATGAAACCTTGAATAACAGTAAAATGACTATTCAATGTCATCACTACAGATCAAGAAAAAAACTCAGTTATGATCAAAGACCAAATTCAGCTTGCCCCTGGTATGTTTCTACCAGGAAAAAACAGAATTTGGAAATTGCATTTGTTTAGAGAATATCATGGTCAGGTTCTATATAAGGTCTTTTTAAACATATTTAATTTTTATGACAATATTTGAAGAGTACATGGCAGGCAATAGAAGCTCAAGAATACTAAGCTTTGGGCCCTCAGATAATAGGACAAATTTACGTTTAAACAAACCTTTCTCATTTTAAAAAATGACTGCTATGCTCTGAATGTTTGTGTGTTCCCAAAATTCGTAAGTTGACATCCTAATCCCTAAAGGTGATGGTAATTAGGAGGTAGAAAGTTTGGGAGGTGATTGGGTCATAAGGGTGGAGCCCTCATGAATGGGATTAGTGCCCTTATAAAAGGGACCCCAGAGAGCTCTCTTGCCTCTTCTGCCATGTGAGGATGCAACAAGCAGTCTGCAACCTGGAAGAGACCACTTATCTAACCATGCTGGCACCTTGATCTTGGGCTTCCAGCCTCCAGAATTGTGAGAAGTACATTTCTGTGGTCTACAAGGTGCCCAGTCTGTGGCATTTTGCTATAGCAGCCTGAACAGACTAAGGCACTGACTTTACCTCGACCTTTTGGATAGTGGTCCATTCATCCATCTCGGTCTTCCTCTCCAAATTTCTCAAAACTGTCAGCCTGAGTCCTCCCCTTTCCTCTCTGATTCACTGAAATTGAGCTGAAAGTGGTCTTTTGGGCCTACTACCCTGAAACAGATACTACAGTTTTGATTTTAAGTAACCTGCCTTCTACATTTGATGTTGTCAATCATCTTGAAACTCGTTACCTACTTGGCTTTCATGACGACACATTAGCCTTCAACTCATGGTATTCTGCTTTTATTTCCCTCCATGGTGGACGCTTCACCTACGTCCCCTCACAAATGCAAGTTCCCTTTTCTCGTCCCTTCCCCATGGAAACATACCGGAGGCAATACCGGTCTGTCCTCTGCTCAGCCTTGATTTGTCCCCCTGTATTCATAGCACTGACTCTTCCGCTGCACACTCCCTAAATGCTGGTTTTCTGTAGGGTTCCATTCTTGCACTACTCTGCTTACCCTACATTTTCCCTGAAGATCCCATGTACTCTCTTGATTTCAGCTCTCACTTGCACATTGATATCCCCATGCCACTATCTTCTTACCAGCCCTCTGAGATTCTGATGGCATATCTAGCTACCAAGTGCACACCTCATGCACAATATGGCAATCAAATACTCAACATCTGTTCTTCTGGAACTTTCTCTCCTTAGCAACATTACAAAGTCAACTATTCTAGAAATATGAGTCAATCTTGACTCCTTTCCTACCCTCCTTCAATATCCAATTAACTGGATGCTTATTCCTATATTCCTATTCCTATTTGTTTCTACAAACCGTCCCTACCTCACCATCCCAACTCCCATAAACCCTCTTCATCTCCTGCATCTGAGCAGTCTCCAGAATCTGGTTCTTGCCATCTTCCATATGGCTGTTGGCATGACAGAGCAAAAGTGCCAAGTCTTACTATGTCAATTCTCCTCTGAACATCCTATCCCTTACTTTATTGCTTGGGAATTCAGACATTTGATAAATATTTGATGAGTTAATTCATGAATAATAGATTATTTGCATGAATTTGAGTAGTGAAATATATAGTCAGTCACTTTGTGGCATTAATAATACAAATGGCATTATTTCATTCTTTTTATGGCTGAGTAATATTTCATTGTGTGTGTATATGTGTGTGGTGTATATATATATATGTGTATGTGTGTGTGTGTGTGTATATATATATATATATATATGACATCTTCTTTACCCATTCATCTGTCAATGGACATTTAGGTTGCTTCCATGTCTTGGCTATTGTAAATAGTCAGCAGCTGAACTTTTTGAAGTCAACTCACATCGCTTAAAATCACAACGGTAATTTGCTTTTCTAGGTAGGTGCCTCTGTCTGTCCTGCTTCAATTTGGCATTTGCTTGACATATTTCAATCTATATTAAAATTGAGATAAACCTTAAATGATATTTTTCATCTATTGAGGGGCTATTTTTCATATTTGCTCTCTGAGAATAACAGAAGTGCTCTTGTAGATTATGTGAACAGATTCTTCAAGTAAGTCCTTGAAAAAGTCTACTTATTGTCAAAGATACAAGCATAAAGCAGCATGTTAGCGCCTTAATGCCTGGAGACTTGCATAACTAATGCACACACAAGCACACGTACTCTCACATTCATACATACTCATGGCACTCCTGCACATGTAGACAAGGTGAATTAAGGCAAAGATGGCTTAAATTATGCTTTTGGTACAAGATTTGGGAAATGTGTACAGTATATTCTCCTATCTAGCATCTCATCTACCACATCATTCATTCCAAACCTTTCCTTACATAAGTGAAAATGCATGAGTTTTAGTGTGTACATTAAGTTCCAGCTGAGACTATCAATCTTACACTCATGAAAATTCTTTCTTTCCAGGGCTTTTGTTCTTATAAATAATAGAGGTAACATAAAAGGTATTGAACTGTGGAAATGGCTTGCTTCTAGGGAAAAAAAACTACAAAAGCTTACAAAAGAAAAATAGTCAACGTTAGGTAATTCAGCACAGTGAGAAATAAGAATAGAAATGTATCCTGAGACTGAGTCTATGAGAAGCCTGCCTGATTTTTTTTTTAATGAAAGGAGCTTTTGCACTAATTGTAAAATAATGTACAATTATTTTTAAAAATCAATCAATATGGTTCTGAATAAAAAAATCAGGTAAAATGTATCCAAAACTCTATGTTCTATCACCTACATGGTGATAACTATTGTTAACATTTTGATATCTTTCCAAATTTCTTTATGAGGACACACACACACACACAAACACACACACACACACAATCCCAATTTTTCGTACGTGTATGATTTCCATTTTGTCTAAATTTATATTATGGGCACCAATCACTCTTGGTTTTCTGCCTTCATCATTGCAACAATTTCATACTCTCTTTTACCCTGAATTCTCTTATCTTCCAGTGTCTAAATATTTAGGTAACACAAGGCTTAGTCCTTAAATGTCTATACTGACCTTATCGATAATAAGTCAGTCTCACAGTTTTAAATCAATTTATAGACCAAAGTTTCCCAAATATATACCTCTATTTCTGCACTTTGCCCTTGAACACCACCTTCATATATTCAGTTGCCAAGACAACATTATTTATTGGGTGGCTGAAGTGCATGTCAAATTTAACCTGTCATTCCCTCCCCAGAATACACAGGCTCCCTCCCAAGCCCGCCCCCTCCCTCTTCCTCAAGACTGACAAGATCCATGAGAAGGTTAATTCACTATTCCAGGCTGGAGATCATGGTGAGCTGAGCTGGGAAGGTGCCAACCAGGATGGGGAGAGGGAAGATGGATTCTAATGAATGAATTCCCTCTATGATACAGAAATACAAACTTGGGAACATAAAGCAATCTTATAAATTACTTTACCCATTTTTTTTTTTTTTTTTCATTTTCGGTTGAGGAAGTGACGTCTAGAGAGATGAAATGACTTTGTAAATTTATACACCCAAACTCCTTTCCAACACGTCTCTGTCCCCTTCCGGAAAGAATTATTTTAGTTAGCCTCCAGAGTGATTTCCTAGATTAACTCAAACACAGCTAGCACTCACATTTTAACTAAAAAACTATAATGATCTATAATGCAGGTGTTTATATCATGATGGCATGGCTTACTAACACTTTCCTATTTTCCTTAAATGTTATACAATGTACTGCCAACTGTACTCTAGTTTACCTTTAAATATTTGAGGAATATTTAAAGATTTCACTTAATATTTAATGTGATTCTAGAAAAGGTTCAATCATTAAATTATTCCTTGGTATCTAGCTTTGCAATTCAGGCCCTTATAGCTGCAAGTTTTCTCGGGTATCCATCCATCTCACTGATGTCCCTGATAGCCTAGCAGTACCAGAACGTGTAAACACACGAGAACACGTGATTCTCTGTGCTCATATTTATTAGAAGTTTAACAACATACACATGTTTCATAACTCATCTTCTTTACTAATTAGGTAGCAAATCTCATTCCCTGCAAATGACTTGGCAAAGAGACCTAGTAAGAGAATGAAGAGACAGGATAGTTTTAGCAGCTCTCCTAATACAGATTCTTGATTATAGTCCTGTCTGTGAAGAGAAATTTTGGTAAGTTCAAAATAATTCCTTAATGAGCTTTCTTAAAAAGAAAAAAAAGCCTCCTTGATTGTTTTATAAAGCAATTATAAAATTGATCCAAATGATCATTTTCCTTTTTTCCTAGCATATATTTGCAACTTAATAATTAGTTGTGAAATTTAAATGCTACCGAAATGGTATTGCCAAAGAATTTCTAATTAAAGTGCACTTTCTATTCACATTTTCTAGGTGACTTATGGGCCAATAACTCCATTCTCAGTTAGTCAAAAATCTACAGAGGCACCAGTTCATTTTTCAAGAAGAAAGATTACCATGCTCTCTTCAAAACTGTTCAAATGTAAGCACTTACTTTCAGGTTGGTCAGAAAAGTTGGCCAACTATGAGGGGTTCTTTTTTATAACTTTGAAGCAGTAATGAGTTACTATTGCTCATTTGAAAGACTAAAGTCGTAACCATGCAAATATCACAGTCTGAAATCAGTGATACAGGGTTTTTTTTAAAAATGCCAACATGTATCAAAAATTTAAAAATGGATTAAACTATATCATGTAAAAAGCATACTCCTCTCCTTTTAATAACAGATCATTAATGGACACGTTAACAAAGAGTCAATTGAAAATCTGACCATGAAAACTAAATAGAAGAAGAAAGTAAGGATTAAGATAGAGATCCTTTGACTACGGTGGGGCTGACCAGTGAACCACAGTTTGCATGTATGCGGCTCCATTTTCTATGTTTCCATCTGTTACTCCAAAGGCCAACAGGATTCTGGGGAATAGTTATCTATTTTGAAAATGCCATGCTTTTTGCACGTTTTGACACTCTGATGACTTACATTTTGTCAACTGAGCACTGGAAGATTGTTCCATTATACTGCCTTGGAGTGGGAGGAGGCTAGCTAAAGGTGACACGCAGGGGCCACATGCAGGAGGCTGTGTTTTAACTCAAAGATTTTAGTTTTAACTGAGGAATAAGTCATTCTCAATTCCAAATCTTCCAGAAAAAATTTGTCCTCTAACCATATTTGAAGACAAAAGTGAATCATGTAGCTAAAATGTCTAAGCCATCATAAAAGCATCCAAACAAGCAAAAGTTAAAATACTGATATAACTCCTCCCCCAAACATCTTAAAACAGTGACCTTTAGATCAGAAATGATTGTACTCCAGATAACTGCATTCTTGCCAACCTCCCTCCTCCCCTCCCTGTCCTCCCTTTCCCCCTCCCTCCCCACCACCCACCCCCCTTCATCCAAATGCAAGCACATTAAAACTGCTTTTTGCTGTTGAGGGGAACTGAGAGGCTACATTTTAAATTGGTGTTCCCTAATCCAAATAATTATTTGCTCATCTTTTCTATCCACATTTAGATTTCAGTAGTTTGTTTTTCTTTCTAAGGAATTAAGAAAAAAAATTTTCTCATTTGTATGATTAGACATTTTAGAAGACTCAGAATCAAAATGAAAATACTCAAAGCAATGCAATTCCAACCTGAATTAGTGGGTTTTTCATTTCTTGGGAAACATATCTGAACAAAACATTGCTGATTTCAGAAAAAGTCTAGGGTGCATGCTAGTTTACATGTTTGATATTCTTTTGGAAGATTTCATTGAAAAGACAGATAGGAAAATTATTCTCTCTGATTAAGACTGGGAGTAAAGCATGGGATGAGAAAAGAGGCAGAATATGGCAAGTTGCCTCATTAATATTTCACAATATTTTGATTTAAAAAAATTAAGTCTCGGCATGAAATTTATCTAAGAAAAATATCTGTGCTACTTCCCAGTTACCTGGTGAAAGTAAACTATGGTATGATTATTTTGAAACTCTGCTGCGTCCTTAATATCATGGCTGAGTTCCGGTATGGAGCTGACACCAGCATTTCCCTCTTCAGTGGTTCCATAAGCCATGAGATAATGATAATTCTACACATAATAATGATGATGGCCTTCTGTTTCTGAATGCTTATTATGTGCCAGATCTTATGCTAAACACTTTACATGCATATTATCATTTTTTAAACAGTATACTCTAAGGCAGATTTAAAGAAAGTGTTGGTCAAAGCATGACTTCCATTTAGATAAGGACTTGGGTTCCTATAATCACTTCTAATAGCATTCTGCGTTTTCTTTAAATCAAAATTCTAAGACCTTGATGTGCTTCTCTTCCAGCAAAATAGTTTAAGCTCTTGTGGCTCACAGCACTAAGGATGTAACGCATCTCCCGCTCCCTTTTCAGCCTAACTGGGTGTCACGGCCAACTGCCTCTAACGAAGTAAAGGCATCTCCCACCTCCCTGTTAACTGATTCAGGACTTGGCTGTGCAGATTTATAACAGACTCTACAATAATTAATTAGGCCTATTTACTTAATGGTATATCATAATACTTTTGTTTTTCATAATTCTTTCTATTAGCTTTTGCTATGGTTATTATTTATGGGTTTCATAAAAAATGATTTGTTAAAGGAAATAAGACTCTATTCCTAAGAAGGGAAGAATCCTAACTTGGCCTTTCTTAGAAATTTCCATCTATGTGCCTATGACACTGTACTGTTCTACCGGTTGAAAATATGGCTTCTTTCCCCATATGGTGTGTTTCCAGAGAGCTAGACAGGGGTGTTTCGGATTAAGCAGAGCAGGATGGAGTCATTGCTGCTGGAAAACATCCCGTCCACACAGTGAAACATACTAGCTGAAGAAAACATTTGTTGAAACGTTATCTATCAGGCAACCTGTTCCCGTGCTGAGAAGCTAATGTCCCCTCCCCTGCACCAGTTAATTCCTTCCAAAAACACATGTAGTTCCAGCCGGGCTGTATCATTCAAATCATAATCCATCGCGGGACACAAACCTGGAGATGTTTGACTTTTAATATTCAGTAGTCAGATCTCTGATAGATTTCCTGACTTACCCTAAAGAACATAATTCTTCACTCAGATCTGTGCTGCAGGCAAAAGGCACAATTTGAGAAACAATGTGTTTTCTACTACCTAAACTCACATGTACAATAAAAAGCACCAAGATGAATATTTTGTAATCCTTGCTACCACTATTAACTATGACAAATGGCACTAATGTTTGCAATGACCAAATTAAGCAGTAGACGTGGATCTACTATTCCCCAAGAAAATATTCTCTATATTCTTATCCATTTTATATTTCTTAACATGTTTTGAGAAGAAACATTTAAAGTATGTTTAGTGATAAATAAAAACAAAATCCAAGTTAAAACTGTTAATTTCTTAACACAAATTTCATTCCCAAGCTGAATAGTCAGTTGGTTGGTTAGTTCATATTTTCTCCGTTATGACGCTTCTCTGAGGCACTAGTGATTTGGATTTCTTTAAAATAAAGTTTGTTTATCCTGAAAGTGAAATAACTTAATAGGCTTGGTATGTTTTTATTTCATAACAGTCTAACTTCGCTGAATTAACAAGGGCACTTTTGCTCTTCCCTAGTCCATATGTAACCGGAGATAATTTCCTCTTTGTTACTCTGGAGGCTAACTCTTATTATAATTAGCCTACTGTACCTGGGGAGTTTCTCTAGGGCCTATAATGTGGAGGTTTTTGAGGTGTATCAACAAAAAAGAGAGCCAAGAGAAAACCAGAATGTACTTACAAACTATTTAGATGTGAACAACGGCAAGAATACCGCATATTAAACATTAGCAATTCAACCACACTGGTCTTAGAAATTTGTTAGCTTGAATGGATTTGTGGAATATAAGAAAGGTTATAAACAAATAAGGTAAGCATGTGATTCCAAAGGCTGGAAAATAATCATACAGGTAACCCAAAGGAAGAAGAAAGAAATGAATAATGAAAAGAATGTAGATGTAATGAATTAGATAGCAAAAGTAGAATAGATTTGCAACAAAACCAGAACTAGTAGTAAAATGGAAAAACTTCACGCTAGTTTAATTTGTATTTTTTTTTAAGAGAAAGAAGTCCAAAACAAAATAAATAAATAAATAAACAGAGGCGGTTCATTTCATTCCACTGGCTCACTAAGGACAATCACATGGCCATCTTACCCCCTTCTCTAACCCAGTCTGTGACTATTGGCAGAGGCAAAATAATGATGTGATTTAAAAACCTAGAATCTGGAGCCAAATCTTACAGGTTTGAGTCCTGGTTCTCTCACTTACTAGCTGTATAACCCTGGACAATTTACTTAACCACCCTTGCCTTACTTTCCATATCTTTAAAATGGGAATAATCACAGAACCTAACTCAAGGTTTTATGAAGATCTGTTGAACAAAATGTGTAAAGCACTTAGAACCATACCTGTAAACAGAGAAAAAAATATTTAGTCAATAATAATAAAATCCCCTATTTTTCTCTACAGAAGGATGGGCGTTTTTTCATGGACCTCATTGTCTACACTGAAACATCAGACTACTGCTTTTTGTGCAACTTTGTACTCTCCTTAATGGCCATTTCATATTGTTTAAAAATGAGTCTACATATTCTTTGACAGTTCCCCCATCCAAAAGGGTAAGTGTAATTTCTCTCCCTCTAACTAGGGACTGACTGTAGTATCTTCTTTTGATGAATAGAATGTGTTGGAAGTGAGGCTGCATGGGTTCTGAGATCAGGCATTAAAAGGCGGCACAGCTTCCAGGGGCTGCTCTCTCTTGAGATTCTTGCCCTTGGAATCCATCTACCATATTGCAAAGAAGCCCAGGCCACATGGAGAGGCCACAGTCTCTCGCAGACTGTTCTGGCCAACAACTTCAGCTAAGGTCCCTACCAACAGCCAGTATCAATCACCAGATACGTACAGAGATCTGTTGTACAAAAATGTCCATATAGTTTACAACACTGTAACGTATAGTTAATCATTGTTAAGAGGGAGTGATAGTTAATTTTAAGTGTCAGCTTCGCTGGACCACGGATGCACAGAGATTTGGTCGAACAGCATTCTGGGTGTGTTTGTGAGGGTGTTTGGATGAGAATAACATTTGAACCAATAGACCGGATAAAGCAGATTACCCTCCCTGATATGGGTGGGCTTCAACCAGTCTCCTGAAAACCGAGGGGAACAAAAGGGCTGAGTAAGAGGGAGCTCCACCTGTCTCCTGAGCTGGGAAACTTGTCTTTTCTGGCCTTCGGACTCAGGCTGAAATATAGGTTCTCCTTGGGTCTCTAGCCTGCTAGCTTTCAGACTGGAACTTATCCCATCACCTCTCCTGGTTCTCAGGCCTTCGGACTCAGAATGGAACTACGCCATCCATCGACTCTCCTGGGTCCCCACCTTGCTAAATGCAGACCTTGGGACTTATCAGCCTCCACAACTGTGTGAGCCAATTCCTTATAATCAATCAATCCCTCTCTCTCTCTCTTTCCATGTATATGTATGCATGTGTATATACATTTGGTTCTGCTTCTCTGGAGCAGGGGTCCCCAACCCCCAGGCCACGGACCGGTACCAGTCTGTGGCCTGTTAGGAACCAGGTCGCACAGCAGGAGGTGAGCAGCCGGCAAGTGAGTGAATCTTCATCTGTATTTACAGCCGCTCCCCATCGCTTGCATTACCACCTGAGCTCCGCCTCCTGTCAGATCAGCGGCGGCATTAGATTCTCATAGGAGCGTGAAGCCTACCGTGAACTGTGCATGTGAGGGATCTAGGTCACGCGCTCCTTATGGGAACCTAATGCCTCATGATCTGAGGTGGAGCTGAGGCGGTGAGGCTAGCACGAGGGAGAGGCTGCAAATACAGATTATCATTAGCAGAGAGGTTTGACTACACAGAGACCATAATAAATCAACTGCTTGCAGGCTCATATCAAAACCCTATCAGTGCGTGGCAAGTGACAATTAAGCTGCATCTGGTGGCAGGCTTTTTAGTGGCAGGTGAGTTGATGTACTTCAGTTGTACAGCTGCAGCTGGTGGCAGGCTTCAAGTCAGAATCTGACACTTATTTTGGTCTGCGTGTGGTCTGCCCATTATTTTATTTATCACTTCCATCCAAGCCTCTTTCCCGCACTGTGCACTTGTCTCAGTCACAGTTTTGGTAAGCCCACAAGCTAACCCTAGCTGAAAGGAGTAAAATACAAACATCACTGGAGAGCTTCTTTGAAAAGGGGGAAAGACCCAATGATGAGACAGCAAAAGATTCTAAGACTCCCAACAAAAAGAAAGCTGCATTTAAAAGAAAATACCAAGAGTCCTACTTAAATTACAGGTTCATTGCAACAGATGATTCATGTTCTCCAAGCCCACTTTGTATAATATGTGGCGACCAGCTATCCAGCGAAGCCATGAAACCTTCAAAAAACTGCTTCGCCACATGGAGACCAAGCACCCTGCATTAAAAGACAAACCTTTGGAGTTTTTCACAAGAAAAAAACGTGAACACGAAGAACTGAAGCAATTATTGAAGGCCATCACTTCATCAAATGTGTCTGCACTGAGAGCATCCTTCTTAGTAGCTAACCACATTGCTAAAGCTAAGAAGCCCTTTACTATTGCTGAAGAGTTGATCTTGCCTGCTGCTAAGGACATTTGTCGTGAACTTTTAGGAGAGGCTGAAGTTCAAAAGGTGGCACGTGTTCCACTTTTGGGTAGCATCATAACTAGACGAATTGATGAAATAGCAGAGGCTATTGAGGCACAATTGTTAGAGAGGATTAATGAGTCACCGTGGTACGCAATCCAGGTTGACGAGTCTAGCGATGTTGACAACAAGGCAACAGTGCTTGTTTTTATGCTATGTATTTTTTCAGGAGGATGTGCGTGACGATATGTTATGTGCACTTTTGTTGCCAACCAACACCACAGCTGCATAACTATTCAAGTCTTTGAATGATTACATATCAGGAAAACTGAATTGGTCATTTTGTGTCGGTATATACACAGACAGAGCGGCTGCCTGAATGGACAGCTTTGTGGTTTCACTAATTGGGTCAAAGAGTAGCTTCTGAATGTGAGTCTACGCACTGTGTCATCCATAGAGAAATGTTGGCAGGCCGAAAAATGTCACCTGAACTTAACGTTTTGCAGGATGTGATTAAAATCATCAACCACGTTAAAGTACATGCCCTTAACTCACATCTGTTTGCGCAGCTCTGTGAGGAGATGGACACAGAGCACACACGTCTTCTCTTATACACAGAAGTGAGATGGCTTTCTAAAGGTAGATCACTGGCCAGAGTTTTTGAGTTACAAGAGCCGCGCCACAGATTTCTTTTAGAAAAACAGTCACCACTGGCAGCGCATTTCAGTGACACAGAAGGGGTCGCAAAACTTGCTTACTTGTGTGACATATTCAACCTGCTCAACGAACTCAATCTGTCGCTTCAGGGGGGAACGACAACTGTGTTCAAGTCCGCAGATAAAGTGGCTGCATTCAAAGCCTAACTGGAATTATGCGGGGGACGAGTGAACATTGGGATTTTTGCCATGTTTCAAACATTAGCAGAGATTTTGAAAGAGACTGAGCCAGGGCCTTCTTTCTCCCAGCTGGTGCACGATCACCTATCTCAGCTTTCAAAAGAGTTTGAGCATTACTTCCCAACCACAAAAGACCCCTGAACTGGGAAGGAATGGATCCACGACCCATTTGTGAATAAACCAGGTGAATCGACTTTGTCCGTGCTAGAAGAGGATCAACTGCTTGAGATCGCAACTGACGGTGGCCTTAAAAGTATGTCTGAGACAACTTCAAATCTCCTTACGTTCCGGCTTAAAGTCAAGGCGGAATAGCCTGAGATTGCCACAAAAGCACTGAAAAGCCTGCTTCCATTTCCAGCATCCCGTCTTTGTGAAGCAGGGTTTTCTGCAGTGACAGCGACCAAAACGAGATCACGGAGTAGATGGACATAAGCAACCCACTTCAGGTCACTGTCTCCCATCACCCCCAGATGGGACCATCTAGTTGCAGGAAAACAAGCTCAGGGCTCCCACGGATTCTGCATTATGGTGAGTTGTATAATTATTTCATTATATATTGCAATGTAATAATAATAGAAATAAAGTGCACAATAAACGTAATGTGCTTGAATCATCTGGAAACCATCCCTCCGCCCCCCAGATCCGTGGAAAAATTGTCTTCCACGAAACCAGTATCTGGTGCCAAAAAGGTTGGGGACCGCTGCTCTAGAGAACCTGAGTAACATAGAGGGTAAATTTATGCCATATATATATATATATATATATATATATATATATATATACATACACATACACACACAATTTAAAAAAAACTCCCCTGGAGGAAGTTATAAGGATTTGATGACTCAATATTGATAAAGCACTTAAAACCATGCCTGGAAAATAGAAAATTACTATTTAAATGTCCATTAAATACACAAACTTACCCTCTATTCTCTGGAGAAAGATGGGAGTTTGTCTACAGATCACATATAATTTCTTTCTCTACACTGACATACTGGAGTGGAGGCTCTTCTTTTCAAAACTTTCATTATTTTCAATCCCATGTCCCTTTTTGTCTTTAACCACTAACACCTAAATGTGAAGCCATGATTTCAAAAATCAGCCTGCATAAATTTGACCTCCTCATCTTCTTACCTCAATTCAACTACCACCCTGTACATTTATTCGCTTTCCTAACAGGGGATAAAAATCATATCTCTGGATGTATCTATTCTCCCTGTAAAGCACAGTGCTTTGTCTGCAGGAAGTAGTCTGCAGCTACCCTGCCTTTCCTATTCTCTGTACTGTGGGCACGTCATCTGCAGGTTCACCAACTTATTCCTCCTGCCTGTTTATTCTCCTCACGACTGTCCTCTTGTCTGAATCCCATTGTTATTTCATAAACCCACCTGTATCATAAAAACACCTGTTCCTTCCAGCCCTCCCTCCTTCAATTCCTATGGCAGCTATGGTCTATAATATAAAATTGTCAGCCATCAGTCAGGAAATAGGTCCAAAGGGTGCCAATGCATTGATCCCTCCACCTTCAGGGCAGTGGGGAGTAGCCTGGAAGGACTGAAGCCCATGGGCCAGTCACTTCCTTCTGAACCAGCCTCATTGATTCTCTGTGTGCCCCAATATGAAAAAGTGGGGGAGCTCTGGTCTATACTAGCCATCTATGTTTAAATTAGTATCTTGAACTGTTTTTCTTTTAATGCAGATAATCATTCTATTCAGTTAGATTACAAACCTGTCCCAAGACCAGTGAACATTATCACTTACATCTTCTTTGACAGCAGAGAGCCATGCAAATGGTAGCTGCTTAGTAGAGTGTACTTCGTAAATCAGATCTCCCATAGCCTTGGTTTAAAATCCCCACCTTGCCATTTTAAAGCCCCATGGTCCCTTGGGATTTCATAATTCTCAGTCTGTTAAGTCCTAATCTGTAAAGTGGGGAGGCTGAAGTGAGGATTAAATGAGCAAATGCATCTAAAGTGCTCGTCACACAGAAGATGTTCCATAAATGACAGCTGCTTTCTTACGTGATTTCCATGCTGCTGATGAAGATAAAGGAGGAGATGTGAAAGTTAATGCCTGTATCAACAAGATATAAACTTCCTGGAAAATAAAAACCTATCTGAAAAGTAAAAGTTTACAAGAATAGAAAATGAAAATCGGAATGTTAAGATTAAAATTCCAGAAACACACACACAGTGGTTAGGTTTAAAGTGGGCACCTGATCTCCAGTAACTGATTTCTGTCCCTCTGCCTGACGATCTGCACGTTCTTTGGAAGAAGTCTCCCAGTCACATCGCTGTCATCACACTTAGTTATAACCCAGGAGCATTTGCCAGTTTTAGTTCAACAAGGGCTAAGCATTTTGTTGCCATATGTGCTGTAACCAGATTTTTTTTAATGTATCTTTCAAAGCTACAGATCTCCTTCTCTTTTTTGATGGAAAAATGTTAAAAAACCGAAAGCAAAATACAAATTTGGTTTTGAAAGAGAATTCAGGGAAACCTTCTGAAAACCTGCCTGCTACCCAGAAAACAAGACGCTTACTCTCCCCTCCTTTAGTCCAGAGCAAACGTCAGTAGCTGCTATTTCATCCACCCTTTATAGAACGAATGCCAGACAGGATGACATATGAGAAGACATGCAGTGCTCTGCGGTCATCAGGAATAGTTACAGAAGTAAAAGGACAAGCCAGTACCCATGCCGCCAGGAGCTCTCCCACTGCAGCAGCTGGAGGGTGACCAGAGGACGGAGGTGAGAGGACACCTTCCTGGGCCGCAAAAAGCGCTGGATTTGCAGTCAGATGCCACCCAAGAATAGAAATACAGAAATGAAACACCCAGGTGTGGAAAAGCAAAAACCTCTTACAGAGCAATTCTCGTTTTTTCCATGTAGAGCATGAAGCTTAGTTATTCTGAAAAATTATTTTTAACATAAAAATGCCCGGGTATATACAAAATCGGATTTCCCCAGTACACATAAGCAAGTGCACATTTAGCAAGCTAAATTCATGAGAGACACGTTCCATTTGTCATGGGACTTAATAACCCAAACAAAAGAAATTAGATGTTTTACATTTTAAATTTTGCTTCCTTAAATTTGGACATATTCATGTCCTTCTAAATTTAACCATGAAACTTTGACAACACGTGTCCTCCATCTGAGGAAACGATCCAGGTATACTCTATGATATGGAGCCCCTTTTCTTATGCCTGATGAAAGGAATCACTTAATTTACAATCCATCGACTACATTCAACTGTCTTGCCAGAGAACCATTAGTTATAATCATTCTGTGAAAGAATTCTATAGTTTTCCTTTTCACAGCAATGAGGAAGAACATAAGGCTTCCTAGAACAAGTTGTTTGAAGAGCAACTTTTCAGAAACTGAGTGAACATTTTGACTCTAGGTACCTGATTTAAAAAAAAATCAATTCTCAAGAATTAACAATAGTCTGACCATCACCACAGTGGATGGTGAATAAACCAGTAAAAAACAGCTCCAGCAAAGATGAGCCACAAGAAAGGAGCGTGCGGACATCCCTGGGTTAGAGATGGCAAAAACAAAGCAAGAAAAGGGCCACAAAATGAATGAAAAAAATTAATTGAGGCAGGAAGATATGGCAGCACAAGAATGACAAATGGAAAGAAGAAGGTCCCTGGAGAAGCAGAGGAGTGGAGGGCGAGCTTGTTGCCCATGTCCAGATGTTATTTCCACCTTCCTTTTCCTTCTTCTCCTTAGCACGCCTGCAGCAGCCTGGCAGCCAGTGTTTCTGTGCTGCCCACCCCCGTCCCCCACTGTCCATAATCTGCCACTTGGAATAACCTAATTGCTCCAGCGTTTTTGCAATCACCTTTTCTTACTGAAATTTTGCTGTGTCTCACTCTTCAAAGTGCTTGGGGCGGGTAACGAAACTGAGAAGTGCATTGTGTTCATCTAATTATTCATTCATTCAACACATACTCATTAGAATATTCCACAATGAATAGTACAAGCAGATCTCTGCTGTCATCAAGCAAATAATAAAAAAGAAACACAAATACCTTAAAGCTACTTACAGGTTGTAATAAGTGCTATGGAGCATATAAACAGGGCGCTGAGATAGGAGGACCTAAAGTAAGCAGCTCAGGAAAAGCCTCTCTGAAGAAAGGAGATTTCACCTGAGATTGGATGAAGCCAGAAGAAACCAGCCATTCACAGTGTGGGCAGAACATTCCCGGAGAAGGAGAAGGAAGGTAAGGGTGGAGTGTTGTGAGCCATAGGGTCATGTTATGTCACAGTGCAAAGGGAAAGACTCGAGTTTTAAATGGAAGTGTGACATGTTCTAACTTATACTTTTCAAAAGATCATTTCACTGTTGTGTGGGAAATGAATTAGCATGGAGACAGGGTGGAAAACAAGAGACCACTTTGAACACCTCTCCAGGTGAGAGCAAGGAGTGGCCGAGATGCAGTTTGCAGGACCGGCTGGTAGACGTCACTTGTGTCGGGTTCGTGAGGGAGAAGTTTGGGGATTAGAATGTAGGGGGTGAAAAGGAAACAAGATGGACGGTTTGGACATGAGCTAAGATGTGGCAACAGCGGCAAAGTCTGGCTGATTTATTTCTAAATATTTCTTGCACCCATCTCTTCCTCTTCGTTCTGACCATTGCTCCCCTAGAAGATCCTCCTCACCTGATATCTGAACTGACAAGAGGTGCATTACTCCATCAGAGAGTATCTTATTGCTCCCTCCTGAACCCTGGTCATAAACAAGGATTTTGGAAGGAATATAGTTCTCTGACGGAATATTCAGACCGGGTTGCCTCAGAATATAAAATTAATCTTTTACATATTGCACTTTTCTTTATTAGATCAGAGCCAAATATACAATCTTTTACTAAAGTCAAATTTGTAAAGCTAAGAAAATATATTAAGCATCTAATCAATTCCAGCTTTAGAGAAAACCACAGACTATTTGACCTGGAAGTTTCTCAGGCATCATGCAGTCCTGCCACCTGCCTTGTATGAATGAGCGAACTGCTTCCAGGTACACGAGGAGCTGCCCACAGAAACGGGACAGGAACGCAGGCCTCCTAATTCTTAGTGTGCACCATTTACACTTCCAGTGTAACCACATTATATGATAAGATTTAACCAAAACAACAGCCGTCAAAGCTATTTTTTTCCAGAGGAGGCCAATATGGAAATTTCAGAGGCTCTAATGCCTGGACATTCTGTTTTCTTGTCAAATTTCCCAAATCATAAATAGATTAGGGGGTTGGAAAGAAACAGGTGTCCTTCTTTTTGTGTGTTCATTATTAAGTAATCTGGCATGCATCAATGGAACATTTTTTTCCTGGCATTTTCCAATTGGCTTTTATAGGGCCTTTAAAATGGAATAATCCCTAATTGTGATATTTGAAACCTGTTCAAAAAAAAAAAAAAAAAAAAAAAAAACCCTCCTCTAGGACAGGAAAAAAAAAAGAAAAGCTGCCAATCCTTAGCCAGGAAGCTTATCATTGAAATCCAAAGTACACACTGGAACCACAATTTGATGGTGAGCCAGAGAAGGGATTTCAAAAGAATGGTGATGATTTGGTCAAGTCGGAGACACCCTTGACATTTAAAGCTATCAATACTTGCGCCACAAAGAGCCATATACACTAATAGAGATAATCTATGTGGGGAATAACGTGCTATTGTTTGAATAAAACAGGATAATCTCTAATTGTATGTGGCATTCCAGAAATTCTACGAGGAACAGAAAAATCTCTGCAATTCTATAATTGAATGTTCACAAATCTTTAACAGGATTCTTTACCAGCTGGACTCTTTATCTGCATCATTTTTCTCACCTTTATCAATCACAGGATGTCTTCCCATCCATGGGTTCCCTGGTGGATGAGCAGTGGTTTCTGATACTTTTGCGCTAAGTGACTTTCTCGCAGCACTGAGAACACTGCTTTTTTGTCCACCATCCACTCTTTAGGATTTAGGGTATAAAATGGCAATCAATGTATATATTTAGTGCACAACAACACCCAGCCAACAAATTATGCCAGATGCAGCCTTCTAAATATTGAGTGTATTTCCAACTCAATCATATTCTTCCTTTGATATTCCATTCCCATAGGACCATGTAGTAGAGAAATCTGGAACTGTCTGTGTGGGGAGGGCATGATGGAAACTTGCCCATCACACTAACTCAAAGCTTCCCCTTATATCAATTAATCACCATCCCTGCACACTTCTAAGTTTTCCAAAATGTCTTTGGTTTATTTGAAGAGAAACGTTAGTCCCCAGTACTAGAAGTAATCCTTTCTGTCTCCTTCAGGCTCTTTCCTCTCTATTTCTCTCTCTGCCTCCTTCTCTTGCTTTCTCTGTTTTCAGTTCAGTAGGAAGGACTCATGCCATTCACCTCGTCATAGCTTTCACGGTACCAAGCTTACTGAGAGCTCAAATACAGGGCACACTTGACTAATAACCCCAGGGAGCATCATCCTGTCAAGTAGAACACGTGTTTAAGATCGGACCAACTCCTGATGCTGAAAGTTTTGCTGCTGACTCATCCCATCAAGCAAGGGATGCAGCGCTGTGGCTGATCTCCAAGTGAGTAATTACATCTGAGTGCCTCGGCTCTCCCTGCAATTTCATCAAATTCTTCCTGTCCCAAATTACAGTGTTAACGCAACAGTCGACTGTTAGGTAGTTTGCATACTTCCAGGTCAATAATAATATTTTCTTATTATATTTTTGAGTTGATAAATACTTTCTAGTATCATTAAGCTTCCTTAAGGTTCAAAGAACCGTAGAAACATGAAGGAACATACCTTTAATAGTGGCAACGGGGCTTCCCTGGTGGCGCAGTGGTTGAGAATCTGCCTGCTAATGCAGGGGACACGGGTTCGAGCCCTGGTCTGGGAAGATCCCACATGCCACGGAGTGGCTGGGCCCGTGAGCCACAACTGCTGAGCCTGCGCGTCTGGAGCCTGTGCCCCGCAACGGGAGGGGCCGCGATAGTGAAAGGCCCGCGCACCGCGATGAAGAGCGGTCCCCGCACCGCGATGAAGAGTGGCCCCCGCTTGCCGCAACTGGAGAAAGCCCTCGCACGAACCGAAGACCCAACACAGCCAAAAATAAATAAATAAATAAAAAAAAAAAAAAAAAAAAAAAATAGTGGCAACGGTTAACCATTCTAAACTCTATCAAGAAGCTGTGAACTGTGAGAAGCAAGACAGTAAAATCGCCCTGTTTGGTGAACTTCTAAACTAAATTAGACTGATGTGACATCACAGAGAGAGGGCTGTTGAGTCGTCAGAAGCACAGTCCTAGCAAAACTCGTGTTTTGCGTGCCTGCTGTTCCCATTCCTATAATGTGCTACCGTAACCGGCTCTCACTTTAAGGTGGTTGTACTAAACAAACACCGTACGCTAACACATATATATGGAATCAAAAAAATAAGGTTCTGAAGAACCTAGGGGCAGGACAGGAATAAAGACGCAGACATAGAGAATGGACATGGGGAGGGGGAAGGGTAAGATGGGACGGAGTGAGAGAGTGGCATGGACATATATACACTACCAAATGTAAAATAGATCGCTAGTGGGAAGCAGCCGCATAGCACAGGGAGATGAGCTCGGTGCTTTGTGACCACCTAGAGGGGTGGGATAGGGAGGGTGGGAGGGAGACGCAAGAGGCAGGATATATGGGGATATATGTATATGTATAGCTGATTCACTTTGTTATAAAGCAGAAACTAACACACCATTGTAAAGCAATTATACTCCAAGAAAGATGTTAAAAAAAATAAAAATAAGAAAATAAAGTGGTTGTACTGCTTTTTCCTCTGCTGTAGTTGCTAGGCTACTACTTTTTGCTTCTAGGTATTTTTGTTCCTCAGGGCACATACACATTTCACTCAGGCCTGCCTGAATGTAATGCTTGGCTGTCTGACCTGTCACCCCTACTCTAAGGCTGAACACTCAAAACCCATGAGAAAAACTGAGATGTGCTGCTCCCCTGAGGCTATAATGAAGGCCCAGACAAGGCTCTGACTCCCCGAGCAGAAATCAAGTTGCAAGCCAATCACTTGGGCTCTGATCCGAGTATGATCATGAATGATCAAGTCAACCGAGCCTCCCTCTCTCTCTTGGCTCCGAGAGTCGGCTCTGGCATGTGTAACTGGGAACGAGGGTGGCCCCTCTAGGGGAGATGTTGCTGGGACTCAGGGAATGACATCTGAAGTATGCCCATGAGAGAGATTTTCCAATCATGATTATTCTATTCCACCGATCTTCTGTCTCTGATGAATTCTGCTGCTTACCTCAGAGGTAAGCTACTGAAAAAGAAAACTATTCTATACAAAACCCTGGGGTTGCTTTCACCCCAGGGCTTTACAAATCCATCTGCCCAGGTGGAATGTCAGTGATTATTCATTGAACAAATCATTATTCACCAGCAAAAACTATTCCACTTCGGATATAGCTCAGGTATTTTTACTTTTTATTTTTGGGTTTTTGCACCCTTTAGACAGTGTACCCTATAGGGAATGGTTTTCAGAAGCTATTACAGAACCTAGGCCTAGCAATGGAATTGGGAATGATTGAGACATTATACAGTAGTTTTCTGTCAAAGTGAAAAAAAAATACATGATATGAGACCACGAATATCTGGGGAACAGATTCACTGCACCACGAAAAATTGTAGAGATCATCAAATGAACCTGATTTGGTGAGCAAAATCTACAGTAGGCCAGTATATAAAAAACAAACGCTGTATAATATCACTTATATGTGGAATCTAAAAAAGCTGAACTCAAGAGAAATAGAGAGTAGAATGGTGGTTGCCAGGGTAGCAGAAAAGGGGAGACGTTGATCAAAAGGTACAAACTCCCAGTTATACGAGGAGTAAGTTCTGAGGATTAAATGTTCAGCATAGTGATTATAGTTATCAATACTGTATTACATACTTGGAAGCTGCTGGAGAATAGACCTTAAACGTCCTCACCACAAAAAAGAAATGGTAATTATGTGACACCATGAAGGTGTTAGCTAAGACTATGCCGGTAATCATTTCCCAGTAATATAAGCGTATCAAATCGACAACTTGTATGCCTTAAACTTACACAATGTTACATCTCAATTATAACTCAATAAATCTGGGAAAAATTAAAACATAAATTACTGTTTTTAAATGAAAAAAGAAGAAGAAAAAGAACTTTTGTAATAGGTTCCACTGTTGCCAAAGACTTGCTCTTAAGAAGGCAGTGGGTTCAGCTCCAAGGTGGATCACGAGGGCTTGAGTCACCTGGGCTTATGGCTCCCACAAGAAAGCATGGAGAGCATACATTACAAAACACACATACATAGTCAACTCTATTATCTATAATTAGCCTTTCAAGTTCGATTAATATAATTAAGTTAGAGGGTTTATAAATCTACTGTTTTAATATCTCCTATCATGACTTTTACTGAATCTGTATTCAAAGAAACAAACATACAGCAATTTTTCTTTATATGCATTTTTTTTTTTTCAGGAAAACATTGTTTTTCATGCACGGTCACATTGTTTAGGTTGAAGGTCTACATCATTGAGAAAGGAAATATTTCTGAGCTTTGGAACAGAGTAAAGAAATTAGAAAATAAGTTAACTCCTCTTGAACAGTATCTCTAAAGCTACTCTTGGAAGTGTTTTGAATGCTTAAGAATTTTAGATGCAAAAATATCCCAAAGTCATAAGTGAAATAAAGGTAAATATACTATCTATCTGCACCACTGTTTCTTTCTGTTGTATGCATGGTTCGAGTCAACTGCACAAAACCTCTGTAGAAATGCAAAGATAGGGCACATCTGCTGGGAAGTAAGGAGAGTGGAGTACCATGGTCTCTCTGTGCTCCCCCAACATTTCTGAGCGTTCTAAAATAGTAAATGGTCATAAATATCTATTCATTAATTAAGCAAATAAAATGGCCACATACAGAAGACAGTATGAATTAGAAACAACTTTTTGGACTAAATACTACTTAATTAAAGAACAGAAGGAAAGAAATTATTTTGGCCCAAAGGATAAGGAAGTGTTTTGTAGATGGAGTGAGAATGACAGGCACAAGCATTTTTAACTATTACAATGGATGAAAATGTATAGAGGGATGTGTACATTGTATCAATTTTTAAAATTGGTTGATTGAAGCATAACTACTGTCCAGTTGTGTAACAAAATAGCCATATTTTCAATTTTCATTCCCATAGGACTTTAAAAATTTGTAAAAGGTTTCTGAATATTATAGCATTAAGTCTTGTTGGAGAATAACTCAGTGATGGAGGAATAATCATCCTCACTTTACAAACAAAGAAATGAAGGCTCAGAAATGTTAGTGAATTATCTAAAGGTACTTGCAAGAGGTAGATGTATAAATTTCTTCTGATTTACTGTGTAATGTACTTCTACTAAGCCAATGTGTGGTTTATACAAATGTAAGTACAATTTTGTGTGGCCAATGGGGAGGAAGGATGGGGAAAAAAAACATAGGAGACAATTATTGGAGCTCTTAAAATTCAAATTATTTATCGTAACTCTTGCCTTCTACCATATATTGAATTTTCTTGGTAAAAATTCTTAAAAAATCAGAGGCTTTTCAATTTGTAGTTCTGGGAAAAACCACAGGATGTCATCTTGTATAATTCTTTTTTCATGCAAGCTGTTATTTTTAGATGAGTAATACAAATTTTAAAGCTGGTAAAAAGCTTATTTTTATAAGTGAATTTTATTATTTTGAATGGTAATTCATCCCTATGGCTTAGAAATCAAAATGATTTAATAAATTATATATTAAAAAGTCTTGCTCTGACTCTAATTTCTGTTGTCCTCAATTTTCACACTCACCGACCCATTCTCACCTCATTGTGTATATCCGTCTGTTCTATACACTCAGATACACACACACACAAACACACAGAACACACACACAGACATACACTCACACACATTCATAGTTCCCCCTCTTTCTTACAAAAAAGGTAGCATAATGGACACATCACTCTACACTATTTTAAAATTTAACCCATCCTGAGATATTTTATAATCAATACAATCTAATCAATTTTTAAAATTAATTTTTATTGGAGTATAGTTGCTTTACAATGTTGTGTTAGTTTCTGCTGTACAGGAAAGTGAATCAGCTATACGTATACATATATCCCCTCTTTCAGATTTCCTTCCCATTTATGTCACCACAGAGCACTGAGTAGGGTTCCCTGTGCTATACAGTAGGTTCTCATTAGTTATCTATTTTATACATAGTATCAACAGTGTATATGTGTCAATCCCCATCTCCCAGTTCATCCCACACTCCCGGTTCCCCTCTTGGTGTCCATACATTTGTTCTTTACGTCTGTGTCTCCATTTCCGCTTTGCAAATAAGTTCATCTGTATCATTTTTCTAGATTCCACATATAAGTGATAGTATCTGTGGATGTTTATGGAAAGTGCTTGGGTTCTTCCTAATTTTTGCTGTAAAACCTTTGAATAGTGAATTGTAGAACAGAGAGAGCTAAATTGTAAAGTTAGGTATGCCCATATCTGTGGCCTTTGACCTTTAGCTCCCAACGCTCCCTCAGTTCTCCTTTGGGGGATGACGTCCTTTGAACGCTTGCTCACCGTCACCGTCGATGTTCCCCTTATCGCCTCAATAAAGGAGGAGAGGAGTGGAAGGCAGGATGGGGGAAAGATGTTCTGTTTCCAAATTTTCTGGGTAAATGCTAGGTTATACTTTCAGGCCAAAGTTAAAAGCAACATATTCAGATGCTAAACCATAGACACTGACAAGTTTTTAACACATAGATTTCTTCTGCATCACCCCTGGCTTTTTCCAACACGCATTAACCTAGCCATATGCACATGATTCCTTTTGCCCTTCAGGGCTCCAGTCATTAATGCTGAGGAATTATCAACAATCACAGTGCAGGCAAGGAGCTCCCATGTAGAAGATCACTTTTTTTTTTTTTTTGCCTTTAAAGATTAAATTTCCACTAGCACCTGATAATTTGATCCTAACCTATCTCTACTTGCAGCTTTATGTAGATTTAGCATTAGATTCATCTCCACCCAGGGGCAATGTAACCTGAAAAAAAACCTTGGTTCAATGTTTTTGATAATAAAGGTCTGAATGGGGAGCACCCTAGTGATTCAGAAAAGAGGTCAGCTTTCCGGCACTGAGCAGAAAACAGCACACAGACATGAACCACCTGCTCCAAATTATTAGCCACATCTTAAGTGATTAAATAATTTTTAATGCAAAAATAGTTATTTAAGGTGTTGCATATCAGAACGTGCTTAAAAGTACCTTAGGGATATTGTGAAATACCACAATTTCCCATCTTTCATTTCTACATATCTTACTGCTGCATTTTATGTTCGGCACTGGTTGTCTATACAAAATGTTTCTGGAAAATCAAAGTTTATTAATGACATGCTGAAAAAAATAACCAGGTCTCTTTCACTCCATTTAATCCCAGTGTTCATTTCCTCTTCATCATTCTCTCATATGGCCTTTCATTGGTGTTCCAAGCCAGGTGAATGGTACAGTTTTCCAGGAAGGGTAATATTTCTGGAATAAATGTTCTTTCTAGTCTGAGCTACACGACAGCAACAAACCCTGTTGAAAAGAGAAAATTCTTTCCTACCTGACACCAAATAACTGTTTTGAGTGATTATTTTCTCTGAACTGACAGGTTGTTCTGCAATGTAGACACAGCTTAGTCAATTTAGTGCATGAATGGTACATGAGGGGTTCCATATTCAAAGCAGAAAAAACGTACACCTGTTCACTCAACATCCAGAGTATTTATTTAGTTCAATAACACCTATTTTAAAAGATTGACTATGTAGATTATAAAAGGTTTTCTTTCCAACTTGTTCATCTTACCCACTACATAAAATTGGAAAATAATGACAATGGATGTTTAATAGTTTTGTTAATAACTGATGAGGTGACAGATATGTCAAAATCTTAAAAAAATACCATGAACTCCCACTTTTATAAATCCATCACAATCACAGACACTGTAAAAAAGTTATATGCAAATTTGCTCCTTGAATTATTATTTTTAACTAGAAACTGGAAACAATCAAGAAGATCTACAATAAGAAAGTGGTTAAATAAAAACAAAGGCACATTTTAGTTTTCATTCTTCTCTGCCACATAGTGCAAGAATGATTTCCAAAAGCTGAGTCAATTTCAGAGTGGCATATTGTTCCTTATTCTTCCTACAACATCCTACAAGGAGGGATTCCAGACATTGCACTCAGTTTCAAGATGGCACACACACTAAAAATGGAATCAAAACATAAAAAGGTGATTTTTGTCCCCTGTTGAAATAGTTCTAATCCAATTAACTTAGTCCTGGGTCTATGTACAACTGAACTTGGGAAAGTTTTAATCACCTAGAAAATACATTATTATTTCCCCTGGGATATGGGAATTAGCGAGTGATTTTCAAAAACTTATGAAAAGAAAAGAGTACCTTGTGAGATTAAGCACTGCACCAGCTTGATTCCATCATACTATTTACCAGACGCTGTATTATTAAAATGAACAGATTTCTTGAGGCTTTTTCATCCTTATGATTATTATTAGAAAAGCCCATAATGGAGTTCATAATTTCACAGCAAGTCATATTCTTTTCAGTGTTATTTACCATGGGTGAGGGGGAGATTGTCTTTTCATATGTGCCAGTGAAACCTTAATGAAGGAGTTCCTTTTGGACCTATATTTTCTCTACATGAAAGCGGCCTGAATGTCTGCAGTAGGGGCACATTCTCCCCTGTACGCCTAGGAGTGCAATTTCCTATAAAACTTATATTTTAAAGCCTACGCATAAGGCTTAAAGAAAAATGCCACTCAGAAAGCAACTTGGAACAAAGGATCAAATGAAATACCACTATGGAGAAAGCATGGTAACTGTGGACTCTATATTTTCTTCCCCCCTTCTGTTATTATTAATTCTCAGCTTAGTTCTAAAAGCATCCTGCTTTCCAGAGAGAAAGTACAAATTTGCGTGCACTCAGTATGAACGCCTTCCATAGGTTTACTTATTTTGTCTTAAACTTGAGGGTAGTTATCACCCTGGAGTTGTTCTGAAATCCAGCTCATTTAAACAATAGGAATGCAATGTTAAAGGCTTTTTTTCTGCCTTGAAAGTAGAAAAAACAAAAAAAAAAACCCAAAAAAACAAGGACAGTAATACTATTTTCATTTCTAAGTAATGTCTATATAGAATCTATAAATGTTATGAAAATGAAATTATTCTCTCATAAATCTGAAAATACACAAGCTATCACACAAATCAGACACTTCTCTTCAGTGGCATGGACACACCTTCCTTACCCATAAGATTGATCTTTTATGTTTGTTCGTTTGTTTTTTAATAAACCATCATAAAGCCCCGCTACCCTTGTAACAGACACTTGATATTTTTCCAAAGCAAGATGTTTCATTTAAAAAGACAGCCAAGATTCATGCTCTGGTCATTTGGTATATAAATCAACAGACAGCGCTGCTGCTTCGCTTTGCATTTGTATAGTGCACTTTAGCTGATTTAAGGCAAAGTCCAAAGCCCTTTCCATGTAATGGACATTACACCTCCCCAATCCCCACTTTCCTTCCACGGGGATACCCCTTCCTGTCATTGTTTTTTCAAGCAGAATGTCAAGTGAGAACACAAATTGATCTCTTGCTATTTTGTGAGCCTCAGTTAGAGTCTGAGGCCATTAGCAAGATTGTTAGAGTGAACACACGTTTCATTCAAGGTAGCCCAACCTTTACTTCAGCTCCTTTTGTGTGGCAGAAACTTCTGAGGAATGTTTACCATTTCTACATTTCATAAAATGTTTCACATTATTAAAAGGTGTATTGATTCAACGTGCTCACAACTATACAGCAAATGGAAAAGATAATTAAGTGAAATAAGTTCGCTAAAGTATTTTGCATATCAAAAGGTAACATGGGTTTTTTAGTTGCTTGCTGTAATTCTCAATGCTCTTTTAAAATGAGAGACTAAATGAGTTTTAAGTAATATCTTGAACATTCTTTCAGTCACAAATTTCTTTTTTTCTTATTCAGGAAAAATACCATTGTCTAAACTGATCTAGTCAATTTGCAAATGTTACTTAAAAAACACTAAACAAACAAACGAACCCTGATTAGCTTTCACATGGAATGCCAATGGGATTTTTAAAAAATTATTATTGATGTTTTCATTTCAAAATCATTTATAAAAAATTTGGGCAGTTTTTAATAATCAGGGCACTGAGGCATTAGGTTAAAAAGTGATGTTAATATGCTCTTTCTCTGTGAATCCTTACCTACAGGCTCCCCAATTAAAGTTTTTACCGCTTAGGACATTTCTTTTAACTTTCCCCTGTTATTATAAGTAACAGGGCATTTATAGTCTGTCCTCTGCTTCACAAAAATTTACTTGAGAGGAGTTGTATTTTCCAATTTCTTATCCATCTCTCATCCATTCAACGTGGAGATGAATTAAATCGCTTAAGACTAACATGCCCTACTTTTTGCAAGGTGGCTTCTGAGTGACCATCAGTTGGCCAATATAAGCAGTGAGATAAAACAAATAATACAGTGTACATTGTCAGGAACACTCACTTTTCATCCTGGCACTGACTGAACAAATTACTTTGGGCCTCTGTGTCTCTGTTCTAAAGAGAATTGGATGAGTTATGTTATAAAAGTTCCTTTAAATCCAAATTTTAAATGATTCTACTATGTAATCCAAATCCAAAGTACCTCCATAAGCACCACTGATGTGAAACTAAGTAATCACCCAATTCAAGAACAACATGACACACATGACACCCACCTAGTGACACATATGACACCCAGGGACAAAGGGAACCGCCATTATTAAGAACTCTAGGAAGGACTATCGCACGTGTCCAATTCTAGTCTACATGTTTAAAATTCACTTGTCATCTGGGCACTGAGATATCCCTCTACGCAAAGCGCTAGTCTACTAACATTTTATCAAATTCCACAACGAAAATACTTTTAAAATGTTTAAAAAAAGACTAATATGCAATAAAGAAAAATTTCTAGACATATAGTCAAAGGCCAAGTCAACTTTATGAAATGCTCGTTACTATTTCAATGATCGTAATCGGTTTTTATTTTTTATTTTTTTACTGTTTTTGAAAACAATACTAATATATTTATTTTATTATTAAAATATTCTACTCTTACCCATTATACATATATTTATTCAGGTCAACATAAACAAACAAAATCTTTGAAATATGTTTTTACAATTATCTGTAAGGAATTTATATTATTGTTCTCTAAGGCGTGAAGTTGTACCACTGAAAACTGTGATTGAAATTTTTGGCAATTATGTAATTCCAGCCAAAATACTCTTTTGATTCAGATACACACAGCAGGCTTCAACTCTGATCTTTCTCTTGAGCTTCAGATCCATACACTTTGTCTGCTAGAAATCACCTATTTTAAAGGACTTGCTTTGTCAAAATCAGTCCAAAACTCAAAATTTCCCCTCATGCTCCCAGTTGTTCTATCTCCCCATCTTGATTAGTGATGGCCTCATTCCTCTCCTCACTCAGCTACAAACTTTGGAGTCTTTCTCAACAACTCTTTTTCCTTTACTGCATACATTTTCAATTGATCATCAACTCCAATGAATTCTACTTCAGAGATAGTTACACAGACAGGTACATAGATAGATAGATAGATAGATAGATAGATAGATAGATAGATAGATAGATGATAGATATAGATAGATACATAGGTAGATAGATAATTTTAGAAAAGATATCTTGACTGGTTGGAGTGAGAAGATCTTGGAAGCAAAGATACTACAGGCATACCTTGTTTTATTGTACTTTGCTTTATGCTTGGCAGATATTACATTTTTTACAAATTAATGATCTGGGGCAACCCTGGATGGAGCAATCTATCAGCATTATTTTTCCAACAGCATTTCCTCACTTCATGTCTCTGTGTCACATTTTGGTAATTCTCACAATATTTCAAACATTTTCATTGTTATTGTATTTGTTACAATGATCTTTAATCAGTGATCTTTGATGTTACTATTGCAATTGTTTGGGGTGCCACAAACTGTACCCATGTAAGACAGAAAACAATTGATAAATGCTGTGTGTGTTCTGACTGTCCCACTGACCAGCAGGTCCCTGTCTCTCTCCCTTTCCTCGGGCCTCCCTATTCCTGAGATACAACAATACTAAAATTAGGACAATTAATAACCCTACAATGGCCTCTGAGTGTTCAAGTGAAAGGAAGAGTCACATGTCTCTCACTTTAAATCAAAAGCTGGAAATGATTAGCTTACTGAGGAGGCAGCTGCACACTGAGACAGGCTGAAAGCAAGGCCTCTTGCACCAAACAGACTGTGAATGCAAAGGAGAAGTTCTTGAAGGACATTAGAAGTCTACTCCAGTGAACGCACAAATGATAAGAAAGTGAAACAGCCTTATTGCTGAAATGGAGAAAGTTTGAGTGGTCTGGGAAGAAGATCAAACCAGCCACAATATTCCCATAAGGCAAAGCCTAATCCAGAGCAAGGCCCCATCTCTCTTCAATTCTATGAAGGCTGAAAGAGGGCAGGAAGCTGCAGAAGAAAAGTTTGAAGGTAGGAGAGGTTGTTGGTTCATGAGGTTGAAGGAAAGAAGCCATCACCATAACAAAAAAGTACAAGGTGAAGCAGCAAGTGCTGATACAGAAGGTGCAACAAGTTACCCAAAAGATATAGCTAGAATAATTAATGAAGGTGGCTACGCTAAACAACAGATTTTCAATATAGACAAAACAGCCTTCTATTGGAAGAAGATGCCACTAAGACTTTCATAGCTAGAGAGGAGAAGTCAATGCCTGGCTTCAAAGCTTCTGAGAACAGTCTGACTCTCTTATTAGGGGCTACTACACCTGGTGACTTTAAGTTGAAGGCAATGCTCATTTACCATTCTGAAAATCCTAGGGTCTTTCAGAATTATGCTAAATCTCCTCTGCCTATGCTCCCTAAATGGAACAACAAAGTCTGGATGATAGCACATCTGTTTACAACATGGTTTACTGAGTATTTTAAACCCACTGTTGAGACCTACTGCTCAGAAAAAAAGATTCCTTTCAAAATATTACTGCTCCTTGACAATGAAATTGGTCATCCACGAGCTCTGATGGAAATGTACTATGAGATTAATATTGTTTTCATGCTTGCTAATACAACATCCATTCTACAGCCCATGGGTCAAGAAATAATTTCGACTTTCAAGTCTTATTATTTAAGAAATACATTTTGTAAGATTATAGCTGCCATAGATAGTGATTCCTCTGATGGATCTGGGCAAAGTCAACTGAAAACCTTCTGGAAAGGATTCACCTCTCTAGATGTCACTAAGTACATTTGTGATTAATGGGAAGAGGTCAAAACAGCAACATCAACCAGAGTGTCGAAGAAACTGATTCCAACCCTCCTGGATGACTTTGAGGGGTTCAAGACCTCAGTGGGGGAAGTAACTGCAGATGTGGTGGAGATAGCAAGAAATTAGAATCAGAAGTAGAACCTGAATATATGACTGAATTGTTGCACTCTCATGATAAAACTTTTAATGGGTGAGAAGTTGCTTCTTATGGATGAGCAAATAATGTGGTTTCTTGAGATGGAATCTCCTCCTGGTGAAGATTCTGTGAAGACTGTTGAAATGACAACAAAGGATTTATAGGATATTATATAAATACAATGGACACAGAAGCAGCAGTGTTTGAGAGGATTGGCTCCAATTTTAAAAGAAACTCTAGTGTGAGCAAAATGCTATCAAACAGCATTGCATCCTAGAGAGAAGTCGTTCATGAAAGGATGAGTCAGTTGATATGCAGACTTCGCTGCTGTCTTATTTTAAGAAATAGCCACAGCCTCCCCCGGGTTCTCTTCTACAACCGCCACCTGGTGCGGTCAGCAGCCATCAACTGGGGGCAAGACGCTCTACCAGCAAAAGGGCTGCAATAAGACTTGCTGAAGGCACGGATGATGGTTAGCACTTTTTAGCAATAAAGTACTTTTTAATTAAGGTATGTACGTTGTTTTTAGACATAATGCTACTGTACACTTAATAGACTACAGCATAATATAAACATAACTTTTATACTCACTGGGAACCAAAAAATTCATGTGACTTGCTTTACCACTGTCTTTGCTTTCTTGTGCCTCCCTGGAACTGAAGCTACACTATCTCCAATGTGTGCCTGTAGTTAGGAAGCTGTTAGAGTAATCCAGAAAGTAATGATGAAATTTTCACTGAAAACAGAAAAAATTAAGATGGGAATGAATACACAAAGACACACACACATACTGAAGTAGATCTATCTATCTATCTATCTATCTATCATCCATCATCTATCTATTTATCTATTTATCTATCATCCATCATCTATCTATCTATCATCCATCATCTATGTATCTATCTATCTATCATCCATCATCTATCATCCATCATCTATCTATCTATCTATCTATCATCCATCATCTATGTATCTATCTATCATCCATCATCTATCTATCTATCATCCATCATCTATCTATCTATCTATCTATCATCCATCATTTATCTATCTATCTATCTATCATCCATCGTCTATCTATCTATGCCTTTGGTGAATTTCCTTTGCCCAGTCAGACTAAATCCCTTCTCTTACACAAGAGGTACTTGAAAGTTTGCTAAGCTGTCTGTCCCCTCTGAGTTTACTGCACAACCCCAGGTAGTCATTCTGGTTCATTCATACCTCTCTATATACCATGAGTTCTCTAACTTAGGGCTTTTCCTTGAGTTCAATATTCTTCCTGAAATCCTTGAACATCCACATATGAATGAAAAGAACCTCAGATAGCACCCTCTGTCCCCAAAATAGCATTAAACTACAGGCACTTCTCAGAGTATTAGAAAGTCATCACTGAACAGAGCCAATGTATCATTTTCATCCACTGGAGCCCAAAAGCTGGAATACTGTTTTTATCATCTTTCTACCTGCCGTCCCTGCCATAGAGTAAGCTCTTGATACGTGTCTGTTGAATAAATAATTGGGACAAAATTATATTTTTGTTATAATTATTAATAGCTGGTTTAGATTTTATTTCGCATATACAGGTCTGATCTAAGTGTGGCATTAAAAAGGCAAATGTTTTGAGACAAAAAGGAATTCTGAGATACGGTTTATAGAACATGTATAGTTTATGTTATGACATATTTTTAATATTCTCATCTCTGAGGTGATTGACGGATCAATTATTGAACAGAAAAGATGAGGATTCATGCTCATCCAAGAGGCAGCTGAGGCAATTACCTTGGGAACTCAACTCAAACCTCCCAGCTTTTTGAATCTATAGACCTGAATGTTTAAATATAATGGTGCTCTGTAAATATTATCTTATGTTGGCAAAATGGCTTATTTTTCTTCTTCTGCTGTACTTTCAAATATTCTTTAATAATTATGTAATAATAAAACCTGCCAATATATGGTGCCTGTTCTGTGTTCCCCTGTGTTGGGGGCGTATGCACACCCCCTCTTACCCCTCCCATGTAGGTGGGGCTCCCACTATCTTACTAATGAGGACCAGAATCTGAAAATATAATACTTTAATTATGAGAAAAAAATGTGAATGGGGGGAAAAACTGTCTTTTAAGAGAGCAGCTGAATATTAAACCTAATTTTGACTTTTAGTTAGTTAAAATATAAGAAAATTACTTCTGTCATTTGGCAAACCTAACAGAAACAACGCCACTGAGGTTACTGAGCGCCCAGGATTCAGGCTGGAGGCCGTCTGCAGAGCTTTCGACCCCAGAGAGCAGGCTGTGAACAGTAGAATGCGTAGCAGGGCTCGTCTGGAAGCGCTGGGCTGGGGGGTCGCACACAGACTCACCAGGGCCTCAAGCAGCAAATGAGGTGTGTTCTTTGTCGTGAGCCCCTCGTAGCCTTGCTGACATCAAATTCAGGGACAACTCATCTCCTCTGGTACAGATGACATAGAGCCAGAAATATGAGACATATTTCACATGAGTTACTTCTCGTTTTTCAAAAGCAACCTGGGAAAAGAGCAGTTCAGCTACAAAACATCCTCCTGCCTCTCTCTCTGGCTCCTCTTCAATTTCCCCTTCAAAGATTTAGAGAAGATGATACTCCCAGAGGCCTCAGAAATGACAATAACCTATGTTCAATCCTCCACATTTCATATTCTGGGTATAAAATTTTAAATGTATATGTTACTATATTAATAGCAATAAATGATAGCTATCATTTGCATAGCATGTGTACTTGATGAAACAACTCTGCATATGCAACTTAATTTAATTAAAAACGAGTCTACTGTACCCCAGCGGGATATTATAAATGTCTGTGATAGGATATACATATTTTCAGTGTTCTGGTGACAAATGCTGTATCTATGCATCTTTTTCTACATATCCATGTATCTATATATTTATCTATCTCCATTTATCCATACACATACACATACTTGAGCACACACAGACACATTTAATTGGTTTCTCTCTGTCTTCACCTCCTTGGGTTATTCACATCTCCGTGTGGCCCTTCTGGACTCTGGTCCTTGGGGAAGGAAGTATAAATGTGGTGGGCTGGAGAGGCCTGGCCTTGGCTGACATCGGCAGAAGACCCCCCTCTGTGTCACCTTCACTCTCCTCTGTCCTCTCCTTCTGTCTCCCCTTCCTTAGGAAACACCCTTCCTAATAACGCTCCAGCTTCTGTAGTTTTCTGCACATGGGCACGCTCCAAGGCCATCAGTCCTCTTACTCCCTCTGTCTGTCTTCCATCTTTCAATGACGTCTTCTTCTCCATGGTTTCAACTGCCGCTATGCGCTGACGCTCTACTCCCTCACTGAACCCAATAACAGAGGGTGAAAAAAAAATTCCCACTTTTAGCTACTTGCATTCAGATGTCTTAAAGGCTCAATTTGATAGCACTTTCTATTTAAGTAGATTTAAGGAGATTATAATGCAAATATGTGTATATGAAGTCAATGACTTTAAGACAAAATGAGCATAAACATTATATTCAAAATTTCAAAGTGAATGAGGGAATAAATGGAATATGATTATTGGATCATATGCGCTCCAGAGAAGAAAAGCCCAGAAGAATGGAAATGAAAGCCAAAACTTTTATAACAAGCCTCACCAAGAAAAACCCATGAAAGTGCAGGTGTGTAGATTTCACTGACAGATTTCAATTAGTGCAGCTCTTTTTAAAATTAGCACCTGTCTCCATTGAGGACTATGCAAAATAAAGCATGCAGGTATTTTCAGAAACAAAGACTAATTGATCTGGTGATTCCAAAATTGTATCCCATTTTTAATTTTTTGTTTTGGAAATAGGCTTTGCTTACAATCAAAAGAACAGTTGAATAGCATATTCAGATGTATACAGTTTGACATAAATACAATTTCCAAAGTCAGTGACATTTCAAAAAATAAATGTCTAAAGCTCTCCAGTTATAGGAAACACATATAAAACACACATATAAAGCACAGATATAAGAAATTCTGAAAAAAATGATGTAAAATGTAAATTAAATGTGGTCAGGACACTCAAGAACTCATAAGAACTATACTGATACTGAGCAAATCATATATCCCTTTACTGTTCAGTGATCACATCTAGAATATGGACTAAATAATTTCTGAGGTTATTTCAAGCTTCATCATTGTACCATAATGCACCATCTTATCAGTCATCTTTGTGAGTGATCATTCTATACCACTGATGCTGAAACATTAGCCTGTCATGAACTTTACTGTCATTCAATCCAACTACTCCCTCCCCTGATCTTTGGGATGCTTTATGGCCTGCACCTACCTCATTAGTGTCACATTACCACCTTCCTAAACCTCTTTTCTCATTTCTTTCCTCCTTAATAAGACTTTGAATAATAGTATAAACAAAGCCAGACTATTTTAAGTCTAACTTACATTTGCCCAATGTTTCATTTATTTTTATATACATATGTTACATAATATATATGTATATAAAAATAAAATTGGTCTCATATTATTGTTCTAGATGGTATAAAGCTCAGAGAGTTATATGGATTTTAACATTTTTTTTATAAATCAAGACATACTAAGTACCAGCTCTTTAGTCCTTCATATAGAATTACAGAACTGAGTCCAAGCAGGAGACATGAACCAGTTCATCAACAGGCATTCACTATCCATACAAGGTATGGTTAGTGAGTAACCTCTGAGAAGGGAGCTAAGGATGGCAGGGGGCAGTAACTAGAATGCTAATTTACTTTCCCTCCTCTTATACATATTTATATTCCACTTGGAAAAATGTCATTAATATATGTGAACAAATCAGAGGACAAATTTGTTTCGAAAACGCGGTGTTGCAAAAGAAGTCTGGAAAAAAGAGAAAACTCTAGCTCTTGGAGCGATATAAAAGACTTATTTTTGGAGGTGGGACTTCAGCTAAATTGTGAAAGATTTAGATAAGCAAAGAGGAGGAGAAAGAACACAGAGGTGAGAAAATGATATGAAAAGAGACTCAGAGGCAGTTCTTCCCTTCCTTCTCCCTCCCTCCCTCCCTCCTCCTTTCCTTCCTTCCTTCCTTCCTTCACTTCTTCCCTTACTTATTTCTTTTCCAGGGAGAGAAACATGGTAGAAGGCAGGGGCAGAATCAAAGAGAAGAATGTTGAGAGAATCAAAAAGTCACTGATTCTCATCAAGGCAGAAGAGAAAGAGACCAAAGGGAAGATGTTCAGCGTCTTACTATGTCTGTATCAAATGCTACAGTAGCATCGTGGGGAAAGAGGTTAACAATGGACATGAGATAGAGTAAAAGAGTTACAGTTAACTCTAATGAGCAGTGTTTCAGGGAAGTACTGGGAAGAAGCCTTAGAAGGAACGTAAGATTATGGTTGCACCAAGAAAAGAGTAACTGGTATGTCTGTAAAGTAACTTGTGTTGTCTACCTCATATTTATCCAAATTATGATGATTGGTACATACAAGCAATAATTAAAATGTTTTGACCAAATCTGAGTATATGAACATCTTAACAACCAGAGCTGCTTCTATAAACTGTGGAACCCTAGTTGACTTCCACACACCTGCAAACCCTGATTCCTTCATGTTGTGCCATCTGAGGCTAAAGCACGTTTCTAGTGAGTACTTTGTCTTCAGTCCACTACACTTACTGACCCCGATTCTCGGAAAATTCACCTAGCCTTTCTAAATGTCAATCCTCCATCTATAAGTTGAGAGTGGTAATAATAGTAATGAACTAGTAAGTTTGTTTGAAGAATTGAATATAATAATGCTTGGAGAACACAACCCCATGGATAGCCCCTGACTGTTATTTAATGTTAGTTTTAAATATTAGTAGCAGCCCCAATCAAAATAAAACTTATTAGTTACACAGGTAAATGACTGGCTTGGATAGGAAACAAAAGCCTATTCACAACTTTGCAGTACGATTTGATCTCCCACTCTAGCTTACTCAGTTATTAAACCTGCAAACTTGAATCAGATTCAGAGTTGTTTAGGAAGAAAAAACACATAAATGAGATGTAAATGAAAGCATTTTTTGAAGGTATGGAAGGGAAGATAAGTAGGGGACTCTACCACTTCAAAGAATGAGTGCCCTGATTGGTGCAGTTTGAATCTGTACCAATGGAAGCATAATGCCAAAGGCCAGTTGAGTTCCTCTTACATGGTTGAGATACACAAACTTATCACTACCTCAAATAGTTGAATTACTGAATCCATTGACCAGCATAACTTGATCCAAAAATCAAAGCTGCCAAAACAAGAAATAAACTGGAATAAAATATGGAGGAGTTTGCTCATGCATCCATCCATTGAAAGCTTTTAAACAAACACAAAATCGTTTAGAATTGTATGGTGCCAATTCTAGAACTTGCAAGATGAACCAAAACATTTCTTCATTGCATGTTATTTAAAAGATTGATTTGTGGTTGCTCAAGATGGAGACAGATCAAGAAGACTCTGTATTTAACAATTTATGTTCAGGAAAACATGCTAAAGGAGAAGCCTTTGACTTCTGACTCTGACAGAATGAAATGCCTTCATTACTTAGTGATATCTTTTTATCATGAATCATTTTATTTTGCTTTTTGTTTACTTTTAAAGTAATGGTGGCTTCTTTTTTATTATGATTCTTACACAATTTTATGTGGTAAGAAGAAATATGTTTTACAGTATAAAATTATAGCAGTCTTCAAATCAGCCTTAATTTTATAGTTAATTAGTAGCCTCTATATATGTCTTTTGTTCGTTATACTGAAGTTATTTTTTATTTGTAAAATATTTCCCAGTATTCATGAACCTCACTTTCTCTCCTACTCATAAATGCATCCTGTATGAGGTACATTTATGTATTTATCATACATTTATGTAAATGCATCCTGTATGAGGCGAGCCTGATCCACCGATTTGATTTCGCTGTATCCTAATGAGAACTCTCTCTCTCTCATTCACTCATCAGGTATTTATTGAAGGCTTTGCTATGTTGAAGTTGCTGTTCACAGTGCTGGGTGGTAGCAGTGAATGAGGCAGAAGAGGCCCTGCTTTAATGAGCCTTACAACCTGCGACAGGACACAGGAAGGAGAGGATGCTAGGTAAAGACAAAGTGGCATCATCACCGAGTAAGACGATTTCAGAAAGTGACACAAACTTTAAGGAAGAGAAAGGAAAGGAGAGTAATGGAATAGGGGTAGCTGAGGGAGATTCTATGGCACAGTCTGGGGAGACCTCTCTGAACAGCTAGAACCTGAGTGAGTCAGAAGCAGCCATCTGAAGATTCTGGAGAGAGCTCTCTGGGCAGAGAGATTGGCCAAGGGCCCTGGGGCAGGATAGAGACCAACTTGATAGCAGCACTACAGAAGGCTGGGGAGGCTGCAGAAGAGTGAGCTACAGGCAAAGGATGCGCGATGAAATCCCAGGTACACGAGGGGCCAGGCCCACAGGGAAGGGAGAACGAAGGACACTCACACGGCTGGCATCTGGCTGCCATATACACACATAACGTAAAATGCTTCTCATTAGCAGGAGCCCAATAAACAGTTGCTGATTGATTATTGTTGGAACAGCTGGTTGATTACAGTGCATTCCCAGTAAAAGCAAATTGTTCTCCTGGGAGAAGTAATGAAAACGATACCTGTCCCCATGGAAGGGATAGTTTTCCTAATAGAAGCTATTTATTTTGCTGGAGGCCAAATGGATTACTTCTCATCCACCCCACAGCCACGCTGCCTTCGAGGCAAAGCCTAACACCGCCTCCCTCTGCTCTTCGGACCACCTCGAACTGGAACCCAGGACCTTGTGTGATCTGACCCTTGCCTGCCTGCCAAACATACCTCTCAACAAGGGCACCTTCCTTTCTCTCCCAGTGGTGCAGACACATCAGTCTTACAGTTCTGCAGACACGTCATGTCATCTCTGCACTTGCTCCTAGTATTTACTCTGAGTGCCCGTATCTTCCACCTCCAACTCATGCTGTTAAAACATCAGCTTAGGGGCTTCCCTGGTGGCGCAGTGGTTGAGAATCTGCCTGCCAATGCAGGGGACGCGGGTTCGAGCCCTGGTCCGGGAAGATCCCACTTGCCGCGGAGCAGCTAGGTCCGTGAGCCACAACTACTGAGCCTGCGCGTCTGGAGCCTGTGCTCCGCAACAAGAGAGGCCGCGACAGTGAGAGGTCCGTGCACCGCGATGAAGAGTGGCCCCCGCTTGCCGCAACTAGAGAAAGCCCTCGCACAGAAACGAAGACTCAACACAGTCATAAAAAAAAAAAAAAAAAAAAAAAAAAAAAATCAGCTTAGGTGATATTTTATCTAAGAAACTTCCCTAACTACTCAGCCTGTACTCCTAATCTCCCCTCGCTCCCCCTCTCCGCCATGTCCTCATTGTAGCCTGTGCATATTTTTACGTCATTGTTTGTTTAGAACGTAGGTTCTCCGCATCAGATCACAGGCTTCCTCAGGATGCAGATTTTAAGCATATAAATCTTTGCATCCCCTAGGACCTAGGAACAAATCTCAACATAGAGGAGGTATTCAATAAACAGTTAATGTAAATAAACGTTCTTGACTTGGATCAAAGGTATCTACTCTTTGACACCATGCTTCATACCCCAAGTGGAAATGAACCTGCTCAGCTACAGGTCTTCATTGTGCTTTTATTTTTATATCTACAGCAACCTATAAAGATTATTATGAGTGGACTTTGTTCTACTTATGTTGATATTCCCAATACCTGAGAAAAGTAGTTGGTACATAATAAATGTCTGTTGAATATATAAATATTTGAGAAGTATCATTGAATTTACATTATATTATGGTGGTTTTGAACCAATCTTTATAATCAAACATCATCCAAGCAAATGCATGATAAGATAATGGAAAATCTCATATTCAAAAGGATTATAATTATTTAATGCTTTAAATATTTATAATTTACCTTGCCTTCTTGTTATTATGGTATGGCTCTGGTGAGTGAAAAGGAAATCATTTAAAATTATAATTAGAAGATGCCTCTGCCAAAGAAGAAAACAAGTTTACACAGTGTTGAAGGTTATAAACAAATTCTACGTCTCCGCCACTAAGACCCATGGCATTAGTCAGAGGAACAAAATAAAAATTGTAACCTGCCCTAGATGACACAGCCTACAGTGAAACTGGCGAGCACGTGGCTTGTTTATGCAGTAGTGCAAATATTTTTTAGTATTTAAAAAGTCAAGGCAGGGAATTTTAAAATATAATTTAAAATGAAACATTCCCGGCTGTATCAGCTTACTTGGTTTTATTTCATTTTAATATAATATTCTTATGATAAAGTAAGAAGGCATTCAAACTATTTTAGTCATTTTTCCTGGCAACATTCACATAACCTTTAACTAATTTCACAACAGTTTTACATTATAAGATTTGAGACTAATAAATATGAAACTGAAATAATAATCTATAGGTCAAGTGTTGTTCAGGGTTAGGTTTGACTGTTCATGGAAATATTTATCAGCAAGAAAACAGTATATGTGAAAATATTCCTTTAAGATTTTTTCCCCTGAAGACTTCATTTGCATGAATATTTTTCTAAGAATAATGCTTTAGTGAAAGAAATACATTTGACATGTGTGTTAGCTGTTCTGTGAGGCCTAAGAGCAATAACGATGAGTGAACCCTAAAAATGCAAAGGGATTAACAACGTAGATTGTGCTACTTCTAGACCTTGAGACCAGTATGAGACGCTGTGATAATATGTGAAATATTGAAAGTTATAAAACCTGTCTTTAAAGAATTAGCATTCTGGTTGAAGAAAACAAATACAGATTTGGGGATAAAAATAACAGTGAAAGCAATAATAGTAATAATAGCTAAAAACTATTGATTACTTCCCACCATAGGCAAAAGACTATTCCAAGACCTTGACTTGAAATCATTTAATCCTGTCAGTACACATCGGAGGTGGACACTTATTATTCCCATTCCACAGACACAGAAATGAAGCCCAGGCTCACACAACAGAAAGTGGCAGAGCTATCATTTGAATGTGGACAGCCAGGCTATAAACCCTGAGTTCCTGTCCATTATACCAGCACTTAGAACATGATGCACAAAGAAACTGTACTAGAAGCTCCTCGAAGGTAGGGGCCATGAAAATATAGCCTTTTTGCCTCTGCAAATTTTATGTCACTGTGCGAAGAACATAGTAAGTACAGAGTGGTTTAAAGATTCTTTCATGGAACCAAACCTCATGGAGCACAGTTTAAATTGTCCAGGAATCTCCAGCTATTGGGGCTAGGCAATTCCCCTCCTAGTATAAGAAGGAAGAGGACCAAATGAGTTGAAATACAGGTTTTATAAACTCCTCCCTTCCTCTTCATGTAACTTTTTAAAAAATATTTATTTATTTATTTTTGGCTGTGTTGGGTCTTCGTTTCTGTGCGCGGGCTTTCTCTAGTTGTGGCGAGTGGGGGCCACTCTTCATCGCGGTGCGCGGGCCTCTCACTATCGTGGCCTCTCTTGTTGCGGAGCACAGGCTCCAGACGCGCAGGCTCAGTAGTTGTGGCTCACGGGCCCAGTTGCTCCGCGGCACGTGGGATCTTCCCAGACCAGGGCCCGAACCCGTGTCCCCTGCTTTGGCAGGCAGATTCTCAACCACTGCGCCACCAGGGAAGCCCCCATGTAACTTTTACCGACATTTGTATGTTCTTTGGTGAGGCTCCAACAAAAGCTGAGAATCGTCCACTACGGCTGCAGGATAAAATGGCCAGGCATCACCGGGAAAGATGCGGGTGCCCCTCTCCTTAGCACCCTTCCTTCAACATTCACTTCCTTATGTTTTCAGCAAATATGCTATTCTGGCAGTATATTTCTATGAAGAACGTGTGAACATACATATTCACTTATAACTTAATAATCAGTGGGACTTTCAAACCCTGTTCCTTAGATTGATCAGTTATTACCTTAGCCAAGAATCATTTGACAGCAGGTAGATAACCCCCAAAGGGGAGTTTCTTTCAAAGATGCAGAAACAGTCCATGGCGGCTAAAGGCAGTAAGTGTAGCTGGATCTCAAAAAGAGAGGAATGAAAACCCAGGGTCCTGAGATCTCCTCAATTCTTGTTTGTTCGGTTTCATTCTTCAGTCTCTCTGCAGAAAGATGCTTCTATATCTCAAGTGTCAGAAAATAGCCAGTCACCCAGATACACCTCACTGTTCGTTCTGCATTAGGCGGTAACCACAGTCCTAGCTTTAACAGTTCAGGGATGACAGGACTTTATCAGCAATCATATCCCGGACTTTGCCTGGGGCCGACTCACCAGGGCTAAGGGGGATGATCACCCTAGGAGGCAATTATCTCCTCATGCCACACCAATCCAATCCCAATATCTCGGGGGTAGGATTCAGAATCACCTTTTCTAGCTTCTGGAGTGATTCCAACGCGCAGCCAGGTGTGACAAACACAGGCTGAGGCCAAGTGAGGTACTCAGAACAGCGGAACCAACATTGCCTGGTAGCTTCTTAGAAATGCAGAATGCCCCAGAACTATTGGATCAGAATCTTAACAAAATCCCCAGGTGATTTTTATGCACAGGGAAAGCTGAGAAGCACTGCAGTAAACACGTATCAGAGCTGGTGGGAAGTGACTGTCGTTAACTCACTGAGTTATATTTTCGCTAAAACTAAAGGTTGGGTTTCACTTATTTATTTCTCTATGATGCAGTTAACTGAACTAAAACACTGGCTATGTCAGTACAATAAAAAAAAAAAGTCTGCATTGAAGTCAGCATTTATGCATCTATCCCACACAGATTTATTAAGTCAATACCATGTGTCTGACACTGTACCAGACATTGAAATTTTCAGTTTCCAATAAATAAAAAAAAAAGACTTTATATGCTCAGGATATAACATAGTGATCATTATGCACATGGCATATTGTTGAACTGAAATTCATCTATCTTGTTCCTTCATAACAATCAATTCCTAATATTTACCTGTGCATATCAAAATACATCTCCTGAAAATATGAATGTGATTTGTCCTAGGTGAATTCCTATGTACTTAAGTATTTCTGAAATGTGTGGAGTTTCTGTGAAAGGCCAAACCAGAACATCAGGGAGGGATGTGTGGATAAACATCATAAAGACCAAAGTCAGAAGATGTCTCTGCAAAGGGGAAACGAGGATACATGAGTCAGCACCTAACATTTAATGCAGCCACGCTAACGCTGGCGGCGTTCATCACTAAGGGGGGCCCTAGCTCACCTTTCTCATTAGGTTTTACTTTAACTCAGAAGCCCCTTCACCTTGACTCAGGCATAGCAACTGGTCCTGCTCTTGAATTACAGGTGTTTCAGGAAAAGGAGCTGACGCAGAGACCTCGTGTTGGGGTTTCTGCCTCATCTTCACGGGGCACGTATGAGAGTCACAGCGGCGGAAGCGGACCGCGCCTCTCAGAGCGTAAGTGCAGATGGCGGTATCGCAGCAGCTGCTGGCTCGGGAGCGCGGTTACGGCTGGCGCAGCTGACTGGACGCTATTAGAGAGGAAGACCTTCTAGACGAAGTACTAGCATAACTAAAAAAGAAAGAGGGTTAGCAAACCAGCCGGTTGTGGTTTAATAAACGACTCCCGTCAAAAACGCCCTATGATACAGCTATCATGCTTATGCTTTGAAAGAATTTGTAAGTTATAGGAAAGACTTCCAACAGAATGAGATAAGAAGTCGGGATATAGAAATGCTCACGTATGATTTTTGTGGGGCTGGAGAAAATGGAAGGAAGTGAGGACAAATTAAAATATGGTGATTAAAGTTAATAAGAATGCATACTTGAAATGTGTTAAAGAGAGTAGATCTTAAGCGTTCTCACCATACACACAAAAAAGTAACTCTGTGAGGTGATGTATAAGTTAATGTGCTTGATTGTGGTAATCATTTCACAATGTATACATGTATCAAACCATCACGTGGTATACCTGAAATGTATATACAATCGTTATGCGTCACTTACACCTCAGTAAAGCTGTGTTACCTACACATTTAGAATTGTTACATTTCCCTGTGAAATAACTATTCTATCAGTATAAAACGTTTTTCTTTATCCATACAATCTATATTGCTATATGTTAGTCAAACTTAACCAGTTTTCTTGAGTTTTATTATATATTTTTTCCATATCTTTACTTTCAATCTTTCTGTATTTTTATCTTTAAGTTGCTTTTCTTTGAACATTATATAGTTGCATATTTTATCCAATTTGGTATTACTTGTCAAGTGTAATATTTGACTATTTATATATGTCTTACTGGATTTAATGGGTTTTACTGTTATGTTTGGGTTTATGTCTACCATAAAACTATTTATAGCCTATTTGTCTTATCCATTTAATAGTTATTCTTCTCTGTTCCATTGTCTTCTTTTGACAACAGAGAGCCTAGGTTGTTTTCTACAATTTCTCCTTTGCAAGCTCAGAACTCTAATTTCTCAGTCCGTAGCACCATGAAAAAGGTAGAGGGGAAAATAAAACTGTTCTACTTTTCAGCTGTTTTATGCTTGGCTTCTTAGACTTTTGCCCTGAGGAGCTTCATTAGCAAATAACTCGAGAAATTGATACTGAATATTGGGCTCGTCTCTCTGAACGTCTCTTCTGGGTTTCTGTTTCCTGGGTCTCACGGCAAAATTCAGCTCCAAGTTGGGTCTCCCAAGCTTCAAGGGGTTACAGAAAACACGGGTGCTTTCTCTGCCTCTCAGCAGCTGCTCTCAACATGTCTCCTGCCCTGTATCAGCTCCCATAGAGTGAAATGCAGCAAACCTGGCTCACGGTGTTGTCTTCCCTTCTCTCTTGGCAATCGCCTTTCAGGTTTTGGCTGCTTCAGCAGCTGTCTGATCCTCTCAAACATATTTTACAAATTTTATCTGACTTTTCTAGTTGTTCTCAGTAGAAGCATTGGTCAACTACAAGCTATTCCATCGCAACTGGAAGAGTAGTTTTATTTTAAATGAAAAGCATTAACGTTCCCTATCTACTTCACACATACTCTCTGGGTAACTGCCAGCTACGTAGGAGAAAAAAAAGTAACGAATAAAAGTATAGTTAGGTAAGAACATTTTCAATTTCTAAAATAATAGCAGAAATATTTTCCTAATGATGTAGTTAAAATAAAATAGCATGAGACAGAATTGTGTCTTTTCCCCCATCGAGAAGCTATTCCCTTAAAATAAATTATTTGAAGAGATCTTTACCTCTTCTATTGCTTTTCGTCTTGTACTATATTCTCCACAGTTAAAGTGCCCAAAGATTTGTTGATCAGATGACCTAGATTATTTCCTTATACTTAATTACTGAGTAAAATATTTTTCCTTTTTATGTGAATTCTTTGTCTATTAATGTAATGTGCATTTGATTTCCAATATAAATTAATTCTCCCCACCCTTCTCTCTCTCCATACATTATATATATAGTTATAATTTGAGTTTCCTACATTTAGCTTTATTTAACCATCACATAGTATAATATAAATCTTTTCACACTGAATTAAAGCTACCTTTAAGCTCTTGTCAGTAAAATTCATGATGTCCATTCATGAATGCATTAGTTTGAATCTGAATGGCCATAGTGGTTAAAAAATGTATAGAGAATTTTTATTCTTCTAAGACCAATGATACACATAATCTCTTTAATGATTTGGCAACATCTATCAAAAATATAAATGCACTCAAATGTTGACCAAGCAATTCCACTTATAGGAATTTGCTGTGCAGATATATTTGCTCATGTGGACAAAGACATATATACTGGAAAATAGTTATTGCAACTTATTAATAAATCAAAAGTTTGGAAATACTCTAAAGACCCATCACTAGGGACTGGTTAAATTACATTAAATGGATTCAGTGAATCACTGTGAATACTGAGGTAATTTGCTATGTGATAATAAGAGCAATCACTAAAACGTATTGGTAAATGAAAATAAACAAAAAGAAAGCAATGAAAGGATTGTGATGCTCCCTGAAAAGTATACGAGAAACTGTGAACAAACCCCTGCCTCCCACCCAACTTGAGAGATTTACTTTTTTAATTATGTGTTCTTCAATACTATTTTTTCCCTTTCTTAACTATATGTTACCTTTTTACTAAAAGCATTCTACTTAATTAAAATAGAACACTTGTATCTCTAGTTCATTCCTTCAAATTGCTGCATAGCGCTCCATGGTATTTTTTTAAACTTATTAAACACCCCCCTACTAATGGACATAGAGATTGTTTCTACAAAAGCAGAACTGCAAATTTAACACACCTCCATGAAAGCCTTAATAACTTAATAACATAAGTGAGATACTGTTGAAAACAAACTACCTTTTATTATAGCAGAAATATGGGCTTCAGGGTCAGAAAGCTCCACCAGTGATGACTTATCTGTCCTGAGCAACTTACTACTAGCTCTGAGTTAAATTTGCTAAAAGTGAGAAAAAAACACAGAAAGGGATTACCTTAAATATAACCAAGGGATATTTATATTATGGGTGTGTAGCAAGTATTACATAATGCAAACAATGGCATTAAATAGTCTCTAAATTTTAAGTCATGGAGCTTTACGGAATGTTTTAAAACGTTATTTAAAAACTCAGCTATTTAGAAATTAATTTTTAAATTTATTTATTTATTTATTTATTTTTGGCTGTGTTGGGTCTTCGTTTCTGTGCGCGGGCTTTCTCTAGTTGCGGCGAGTGGGGGCCACTCTTCATCGCGGTGTGTGGGCCTCTCACTGTCGCGGCCTCTCTTGTTGCGGAGCACAGGCTCCAGACGCGCAGGCTCAGTAGTTGTGGCTCACGGGCCTAGTTGCTCCGCGGCATGTGGGATCTTCCCAGACCAGGGCTCGAACCTGTGTCCCCTGCATTGGCAGGCAGATTCTCAACCACTGCGCCACCAGGGAAGTCCAGAAATTAATATTTTAAAACAGCTTAGCAAAGTAAAAGAGCTACTGTAAATTTACTTGATGCTTATGGTATACAGTAATTTTTCTAAATTTTGTGTATTGTACCAAAATATTAATGATAAAAATGACTAGCATTGTTTGTTTTAATTAATAGACTACTTTTTAGAGTTTTAAGTTTACTGAAAAACTGAGGAGAATTTACAGAGAGTCCCATTTGACACCCCCCTACCAAAGTGTCCCCTTTTATTAACATATTGCTTTAGGATATTTGTTGCAACTGATGAACCAACATGGTATATTATAATTATCTAAAGTCTGAAGTTTACATTAGGTTTCACTCTCTGTACTTTTTATGGGCTTTTATAATGGCATGTATCCACTATTCTCCCCTGCAACCATAAAAACAAAACAAAACAAAAAACAACCCTCAGCAACCACTGATCTTTTTACTGTCTCCATAGTTTTGCCTTTTCCAGGATGTCATATAGTTGGAATCATACAGTATGTAGTATTTTCAGACTGGCTTCTTTCACTTAGCAATATTTATTTAATGTTCATCTATGTCTTTTTTGTGGTTTGATAGCTCATTTCTTTTTAGCACTAAATAATATTCCATTGAATGGATGTACCCAAGTTTGTTTACCCACTTACCTATTTTTGGACATCTTGGTTGCTTCCAAGTTTGGGCAATTATGAATAAGTCTGCTATAAACATTCATGTGCAGGTTTTTGTGTGGATATGTTTTCAACTCATTTGGGTAAATACCAGGGAGAGTGATTGCTGGATCATACGGTAAATGTATGTTTCGTTTTGTGAGACTGCCAAACTGCCTTCCAAAGTAGCTGTACCATTTTGCATTTCCACTAGCAATGAATGAAAGTTCCTGTTTTCCACATCCTTGCCAGCATTTGGTACTGTCAGTGCTTTGGATTACAGCCATTCTAGCAGGTATGTATCAGTATCTTGTTTTAATTTTCAATTCCCTAGTGACATACGATATTGAGCATCTTTTTGTGTGCTTATTTGCCCTCCGAATATCTTCTTTGCTCAGGAGTCTGTTCAGATTTTTTGTCCATCTTTAAAATTGAGCGATTTGTTTTCTCAGAGTGTTCTTTATATATTTTGGATACAAGTTCCTTATCCCTTAGGTGTTTTGTTAATATTTCTCCAAGTCTAGGCCTTTTTTTTTTCCATTCTCTTAATAGCACTCTTTTAAAATGTTAAAAAATGATGACATCAGCTATACTATGAATTAACTTTGTTACTTTCCTTTTTATCCTACTACATGTGGGAACTTTCAATTTTCATCGCTTACAAAGATATACAGATTCTCATAATGAGACTGTAATATCTTGAATCAGGATATTACATTTTCAAGAGATATGAATATATAGAATTGTGTTCTGTTTACACCAAAAACATTCTTAGAGATTACTCTTTAGTTTTATATGTTATACGACAAAATTTACAAAAATAGGTTTTTTAATGTATTGATGATGCAGTTATTATTGTGTTTTTTCCTGTTATATTTTTGTTAAAAATGATTAAATCAGATGTTTCCTTTGCCAAGCATTTACATTTAAGTCCTGGATTATAGACTTAATTGTTTCATATGAATTACTTTTCCCATGAGGCATACTGACTGAACAATGTATATATTTACCTTTATCCAACCCTGTTTAAGTGCAAATAAAACTTTTAACCTAAGAAGTTGATTAGTCACAGAAAAAAATATCCTGGAGAATTATTTTTAAAATGCATGCTTTTTAAATAGCTAAAAAGAAAGCTATGATGTAACTGCGATAGCATAGGAGATTCAACTTTTTATAAAACAGACTATCTTTTAGGAAACTTTATATTTTGTGACGTGCTGGGCCTGGAGTCCATCCTATAAAGATGATCCTAAGCACAGGATATAGGCACAGGTCAAGCTCAAGCTCTTAAAAGTCAGCTTGTCTTTTAAAAATATAATTCTATGTAGGCTATTGCTGATCCTTGTGAGTTACTTTGGCCTATAAATTATAGAGTTTAAAGGAAAAGAACTAGTAATTGAAAGGCATCCTTGATATCGTACTCTAAATTTTAAAGGTTAAATTCGCTCTGCTGATCGCTCCATTCTTAAAATAAGCATTTGAATGCCGCCTGTCAGGTCTAGAATTGTACGAGTTTGTGCCACTTGAGGGCATATCCTGCACAGTTATTAATAATATACTCTTGATTTATCTGATAAGATGAAGCAGACACAGATGGCTCCCAAGTTAATAATAGCAAATGCAAAGGAAGGTCACTTTAGTTTCAAAGAAGTCAGCAAAGTCTCCCATCCTAAAGGGCCAACTGTGTGGCAGGGAGAACTGGCCCCGGGGGGAGTGCAATGAGGCTGCGCCACCTAGTGGTCGTAATTTAGCTTCCAACAAATCAGCTAATTCCTTTGGCAGACACTGCATTCGAATAGTAATGTCTGCTTATGGAAATAATTATAAATCCATTACCTTATTTGACTCTAAAAACTTATGAGAGAAGAGGAAAATGAGTTGTTGTCCCTGTTTTATATATGAGGAGACAGTGTCAGGGACTTGCCCAGGGTCCCACAGTACACTGCCTATGGCTTCAGACATTCGGTCCAGGGCTCTCCCCATTCTCATTCCTTATTTGCACAAAGCAGTCATTGGGAAGCAGGGGCAACAGGTCACATCAGGAATGCTTTAAAGCATTTCACCATTCCAACTGTTCAGTGCCAAAGGGCTGAGTCATCCAGTTTTGTCTTAGCTCATTTGAATGACTCTGAGATTTTCGTCAGCATTTTGATGTCTTACGGACTTGATTTGTTTCTGTGTGTGGGGCGAGGGAAACCCCTGAAACAAATAAAGCCTGCATATGAAAGTGTTGAGATTATACCTGCAGTAACAATTGAAAGTTTGATGGATACAAGTATTAAACAGATTTCAAAGCTAGCTTGCTCAGTGGAACAGCGCATTAATTACCTTTGAAATGGAGCAGGCATTTCGGCTTGCTGACCTCTTTTCAAAGAGGAAGCCCAGCCCCCAGCCACACCTTCATCCCCCAGCACTTCCAACCGTCTGTGAGCACAGCTGAAGCATCGGCTTATGACAGGAGGCTCCTAAAGCTCTTCCGCATGCTGCGTTCTCAGTAACATACACTTGAAGATTACTAAATCTCAAGCGCTAAGATCTAGTCTAATCAAAATAAGATTCAGGGTAGAATGAAGGCTGGAAGGGAGGAAGGATGCATCTTTCCACCCAGATGTTCAGATGTTCAACCAGGACTATGGAGGTTTGCCCTCTGTGAATATATCAAAGCTAATTTTAAACTTGGAAGTTTTCCATTTTAATGAATGTGAGATCATAAACAAGACGAAGATATAGCGTGATTTTTAAAAAATCTTTATAGATATAGGTATGATCACCTCTATAAATAGCTTTCTTATGCTTTGTTGAAAAATACTTTGAGTTATGATGCAGAACACTGTATTACCTTTTATTTACTTCATCTTCAGTCTGGGAAATCTACTAGTGAAAACTGGCTCTTACTTGGGTTCAAATTATTTCACAACCTAATGTCATCCTGCAGATAAGAGGGAAAATTATAAAACCAAATAAGAAGCAAAGTATCGAATAGGAACAAATATGGCCATTATTTTCCTATCATTAAATTAATGCACTTGGGGTTTTTAAGCTCTCCCCAGAAAGCATATGTGTGGGCAGGGAGCATAACATTTACAAAGACATTTTTTTCCCTTTTTATCATTTTTTAGGTGATATTTTAAGTGGAACTTTGAGGCTATTTTTTTTAAGTGATATTCCATTTTTAAGTGGAACTTTGAGGCTATTTCCTGTGAAACATTCCAGGAGTATTACCCTACTTCAATTTTTCTTCCTGTCCTTAGCTTGATAAATGTATCATCCTTACATTGTCAATAAAGGACTTTATCCTTGGGATCACTTTATTGATGATTTCCTCTTCACAACATGGAGAAGACCAACGATTAGAAGCAGTGCTAGGTGCCTCAGATCACTGCATCCTGCATTTATCCACAGGTTGCTCTATGTCCACTGGGTTCACTTTTTTTTCCTTCATGACTCCTGCCAAGTATGTTTCAAGGGAGATAAATGAGGGTTGAAAGAAACTTTATTCTCTAAGGATTCTAGATTGGAAATAACTATGATATCCCAACCTACTTTCCAGGAAATAAAATTCCAAAACAAAAGCATTTCTTGGTGATGAAAACCTTGCTGAAACAATGGCGAAAAAAAATGGTAAAGTTTTCCTGGATTGTTTCTCGTAGCATTTCTAGTCTTGAGAATAAAGTTCACCTGTACTGTGGGCCTCCAGATTATTCAATAGAATCACTGTATTGCATACCTTTTTGTCGCTGTAGAAACTCAAAAAATAAGCAATTGTAATGGGTATGCTTAAGCCATGCTTAAGAATTCTATGTTCCCATCTGAGTCTTAGATATCATTCCTACTGTTGAAAGAATTAAATGAAAGAAAAAAATTTCAACTAAGACTATCCTGTAGTGGGAAACGGAACATTAAAATATAGCAGTCAAGCTTGGTAACCCTCTAACTTTATTCTAGAAAACCCAGTAAAAATTACACAGCGATTTTTTAAAAAAAACCTTAAGTCCTGCCAGGAAATTCTTAAAACTCAGTTTCTTATGATGGTATAAATCCCTCCATAACATTTTTTTATTCCTACTTAGATTCTTGTACTATAATTTTTCTATATTGTTAAAGATTATTCTGTGTAATTTCTAGAAACAAATACGCTGGATGAAATTCAATCTCTTTAAAACAAAGGTCTTTCCTTGAAAAAGAAGAGAATCAGAAAATCTCATTCATTCTTAATATTAATAAAATGCTCTCTGTTATTTGAGAGAAATTAGATTGACATAAAGCAATTTGGATCCGCTTGAGCTGTAAATGTAGGCTTCACTGACTTTGATTTCACTCTTCCCATGTCATCACCTAACACTCTCAACCAATCTGACAATTTGCTACACCAACCAATCCCATGAATTATAAGAAGTTTGAAACAAACAGAATAACTTACCATTATTTTTAAAAATGTTTTGTGAGTTTCATTTTGTGATTTGTTTTCCCCAGAAGCTAATATAAGACATTATAAAATGTGTCTAAGCTCCTGACTGTGCTGGATAAGAAAAATAAAGAAAAAAAATCAGTGCTTCTCTGAGTTCAATACTAACACCAAATAATTTTGGTAACATTTGCCTTCCTAATTTTTAGCTGCTGTCTCTCTGAAAATCAGACTACTGGATGAAATAAGTACTTTTTTAATGTACGGAAAACTGAATATATTTTAAAGCTCTCTTGACATAGGCTAGGTGTTCATCCATTCTGCTCTTAGTGTGTATACGTGTGTGGGAGTCCAATGTATGGTAGAGATCAGAGTAGCAAGAAAAAGGTACAGAAAATGAAAAAGAAATGCAATATTCATCTCTGTAAATACCTCAACATGAAGATGCAATGGTTAAATTACTGAAAGACAATCTCAAACATTTTCAAAAGATATGCTGACAAAGGGAATAAGGTAAGTGTAACAAAATGGAAATAAGAACAAAGAAGATTGGTGAAAATCAAATAGACAACTTTTAGTATAATTAAAATATCATCGTTTGGTGAAGGCTAATTTTGTTAATGTTAAAATGAAAAATAAGGTGTTGACTATGATTCAAACATCATTTTCAGAAGTTACAGCACTAAATTAAATATATAAGTACTTAATAATGTCAAGGTGAAAAAGCCCTAAAACATTAAGTACAATGTGTTCCTATTTCCCTTATTTTCTTAAATTCTTCCAACAGAATGTCTTAATGTCAATCATTAATTTTTTTTGAAATATAATAATTAGAAAAATACAGATAATTTTGCATGAGTCTTTTAAATAAATGAAGCTTGCTTATATTGTGCAATTTGAATATCTACTCAGAGGACTGATGTTCCAAAATAGCATTTCATTTGCACAGTATCTCGTAGATTACACCAGTTAAATTTATTTAAATTGCAAAAGTATTGCATATATATATATATATATATATATATATATATATATATATATATATATATATATATAGCAACCCTATAGCTTTCTATTTTCATTTCTCTTTTCACCACAAACATGAGAAGGATGCTAGTGGGCAATGTAATATCTGGAGACACATAGATCTCGGAATTAGTAAACACATGTTAAAAGGAATAAGTATTGCTATATATAAACTATAATATTGATGAATTATTATAGTTTGTTCTATATAATACGTACTCTGCTATAAAAGAAATATTAAAATTTAAATAGGTATCAGAAAATACAGAAATTGAACACCCCAAATCTCTTCCTTTTTGGATTTTCTAATGTATTATTGTCTGTATTATGCAACTTAAAACTTTTTCATGTGCAATTAAATTAAGGATGGAGATGTACCCACGTACCCTCAGCATAGAGAAGAATCTACACTCAACAATGCTAGGCTTTCTTCTACCATAACATAGATGAGTCTTCATATTGTTGCTTATTTAATGGTTTACTTTGCCATAGACTAACCATTGGTGAGGGAAGACTATATCCATTTTTTCACTGCTGTATCCCCAATTCCTAGAACATCAATGGCAGACAGTCAGTCCTCAAAATGTATTTGTTGGAAGGATGCATGCATGGATAACATAAATCAGATATATGCAGGGAACAAATAAATTAGGGATTTTGCAGTATAGAAAATGAATCTGGATCTGAAAAAAAAAAAAATCATCATGGGTTTAAGGAGCAAATGTCCTTTCTGAGATTAAAATAGAGTACTATAAATGAAAACAGACATTTTTAAGCATTTGTAAGAACACAGCATTTCAAGAAAAATAATGTTTTATTTCACCATATTTCAATTAAATGTAAAAATTTTGTATATTGAGTTAGATATTTTAATGTTAGCCCACTAACTAACTAACACACCCTCTCTTTCCATACATTTTTTGTAGGGAGAGAAGGTAATTGAGAATTACCCAATTGGGAAGTCATTTCACTGAAAGTTTCCTCAAATGTTGAAAGAGAAAATTAAGTGAACTAGATGGTGGGAGGAATTATCTACTAATTGTCTACCTATTTTTAGATTGGGTCATCATTTATTTTAGTCCCTAGTCATCTAACACTGATAAACATAATCAAGCCATTGTGTTCTTAGCATAAAGCAATTTTTTTTAAACTACAAATTAAGGTCTAAAACTGTTGGAATCTATCAGCTAAGTCAGTAACTCCATTTTTTATTTCCAATGCATTTTGAGCTTTTCATACAGATAGACCGACTCCAAGTAGAATACATTCTCTCTACTTCTATCAACAGTACAGACAGGGACAAGAATGCTTGAGAGGTGGCCTGCACAATCTAGATTCCTAGAGACTACCACAACTGCCCAGCTGGAAACAGTCCTGGAGGTATTTACAAGGTCAAACTCACCAGCCTCTTATTACCTACCCCTCACACACATGCATACATAAGCATGCACACACTGAAGAAGAGAAATTGTAAATAAAACTTAAAGCAAGTAAAAATATGAGTGCCCATTTTAAACACGATAAGCCAATTGCCCCCTGCCTTTGCACCTGAAAGTGAGAGAGTATCTTTCCCCCTCCAGGTACCAGGTACTGTACTTGGTACTGACTGGCCTGCAGACAGCAGCTGCCTAGTTTAGTAGGCTTGTCTGTGGCAGGAGAGGAGGGCAGTCTCGGGGACAGAGACAGGACAGCAGGGAAAACAAGGTAACTTTAAGGTAAGGTAACAAGGCAGTCCCGGGGGTCCTGCAGGTCACTTCTGATGGACATCCTGTGCCTTGACCTAGACTCTGGGCATGTGTATTTCAGTGTTTGCAAAGGGAATGAAAATCATGGCTGACAGCTACGAGGGACAACACAGTGAGCGATTAGTAGGTCCTCTGGACAAGGAGGAGGTACTTTGGGATCCCAGATGAAGGAGAAAAATTCCGATGTAACAAAGGTGAAGAAGGAAGAATGTGTTAACAAGGACTTCAAAGATCTCTTCCTTCATTTGCAAAACAAATGAAGCATTATTATCCCTCTGAGCTCGGAGTTAAAAATGAAACTAAACATATAACATTAGTCTGAAAACTAAATAGCATCTCTTTGTCTCTCTGTAGATGTTTCGTAGAACTTGCACAGAGCAAGGATGCTACTTGGAGGTTATGCAGGCCTTTTCTTAGAACAGGCTTACACTGCAGACATCCAGACTCAGGGCTTATTTATTTCTCCGCGTTTGGCAAACCCCAATGAGATGAGGGTCTCTCCCTGGGTGTCATTAAATGGCTGTGTCTACATGCTGGCTACAGATACAAATGGAAAGTGAACAGCCTCTCGGATTGCATGTTTACATCGCACTAACGTTCACGTTTGGTGAAATCTTTTTGAGCTCTACATACTATAAACACAACTAATATTTATTAAATCTTTTCATGAATTTTCTGTAACCAAAGCTTTCTCTCCCCAAAATAGCAGCTCTTTCGGTGGCTCCTTTCATTGATTGGTCATGATGTATCACATTGACAAAGCACAGCAACCAAACCATTTCAATATACTTTTCCCCACCAAATTCCCAGTTTTGTAGAAATGGCATGGTTTATTTATAGAAGTAGTATAAATTGAATACAGTGCTTTTTCTATTCATGTGAATCGTGAGACATTCAAAAGGAAGTAGCATGTCTTGGTCATCACTGGGTCCATCACAGCTTCTAGCAGAGTGCCTAGCATGTGGCTGTGATAGGACAACTACTTAGCAATTCATACACTGTTCATAAATTAGATAGGCGGGATCCTGAACTTTGGAGAGGGACACCAGACAGACAAGGGGAGCAAAAATAATTAATGAAATAGTAGATTCTACAGACAAAGGGAGCAAAAATAATTAATGAAATAGCAGATGATTGAAAATCAAGTGGCATTCTGCTTTGACTTCTATACCGTATTTCCAAAGACAAAAAAAAAGAAAAAGAAGGATGAGGAGGAGTAAAAGAAGAAAGCAAACAGAAGAAAGGCTATGCTGAACTCAATTATCATCACCGCCACTGTTTTGTGCCTTGGTAAATGCCAAAACGCATGCTTATTTTTTACCTTTAAACTTCAACCTGTCCTTTGGTTTAATATTACAAGTAAACTTAGAATAATACCAAATAAATAGTTGCCAGCAAACTCATCCATTCCTTTCTCTCAATAAAAAACACATAGTATTGATTATTAGTAAGTTAATTTTACATGCGGATCGGTTGATGTACCATATTAATTTTTTGTGTGTTTATCTATAATTAATTACATAAAATGTCTTCATAAATTTACATCTTCAGTTTCAAACTTTGCCCTGGGCTCCAGAAAATGTATCCAATTATTCTATGTGAATACACATAGTGAATTCTACAAGTACTATTAAATATGGTCCCAAATTAAAACAATCACTCCTTTCCCTTACTGTTTATCACCACCACTAACAACCACCACAAAGCAGTTCTTTAGAAGGTAATTGGGTTGACTTTGTTTTTTCCTGGTATTGTGTGGGTAAGTGTGTGTAGTGTGGATGAGTCTGGTCTGTGTGTGTACACACATATGTGTATACTGGAGAGGCAAAGGGACTGATCAGTGATCCTGGTGAGGAGAGAAAGTCTGCCAAGAGAGTTGTGGAGAGAAGACACAGTTCATTGCCTATGATTTTATTGCTGTGGGACACAGTTTTTACGAGTTTTTGTGACTGTGCGTCCTTCCACTGCTACCCAGTGACGGTGACTGATACTCTGAGGGGTGTGCTTTATAGGAGAACCTATTATCTACTCTGGCTCCAACTGAGGACACCTATTCATTTTGTTTTTCTAAAGTATACACTTAAACCTCATTATACACCAATGCCTGAAGTATCAACGCCAGGCATAACTCTGCGTTGGATTCCCACCTGTTGACCAATGCCCAACTCCCCCTGCCATCTGACACATCACACGGGCATGAATGCCGTGTTTTAGCATTTTGTTCCTTTAGAGAGGGCTGTGGCGTAAATTCCGTTTTTGTCTGAAGGAAAATATTGTTACTGTGCTCTCCTTCTTGAGAGAGATTTTGACAGGGTTTACAAGTTTAAGATGTTACTTATTTTTCCTGAGCACTTTGTCTCCTAGTGTCCACTGACGCTTCAGGATGAGAATTGTTAGTCGGATACTATAAGTTACTTTTAAGATTTTTCTCTTCATTTCGTAGTTTAATTATGATGTCTCCAGGTGTGAATATCTTTTTAGTTGCCTCTGTTGGGATTTGGTGAGCCTCCTGAATAAGAGGATTGGTGGAGTTTATTGGTTCTGCACAATTCTCATCTATCTTGGAATTTTTCCTCCTGCCAATTATCTCTTCTCTCTTGAGCAACTTCCATTAGCTTATGTGAGGGTGTTATCTATCTGTCTACCATCCATGCCCCTTGATCACTTTTTCATATTCTTCCTCTCTTTGTCTGCTTTTCAATCCCCATGGCCCTCTATCACCTTCCCTAATAGTATCTACAATTTTCAAATCATTTCATGTCATTTATTAAAACTCTGTTCTTCAAACTGTACTTCATGTTGAATACTGAATTTGCACATTAACCTCTAAAAAATGAATTGGCCCCTTTACCTCAATCACTATGACTTTGCAAACACCTAGCACCATTTTCAAACCCTGCTTCTTGTCATCACTTGAAATTGCTCTATTTCTGAAAAATCAGACTTCAAATTCTCACCCTGCCCACAGCCTTGTGTTATTCTAGACTTGAATCCCCTTAATCCAACTGTACCAGCCCTTCAACCTCATGAAAGCTTTCTTACCCTTGGCCCACACTTATCATTTCTTACTAGTATTATTAAAACACCCCCCCCCCCCACCAAGAACCTCAAGTCTGGTTCCTCTCCCTTAGTACCACTATAATGATATTTCTGTAACAAAAATGTGATTGTCATTCCCTCTTCAAACTGCTTATTCCATAGGTCTTTATTACTCCATCAGAGATGCAAGGAGGCCCTTACATAAAACTGGAATATAGCTCCAGCTCATCTTGCCCACCTGCTTCACAATACTCCGTGTGTGTAAACTGCACTCTCTGTAGTTACTCACATGCACCATTATTCTTCCATTTCTATGTATCCTTTCATGTTGAGTATTCTATTTGGGATACCCTCCTCAACTAGTCACAACTCACCATGCACATGCATATGTGCACGTGCATGCACACACACACACGCACGCATGCACGCACACAGTTTTCCTCCTGATTAACTCCTACTCATCACTTAAGTATCTGCTGAAATGTCACTTCCCCCTGGGACGCCAACCACACCTCCCAGAGTGAATCAAGAGTCATTTCTCTGTGCTGCACACCATCCCATTTAGACTTCTAGATTATAATTTACACGTAATCTATTGTATTTATCTTTTTCCTCACTGGATCGCAGGGTGCCTTATCAATAGACAGCATCTTTTATCTTCATGTCTTGGGTACCCAGTGGAGTGTCTTCCATGTTGTTGGCATTAAAAGAAAAAAGTCAAATGGATGAATACCTAAAGGACCATTGTCACCCCTCAAACTATCAACATTTAACATAGACCAAGAAATCCTCTCTGCCACTTCTCTCTGTAGCATTTAGTTGGCATTGGAGACATTGGGAAGTAGCTCTAATTATTTTTTCAGGAGGAGGGTTGGAGCAGCTCTCAAACAAAACTGGTTCAGTACAGAGAGCTTCTAAATTCTATGAACTTTAAAGAAAAGTTTGCATTCATCATCAGAAGACATTTATTGAGCATCTTTGTGTGGATTTGATTTCTAGGATTTCTCATCTGCCTCCAGTCCCACCCTACACCCTCCTCCCTCCAAATCTTACTACCATGTAGTAAAATCCTCTTTATTATTAGCAATGAGGACTAGCAAGTGTATCCAATCAGGCTCCATCGGATACTTTCAGTTTAACCTGTGATACATTTTTTTGTTGGCTTGGGAAATCAGTTTTATGATTTGTTTTTACTTTTGTGTCTGCTACTCAAGACATATTTAAGGAAGTAGAGCGAACCATATGATGCCCCAAAACCAACTGCAATCACATCTCTCGCAAGTGACCAAGGGAACCAGGACGACAGATAACTAAATATGAAATGTATGATGGAGAAGCTTCCTAACAAACAAAAGCACTAGGCGTATAATACCTTAAACAAGACATGCCACATAACCCAAGGATTAATTCAATTAGCATTACATGAATGTTCTGTGAAAACTGAATAACCTCCCATCTCACAGTCTGAGATAATATCCTGTCATCCATCAACACTGGGAAAATCATGGGTTCCCCAGCCCAATTCACACTGAGGTAATCATGCCTATCCAATAAGAAATGTCAAGAATAAACATATTACACAACACTAATTTGATACATATTTTAAGCCTGATACTTAAACCTGTTACAACCTTATCCAGAAGGAAAAAAAAAAAAAGACAATGAAGAAAACATAAACAGGAAATTTACTTAGATTCCTTAAATTTTAGATCACTGCTTCAACCTAATCTATAATTTTATGATTTTGTGGATTATTTCTATAGCTACAACCTTTTGAAAATTGTATGAAGAAATTATTAACATTTATTTCTTTCCAAGAAGAGCTAAATTCAAAAATCTGAATTAGGTAAAAAAGGGATGATGTGGGGTTACAGAATAAAAGCTTCTATCATTCCATTAAAACAAAACCCTTTCTCTTGATATTTTTGGGTATGCAGTCTTCTGACTTGTTTCCTCTCCTCCCCACTTTGGCAACCACTCTCTTCACTAGCTGTGTGTCCTATGGCCTGGTCGTTACAGCCCGGTCAGGGCTGGTGATGAATGAGCTGGAGGTAACCATGGTCACAGGTGATACCAGGAAACATCCACGTGGTATCCTGGGCACCGGATTCAACCAGCTGACAGGGAAACTTATTTCCAGGATATGTGTCTGTGACAGAATAGAACAACAAATGAAGTCTATCACCTACTAAACCCCCATATTTTAGTTGGTAGACTTTTAACATCATTGAGAGCGTGAATAGTTTTTCCTTAAATAGGGAAAATTAAGCCTGATAGCAACATGTGAAAAAAAAATAGCATAGGAAATATATGGGAATAATCTTTCTTCAAAACTGGGTTTGTTTTTAGCCACTGTAATATGATTTCCTACAAATGTTTCATGTAGTTTTCAAGTACCACGTCCATTAAAAATAATTTGAAAATAAAATTAATGTCACTTAATGCCCCTTTTCATTATGTTCTATGATTTTAAAGATTCTAAAATTTTAAATTAGACAATTAAAAATAAATAGTTATGTAAGATGTTATTATGTAAAATTTTGTATTTAAGAAATAAAAGAAAGGGGAATCTGTATTTCTGAACATATTCTAATTAAATGATAATAAATACTATTATTAGTTGTAAAAAGATACTCTCATTTTCCAGGGGTTCAACGACCAAGTATAAAATTGAAACAAGACTTAGTTCAACTAAATAAAGACTATGGTTTTTTAAAATAAGTATATTCTAAAGATTTTGAAAGTTAAAATGACCTTAAACTAGTCATTTAAAATTAAATCAAAATTCTAATTGAATCGTTAATTTTTTGATATTTATACATTATTCACTTCAATATGTCTAACTATGTAAACTTCAATAAATTAATTCATCTAAATTAACAAAATATATATCCCCCTTCCACTTACTCTGAAACTAAATATTCAACTTGAATGATTCCCTTCCACTGAAAAACAAATTAGGCTGGTGCTATATAAGTATCATCTCAGAGTCTCATAGTAATAAGCCTTTACACTAAAATGTACTGTGTTGGGCTTCCCTGGTGGCGCAGTGGTTGGGAGTCTGCCTGCCAATGCGGGGGGCACGGGTTCGAGCCCTGCTCTGGGAAGATCCCACATGCCGCAGAGCCCGTGAGCCACAACTACTGAGCCTGCGCGTCTGGAGCCTGTTCTCCGCAGCAACAGAGGCCGCAATAGTGAGAGGCCCGCGCACCGCGATGAAGAGTGGCCCCCGCTTGCCACAACTAGAGAAAGCCCTCGCACAGAAACGAAGACCCAACACAGCAAAAATAAATAAATAAATAAAATTTAAAAAATAAAATAAAATAAAATAAAATGTACTGTGTTATTTCATACTTGAAAAAGAATATTCAACTGTGCTTGGAGATGATAAATTCTAGTGATCCTTTTCATTACTTAGCACATAAAATTCCTTCATCAGTTCCTTAGGGAACACATTTTCCTTTGTATGTCCAAAGGTAATAGCCCTGAATGGAAAACAGATGAAATAAAATTGTTTTATCCTATAGCCAAAAAGACCTTCAGAAAGTACGTGGTGAACACCACTACTGCAGGAAAAACACGCAAGTCAGCTAATTTCAGCAATTGAGAACCTAGTTTTTTGTTTTTAATTGAAGTATAGTTGACTTGTAATATTATGTTAGTTTCAGGTATACAATATAGTGATTCAACATTTAAATACATTATGAAATGATCACCATAATAAGTCTAGTAACCATCTGGAACCTCTTAAATCTATTACAGTATTACTGACTATATTCCTTATGCAGTATATTACCTCCCTGTGAATTATTTATTTTATAACTGGAAGTTAGTACCTCTGTATCCTCTTCACCTCTTCTGATCAGTGCCCCCATCTTCTTCCCCTCTGGCAACCACCAGTTAGGAGAACCTGGTTAATTTTTGATGAACTTCAAAGCAGACAACTCCAAAGAAACCTGACTATCAACATAATAGTCTTTTTTTTTTAATGTAGAACTTAATACCTCATACCACAGTTTAACTACAGTTATACATGTTAAATTCTTTGTATCACTAGCTCGAGAATTACATTATAATTTTGTCCAGACATTTAAAAGACAATACAATATTTTATTATAGAAAATCTAAGAGCTTTCTTAAAAATACAACATTCTGTAAGACACTCCAGTGAGCCTTTTGCCCTCTTCATCTTTCTATAAAAACGACTCTTGACAATGGCATCAAATAACTCCTCATTATCAAATTTAATAATAAATTCTCAGTTATCTCACTGGAGCTCAACTGATCCCACCTTCCCTTGAACACGTTCACATTTTCCTCCTGGAAACACGCCATCCAGCTCTCCCGCTCCTTCTCCACTGTGCCTTCCCCTCATCTCCCGACTTCTCAGGGCTGCAGTGGCCCAGGGCTCTGCCCTCGGGCCTCTTCTTTCTCCACACTCACTCCTTCGTGATCCCACCCAATGCCATGGCTTTCAGTGTCCTCTGTATGCTGATGGCCCCCACCTCCGAAATCTCTGTTGAAGCCCAAGTCCACGTGTGCAGCTGCCTACTTCTTGCCTCACAGATGTCTGAGAAAAGCACATCCGTGGCTGAGTCCTGACCCCGCAAAGTCTTCACTGTAGACATCGGGGACTCTGCTCTTCCTCAATCTCCTCCTTCCTCTCACACACATCCCATCTGCCCGCATATCTGCTCTGATGGTTCTACCTTCTGACCATACTCAGGACCCAGCTGGTCCTCACCCCTTCTCCATCCTGCCCGGACCCTCCCAAGTCTCACTGGGGTCAGCACATCAGGCTCCCCAGCTGATCCCCACTTGCCCTCTCCTCCACACAGTAGCCAATTCAAATCAGATCACATCCCACTTCTGAACAAAACCCTCTGTCATTTCCCACTTGATTCAGAGGGAAAGCCAACACCCTCTTGAGGACCTGCAAGGCTTTATCTGATCTGCCTTCCCACCACTCCCAACCCCAAGTCTACGAACTTCTTCCCTTTTACTCTTCCCTGAACCCTTCTCTCCTATGCCATTCATCTCTAACTCATGGCTGTTTTTGTATATTTTTGCCACAAATGTAAACACAAGAATATGGTTCCCCTGAATGTATTAGTTGAAGTTGTTATTTTCTGCACTGTGTTCTTTTGATCCAGTGTTATATTCATTATTCATCCTTACTGAACTTGGCCCTGGCATGGGTTTTTTTCTGTAAGCACTGTTGGAGTCTCCCAAGGATGCCTTGAATTTGAGGTCTACCTGCCCAAGTGATTTTGTCCCCCTTCTTCACACCCTACACTGGCACTTTGGTTTCAACAGGTGACCACACAGACAGCTCAGGACAAAGTGGAACAACAGTGGATGAGTGAAACAGAAGATGAAAAGAGATGTGAAGACTTCCAAGGGGCAACATGTGCTTAGAACCTGACATAGTCGCTGTAATGAGATAATAAATTTAGCTCAGAATTCCCTGATATTTGTAAAGGAGATATTTGACTAGTTCTACAAATCTAATTATTTTTGCAGAAGACACATCTGTACTCCGGGCTTCCCCCCTCCATACTTAGCACTAATTTTCTGCACAAAATATAAAAAGATAATTATCAAAAAAAGCAACCAGCGACATTTACCACTGGGTTTACTCCAAGACTGTGGAGGATATTTCTAAAGAAGACATACACTGTTAGTATCATGATAGTTTTTTTCTTGAGCAAGAGTTTTCTTTCTACGACATGGGCACTGCAAATATTGTAACTGACAGGTTTCAATATCATCTTTATCTAAAATAAAACTTACAGACAAGCTTGTGGATCATCTCTAACAAGTATAAAGCCATTCTTGGCATGCTAATTTAATTCTTCAGAAAACATGTTTTCCCTTCCCTGCCCCGGTTCTAAGTCCTAAGCATAACCTAGTGTTAAATACCTTACTGTTACTGGTGGCAATATTTTGCGCTCCTACATTATTTTTCATATTTCTTTGAATTTTATCGCATCTTGTCATGTTGCTTGTGTTCTAAAAATTGCCTTAAATGCTTTTGAAAATATTGAGAATACATAAAGAAAAATATGTAAAGAGCCAGAGAATAAGAGAAACTATTAAACCATTTTAAATAGATAAGCAAACATACTTAGGATTTTTTTTTCAGATTTCTAAGGTAACATCTTAATTCTTCCTCTACCTATATTAATTGCTCAATAAATGCAATTTCAGCTAATAGACAGGTACCCAACAATTTAATTGCATTTAATTTTACATTTAGTTACCATAAAATACATTTTTGAGTCATATATATATATATATATATATATATATATATATATATACCCCCTACACACATACACACGCACACACACAAAACACACACACAAAAATTAAACATTGATAAGCCCTGAAAATATTAGTATCCTTTAATTCACAAAGTCATGCTATAGGATCCTATCACACCCACTTCCCCAAAAAAACTTTACTTCAAATTATTGAAAGATTTTTTTCCCTCCAATTTTAAATGTGAACCAAGAGAAAAGAAACCCCAAGACTGGTTATTTAAAATGAGAGGAAAAAAAGATTTGTTTTTTGTTTCATTATTTATGTCACCTAATAACTTGGGTTTCAGTTTCTGCATTAATTATGCAAGGACTTAAACCAGAAGATGCCTAAGATTCTTAAAGCCTACGTAAAGGTAGAGAAGTGGCACAAAGGAAAGTGAAAGATTAATATGCTTGGTTCAACACATAAGTTTTCAAGCAAAATTTGATGCTCAAAGTCAATTTTTAAAAAGTCAATTCTTGTAATTTTTCTTTTAGAGAAAAGCCAAATGTCTATCCATCAGAAACAAATTTAATTTGTGTAACTTCTATGGATATCAGAAGTAAGATCTTCAAAGAAAATGTGGAGTACTACAATTATTTGATGACAAAAGAGTCACCTAATCAAACGCTGTAAGATCCTAAAAGAGAAAATGAATTTTTGAAATCTCTCTGTGTAATGAAAAATATTTTCTTATTTTTTGTGAGGGCAGGATTAACCTACTTTTTTTTACTTGTGAATGTCTCTTTATATCATATATAAAATTTAATTAACATCTTTAAAATTATAAAAATACATGGCCATATGGAAATTTGGGTCAATGATTATTTTTTAAGTAGAAATGGTGAATCATTAAACTGAAAATTTATACTTGTAGTTCAAATAGTTTCCAATTTATTTTGAAATCACCCTTTCAAAAGTTACCGGAGGATGGTACAGCACGTACTGCTGAACCATCGAACACATAAAGACAGAGATTTCATTTTCTCTACTCAAAGAACAAGCATGCAAGGTTTAAAGAAAAGAAAATAGCATGTCATCCTCTGTTTAGTTTTGCTCCCATCCCAACTACTAAGTACTCTCTAAGGTTTGGGAAGTCCCTGAATCTTTCCTCTCTCTTTTTTTTTTTAAACATCTTTATTGGAGTATAATTGCTTTACAATGGTGTGTTAGTTTCTGCTTTATAACAAAGTGAATCAGCTATACATATACATATATCCCCATATCCCCTCCCTCTTGTGTCTCTCTCCCAGCCCTCTAGGTGGTCGCAAAGCACCAAGCTGATCTCTCTGTGCTATGCAGCTGCTTCCCACTAGCTATCTATTTCACATTTGGCAGTATATATAAGTCCATGCCACTCTCTCACTTCGTCCCAGTTTACCCTTCCCCCTCCCCGTGTCCTCAAGTCCATTCTCTACCTCTGTGTCTTTATTCCTGTCCTGCCCCTAGGTTCTTCAGAATTTTTTTTTTTTAGATTCTATATATACGTGTTAACATACGGTATTTATTTTTCTCTTTCTGACTTACTTCACTCTGTATGACAGTCTCTAGGTCCAACCACCTCACTATAAATAACTCAATTTCATTCTTTTTATGGCTGAGTAATAGTCCATTGTATATATGTGCCTCATCTTCTTTATCCATTCATCTGTCGATGGACACTTAGGTTGCTTCATGTCCTGGCTATTGTAAATAGAGCTGCAATGAACATTGTGGTACATGACTCCTTTTGAATTATGGTTTTCTCAGGGCATATGCCCAGTAGTGGTATTGCTGGTTCATATGGTAGTTCTATTTTTTAAGGAACCTCCATACTGTTCCCCACAGTGGCTGTATCAATTTACATTCCCACCAACAATGCAAGAGGGTTACCTTTTCTCCACCCCTTCTACAGCATTTATTGTTTGTAGATTTCTTGATGATGGCCATTCTGACTGGTGTGAGGTGATACCTCATTGTAGTTCTGATTTGCATTTCTTTAATGATTAGTGATGTTGAGCAACCTTTCATGTGTTTGTTGGCAATCTGTATATCTTCTTTGGAGAAATGTCTATTTAGGTCTTCTGTCCATTTTTGGATTGGGTTTTTTGTGTTTTTGATATTGAGCTGCATGAGCTGCTTGTAAATTTTGGAGATTAATCCTTTGTCAGTTGCTTCATTTGCAAATACTTTCTCCCATTCTGAGGGCTGTCTTTTCGTCTTGTTTATGGTTTCCTTTGCTGTGCAAAAGCTTTGAAGTTTCATTAGGTCCCATTTGTTTATTTTTGTTTTTATTTCCATTTCTCTAGGAGGTGGGTCAAAAAGGATCTTGCTGTGATTTACGTTATAGAGTGTTCTGCCTATGTTTTCCTCTAAGACTGTCTGGCCTTACGTTTAGGTCTTTCATCCATTTTGGGTTTATTTTTGTGTATGGTGTTAGGGAGTGTTCTAATTTCATTCTTTTACATGTAGCTGTCCAGTTTTCCCAGCACCACTTACTGAAGCGGCTGTCTTTTCTCCATTGTATATTCTCGCCTCCTTTATCAAAAATAAGGTGACCATAGGTGTGTGGGTTTATCTCTGAGCTTTCTATCCTGTTCCATTGATCTATATTTCTGTTTTTGTGCCAGTACCATACTGACTTGATTACTGTAGCTTTGTAGTATAGTCTGAAGTCTGGGAGCCTGACTCCTCCAGCTCCGTTTTTCGTTCTCAAGATTGCTTTGGCTATTCGGGGTCTGTTGTGTTTCCATACAAATTGTGAAATTTTTTGCTCTTGTTCTGTGAAAAATGCCATTGTTAGTTTCATAGGGATTGCATTGAATCTTAGATTGCTTTGGGTAGTATAGTCATTTTCACAATGTTGATTCTTCCAATCCAGAAGCATGGTATATCTCTCCATCTGTTTGTATCATCTTTAATTTCTTTCATCAGTGTCTTATAGTTTTCTGCATACAGGTCTTTTGTTTCCTTAGGTAGGTTTATTCCTAGGTATTTTATTCTTTTTGCTGCAATGGTAAATGGCAGTGTTTCCTTAATTTCTCTTTCAGATTTTTCATCATTAGTGTATCGGAATGCAAGAGATTTCTGTGCATTAATTTTGGATCCTGCTACTTTACCAAATTCATTGATTAGCTCTAGGAGTTTTCTGGTAGCATCTTTAGGATTCTCTATGTATAGTATCATGTCATCTGCAAACAGTGACAGCTTTACTTCTTCTTTTCTGATTTGGATTCCTTTTATTTCTTTTTCTTCTCTGATTTCTGTGGCTAAAACTTCCAAAAGTATGTTGAATAATAGTGGTGAGAGTGGACAACCTTGTCTTGTTCCTGATCTTAGAGGAAATGCTTTCAGTTTTTCACCATTGAGAACAATGTTGGCTGTGGGTTTGTCATATATGGCCTTTATTATGTTGAGGAAAGTTCCCTCTATGCCTACTTTCTGGAGGGTTTTTATCATAAATGGGTGTTGAATTTTGTCGAAAGCTTTTTCTGCATTTATTTAGATGATCATATGGTTTTTCTCCTTCAATTTGTTAATATGGTTTATCACATTGATTGGTTTGCTTATATTGAAGAATCCTTGCATTCCCGGGATAAACCCCACTTGATCATGGTGTATGATCCTTTTAATGTGCTTTTGGATTCTGTTTGCTAGTATTTTGTTGAGGATTTTTGCATCTATGTTTATCAGTGATATTGGCCTGTAGTTTTCTTTCTCTGTGACATCTTTGGTTTTGGTATCAGGGTGATGGTGGCCTTGTAGAATGAGTCTGGGAGTGTTCCTCCCTCTGCTATATTTTGGAAGAGTTTGAGAAGGATAAGTGTAAACTCTTCTCTAAATGTTTGATAGAATTCGCCCATGAAGCTATCTGGCCCTGGGCTTTTGTTTGTTGGAAGACTTTTAATCGCAGTCTCAATTTCAATGCTTGTGATTGGTCTGTTTATATTTTCTATTTCTTCCTGGTTCAGTCTCAGAAGATTGTGCTTTTCCAAGAATTTGTCCACTTCTTCCAGGTTGTCCATTTTATTGGCATATAGTTGTTTGTAGTAATCTCTCATAATCCTTTGTATTTCTACAGTGTCAGTTGTTACTTCTCCTTTTTCATTTCTAATTCTATTGATTTGAGTCTTCTCCCTTTTTTTCTTGATGAGTCTGGCTAATGGGTTATCAACTTTGTTTATCTTCTCAAAGAACCAGCTTTTAGTTTTATTGATCTTTTGCTATCATTTCCTTCATTTCTTTTTCTTTTATTTCTGATGTGATCTTTATGATTTCCTTCCTTCTGCTAACTTTGGGGGGTTTTTTGTTCTTCTTTCTCTAACTGCTTTAGGTGTAAGGTTAGGTTGTTTATTTGAGATGTTTCTTGTTTCTTGAGGTAGGATTGTATTGCTATAAACTTCCCTCTTAGAACTGCTTTTGAAATAACTACTGCAGAGCAGAATAAAGAAAAAAGAATGAAAAGAATTGAGGACAGTCTTAGAGACCTCTGGGACAACATTAAACGCACCTACATTCGAATTATAGGGGTCTCAGAAGAAGAAGAGAAAAAGAAAGGGACTGAGAAAATATTTGAAGAGATTATAGTTGTAAACTTCCCTAACATGGGAAAGGAAATAGTCAAGTCCAGGAAGCGCAGAGAGTCCCATACAGGATAAATCCAAGGAGAAATACGCCAAGATGCATATTAATCAAACTATCAAAAATTAAATACAAAGAGAAAATATTAAAAGCAGCAAGGGAAAAACAACAAATAACATACAAGGGAATCCCCATAGGGTTAACAGCTGATCTTTCAGCACAAACTCTGCAAGCCAGAAGGGAGTGGCAGGACATATCGAAAGTGATGAAAGGCAAAAACCTACAACCAAGATTACTCTTTCCTCCCTTTCACACCTTAGTGAGGCCCAGCTCCCAGGCAGTCTCGCTGCTGCTCTCAGCTGGGTGGGGTGAGGGTGCAGAGCTTAGGCTGCTGTGAGGTGGGGCCCCAAGTTCCCTAGGGACCCCCTTGGCTCCCAGGAAGTTCTGTGCATCTTACACCTAGATAACTGAATCTACCTTTGTTGGTTTGTTTCCATTTGCAAAACGTAGTTGCAGCATTCTTGAGGAGTGATTCCATTTGCTAGGGGTTCCCGGGTTAACGATGGCAATTTTTCCTCTCTTCCCCACTCTAGGACCCACACAACGGAGGATCTGGAATCAGGAGCAACTCTATCCTGTGATACCTGAGATGTGGTCATGGAGAGTCCAGGCCTCTTTGCTCTTTGAGACTCTGTGCATGAAATACTCTGTTATCAATCTAACAGCTTTTCATTTATAATTTAGCCATAGCTCATCACCTACCTCAGAGGGATAGCATGAAATCTAATGAGATTGAGTCTAGAGGATACTATGAGCTTCTTGGAAGACAGACAGCCCATAAATAATGCACTAAATACTGGAATGATCTCCTGAGATTTTCACTTTCAGATAACAAATTTTTTTAAAAGGCTCTAATAGCTTCAAAATCAGAAATCACTAAATGCTTGCTTTTATACTTTCCTTTTCGTATTTATGCACTAAAATACTTTTTGGAAAACTTAATGACGTGGCATTGATGTTAAGTTTGTATTTTTCTTATGTTCATAATTACATATGAATCTATAGTCAATAAACACTCTGTGAGACCCTATTATACGTTAGTACTTTCCCAGGCCTGAGATCCAGAAGAAAGAGAGGGGAAAGATCTGACTCCAGTTTAAGGAGATGCTCAGTATAAACGGGAAAGGCTAGTGATACCTTTTCTTATGCGTAATTCTTTTAGTTTTATCTGCATTTATTACTTTTTTGAGAAGTAACCAGTAATAATACTCACTGTTTAAAAGATTGTACAGAAAAGGTTCTATCACAGAAAATGCTTGAAAATTACAAAATGTCCAACTTTGAATGTCCTTTACAACCGCTTTATACATATTTACCTAAGTCCCAACCTTAATCCGGAAGAATACAAACAGGCACGTGATGCAAGCAGAGGGCATTCGGGTAGCAAACCAAGCCAGCCTCACGTGACTGAGTCGTCACTGGGGCTGCTGAAAGCACGGGACGCTCTGAAGGAGCACAGAGCCGCGGCTGAACAATCGAACATCCGCTATTTATAAGAGGTTTACACCCGAGCTGGCGTGAGCTCTCGCAAAGGTTCAGTCACACACAGCGTTTCGTCTCCCTCATTTCAACAGTGTTTTCTGTTAATGTTCACCAACTCAATGCAGGAACTAAGACAGCTATTGTTGGTACTTTTTTGGAGAAAAGCTAGCAAAGAAAAGCGGGAGTGCTTTGGGATGTAATGCAAGTCAGAACAAATACAGGTACAGTTCAGGAGCCCCATTTCAGCATCCATCCTCCCACTGGCTGGCGCTGCACAGGCGATTATTCTCTCTAGGTTGTGAAATCGTGTGGATAATGATGCTGCGAATCAGTGATGAAAGCTCGACTCCACTTAAATGATGTTTGGAATTACTTGCTCTCACCCTTTGATTTTTAATGATTCACAGGAAATGCAAAAGGGCTACTTTTTAATCCTCTTTTAGGAAATGAGTGCCCTGAACTTCACCAGATGTTCATGCCCAGCGATAAGTTTATACTTCCAGTTTGAAGTCACTTATTAAAATTGCTCATAAATCTAAGACCATCTGAAGATAATTAGCTGGTTTGCATAAAGGTAAATCCATTATATAGAAGGATGGGCTGAGACAGGCATCAACAAGGTGAATTTAAATAAAATTCTTAAGTGCACCTAAAGACAGCACGGTCTAAGTGACTAGTAAAATAGTCATATCCCCAAAAATCGTCTCACACACGCATGTGCACACACATGTGCATACATGCGCACACATGCTCACAAGAACATAGGAAGGGTCAGAGTCTCTCATTTATCCCATCATTTCCCAGACGCTGAAAGTGAACATGAGGAATGGACTTAGGTCTCTAAGATAGAGGCTCAACCTCTGAACTTCTGTTTTCTCATGTAAATTGGAACAGTGATACCCTTCTGGTGGGGCTGTTGTATATATGAAATAAGCTAATGTATATCAAGTGCCTGGCATTGCTCCTGCTACACAGAAGGTGATACTAGTGACTAGTTACAACCCTGTTGCTCTGCTGTTGTTTGGGGGATAGGACTATTTTACTAGCCACTGAGACTACGCTCTCTTTACGCGCGTATCAGAATTTTAGTTAAAGCCACCTCGTTGATGACTCTCTCAGAGCATTCTTCTATATAATGGATTCATCTTTATGTAAACCAGCTAATTATATTCAGATGGTCTTAGATTTACTAAGAAAATTCCACAACAATTAACTAATGACCAATAATTACATGAAAAGGGTGACAACTTCTTCAATAATCAAAGAATAGTGGTTAGTATGATGCCGTATTTCCTGTCCAGGAGATAGTCATATGCTTGCAATGTTAACAGAGTTCATTACTGTGATGGAAAATGTTTTGTGGGTTGTTTAAAATGATTCTCTGAGCTTTAATTTTTCAAAAAATGTAGATGATTTTTTAATAATAAAAAGTACCCGACTTCTGTTTTTAGGGTAAAACTGCCTTGAAAATATTGACCCCCTGTGTTTTGTAATATTTAAAATCAAACCAAGCCCGTGAAGCCCGGCAGAGTACGCATTCAGACAAGGACAGTGTCAGCTGTCCTCCCTCCACATCTTCAGGGCCCCAGTCTCCACTGGCCAGGCATCATTCATCAGTGAACACTTGGGTCTGCTAACCAGCTGTGAATCAGCATTAAATACATCCCCCAGTCCTTCTTCCAATACGTCCATAAGGGTGTCATGAGACTTTCCGAAATAACTTGCTAAAATAGAGGATGATTTATTATACAGTTACTATACTTTCAGCCTAAGCTTACTTTTTACATGTGTGTCCAGCCCCTTTACCTTTTAGGAAATAACTTGACGTGCGTTCTCCTAGAAGGTAGCCTCAGGGCCTACCCACAGCGTCCAGCATAGGGTATGGCGAGGGCTCGGTGCTCAGGACAGACACAGAGAGTGAAATCATGGTGTCTGCGGTTCTCAGGATTAGCGGCCCAGGGACAGAAGGCAACACCCATCAGTCACTGTGTTTTCACTCCCAGTTCCAGCCTAGAGCTGAGCATCTCATGTGGTTTCCTGGCATTGTCTGCTCCTTGGTCCTGGTGTGACCAATGGGAAGATTGAAAAACAAAGAACAAAAACCAAATACCTGAAGAGAGCCCTTGTCTCCGTTCTCTGCTATTCCCCTGCCCTGGACTGTCACCTGAAAGTGACCTACAAAAACAGAAGAGGGCGTGTACTTTCCTTTCCCCAAATCTGCATTATAGCCAATGCTCTCCCCAGACACAAACACGCTGTCAACCATCCTCACGGATGCAAACATCCCAGCCTCATTTTCCATTTCATCCTTGAGCACCTCCTATTATTTCTGTTGTATTTTCATAGCTAGAAGCTTTTGTTCATGCTGTTCCCTCTGAACGTTATGCCCTTCTTTCCAATTTATTTCTATTGAAATAATCAGAATTTACTCCTGCCTCCTTGTTTTTTGGTTTTTTTCAGGTACCATTTACTTGGTCCACACTACGCATCTTGCAATGTGGTGGGCCCTGTGCCTGCCCTCAAGGGGCTAAGACACGAGACTGGGGAGAGCCCGGTAAGTTACATTTCTGTGCTATGTGCCACCTGCATGCACTAACAAATAGGGCAGAGGCCTGAGGGGATAAGGAAAAACTTAGCTTTAAATATACACAAGACCATAAAATAAGATGTTCAAAAACATAGGAGAGTGAAGGCTTTGGGGATTTAGGGGCCAGGGAAACATTCAGGCCGGCAGGAGCGAGAGCCAAGTGGTGGGAGAGGGTGTCATCTACGTAGTAGGTAGGCTTCCCACCCTCCCTCCCGGCTACTCAGCAGTAAAACCCTCCTGGAAGCTCGGGGCTCCATTCTGAGGACTGTTTTCTACCAGATGGAGAGGGAGGTGGGCGAGAGGGGTCCAGGAGGTGTGATGCGCAGAGGCCGTTCCCAGGGGAGGTCCTCAGCAGTGTGGGCGGGAGACAGAGCACCAGACCAGCAGTGGCCAAGGGGCTGGGATTTGGGACCAGAGAGATTTCTACACACTTTTAAAAGGCTCAAATATCACTGTCCGTGCTAAACTTTCCCTTCCAGAAGAAAACTGGCATTCTGTGTACTATCTGCTGGGGAATGTGCTTCTCCTTCTGCCCTCAAGTTCACGTGGCTGTCTCTGCACATCACGAGTAGACTGGAGTTCGCTGTTCCCACCGGGGTTCAGGCTGCCGCGTCCCCGCAGCCCTCAGAGCACCTGCTCGTAGACGGCATCATTAGCCAACATGCGCTTGTTGAGCAAATGTGATTAGAGTTGCTCTAATGACTTTTCAGTGCGGGAAAAATCTATCTTTATGTATCTGTTAAAAATGTTAAAAGTATCTTTATCGTATTGCATTACAACTTCTTCCTCTTCTGTTTCTTTCTCAGGAATCCCTAGAACTGTGAAAGTGCATCATTAATCATATTGAAGTCCTAAAACAAATGTGGACCACAGCATTTTGCCCAAGCCAACGTGGACTTTCGAAGTTACGATAATACTAAGGGAAAATTTATCAAACTGAAAGAAAGGTTCCTACACTCCTAATTACCGACCTCCAGGCCTAGCCTCTCGGAGCCCCTCTCATCTCTCACCTTATTCCCATCAACATCTCACTCTGCTTGCAACTCCCTGTGGTGGAGGGGAGGGATCTGCACTTTCTCCCCACTGAATAGCAACTGTGGATTAAATAAAATAATACCATACATTTTTAAGCCCTTGTTTTCATGGTAAAGGCAATTGTGCTTTCAATTAATCTTCACAATCCAAAGAAGAAGTTTCTATTCCCTTCGAATGAGTGAAGAAAATGAGATCTGCAGACTTAAGCTGTTTTCCCAAAGTCACAGAACAGAGAATGGGGTAGTGTGGACACTGGCCGTCTGCACTATCTGCATAGGTGACCACCTCGCAGAATCCACATGGACGCTCCCGCAGCAAAAGCCCTTCCTGGTCCCACTAGGAAAGTCAGGGCCCCTTCTGTGGACTCACATTCCGAAGTGGGGTGTAAGTTTCTGTCTACCACCCCTCACGTGCCCAATCACACACAGACAGAGCAGACACAGGGCTACCGTGGAGCCCATGCCAGATGAGGCCAGGAGTGCCACTCACACACTGGGATTTACAACTGACTCACTTGGGCTTCCCTGGTGGCGCAGTGGTTGAGAATCTGCCTGCCAGTGCAGGGGACACGGGTTCGAGCCCTGGTCTGGGAAGATCCCACATGCCGCGGAGCAACTGGGCCCGTGAGCCACAACTACTGAGCCTGCGCGTCTGGAGCCTGTGCTCCGCAACAGGAGAGGCCGCGGAAGTGAGAGGCCCGCGCGCCGCGATGAAGAGTGGCCCCCGCTCGCCGCAACTGGAGAAAGCCCTCGCACAGAAACGAAGACCCAACACAGCCATAAAAAAAAAAAAAAAAAAATGGTACCCATTCAAAAAAAAAAAAAAAAAAAAAATGGGCTCACTTCCTCCACCCTCTACTTGCCACTGACTGCAGGCGGCCAGTATAGGAGAAAGTCAAGACTTCCCTTCCCAGAATGAGCAACCACCTGTTATCAGATTTCCAGAAGGCCTAATTAGAAACTTCCAGTCACAGGTAGAACTTCACAGCCTGTGAAGCTAGAAGTACACCACCCCCATCCTGTGACCCCTCCCTCCCCAGAGCTGCCAAGGTCGTCATGGAACTTCACCCACTAACACAACGGCCCTGGAAGAAAACAGGCCTGCTCAGAGGGGCCAGGGTTATTTGTTCCTACCCGCCTCTGAAAGTGTGTAATCAAATTAAACAAATCCACACTAAGATCAAATGACCATTCCACACCTTATAATCTTTCCAGTATATGTGCCTTAAAAATGCTACTTATTCAACCAACAGAGCCAGAGAGACTGAGTGGGATCCAGCGTCTGAAGACAGAGACTGGCAGTCAGCCTTCTGGGCATTTTTGCTTGAAGATTCAACCTTTGTATAATCTTAGATATCCAAGTGAGGAAGGGTGGAAGGAAAAACTCCAGGGCATGCTTTCTTTGGGCACAGTGAACAACAGATCAGTGAAAATACATGGGATACGTGGAAGATGTAAAATGATCCGTTGAGGCTGGCCGGCTGGCCTTGGGCTGGCTGAGAAGGGCTGCCACTCCAGGTGAAAGACCCTGCCCTTTGTCCTGTAGACAAGATGTCCTGTGACAGCCTTTTTAAATGAGGGGAGTAATAATCCACATTTTATAAATGCAATTATAGCTACAGTTCAGGAAAGGGTTAAAGGGAAAACGATTTATATATGTGTATGTATAAATATATATAAATAAAAAGTATATACCATTCTAATATATAACAAATGTATATATTCCAAATGTAAATATATATATACTATTCTAACATATATTAAATATATATATACATATACATGTATATGTATCTCACAACCAAATGCACACACATATACCCATAAATTTTTAAAAACTGGTGTAAATAGTGTTTATATTTATTTTTGGTTATAAGACTATAAAATTACTTGACTTTTAAAAGCACATAAATTACCTTAATAAAGCAAAAAGAGTGAGGGGAGAGGAGTAATAAAATAGCAAAATAATTTTTAAAATTCCTATAAGATGCAAAATATCTACCTGTTAAAACATCCTACAGATGTACAATATTGCCTCAATTTGGGGGTCAGAATCACATAGAGTAAATTGGACTTCTGAGGCCAGGGATGTGTAAGTTGGTATAAATATAATAGAGGAAAATACAGTGATATTTATCAAGAGCTTTAAAAAGTTTAAACACTATTTTCTAACTTCCCTACTAAAATGGTGTCATAGAAAATAATCAGACTTGGATACAAACATGCATAATTACGTTAAAAATAGCATTATTTATAACTACTGTTATAAATTATATAACATATTATATAAGAATAAGTATATAACATACTATATAATATAATTTATAAATTTAATGTTCAATAGCAGAGAGAGGAATAGTGAAATACTTTATGGCAAATTCACAGAATGGAATATTACATAGACATTAAAATCATTTCTTACAAGAATATGTAAAGATATAATATTAAACTGTCAGGTGAAAAATGCATACAGCAATATAAAATATGATCAAAATATTGCTTAAAAGGCTTTTTAGTCATGTTATTTAGCTACTGGTTTTAATCATGTTATTCAGTCAACACACCCACAGTCTATGATTGATTATATGGTAAATAATTAAAATGTGAAATGTGAGATAACAAAAGCAAAACAAGCAAACCAGACCAAACAGTAGATGCTTTTGATTCTGAAACCTTATGGAAGTTGGAATTGAACTTTCTCGAACACTTTATATGGGTGGATTCAGAGTGACAGCGTCTCTTCTTATGTTGGAACATTTTATGTGTCTTTCTCCCAAGGTAAACTGTGAAAAATGTCTATACCCAGCAGTCCCTTGACTATTCTTTTCAGTGGAATCAGGAATTTTTGGATTTCTTAATAACCAGACCACAAACAATTACAGAACCACGAAGTCCATATTTTGTGTATGTGTCAAAATGAAAAATAATCCTGGCCTGACTATTTTTGAAACCGGTGACCTTCTCTGAAGCACTCACAGAGCCATAGGCTTACAATTCAGCTTGTGCTGAATTTCCCTTTCCTTCCAAGGAATCTGATCCCTAGACAACATTCCTAATGTGAGGGATGAATTGTGCACTTAGCATTCAGCTGCTGGGAAGGAGGGAAGGTGTGGTGAGTGCAGGGGAAAAGTAAGTGTTGTGGGCGGGAATTCTCAAGGCTTCAACTGCACAGAAAATTCTAGAATGATCCATTCACTTTGTATAAATGTGTCCACAGCTCCTGAAAAGTGTGCAGGGAGGTTCACTAAACTAGGGCACTGTCCTACACCATCCTGGGGCAAAGGCAAATCTCTGTGATTTCAAGCAAGTCACTAACTTCTTTGGACATCCGTTTCATCTGTTGTACCTCATACGGCAATTAACAAAGTATTTGGCAAATAATTGGTGTTTGAGATATATATATATATATATATATATATATATATACACACACACATATATACATATATATATGTATGTATATATATATATATATACACACACATACATATATATATGTATGTATGTGTATATATATATATATCTCCTTTCCCTTAAGCTTAAAGCAGCTTAAATGAAGATTGTGAACTGCAGTTTTCACTCACACTCCATTTATCTGACTTTTATCTCTGGGCCTGTATACTTTATATATTCTGGGATAGTCTCAGTTTCAAAAAATGTTCGAAAATGTTAATTTATTAGATCAAGAAATTAATATTTGATTTTTCAGAGGTTTGCTGGTCTTTTCACATAAATAAATTTACAGCAGAAAAATATGCCTTTTCCAGACTGTGTCCTTAAGTTTTATTAGGAAAAAGCAGCCATCTTTAACTACAAATGATCCTAAGATAGGATCTTAGGTGTTCTTCTCTTTATTAATTCCCTCTTAGGTGCACCTAGGGCCTAGCATATAACAGCTGCTCGAAAACTATTTGTTGAAGGAATGAACGTCTGGGCGCTGCTGAGGGAGAGCGGAGCCTCGGACTGCGGGGGCCGTTACAGAGCTGGAGCTCAGGTGCAGGGAACTTTCACCCTTACCTGAAGCTCATGTGCAGGTGAACACTGGTTAGAATTCTGGTAAACAACATAGAACGCAACTCTTGGAGCAGACGAGCCCTCTGAGTGGAGGAGGACAGAGTGCCATAAAGGGGCCCCTGTGCCCTGACAGGACGCGTGCACCCACCCCTCAGCATCTCTTCAGAGCCCCCTTCCCGAGGTGGTCCACAGCCCCCAGTGCCCACGTGGTTCTGTTCTCTGGGGTGTCTTGGCCCTACCTGCCTTCTGGGAGTCTTCGCAGCCCCGAGGAACCTGCAAGTGGAAGAAACAAGCGCTCACTCTCCAGTGCTCTGCCTCTGCTCCCTTCATCTGGAGGAGGAGGTGTAATTCCCCTTCTCAGGTAGACACAGTGCAGCTGAATGTGTCTCCCCAGCGGCCAGGAGGATGGAAGGCAGGTCCCTCCGGGGACTGGTGCTCCCAGGGCCCCTGCAGCCTCCCAGGTACCAGCCTGCCCCTCCCGCGTGGGGCTCAGTAGCGCAGCCAAGAGGAGCCACTCCTGCCTGGCCAACCTCTCCCTACGCTTTGCTGTCCTACTTGCGCAGAGAGGAAATGTTCCCTGTACAGATGCCTGTGATGACTGACGACAAGCAGCTGAGGAGATGGTATGAGGAAGCATATGTGTGTGTGTGTGTGTGTGTGTGTGTGTGTGTGTGTGTGTGTGTGTATACATGCATGCATGTTTATATAGTGCTGGTCAATTTTTCAGTTTCTCATATGTTTTTAGGAAGTACACACTTTAAATTGAGTAAATGTTTAAAGAATTTGAGTTTTTAAGCAGTCACTATCGATAGCATTATTAGCTTTTAATGGTCTTTCCCTTAATATTTGGGCTTGATTCCATGTTACTTAACAAAATAATTGGAAGTACCCACACAGCAGTCAATAGGTCAATCACTCTAACACTGGAAATGTGTCTTTTAAGCCATGTTTCTTAGTCAGTGAAATAAAGAAGATGGTTGGGGTCCAAAATCATCTTTCTTTCTTTCTGTCTTTGTTCATCCATTCATTCATTTGATTTATTCCTGTATGTATAAGGTTGGCCACACTCACTTCAAATAAAGTAGGTGGGCAAAGTCCAATATATGAATGAGATAAAAGAGATGCTGATTGGCTGAGCCTGGGTTTGGGGGACAGGCTGCTGGTTCTAACCCCTCACGCCCTGAAAGGCCCTGGGGTGCATTCAGGAACCCTATGGTTCCAGGGAGAAAAGTTTGAAAAAAATCACTATTTTACATCTACTCAGTGCCCTGTTAATCTCTAAAACTGTTTATCACATACCATCCCGATGCCTGGGGTGAGCCAGGTAGGCGGAGCCAGAGGAAATGCAGGAATGGTCCACAGCCCCACAGGATGGTCCGACCTCATGAAATGTGTCTGATCCTGTGGCACCCTGAACACAGTGGTGCCCAGGGGAGGTCATCCACTCAGGGAGCCTGAAGTACGGCAAACCCCCTCCTCTGCTTCTCCTGTTCCAGGCCCGACCCTGCTTGTCCCAGAAGCCTGCACTATTCGTAGATGGAGGAGGCTGGGAAGCAGCAAAGGACACGAGTGGAAATGATACGGGGGCCTCATTGGTCCCCCCCCCCCCACAAGCCCGAGTGAGCTCCGAGGCCACATCCATCATCATCGTCCTGGGTTACGAGCAGCCTGGACTCGTGTTGAAGGCCTACAGCCACAGGGCACCCAAAGACCCCCTGGCCATTTCCCTGACAGGCACGGTAAACAATGCATCTGAAACATATTGAAAAAAAGACTATTTCAGGATATGTTATAGGGTCTGTAAACGTTCATCCCAAACTCTGAAAAACTCCACGTAGACTTAGACTTAACTCACATCTCTGAGCCTCTGTCATGTCTTTGCTGTATGCACAGCCTTCTACACCGGCGCATTTATTCCTCTAGCCCCTAACAATTCTATGATGGAGACAAAGTATCACTGTCTCCTTTCTGAAAATAAAAGGAAAGACAAATGATAATATATGTTTTAAGAAGCCAAACGACAGCCAGCAAGTGGGATTTTGACGTCACCTACAGGGCGAGATCTCCCACCTGCCTCCCTGGCCCATCTGGGGCCCCAGGCCCTGCACTCCTTTCCCTCCTCCTGCTATTCTTCTTCCCGCTCCTCAGCCAGGCCAAGCTCTTCCTCTCCAGCCTCAGCACCTCGCACATGCTGTTCCTTCTGCGGGGAATGAGCTCCCCCCGACACGCTGCCTCTGACTGCGCCTGTCAGGGCCCAGCTCAAATCCTGCAGCCCCCCTGAGGCCCAGGGCTTTCCAGAGCCAGGCCGGGCTCTCATGCTGTCTGGCAGCTCCCATTCTTTTCTTTTTCAACATTTTTTTTTAATGTGTTATCAATTAAGTAAAGGTGTGTTGATTTATGAATGTCTGCCACTCACAGGGGCCTACAAGCTCTGGGAGGGCCAGACCTGGCATTCTGAACACCCATCTAGTAGACGACCCCCCCTCCCGTCCCCCATGGATGAGCATATGCCCTACATCGGAGCAGAGATAAGAAAGTCTGAGACTCATGCGGAAGGTCCTCTTAATCCAAGTGCAGTGTGCCTTCCAATTCACCACTGCTGCATGCACGGCCCCAGACTATTCCAAAAGTCTAACTTTTCTTTTCTGAGTTATAAGTTTAAAATTAAATTATGTTTAGGTTTAATTTTAGTAACAAATACTTTTCTATTCAAACTTTTTTTTAATTGGCACCATGCATAAACAGTAAGGGAAATCAACATAAGCAGTGCTGTGAGAAAAGCACAATTTTATTTTCATTTTCTACCATCCCTTGAAAATATACTCAGTAGGGAAATCTTTCCTTTCCACTGGTGAAACCTCTAGCAGAACCTCTGTGCCATTTCTGCATATGCAGAGTCAGACAGGCGTACAGGCCTTTTATGTTGCAAAATACTCTTAATTCTGCAATTAGAGCCTATGGTGAAAGGTGCCGTTCCAAAGTCCAGAGTGAAGTCATCGCTCATCTGCCCTTGGCACTCCGCTCTGGTGAGAGGCCTGCAGCGGGGATGCAGTCCTTCTGCTGCACAAGGCTGTGGTCTGTCCTCTCGCAGCTGCTGGAGTACGGATGCTGGGTTCCTGAGCGTGACTAAGGCCGCCCCTCTTCACTGGGGATGTGGGGGGCCCTCTTGGAGGTTTCTGGCCGGCCCCTCCCTCCTTGGCTCTCGTCCTGCACAGCCGCCCCTCTGCTCTGGCGGCTCACTTGTGACTCCTTCTCAGCCTCTGGGGTCCCAGCGGAAGGCGTCCTGTGGGGACTCCTGAGCACCTGGGTGACGGGACCACCTTGCCTCTATGAGCACATCACTTGCATGAAAAGCACCCAAGTGTTCTCACTGCAAAGATTCTGGCCATCAGCCAGTCCTGGTGCCAGCCCCAAAGCACCCTCTCAGCCGTCAGCCACGTCTGGCTGCCCAGGGCCCTTGGGCCACAGCCCTCCTCAATCTTCCCACTCAACGGCAAGCCCCCCCAGTCCTCTGAGCCTCCCAAGTGCGGGGAACGCACCTCACAGCTCTCCACCTGTGTCACCAAACCCTTCCCTATCCCATAATGGTGATGGGGTGGGAGGCAGTAACCCCTGCCTGTGACCGCACGTCAGGTCTGAGCTTCAGAACCATTTCCGGGGCCATCTCCTGTGGAAACGTGCAGAGGGGAGGACATGCTTTGATCGCCCTCCCTTTGATGTTTGGTCCCCCTATATTGATGCCTTAGGAAGCTGAAGGTAGAAGATTCCCATTCTAACATCGTTACAGTGTTTCGAAGATAGGATATAACACTAACATTCTAGAACTGAACCTTTCCATATCCAGAGTCTGACAGGGAAAGGATGAGCCCCAAGTGGTATCAGAGGGGATGTGGGGAAGAAAGGAGTCAGGGGGACTCCTGGAGAGCGGGGAGGCCCAGGGAGGTGGACATCACCCTGGCTGGTGCTCCTCCCATCCCAAGTCTCAGCCATAGGTTTCAAAGACAGAATTCTGACCGTCCACATCTCAGCATCTCAGACGGGTATAATGCTTCTACTTGGCAAGGTAAGAAAGAAACAGGTCATTTCCGTTTAGTTACCTCTAGTGAATTATTTAGCTACCAAGGATAAGGAGTTTCAGGATATTTAATACTTATCAATGAGCACAGCTGTGAACAGATATCTTCAGTTTGGTGCTAAGTTTCTAAATGAAATAACCCCTAGCTAGTCCACCTCTCGCTGGGTAGCTGGCGTGGGTGGCTGTAAATCCTGCGGGTCCCCGAAGGCCCACGGACTCCTCTGCCGCCTCACTGTGTTCTTGTCTTCCCGCTGCCAATGAGGCTCCTGGGATCTGGGGAACACGCCCTCTACTGTGTGCTCATCTTCCCTCCTGGCCAAAAATACTCCTTAAAGACACTAACTCTCTTACTTTAGAGTTTTTGTTTCCCCAATATTACTAAAGGTAGAGAAGGGGCATGACGAATCTTGTTGAATATTAAAGTATTTTTAAAAATTGATCGAAATTGATTATATAGAAAAACAAGTGTTAGAATTCAAGCACAGAATGACAACAGCTTGAAATAAAGAATGGAATAATATATTTTTTAAAAAGAATGCCTTTGTATATTCACTTGGATTCTTGATGGATATGTTTAGATGCAAAGTTTAGGGGAAGAAAGAGGGATAAGACAGGACACTATATTATTTTCCAAAGACATTCATATTTTAAGTGGGGATTAATTTAAAAAATGCATAAATTACTTTAACCATGTTTCTATTCTTTTGACATGGAACATATTATTTTTAAAGGGAAAAGTTTCATCTTCACTGAATCGAAATTTTGTTTCAACAATGTCCCTCTAAGTCTTTAATGGGTCAGTGGATTTCTCTAGAAATCCAGATTCAAGCCAAATAAAGCACAACAGCCCTGAGGGGAAAGGGACGATAATGAAAGCAAAGTGCAGAAATGCAAAGAATTAAATCATCCTATTGATTCATTTAACCAGTATATTGGAGCACCTAGTCTCTGCCAGCTCTGTTCTGAGCTATTGATATTCAAGAGTGAATAAGTTAGATTGGGTTCCTCTCTCTAAGACTTACATTCTAGTTAGGATGGGGGGGGGGGGGCAGGTAACAAACCAACCACAAATATCATTACTGCTGGTGCTGGGCATGATAAGGTGGGTGTGGCAGCGGCTCTTTGAAGGGGTGATGTTTGATCTGAGAACTTTAAAAAAGGCCATGGGAATGTCTGTGTGTAGAACATTCCAGAGAAATCTGTCCTAAGGTTGCATGGTAAAGGCAGTGTTGGTATGTGGGAGAGACAGCCAGAGGGCCAGTGGGACCGGGGAGGAGTGGGGAGAGCCGACAGTGGTAACAGATGGGGTGGGGAGGTGGCGGGGGAGAGGGCCCTCCCTGGAGGTCAGGTGGAGACTTTATTTTAACCACAGCGGGGCCACAAGAGCAGGGTCTAAGCAGGGGTGTGTTTACAAGGTTTGCTCTGCCTCATGTAGAATGCACTCTAAGATCCTAATGATGAAAGCAGGGCAAACACAGTGGCCTGGCAGGAACCCAGGTGGGAAACAGCAAAGGCTGGGACAGGTGTGGAGGCAGCAAGAAGACGAGCTCTGAAAGGCTGGCTGCTGGACTGGGAGCGAGGGACAAAGAAACGAGAGGCGTAAAGGATACAAACAAGGATCACAAGTATTTATGCCATCACCATCCTCATAAATATACCTTACATCCGTGTGAGGTCTGAACCCTTACAAAATACACTTGCTCCTTTAGCTCTCAGATCAGCCCGTGAGGTAGGTTTCATTACTCCTATTCCTCTGTCATCCCCTGCAGTTTGTTCCACGATCAGGCAAACTTTGCTTGTCTTAACAATAGTCTTAATAATCTTGCAAGAAAAAGCATTTGACTATTTTTGTAGACTTACAAAATGTATTTGACTTCAAATAATTATGCATTTGACAATGATAATTATGACTGTTCAATGAATTTCCTTTAAAGACTGAGAAATTACAGAAGATATTCTACAGAGAAGAGTGTAAAAATACACAATCTCCTCCCCCCTTTACAATTATGTCAAGTCACTACTGCTGTCTCTGTTGAGAGCAAATGTTTTTTCGTATTTTAAATTCCTTATGTTTGGGACTTGCATATGTGGATAACTAAGGAATTAAAATCACTTTATTTAAATATGTAACCCTTGCTTATTCTGTCTCTACGCCATAGGCCAGCTTTTCCTATGTTGCGTTCCACGTTACCTACATGTTATTTAAGACCCATATATTATTCTACTTGACTCAAAAAAAGCATGTAATTTCCTTAAGTTAACCATTATTTCATTTATTTGGCTTCTCTTTTACAATAAATTAAAGATAAGGTTCTATTTAACATTACTTAAAGTCTTCGAAACTTCCCATGATATCACCAAGAAACTATGTATTTTGATTTTAGATAATAGGTCACAAATGAAGTGGGAAATTAATTATAGTGATATGTTTTATATGTTCTTGTTGAATACATATGGTAATTTTATCTACTTAAAAGAAGGAGTTGCCTAGAGACAGATTGTTCAATGCTGTAAACACGACTGACATGTAGCTATTCTATATTTGCAAATAAAATACTTCATGCAACATTTGGGACATACTTATACTAAAAATGTATCTTTTGTTTGGCTGAAGTTAAAATTGAACTAGATGCCCTTTAATTTTATTTGCTAAATCTGGCCACCCTAGGCTATTAAAATTAAAACTATTTAAAATTAAATATAATTAGAAATTCAGATTGTCAGTTGCACTAGCTTTGTGGCAAGTGCCCAGAAGCCAGACACTACTAGACACTACTACTGACAACAACAATAATAACAATGGCTGACAATTTTGGATTGCTTTCTACGTGGCAGACGCCGTGCTAAACATCTTAACCACATTCCCACATCATTTTGGTTAAAATCTGATGATATGGGCACTGTTATAGTAACAGTGCATCTACGGCTGTGAAAACCGAGGCTCCCAGAAGTTCACTCACTGCCCCAAGTTTGCTGGATGCGATGCCGTGGCACCAAAAGCATCACAGACAAGGTGCCTGACTCCAGACTCCTGCTCCATCCACACCCGCCACCGATACTGCCGAGACGGTGAAGAACTTTCACACTGGCACATCGTAGGATTTTACCCCAAGTACTGACCAGCTTAACGTTAGTAAATTTAAAGTATATGCCATTTCCGTTAACTTAGATGAATGGTAGATTATTACAGAAATATGAATCAATAGGAAATATGTAATTATGTTTCGAACAGTATAAAATGCCTTCGACATGCACGGCAAAGCTCTAGTCAATTGTTCTTAGAGTTTAAACGGGAAAAAATGATGAAGGATGACAAGTCTAAGGTGGCTATTCAAATAAAATGAAACGAGACCTCTTTTTTCTACATAAGAAAGATTTTCCAGGGAAAAACCCAGAGGCAGTGTCAAAGGCAGCATTTCTCTGTCCTTCTACAGCTCCCGTCCAAGTGACCCTAGCTCTGATGTCTGAGACCTGCTGCCTGAGAAGCTGGGTTAGAAATATCAAAGCAAAGGGAGAATCCGCCTGGAGAATTCAGAGGTCAGAGACAGAGGCTGGCAGAATGCGGCTCCCGGGTCTGGTGACATGAATGCATTACCTAATGAAAATGCCACCAAAGTGAGGCAGACAAGAATCTCAAAACGGAGGTGGCGAGTGAGGATGATGGTAATGAGAAAAAGCAGGAAGGCAAGCTTGAACTGGAGTAGAAGGACCAAATGACACAGGACAAAAAGACCCCACCTGCAAAGCCTAGAGTTTTGTTCTGTCACTAGAATGGCCAGGAAGCTTGATCAGACAGCTTGCTTCCCTGGAGATACTTTCTCTGCAGTCCTCTTGAAAACATCTAGAGAGAAGTCACCCTGCCAAGATCACAGCAGAGCTGGACACGTGCACGTGCTCCCTTGGAGTCTTATTTTCAAGTCCCGCCCCTATCCCCCAGCCAGTGCGTCTCACCTTTTCTTCTGTCTCTGTCCTTGGTCTGCCCTCCCTTTCTGGCAGCCATCTTCCCTTCTCCTCTTTCTCCTTTCTCTTCCTTCCTCTGTCTTACTTGATCCTACTGTTTACTTTTTATGATGACAATTTTTTATAACTGATATAATCCACAATTTTTGACCATTCTTTGTTTTCGGGTCCAAGTAAATGAATAATCACACTGGAGTTGAATTTTTGCCGCAGCTTTCTAATATATGAAATTAAAACTACCTTGATGCTAAGTTGACAATTAAAAGGAATATAACTTAGTCCTATGGACTTTTGCCAAAACGGAACTTCAAGGGATGGTCATTTGAGCCTATACTGGAACTCTTAAAATAATAATATTGAAAGATTTCATTTTAAAATATGACATCAAAAAGTCATCACAGATATTTACAAAACTGGATATATTTTTGTGATTTTTGAATTCTCCATGTAAATCTGGTAATGCAATTGCAGTGGAAAGAAAAATACCTTTTCTTCTAGAAAAAGTCTTTAGATCCTTGATATGTGTAAGTGACCTAAGTTCTGGCAACTCTGAAAACATTCTAGGCCTGCCTCTTAACTTGGTTTTATTTATTTGCCTCCATTCCCTTCTGCAAATTGAAGACCCCATCAAAGGTCACATCTCATGAAGAACTGTACATATTTTATCATTTTGGTAATCAAAGAATATAGCTCCCTACACACATAACTAAATCTTGACTTGTACCTTTTCGGAAGCAATTATTATTTAAATTTAGCATTTGAGTAGGTAAAAGTAAGTAAAAAATAGGCAAAGGAAAGTTTAGGAAAGGAACTAAACGTAGTATTAATTACCTTTCACTGACGTGTTAGCTGATTTAGTGTAGCAAGTCTTAAAAGTAAGTCTTACTATCCTGAGTTTGCAGATAAAGAACGTGAGTGCCAGAGAGTTTAGGAATTGTTTCAGAGGTAAGAACAAAGGAAAAACTAACCTGACGTTCAAATTCAGTTCTGTAGTAGTCTCAGGTCTGTGCTTGGCCCATTCTATTATGCTTTAAGGGTTAATGCAATCAAAGTTTCAATGAGAATGCTCACGATGCAAGAAAAAGAGATACAGTGCTTCAGCTAGAGGGAAAGGGTGTAAATTAGGGAACATCATATTCTTATTATGCAGTTCCCAGGTTCAGCAGTATCTAAAAGTTTCCAGTACTTGACTTCCCAAGGGATAATTCAGTGTAGGACATTTGGAATGATAGCTTTTAAGTGTGTTTGTTCTGAGATGCTAAAGTGGTTTTTGAATTGTCTCCTGGGGAATTAGTGAGTGATTTGAACTAAAGAAAGAATTCAAAATTAAAGATAGTTTGATTAAATGGAGCAGGTCAACTGTTTACACTGAGAGTGCTCATCTTAAAATTTAGGAAATAAAAACTACATAGTGAGTAATGGTACAGCCTCCAAGTAGGGTGGAGTAGTTGTGGGGAAAAAAAAAAAAAAACTGATCAGAACAAACACTTTGAAGGAACATGGGAGGACTGGTGACTGATGCCATTCAGAATGGCATCTTAACCAAAGGATCAAATGCTGCAGTGGAGAGGATGAAGAAACAAGGAGAGGCAAAAATTTAATTATTCATGCTATAAACACTTGTGGAAAATTTCTAACAGTCACGAAGAAGGTACACAAGCAAGATGATGGTAAGAATATAAGTCACTCATGCATTCTTGCAGAGACTTGGAAAATCAATTTAGTTTTATGTAAATCTGAGCCAAGAATTCATTATCTGTTGTGGGTTGAATAGTGTTCCCCAAAATTCATGTGTTGACGTCCTTATCCCAATACCCCAGAATGCCCCTTATGTGGAAACGGGATCATTGAAAATGCAATTAGTCAAGTTAAAATGAGATCATTAGGGTGGGTTCCTAATCCAATATGACTGTGTCCTTATCAAAAGGAGAAATTTGGACACACACACACACACATATACACACGTACACACACACACGCACACACATACACACGGAGAACACCATGGGAAGATGAAGGCAGAGACTGGGGTGATACAAAGACCAAGGAATGCCAAACACTGCCAGCAACCACCAGAACTAGGGAGAGGCCTGGAGCAGATTCTCCCTCACAGACTCAGAACCAACCTTGATCTTGGACTCCTAGGCTCCAGGCTGTGAGACAGTTTCTGTTGTTTAAGCCGCCCATTTATGGTACTTTGTTATGGCCGACCTAGCAGACCAATAAAGTATCCAAGGATGTATTTCTCATCTGGTTTTCTATACAAACTGTATCTTTTATAATAAGTCACCCACATACACTTTGCTTTTGAGATCAGAATCAAAGTAAAATGAAGAGCTCATCTCTCTCACATGAATCAGGTCCCTTTTTCTTAATAACACGATTTTTTCAAAGTCAAAAAGTGCAGCAACAAATTAACAATGGAATATTAGAAAAGGCAAGTATCTGAAATCCACTTATACTGTATAAATCTCAAATATTTCATATGAATGTATGCCCTGTTAGATGATTTGTGATGCATTTCACAAATTCAAAAGTAACAAAAATGGTATATGAATAAAGCAAACATAGGCAAAGAAAGTCTGAACAAGATTTGGTAAAAATGTATGTTTCTTAAAAATATTTATTCTTTAATACTCTAAGCCCTCCTTTATTTTGTGGATAAATCGAGGAGAGACCTATGTCATATCTTTTTTTATCATCACCTCCAGGCATAGTTTTTAGCACATTGTACATGGACAGTAAATGTTTCTCAAGTCTGTAAATAAACAAATAAAGCAAAATAAAATCTTACGGACAACTGAGTATATATGCATAAAAAAGAGATGAGACGAGATGTATTGAGATTTATAGATAATTCACATTATTTAAAATCATCTACCTGATGATTCTGAACTATGAAAAGTTTAAAAACAGATAAAAGGCTTAATTCATTCCTCTCCAAATTAGACTCTAGTGAGACAGGGTTGCAGTCAATGCCAATTTACTGCTACCTCCCTTTGGTACCTGAATTTATTACATATAAAATGTAATAATTTTATGAATATTGATTTTGTGTAAAAAATGAATTTGGTAAATTGATATATTGGATATTTGATACAAACATACAGTGCAACCAAACACAAACTTTATTTTTCATTTAAAATTTCAATTTTCTTGAGAAATCAATCTTACTTGGTTTTATATTATGCAAATCTGGCCCAGTTTGAAGTAATCAAGAAATTACTTTAATTCAGCTACTTATGGATTAAAGCATTATATTTGCTGCTAAAGAAACCCAGACTATGTGATTCTTAGTAGTTTCTTCTTGAGTCGCAAACAAAATCACATAAAAATGTGCTAAGTCTAAAGCCAAACTATCCATTATAACTAAAAATTTTCTCACAAACCTGGACAAAGAACCGTGCATCTAATATATTTGAAAAAATAACCTTCTCGATTTAACATATATTTATGGCTATGTCAAACTAACAACGTATACCTAATATAGAAGGATGTCTAGAAATCCACCCTTTTACTGTGTGCCTAAATAACTAAAATAACAGTAAGAATTCTTAAATGAATTTTAATAAAATTTCTGAGTTTACGTAGAAAAGAACAGTACATATTTAGAATAAATACAATGGGAGAAACATTTTTTAGTGAGAGTTGCATGGAAATCACCATTATAAGTTAGGCAAAGTTCTTTTAAAAAGTTATTTTCTTCTTTTTCTTTATAACGGGAGTAAAAGAATTAGTTATACCTAGATCATCAGCTAAGTAATTACTGCTTATTGAGTACTTTCCGCTATATTGCCACTGTAATTGCCACCAACTTTGACCCGAGGAAGGTAATATATTATGTTTCCCAGAAAAAATGATATCGTAAACACACACATCAAATGTAAGACACAATTCAGTTTGGGAAATGCTAAGATGTGACTCTCGGATTCAAGAGCCATGGTGTTTTCTAAGTACTGTGCTAGTTGTTTCGCACAGTTACCTCACGGATACTTGCAAGATCTCATTAGGTGAAAATTACCACCTTCCTTAACATACAGATGAAGAAACTGAAGAGGAGGATGATTAAACTACACACGAGAGGTCACAAAAGTAGCGGTGATGTTACAGACCACCTCTTTATGCCACTCTACATGATAACCTGCAGCAGGAACCAGTACTCGTTAAAAGTACTAATCCTAGAAAGGATTAGGGGACTGGAGATACCATTTGAAATCCTATGAGCTCAGGAATTGAATCTCTCAGCCTCAATCCTCCTTTTAAAATCCACTGTCAAGTCATCTTTCACTTTTTACTTTCTCCACATACTCCTTACTCTCCTCTCCATTTCACTTTTAATTTGATGATTTGATAAGAAAAGGCAGACTGCATTTGCTTCCCGTCTGTCTTCCTATCTATCTATCTCATTAAAAAGTCAAAATCAATTGTGAAAGCAATGATTGGTTTGCATGGGAATGAATTCCTGAGAATTCTGATACGTTTCATTTTCTTTTGTTGGGGCCGGGGAGACCTATATGCACCAGGGACTGGGCCCCATCAACAAAGTACTCCCATGCCACCAAATTACGAATGATTTACTCATGTTTGTGACATAGTCATTTTGTTAGTTTCTGCAATTTTCTTGCTCGAATCTCAGACTCTATTTCAATTCCATCAATATATTCCTGATTTCTTCAGCAAAAATAAATTAATTAAATGCTATATAATCAAACCTTATTTATAAAAATAGTTATTTTCCGTGCTATACAAATTCTCTGCTTCTATGACATTATTTTGGAATTGGTTCTGGTTAGCTCCCCAGCTTGCTTGAACTTAAGAAGCTCTTTACCCTCCAAGTCTCAGTTTTCTCACATGGGATATAGGACCAATAACAACTACCCTTACAATGAAGGGGAATAAAAATACAAAAAGCGCCTACCATGTCTTCCAGTCAGAGAAAATCAAGTATATATAAATAGTTGGCAAGAGAGCTACCATGAATCTGGATGTGAGAGTAAGGTTAGGGCACTTTTTATAACATAACTTTAACTTTGTAGAAACCATAGCCATTAAAATAAACAAACCTAGCAGGTGAGGGTCACCTTGGCACGAGGGGACATTCAGTCATTCTCCTCTCACATATTTTCTCAACAAGTTAAAATATCACTTTAGTGGCAGATTTACGGTTCTGTACCTAAATAGTTTTGTTTATTCCTTCCTACTAATACTTCTGTCTAATTTAATTTGTGCTTACTCAAAGCCCAGAATAAGCTCTTAATCAAAATACAGAGATTTCAGTCCACCTCATTTTATAGATGAAAGAACTGGGTTCTTGAAGACTATAGATAAAACGGGTAGTCAGTGAATGAGCAAATAATATAGTTCTCCTAGTTTCTGGTTGAGTTCTCTTTCTATTACACTGTATTCTCTTGGTTTATTATTCAGTGCCCTCCTGATATATTGTTTTATTTAAAAAGCCTGTACAATTAAGCACACCTTTATCAAAAGCATAAATAAGATGCAATTTTCTATACAATGCCTGGTTCAATAAATTTTGGTTGAATGCATTAGTGCAATTTATGGTGGAAAATATGAGCTACGTTTGCTCATCTATAACTCTTAGTAAGAGCCTTTGTTAGCCATCTTTGAGTCTGTGAGACTTAAAACAGTGGGAAGCCCAAGAGTGGCTCTGGTAGAAGCTATGCTATGTATAATTTACATTTCAAAACTTCCAATACCTTGCAAATGTTAATCATGGTGAACATCCATTTGATAATAGATGATTCAAAATCTGATTTCCATTTCACAACTGAGAACCTCACTCAAAAGGAAAGCAGAATGAACACAGACAAAAAAAGGGTAGGATAAAGGACCTGGGAGTCAGACACTCAATTTAGATACCAGCTCTACTACCTACTCAGTAGTAAGAGTATGTGGGCAAAGTACTTCACATCTCCAGGTCTTCAAGCATGTGTGTATGCGTGTGTTTGTGTGTGTATATGTATTGTGTGTGTTGGCATGTGTGTGTATACATACAATTACTGTGTATATTTCTGGTATATATACAGATATATCCATATATACACACATATATACAACTGAAATATCAGAATTAATAATATTTCATAGAAATATTGGGGAATTTAGATTAGATGATGTATATATAAAATAACTAAGAATGTTTGTTATACAAAAACGCTCAACAGCTCGTAGCTTTCATTTAGTTTTTGTAAATTACATGGTGTTTATATTTGGAATCATTTTGCATTTGGAGGGTTTTTATTTTTCTAATTGGCCTGGTTTTTATATTTTGCACGTTGTGCCCCTGCCTGTATCCCACTTCACTTGCCTACTCCATTGTCATATACACATTCTCTCCTCCTTGGCCTTCCCCTCCCCTGCAACTTGCTTCCTTCCCCCATTTTTTATCTGTTATTTTATTTATCTGTATGGTCAAGAAGCTAGGACGAAGCTAGTATGATCATTATTGATTAATGATCAATAATAAGGGAGAAAGAAAGGATAAACAATTTGGTATATTGAGACAATCTTGGTTAGTTTTAGAGAATGTCTAAATAACGATTACACAGAATGTTAAGTTACTTGTCTAAAGCCACATATCATGGCTATAAAAACTAAAATTGTAAATATAAAGAACCAATACGCCTAATTTTTAAGTACATAACATTTCAATAGAAATACTAGCCCCAAGATAAGATTTATAAGACTTCTGGTATGTTTTATTTGAGACTACTAAATAATTCTTTTGTAGCAATGGATTTGTGAAGAATACCTTAGGTGAAGATACTAATATATCAAGTATCTCATTTAAATGAAAAAAATTCCAAGAGCTAACTTGTAATGAACTAGAGCCAGCAATATTAATTTTTAATCTTGCATTCATAGATTAAGATGGATAATTTCATTTTGAACTTTATGCCTTACTGTAGTGAAAGCTTATTTGTATTTTCTGGTATTTGGCCATGTATTTCACCTATAATTACTCTCCTACCTTGAGCATATCCATTTTTCAGGCTTTAGTTAAATATTTTCAATTAAAAATTGGCTGCTTCTGTTGGCTGCTACTGAACATTTTATTGGTTTTAAATGCCTTTATTTATCAAGAAAGCTCTCATCAAAATGTCTATTGAGGAGGAAGGAAGGAATTTCCATTTTTTCACAATATCTATACACAAATATAAAAGTAAATAGAATCATTAGCTACAAATTGTTATAAATTGAAATAGTGTTTGACTTGAAACCCTGTTTTCCTTTGGCTGCATTTTATTCTTGACTCTTACACTCTGTGACTTGAACTATTTCAATCCTCTCTTAGCAAACAACTTCACTCTTCCCTATACCATCTTCTGCATAGCAGCAAATTCAAAATCTCAAAATGTGAAATATCTAGGGAAAAGTCCTCTGCATTCTTATCCCATCCATTCATGTTTCCAGTAATATAATATATGCAAGCCAATTACACTGATAAAATCTCTATCCTTTTTATACAAATAGTATCAATACCACATACACTGTTACATATTTTGGCTTTTGGTTTTGTCTGTTTAGTTTTTTAACATTTTTTTTTTGAAATCTCTACAAGTCAGTTCATAAAGGCTATCCTCATTATTTTTTAATAGCAATTACTTACATGCCATTAAATAAATGTGTTATAATTTATTTAACCAGTCTCCCGATGATAGAAATTTAGGTTATTTCCTATCTGTCCTTATTACAAAAAAATAATGTAATGAATATCCTTGGACATATATAATTTTTCAAGTGTTCTGGTATATGCAAATCACTGGTCAAGGGATATATGATATATAAATTCAGGAGATAACTGCCAAATTACCCTCCAAAGGGGCTGTGTCAATGTACATATCCAACAGCAATTATAATCTACTTTTCCTGAGTCCACCTCCTATCTCGTGGTCCCTGGTTCAGCCAGAAAAAGCTCTGTAACCACTCACCATAGTACTACCTAGGGTCACTTTTCTGTTTTCAGAGGCTGAACCTTGATTAGAAGAAGAGAATTCCATAATATAAAACTCTATTATCCTGAATCACCTTGGGTATTAGTCTGTTCATAGACCCCCTTTCTAAAACAGCCAACTGAAAGGTCACAATCCTCTCTGGCCATATTCATGCTAAGCAAGAATTTCCATGGGCTGTGTAGTATCTTGTCCGGGATGAAGGAGGGAAAACAGGGTGAAGGTACATTTGGAAAATCATTATTGTTTTCTTCTGTCTAATTGAAACAGGTGATAAACTGTGTTCATTTCAATGGGTTTGCATTGGCTGAGACGGGAAGGGTCCCTAAAACTATGCAGCCATCTGGAACAAATACATAAGAAAATCACAACAGGTTGTGAACTGTAATAAACACACACACTGACCAATTCAACTGGTCCCATGTATCTCTGTTTGAAAGGAAATCACACCGCATCATTTACTAAGGCAGGGAAAGAGTGAGTATGTATATATATATATATACACACACACACACACAATTGTTGATGACACTGTGTCAATGTTGAGAGTATGAAATTTTGGAGTCACCAGATTTGATGTAAATTTGGTTGTTTCACTTACTATACAAATGACATTAGCTAACTTACTAAATTTTCTTGACTTTTAATTTCATTCTGCAGAAGTAATGATGTGAGCTGCAAGTACTATAATTAATACAGACAACAGAAAGTTTAAACTATCACTTTCTATTACAAAGCTTATTATGGCAAGTGTCCTCTCTCCACCCACTTCTGACTCACCAGTCTTGCTTCTCAGAAGTAACCACTATCACCCATTTTAGTTGTTTCTTTTCATATTTAAAGTTATATCTCTAAAAAAAGAGCTCTTAAAAATTAATTCTTAAATTATACATTTCAGAAATTTTCTACTCGTTTTTCATTATGGCGGATGAATATTCTGCCCTCTCAAGCAATATCTTACTTAAATTAAATATTAGCTTGTACAATTTATAAATATTTAAATATTGTTCCCTGCTGGACCCCAACATTGTAATATGTATTTATCCAATGTACAAACTTTGCTTTTCTTAGAATTAACAGTTGGCTTGAATCTCTTCATTTGCTTAATTTTTTTAACATACCCATTGTGAAAATTTCCCAAAGACACCTGTAAAGGCCCTATCATCTAATCCACTTATTTTCAAATGCACCAGATAAACTATAAATTCTATCTTCTTTTTGTTTGTTTGTTTTGTTTTGTTTGTTTGGAGTCCTTCACCCTGGAACTTTTTCTAGTCCTGCCCCACAAGGAACCTCTTTTTTTTTCTCTATTAAACTCCTGTTTCCTGTATCTCCTGCTTTTTCTTTCATGGTTTAATTCATTGTTTTGGTGGAGTATAGCTTCTGAAGTTTCATGAGAAATACTGAAAGAGAGGTAAAAATTTCTTTGAGAATTTTACATGTCCAAAAATATCTTTTTCTCTCACTCATTGATAGTTCGGCTGGCTATATAATTACACTAAAAAATATTTTTCCTTCAGAAATTGAAAGGCATTTGTTCTGTCTCCTAGCTTCTAGTGTTGCTCTTAAGACATTTAATTAAATCTGATACATTTGCATGCACCTTTTTTCTTTTTTAGATGTTGTTGGTTCACACTACTATGTTTGACAGTGTGAAATTGTGTGGTCTTTTTTTTTTTTTAATGACTTAATTATTTTATTTATTTATTTATTTATTCTTATTCAGATGTGTGGTCTTTTTAATCTGAAGATTTGTGTTTTCCAATTCTGGGATATAGTATTGAATTATTTCTTTCTTTGATAATATTTCATTTATTTTCCTTTGGTTTCCCTTTCTGAAATTCCAAATAATTAGATCTAAGACTTCCTGGATTGTTTTATCTCATTTACTAATCTTTTCTTTACTATTGTCTACCTCTTTCATTTTCATGGTATTTTTGTGAAATTCTCTGAATTTGTCTGTTAAATTTTTTCAGTGATTATATTCCCAGTTTCCAAGAGTTCTTTTTCAGTTGTTTGACAAATTATTTCATATCCTATCCTATCCTTATCTTTTAATGCAGCAGCATGTACCTTGAGTCAGTTGTGTTTGTTGTGGGCTCCCAGGTTTTAGTGTCACTAGGTCTTTTGTTTGGGGTTCTTGGGTTTATCCAAAGAAGAACTTTACAATCTCTAGCTTTGGGGAATATTTGCGTGGCCACAGGCATTCTCAGGTAAAGTGATAAGAAGACTGGGAACCCCACCTTTCAGTGTGTAGAATGTGATAAAATCATTGTGTTTTTATTTCTAAACTTTACCCTCGAATTTGAGATACCTCTAGTCTCAATTTCTCTGGATCACTTACCCCAGAGAATAAACTGGGGGAGGGGAGGAATGGAAGGAAGACTGCTCCCTGGATGTTTAGGTCCCTACCTTTGGGTCTAACTAATGTGCAGTTTTCCTATTATCAGTCCCACACCTGGCCTGCATAATTCACAGAAATTTGTTCTTCCATAATGTTTTTTAAAAATCTTTATTGGAATATAATTGCTTTACAGTGGTGTTAGTTTCTGCTTTACAACAAAGTGAATCAGTTATACGTACACATATATCCCCATATCTCCTCCCTCTTGTGACTCCCTCCCACCCTCCCTATCCCACCCCTCTAGGTGGTCACAAAGCACCGAGCTGACCTCCCTGTGCTATGCGGCTGCTTCCCACTACCTATCTATTTTACATTTGGGAGTGTATATATGTCCATGCCACTCTCTCACTTCGTCCCAGCTTACCCTTCCCCCTTCCCATATCCTCAAGTCTGTTCTCTACGTCTGCGTCTTTATTCCTGTCCTGCCCCTAGGCCCCTAGGTTCTTAAGAGCTTTTTTTTTTAAGATTCCATATATATGTGTTAGCATACAGTATTTGTTTTTCTCTTTCTGACTTATTTCACTCTGTATGACAGACTCTAGGTCCCTCTACCTCACTAGAAATAACTCAATTTTGTTTCCTTTTATGGCTGAGTAATATTCCATTGTATATATGTGCCATATCTTCTTTATTCATTCATCTGTAGATGGACACCTAGGTTGCTTCCATGTCCTGGCTATTGTAAATAGAGCTGCAATGAACATTGTGGTACATGACTCTTTTTGAATTATGGTTTTCTCAGGGTATATGCCCAGTAGTGGGATTGCTGGGTCGTGTGGTAGTTCTATTTTTAGTTTTTTAAGGCCCCTCCATGCTGTTCTCCATAGTGGCTGTATCAGTTTACATTCCCACCAACAGTGCAGGAGGGTTCCTTTTTCTCCGCACCCTCTCCAGCATTTATTGTTTGTAGATTTTTTGATGATGGCCATTCTGACCGGTGTGAGGTATAGTAAAACTCAGTAAAACTGAGTAAAACTCATTGTAGTTTTGATTTGCATTTCTCTAATGATTAGTGATGTTGAGCATCCTTTCATGTGTTTGTTGGCTATCTGTATATCTTCTTTGGAGAAATGTCTACTTAGGTCTTCTGCCCATTTTTGGATTGGGTTGTTTGTTTTTTTGATATTGAGCTGCATGAGCTACTTGTAAATTTTGGAGATTAATCCTTTGTCAGTTGCTTCGTTTGCAAATATTTTTTCCCATATTCTTCCATATTTTGACCCCTTTGTTTATGATATGTTCCAGGCTTTAAAGATATTCTCTCATTTAAACTTTATATCAGACGTATGAAAGACATACCCATATTATTCCCTTTTACAGACAATGAAAGAGAGGTATTCCTATGGTCAAGACACTGTAAATGTCTTGGAAAGTACTTGTGAGATGGGCATGCACCATACGAGAAGGCACTTGCTTTTGCAATATTAGCAGAGTATGGAGCCTAAGGCAGTGCACTGCACAAAGTTCACAGGCCAAGTCTACGAGATCGATAGTAGCGTGTGTGTTTATATGTGTGTTTGTGTATATACATATTTACAGTTGCAATCCAAAATGGACCATGTTTACACAGTCAGGCTCAAGTATAAAACAACACAGAATTTGGCGTTGATCATAATATGAGCAAGCGTTTTTAAACAGAAGCAAAACACTGGCTTAGAAAGAAAAAAAGTGAGAAAGTGATATAACTGTCCCCACAATTTACTCCAAAGCCAAGGCTCTAACTGAGGACAAATGGAAACAACGATGCCTTTCAGCGTAAGAAAACATAAACAGATACTTTAGTGAAAACACTAGTGCAAATCTTGCAAGGCCTTACTTTTATTTTTATTTTTTCCATTGAGAGCTTATATTTGGTGATAGATTTGCAGCGGTGATAAGGCAGTTGGCTAGTTACTGTTCCAGCTGATATGTCCTGAGGATGTGTGAGGGAGGGAGGGAAAGGGGCGGTGAAGGAAGGGGGCGCTTAGTGCTGCAGAGGCAGAACCACTGAGGAGCGGTCAGAAGCTTAGGTCTACAGGGAGTCTGAGCTTCAACTCCAGCGACACAAGTGACTATCACATAGACATCTGGATAAATGACAAGTTATTCCCTTTAAGGACACATTCTCGTGCTCGCTTCGGCAGCACATATACTAAAAAAAAAAAAAAAAAGGACACATTCTCAATATCCTGCTAAACTGCAGAGAAAGAGAAAGCTGGATGTCTGTGGTATTCTAGAACAATAGGATTCAATCTTTAGTGGCAATAAAATGCGTGAAAAATGCTCTCTCTGACTGTCTATGTGGGAGCGAAAGTTAAATTATTAGTCAGGAAAGTAACCAGAACTCTGCTCCCTTCCAGACATTATAAATTTCTTCTTTCACCCTGTATTTCTTTTGCTAGGAATACACGATGTGTACAGTATAAGGAAAAGCAGCTCTGCAAGACAGATTATACTGGCAGTTACTTCATTAAGCCTAATAAGGGTTCGTATTATACTTAGATTTCTCACTTGAATTTCTCTGAAGTAGATGAGTTCTATCCTGCAAAGATTTCCCTGTCACATTCATTTCTTTATGCCTACTGCTGTCCCACAACCCCCCACAAGAGCTCTTCTCAATGCAAATTTAAATGTAGCATTTGATGCAGTCTTTTTCATTTGATAACTTGAAAGCAGGATTAGTCCTGAGCAAAACAGTGTCATCCAGAAAAACGAAACAATGGATTTTTTAAATGAGAAAATATAACTCCAGCCCCTACTCATACAGAACAGGCTATACTAGAACGAGTACGTGTCCTCAGGACGCTTCAAGGATTGGCTACACTGATGGTCTTCCATTCTTTGATCTTCCTATCTTCTAACCTAAAACATCAACCAGAAAATGTTTTTCTCTTAATAGTTTTAACCTCATTCGTATTTGAATGCAACTGCTTAATTGTTTAACGTACGTGGGGAGAGAATTTCGTCCTGTGGTTTTTAGATTAAGTACATCCATATGAATATTCTGTCGCTTGGCCATTCACACAGGCTAAAGTAAACCTAATGATCTGGCAAAATTTAATTTCCTTACTTTCATGAGTCACACAAATGATGCATCCTATGTCAGTGATAAAGAGACTGAGCTAGATTTTATGTATAGTAGGGCTTTTTCATTACTTGTGGTTGTTTCATTTTGAAATCCCTTCCCTCTTGAAGCAGAGCCCAACTCTCACCACCAAACTGAAAATTCTAGATACTCTCTTTCCACCCATGCCCCACAGATAGGGCACTAGGGCACAGCTGAAGGACTTTGGCTCTGCCAACCACAAGCACTCCCTTCCTACTGTGAACAGGAAGCGAATGAGGTAAAATGGGAGGGAAGGCATGAACCAGTTCTGGTGAATGTTTACAGCCACAGCAGTGCCCACTGTCCCAGAGATGGTGATGGTGACATCTTCGTATGGTTGGATATTTTGAGATAGCTTGCATTGTTCACAGCTGCATAGCTTTCAAACTGGGTTAGCTGGCTTTCTTAGAGTTTCGGTTAGCTTAAATCAGCCACACAATTGGCTAATATATGTTGCTTGCAAATAAGAACTCTGACCGGTATTCTGCATTTCTGTTTGCTCTTCTATTTCAGCTTTGGGACTTCTAGACCAAGAAAACACACAACAATTCCTGATTTTGGAAATGCATGTTATTCTAACACAAATAATTATCAGCTCTCCCAATTGTTTGCATGGATAGGTGTGTTTTCTGGACGGCTGCAAAGAAAGGATGAATAGAGTCAATTTTATGCCATCTAGAAAATGCTCATATAAATTTTTTACACAAAGATAATGATGGGGACCTTTGAAAGTCATGATAGAATTTGCTTCTAGGGAATAGTCTACCCTCAGGTAAAAATACATTGCTTCCATTTTTCTCCATTACATCTGGAATCAGGGTATTCTTGCTGGGGAAAAAGAGCAATTCTTATCAGAGACCACAATTACCCCTTAAAGTCACTGTCTTTATTTTTGGCTGAAGGTCTGTTTTATGCATACTTATATCTAATCTCCTGAGGAGATTATCCTCTGAGAAGATGTCTCCTGGAGGAAAATCCTTTAGAAAATTCTCATCATTCTCTTGTGAAATTGGTTTCCATTAGTTGGGATCAACAGTCTTAACTTGGATGTGGCTTTCAGAAACTCCTTTAAGCCATTTCATCTTTTAAGAAGCTCAGACTAAACATTCAACAACCCTTTTTCTACACCATTTAAAATTCTTACAGCATATTACCAGCCCAACCAGATATTGGCAGTATACCATTCAAGGTCTATTCCATAAGGACTTAGTCCCAACATAGAACATTTCTAACAGACGTTTACACTAGACCTCAGATATGACTGAAAAGGACTCCATGTAAGTAAAAGCACCTGTATCCACATCACAGACATACCAAACTTTTAGATATCCATTTCCTGTTTGAAGAGTTGACAACAACTGCTCATTAGATAACAAACAAAAATTCAACCCCCCAGATCAGCTTACCCTTGGTAAACATTCTTATTTGATATTGATAACCCTCAGCCCCATCATCATTATCTTTTGGTCATTAACACCACCATCACCACCACCACCATCGTCGTCATTATAGTCATTATAGCTTAGCGTTTACATTTAACCAAAGGCAGGGATTTTCAAAGCACACCACCCCCCACTGAAAAAAAACTCCAAGAGACCAACAGTTCTAGATTAGGGCTCTCTTTAAGTTAATTGCTCAAAAATATTTCTTTAGTCTCCTAAGCAATAAAAAATTATTGCTCTACCTTCAAAGGAACTTAAGTGTAGTGCTGTCCAATAGAAGTTTCTGTTAACAGGGTAAATGTTCTATATCTGCAGTGTCCAATAAGGAAACCACGACCCACATGTGGCTTTTGAGTGCTTGAACTATGGTTAGTATAACTGAGAAAATGAATTTTTATTTTATTCAATGCTACTTAATTTAAATTTAAAAAAGCAAGCATGGCTACTGGCTGCTCTATCAGACGATGTAAGTTTAGTGAACTATTGCTAAGAAGGTAATTTTAGAGAGGGTCACAAGATATTTGTCATTATATTATTTCCCACTCTTTTAACATGTGTTGTTTAGGATGAAAATAATATGGTTATTTTATAAATTTCTGTTTCATGATGAAATAATTGAAATGTTACCATTAATAGATGAAAAGATTGTGACTTTTATCCCCATTAATTAATTCTTTTTGGTTTCATATGTAAAAATATAGAAGGGACATTTATATATTTATATGTATATTTACATCATTTATAAAAAATATGCTGTAAATGCATATTATTATTCATTTGTTGCCTATTCCTGTGATGACAGCTTCATTGGGATTTAATAATTTGGTCAAATTTAGCAGTCATTGGCATCCAATGAGACGGACATGGGTAGGATATCAGTTATTCCAAGATGCTGTGTAGACAACCCACCTTCGATTTTTTGATAGAAGTCAAGCTTTACAGCATCAATGCAGTTCTATAAAAATCAGCATGGATACTTCCCTCCGGCTTCTAGCTCATGTGGAATAGTAGTATGTAAAAAAGCTTTCCTTAGTTGTCATGTCTCTGTGGGTTTTATTTGCTTGGGAATGACTGAATCCAGGTATCAGAAATTATTTTACGAAAGACCACCTCAAATGACAATTACTTATTTGACACTTTCTTTATCCCTTCAAATAATATGATTCCTCCTTCTGAAATGCTCAGTAACTTACCAGTCACAAAAATACGTTATAGTAGTTATATGTTTATCGTATTTCTTGAGTACACTATAAGCAAGTTGAGAGAAGAGGCTGTATCTTGCACATCATTATGTTATCCACATGGACTAAGAGAGTGCCCTTCTAGCAGTAGCTATGCCAGAAGTGTGTATACAGTTGAATTACGTGTGATATTGTGATACTGTACCAAACTCATAATCCTTCTTTTATAGAATTCCCTTTAACCTAGTGTGAAGTCTATGCATTCATGAAGGAAAGAGTAGTCAGTTGTTTATTATCCAGGAAAACGTCCATGAACATATCAAATGCTTTCTTCATCATCTTGGATGTATCTGTGTTCCAGGAGGGTTTGTATGGAGGATTTTGTAAAAATAAGAAGAAATATCTTACTAACCTGTGACAAACCCCAGGTGTTCAACAGGAGTTTCAAACAGCATTCTCAAGAGTACTACTTCTAAGTACTACTTCCTATGGAAACAGGCAGGGAGACCATCTAAAACGAGCATGCTTTTGCTATAACTATTGATCATTTTTTCTTTTTTTAATAAATTTATTTATTTATTTATTTGGCTGCGTTGGGTCTTTGTTGCTGCGCGCGGGCTTTCTCTAGTTGCGGCGAGCAGGGTCTACTCTTCGTTGTGGTGCGTGGGCTTCTCATTGCGGTGGCTTCTCTTGTTGCAGAGCACAGCCTCTAGGAGTGTGGGCTTCAGTAATTGTGGCTCGCGGGCTCTAGAGCACAGGCTCAGTAGTTGTGGCGCACGGGCTTAGTTGCTTTGCGGCATGTGGGATCTTCCCGGACCAGGGCTCGAACCCGTGTCCCCTGCATTGGCAGGCGGATTCTTAACCACTGCGTCATGAGGGAAGTCCCTATTGATCGTTTTTTCATCCACAGTTAGTTAATAAGAAACATGTGTTTGTTAACAAGAGAATATTTTTACTGGGAACAATATTTTATATGGGAAATTTTAGATGGATTTAAAAGCAAGAGAAACAGGTTTTTATATGGACTAATCACACAAAAAGTCCCCAGCCAGAATAAACAAATAAGACCTTAATTTTGTCAATCCCTTCCATACCAAAAAAGTAAAAGCTCTTTGAATTTTACCTCAATTAAATTACCTTAATCCATACATACTTTAATTAAGTCGTATTTTAATCCTATGATAAACTCACATGCTATAAATTGTACCTTGATTTGGTGATAAGGATCTAAAAAAAAAAATTGTCAAAATGGACTGGTGACTGCATTAAACTCAGCCATTTACATTTGGATTTGGAGAATTTTTGATGCCTGTATTCTCCCTTTTTCTGCTCTCCCCTGGAAGAGATATTAATAAGCAGTGACATTCCCAAAAAGGATTAAAGAACCAAAAGGAATGAACCCTAAAAATCAAACAGATGGTAATAACAGCAATAACACAGAGGCTGGGGCAATACACAGCCTAAAAAATATGTTAGATGTAAGCCATAAACACAAACTAAGTTCCGAGATCCTAAATTAAGCTGAGATCCTAAATTAAACTGAGATCCAGCATGAATTACTGAGGCCTTGAGAGCCTTAGAAATTAATTTTGAAAGTTCTTTTTCAAGATTTGATTAACAAGTAGGAGAGACAACACAGAGTGGTCCAGATGTAGGGAAGCAGAAACGTAAAACACAAAGCATCTTCCACAGCCCCAGCTTCGTTTTGGGGAGAATGAGTCTTGCCAGATGGAGGACTGCTATACTTGTAATTTTACTGTGGCATGTGCTAGAAAGATTAAAAAAAAAAATGAAAGCACTGAAAATGTCACACAGTGCAAAAGGCTTGTATGAAAAGGTACAGAGCTTTCTTTCAGCAAAAAGTCTACAAAAGCTTTTCAAATTGTTGCCTCATAACAGCTGCAGTGGTTTGATTCCTTAAATTCAAAAGATTTTCTCTTGTCTGCGATCAAAGACAGGAGCTGACTTGCTAACCCACAAACCAAACAGACACGGAGGCGTGAGGTCCAGCCAGGGCTCACTTGCATCTGGAGACGGATCACGTCCAGCGTGTTAACCCGGAGCTGAGGCGGAGGCCCTCGCCCTCCGCTTCCAAGCGGGGCAGCAGGAGCCGCAGTGTCCCTGTGGCCGCAGGAGTGCCTTCCTGACCCAGAGCTGCTGGGCAGACCCCGGCCACGCAAGGGACAGCCACTGCAAGGCAGCATCCGATGTGGCCTAGAAATGGCACTCTTACATGTATTTTAAAATTTAATTATATTCTTCCAATTTCCTTGTTCCTTCAGAAAGCAGAACATTTCAAATATTGATTATCCTTTGAGGGAAATGAACACAAACAAATGGTTTTCACTCTCTCAGAGCACAACAATATAATTGGACCTTGTTCCTTTCTTAATTCATTACATGATTTTTTTCCTTCTCTACTGTCTTCTGAGGACTCATATTTTTCTATTGAATGTAATGATATAAACTTATAATGATAAGAGTGATGTTTATTGTTTGTGTACTGCTAGGCACTGTGGCAGTGCCTTAATAAATGGCCCCATATAATCCTCATAATGGGATTGTATGGTAGACACTGTTATTACCTACATTCTATAGATGTGGCAACTGAGGGGCACAGAGATTAAATACATCATCTGAGGTCATGCACTGGATTTAAGAACGGGCTGTATAAGCCAGTGTTCATATCATTGTGCTATCATAATCTTACCTCAATTTGTCATCTTAGTCCCTGATAACTTAGTAAACAACATAGTATGGAGGTAAGAGCATGATAAAATGGAGAGTTTAAATTAACCAGCATATACAATACGTGTGTCATATATTTACCAGTAATCTTTCTGTATCTACATTTTTAATGAAAGGGTCAAATGACTGCATGACCCAATACCCTAAACCTTCCTGCATGGGAAGAAACAAGATACTTGAAAATTTTTAAAAAATAACACAATGGGTAGTATGCTGTATAGACTAAAGGAGAGAAGTGTTTTTAAATAACTAAGTGAAAAGAATAAAAATCAAGATGGAGAGAGAGATAGAACAGGATTTAGGAAAAGATCTCATATGTGGGTCAGAAGCCCTGGACAAGGGACCCGTTTTTAGCTTTTACGACAAGTGGGGCCTGAAACAAGTTACTTCAACTCTGTGGATTTAAGTTGACTTCATATAAGAAACAGATAATCACTAAAGCTCTTAATTTGCATCTTTTAATTCTGCAATTATAAATTTTAATGTAAGGAATCCACTTCATGGCCAACATTCCACTTACCATTGACCATGAGATATGATGATGAGTGAATCTCTGTAAAGCTTAGAGTCAACAAGGCCCAGAGCTGTCCTTCTGGACTCTGCTGGCTTTTTCTCCCAGCTTCTTCCCGCCATGAGAGTGGACCCCCTGAAGCTGCCCTAAATTATTCCTTCCTCACAAATTTGGGCAGCTCCCTAATCTGAACAGAATGTTTACCTCTCTTGTGTATCTGTGTTCTGCTTTGATATTCCCAGTTTATCTCCTATGAGTTTGACATAAAACTGTCTGTATCAGTATTATTCCCTACTTCGAATTCCAAGATTCCAGGGATTGGATGGGGTCCATGGCAACATTCTTTGCCTATGTTGTTTGTACCTGAAAGAGTTTCATTTTATAAAATGTCTCAAAAATTAACCAGGTTCTTTGATAAAGAGGAATTTCCCTCCAGTTGTGGTCATTTACAATTAGCTACGGTCCATAGAAAGGTAAGTACAGCAAGTTGAGTGTTTTGCAACTTTTTGTAACAATTTGATAATGCACAGCATTCCTGTGTCTGATCAAGGGAGTCACTTGTTGAACAAGAGTCATCACTTAGCTGGAGTGTTTTAGAACTCAGTGATGAGTTGTGTGTGGCAGGCGTGAGCTTTGTACAGTCATGTGCGGGAGACCACCAGGGGTTGTGATGTACTGGAAAAAAGTGAGGCCATCAGCACAGATAGTTTGCAAAGCACTGCTCTGTAGCGCACATTCCTGCCATAGAGACCTCTAGCAACTTTGGCTCCCCACTGTGGCTGGCCACACTGGCTGGATTAAAAGCCTCCTCTGAAGTTTTTAAATGAAAACAATAGCTCAAAAGATCGCCATGCAGGGCTTCATGCAAGGGGACAGAATTTTTTCCTGCAATTACAAGTATTGCTCCAAAGCAAAGGAAGTAAATTGATCAGTGTAAAAGATACGGCGTGCTAGCAGTTTTTTCTGATGTTGTTTTATCAAAGTTTGCTAAGTTCAATGCCTGGAACACAGTTAACTTTGGGAAGACTGATGTTATCTATAGAAATTAGGATGTCCATCTCAGGCGGTAATTGAAACCCATTTATGTCACCCTTCAAGGCAACATTAATTTCCCGCTTTGCCCTATCAATGCTTCCATCAAGACCATTCAGATGTTCTCAAAGGCATCAGACTCATTTGCACTTCTTAGCTGGAGTTATTACCAAGGATAAGACAGTGTTGAAAGGTTCAAAATTCACTGGAGTCTTTGCATTTGGAAAAGAGGACTTTCAATCACTCCGGAACAGTGCTCCCTGATTTCACCCAGGTGTAAAATTCACCCTGGAGGAGAGCATTATAGCATATTCTATTTCACTGTACCATATTTTCCTCCTTTCCCTCCCCACCTCCTCCTCAGTACATCAAGGGCCACGGCTTGATATGGGGGAGAAACTCTGCACTTAAGGTACAGACCAGGTGATATGTTTTGAAAATACCTCCTTCTCAAAAGTGGATATGCCGTGGCCTACTTGGCTGAAGACAGGAGTTGTGACTACATTTATACACAGATTCGTTTCCAGATGAAATCTCTTTAATGGCTGATAGGACCTTATGTGGGCCACAGGCCTCATCAGAGAGTGTGGTGAGTGTTGAGTCTGGAAGGAAGAGAGTTCAGCTACCAACTCTGTGACTGACAGCGGTGATGGAGGAGTGGAGTTGTAAAGAGAAATTCATTTTTACACCTTTATATTGTTTTAATGTTAGAAGGAGGGAGTGGTTCTGGAAAAGTAAGAGGGCCCAGGCCACGCTGAATAAAAATGTTGAACTTGGGAGAATCAAAATCACTGGAACCTCAGAGTTGAGAGCAAGCTTAAAGATCGTCTACTCAACCGCACATGCACACTGGAAACTGCTACAGCGTCCTCAGCAGTGTCCCTGAAGCTCACCCGTGTCGCCCACGTTATCCTCTTGAGTTCAGTTCCTCCTTAAGTGCCAGATTTCCCTGTACCTTCTGCTCATTAATTCTGGTTGTATCCACTGGAACCAAACATCAACAAAATCCCTTTTCCACCTGACAACTATATAGCTATTAGAAGCAGTCTGCCACGCTCTCCAGAGTCCAATATACTTTTTTTCTTTTTAATAGATCTTTATTGGAGTATAATTGCTGCACAATACCGTGTTAGTTTCTGTTGCACAACAAAGCGAATCAGCCATATGCATACAAATGTCCTCATATCCCCTCCATCTTGAGCCTCCCTCCCATCCTCCCTATCCCACCCCTCTAGGTCATCGCAAAGCACCGAGCCGATCTCCCTGTGCTATGCTGCTGCTTCCCACCAGCCAACTATTTTACATTCCGTAGTGTATATATGTCGATGCCACTCTTACTCCGTCCCAGCTTCCCCCTCCCACCCTGTGTCCTCAAGTCCATTCTCTATGTCTAACTCTTTATTCCTGCCCTGCAACTAGGTTCATCAGTACCATTTTTTTTTTTTTTAGATTCCATATATATGTGTTATCATACGGTATTTGTTTTTCTCTTTCTGACTTACTTCACTCTGTATGACAGACTCTAGGTCCATCCACCTCACTACAAATAACTCAGTTTCATTTCCTTTTATGGCTGAGTAATATTCCATTGTATATATGTGCCATATCTTCTTTATTCCTTCATCTGTCGCTGGACATTTAGGTTGGTTCCATGTCCTGGCTCTTGTAAATAGAGCTGCAATGAACATTGTGGTACATGTCTCTTTTTGAATTATGGTTTTCTCAGGGTATATGCCCAGTAGTGGGATTGCTGGGTCATATGGTAGTTCTATTTTTAGTTTTTTAAGGAACCTCCATACTGTTCTCCATCGTGGCTGTATCAATTTACATTCCCACCAACAGTGCAAGAGGGTTCCCTTTTCACCACACCCTTTCCAGCATTTACTGTTTGTAGATTTTTTGATAATGGCCATTCTGACTGGTGTGAAGTGATACCTCATTGTAGTTTTGATTTGCATTTCTCTAATAATTAGTGATGTTGAGCATCTTTTCATAACAGAGTTGGAGGAATCAGGCTCTCTGACTTCAAACTACACCACAAAGCTACAGTAATCAAGACAGTATGGTACTGGCACAAAAACAGAAATATAGATCAATGGTACAAGATAGAATGCCCATAGATAAACCCACGCACAACATATTCTTAATCTACAAAATTCCCCAAGTAAAGTGCCCTGACCAGCAGTATAAGCGTCACCTTCTAACTTACTAGAAAGGCAAAACCTCAGGTCTCACTATAAACCTACTGAATCAGAAATGCTGGAGCCAGAGTTCAGCCTGCACTGGTTTCACAAACTCTCCAGGTGATTCCGATGCACACTAGGACTTGAGAACTGAGCTAGAAAATCCTCAAAAGGAAGGGGAGGGTAAGCCAGGAAAGAGGAATGTGTTCATCAAGGTAGCTGGAGGATGTTGAGTAGGAAGCTCTATCCAGCGCCGAGGGCACTGCAGTTATAACCAAGAAGTGATAGGATGGGAGGAGGGGCTACATCCAGACAGAAAAGGACTGAGTCTCAAATAGAAAAAAGGAATCTTCTGCCTTTATCATCTTTCAAATTGCTGAACGCAGGCGGTGGGAGGCTGAAGTGATGCCCGCATGCCTTCATCTTCTTCTCTCAATCCCAAATCTCCAGGTATGACTGTTTGCGTCCAAATTAAATGAGATAAATTACATGCAGTGCCCGGCCCCCAGTAGGTACTCAGTAAATGTCATTATCACAATCACTTTTCAGGCTACTGATTTCTTTTTTTTTTCCATCAAAAACATTTTGAAGGAGCTACCTATTTCTATTTCCTCACACCTACTCTCTTTACTACTTGAACTCTGGTGACTATCTACAGATCTTACCAATAATTCATTAGTTTTCAAATTATCAGGGTTCCTTGACGTTTCTAACATTAATCCATTGAGCACTTCCATCTTGGTGTATATTCTCTTAGCTGTTATAACACCGCCTTGTTCTGCTTGCCCACTGCTCCCATGATTGCCCCTAGACACTATGTCTGCAGTCTCCTTTTTTTTCGTTCCCCATGAATGTAAACATTCACCATTCCTCCCTCTATAACTACGTCTTTTTTGGTGATATGATCATGCTTACCACTTTGGCCATCACTTTTTAAAGAAATTTCTAAATATCTATTTACCCTATCCTGATCTTTTTCCAAATCCACAACTGCTATACCTGCCTGCTAGACATTTGCACTGGATGACCCAGCAAAAGCAAACTAAAGTTAATCAAAATCCAGCTCCTCATATTTTCCTCTCACCTCTGACTAAATTCCTCCCTTCTGAATACTCCCTTGCTGGTAATGGAACGCTTTCTGGGGTTCCAGGCTTGAAAGACCATAGCCGTATTTTGCTCTTTTTTAATCTTTTCCCAGCATTTACTCATGTGTTTCTGCCCCACTCAGCCCTTCATCACCTCTCACCTGGACTCCAGGAACGGCTCTCTCAAACTCAAACCCCCTCCCGAGACTCACTGCAAGTACGGCTGCATGGCTGATCCTCCTGAACACAGGGGCGCCGCGTTGCTCTCCTTCCCCAGGGACTGATATCTACCTCCACCCCTTTGCTCATGTCTCTCTCTGCGTTTGAAATGCCCTCCCCATCCCCCCCCCTACTATGTCCCCACCCCAAACTCGTCCCACTTTTGTGTCTTCTCTCCTTTGTCACCAACTCCATGGAGCATCTCCTATTCACCTCCAACAAGGCATAATCTTGATCCTACAGCAGTCAGGTGGCCTCCATCCTACAAACTTGCCACTCATTAGGCCTGCCCATGACCTTACTAAATCTCCTTGAAGACGATCATGTTCTCTGTGCAATTTCATAACAGCCACAGCTCCAAGCATAATACCTATGAGTGTTAAGAGTCCAGTAATGCCTGTTGAATTGGATTTTTAAGTTCTGCATTTGACCACCTTAAAGACTGCAGCAGCAAATTAGCCAAATCAAATGATGGAAGGAACTCAGCTGGGGAAGCAGAGAGAGTCTGTTATTTTCCCAGGCATTACCCATCTGCCTGCACTGCAGTTCTAATCCACGCCCTTTTAATGACTGATCACTTTAGAGCAAAATCATGCTGTGCTGAGGGAAGTGATTCCTCCCACCTTCTGGGTAAACACACGTTGAAACACATCTGTTTACACAAAAGGTTGCATATTTGCTTTTTTTTCCATTCTGGGAGAATAATCCAGCACAATTCCATTTGTCTACAGTCAAATCCGAACTGAACACGGAGGTTACAGGAGGCATCATTTCCTAAATCCATTTGTACCCACATGAACTTGTATCCTTGTGGGTATCTCATCGTGTGTACAACGTAAAATTACCTTGGAGCCTGACAGCTGCATTATTTACTCTGAAACAACATTAACTTAAAACTGGTCTGTCATTGGACCTCAACATATATAAGAGAATCTGTAATAAAATAATGATAACGTTCATTTCTGTAATAGACATCAAGGGCAGGATTGTGAGTGCTCTGGATATCACGCACCTGACTATATGGAATAAAGTTAGCACGTGAAAATGACGTAGCTTCCTGGGGGATACTGTGCACAACGAAAGCGGCTTTGCTGACATTTCTACCTCTGCCTGCCTCCTGCCTGCCTCCTCCACCAGTGAGCTGGTCCTCATCAGCTTCCACCAGCACCCAGGACTAAAGGCAAACACAGTCCTTCTCAGCCCAGCCCAGCCCAGCCCAGAGACCCCGTGCCACATGCAGAGAAGTGAGGAGCGCAGGCAAGCTGAGTGCATACGACAGACTTCCGAATTTTCAACGCTCGACTGCATTTCAAATAGAGAAGGTTTAATATTTCAAGTTCTAGGTGTTCCTGAAAAGATACACAGAACTCAGCTCTCTGCAATGTGGTGTACATTCGATTTTCTCTCTCTCCACGGTACAGGAGAACCCACAGCCAGGCTCCTGCATGGCCCCAGGCTGCAGGAAAGCGCAGGGACGCTCACCCAGCCCCTGGGGAGGGATTTCCTGGTTCTGGGCTCTGCCCACAATGTCCACTCGCTGTTTCTCCCGCAGAATCCAAACACCTAACTTCCGGGAGAGACGGACATCAGGGATAGCCTCAATCTTCATTTTTCCTTCTCATTATGTTAATCTTACTGCCTAGTGTTGGCAAGCAGAATACGTAAAATCCTCCCTCCTGCTCTCTCCTGTGAGGGAGGGAACGGCAGCTGGAGAAGGGCTACTGACCGCAGATCTGTCAGATACATTCCTACCGCTGTTTCCTTTTTTCTTTTTCTTTTTTTTAAATATATATTTTTAACATCTTTATTGGAGTATAATTGCTTTACAATGGTGTGTTAGTTTCTGCTATATAACAAAGTGAATCAGCTATACATATACATATATCCCCATATCTCCTCCCTCTTGCATCTCCCTCCCACCCTCCCTATTCCACCCCTCTAGGTGGTCACAAAGCACAGAGCTGATCTCCCTGTGCTATGCGGCTGCTTCCCACTAGCGATCTATTTTACATTTGGTAGTGTATATATGTCCATGCCACTCTCTCACTCCGTCCCATCTTACCCTTCCCCCTCCCCATGTCCTCAAGTCCATTCTCTATGTCTGCATCTGTCTTTATTCCTGTCCTGCCCCTAGGTTCATGAGAACCTTTTTTTTTTTTTTTTTTTTAGATTCCATATATATGTGTTAACATTTGGTATTTATTTTTCTCTTTCTGACTTACTTCACTCTGTATGACAGACTCTAGGTCCATCCACCTCACTACAAATAACTCAATTTCATTTCTTTTAATGGCTGAGTAATATTCCATTGTATATATGTGCCACATCTTCTTTATTCATTCATCTCTTGATGGACACCTAGGTTGCTTCCATGTGCTGGCTATTGTAAATAGTGCTGCAGTGAACATGGTGGTACCTGACTCTTTTTGACATTTCTCCACAGAAGATATACAGATGGCCAACAAACACATGAAAGGATGCTCAACATCACTAATCATTAGAGAAATGCAAATCAAAACTACAATGAGGTATCACCTCACACTGGTCAGAATGGCCATCATCAGAAAATCTACAAACAAGAAATGCTGGAGAGGGTGTAGAGAAAAGGGAACCCTCTTGCACTGTTGATGGGAATGTAAATTGATACAGCCACTATGGAGAACAGTATGGAGGTTCCTTAAAAAACTAAAAATAGAACTACCATACGACCCAGCAATCCCACTACTGGGCATATACCCTACCTCCATTTCTTGACTATTCTAAAACATTCTCAAATGGCATATGCATTCACAAGGCTTTTGGCGTGCTTTGTTTACCCACACACCCTGGCTAACGACAAATGAAAGAAGTCATCATCAAGGACTTCTTTTCAACCTTTGAGATTTAAGGCCGTTATAAAGTCAAACTGAAACATTCAGCAGGTTAAGAAATAAAGACATTCTGGTGGAATCATAGGTACACTATGACCTAAACAGAGAGAGAGAGAGACCAAGACAGAGACAAAAGAGCCACCGAAGGAGAAGAAGGGAAAAGGAGGGAGGGAGGGGAAGAGGAAGAGAGAGAAAACATTAAAGAACTCATTACGTGGTCTTAGCATAAAGTGAAGTGTGGCACCCATATTCTTTCTGTAGTCAGAGGGCCTAGACTGAAGGAAACAAGGAGAGAAACCGCCTCTGAAACTGGATGATTTGATGGTTCATGTCACAGGAGTTTAGGAGGAAAGCCAGCACATCCTCTCCTGCTCTGGCTGCCTGACCTCAGTGTTCCGGAACCAGGGGCCAGAAGCTGGGCCCCCTGACCCGGGAGTGACACTGTGAGGCTGCTCCTCAACAGAGCCCTTCCCGTGGAGCCTTCCTGCAGGCCCCTCACAACACGTGTACCTCCCTTCTTCAAATGTCTGCCGACGGCCGTAACAGCAGAATGTGGGGAAAACACTTTGCATCCAGACAGACCTGAGATCAAACCTGGGTTTGTTTAGTCACATTCACATGGGCAAGTCGCAAAACCTCCCTAATCCTTATTTTCATCTGTAAAATGGAAGTAATAAAATGCCACTCCAGGGTTGCTGTAACAGTCTCAAACATTGCATTTAAAGCATTCAGTCTAGTCAGGTCAGATGGTTACAACCCGGGATGGATTGCAGCCGGTTTTCCCTCTTGGAAAACGGAGTTACTATACATGGTTGCTCTGAGCACATGCCTTACCCAAAAGGGTGGTTATTAAAATGATCACGCAATTTAGGATTTTCTATGCATGTATTTATCATAGATTTTCAATATTAAAAAAATCTTATAAGCCACCTAGTTAGAATTCACATCCAAAGCTGGAATTCCCTGTGCAATAACCCTGATTAATTATTGCATCCATTCATAATATTGAGCCAGTTTGTTGGGGACCTAAGAAGATGATAAATGTGAAAGGAGGCATGTGATTCCTGGGCTACTTGTTTATGCAAGTTCTGGAACCAGAGTTCCTGGCTGCTTCTGCAGGCCCTGACTCTTCAATACATCTTTTGTCCTGCAATTTCCACTGCTAGCTGTGCAGATCTCCTCCAGACCCTGAAAACTCAGAGTCTAGTGTACTGGCTCAAAAAGCCCATTTTTCGTAATCCCTTAAAATATATTAAATTCCCTAGACATGACTTCAAGGCTGGAAAGAATGTAGCTGAGAAATGCTGAAAGATGGAAACACAAAACTTAAGAGATCCTGCATATCTCTTACGTGCCAGGCATTGGGCTGGCAGCCGTCGGGGAGCACAGGCGACAGGGACATCTTCCCTGCTCTACGAAACTCATACCCAATGACCTGCGTTGACAACCTTCTGAATGGGGATCACGTGTAAATCAAAACAAATAATATCTTGGCAGCAGGATAAAAGTTAAGATAAAGCTACAAAAAACAAGATTTCAAACTAGGAAGGGAGTACTGTTTCTTCTTGGTGTTTTATATAGCACAGCAGCTTCATACACCTCATACGATCTCTTTAAAACTAAAGCTCTTACCTTTTCCAAAGAAAACGAAAGCCCTAACTTGGTAAGATACATGCACCCCAATGTTCATTGCAGCTCTATTTACAATAGCCAAGACCTGGAAGCAACCTAGGTGTCCAGAGATGGATTAATGGATAAAGAAGATGTGGTACATATATATACCACATGTATATGGTATATATATGATACATACCGCATTTCTGGTATATATGTATACACCACACAAGATGTATATATGTGTGTGTGTGTGTGTGTGTGTGTACACAACGGAATATTATTCAGCCTTTAAAAATGAAGCCTTGCCTTTTGTGACAACATAGATGGACATAAAAGGTGTCATGCCAAGTGAAGCAAGTCAGACAGAGAAAGACAAACACCATATGATCTCACTTACGTGTGGAAACTAAACACAAAACAAATGAATAAACATAACACAGAAACAGTCTCATAAACACAGAGAACACACCGCTGGTTGCCAGAGGGATGGGAGTGGGGGATGTGTGAAATAGGTGAATGGGATTAAGAGGCACTAACTTCCTGTTACAAACTACATAAGCCACAGGGATATAATGTACAGCAAACTGAATATAGTCCATAGTACTGTAATAACTTTGTAGGGTGACAGATGGTAATTTTACTTATGGTGAACATTTCATAATGTATAAAAATATTGAATCACTATGTTGTGCACCTGAAGCTAATATGACATTGTAAGTCAATTACACTTCAATTAAAAAATAAGTAAATAAAGTTCCTACCAACTATTCCAGTATCACATCCTTTATTACCCTTAGCCACGTTCAACCACTTCTTACTCATCCCATACAACGCCTCTGACAGTGGTGTTCTCTCTTAATAAGTTTCTGTCTCACTTTCTTTTTCGTCCCTTTAAGCCCCCAAGTTCAGTACGCTAATCTCTTACACTTGGTTTGAAATACTCTTTAAATATCTTGTGCTTTCATTCATTCAGCAAATAGTTTAATTATTAGATGCCTAATATGTAACAGGCAGAAGAGAGACAATCTCTGTCATCATTGAACTGTGTACACACACACACACATATGCACATGCACATGCACACACATCAACACATACATATATTTTGTGATAAGAATAAAGGGTGACACAAGAAAATTTTAAGAACCTTAAACTGGACTGGTCAACCTTTGAGCTTGCCAGGTATTACTTGTGTGATAAAAGATAGGTCAAATATGCAAATATATGAGGAAGGAAATGCATTTTCTTGAGTTACTGAGTAACAATCAAAACAAAAAGCACATTTTTGATGTTTTCCAAATGGAAAACTCTAGAATTTTCTCTAGAGATTATATATGACAGTCAGCATTATAGATTGAATTGTGAGTTGAAAGTGAAATAGCCCTAATGAAAGCATAGAAGGAAATCACATTTGAAAGCTAAAGATTCATATTGATATTCCTTCAGTATAGTGCCTGCTTCCATTTTGAATCCTACAAAACATTTCAACTCTTCTTACTTAAAAAAAAGAAACTTTCAGGTATCAAGCTTAAGGGCTCACCTGTGAAGTGCATTTCTGAATTCAAGTAACACCTTTAATCATTTAATTGGTTCCTGTCATGAAATACCACCCCAAATGTCTCTTACCTACAGCTCACGCACACATCAGAAATAGTCAATCAATTAATTACTTAATTAAAATTAGTAAGTATCATTTGCTTTGGAATTAAATTTGGCCATGGCCATTTGGCCACGTATTTAGGGCAATCTTTCTTATCCCACCTTTCCTTACCGAAGTGCTCTCTCCCCAAATTCTTGTAGTGGATATTTCTAATTTGTAGAGAACCACTAGCTACTCTAAACACTGGAGAATTACAGAATTACTTCTTATCTGTAAGGTAGAGCTAGGGTTGTCAGGTATAGAAGCCATAGGTTTATCAAGTATGATTTCAAACAGAGAGTGAAATTGCAGTGGTATATATCACCTAAAGCAATAGAATAGCTGGCCTGCATTATTCTTCTGATATCTAATTTTAGGGTTTTAAAATGAGGACTTATCATTATTAGCTCTACACCACTGACTCATTAAATACAAAACTAAAAAAGTTCTCAATTATTCAGTGTTCCAACTGAATGATGATATCCATTAAATACAGAAGGTATAGGTAATGATGCTAAAGTTACATCGTCTCTCTTCCCACCAAACTTACCCTGACATCCCAAAAATTCATTTTCAATTGTGTAATGTCAATATATTTGACATATTGTGTTTTTTGGTCATTAGGGAAAGGAGTAATTAATTAAGAATTTTAAACATACAGTTGACCCTCCTTACCCTAGGATGCAGAACCCACAGATACACAGGGCCCACTGCAAGGGACTTGACCATCTGTGGATTTTGGTATCCCTGGAGGGTTCTGGAACAAATTACCAGAGAATACCAAGCGATGACTATATACATATATTAAAATTTGATGTTAGGAATTCAAAGCAGAGCAAAATACCTCTTATAATGTTGGCTAGACCATTATGCACACAGTCAAGTGTAGTTAACTTATACTTAATGTTGGTTCAGTTTCCATAGTTATATGCTAAATGCATCCTGTGTGAATTTTTTTTTTTTGGTAGTGGGGGCTTGGTATTATTTTACTTTTGTTAAATAAGCCTTAATTTGGTGTGATGAAATTATAGAAAACAGAATGGCATACATAAAGTTTTATATATTTAAAAAAAATAAAACCATGACCAAAATTGTATCTAATTTGCATTTGTATCAAATTAAATTCTACTCCATAAAATCAAATTATATTAAAAAGTTTCTTTGTTGTTTGGAAAATATGAAGTTATCAATTAAATGGAGTTTTACCTTTTTCTGCAGAAAAGACTGAAATACATTGCCTTTGATGTCCCCTATCTCTGACTGTGCCGTCAACAGCCACATCTGTCTATGACCTGTTAGAGAAGTGGGCAAGTCCATCTGTCCAGAACTGCCAGTCTTACTGTTATCTGTTTAATTTGTATGGATGTCGAGAGTTCTCCATTGTAATAGAAATAACCAAGTATTAAAAACATTTCAGCCAACTCTTGGAAAATAACACCCAGCTGATGGTCAAAAAAGAGATCTGGATGAGATAGTGAGCAAGCAAGGACAGAATGGCACCATAGATACACAATGTCTACTTTATAGGATATTCTTCAGCAAATCTAGGGAAGATTTGCAAACTGAGTTTTGCACATACCAACTGCAAAGGCTGTGGAGACACACTGGACCACTGAAGTTGAGTGCATCATTTTTAAAAATTTAATTTAAATAATTAGTATCTAGTAAGTTATTACTAATTTAAATTGCTATAGTTAAATATGTATTACATATAGTATATGTATAAAATAATATATAATATGTTATATTATGATATATGATACATATGATATATACTATATATAATACATGACTTTAGTTTACATACATTAAATACTATACTATATGACTACACATTATGCTATAAATATATACTATATAATAAATGTTAATATATTAATATTTACCATATAAAATATGTATAATAATGTTTCTTGATAATTTCTTATGGGTTGTCCAAAAGTTGAGGCTTTTCACTATCTATCAGAAATACGTGCTTTAATTATACATTACCTACAAATGCAAGGGAGGTAAATACAAACTTCAAAATCAACAATATCTAATGAAATTATTTTCTAAATGGCCCCTTGTAGCTCACATGCAAACAGAAGAAACTTGTGGAGAAGGAAGAAAAAAACTGGTCCAACATAAGTATAAGAAGTTTGGTTAAATAAGCAGAGTGAAACTGAAAAGAATGCCAATCTTGTAATTCAAGAAAAAAATTCCACCTGAAGCAATTAAGCATTAAAGTAGAATTAGTTTAGTATCTTGGTTTATTAAATTACCTATAAAACATTTCCAAATATCCAACTGGGCTTCACAGAAACTTCTTTAAAATAAAGCAGACCCTCATCTGGGTTGTGATTTTCCTTTTGTTTCCTTGAGCCCAGTCCGATTTTATTGGGCTTCAGAGAGGCATAGATATTTGTTATCTGGATCAGAAATTCATGTGTGTTTTCTCTTTTTTATATTTTATCTTTGATACATGTTCCCTATTCACAACTTTTCACTGTCTCATCTAATTTTCATAGGAAAACCTGTATAGTCAAAATGCCCTTACATATTGTTGTATTTATCAGTATTCCTTACCTGTCCATTTGAATTTTATATTGATAAAGATATATTTAAAGTTAAATTTTAAGCTGAATAGTTTAAGTTGAAAAATAAGGGATTCTTTTTCATAGAACAGATGGTTGCAAATTAATTTGCAAAGACATATTACTGCTTACAAAGAAAACACTCACAGAAAATCAAAGGTGAAAATGTGAGATTGTGTCATGCGTTGTATTAAAGGAGAAACTCAAGACTATTGTTTACTCCCAATTTCCAAAGAGTTGTGCCTCAATTGATTTGCTTTCCTAAGAGCTGTTATTATCAACGTTTGGCATTTTATGATTTTAGCAATTCTTCATTTTTATTTTTCCAAGTTTGGAATTCACACCTACTTCATGGTATAAACTATATGTTCCTAAAATTCCAGCATGGCAGAGCAGAAAATTGAGAAAAATAAATAAATAAATAGATACTTAAGGGACACAAGAGACTGCCCATGATAGCAAAGGAAATGGCATGTTTTGAGGCACAGACTTGAGACCGGTATGTCTTTTGCTAAAAGAAAAGACAGACACACAACTTGCCATGCAAACTAAATAAATAAAGAAATAAGATAAGATAATATGCATAAAGGATAAATCTAAAATAATCCTGTCAAAAATTTCATCTGAAAAGATTCAAATGGGTAGATGCATTATATCCCTATCTCTTTTTGACTTTCTATGAGTTGTTCCAAAAACTATTCATGAAGAATATTCTGGGTCTTGTGGCACTTCTCATGCGAGTTCCAGGCTAAGGGTTTTCAGAACTTGGGAACTGCTATCCATCCCTTTAGCACCTGCACCATACCCAGTACTCTGTGGGTTTAGGAGCATCCCTGAGGACAACAGGGAAAGACAAAAAGCTTCCATGAGTTCAGCAGTAGGCATCTATTACAGTCCTTGCTTCTGGCACCAGTTCCTGCAATTTCTTCAGCTCTGAACCTGAAGAGGAAGAAGAATCTAGCTGTGAGGAAACGGCAGAAGAGTGTTTCCTCGTTGAACTACACAAACTGGTTTGAAAGCAGGAAACTGGTCTCCTCTTCAGAAGTAGGCATAGCTGAGAAATCAGGTCTAAGGGCAAGGAAAGGGTTATAGCCAACAGGCCAAAAGAACGTCCATTGAACAGGCTACAATAAGAAGACACAAGGACACGTGCTAGTTGAAAGATATTCTGACTAGTTTCTTGAGGTTAATAAATGGTCTGTATATGATATATTTGCTCATCATGGCAGAGAATGCCAATTTAATTGACTCCTCTTAGTGGATGCACAAAGTAGCCTTTGAAAAAGGAAGGCATTTACTCTTTGAGCCACCAAGTACACACTGATTTGGTTGAGCTGGCAAACTAGAGTCTCATATCCAAATGCATCTGTTTTGTACTGCAATAATCTAAGAATATTTTTACATTTTTAAATGTTTGTTTAAAAAATAACGCAACAAAGAACACGTCAAAGGGACTATACATTGACTGCAAAGCCTAAAACCAGACATTTACTGTCTTCCTCTTTACAGAAAAGTTTGCCAGTCTTTGACCTAAACATCTTACTTGCCCAACCATAAATCTCCTTTTCTGCCTCATCCTTATGGGATGCTATTTGTGACACACTACATTGCTACTGAGAAAAAATAAATGTGGGAATGTAATGTATAATGATGCTATTAAATTATAAGGTATGAATGTATTTTCAATTTTACAATTTAATTTAAAATGAATCAAACTAATGAACTGTGCAGCTCCTCTGGCCACGTACAGTTATACACAGGATAGACTTCGGGGACATATGCCTAGAAGAACTGACTCAATCTCCCACAAGTATTGAGTGTCTACTCTGTGCAATGTAGTCAAAATATATTGTTTCCTTGATCTATGAAACTCTTGGTCAACATAATAAAAGCCATTCCTATTAATTATCAATGGCATAATCTCTACAGCATCTATTTTCTAAGTCTGCTACTAAAGTTGCTCCAGGAAAAATCAAACATCTGTCTGTTCCAGGAAACATGAGAGAGCACATTCATAAAGTAGGATTCTACATACAGACATACTGTCAAGAAGCTTCTTCTCATTACTTTGCTTTAAGTAAAGTGATTTGTTTTCACAGAGGTCAGCACAAATGAGTTACTGAAAATATTGTTGACACACGAATGCTTTTCACACATTTTGCATATCACAGTGAGATTCGGGCTCAATCAACACTCTCCAACATAATGACTGAGCCAAGTTCATCATAATATGAAAATTAAACAGGACTCTGGTTCCTGAGCTTATTTTCATTTTTGTTGTTGCTGACATTAGCTGCTGAGGTTTTTATTTTTGTTTTGTTTTGTTTTTTACCTCTAGTCGTGACATGAATTCAACTTGGGACTTTAATCTGATTTAGTGTTTTCCCGGTATTTCTGTGTTTTGATTTAATTCACTGGCTGGAGTAGAAAATGAGTCTCTAACAATTCCTAGTGTTCCAATCTAATACTTGCACTTTCCTTAAAAGACGTTCAGTATTACCTTGTATGAATGTATGATATCGCAAAAACAATTTTTCATAAATAAATCATTTTCAATGTATTTTTAATAAAAATGTCATATTTCTTCAATGTTTTAGGGTAGTTGATATTATTACATAAAATCAGGTAACCATCTCAGGATGCCCTGCCACAGCTTACCTTCTATTGTAAGTTAGCAAATGAGTAATGTAGTCGAAAGTAGACGCTAGTGATTCTGCAGGAACCAAGCGTTATCCTCTCTGAAGGCTAACACGCACTGAAATGCTTGGCTTCAGACTGCACAATTAGGGTCCCTGCAGCTTATAAACACTGTAAATTACCTCAGGGTTTTCAGCCTCAGACCAGGGATGAAGTGTTTCACATCACACACCACCTGTATGCTAATGGAATGCCCATCTGAGAGAGGGACGTGCATGCTGAAAATGTTGGGAGAGCGTGAGAGCTATTCCTACAGTATAAAATATAGGAATGGGTATAATTAGGGAAGTATGTGATATTGTTTTTGCCGTAATATTTCTTAGGAAATTAGTATGCTGACTATCTTTTCACAAAACAAACTGTGGAAGGAATCTTTGCCCAAAGGTATAGAGACATCCTGCATCTTTGCAAGGAGATGATTCAAATATTTCCCTGTTTACTGTAAGGAAACTTTACCTCTAAATTAATACAACAACAATATCACTCAACAGGAGCCTTTATATTATATGTGAATCCTCAGTAAATGTTACAACCTGGGGGGGTAATTGTTAAGAAAAGTGAACTTGAAGGTTCACATATTAATTTATGCTATAGTTAAGTTTAAAATTCCTAAAAACCCTCTCTCCTGCTTCCTTTGCCCTACAGAATTCTCCAGAGAGCTATCTAGATTGTAGGAATCTATATGATAAGGAAAACAAACAAGAGGAAATAGGAATTGGGAATTTACTGCTGCTGTAAACTGACTTACTGCTCCTAGGCTGACTCTTCCCATGTTATCCTCACATTTCTAGCAATTCTTGACTCTTTCTTAGCTCCCTGGGAGCAGCTTCACTCATCTCTCTTCACAGAGCTTTTCTGGATTCTTTTCCGTTGATTTTGAGCACTGTACTATACATACTATGTTTTACATACTATAAACATGAATATATATATAATAGCATACACATAGAATATATGAATAGTATTATTTATCTCCTATACTGCATGGTGTATAAGTACACATGGTGAGTTTTTCAACCATGGGCAGTGAGTGCTTTGACCACTCTGGACACCTGAAAAGACGTATTAGCTGCCTACAAGCCCAGCCTCACAGGAAGCCGTGTGTGGGTGCGCCTGCCTGCCTGTCTTCCCGGCCAGAGCTAGGGCGGCGCCTTCACTGTTACTGAATACGTCTACCTCTCCTCATGCCCTCAGAAGATTGCCACATGAGCACTCATCCACATACCTAGGGCATGGCCTCCGGAAAAGTGCAAGTAGTTTCTCTTAAGTCTTACACGGGACTACAAAAAAGAGGAGAAGCAGAATGGGTGCCTCCTGGGATTTGTTTATTTTAATCTACTTTTCTCAGTAGTGAGATTTGAGGCTTCCCCTCACCTTTTGCCTACTTCCGTTGCCATGATAAATAGGGATGCAGAGTGATACACATCTATTACAGAAACCATGTAAACACCTGGAGTAACATAAGCAACAGGTCCTACCCTGGATCTTTGCTTCATCTTTCCGTCTCCCTCCACATGTTGGGTGTATGCAAGTTTGTATATAGCTCACCCATGCAGTAGAAATTTGCTTTACCCCAAGGTCTTTAGAGTTCATAGAAAGGTAGGGGTTGGGGAGTGAGGACAATATTGCTTTGAAAAAAAAAAAAAAAACATTGTGCTAATTGAATGGGTTAATACGTAAATTCACAAAGCAAGACAGCTCCCTGGAGAAGAGAAGGGACTCCTGGATCAAAAGCACCTTCACTCAAATCCTCTAGAAATACTGGCCTTTTCTTTGGGTTCATAAATTCTTCTATTAGGATAAAACAATGCCTGGGATGTTAATCCGTTAGTCATTGTGCCAATTTCTTAAATGAGACAAAGGTCTAGTCTTTCAGCCTGAGTGAGCCAGCGTGCACTGCAGAAGTTACGGCAGCGTGCTCACCGCGCTTTCCCATCACCCACCTCCCAGAGCACACCTGTTGTTTGCCGCAGACACTGCTGCAGGAGGGTAAACTCCTTCTGTGACAACTTTGAAGTCTTCTCTTTTTTTTTTCCAGAATGGCTTAAATCTCAGTTATTTTATCTTCTTGTTGAATTTCTAAAGCGCTGCCAGACTTGTGGTCACATGTAAGATGCCAGCAGCTTATGATTTTACATTTTAGTTCACATGGATGTGTCTTTAAAAAAGCAAAATAGCATGAATAGTCAACGACAGTGATGCATCTTCGATCTATTACTTTTGTAAAAAGCAAAGGCATACATTAGTATTAGCCCGAAAGAGGGGTATGTTTCTATTAGCTTAAGACTGAGAAAAGAATTTTTACTAATTCCTAATGTACATAATAAAAATAAATCGATGACATAAAAAAACCTAGTAGAAATATCATGACATTAAAAGCCACCAAGGTCATGAGAGAAGATTAATTTATCAATAGTTACCTTTACAGTTTGTGTGACACCAAAAGTTGTTCCTGATACAATTTGTATTTACCTCCCAGAAGAGGGAAGCAAAAGAACAGAAGCTAAATAAAGAGGAGCTTGGTCTTGCCATCACATCACTTAATTATGCTAGAACATACAGTAGTATCAGCCACTGATGGGTCCTACAATTTAATTTCGGGAAAGGTCATCACTAGGGAGCATCTGTAATGTTGCACTGTGAGACAAGAGAAAACCCATGGATCTTTTCCGTGCCTTGAAAAGCATCATAATTGAATTAAGGAGGATCCGAGAGTTGGATACACGATACTCAAAACACATTTACTTTCCTCTGTAGTACTAGCGGCCTCATAAAATCCTTCTAGGCGCTGTTGCTGTTGTTTTGTGTCTGTGTGTATGCGTGTGTGCTTACGCTGTAGTACACAGTACATCTGTGGCATAATGGAAACAAGCTTTGGATGCAGAAAGATGTCGTTTTAGCCCTTCCTGCCCGTAGGTGGGGGACCTGGATAAGATGCTGATCTCTTTGAGCCTCAGCTGTCTCATACATGAAATGTGGATACCAATGCTTATCTCATAAGCATATCATTAGGATAAAATAAAATAAGATGCGTAATGTGCTCACATTGCTAATGATGATGACTACCACTGACAGTATTCACTGTATGTTAATGATTCGCATAAATAATATTACGTTAGATCCTCCAATGATAGCTGACTTCTGCTATCCCTCCCCAACTACACTCCAGGCACCATTACAGACCAAAGTTTAGACATGGCTATAAATACACTCTACATGGGGGAAGTGAGACAGTAGCTGACAGGTGAACTAAACCCCATCTGGATATCTATGGAGTCAAAAGCTATATATCAGTCCTGGGAGCAAAAGTATAGGTGCAGATGGGAGGCCCAGCTGCCCATCCTGAAAACAATTTTCTAACAGGAAACCTGGTAGACTGGGAGCTCAGAAACACTGACAAAGACTTGATCTAGTTGCATGGACCCTGGTGGAAAACAGGAACCCAGACCGCATATTCTCATGAGTCCCAGAGAATGAAGATTATAATAATACATTTTGGTTTAGTAAGTTTTATCTCCACATTTGACAACAAGACATACGTAGTAAAGGCATACTGATGCCAAGGTGCCTTTGTGGCAGAGTAAATTGTGGGCATTTCTAGATTCCAAGTGATCAGGAATATAACATGGTTGGATGAATAAAATAATTTGGAGAGAATGGCCAAATGTTTTCAGCCAATATTTGCACATGGCAGCTTGCCTTTTTCTCCTGGCTTTAGAATGCTGACTAGCCTGCTTCATCCAGGAAGATACCGTGAAATCAGAAAAGTTCCCCTCTCCAAATTCCTATCTAAATACACATATGTTTTATGATTAACTTTTCTTTACTCACAGATTAAATTGAGCAAGGGGTAAGTGGCAAAGAAGGAAATAAAAATGGATTACTTGCCCTGTCTCGAAGAGACCTTTTTAAAAGCCATGCTCATAAAATCTTTCTTTGCTTACTAAAATATCTAATCATGTTAGTAAAAACAGTAGATTATTGTACAAATAGCTGTAGCCTTCTAAATTTGAATTCACATCATTAACAGATTATGGTCAAAAGGAGACAGGCTTCTCTTCCAGCACCCCCTTAGTCACGAACTGTTTCTGGTACAAGGATAATGTAGAAACAAGCCCTGGAATCTAAAATTATATCATCACAGCTAATAGATGGGTATTTAACATAGTCTTGCCTAAGAAGGACAACTGTGTGTTATTGAACTACTAACTCTTTCAGTGATTTTTCTCTACTCTGACTTGTATGCCCTTCTCATGGCATTTATCTCATTTTATCTTGTGTCAAAGTTATTTTTTATATTAATCTTATGTTCCCTACCGGACTATAAAGACCCTTAGGGCGCGTGCACACACACACACACACACACACACACACACACACAGCCTGAATAAGCTATATTTAAGCAGTTGCACTCTGTAATCAATTTGGACACTTTCATTAGAGTGCAGCAAAAGTGGCGGCAGCAGCAAATTTCTTAGATTGTGTAATGTTTCCTTGTTGGAGCTCGCTTGTTGACTTGTTCGCACAGGTTGATTACACCCCTGGCTGCTGCTGTTGTCAGTAGGTTTCCCTGAAAATAAGATGCTGCAATTCACAGGTGGGAACAAATCCACACAAATAAGCAGCAGACCTACTCATTCCTTTGTGCTTAGTTGTAAGTCTCTTTAAAATGTTCCTTTTGTTAGTTCTCTAAATAACCACCAAGTACTGAGCACAGCCCACATTACATTTTACACCCCACCTCGTTCAGTTTGGGTGTTAGATCACCTTCAAATGGTAGGGGTCTGAAATGGTCTCTCTCTTCTTTCTTTTTTTATTTTATTTTATTTTATTTTATTTTATTTATTTATGGCTGTGTTGGGTCTTCGTTTCTGTGTGAGGGCTTTCTCTAGTTGCGGCAAGCAGGGGCCACTCTTCATCGCGGTGCGCGGGCCTCTCACTATCGCGGCCTCTCTTGTTGCGGAGCACAGGCTCCAGACGCGCAGGCTCAGTAGTTGTGGCTCACGGACCCAGTTGCTCCGCGGCATGTGGGATCTTCCCAGACCAGGGCTCGAACCCGTGTCCCCTGCATTGGCAGGCAGATTCTCAACCACTGTGCCACCAGGGAAGCCCCTCTCTTTTTTCTTTAGCTCAGTTCTGCTGTCTATAAACTCTTGTCTGTTAAGACACTGCTTTCAGTTAACAAGCTATGAAAAAAGCCAGAGTGAATCAAAGACTGGTAGCTAATTTCGGGTGTGATGAGACACTGACAGACAAGCAAAATATAGGCTAAGTAGGGAGTGCCAGAGTAGAGATCGGAAACTTCCTTTTCCAAAATTTAAAACAAAACAAAATGAAAGCCACGCCACCAGATTAAGATAATTTTTCCTAGACGCAGTTGGCAGTGGATCCCCAGGCAGTGGAGAATCCTAATGACCTGCCAACCATTTGAGCAGGTCTGCATTTCTAATTACACATGTTTCCATGACTTATAACTACCTGTTTTGTCTGTTCCACCAGTCTGGAAGCCAGCTGAGAACCACATCAACTCCTCCATGATCTTCTTTTAGTCTGAACATTAAAACATTGCTGTTAAATGTTTGTAAATGACTGTTAAAGCTGCATAAAGAAGCACCAGTAACCTCTTTACTAGCCATTATGTAATTTCCAGTTTCTGAGATTATTATTAATGATTTCATAAAACCATTTCTCAGGAGTTTGTTGTAGTTGGTTTCTACTGAATAGCTAACCATAAATGAAATTCCTGAGTTAAAAGTGATGAATATTTATAAGTTTAGTGAGACAAATTAGTTTTGAAATAGGTTTTATCAACATTCGACTGTGATGCAGAATTCCCATTCACTGAATCCTTAACGGCATCAGATATTTTCGTTTTAAAACCAATTGATTTTTTAAAACTATTGATGGGGGAGATCAGAAGAATGCTAATATTAAAATTTATGTAACTTTGATAACAATAGGTGATCATTTTCCATGTTTATTAACCATTTACAGTTTCTATATTGTAATCACTATTTTTCTGAACCCTAAAAAACTGACTTGTTTCTGGAAAAAAGATTCAAAGTAGAAAGCTAAAGTTTATTTAGTTTCACAGTATACTCTCGCATAAATAACTTCAAGAGATGCTGAAGGAACTAGAGTAGAAATAAATTTCCTAATTATTTGTAGATTTCTTTTTGCATCTTGTCTGAGATGTCAGTTACCTATAAAAGTATTGCAAATAATCCATCATCCTGTAGAATACACTGCTGTCTGGGAGTCTGTAGGCCTAATGGAAACAATTTCCTTCTTCTTCTTCTAATGTAGAGGTCATAATATTCTTTCTGAAGAATACAAAATGCATCCATGTATGATTCAGATGGAGGGATACTAAAACATGCTAAGTCATTTGGAAAATATAAAATTTCTGCACAGTCATAAATACATGCCTACAAGAAGCAGTAAAAATAGTTCTAGCTCAGTCAGTTTGATACTAAGGCACAAGATTAAAACTTTTAAAAATATAGGTCTCTGCACTCCTTACTAGTTTACCGTGGAAAGGCAACAGAATGAAGATGTAACTCACCCCCACCTGCTTGTCATCTCATCATTCAAGTGTTGGTTTCTAGGAGTAACTTGATGATATTTTTCAGAATTCTCATTAAAATTTTTAATAGCATATACATTTTATTTATGTCCAGACACAAAAAAGGCTAGTGTAACACTTTCTAGAATGTTCCCAATTGATATTTATTTCTACTTTTGAGAAGTTTGCTCTGGATAGGTCACCACTTTTTTAAACTGAAGTACAGTTGATTATGTATGATATGAGTCACAGGTGTACAATATAGTGATTCAGTTTTCAGAGGCTATACTCCATTTACACCTACCATAAACTACTGGCTGTATTCTCTATATTGTACAATATATCCTTGCAGCTTATTTTATACATAATAGCTTGTACCTCTTAATCCCTTACCCTTATATTGCTCCTCCCCCCTCCCCTCTGCCCACTGGCAACCCCTAGTTTGTTCTCTATATCTGTGAGTCTGCTTCTTTTTTGTTATATTCACTAGTTTGTAGTGTTTTTTAGGTTCCACATATAAGTTCCACATATAGGTTCCACAGTATTTCTTCTTCTGTCTGACTTATTTTACATAGCATAATGCTCTCCAAGTCCATCCATGTTACTGCAAATGGCAAAATTTCATTATTTTTTAAGGCTGAGTAGTATTCCACTGTATATATTTACCACATCTTCTTTATCTTTCTGTTGATGGACACTTAGGTTGTTTCCATATCTTGGCAATTGTAAATAATACTGCTGTGAACATTGGGATGCATATATATTTTTTGAATTAGTGTTTTTGTTTTTTTCAGATATATTATATACCCAGGAGTGAAATTGCTGGGTCATATGGTCGTTCTATTTTTAGTTTTTTGAGAAGCCTCCACACTATTTTCCACGGTGGCTACACCAGTTACATTCCCACCAAGAGTGTACGAGGGTTCCCTTTTCTCCACATCCACGCCAACATTTGTTATTCGTGGTTTTTCTGATGACCGCCATTCTGACAGGTGCGCGGTTTTGATCTCATTGTGCTGTTTATTTGCATTTCCCTGATGCTTAGTGATGTTGAGCATCTCTTCATGTGCCTGTTGGACATCTGCATTCCCTCTTTGGAAAAATGTCTATTCAGTTCTTCTGCCCAGTTTTTTGTTTTTTTGACATTGAGTTGTATATTTTGAATATTAACCCCTTATCTGTCATACCATTTGCAAATATTTTCTCCCATTCAGTAGGTTGTCTTTTCATTTTGTCAGTGGTTTCCTTTGCTCTGCAAAAGCTTTTAAGTTTACTTAGGTCCCATTTGTTTATCGTTGCTTATATTTCCTTTGCTTTAGGAGACAGATCCAAAAAAATATTGCTACGATTTATGTCAAAGAGTGTTTTGCCTATATTTTCCTCTAGGAGTTTTAAGGTTTCTGATCTTACATTTAGGTCTTGAATCCATTCTGAGTTTCTTTTTGTATATGGTGTTAGATAATTTTCTAATTTCATTCTTTTACATGTAGCTGTCCAGTTTTCCCAGCACCACTTATTGAAGAGACTGTCTTTTCTCCACTGTATACCCTTGCCTCCTTTGCCGTAGATTAATTGACCATAGGTGTGTGGGTCTATTTCTGGGCTCTCTATTCTGTTCCCTGGATCTATGTGTCTGTTTTTGAAGAGGTCACCACTTTTTGCTCTGGTTGGCTTTTATAAGTTATGCAGACTCATGACCTTGATGGATAGCCTCCCTCTGACCAACCGCACAGCAACTGTATAAAGTCTTACATGATTCTAATCACAGACCTGCACTTTGTCCAATTTCCCTGCTTCTCCCCATTCCCTTGCCCCCAAACCCATTTTCATCCTCCTAAATGGTCAACTTGAGTCAAATAATTAGTAACTTGAGAGAACACAAGGAAACAACAATGACACCACTTAGCTCAATAACAGTAAATTATTAAGAGCTTTTCCCCTATAATTTCAGAATGGGTAAATAAAGAGGCAGTTAGAAATGAAGTAGATACATTTTTCAAAATAGCTGTGTATAATTTACAAAGAGAAAACTGCAGTTACATTTTATAATCAAAGCACATGTTTGCTCAAAAATCTGACTGCAGGGGTTTTCTAGTCATACATGGGACAAGCTCTCACATGCTGATACTGACCTCATTGACTTATCAGGAACATATGGTGACAAATACATATCTAATGTATTATTAGAACAATGCCATACTGATGATACAAGGTAAATTGTGTTATTAGGACCTAGAGGAACTGAACTCTACAGTGTATTCAAATCAATATGACTTGATATATACTTTGCACAATTTATATACCTGAAATAATATTTTTTATAAATCTAGGTAAAAATTAATATCTATGAATACAGAAAATGATGCATTTCCTCATTGGAAATGATACATGCAGAATAAGAATATCTCATTAAGAGCAGAAACAAAACCATAGAATAGAATCAGGATAGAAACAATCTACGTGGTATCTGTTGATAATATTATATCCTTTCTCTTTATCTTTGGAGAATAAAGGATGGAGATTTCAAATGATTATTCTTCGTTTGGGGAACTTAGTGTGGAAATACTTAAAAACAGTTAAATGTAATTTACACTGAATTTCTTGAACTTACATAGCATCTATCATTGGATTATTAATCACTATTGATCTTTCAGATTCATGTGCAAACTATAATAAAATTAATACATGTAATTATAAAGTTAAAAATGTTTGCATATTAGTTTCACCTATTTTTCATAAATCAAATTATAGTAACCTAGGTAACTCCCAGATATTGGTAAATATCTAATATCATCATTATATAAATCATTTTATAAATAGCCAACATTTTGCATGTATCACCTATCCAAGAATGGTGTGCCAAATGTGTGAAATGCTCTGCCAATTCCTGCCAGTTTTCCTGAGGATCAGAAAAACAAAATCACACGAGACCCTCCACAGCCAGGGATAAAGCATGTTCTCTGTAACGCAAACAGAAGGTAAACTACTCTGTGGGCTACAGAGTGGGAGTGCGAGGGATGGACATAAAGGGAGCAGAGAACAGCTTCAGCTATCATTAAATTCAAGAGCGAGAGTGGCAGAGATCATGATGCTCATTCACTCATACAATATATAATGTATCGTATTCATTCAATACATATTAATGTGTTCCTACTATAGTCCAGGCATAACATTGATCCTTCTGTCTGAGTAGCATTTTGTTAGTTAAAATACAACAAAATCAAATTAATATTAAGGTAATTCACTCATGACAATGCACGGACTCATCAATGGCATACTGACATGCAATTCCAAAATCTATCACTTACATTAGATTACAGTGCTAAGTGGATGATGGAATTCCACTGACTACTGTGACTTCCTCTGACTGTTGATTTCCCAAATAGCAAATATGGCAAGGAGTACTTTTTACCCATTTCACAGGGAAACCTTACTAAATAGGAATTATATATTGGGAAATGTTTTAACCTCTCCTAGGAGAAATATTTGCCAAAGCATAAATTTGTCTAGGAAATGATGATTTTATTATTAAGATTGTTTTGTAGAAAAAGTGAAGGTATGAAAAAAGACAAATGCTTTCATTATTAACAAGAAACAACTTTTGAGCATCTATCAACTGCTTTTATACAGTCTTTCTGAGAGGCAATCTTATCGGTTTCACATAACTAAAACATAATATAATAACTGAAAAATGCCTTAAGTAAATAACCCAGGACAAGTTTTGTTTTGTTTTTTAATATAAGAAGATAGTAATATTAAATCATACCCACTGGCACATTTCTCAATACTGAAGCCATACTACCTGGCATTTTTTTTTAATGTTCTCCTTGTAGTTTTTGCTTCTTTAACCTAGCTGGGAGCAAACAAAATTTTGCTCACAGGTGCCCCTTAAGCAGTGTGTACAGAGGTTATCCCTCTGTTAATTTCCTTTCTTGTTTACCGACCTGTCCTCACTGTGTGTGAGCTCTACCTGAGCAGCACTGATATGCACCCTCCACATTCAGGGGTGCATCCACAACCCCTCGCACTGGGCCTGGCATCCAACAGACACTATATAGATAGTTGTAAATGAACGAGCAGATGAATGAAAGGCACCGTGCTAAGACTTACGGACACGACAGAGAACACAGAGGTAAATCCACAAGGTTTTGCCCTGGAGGCCCACTGCAGACACCTGTCCTACCCGCACAGCGCACTTGGCTCCCAAGTGCTTTCTCTGCCTGCTTCACTGGCTCAGTCTTTCCGGGCCAGGCGGGGAGAGCTGAGTGTACTTCACCTGGGTGAGGTCCGCCAACTTTCCAGAAGGGAATTTAGCATATGAATACCTCAGCTTGTCCCTCCTTAGTGGGGACACACTAGAGGATCTTACAGATCCTCGGAGGACCGTACTGCAGCTTCTCAGGGCCTTACCCGGCTCACAGGAAGTACACATCCTTCCCTTCCCTGTCTCACTCCTCCCCTTCTCCTATAAGTGATTCCCAAGATCAACTCCAAAATAAATTACTTGCACTCAAATCCTTGCTTCAGTCTTCACGCTGGGGACAAGCAACTTACATTCTGGTAGGAAACAGCAACCTTAAATCACAGTAGTATAATATTAAAAGTAACAGAGGCCATATGGAAGTGCAGATGGAGTGCTATGGAAGCTCATGGGAGGGGCTGTACCTGGAAGAATCGATAAAGATGCATCGAAAGAAGAAAGAACCAAGGATTATATACCAAACTGGTCAAACCTCATCTGGGTTGAGTCGAGAGTGATGGTTAGGGTATAGACATGAAGAAATTGAGACCATTCCTAACAGAGGAAAAGGAATAAGAAACATATGGAGGCCATACAGCAGAGTTGTATGGAGAACACGGTGAGTGTTTGTGCTTGCCTGGACCATAGACTGTGTGAAGGGAGTTACTGGGAGGATGGGTTGGAAAGGGTCTCTAACGTGTATGTTTGGCCAAGAATTGCATTGTTTTGTACAGGCGATGGAGAGCCTTAATTTTTTTTTAGAAAGTAAGTGACATGATCAGAATGTGCCTTAGGAAAACTGATCTTTTAATTGTGCAAAACAGATTAGAACAAGGAAAGGGAGTCGTGAAATCCTTGTAGAAAGCTAGTCCAGTAGTACAGGTAGCAAATAATGTTGCCCAGAGTGAAGGTTACAACAGAGGGAAAGAAAAAGAAAACAGAAGTGTATGTTAGCCGCAGCCTGACCGGCTGTAAGGCAAGGACGTGACCATACAAATGAAACACAGAAAGTAGAGCAGGCAGAGAAGGCTTTGAGTCAGACGGACTTGGGTTTAATCCAGTGTGAGATCTTGCAGGCTCTTTCAGCCCTGTGAGACGTGAACATTTTCATTTACAAGAAAGAGAAGAAGACATACCCCATTGGCTACTGAGGCATAAAACAGATAACGCATTTGAAGTCCAGCAGAGTGCCTGGAGAATATTAAGCATCTGATTAATCGATGGCCGTTATCATCACTGTTGTTAAAACATGAATAAGTAAGCAAAGTCTTTTAAAAAATGATATCCCCAAAGCTAAAATTTAGCCAAAGAGATTAACATATTAAAATAAAGAATTTACCATAGAATGGATAAATAACAAGGTCCTACTGTATAGCACAGGGAACTATATTCAATATCCTGTGATAAACATTAATGGAAAAGAATATGAAAAAGAATATGTATATGTATAACTGAATCACTTTGCTGTACAGCAGGAATTAACACAACATTGTAAATCAACTATGCTTCAATAAAATAAATTTTAAAAAATAAAGAATTTACCAATCAGAAGAGGTGTGGGGTTTATCAGCATAGAATTAATCATTAAAGAAAGGAAGGCAAAAGACAGAACAGGCATGTACCTAGAGCAGAATCCAGCACATTAGTCTATGTGAGTCACCCAACTTATGCTTCTTCCTCTGCTTCCATGATCTCAAAACAACCTTGAGATTGTGATTTGGTTTCACCTGATGGTCTGACTACAATAACAGAAAATGCTGGCCATGCCAACTTGAGAAATCTGTTTTCTGTGAGAGTGGTATTTTTATTGAAGTTTAATAAATACTCACTTGAAATTTATATATAGTTTCTTATGACATGGTTTAACATGATCATACCCTCAGTTAAAGACAAATTCAAGTTTCTAAGCGTATCGACCTTAAAATTACACTCTAGGCCAGGAAGAATTTAGCAAAAATGTCTGTTTGTTGATTTATTTCACTTCTCTCACAGGGCCTGGTGCATGATGGCCCACCACACTCCTGAGGGAATGATTCAGCTGTACAGCTTGGTTCATTCTACTTCGTTTACGTTCATAATCAGCTGCAGTAGGTAAGTTGGAACCATGACCAACTTCAGCAAAGTCTCTTAACAAACATGACACTATTGATCTTCCAATCCAAGATGGGGAGGTTCTGTAGCATGAATTACCACCACGGTCAAAGGGATACCAACACTGGCTTTCATTGCAACTAAAACTCAGATAAAATAGAAATATAATAATCCATGATTTTATCATTTTTATATAACTTTGAAGCAAGGTTTTCTTCCCACCTACAGAGAAATTTACACAGAACAAGACTAAAGGTAGGAAGTATTCTGATATAGTACGAAGAGTACCTGATTGAGAGTTAAAAAACCAGGAGAGAAATCTGCTCTCACCTCTGTCATATACTAGCTGTGTGATATTAGTCAGACTGCAGACACTTGCTAGGACTCAGTTTCAATAAATGTTCATGAGACTGTTGGGTTAGATGATTATGAAAGTCTCCTAAAGTTCTAAAATCCCCCCTGAAACTGCTATATCTCCTTAGCCAAAACAGATTTGATCTTATTTCTCACTCCCTTTTTATTTCATAATGGGGTTTGCATAGATAAATAATAAGAAGTAATAAAATATTTATCGTGACCTATGTCTATTTTTCTGATTTTAAAAAACCCTCAAATCAGGGAATTCCTGTTCTTGAACATAGCACCAATATTTATTATTTATTATAGCCAGCAAGGCAGAGCAGTAATTCAGATCCTGGCCAGCTCACCCCAAGGTGCTTAATAAATATTGATGACCCAATCTGTGTCTAAAGGAAACATATTCTCTTGGGGGGAAAAAAATCAGGTTTCCTTTCAAGACATTACGGGAAACATTGTTGTTGCAGAACTTGATTTTTTATTGCTTAGCACTTTGTTTTAGCATAGACTTTTTGAGATCTACTGTTTTTTAATTCATCCACGGGGGCATATTAGCAGAGTTATTCTCTATTTACCTAGGAATTTTACTGTCAAAAAGCCTGGATTCTTCAGGAGTTATTTTCTACATCTTTGCTGCAGATGCACTAAAATTTTGAAGCTTCTTCTCAATGTTAATTGGAAAGTAACACTTGGTGTAATAACTCTTTAAACAGGGCCTTTCAAGCAAGTATTCATATGTTTACCAAAAATCAGACTGAATGAAGATTAAATGTTCTGTTCTTTATGCAGGCATTTGGCCATCTTTCTCAGATAGAACAAGTTTCTATTGTAATAAATGTAGCTAAAAGACCACTGTGGCTTCTACATTCTATCAACATGTTTGTGAACATATATACCAGGATTCAAACCCAAAGGCACAACATTTGGCCTTCACAGTAAATCAGCAGTGAAATTTAAATTGCCTAAGAATATACAGCGTGGAGTTGTGTTCAATAATGTACAAACTGTAGAAGCTCCATTGCTGGTCCTCTGTTCCAATGTTCATAAGAAGATCTACAACCACAGAGTAAAGTCAGGGTTCACAACCTATGACTTGCCAGAGATGGTAAGAAGGGGGGCTATTGAGATGCCTATGCCAGTATCCACCAAAGCACCACCACCTAGGATAGGTAAAGACATTTCCAGAGTCACCAAGAACAGAATCAAGGCCAACAGTATGGCTGAGGCAGTGTCCTAGAGTCATTGCTGTTACCCAACACACTCAACTCAAAACAGAGTGGATTTTATTTTTTTTTCATCCTCACTTTCCCATTCCCTCCCTGCTCCCAGTTACCGGGCTCCCTTTTGCCCTGTATCTTACGTACTCCCTTATTCCTTATCTCTATTCTGGATCTCTACCCAGACAGCCTGGGAAAATCTTGCCTTGCTCTGAAAAGACTATTTCCTTCCCCACTGCTCCTGTACTATAAAAAAACTATTATTTCAATAGTAGCTATTGTTAGATCATTTTACTATGTTCCAGATACTTTTCCAAGTACTTTCCATACATTAACTTATTGAAGACTCACAATAAATCTATAAATCAGTACTATTATTACCTCTATTAGCAGCTGAGGAAACAGAAAAAGAATAAAAATCCTCCCAGAGTCTTAGTATGTGAAGAACCTGAGATTTAAAATCATACAGTGGGGACCCAATAATACTCTTCACTAAACCCTATTGCTTTACTGTATCACTGTGTGATATGAATTATTTAAAATTTATTAAAATTTGTTGAGACTTGCTTTATGTATGACTTAGATGATTTTTAAGTGAAAATATTTAATTTAAAAGTGTGTACATTTTATAAGTTATACACACACTAGTTTTATGTACAGGTTTTAACAAATCAGACTTGTTCATTGTGTTGTTCAAATTTTCTTTATCTTTGCTTACTTTTTATTTTCTTCACCTATCAATAACTGACAGATATATGTGAAATCTTCCATTATGATAGCAGAGTTCTATAGTTCTATCAATTTTGTTTTGTTACTATGTTAGGCTTTTTTGTCAATTGCACACAATTCTAGAATTATTATAGCTTTCTGGTGAATTTCAGTGAACTCAGATGGGAAGAAAAACATTGATTAAACTGATTCATACTCAAGTGTAAAGAAATCCCACTTAAACTTTCCAAAATTACTCAATTTTGAATCAAAAGTAATCTTTTATTCAATAATTGGAATAAATATTTTACTTGTGAATATTTTTAAAATTTGTGGATGGAAATATTTTGTGCAGAGTTGTTTCCTGAACTGCTTGAATCTCATCAGGACTTTGATCTCAAAGAAAGCTGGCTTCAGGCTCACAGAAGTTGCCTTCATCCAAACCAATACTTCTCCAAATTCTATCCACTCTAAACCATTCTACTGAAAGATTAACATTCCTACAATTCATTCATGAATTTTATTTTTTCATTGTCCATTGAACACAGTAGGTGTCATGAGAGTCAGTGCCTTTACAATTTGACTTCAATTTCCATCTTAAGTCCTTTTGCTTACACTTATCTCATGCCATAATCAAAGCATTATTTGCTGCACTCTGATGGTGATTTGCATTTTCTCCCTTATGTCCACATGGTTCTTTCTGTTTGCAAGGCTCTTTTTTTCTCCATCTCTGTCTGTAAAAATTTGCTACCCTGTGCAGCTAATTTCAAATGCTGCTTATTTTGTGAAGCTCAAACCTTCCACCAGATGGGATCTTACTTCTACTCTACTGAAACTAGGTTGTCTTTCAGCTGTTAGTAAATGAACGTCTATCCTTTGGTTTGGTTAACTGTATGTTTGTTTTACCTCCCTCTGCCCCATTAAACTCTAGGCATTCTGAGTGCAAAGAGTATCTTACTTATTCCTCTATTGCCTCAAATACCTAGCTCAATAAATATTTTTTCAAAAGGCTTATACTTTTCCAAGATGGCCAAACTCTAGTGCTACAAATCTAATCTTTGAAAAGCACACTTAGGAGCCAGTGGAGAGTCCTGTATGCCCATCTTCTATAATCTACACTCATTATATCTTTCAATTTCGTTATACACAGATGACTACAATTCTGTCATGTAATAATCCCCTCTTCTGGAAAATAACTATGTAGGACAAAGTTGTGTTTCTTCAAGAAGAGTTCTGGACTTTTCTTTTTTTTAAATAAAATGACTCACTGTTAAAATGTATATATGACTCTACTGAGATTGTAAAAAATAAAATTTTTTAAAGCCTTAAGATTAAAATATTTAATTCTAAATTTAATTATTTCTTATTTGTTTCCTGCATACAATGAGTAGTACATTTCATAGAATTATTTAATGTCTCACCAAATATTTTCCCTGTTCTAATTAGAAACATCTAATGAGAAACATCTTAAGTGAATCAGTTATTGAAAGAGCTTATGCTATTTCTGTAAGTAATGGTTTCAATTCTAACAAAATGACAAAATTGAATTTCAGCTACAATAATTTAACTGCTCTTCCCCGCCTCCGTGAAAAACATCCCCAGTTTGCCTGCTTCTTTTAGGGGACCAAATTGAATTTTTTTATGTTAAATTTCCACTCGGAAAGAGGAACAAGCAGGAGAAAATGAAATCGGGAAATTCTATCAAGTAATGGTCCTTCTGCTTTCTTAGTAGGTAATTTTATATCCTTTGTTAATCTGAAGTGTATAAAAATATTTCAGTTGCAGCTTGTGGTTTATAAGACACAAAATTCACTTTTCTTTTGCATTTATTATGTACAAATGTATACTTGGCAGTTTCATAGAACTTTTTTCACAAGTTCCACATCTTGTTTAACATAAAGAGCAAAAAGGAAATCTCAAAGTAATAAATGAACAAGCCTTCATACTACACATGCACTGGCTCTTTTCGTTAAATATATGGCATTTATTTGCTGATAGTTATTCTCCATGAAGTCGTATCATTTAATTCCATGTGTGTCTATTACCACCGAATCTCCAGTGTCTACAGCACAGTCCCTTGCAGAACAAAAACTCCTAATAAACACTTGTTAACTGACCTGACGATTAATTAATACTCATTAGTCAGGAATAGTTTTTGATCAGTAGCATTGAATGCCCTCTGGTATTTAACTTAATGTCATGAATGTTTAACTGAAGCTAATGATAAGAATTAGAAATGTTTAGCATGAAATATTAAATAAGAAAATATGTGTGCTAAAACTGGGGTACAAATTGCACACACATTATTTGATTTACTTACGTTATTTGTAACTAGCTGGAAAAGGCCACTTAGTCCCTGGGGAAAAGTGCCAAATAACATTAAATATATGTGTAATATGCACCTGGGACTCATTAGGCTAAAAGATGACCAAAATAGTGAGTTGCACAACCATTATTACACTTCCAAACATCTGATCACCTGATCCACAGAATGCTGTTCTTGAGAGATGCTCCTTGGAAATCAATTTAGGAAATGCCTCAGGGTATAATGTTTATATATACATATGGCACATGGCATATTAAAACCCTAAGAAAGCTTTTTAACATTGTCAATAACATATTTTGGGAAATCTGTATTTTAAGATGATTTTCTCTTAATAAATTAAAAAGGAAAGAATCTGTAATGATGGAGAAAATGTTGAGTTGTGTAGGAATTCACTGCCAAGTTCACCTCTGCATAGAGAACTATCACTGTCCCATCTGAACCACCAGAGCTGAGCTGTATAACAGAAATACAAGGCAAGCCATTTAGCAATTTTAACTATTCTGGTAACCACGTTATAAAAGTATAAAAAGAAACAGGTGAAATTAATTTTAATAGTACATTTTATTTAACATAATATATCTACAATAAAATCTTATCATCTCAGCATGCAATAAAAATCAGAATTATTCCTGAGATATTCTGCTTCCTCTTTTCATATAATATCTTTTAAATCTTGTATTTTACATTACATCTTAATCATATGCTAAAATTTCAAAGGTCAAATACAGTCCTAGCAAAACAATGAAAATATGTTTACTGTAAGTTTATTTTACACTGCATCAGTTTTTAAATTTAAATTGATTAAAATTAAATGAAACTGGAAAAGAGCATTCCCTCTATCTCACTCACCCCATTTCAAGTGCTCAGTAGTCACACGTGGCCAATGGCTGCCCTATTGGAGAGTGTAGGTGTGCAGACTCAACACATCATCTGCATGAAAATAGAGCCAGCTTACCATAATGCCATTATCCAGTGAGACTACAAAATATGGTAACAACTTTAAGCTGTCCAACAGGAGGGTCTATCTAGGTCCTGCATAAAGTAACCATGGGAATCAAATTTCTCAAGGAAGAGACACAAGAAATTATTTAGCCAATATTTAACTCATACTAAATTGAACTACATCACATTTTTTAAAGTCTCATCATAAATTTCATCCATTTAACTTTTTATATCTGGATGTGTTTTAGAATGAAACTGGATAATATAATTCCTACCTTTGTGGAAAAGGAAAGGAAAGAAAAAGAGGGAAAAAGGAAATAAAAGTTATTATTTGGGGCAAAGCCTAGCCATTACAATATTATTTTGGATTTCTTTAACATGAAAAATAAAAGAGAACAAAGAAAAGCAACAAACAAAATAAACTCACAAATAATGATGTTATAGTAACAGGTAACAATACTTTTAAGTAGATATAGCTTTCCACTAAAATAATAATTATGCTGTACTCACTTAGTTGACAATTCTAGGAGATAATCATAGATCTTAAATGATATTTTCTCAAATATTAACATGGAAGTCCTTTCCACTAAAAGATCACAAAATAAAACATTAGAAATTAGAAAGTAAACTTTCTTAAGGATTTTCTTTCATTCAAAAAGCTAAGAGGTGTTAAATTTGAAATAACTAATTTTTTAAATCTGCTTTATAAGGCAGGGAACCAAAAAAAAAAAAAATTCCAAGATAGAACGCCTCATGTAAAGACTACATCCTAGAGTGCACAGGTGAAAGTCCAATGGGTGCCAAACTTCATTTGTAAGCCTCTTGACTGATGATAAAAACAGAGCAGAAATTGATTAATCTCTGTGAGCACCAACGCTGGTGCTATTAAGCATTCTAAAGTGGCAACTTCATTTCCTCCAGGGCAAAACATACTTCGAAAGGAAAAGCTGCTTTCCCATAAAATAATCTATTTTGTAGGTTTAGGAGGTTTCAGCTGGATGACATGCCTTAACCTTTCTGGAGTGGGTAAATTGTCGTAAGGCTCATAGCAAAACAGCAGAGTATGCTCCAATAATATTTCACATTGCTTTGCCCAGGGTAGAGGTAAGAGAGAAGCTGCATTTGTATGCTTATGGAAGCCTTCTTTCAGGTTAAAATTAATGGGAAACTGACCTTGAAGAATATCTTGTCTCGTAAAGAATTAGGGAACATTATTTAGATTAAAAAATAATTGCTGGGGCTTCCCTGGTGGCGCAGTGGTTGGGAATCTGCCTGCCAATGCAGGGGACACGGGTTCGAGCCCTGGTCTGGGAGGATCCCACATGCCGCGGAGCGGCTGGGCCCGTGAGCCACAACTACTGAGCCTGCGCATCTGGAGCCTGTGCTCCGCAACAAGAGAGGCCGCGATAGTGAGAGGCCCGCGCACCGCGATGAAGAGTGGCCCCCACTTGCCGCAACTAGAGAAAGCCCTCGCACAGAAACGAAGACCCAACACAGCCATAAAAATAAATAAATAAATAAATAAAAAACTAATTAAAAAAAAAAAGCTATATGGTGTCAAACAACTGGTCTTTGGATTAAGTACACACAAAAATTAACTGGCTTGACTATTTTAGGTTAAAAGTATCTATTCATATATCAAAGTTAGATCAACTCATCTCATACATGCACAGTTTACTGAACTAAAATAAATAATTGCTTTTTAAAACAGACCTAATTAATTTCAACAGACTTTTCTATCGTATATATCACCTGGTGAATGCTACTGAACATGTACAATTTCTAGTCCTATTAAGATACTACCCTGTAAAATATTTGTCTCAAATGCTAAATCATGATGAGGAATATAATGCAGAAATTCATAGATATATACTCTATAAGTGACTGCCTAACCCAAAATAGACTTGAAAGAAATCCAAACTTACTCAAAGTTTTATTACTGAATATAAGGATATTACACATACATATTACACAGTTATATATGATATAAATATATTTATATACATTTACAATTTATAATAATACAGAATGAAATTCTATTAAATATAGAATTTAATATTGTATCAAATGTCAAATTTTTTCAAAACACCAATAAATGTAAGATTCAATCATTGTTGTCTAGTACACAATGAAAAAATATTAAATGAATCAGATTTAGTAATTAATGGCACGTCAGATGTTTTGACTACCTGTCCAATGCTATATCTATTACACACATTACACAACACTATCTTTCTCCTTTTTTCTACAATAGATTGCCAGTCTATTGATTTTCTAATTGTCTTTCACCATTATATTAGCCAACATTTAGACTTTGGCCATAACATAATTATTATGTGTTAATAAGATGAAAAGAGATTTTTTTTATGAGACTTATAGTTGCTTTTTAAGTCACTCAGTTATGCTCTAAACCTTTCCAAGTAGATTACAGACTCAACAATTTGTTCATGGTCAACTCATCACCTTTTAAATAAAGAGCCAGCAAAAGAACAAAACTGCTTTTTTCTGTAAAGCAAAGCTCAGTGTAACCATGGGTCTCTCTTTGGCCATCCACCCTTTGATTTAGATTTTTTTCCTCTCTTCCAAAGGCCATTTTTAGTATCTTGACACATTTCTAACGTTTTTTCTAACCCCAAATTGGTTGCTGAATTTCTTGGCAGCAAAATAATAAATCTTTTTTTCTTGTTACTGCCTTAATTTAAATAATGCATTTGATCATGACAAAAACAATGCAGCCATTTCTTGAAGATGTTGAACAGATGAAGAAATACAGAGCAGCGTTTGCCAAAACTTCAAAAATTCACATATTTATGGAGATTGAGCTTCAACAAAGGTGCCAAGAACACACAATGAGAAAAGGACAGTTTCTCTGGTAAGTGGTATCAAACTGGTTTTCCACATGCATAAGAATGAAATTGGACCCTTATTTCACTCCATACACAAAAATCAACTCAAAATGGGTTGAAGACTTAAATGTAAGACCTGAAACCATTAAACTGCTGAAAACAAAATATAGGGGAAAAGTGTCCTGACATTGGTCTAGGCAATGATTTTTTGTATATAACCCCCAAAACACAAGCAACAAAACAAAAATAGAAAAATGGTATTTCATTAAACTAAAAAGCTTCTGCACAGCAAAGGAAAAAAATCAACAGAGTGAAGAGACAACCTACAGAATGGGAGAAAATATTTGCAAACCATACATCTGATGAGTTAATATTCAGAATATATGAGGAACTCAAACAACTACATAGCAAGAAAACAAATAACCCAACTAAAAACTGGGCAAAGGACCTGAACACACATTTTTCCAAAGAAGACATACAGCCAGCCAACAGGTATATGAAAAGGCGCTCAACATCATCAGGGAAATGCAAATCAAAACCACAATGAGATATCTTCTCACACCTGTGAAAAGTAGCTATTATCAAAAAGACAAGAGATAGCAGGTACTGGTGAGGATGTGCAAACATGGGAACCCTGGTGAACTGTGGTGGAATGAATACACATTGGTACAGCCATTATGGAAATCAGTATGGGGATTCCTCAAAAAATTAAAAATAGAACTACCATACGATCCAGCAATCTCATTTCTGGGTATATACCCAACGGAAATGAAATCAGTATCTCAAAGAGATGTCTTTACCCCCTGTTCATTGCAGCATTATTTACAATAACAAGATATGGAAATCACCTAAGTGTCCATCAACAGATGAATGGACAAAGAAGATGTGATATCTCTATCTATCTATCTATCCATCTATCTTCATCATGAGAAAGAAGTAAATACTGCCATTTGCAACAACATGGATGAACGTGGAGGATATTATGCTAAGTGAAATAAGTAAGACAGAGAAACACAAATACTGTCTGATCTCACTTATATGTGGAATTTTAAAAAAACGTCAAACTCACAGGTACAGAGAGTAGTACATTGGTTACCAGGGGCTGGGCTGAGGGAGGAGAATGAAGAGATGTTGGTGAAAGGGTACTAGTTTGCAGTTATGTAGGATGAGCAAGGCTAAAGTACAGGCATGATGACTATATTAAATAATACTGTACTGAACACTGGAAATATAAGAGAATAGATTTCAGGTACACTCTTCACACACACAAAATGGTAACTATGTGAGGAGATAACATGTTAATTAGCTTGACTGTAGTAATCATTTCACTATGTATATCAAATCACTATGTTGTATATCTTAAATATATACAATTTTTATTTGAAATACTCATTACAAAAAATGTTGAGCAGATGATTAAGACACCAAGCTGTGTCTGCCAAAACTTCAACCTGGCAGATTTTTTTAAAATACATAAGACTGATCCATTTTTTATTTAGGTCAAGAAGGAAATACGACATACTAATGATACACAGAATACATCCTGAAAAAATTTTTATATAATTTTTCTGCTCAATTTTTTTGACAGCCTGAAAACATTGGCAATAAACTTTATAATGGGTGAAGGAGGTTAAGAAGTTCAAACTTCCAGCTTTAAAATAAATAAGCCAAGGGGATGTAACGTACAGCACTGTGACTATAGTTAATAACACTTCAATGTATATTTGAAAGTTACTAAGAGCGTAGTTCTTCAAAGACTTTATCACACACAAAATGTTCTCTAACTATGTATGGTGCTGGATGTTAACTAGACTTGTGCTGATCATTTGGCAATATATACAAACATTTGTATGTACAACATAATGAAATTAATATAATGTTATATGTCAAATATAGCTAAGTAAAAAATTTTAAATGAAACTATATATATACATCACCATTATTTTGAAAGTTCTCAACAGAATGCAGTACTGATATAGTTGAAAAGGATATAGTTGAAAAGGATAATATAAAGTGTTGCCTTTAGGTTCAAAAAGTTAACTGCACAGATAAAGACGTGGAGTGGCAGGGCTGAGAGTCTCCTCTGGGTGCAAGATGAGCAAATAGAATGATAATGCTGACAAAAACACCTAATGCAGTATTTGGCTGCACTTTCCCAGGACGCGTGTCCGAACAGGAGAAGACTCTGCTTGAGAGCTGTGTTCAATTCTGATATAACATTTTACAAAGAGATACTAACAAAACAGAGGTCACAGAGAAGGTTGCTTTCAAAATTGTGGTCTGCTGACCATGAAGAGCTTTTTCTGTAATCCACGGAAAAAAGTGAAAAAAGTAAGGACTATATTGTGCAGAGTTTTGCTACATATGATAAAATTAAGTTGTTGTCAGATAAGGGCTGTTTTATTGAGATTATTTTCGTCCAACTTTTGAAATGAAATTTATATTTTTATTTATGTAATAATGGTGAAATTAGATACACGATAGTGATTTTTAATGCAATTATTTGAAAAGTCTTCGATCTAATTTGCATTTACTGGTCCTTTCCTGGGAACTCATCCAAAGAAAGGATATCAGAGTACTTAGAAATTTTATACAAACAAAAACACACACACAAATATTTTATACCATGTATGGAACATTTGAAGAATATAAGCTTAGAAAAATACCAAAGTTCTAAGCAGAAGTTAAAAATGTGTTCCCAATTTCCTAGTGTGGGGTCAGGGATGGACAAACAAGTAGACCACTGAATGGTTCTCCTCTGATTTCCAATCAATTCAAGATAAAAGGGCTTTCCAGATGCTGTTTTGAAAATTTCAATGAAGAAAATTGTCAACAAATGAATTTAAACAAAACCTGGATGGAAACCAGAAAAGAGACAGAAGATTTCTGTCCTTCATATGAAAGTTGAAGAAGATGGTTCTTAATGATGTTTTCTTTCTAAGACCACACGATTTTGTAACTATTTTAAGAAGTGTCTTTTCACATTTGTCTTCTAAATTGACTTGAGTATTTTCAGCCTACCAATATTTATAAAAATAATGCCTTTATATACCTAAGCTATTAGAAAGGTGAGAAGATGTAAGTACTATGGAGTGGTGGCAAGTAGAGCTCTCTTCCTTCAATTTTTGGTATTTTCAATTTTTCTGGGATTTTTTTTCATGAAGAAGTTAAGGTCTTCTGGTCAATTGATATGTAGTATCAATCCTGTGTGTCTCCTATGGTCGTTGTTGAATATAATTTCAAACCTCAGCTCTAAAATTGTTGACAAATTGAAATGAAATATAAGGGCAAAGAGTTAAATGAGTTATACATTTCGGCCTTATAACAAAAACAAGGTATCTAGTTACTTGTGAGAACTCTGAGGCTACAGAAATTTTCCAGTAGCTGTTATCACATATGGGAGCTAATAAGGCTCAAGAGATAGAACTTGTCAAGTATTTCCTGAGTAAATCAACTCCCCAAACCAAAAAGAAAGAACAAAATCTTTAAAGATAACAAAAACATTCTGTGTGTGCGTTGCCAGATCCCTCTGCCAAGGGCTCTGTTTAGATCCCATGACTTTCCACACACGGTCTTACCTTTGACTTTCACTTTCTAAATAAAATGCAGTTTTTAGTTTAGCCTCTGACACTTGCAGAAGCTAGCTTCAAATTGTCTTCTCTCCACCATTTTCCTCAGTGGAACTATTTCCTCTCCAGACCTCATCATTTTTGGTTTTCTTGTCTTTGTTCACAATGTTGCTTCCAATTAAAATGTTCTTGTTTTTTTCTACCTGTTGGATCGTCGTGTATCTTTCAAGGATCAATTAAATACCAGTTTATCAAAAAAAAATGTCTTTTTGATTACTCTACCCAAAGTAATCAGGGGCTCTTCTGTTACATTTCATATGGGGATGATTTCTGTTCAATTTATCTTGCACACTACATTACAAATGCCCAGAAGGCAAGAATTGTTCTCTATTTATGCCTCTAACTGCCACAGCTCCTATAATGAACTTAGGTTGATAGACAAAACTATTAGAGCTGCTCAAAACTGATTCTAAGTATGCTTGAGTGCTCATGTGTTTGCACATATATGTATACTCGCAGTGAAAAGTTACAGTCTGCTGCAGACTGAGAACTGACCCAAAGTTTCAGCTGGTAGAATTTACCTCAGAACATAAAATCTTTAGCAGTGCCACTGGGAGCCCTTTTACTTAAGGAACAATGGAAATTAGATCCAGCAAATTCACTTGGCCAAAATTTTTATTTATATACAATTCTACTACAGTCCTGTAGATTTCTAGGACTACAAATGTGACAACTAAGGACAAAAGGGTCACTAATGAGAAAGAACCTACTTTCAGCGATATTTAGGCCTGTTACACATAGAGTATCTAATGAAATCTTGCCTTTTAGGTTACTAAAGACGTTATGTTTAATGTTTCTTTGTAATATTCCATCTGTGTGACTCCGGAGTAAAATCTCCATCCACCAGGTAGAAGTTAGAAGACTTTGTTATGAAAAATATTAAATTACTTTTTCTAGGCGCTCTAACTTCCCCAAAACAATGGCAATGTTTCAAAACCAAATACTAATTCACATCTCTACAAAGAGTACATTTCATAGAGATGTAGAACAGCCCTCAAACTGCAATATGCATAGAAAACATTAGGCTGGGGGTTCTCGTTAAAACTCAATATTTTTGACGAAGTAGTTCAGGGCAGCACCTGAAGTCCGCATTTTTAACAACTTCCCCTGGGTGATGCCAATGTTGCTGGCCCACGGACTGCACTTCGAGGAGCACAGATGTAGAGTATTAGAATCAATCATAACTAAATATTAAATGAGCTTAATGTCAGTGCATATAAAGCATTAACACAGATACATATAAACCATAAATACATAAAATCATGATGGAGGCTCCACATTTAACAGAAAATAAAATAAATGTTAGCCTAGGCAGGCCTGACACAGCTTCTGTATCCTCACAACTGTCATTTAAAAATGTTTAGCCCTTATTCAACATTCATGCTTAACTATATTGAACACGTCCAGGGATTAGTTACCATTAAAATCATTCCTTGTGGCCCATAAACCATGAATATCAATTTTCACAAGTATGTCATGGGTCAGAGGCAATCTTGAAGGGGTGCAAGGAAAGAGGGTGTGTGAGCCGTGAAAACAACAATTAACCTCAAAAAGAAGATCCGCACTTTCTCTTTCACACAATAAACAAGGACAGGAGACTCAGTGCTTTGTGAAATTAGTTGTTTGGTCACATACGAAGGTTTAAGGATCTGATTTTGTTGTAATGACATTAGATTCACTTGTCACACAAATCTTCACAATTAGCCTCATGAATTCTTTGATGCACTACTGTCATAAGTTTCATTTAATAAGTTCATATTAAAAGCTACAAATTGACGTGTGCCTTAACTTCCAGTTGTCCCTCATTATAAATATTCATTCAATGGTACTTTGTAAAAGAAAAAAAAAATTATACACAGATGTGATTCCAGACTAAAGACTCATGTTAACACAAAGGCCTTGCCCTATTCAAGGTTTGAGGAGACTGGAGACACGGTCCACACCTTTACACAAGGAGCAAGGCCAGGAGGCCAGTACATGCCGGTGCAGAGCCATGAGAGATAAAACAGGAAGGTATGAAGCCTGCACGATCCAGCTGATCAGGTGAGATCACCACTGTAGCAGCCCGAAGGAAGGAAGGCCTTCCACGCATGTTCCTGCAGCGGGAGGAAGAGTGGGAGATTTGCGGCGAGGATGAACATGACCTTAACGGAGGCTTTATTTGGGGAGATGAAGAGGAACATTACGCACAGCTTCACACTCCAGTTAACAACTTCGGCCTTGGTTTTTGTTCACTCAACAGATATTACTGAAAGTCTATTTGAACAGTAAGAAGCTAGAGATCTGTAAAAATGCAGCCCCTAACTATAAAAACCTTTGAATTTTATCTAATAGATAGTAAAGAATCATTATAGATATAAAGAGTTGAACATATCATTACTCCCAAAGTATCTCTTTCATTTTGAAAAACTTAGGTGAATATATGTTTACGTGTACACACACACACCCGCACACACATACACATATACACACATATTTCTCCTTATGTAATTGATTAAATTATTGACTTTGTCACTGAAGAACAGACCTGTTCTAAGACTTTAAGATGACTTCTTAGTTTTACTGGCTGATCAGTAAAATAAAGCATCTGTCAAGTCAATCACTTGACTGTTTTGAAGGTTTATTTTTTCCTCAAACTGGATGCTTAAAGGATTTAAACAGTTTGAAAAATTCTGTAAAATCATCTTGAGTTTTGTGATATGTCACCCTTAATGATAATAGCTCATGCATAATCTCTTTTTTGAATATTATGAATGGTATTAAATCATTTTCCACTACCAATTGTACGGGAACTGATCAGAGAGATAAATCAATTATCTCTGTATTTGGCTATTTCGTTCATATATCCAACTGACAGTAGCATCTCCCCATCACCACCCTGCAAAAATGACAAGAGGAAGCAACACCAAAATGCAGTTACTCTCTTATGTTATTTAGGCAATACAAGCAAAATATCCAATGAGAAATGGGTTAAAAAGATCAAAAGAATTCTGATTGGATTTTGATTTCAACCATACCTGCTTATCTATGTTATTCCTCCCTACTTCACTGTTAATAAATATGTGTGGATTTTATGCTAACAAAACTGATAATTTCCAAAATAATCTTTTTCCATTGCTGTATTGACATCATCCTATTCATCAATCTCAAATGATCAAAGCTATCAAATAATTCCGTTTTAAGTTCTATATAAAAGCACATTCATTATTTTATTATATGACTCATTTGCTGAGTCAATAAAAAGCATGTTATACTTGCCATACTTTTGGCTTTCCCCACAATGCATGTTTAAAATAATGTCTTGTGCATAATGGAAAAAAAGGTTAAGTATGGAATCATTTTATTCAGTGTCTCAATACAGATTTCAAAAGAACAAAACCCAAAACCCTACCTCCAGATTGCAAGACTCTAGGAAGCCACACTAGATTATCTCGTCTGAGAGAGGATGAGGATGACCTTTACAAATGACGTCAGTTTCCCAGTGGGGAACCGTGGAGGTCTCAGAGCAGGGATATGAAAGGTGCTTGTGGGTTTTTTAAGAGACTGTCCTCTTGTGTTGAGGAGTCAATTGCTTCAAAAGAGATGGCACACTGCCAGGTTGAGAAAGTCCCCTGCAGCTCCCTTTGAAGAATACCCCTTTGCCTTGGCGGAAACTGTTAGAGGGAATGGCTCCGCGCCTGTCTCTCCTTCTTGCACGTGAAGCTGGTTCTCGTGAGGCCAGGTCCGTTTTCCCACTGGTCCCAGGGGACCAGCTGGTTTCGTTGGTGCCTGCGGACGAGGAGCGAAGCCCAGCACTTCAGCTCTCATAGAATCCAGTAGCCAGCTCTACCTGTGTTTTCTCCGCCCTGCCTGCTCAGCACCTCTTTCATCCTCTCTATGTGGAGCCTCAATTAGCTATCTTCAAATGGTATTTACGTTGCCTGTCTCTTGGGGACTTAATTGCTTGGAACTGTTGATGTCTTCCCAGAGGATCTGTCATTCTGCCCAGGATGCTGTTCTCAATCCTAATTGGTTCTTTCCTCCAGGTAAGTTCTGCTGGGAATGAGAAGTCCATCCAGACACCACTACGCTGCTTAGTTTACGTGAAACCAGAGCAAGTTACAATAATAACTTCTTTGTCACGTTTTCTAGAGTGTGAAGTATCTATCTAATAATAATCTATAATTCCACTAACATGCCAAATTATTTCCCATTCCAATAAACAACTGTGCATGACTAAAACAAATAAAAAATGAATACAATCAATATAACATTATCAATAAAATGGTAGTAAAGTTTTGTAAATTTAAAGAGGGAAATAATTTGCATATCTTTTAAACACAGCAAGTGGAGAAAATAATTTAACAAAATATTCATTCTGTAGTAACTCTGCTTATAATTCCTGTCTATAAAATTTAATCCCATCACCATCTTTCATTCAATGAAAAGGAAAGGTCACTATGAGGTTATATCTTCCGTAGACCCAATTAATTCTTTTATTTTCTTTCTTTACTAAAACACAAATTAACAAAAAAGAGATTTATGCAGACTGTGCAACAATGGCAAATCCTCCTACAGGATGATTGCATTTGGCTGTTACCACTTATTATAGGATGAATTGTGCTCTCTTCCCCCAAAATATGTTGAATTTCTAACCCCTAGTACTTCAGAGTGTGACCTTATGTGGAAATAGGATCATTGTAAGTGTAATGTCAAGAGCACGATGGGTCCCTAATCCAATATGACCACAGCAGATGGGCATATAAAGACACAGACCCTCAGGGAAAATGCCGTGTGAAGACGTGTGAGGTGGAGGATTGGAGTGAGGCATCTGTAGGTCAAGGGGCACGTGGGGCTACCAGAAGCTAGGAGAGAGATTGAACAGATTCTCCCTCAGAGCCTTCAGAAACAGTCAACCCTGCAAACAGCTTGGTTTTGGACTTCAAGCCTTCAGAACTGGGAGACAATACACTCTGTTGTTCTAAGCCACCCAGTTTATGGTACTTTATTATGAGCACTAGGAAACTGACATATGATTTAATACAGCTGATAAAAGGAGGTTCAATAGAGCAAAGGATAGTTCAGTCGCAGAAGGAAACCATATCAAGTATACTGGCCTTTCAGTCTTTGTCAAATATATATGACATATCTGACATATGTATATGTGTGTACATATATATACACACACACACACTCATGCATACATGTATATATAGTCACTGGTCAAGGTAAATTTCTCATATTTTCTATTAGATACATTTGATTTCCACACATATACATGTGCATAATAAATGGAACTATGGAAGCCCTGAGGAGGAGAAATAACTCCTTCTCTGGGGATCAAGGATGAGGAATATTTTAAATCAATGTGATGCTTGCTTGTGGGACAAGAGAAAAGAAAAGGTGTACAAGATAAGGAAGAATATGAGTAGAAGTAAGGGCAACATACCTCCTGGCGGGCCCTGGGCAGTCCCAGTTTATGTCTGTTGTACTAACTTAATTGCTAAGGTTCTCCTTCCACTTTCAAAAAGTCCTGTCGTGATGATGAATTATATTTTTACAGAACAAGCATTCTAGAAATACAATTTCTAGTTCCTCTTTGTACCCTAACTATTCTTATCTTCAGCAAATCACTTTGTACAGTGGGAATTGTGATAGTCTATCCTTTCTCTCAAAGTCAACTATGAAATAAAAATATGAAAAATGTGAACAAGCTTTCAAAGTTATAAGCATTATCTAAATGCCAGACATTTCTGCCACAATCCCAGGAAAGTACTAGCACTCAGTTACAGGAAGCCGTTTTCTTCTTAAACTTGCACTATTCTTCTACAGCTTGTACCAATTATATTTCATTTTCTTGGCGGCCATTGCAATATGCTCTTGACCTAATTCTACTGCACTAGTAGTTGCCTCTGACTTGCTCTAATTAAGGGGGAAGAGAGAGAAGACAGGAGCTAACATTTATTGAAAGCCTCCATCATTAGAAGCACTGAGCAAGGCACTTGACATTTATTATGACAGCAGTTGCTGTCATTTATTGAATTTTCACTACATACCAGGCATTGTACTAAGCAACTTTCACAGATTAGAGCATTTAATGCTCATCATCCATATTTGAAATGGTTACAATAATCGTTATTATATAAGGAAGTGGGGCCCCAACACTTCAAGCAATATTTCTAAACATGACTTCAGGTTCAAAATGTCTGATTCTAGGAACAGTTCTGTTCTTTAGAACTGTGTGGCCTTGGACAAATCACTTAATATCCCCATTCTCTTTCCTCATCTGACAATGGGCATAATCATAATATCTACTGCATAGAGTTATTATGAAGATTAAATGAGTTAATATAAGTAAGGGCTAAAAAATGTCTAGTATATAATAAGTGCTCTGAAATGTCAGGGATAGCATCTTGCTACTACTATCACTATTGTTGTAATCAGTATTATTGTCATCATAATTATCTTTATGTTTTCAAGGGCATACAACCAGTAGGTGACAAAATAAAATTCAAATTTAGGCATTTTGAGCACTGACCCATTTATTCAATCAACAAGTATTTATTTAGTGTGTGCTATGCTGCCGCCAGGAATAAAACGATGGGAAGGAATGGATGTTCTTATTTGTGTAGCACGTTTTTAGTTTCAAAGACTCATATTATGTTAGAAAAAATTTAAAGCTATTTTTGTGACAGTTGGAAATATAAGGTGCACATGAGAACACATAGTTAGGTGTACATCTCCCACGCTAGGAGAGCCATGTACGTCTATGTGTGAAAGTTGAGTCAGAAGTTAACAATACTAGAGGTGGGGGAAGAGTGTCCTAACCAATGGAAAGAACATGGACCAAAGTCCCGAAATGAGAGTTTGAATGGGTAATGGAAAGATGGTGTGTGCCTGGAGAGCAGGTTTTGAGATGGGTTAGAGAAAAATCAGAGAGCATAGGCAGGAGCTGGATGAAGAAAGTCTTATAGAACAGTGGTGGTCAGAGGATGGAGAGGAGGGGGAAATGAGGCGTTGTGGTCGAATGCGTACAGAGTTTCAGTTTTGCAAGGAACATTTGAAACCGTTCTGGAGATCTGTTGCACAGCAATGTAAATATACTTGATGCTGTAGAACTGTACACTTACAAATGACTAAGAAGGTAAATTTTATGTTATAGGTTTTTTAAACACAATTTTAAAATCATTAAAAAAAGAAAGTCATAAATTTCCTTAAGGAGTTTTGATTGTATCTGAGGGGTACTGAGAAACTATTATGAGGTTTTCAGAGAGGGAACTGAAACAAGAAAAATAATTACAGATTTTCCAGCCTCTGGATATCAGCCTTCGTGGATGCTGAAAAGAATAACAATGAACACATCTGTTTTGATACTTTTTCCTTCTTCTAATAGGTCTCAAATTTTAGCTTAAAGAGAGAAAAATGAATTCACCATTTATTCTGGCATCCAACAAATCATTTGAAACCATGTATTTCATATTATTTCGTAAAATCTTCTAAACATACTACAACAGAAACGAGAAAATGAGAAAATCAATATCCACACAAATAAGAGGTATGTATTCATTTAAAGTGCTCTTAAACCCCCTCCTCCTCCCCCAAGAATTAGTCACCAATGGGATTTCAATGGCTGAAAATAGTGACTCTGGTAAATTAAGTATCTCTAGATGCCATCCTCCATATAATGTCCACTTACAGTCTTAAAATAGCTACTTAGTTGCCCTGTTATTATTTTCTTCAGACTAAATCACTGGTTCTCAGATTATGTACTTTTAGAACATCTGGGATCTATACTGAAGTTTTCCCTACTGAAATTAAAAAAAAAAAAAAAAATGGCAGGCCTTTCCAGTTCACTGGGGAGAAAAATAGTAGATAGGGTTTCCATTTCAAGTTTTCTTCAAAAATATTTCTTGCTAAGCTCTCAGGCCTGTTTCTACCTGTCCTAAACAAGCATTAATGAAAAAGCAGCAAATTGACATTACTGGAAAGTTTAGAAATAGCTAATTATTTCTGTCACTGACTTTGGGGTTATAGTGACATATGCAGAAATATAATATATACATTCTACTAGTCAAATATTTACTATTTCATGTCACTGAATTAATAAAGCAATATTATAAAAATTATATAAAGACAGGACCACCAGGTGTCCAGCCATTTGGGTGAGTTTTCCCACCACAGGCCAGGAGGTCTACCTTACTTGATCAAAAGCTGCCCCACCCCATTGGCACCCTGTCCTAATGTTTTCTTCCTCCTGCTTTGCACTGTACATTTAAATTAACATCACGGTCCCAGTAATTCGATCTTCTTAGTTTGGTCTTCAAATCTTTCTGTCCCCTGAGCTCTGGGAGAGCCTGCCAAGCAACATACTTTGAGTTACCATAACATCAAGGAAATTTCCCCACTGTGGTGACCACTTTGTTTTATTTCTCACTTCTTTCAGCTGAGGTAGGAATATGATGAAACCTGGGCATGATAGGAAAGGAAACAGACTGCAATATACTACAACACCAAGGCAAAGCTTTATTATATACATAAAATCTATAAATATGTCTGTATCTGTATTGATGTCTATATCTATATCTAGATCTGTATCTGTATCTCTATCAGTATCCATATCCGTATCTATATCCGTATCTATCTATCTATCTAACTATCATAGAGAGAGAGACTGAGATACCCTGACATCAATATCTGGTAAAATATCCTAATGAAGAGATTTTGTCTCATCTAGGTGACAGTAATGTTAAAAAAAAAAAATCAAGAAACAGAAAACCAAGTACATTTGACTTAAAAACAGCACCTAAAAATTCCTGTGATTATGTCAAAATGGCCATTCTGTGTTGTCAAACATGTAAAGCATAATAGCTAGAAGTCTCTTCTATCACAGAAATATTCATCAGATGACCAAGATCAGTAAAGTTAGTGGAAACAGTGCAAAATACCCAGTGATGTATTGGGACATACTTTAATGGAGTTTACAATTTCTCCCGCAAAATATTCTCTGTGCCGAGGTCAGCTATGTGATCTCAAGAGTCAAGCCCTTTAGAGAACTACATTTGATTAGTAATTTTCCAGCCATTGGACTGAAAGAACCAAGACAGATTATAAAGTGATTTATCTTACAACTTGGGAGTAGCTTATGCACAGAGGATATCAGTCCCTGCTTTTCAAGTCAGGGCAAATCACTGCATCCTTAACAATGTGTTAAACAAGAGCTGCTCCTTACCCACTGAAAGAGATCTCTAGTAGGTATATTTGTCACTTCTCTGAATGAGAGCTATTGCTGAATGGAAAGAAAATACGTTGCTACGATTAGAATACTACAGAAATCCCCACCACCACATGCGCAAGCAGCTTAGCAGAGAAGATACTGAAATCTCACAACTTTCTAATTTTTCAACTTTGTTGTGTTAATTGCAATTTACATATTTTCATTACACCACAAATGTTCAACAAACCATAAATACCCATTTCCAAAGAGCTCGTATCATCAGAATCTGTCCTGAATGAATCCAGTCCAGTGGGGTTTCTGAATTTCTCCCTAAAATATTTATCTAACGACAAAATTCCAAGGCTCAGTATCAGGTTAATGTGGATGGGATAGTATAGCTTGGTTATATAAGTGACAGCATATGAAAGTGTCATCTTATCTTGATTAGCTATTAGAGCTGAGCACGTAAACTTGCAAGCCCACTTACATAATATTTATCTATTTAGTTCCAACTATGTGTACGTATATAATAAATGTATATAGTGTTAACATACAGTTACACTATTTAAGAATAGATTTTAAAATAAGGATAGGTTTAAAAAATGAGGACAGATTTTTAAAAGAAATTAACTGGTCTCTCATAATGCCATTTAGTAAATAAAATTCCTGCCCATTCATGTTTTATATTCACAATAAATGAAAAGAGATAGCTTGCTTGCCTCATTTATAAAACCCGTTCTCACTGATTGCTCCTGAAACATCCTCTTAGTTTATTTAAGCCTACTAAATTAAAAAATATTTAAATTAATAAATATTACCTAGATTTGGGTGGTTTTAAAAGGAATGAAATATTTAGAGAGTAGCTATTATAAACCTTTATAAATATTTGAGGAACATATTATGTCTATGACAAATCACATTCCTTTAGGGTCTAATAAACTAGCTGTTTTAAATTCCTCTTTATGTAGGTCACATTACTCTCTTTTATAAAAATAAATATATTTTAGCTGAGTCTTTTCTTTGCTCATTGTAAAAATTTTAAAAAACCATAAAGAAGAGAAAGATCATCCATCTTTACACTCTGTGATTATTCTTCATGTTGAGTTGGGAGGTGGATGTAATTACAGATACAGGTGCAGCTGCAATAAGCCTTTTTTCAGTGCCATTCCCTTTCTAGCACAAGAGCACTGTGGCTAATGGCTACCTGAGAACCTTAGTAAGTCTCACCAAGGGTGGTGTTAGTAAGATGAATCAGTATCACCCCTAGAGATCAAGTAAATAAAATATACATCTTTCATATTAGACAACAAGCTAAGGCAAACAGCAGCTTAGCAGATGTGTTAGAAATTCTGCTTTGCAAAGGAGTAAGTTGTAGATAACGATGTGCTCACCAAAACATTTCCTTTTTAAATCAAGTGAAAATCAGACAAAGAAAATGTATGACTAGGTCACTAAAAATTAATTTTCTTTCAAGTGAAATTATACTACACAACAGATCAAAATGCAGGCTTATTAGCATTAATAATAATAGGAGAAATACATATTGAAATCTGTAGTGAATCTGTTGTCCAAATACTGTCTGGGTTAATGACATATATACTCAATACAGATTTAAGCTGATGAGTAAAGTGTCAAACTGGGTATTTTAGAATCGTTGCCAACCTATGACAGAATTTGTATCTGTATGTGTAATATATGAGAAAAATTTCCTCTCATATGTTGTGAGCATATTGGTACCTTTGTATTAAAGCAACAATCAAAGAGCGCTGATTCAATTTAAAATAGAAGACAAATTTCGCTAAAATAAATTGAATGCAACAAAACTTCTAAATTGCAAATTATCATATATTTATCTCATGTATTGGATTCAAAACAGTTCATGGAAAGACAGAGAATGTGGACTCAGGCCCCACTCTTTGTTTGAGCAGCGTCTGATCCATAAAAAGAATCATCTAAAAGCTACAGAAGTAAAAACAAATTCATTTTGATTTTCATATTACAGAAGGAGCCCAAAAGCAGCTCAGACTTTTTTTATAATTTTATTTTATGTTATCAATAAAAGAAGCAGGTAACTGACAACAGAAAGAATTAGAACTGGTGGGGGGGTTGGGAGACAAAAGAGTAAGAGGGAAAATGCAACAGAAGAGGAGGAAATATAGATAAAGAGAGAGATTCACAAGCAGAAAGTGACAGAGGAATACCCCACAGTGTGCTTTTCTCACATACAAAGAAAATAAATGACACATGTAAGCAGAAACAGAGAAAGAAATTAACAAGCTAGAAATCCATACCACGTGACCTCTTATGGTAGCTTTTCTAAGGTCACATTGTGCTTTGTGACTGGATGCACAAATGGCTTGTCACTTCCTGTTACCCCCAGGGCCGATGAAATGAAGTCAAGTCAAGGGCCCAGGGTTCCCTCTCCCTGCTGTACATCCCAGGAGAGTAGCAATGACTGGTTATTACACGCTAGTCCATTGTCCTAAAATGCTCTATAAAGGTTTTGCAAGATTTAGTTTCCTGTTCCACATCAGAGTATTCTAGGATGTCCCGTATCTGTTTATCAATTAGGGGGCAGCTGTGTTCCTTCTGAAAAGTATCCTAGAATTGCATTACTACCGTAGAGTTAGAGAGAATGTTAACTGTATCATGTACTTTCATGTAATAGTGTAAGAGTTATATGGGTGCTGCTAAAGGTCATTTCATATAAATCATATTATATACATTACATGTGTATGTGTGGTTGCTTATATAACCCTGTAATGCCGTTCATGATAGAATTTTTCTGTTTACATATGATATCATACCCTGCTTGAGTACATACTCTGAGGCAGTGCTAGATCTTCACAGAGTGTTTTTCTCATTTTTATGTTTTTATGTAAGAAGAAATAAGTTTAAAGAGTGAGGAGACATGCATAAAGGAGAGAAACACTGAGAAAGCAAAACTCCCAGGAACCATCGCTGGGCTGTCATTCCTGCAAACACTCCTGGGGACTAGAGCGGGGGTGGGGGGCAGATGAACCTGAATGCATATCTCAGCTGTCAGTGAAGAGTCCTGTGGCCTTTAACAAATTATTTCACTTACTTGAGCCTCAGTTTTTATAACTGAGAGGAGGATCAATGATACATACCCTATAAGATTCTTTTCAGAATAAAATTAGGCATTACATCTACAGCGTTTTGAACAGTATATGGGCTGTAGTAAGTACTCAATAAATGAATAAAAGGTTATTTCTAAAACTAGGGCTCGGAAAGGCTAAGTACTGCACACCTGTGGCAAGTTATTTTACTACTGTGTTTCTTTTCTTCTACAAAGTAAAAGTAAACATACCCACCTATACCTGGGACTCCTTCTCAGGACTAGAGATAATCTATGGAAATACCCTAACACTAAGGGGCACAATAAATTTTCAGTACATGGTAGTCTCAAAAACATTTGGATGTAAACAAAATTGTTGAGAATTATTGTTTTTCTACTAATTGAGATCTCCAGAAACATTTATTAAGAACAAGGATGGACAGTTTGAACCATTCTCTGAATAAACTTCCCTCCATCTTTAACACCTGATAAACAAGTAGAAGAAAATGAAATCAAATCTTTTTTTGGGAGTAGAAGTGTAAGTTTTAAAAATTCAAACTACCAATAAAATTGATAAACAATAGTAACTCATTAGCAGATATAGAAAATTCTCCAGAATTCAGAAATAAATACAGTGCTGAACCTTAAAAACTGTTCATTAACCTTAATTAAACCAGCCAGTAACCCATCAGATCAATGGCTGTGTATGGACACAGACGAAGCGCTGCCCCTGAGCCTAACTGCAGCCCGCTATGGGCACTACTTGGAAAACTGCATAAGTGTAGACTCTCCTAATATCTCAAACTTCCAAATCTACTTTAGCTTTTCTATTATTTTGATAATCTCCAATAATAGCCAGAGTTCCCCCAAACGTTCTTGTCATTATTTCTGTTGTTGGGAGCTGCCTACAGCTCAGGGGCAGTTGTGTTATGTCTCATAATCCACTTTGTCTTGCATTGTAAGTACTGATGAGGGGTCAAGGTCAACTTTCTATGTGACATAGGCTTTTGATGCCTCAAGTTTTCAATATGAAAGCATTATTCAATATCATTTATGCACAGTAAATCTCCAAAGATATATATCTACTTTATATGTGATGTAGGTTTTCATGCCTCAAGTTTTCAATGTGAAAGTGTTATTCAAAACTATTTATGGGGGCTTCCCTGGTGGCGCAGTGGTTGAGAATCTGCCTGCTAATGCAGGGGACACGGGTTCGAGCCCTGGTCTGGGAAGATCCCACATGCCACGGAGCAGCTGCGCCCGTGAGCCACAACTACTGAGCCTGCGCGTCTGGAGCCTGTGCCCCGCGACGGGAGGGGCCGCGATAGTGAAAGGCCCGCGCACCGCGATGAAGAGCGGTCCCCGCACCGCGATGAAGAGTGGCCCCCACTTGCCTCAACTAGAGAAAGCCCTCGCATGAACCGAAGACCCAACACAGCCAAAAAAATAAAATAAAATAAATAAATAAAGTAGCTATAAAAAAAAAAAAAGAAAAGTGCTAAAAAAAAAAACTATTTATGCATAGTAAATCTCCACAGATACATAAAATAGTAACTCTAGTTTGTTTTTCAAGAAAAGCTTTACTTCTTTTCTTTTTTTAACATCTTTACTGGAGTATAATTGCTTTACAATGGTGTGTTAGTTTCTGCTGTATAACAAAGTGAATCAGCTATACATATACATATATCCCCATATCTCCTCCCTCTTGGGTCTCCCTCCCACCCTCCCTATCCCACCCCTCTAGGTGGTCACAAAGCACCAAGCTAGTCTCCCTGTGCTATGCAGCTGCTTCTCACTAGCTATCTATTTTACATTTGGTAGTGTATATGTCCATGCCACTCTCTCACTTCGTCCCATCTTACCCTTCCCCCTCCCCATGTCCTCAAGTCCATTCTCTATGTCTGCGTCTGTCTTTATTCCTGTCCTGTCCCTAGGTTCATGAGAACCTTTTTTTTTTTTTTAGATTCCATATATATGTGTTAGCATACTGTATTTGTTTTTCTCTTTCTGACTTACTTCACTCTGTATGACAGACTCTAGGTCCATCCACCTCACTACAAATAACTCAATTTCATTTCTTTTTATGGCTGAGTAATATTCCATTCTGTATATGTGCCTCATCTTCTTTATCCATTCATTTGTCGACAGACACTTAGGTTGCTTCCATGTCCTGGCTATTGTAATCAGAGCTGCAATGAACATTGTGGTACATGACTCTATTTGAACTATGGTTTTCTCAGGGTATATGCCCAGTAGTGGGATTGCTGGGTCATATGGTAGTTCTATTTTTAGTTTTTTAAGGAACATCAATACTGTTCTCCATAGTGGCTGTATCAATTTACATTCCCACCAACAGTGCAAGAAGGTTCCCTTTTCTCCACACCCTCTCCAGCATTTACTGTTTGTAGATTTTTTGATGATGCCCATTCTGACTGGTGTGAGGTGATACCTCATTGTAGTTTTAATTTGCATTTCTCTACTGATTAGTGATGTTGAGCATCCTTTTGTGTGTTTGTTGGCGATCTGTATATCTTCTTTGGAGAAATGTCTGTTTAGGTCTTCTGCCCATTTTTGGATTAGGTATTTTGTTTTTTCATATTGAGCTGCATGAGCTGCTTGTAAATTTTGGAGATTAATCCTTTGTCAGTTGCCTCATTTGCAAGTATTTTCTCCCATTCTGAGGGTTGTCTTTTCATCTTGTTTATGGTTTCCTTTGCTGTGCAAAAGCTTTTAAGTTTCATTAGGTCCCACTTGCTTATTTTTGTTTTTCTTTTCATTTCTCTAGGAGGTGGGTCAAAAAGGATCTTGCTGTGATTTATGTCATAAACTGTTCTGCCTATGTTTTCCTCTAAGAGTTTTATAGTATCTGACCTTAGATTTAGGTCTTTAACCCATTTTGAGTTTATTTTTGTGTATGGTGTTAGGGAGAGTTCTAATTTCGTGTATTGTTTAGCCTCCATGTGTTTGTATTTTTTACAGATTTTTTCCTGTAACTGGTATCTAGTCTCATAGCGTTGTGGTCGGAAAAGATACCTGATACGATTTCAATTTTCTTAAATTTACCAAGGCTTGATTTGTGACCCAAGATATGATCTATCCTGGAGAATGTTCCATGAGCACTTGAGAAGAAAGTGTATTCTGTTGTTTTTGGATGGAAAGTCCTATGAATATCAATTAAGTCCATCTTCTTTAATGTATCATTTAAAGTTTGTGTTTCCTTATTTATTTTCATTTTGGATGATCTGTCCATTGGTGAAAGTGGGCAGAAGACCTAAATAGATATTTCTCCGAAGAAGATATACAGATCGCCAACAGACACATGAAAGAATGCTCAACATCATTAATCATTAGAGAAATGCAAATCAAAACTACAATGAGATATCATCTCACACCGGTCAGAATGGCCATCATCAAAAAATCTACAAACAATAAATGCTGGAGAGGGTGTGGAGGAAAGGGAACACTCTTGCACTGTTGGTGGGAATATAAATTGATACAGTCACTATGGAGAACAGTATGGAGGTTCCTTAAAAAACTACAAATAGAACTACCATACGACCCAGCAATCCCACTACTGGGCATATACCCTGAGAAAACCATATTTCAAAAAGAGTCATGTACCAAAATGTTCACTGCAGCTCTATTTACAATAGCCAGGACATGGAAGCAACCTAAGTGTCCATCATCGGATGAATGGATAAAGAAGATGTGGCACATATATACAATGGAATATTACTTAGCCATAAAAAGAAATGAAATGGAGGTATTTGTAATGAGGTGGATGGAGTTAGAGTCTGTCATACAGAGTGAAGTAAGTCAGAAAGAGAAAAACAAATACAGTATGCTAACACATATATATGGAATCTAAGGGAAAAAAAAAAAAGGCCATGAAGAACCTAGTGGCAAGACGGGAATAAAGACACAGACCTACTAGAGAATGGACTTGAGGATATGGGGAGGCGGAGGGGTGAGATGTGACAGGGTGAGAGAGTGTCATGGACATACATACACTACCAAATGTAAAATAGATAGCTAGTGGGAAGCAGCCGCATAGCACAGTGAGATCAGCTCGGTGCTTTGTGACCACCTAGAGGGGTGGGATGGGGAGGGTGGGAGGGAGGGAGATGCAAGAGGGAAGAGATATGGGAACATATGTACATGTATAACTGATTCACTTTGTTATAAAGCAGAAACTAACACACCATTGTAAAGCAATTATACTCCAATAAAGATGTTTAAAAAATAAATAAATAAAAGTGTCAGGGTAAGGGGAAAAAAAAAAAATAGTCCCCTACTATGATTGTGTTACTGTCAATTTCCCCTTCTATGGCTATTAGCATTTGCCTTATGTATTGAGGTGCTCCTATGTTGGGTGCATAAATATTTACAGTTGTTATATCTTCTTCTTGGATTGATCCCTTGATCATTATGTTGTGTCCTTCTTTGTCTCTTGTACTAGCCTTTATTTTAAAGTCTATTTTGTCCGATATGAGAATTACTACTCCAGCTTTCTTTTGATTTCCACTTGCATGGAATATCTTTTTCCATCCCCTCACTTACAGTCTGTATGTGTCCCTAGGCCTGAAGTGGGTCTCTTGTAGACAGCATATATACGGGTCTTGTTTTTGTATCCATTCAGCTGGTCTGTGTCTTTTGGTTGGAACATTTAACCCATTTACATTTAAGGTAGTTATCGATATGTATGTTCCTATTACCATTTTCTTAGTTGTTTTGGGTTTGTTATTGTAGGTCTTTTCCTTCTCTTGTGTTTCCTGCCTAGAGAAGTTCCTTTAGCATTTGTTGTAAATCTGGTTTGGAGGTGCTGAATTCTCTTAGCTTTTGCTTGTCTGTAAAGATTTTAGTTTCTCTGTCGAATCTCAATGAGATCCTTGCTGGGTAGAGTAATCTTGGTTGTAGGTTTTCCCTTTCGTCACTTTAAATATGTCCTGCCACTCCCTTCTGGCTTGCAGAGTTTCTGCTGAAAGATCAACTGTCAACCTTATGGGGATTCCCTTGTATGCTATTTGTTGGTTTTCCCTTGCTGCTTTTAATATTTTTTCTTTGTATTTAATTTTTGATAGTTTGATTAATATGTGTCTTGGTGTGTTTCTCCTTGGATTTACCCTATATAGGACTCTCTGTGCTTCCTGGACTTGACTGACTATTTTCTTTCCCATATCAGGGAAGTTTTCAACTATAATCTCTTCAAATATTTTCTCGGTCCCTTTTTTTTTCTCTTCTTCTTCTGGGACCCCTATAACTTGAATGTTGGTGCGTTTAGTGTTGTCCCAGAGGTCTCTGAGACTGTCCTCAATTCTTTTCATTCTTTTTTCTTTATTCTGCTCTGTGGTAGTTATTTCCACTACTTTATCTTCCAGGTCACTTATCCGTTCTTCTGCCTCAGTTATTCTGCTATTGATTCCTTCTAGAGAATTTTTAATTTCATTTATTGTGTTGTTCACCATTGCTTGTTTGCCCTTTAGTTCTTCTAGGTCCTTCTTAAAGGTTTCTTGTATTTTCTCCATTCTATTTCCAAGATTTTGGATCATCTTTACTATCATTACTCTGAATTCTTTTTCAGGTAGAATGCCTATTTCCTCTTCATTTGTTTGGTCTGGTGGGTTTTTTACCTTGCTCCTTCATCTGATGTGTATTTCTCTGTCTTCTCATTTTGCTTAATTTACTGTGTTTGGGGTCTCCTTTTTGCAGGCTGCAGGTTCATAGTTCCCGTTGGTTTTGGTGTCTGCCCCCAGTGGGTAAGGTTGGTTCAGTGGGTTGTGTAGGCTTCCTGGTGGAGGGAACTGGTGCCTGTGTTCTGGTGGATGAGGCTGGATCTTGTCTTTCTGGTAGGCAGGACCTCGTTCGGTAGTGTTTTTTGGGGTGTCTGTGACCTTACTATGATTTTAAGCAGCCTCACTGCTAATGGGTGGGGTTGTGTTCCTGTCTTTCTAGTTGCTTGGCATAGGGTGTCCAGCACTGTAGCTTGCTGGTCACTGAGTGGAGCTGGGTCTTAGCGTTCAGATGGAGATCTCTGGGAGAGGTTTCGCTGTTTGATATTATGTGGAGCCGGGAGGTCTCTGGTGGACCAATGTCCTGAAGTCGGCTCTCCCACCTCAGAGGCTCAGGCCTGACCCCTGGCCAGAGCACCAAGACCCTGTCAGCCACACGGCTCAGAAGAAAAGGGAGAAAAAAAGAAAGAAAGAAAGAAAGAGAAAGAGAGAGAGAAAGGAAGGAAGCTAGAAAGGAAGGAAGATAGGAAGGAAGATAGAAAGAGAGGAAGATGAAAGAAAGAAAGAAAGAAAAAGAAAGAAAGAAAGAAAGGGAGAAAGAGAGAAAGAAAAATAAAATAAAGTTATTAAAATAAAAAATAAAAAAATTACTAAAAATTAAAAAAATTAGAAAGTAATAAAAAAAAAAAAAGAAAGAAGAGAGCACCAAACCAAAAAACAAATCCTTCAATGATAACAAGCGCTAAAACTATACTAAAATAAATAATTTAAAAAAAAAAAAAAAAAACGGACAGACAGAACCCTAGGACAAATGGTAAAAGCACAGCTATAGAGACAAAATCACACAAAGAAGCATACACATACACACTCACAAAAAGAGAAAAGATGAAAAGATGCTCAACATCACTAATTATTAGAGAAATGCAAATCAAAACTACAATGAGGTATCACCTCACACCAGTTAGAATGGACATCATCAGAAAATCTACAAACAACAAATGCTGGAGAGGGTGTGGAGAAAAGGGAACCCTCTTGCACTGTTGGTGGGAATGTAAATTGATACAGCCACTATGGAGAACAATATGGAGGTTCCTTAAAAAACTAAAAATAGAACTACCATACAATCCAGCAATCCCACTGCTGGGCATATACCCAGAGAAAACCATAATTCAAAAACACACATGCACAAGAATGTTCATTGCAGCACTATTTACAATAGCCAGGTCATGGAAGCAACCTAAATGCCCATCAACAGACGAATGGATAAAGAAGTTGTGGTACATATATACAATGGAATATTACTCAGCCATAAAAAGGAACGAAATTGAGTCATTTGTTGAGACGTGGATGGATCTAGAGACTGTCATACAGAGTGAAGTAAGTCAGAAAGAGAAAAACAAACATTGTACATTAACGCATGTATATGGAACCTAGAAAAATGGTACAGATGAGCCGGTTTGCAGGGCAGAAATTGAGACACAGATGTAGAGAACGGACATATGGACACCAAGGGGGGAAAACTGCAGTGAGCTGGGGATGGTGGTGTGCTGAATTGGGCGATTGGGATTGACATGTATACACTGATGTGTATAAAATTGATGCCTAATAAGAACATGCAGTATAAAAAAAACAAACAAACAAAACAACTAATACTACACTTTCATTGGGTTATTTGTATGGAAATATGTTAATATAAATGTTTCAGACACTACATGAAGTTTCTAAAAATCTTATATGTTCTGGTATAATGTTATAAGTCATAATCCTAGTTATTACTTTAAAATGTATATCTCAAAAATAACTAATTTTCTTGTCAACTGCATTATTATGAACTTTCATCAAATCTTTAACTGTGGTCATTTTTAAGTCTTTTGTCATTTACAGACAGTTCTGGGTGTACTCTGATGCTTTTGCAAATATGTTCCTATAAAAGGGTTTCATCTTCAAGAAATTCATGGAAAAGACTCTGACAAGTACAGGTTTCTGGTAACTGACTGTACTGCTGAACTGAATGAATAAGCATTTTCAGAACTCTAATGAAAAACTGATGAACTCATAAAAGTGCTAACAAAAGATCAAGATGAAAAAAAAATTAATTACATGGGACTGAGTGAACTGATGATGATGAGTATAATTTTTGTGACTTTCTGTCTGAATTAAAAAAAAAAAATCCCACAAGGACTCAGAGGCAAAGAACATACAAATCAATTTTCACTGCAAAGTAAAGGAACTGTTACAGTGGAGGATTACTGGACTGAATGTCAATATTATGACACAGTATGAGTGTGTTTCATGTTTGGTAATTGTAATCATTGTTGCTTTTGTTGTAGTCATCCACGTACAATGCTTGGTGTCAGTCTATTTATCTCTTGTAAAAATAAAATACAGAGTGTGTGTGTGTAAAAAAAAAAAAGAGAGAACAAGGAAAAAAATATATATATATATATATTAAAAAAAAGGAAGGGAGCAACCAAATCAATAAACAAACCTACCAATGATAATAAACTCTAAATACTAAACTAAGATAAACATAAAACCAGAAACAAATTAGATGCAGAAAGCCAACCCCAGGTCTACAGTTGCTCCCAAAGTCCACTGCCTCAAGTTTGGGATGATTTGTTGTCTATTCAGGTATTCCAGAGATGCAGGGTAGGTACATCAAGTTGACTGTGGAAATTTAATCCGCTGCTCCTGAGGTTGCTGGGAGAGATTTCCCTTTCTCTTCTTTGTTTGCACAGCTCCTGGGGTTCAGCTTTGGATTTGGCCCCGCCTCTGCATGTAGGTCGCCTGAGGGTGTCTGTTCTTCACTCAGACAGGACGGGGTTAAAGGAGCAGCTGATTCGGGGGCTCTGGCTCACTCAGGCCGGGGGAGGGAGGGGTACAGAATGTGGGGCAAGCCTGCGGAGGCAGAGGCCGGCGTGACGTTGCACCAGCCCGAGGCACGCTGTGCGTTCTCCCGGGGAAGTTGTCCCTGGATCACAGGACCCTGGCAGTGGCGGGCTGCACAGGCTCCCGAGAGGGTCAGTGTGGAGAGTGACCTGTGCTCGCACACAGGCTTCTTGGAGGCGGCAGCAGCAGCCTTAGTGTCTCATGCCCGTCTCTGGGGTGCGCGCTGATAGCCGTGGCTCGCGCCCAACTCTGGAGCTCGTTTAGGAAGCACTCTGAATCCCCTCTCCTTGCGCATCCCAAAACAATGGTCTCTTGCCTCTTAGGCAAGTCCAGACTTTTTCCCGGACTCCCTCCCAGCTAGCTGTGGCGCACTAGCCCCCTTCAGGCTGTGTCCACGCAGCCAACCCCAGTCCTCTCCCTGGAATCCAACCTCCGAAGCCCGAGCCTCAGCTCCCAGCCCCCGCCCGCCCCGGCGGGTGAGTAGACAAGCCTCTCAGGCTGGTGAATGCCGGTCGGCACCAATCCTCCGAGTGGGAACCTCTCCGCTTTGCCCTCTGCACCCCTGTTGCTGCGCTCTCCTCCGTGGCTCCGAAGCTTCCCCTCCGCCCACCCCCCGTCTCCGCCAGTGAAGGGGCTTCCTAGTGTGTGGAAACCTTTCCTCCTTCACAGCTCCCTCCCACTGGTGCAGGTCCTGTCCCTATTCTTTTGTCTGTTTTCTTCTTTTGCCCTACCCAGGTACGTGGGGAGTTTCTTGCCTTTTGGGAAGTCTGATGTCTTCTGCCAGCATTCAGTAAGTGTTCTGTAGGAGTTGTTCCACATGTAGATGTATTTCTCATGTATTTGTGGGGAGGAAGGTGATCTCCACGTCTTACTCTTCCGCCATCTTGAAGGTCTCTCAAGAAAAGCTCTACTTCTTAAAGAAAGATATTTTCCATAAGTATCTATAACTGGGCTTTAACTTCTGAAACAAATTTCAAACTTCTATGGTTTCACAAGTAAATAATAAAGACTGTCTTATCCAATGATCCTTCTAATCGCTTCCAAGTCATTATCCAATTATGTTTCTCAAAAGTGCAGGGTTTACCAACAGCCTGTCTGAGAGTTGCCTAGGAAGATATGTTAATGGCCAGGATGAAATCTCCATGGGGCCACTGTAGAAGTTCATTTGATGGCTTTGTTCTTGCTGACCTTGACTAGTCAATTAAATCTTCAATGACCTAAACTTTCATGTTTTTCTTCCCTTTTTAAAGAACTTGCTGACTTCCTTTTCACTATGTCTTCTTTGTTTCTGGCAATTCTTTTCTTGCATTCTTGGTTCTGGCCTAAATTTTCCTTGACCTTTAGCAGTCTTTGCAGTTATTTGCCTTCTTCCTTCTGAGGAATTAGGAAATTTGGGTCTAGCACCTTAAATAAAATCACTTGACATGTTGTTTTTTTCAAAGGGGCATAAAACAATTTCATCTGAAAATGTACTTATGGTACATGTACTTATAATATTATGCATACCATTTTATCTTGCAGTTTAGATTGTCTTGCAGGTTAGTGATTAAAGTTAAAAAAATCTACAAAAACATAAAATTAACAAAACTCTTATTTTTACTTTCTGGATGTTTCCAAATCTCAAATCTCTAGGTTGGTTTGAGATTGAATTTTATATGAAGTTTTTATTAGTATATGATAAGTACTTGGATTCTGACTTTTAAAATGTTTTTCAATTGAACATATAGATTTTAGAAAGTTAATTATGAACATAATATATAACATTTAATGCTTATCAAGTAAATTGAATTCGATTATACATAAAAATAAAAATTAAAAAATATATGTATAAACATATATACACACACATACAGTTATATATTCTGGAGAGTTTACAAATGATGTGGGAAAAAAAAATCCTGTCCTGGCACAAGTAATTCCGTCAGTATGTCTCCATTTTCTGAGATAAATTCAACCTGAAACATAAGTTCAGTGAGGCCTTAAGGAGCTGTATGAAATGTTATGTGAAAAAAAAAAATCTCTTATTAAAAAATGTAGAAAATATATCTGCAAAAAATAAACTAACCTGAAATTTGCAGCATCATTTACATCAAACTTTCCTAAAATATATTCAATGAAAACAAATTCTGTGGTAAAATAATCATGGGAAACACAGTAATTATATTTCTTCTTGAGCCATGACCTTCCATATCAGTCTATTATAATAAAACCTTTGAGAGCTTGGGTTCTTACATGATAAAAACACGTTAAACTCTGAAAGCAGTGTTCTATGGAATGCACCTTTTAAAATTCGATATTTTTTAATCTTATAGGAAAATCTCTTCCAATTGATTTGTGATTGTTCTCAGTTAAAAATTAATGTTTAAATTTATGGACTAGAACATTTCAGGATAGACCTTTACTACCTATTACATTTCAAAAAAGGTTTCTTAAATCTTATATTTGTGTTATCTAATGAGCATTAAATGAGTATCTAGAATGTACTTTGCTAAGCAAGCACAAGTAATTTAGGATGAATAATTCACAGTTCTTACTTTTAAAGAGCTCATTTTTATCAAAGGTTAAAATGAAAGGACTGGTTCTTAATTAAGGTAAACAGTATATTGGCCATGTGTCTGTAGAAGCCATTTGACTTGTGATCTATATTTTAGTCACATTTTGACATATTCCAGCTTGGTCATATTCCACCTTGATGAATTATTTGCAATTTTCTTATCAGAAACACGAGCTGAAACAAAGATAGCACTAGAAAATGTGAAACTATCTATCTTGATATATATGATAAATCATAGTTCAGGGTTATAAATCATACTCATAGAATAAGCCAGGTTGAAAATAATGCTGAATACAGACTAATGTCTTTGTTTAAAGCTACTCTAGGGCTATACCTTGAAGTTATTAGTAGATCAATCTTGTGATTATTTTGCCATGGGGTGAGCAAACCATGAATTTTATAAAATAATCTCAGGGGATTAAGTTTTTTGTTCTTATTCTAATTATACCCCTCCATTTCTCAATAAATTTTCTAAAACCAAACCAAACAAAAATTATCCTACAAGAGATTTCTCTTACATTTAATTTACAATGCTTGTTTTTTGTTTTGATTTCCTTATCATTTAAATAAAATAACAGTAAGTATCACTATTTTGTATGAGTTTAAGATCAACTAGGTTGTAAAGGTTATTTTACATTTACAGTCCTGCTAAAGACAGTTTCTTTTCCCCTTAAAAGATCAATTTCAAGCATTTTAAAGAGCTCATTATTAAATTAATTACCTAATTATGCTGTTATGCTTCCAGCATACCTGTTACGCTACTCTTCACCAACTATTAATTGAGGGTCTACTATGCTACACATACTGAGCTAGAATATTTACCCCTTAATGAATGCAAGAAGAGCGGTCACTTCATTCATTTCTCTTGACATTTCCCACATATTTAAGGTGGCTCATTACGGTAGGAGTAGTTCTGAGTCAATCTTAATGTGTGTATTTATGTTTATGTGCATACATGTGTTATAGAGCTCCGATTCTGGATGTGATGCCATGCATTTTTCTGAACGGTTTGCAAATCTTAGTGGCAGTACTTTATTAGGGAGCTCTCAACAGTTCGAACAAGCTTTTAAATCAGCTAGAAAAATGCAGTCCTTGTACAATCACCACTGGATTCCAAAAGCAATCTGAACACTTGATTTTATTCTGACATTTCTTTACAAATTAGGAAGACAAAACTCCTAAGAAAATACAATCACAGATTTTACAGGCAGAAATTCTATGTTCCTTTCTCTTTTCCTGACTGGATGAACTATTTTGGACAAATCACAACGTCTCTGGGTCTAAATTTTTCATCAGTGGAATGGAATTTAAAATACTTCTGACCTAACACACAGTATGTCACTGTGGTTATTACATTCTCTGTTGCTTACTAATTCATCCAACGGATATTTGTTAAATTGTATGTAAGGTTTGCTGCTAGACAGTGGGGCCGGAGTGTTGGGAAAACAATCCTTCTCTTTGCCCTCATGGAGTCCATGGGAGCAAATCGCTATTAAATTAGCCATGCTCCGAAGAAGCTGAAAATTTTCTTCAAGGATCAGCCAGAAATCCCATTTTTATGGACCTTCCTCTCTTTTCCCAGAATCAGGAGGGACCTTTCCTCCCTAATATCTCTATATTCTACATATGTCTAGTACAATATATCTCAGAGACCATCATGCTGTAGTTATTGATGTAAATTCCTATGTCTCCCACTGGATTATCAACTTCATTTGGGTGAGAAACACAAAGTTCTACGCTGAGGTACACAATATTTTAGGTGCGCTCACATGTTATTTCACTTACTCGTTACAACAATATGGAAAAGTATCACATCCACCTTTTCAAAGATAAGGGAACTGAGTTTGGGGAAGGCTGAGCAGTGTCCCTGAGGTTAGCTGGGCAATGACCCAGCTTGGCTGTCATAGCAGGTTGGCTGTTACACACCTAGCCTGTAACAGTTCAGCGGTGATATGTCAGTAACACGCACACAGAAAAGTTGCCCTAAAGTGACAGTCGACCCTGTTTTTCTCACCCGTCAACTGTAAGACTTGCTGGCCTCGGCAGCCAGAGGGAAGAAGAAAGTGCAATGGCCCATCAGCTGTGGCTTCTGAAAGCAGTCAGGAAAGCACAAAACAAATGTACAAGCTGACCTAAATCTGGGGCAAAGTCTTGTGTTCTAAATCATTATTATCATTAGAAAGATTGAACTTGAGCAATTCAGCAGGTGGGAGGCAACAGAGGGCAGTGATGGGTGATCTTGGCTCTGGAGCCAGACAGGCTGGTCTCTAATCCCTTCTCCATCCCGCACCAGCTGAGTGACTTTGGTCAGTCTCATCTCCTCTGTTCCTCAGTTTCCTCACTTGTAAAAAGAGGCAAATGACTGAACCTATTTCACAGCTTGTGGCGAGGATTCAATGAGAAAGTGCACATAAACAGCCCTGGCACGTTGTGAGCTCTCAGTGATAACAGTAATACAGTGGTTAACACATAAAGAACAGGTCTTGGGATTATACCAGCATTACATCGTGATGAGCACTGCCACGAAACAACAGTCTAGTGGGACTCGAGAGTTCTTAGACTGCATCATAATTTCACCGATTAATCCATTTATTACATTAATTTCACAATCACTTACTGAGTACCTACTGTGTGCCAGGAACTATCTTATGGATACAAAGTTGAGTAAGAAACAGTTCCATTAAGGACATGACAGATTTTAGGACAGACAAAAATGTAAACACATACTTGAAATATGCTCGAAATATGCTTTGATGTAAGTGCTGAAATAGAGAAAAATCCAGATTCAGCAGTGGCCCAATAAAAATTGCTAATATTTACAGACGTCTTTTCTGAATCTGGCAAGTTGTCCAACACTTCACATAAGGTATCACGTATGACTGTCAAAGCATCCTGATGAGGATGATATTGTTACTGTCACCCATTTTACAGGTAACGAAACTAAGGTTAAGAGAAAATTTAAAATTCACCCTAGACACGCAGGTAGTAAGTGGTCAGCCACATTCTGCCTCTTAAGCTCTATCACCCAATGGAGAAGGGATGCAAAGAAAAGGAAATGCACCCGCCAATGCCTTTCAAAAACAGAGCTTTAATTATACGCAAATTATAGGAAAGGAAGCAAAAAAGAGAGATTAAAGAATCGGAGAAAATAAACTTCAACAAGCCCTTAACATATTATGTAGAGTTTATGTAATGTATGTTTAAAAATTGTGATAAACATATTTTTATAACATATTCCTAGAAATGTGCTTCCTATGACTGTGACATGACATTGTGCTTACTTTTTGTCTTGTTCAAATTACCTGATGATTTATTTGCTGATGAATTAAAAATAAAATTTAACAAGACAGACTTAATTTGCATGTGTTCAGTTTTAAAACATTGATCCAAATCCCAAGGAGACCTGGATAAATTTTTTAAAACTTGTTAAAAATACCCAGGGCCTTTAGGGTGACTGCATATTTAACAGGAGTGAAGAGAAAGACTCGGATGCCAAAACTTCCCTGTGAACTTGGGCTGCGCGAATAGAAACGCGGGATTCAGAACAAAGGAAACACGTGCCTCCCTCTATTCCTTAATGCATGGAATGTATTTGGAGCATCGTGTTTAAATCTGGGCACCACAGTTTAGGAAGGAACTTAATGAGAGTGTGCCCAGAGGAGGAAAATCAGGAGAGTGGAAAGGTAAAGGCACACCACATGAGGGCTGGTTAAAGGGACGACGGGGAATGTTGGAGCTGTCGGACTCGACGCTTCGGAGGCCCGTGACTGCTGAGCTCACAGGTCAAAGGTCTGAACATAGAAAAGGAACTGGGACTGAAGGCAGACCAGAAGCAACGGCTGGGCCTTCGAAGAAGGCAGATTGCAGGCCACAGCTGAGACAGGAGTGGGATGTGGTGGTGGAGGAGCGCGCTCCCTGTTTCTCAAAGGTCAAAGCGCGAGTTTCCTCTACAGACAGAACGTGGAGGCCGTAAGCTCTGAAATCCCTCCCGGATCTCCGGCTGACTCCTCTGCCTTCTCTTACCTCTCATTCTCCGGGATGAGCAAGCACACCGGCCAGCATCCAGTTTCTCAGGGATTCTTTCCAAACAGCCAATGGCTCTCAACAGCTTCAGCTCTCACTAGCCAACCATCACCTCCTAAATCTACATTTTTAGCCACAAACTCACATTTTTCCAGTTCCAATTACTTTCACTAAAAAAGTATTACTATTTGATTGTTCCTAATCTTACATTCTCTGCAGTCAATATGCCATCAAGTTCTGCTTTTTCTTTCTTTTTTAGGTCCATAAAGTTTATACAAATCTCATTTCATATTCAGAATATTTTGGCTGAATTACTGCAGACAGATGTAATATTTTCATTGCTCTATGCTTTTTCATACACAAAGCTCACTGACCTTCCTTCATTTTTCTGCTGTACATTCCATCATCTTATCATATTGACCTAAATGAGGATGAACACCTGCATCATTATAGAATTAACTCAAACACCTGAGCTCATGATGTCCTCTTAGGCTACGTCAACCTTCCAGCGTTTGCTCAGAACCAGAAAGTCTATCTCTAATGCCACCTTCAGAGCTACATATTGAATGGTATCATATCTTTAAGTGATTTTTCTTTCCATACTTCACTGAGGGAATATACAATTACAAATCAGATACTTCATAATCTGATTCACACATACGATGATACTGTTTCCAAAAACCAGATCTAGTGGCTTTTAAACACTGATATTTTTCCATGTGCTCTTCTGCTTATAACAAGCAGGTGAGGGAGGCTCCTCTGCTCCCTTCCCTGGAAATGCTCTTCCCTCCTCACATCCGCTCTTAGCCAAACCATTCACAGCTGGAGAAAGAACGCTGATTGCCAGCAAACCTAAGGCTAGCTCTTTACTCTTCTGCCTCGTAGACCAAGTTTTACACGACACTTTCATACGTTACCTGAGATGTCTCCACACTTGGATGACTTAATCAACCCTCTCAAGCTGCCTTTTGAAATTCCTTCACTTACTCTCTTTCTACTTTCTCCTAAAACCTCAGGTAACTTCCTTTTCTTATGAAGCAGATACTAACATTTCAATACTTCTTTTCCTTTTCATGCTGAGACCTTCAAGTTGGACAACCTCTGCTATAAAATTTAAAGCATGACTCGTGGTCTTAAGCCCTTTGGAAAACAAGTTGTACTCATAAAAGTTAAAAGAGAATTATTTTTTTATTTTTACATAAAAAGTGCTATTATTACTTTGATCTCTATATACAAAACATACATTTTTCCCTGTTGCTGTTTTGTTCTTCTTGTTGTTGGAACAACTCAATAGCAAAAAAAAAAAAAAAAGAAAGACAAGACAAGACATACAAATGACCAAAATGTACATGAAAAAGTGTTCAATACCATCAGGGAAATTCAAATCAAAACTGCAATGAGATATCACCTCATACCTGTTATAATAGCTATTGTTAAAAAGACAAGAGATTGAAAGTGCTGGTGAGAATGTGGAGAAATAGGAACCCTGGTACACTGTTGGTGGGAATGTCAATTGGTACAGTCACTGTGGAAAACAGTATGAACTCTCCTCAAAAAGTTAAAAACAGAACTATCATGGAATCCAGCAAACCCACTTCTGAGTATTTATCCAAAGGAAATAAAACCACTATCTTGTAAAGATATTGCACCCCAATGTTAACTGCAGCACTATTCACAATAGCCAAGACATGGAAACAACTTAATTGTCCATCAACAGATGAATGGGTAAAGAAATTGTGATGTGTGTATGTATAAATATAATGCGATAATATTCACATATGAAAAAGAAGGAAATCTATAAAAATGTGCCATTTGAGAAAACATGGATGAACCTTGAGAGCATTACACTAATGCGATAGGCCAGGCAAAGAAAGATAAATACTCTATGACTCCACTTATATGTGGAATCTAAGAAGAAACAAAACAAAAATGAACTTAGACACAGAGAGCAGACTGGTGGTTGCCAGGGGCTGGGGAGTGGGGGGAATAAGGAGATGTTGGTCAAAGAGTAAAAACTTCCAGGTACAAGAGGAATAAAGTCTGGAGACCTAATGTGCAGCATGGTGATTGTAGTTAAAAACACTGTATTGTATACTTGAAAATTACTATGAGAGTAGATCTTAAATGTTCTCACCATAGCAACACCACCACCAATACCAACAAAATGATAATTATGTGAGGTAAAGAATGTCAACTAGCCTTACTGTGGTAATCATTTCACAATATATATGTGTATCAGATCACCATATTGTACACCTTAAACTTATACAGTGGTATATGTCAATTATACCTCAATAAACCTGGGGGGAAAAACCTCTTTTGCAATGCCTTCATTGATAGGATGTGAGCTTTGGAGGATGGAAACCAGCTTTTTATTCATCTTTATATTCCTAGCATTAGTATATTGCCTGTCGTATATTAGATGCTCAAATACTGAATTAATCAATACCTGCTAAGAATTTTGTCAGTTGCATAAACTAGAACATAGCAGAAATGTCAAATATTTACCAAATTTATGGTGGATTTGCAGCTTGCTTTTTACTTCTGATAATACTGCAAATTTCTTCTTGTGCAAGAAGAAAAATAACCAATACTGTCTATGCTAATATTATTATGCAAAGGTTCTAATTTCATTTGTATATTTTTGGAACCAGAGGTGTCTCTTCAAAAAAGAAAGTTTATTTTTAATTCAGTGAATCTTTTCCACATTAATCATTCTAAGGCAAAGCAAGGCTCTATAGGAGAGTATATGTCCCTGGATCAGAGGCTGTATTACCTAAGCCTTAAGAGATTTAAAAATCAACGTCCAGGTGAAGAAACAGCGTGAGTAATTTGTTGGTGCTTTTTAAATCTGGCCTACATCTTGGATCTGTACAGAACTTTAATTCAGATCGCCCCCAACCACCACATGTAAATTCTCTTCCTTTTCTAACTCCAGGTGCTACTTGAGTCTGTCCAAATCTGTTCCGCCATCACTAATAATATTACATGTTTGAATTGTATTTTATGAGTGTAATGTTTGGTATGATCACTTAAAATTTATCAGTAACTCCCACTAATTGACAAAGGCACAAAATTTCCAGTTGACTAGACCATGTCAGAAGCACTTCTTCTTTACAGCCCTTCATCTGGGACTCTAATTTTGAGTTAGATGCCTCTGCTACATGCCTCTAAAAGCTCTGCTCTTTGATTTTAATTACTTATTTAACTGAATGTTGTATGCACTTACTGTAATCATTATGTGGAGAATAAGTACATATGCTTTAATCATAATAATATCCTCATTGCCTAGCTCAGTAAAATTTGTTGAATGAATAAATGAACCAAACAACCAACTAATCTATGGTCATATTTATGATTATTTTTCTGTACAAAACTGACTTACTATGTACCAAACACTGTTTTTTTGTTTGTTTGGTGTTTTGACTCCCCAGTAGATGATAAAAATTGTAAAGGCCAGGTTACATTTCTGTGGACCAATTTTTTAAAGAAATCTTATGAAAACACCTTAAATCTTAGAGGTGAACTCACTCCTCCTCTACACAGCACCCTGACAGAGCTGAGCCCCTGGGAGACCAGCAGATCTAGCCTGGGTTATGGAGAACCAAGTCCACACCACAGCTCCCTTCAATTAGGGGGAGCGACTCAAGAACTAACTCTCCTTCCTGAGAGTCACAAGCAGGTGACAGCTGCAGATGGTGTAAGAGATGACAAGCTACATGGGATATCAGGAAAACTTGTACATGTTAGGGTCTACACATATTTTAGAAAAGAAGATGCCCATGAAGGCATGACCTAAATAACCCTTACCCTGCTTAATCCGAGTGATGCATCTCAAATAGAAATTGTGATTTTAAGCAATAAAACAGGAAGTGAAGACATGGAAACTGCATGTTGCTAGTAATCACTGAAATAGCAACTGTCCTGTGTGGTTACATAAAAGCATGCACACAAACCAGAATAGCTGTTCCTACCTGTCAATTCAGGAAGACTTTTCCCAGTAAATCACTGACTGGTATTTGTTCTTTATATAGAAAAGAAAACTTCTCAGACTGTCTGAAAGTATCACAGATGAACCAGTTTATGGCCTGCTTTGATAAATATTTAAAATGAAACCGGTGAAAGGTGTCACTCCATTGAGATGCAAAGAAGTGTCTACGGTAACTGTTCTCCTGAACAGACTTACTAATGGTTTTACGATGATGACAGTGGTTCTCAAAACCTATGGAAATAACGAATAATTTTCCTTGATGAAATTCTAGAGACTACTGTATCAATCAGCATCTGACAGGATATAGATGGCACTCAAATTGGGATAATGTGGGGAGGCTTTATGTACAAAGAGACAATTGTGGGCAAGATGTAAGGATACCATAAAGGGTAGTGTAAAAGCAAGGGGCTAGCTTTTCCCACAACCAACACCCAAAAAGACAAAGGGAAGGAAAGGACGGAGAAGGAAAGAAAATTCCAGAGAGGGTCTCCTTGGAAGATCCAGGGCAAGGCAACGTCATAGGAAGGGAACCAAGGAATGAATACCCTAACCACCGGCTCCTCCCCTTCTCTCATCTCTCCTGAGGCAACCGCTTACCTAACTCAAATGGCTAAGGAACTCACTGAGATAAAGCTTAGAGTAGCTGTTACAGGTCCACCTCCCTCAGCAGAGTGGACAGTGGTGGAAAGTGAATCTGGTGGGATAAACACGTATTCGCCATCTTCATTTTAGAGGTAAGAACACTGGACTCTAGACAGGTTAACAAACCTACTTAGTAGAGAGATACCCTGGAACCTTAACATAATCATTGCACACGATTATTCTGCCTCCCAGTCTGTGCTTACTACTAACCAACATTGAAAATATACCAAGCTTTAGACTGTCACGTACATCTAATGGTATTTCTTTATTGTTATATTTAACTGTCATCACTATTCATTACTCAGGATTTTAAAAATTCTTTTTACCAATTCTCTTGTATAGACATGGGAGAAAATATTCTTACACTGACGTAAGAATATTTTACATCTTACACTGATGAGAAATCTGTACATATGCATGTACACTGATTATTTTGACCAATCGGAAATTCTAGCCTTAAATTTTTCCAATAATAGCTGCAGATGGCAGAAAATATTATCACAATTATATGAATGTGAATGTCTATATAAGTGGACTTTTCAAAAATACAGACTTCATTAGAGGCTCAAAGGCACTGCAAATTCACATGAGTTGAGTTTTGATTATGCCCTTTTTTCTCTTTATGAGTCACGGTTTATATGTCTTTAAATTTACAACCAGTGTTACCAGATCTACGCATTATGTGGCTCCTAGTAAAGCAATTAAAAACTACTGCCAATGTTTGTATGTCTTCTTGGGAGTTTTAGGGAACGAATTCAGAGCTACCTAACTCTGGCTACTGTAACTAGTATACCATTTATTCTAATAAGTTGGTAAGTAAAATAAAGTATTTACAAAGTTACTTCTTTAGAAGAAAATTACTACCAGTCTGAACTCTCTCACAACCTAATATATATAGTTTATGGGTTAAGCAATAATAAAGCCACTCTTTTCAGAAAGCTACATTGTATGTGCTTAAGTTACTAATAAGCCTGTCTCCTAGTCAAATCTTCCTAGGTGATATAATTCCTTTTTTTTTTTTTTAGACCTGGTGGCTTCATCCATTACTGTGATTCATGAAAACTTAACTCATATTTACATCCTTATCTTCCAGTTAGGATGGGATTTTGCTTCTGCAAAATGTTATCCTGAATGTTTTACTTAAACTATTTTCATAATTTTCCCAAGCTACGTTTTTTGACACCAAGCAGAGAGCAAGTAATACTCGATTCTGCTTCTACTAGGAAGCAGATATGTGTCAAAATTTTAGTATTTGTGTTTTTAATCTCAGCTTCAAAGTTTCTGCCATTAACTAGTCATAAGTTTGAATCACAATTAGTTATTATGAATCAATTTCTACTGAAATTTTAGGTCATAAAGTCTGTCCCACCTACCTAGGCTATTATAAATTCTGGTATCCAGACACAAATAAACCCACCTCAGCTTAACTGCTTTCTTTAGTCTCTAAATTGACAATGAATCACTACAGCCTTTTAAAAAATTTCAGTCTTTAAAAGTTGCTTGAAATTATCTGAAAAAAAGATGAGCTTGAATATGAATTTCATTAACTGATCCTATTCACTCTTATTTTTAAGCATGGTAACTAATACCATTCCAAACAGGTGTGAGAATCTTCACTGTTTTAAAATATATCTGGGGAAAAGAGGTTAGGTAATTTACCTAATCTTTAGGTAAATTATCCTCACAGCCGTTTTATATTTAACCTACAGCCAACTTACACTTAACTTAAATCCATTGCACAGCAGCGTACCCCTCATTTCTTGTTCTATGCCCTCGGAAATGTTACCCTTTCACTGGATCTGAAAGCTCTTGGTTATGTCAGTCTTTTGGCTTTCTTTCCACCCCCCCCCCCAATCGAAGCCATGGTTGTTTTCCTGTGAGCTTTTGACCCCTCCCCTCTTGAATAACTGCTGTGTCCTTCTTTTCCCACTTTGACTGCTGGACTCCTACACTGGATAGAGATGCACAGGATCTGAAAATGCTGATTATAATGGGAAAAGTCCTTTATTCTCTATTCAGACTAGCATGTGGGTTTTTTTGTTTCTTTGTTTGCTTTCCATTGACAATGTTGAATGCTTGACACAAAATATGTCAATATATTGAAAGACTATTTTTTCAAAACTTCCCTCATCCACCAAAAAAAAAAAAACATTTCTATTAAAATCTGACTTCTGTTGCCAGTTTCTACAAGTATTCTTGGAATCTACATAATTAGGTTAAAAAATTCTCACTAGCACTACTTTCTATCTATGGAATATCAGAAATAATGGGGACTCCATTACAGGATCATTTAAGGATTTAAGCTACTGTAAGGCAAACTTCTGTCACAAAGGAAGCACTGAATAATTATTTTTACTTATGTTCTTTAAGTTATATTTTGAATGTTTGTACAATATATTCATGCTTAAAGCTATGTTTAAACTGAACCAAATAATGGGTTTACCTTCTTAAGCAATAGGAAAAATATCTGTCCAAACACATTCTTTTAGCATTGAAGAGACAGGAAAATATTTGGATTCATTTACTCCCAGTCACCTTACTGATTGAGAGCATAACAATGAGAACAAAAAGAAAAAACAAAATAAAACAAGAGAGGTGAAGTGAACATGCACATTAATTTTACAAAGTGTTTATTTGCATATACAAATAATTGTAAAAAAAAAAAAAAAAAAGAGTGCACATTGAGCAAAGCAGGCAAAATTAGCTAAGGTAATGTTAGAGTCCTGCATTTGTAATTTTTATTCAGAGCACAAGGGTAATTATAAACCATGCCAGTGTTTCTAGATATAATAAACTACAGTCAACTAATATTTAGGTCAATCTAATTTTTTCATTCTCAAGCAAAAAAGAAAATCAGTACCCATCTTGTGAAAGAGGACGAAAACGCCGCTGACCTTGGGAAGAACAGAAAAGCTTTAATACGGCTCCCTATTCACAGGCAATGCGTCCAGTTAGGCATCCTTTCGTAGAAGCCGTAGGTCAGCAAAGGGACGGAAGGTCTCACTGAACAGAGCAGCCCACCCCTCCCAGCCCAAGGTTTTCCTCTAGTGCCACTATCTCTAGCCTTTTACCGAGCTCAGGTTTAAAATGCTGGAAGAAAAGACCTTTACTTTTTTCTGTATGAAGCCTTTCTCCTCAAATAAACTCCATGTTTAGACAGTAGAAGGCTCTGTTCTTTTGTGATTTCAACACTCTCCCTTTATCTTAGCATAGTGCTATACACATAATAATCATTTGATTATGTCTAATAATGTTATAGTTCATAAAGTACTTTGTACTTTGCACTTTGTAAGCCCAAATTATCCTAAGTTAACAATGGATGAGGACTTAATATACATTTCCAGTATTCCATTGACTGTAACATCCTCGAATATAAAAACACATTTCTCTTCTGTACTTCTCGTCTCAGTTGTCTTGTGCTATGTCAGTACAAGTGAGAAAAAATATTCTCCAAACAGGATTCTCCTAAACTGTAGAACTTTTTTTTTCTTTCCTCTCCCTACCCTTCCTTTCCCTTCGCTTTCCTCCTCTCTCCTCTTCCTCTTCTTCTGTAGTCTTGAAAACTGCTTTTTTTACCTGTTAAATTTCATACCAGTTTGATGACTACCAGACTCAAAAGTACATCAATGTTCATATTGGTGAGTGTCTTACTGTATTCCTATGTCACTATTTTTTAAAAACATCAACTGTAAATAATTTTTTACATCAAAACATGCTTTAAGACTAATGTAAGGTAATCTTTGTATGTGGTAATTAATGTAGACTAATAATTCTCCTCAAATATATTTCCCTCTTAAAATTTGAAGTCATGATTATTGGATTTCCTTTTATTTATCTTATGTACCCTGTTTCTTTAACTTTTTGAGCACTATAATAAATCCAGTGTAGTTTTTAGTCACATCAAATAGCATCCAATTCGTCATTCCCTGGTCTGGGATTGCACAGTTATATTTCTTAAATTGAATTTTTTCTAGCCTAATATAATATTTTTTTAGTATTTGCTTGTATTTAATATAAGGATTCTCTTTGACATTATTATTTTTCAAATCTTCTCTTAATTTGACATGAACAAATGCTTGAGGAGTGTTTAACCCTAATTTTCACCGGTGTTGCTATTCCAAATCCACTTAAATTTTCTGTGAAACCCGTACTTCTCTGGGAATAATCTCCAAACAGGATTATTAATAATCTCTGGCAGTGTGAAGCTCTACATTTTCCACTGATTTCTGTTGCCCTTTGACCTCCTCTAAGCGCCTGGGCCGCTCCTCTATGCTCTTAGTGCAGTCTCTCCCCCCACCAGTCAGACAGTATCTATCCTCCCTCTGTCTTCCCGATGTTTCAATCCCGACTTATCCTCCAAGATGCTATCAAAGTTATCATTCTAAAATACCATCCTGATTTATTGTTTAGGCTTACTTGAATACAATCTTTCAATATCACATCTCTAATTATAGACTGAAGAGAAACTCCTTAACAGGAAATGCAAACCTCTGACACCTGGTACTCTTCCAGCAAGACCGTTCGCCAGACTCCCTATGTTGTCTTCCTGTTGTGCACATGAAAGTATTTTCAACAGAGCAAATGAAATACATTTTAACAGAAACAGCCCAAGATGGCTATTCTTTTCTATATTTAAAAAGTTTGAAAGCAATTTGCAACTATTTAAATTGCATCCCGGTTTTTCCTCAGTCTGGATTACAGCAGATTCTGTGAGTCCTTCAAAAGCAAGGCATGCCACTATGCTTTGCAGAACCATGTTCTTGGCCTCAGAGACATGTGGATGTGTAAGGAAGGGTACACAGTTCTCCCCACGACTGACGCTTCCTGCTTTTGCCCTCTGAATATGGGACACTTTGGCATCTGTCTTTTCACTAACAATTAGTACAGATCATTAATCGCTGATGACAGTTGCCTTTAGCTTTGTGTATCTTTTTGTCCTTTGCTTGCAGAATTATTTTTCAAATAGCAAAATTTATAAAACAAAATGCACATTAAATATATGTTGCCAGGTAAGGAGGCTGACTGTTGTCTCTAGAGATTAAGATATTTTTTTATTCAGAATTAGGTCCTAGTAGTCCTAATAGTAGGACTTTCTTTTGTCCTGTCTTTTCTTTTGAATTTTGAAATCCACTCACAAGCAGATGAGCCAACTGACAGTGCAATTTAATTTATTAGAAACAGTGTATTCAGAGGGGAAATTTGTTCCGTTTGGAATGGTTTTACAGTTTCATTTTCAGAATTTCTAAATAAAGTTTGCTAATGTGGGATAAAACAATATTTCTTTTCTGAACTGTGTCTTTCTGGCTTGTCAGACTTTGAATGCAGCCCATTGTCTATAAAGTCCTGGCAATAAAGATGAACAATCTGCCCCAAAATACTATAGAACAAAATGCAACATTTGCCAAATTAGTAATAATAGTAAATATATAAATTATGGCCTTTTAAACATTTATATATGCCAGGAACTTTGTTTTCTCTTTTAAGTTCACAACTCTCTCATAATAAGCCTTTTCTTAAATAGAAAAAGCCAGCCTCAGAGAGCCTAATGTATTTAATAAAGTCCCACAATCAAAAAAGGGCAGACTTTAGTCCCCCTGAGCTTGTTTCTAACCACGGTATTCACATCTACTTAGTGCAGAATCCCTGCACGCCCATCGGGGGAAACCTTGCAAAAATGACTGTGGCCCTAGACATCCACTGCAGTGACTGAAACACCTTCTGTTGGGATATGAACACACGCACTGCAAAATCAGGAGCAAATCATTTTGGTGCCGCCACCAGCCTCCTCTCGTTATGCCCTATTTTCAGCCTCTTTCCTGGGGCTGGCTCTGCCGAAGAGCCTCGCTGGTGCTGATGGGAATGGGGCCTGCCTCTGAATGAGGTAATACGTGTGCAATGTTCAGCACGGGGCCGGGGGCCTGGTGGGCACTCCACAGATACTCGTCTGCCTGAACCTCCTTTGATCTCCCTCTCCCTTGCAATATGAGAACACGAGAGTGATGAAAGCAATGGAAGGGGCTCCACGTTCATCAGCTTTTCTACAGTCCCAACCACCATCATGGTTAAAGGCTAGAAGCATGGACTCATTATTTACTTCTACAAGTAAGCCTTACAATTAACGGGGCTTGTTTTGCTTATAATCATGAATCTTAGGGTAGAAGGATCTATGGACTGATTCTTAGCTACTTTTAAAAGTAGAATTAACACACATTAAAATTTTATACAAAAGAGCATCAAAAGAATGCTGAAAATTTGAAAACTGTATTACAATTAGTAGGTGAAAGCAAAATAGCAAAGCTGAGGATCCAAGTGTTGTTCAGATTCCTTGTACTTTACAAAGAAAGGAAAAACAACAACAACAGGTCAAGACTCTCTGGAATTTGAGTTACATCTTTTTTGACTAACTATTGGAAACAGGAGAAAGCAATGAAAATTGAAGAATGTCAGAAAAAGTAACATAAAGTGAGAAAGGGAATAAAAGAGAGTGAGAAGAAAGGAAAAAAGAGAGAGATGTAAAAGAAAATAAAGGAAGGAGGGAAGGAAGGAAGAAAGGAAGGGAGAATCAAACTATGCCTAATACATCTGTCACAATCCTCACACTTCAAGAGCATCCTGTTAACATCTGTTGGTTGACTGAAGTACAGAACTAAGAAAGAAGGAGCAAGAGAAAAAGAAAAAGGTAGTACAGTCTAAAGATTTCTCTTAGCAGTCATTCAGAGTTATTCATTGCCTAACTTTTGTGGGCAAGAAAATGAGTGCTCAAGTGAAGTAGAAAGTTCAAGACAGGGACTTCCCTAGTGGCGCAGTGGTTAAGAACCTGCCTGCTAACGCAGGGGACACAGGTTGAAGCCCCGGTCCAGGAAGATTCCACTTGCCCCGGAGCAACTAAGCCCGTGCACCACAACTACTGAGCCTGCGCTCTAGAGCCCGCGAGCCACAACTACTGAAGCCCGCGCACCTAGGGCCCGTGCTCTGCAAAAAGAGAAGCCACTGCAATGAGAAGCCCACGCACAGCAATGAAGACCCAACGCAGCCAAAAATTAAATAAATAATCTTTTTTTAAAAAGTTCAAGATACTTGGCTTTCATATTTGATATTTTGTAGAAAATCCTCTTGAATTAGTTTATTGTGTTATTATTACTCTTTATATTATTTTTCCAGAAGCTCTCTCCTAGCTTGCATTCATACAATTAAATAAAATGAATTAAAAAATAGTCAAAGTAATTTGTAAATTACAAATGAAGAAACATTCAACTCTTCCTCTTAGCACCATTTAGATTGAGTTAGAATAGTATATTTCTTTTCTAAAATAATAAACTACAGATATTCAGAACAAAGCCTTGTGGTTGCTCTAGAATTATCTTTTATCCAACAGAAGAAAATCAGCGACATCAACAAACTGTCTTGCACTAACTCCACTTCCTCAATCATACTTCATAATTATCTTGCTACAGGTTCTATACAATTTGTCAGTTAAACTATTTAAATGCCTTAAATAATACTTGCTCTCATTTGCTTTGACTAGTCCTGCGTCTTTTCTACATATTAAAACAAAAATTAAAAGGTACACTACATAGTGTAATATTAAGATATTTGTTCGAAAAGCATTTAGAACTGTAATAGTGTCACTGCTCTCACAGAAATCTAGGATTCTAGATGACTGAATATAATTCTTTCATTAAAATATTCTCCACTGCCTCCATAGCTTATTTTCTTTCCTAGCTACCCAATGCATACAAAGCAAAGCAGTAAGACATCTCCCAGATGTCACACAAGAGTAGATTAACTGGTGTACTAGGGTGATGTCAATTTGTTTTAAAATATTTGCAAGAAAGGCTTTGAATAGATGAGCAATCACTGAGGAGGGGTGTGGTGCAATTATAACACAGTCACAGGTGACGCTCAGGTACTGTTCTTCTCTTTATGTACAAGGAATTCCAAGGACATCAGTGAAAGGTAATCATAAGAAGACAGATGGATTTGGCAGAACCTTGGCAGCTGTCAGTACAAAATATAGATCAGCACATTCCATTCCTAACAAGGTTTTTCTAGAAACTGACTGCAGAAATTAAAATCCTGTCAGGGGCCAACTAAAGATGGGCCCTGTATTGCTGACATAATATTCAGTTGGATGTGAACAGATTTTAATTTCATATCCTAATTAATGCCGATAGAGAGCAATTTCAAATATGTCTCACAAGGATGAACCAGGTCCACTCAGTCAGCTGTCGAAAATTGGCCATGAGGCCCTGCACAAACTTCGCCCTCCTGGCTCCCAGCATGTTTTCTTTCCTCAGCACACACCCTTACCTGTGCTGGCTGAGTGAAATGACTGTGAGTTACCTCTGCCTTTTGCACAGTTCATTGGCTCAAGTCTCTAACTATTTGTGTGTAAGTAGTTTGAGGACCCATCTCATTTGCCCATGTTGTTAGGTGGGAATATGTTTTAGAAATTTTTTAAAAATAGAAATTTGCATGAAATCTGTCTTATGTAAAGATCTCAATATGAAAAACTTCTCACTAGAAATATATTTAGCTCTATTATCAAGAAGTTGGTTGCTAGATGTCTCCTCTCACAGATAAAGAAAAGACATGTGTATCAAAGTTCCATATAGGTCACTCGTCTTTTATGTTATAATTCTTTTGTTTCAAGTTGTAACCTCTCCCTTTTTTTCCACTTGGGTAAATGTATTACTCACTTAGCATATTATAAATGAGTATGCTGTGTAGATACACCTAGAAAAATATTTTATTACCACAAATAGAAATGACAGAATTAGTCTTCCCAAAATATGTCTTTGGTATATTTTCACTTTTCCTTTTACAGCCTATAGCTAATTTATCTGTATGTGTGTGTGTATGTGTGTATATATATATGTATATATAAAATATCTGTAAATATATTTGTATATACTACAGATTGTTAAAATAAAAACAACTTTTACAAACAATATCAAAATCATACTATTTGTAAAATAGATCCTTATAAATATATTTTGCATGTTGATTTTCTAATCACAATCTGTGAATAATTCTATAAATCTTAAAAACAGTAAAATATATAATGTTTTGTATTTTTTTCTCTAACCCCTTTATTTTCTTTTTTCTACAGTCATCTAAAATTTACTCAAGTGCATAACATACATAGATATACATTTCCCAGAAAAAAGAGATGTATAAAACATGGGTTCCTTGAGGAAAGGGACCATGATTTGGGTATACCAATTGTGGTATCTAACACAATGCTTAGCAGAGAGTACATAGTTCATAAATTGTTAGGGTGTAGATGGATAAGTGAATAAAAGGAAGGTTGCAGAATGTGCTAGACAGAATAAAAGGGGAGAAGCCATTTTTATACCATCCCCATTGCTAGAAATTTTATTAGTTCAAATGCTTGACTTTAAGATTGAGGATGATCATTTGCCTGACAGAGCAAAAGGAAAAATCTTAGTGGAAAGTTCGGTTCAAATGAATTCAATGATCAATAAACTCAATTGTACTAGATATTGAAACCTTCATCACATCCTTCATGTAGAAATGGAAAGACCTCTTCATGGAGCAAGAGGAAAAAGTGCCTAGAAAATCTCCAATTTGGTGTCATTCTATCATGCATACAGCTATTCAAAAATACCTACTAAGCCCCTTTTAAGTGTCAGCATTGTTGCAGACATGAAAGGAGTGAGTCTTGCCCTCTCAGACTGCAGATAGATACATGCGCTGTCCCTATTATTTGAAATAATCAAATGAACAGCTCAGAAAACCAGAGGAGACTGGATTCAATTTGTAAATTATGTTGGTAAGAATTCAAAGGAAAATGACAATTAAATGACACCAAATTTCTAAATTTAACATTGCTAAGATTAACACAACTTGGTCAATATTTCCCTCAGAATCCAAGTTGGTTTCCAGGAAATAATAAAGAGGATTAACTGGCAACTTGCTCAAAAGTAGGTAACAGAAGTCAAATTATTATTTTATGCTCTAATCTGGATTAAGACCTTTAAAAATAGCTTTGTATTATTCAGGATAAAAATCATTAAGAAATATTTGCATTATCTGAATATTCATTTTCAAGATACTACATATGAACTTTGCTGTCTTTTTCTGCACATATTTTTATAATGACGTACAGTGCAGAGTGGTGCATTCTCCCAGACAAGTGCTAAACTCTTTGAACTAAAATCTCCCTTAGAAAAGTTCTCTCAAAAATATGGGGGTTTTATCTGTGTTTATGGTTTTAATTTGTTAAACTAACTAGAAATAAAATGGCTTCCAAACAACAAATTTAGCAAGCCTTTAACGAAGGCCATTATATACTAGGCACTTTCATCTGCATTAATTAATTTAACTCCCACAATAAATATGGCAGACTCAAGGGGGCGGCTCCTTGCCCAAGTACATGCAGGTGAAAACAGCAGAGCCCGATCCACACACTGGCCCTGTTGTCAGGGCTCTTTTCATGCACCATGGACTGATTCCATAATTCAGCTCAACCAGTGGTTTCTGGGGCATACAACTGAACTTCCTAAATCTCCAGCACAAAGTGTTCAACACAAAATCAGTGCACTCTGACTACTAAACATGGTCACTGTCATCATGGAGACCTTTCTAGAAGGTGACGATTTGGGTCCTAACAGCTGAGGTTTTCCAATGGCTGGTTGAGGGAGGGTGTTTTGATGTTTCTTGTATATTCTCTAAAGCAACAGTAGTGTTGGGAATAATTTATGCATGAAATTGATCATTTTCAATTTCTGTGGTATGTGATGCAATAGGATTTGAACTAAGGTGAGGCAATACAGAGGAAGAGGATTTGACGGAAATGGCCAGGGAGGAGTGAAAGACCTTGACATTTCAAGCCTTGTTGCCTTGGAGATCAACGGTGAAGGATGGTACTCAGCTCTGTTTCAAGTGAATGTTAAGAATTCACCAGAGCAAAATATTTCAAATACATCATAACTGTACCTCAAACTGAAAATGAATCTCAGGGTGGTGTGTCTTTGGACATAGCAGAGAGGGAGACAGAGCCAGGAGTACTAGATAGAGCTACCTGGAATGTCATGATCTGTGTAGACATGACTAATGTTTGATTCATTTTTTTCCTCACCAAACCTAAATGTTTCTTTACCTCTGTCATTCATTCTGAGTCCTGCAGGAGAACATCTTTGCTTCTCTCCTTGTGCACGCCATCACTCTACAGCTCAGGAATGCATTGCCGTAAGGTTCAGCTAGACAGATCTAGGAACTTTGTTTCTGTTTTCTAAGTGACAGTGGAGACACAGAACAATATGTAGGTGGAAGCATGTGGGCAGGAAATTAATTGCTTTCCTTTAAGGAAGGGTTCACCTGCCCATTTATTTTTTGGACATCATGTACCAGAGCTTATTGATATTGAATAATGGTCTTTCTTGGCTTTGGGAGCTCTCTTTAGAGGTAGTTAAGCTTCTCTAGACCCAGAATGGCACTAAACTTTCCTAAAATGATTGGGTTTTGTTACCCAGGCCATATTCCTTTGATCTCCTTTACCCTTAAATATAGAGAAGTTACTCTAGGTGCACGTCTAGGACTGCAGATCCCAATGAAAACCTAAAATTAAGACTTCAGGAGCCACTAACCCTAGCAAAGTGAGACAGACAAGTTGCCTATACTAAGAAATGGGATCTGCTCTAAATTTTCCAGACTTGCTTTTCTGCAAAAAAAAACTTAGCATACCCACCATGGTGAACATCTTATTCCTGAATCACTGATTCAGATATAGGGTAATATCCAATATTTTCCTCTCCTTCCATTATTTTAAAGTGAGCTGGTCCATTTTCCCTGGTTCCAATCTCAGTGAATTGCCAGTCAGACAAGTGGTAGTTTCATTGACTTTTCCCTCATCACAATGAATCTCCAAGTCCTGTCCATTCTTCCAACACAATATGTCACCATTGTGTCCTCTCCTCTACTTTCCCTGGATTTTCTTTCCTAAACAAAAATGCAATCACACAAATCCCATGCTATAAGCCCCTGCTCTGACGCTAAACACAGCACAGACTAAAATACAGCCCTGAGTTCTTGTCCCCCATCTCACAGCTCTTCCCTCGCCTTCCCACCTTGGGGCCAGCAAGTGCCCCTCCAGAAATGCTCTGAGCACTCTCTGTCTTCAAGACCTCACACACGCCCATCTTCTGTCTGGAATGCTCCTTAGTCAACCATTTTAAAATGCCTTCAGCATCAGTTAAGCCCAAGACACCTCTCTACTGCTGGGAGGCAGGAGAAAAAAGGTTCACAGGTTCTATTTCTCAATCTTTTCCACTTCTCTTTCCTCCAGGTGGAGCTTAAAGGCCAATTCCTTTCTCTGAGAAGCCTTCTCCAGTCCCTGCCCCAGTATAAACCTGTTTAATATCCTCCCTGTGCATAGCCTTCCGCATCTGTGGTGGAATGTCCCCCACTTGTAGGTGAGCTCCCCAAAGAAAGGGACCGTGTGCCTCAGCCCTTCACAAAGCCTGCCATGCAGGGGGCACTCAGTACGTACGTGTTGGACTGAACAGATTCTTCCCCTACCACATAAGAACACTGCTACACTGTTGTGCTGTTCTCAGTGTGAGGTCTCTCTGAATGTCTATACATGCTGGTCATTTTTAAAGATAATAATATATGTTTACTAAAATTTCAAGCATTAAATTTACAAAGAAAAATTAAGGCGTAATGAACTGTGTCACAGTATCTCAAATGTGTTCAGTTAGTTGTCGCAAAAGTATGTGCATGTGGGATTTATTGCCTCGAACAACAAATAAATAGAAATCAAAATATTTACTTGTCAATATAAACAAAGAAATATGGTGTTGGGCCTCATATATTTAATCTTTTGCTTCAAATTACGTTTTAAGGGACCTAAGGAATTAAAGTACAGTAACATGGAAGAGTAAAATTTACATCATAATTTTTGTACCATATAAAATAAATGGAAATGTATTTAAATTTAAATAATTTAAATCATTGAATATATCATTGACTTGCTGGGAGATCCTGGACAAGTGACATCAAATAATTATCCTTGAGTCAGGCAGCTGAAAACAGTAATTGAAATACATTTAGAGAAGTGTAATTATCCTTGGTGTGTGTTTTTATGGGTCCAATTGTGTAACATCTGAGATAGCATTAACTACATCAGACTGTCTGTAAATTCTATAGGTTATTGCACCATTTTTTAGTGACTTCTAAGAGCTTACTTATATACTACATGCAGTCTTTTTAAATGTACATATATCACCATCGATTATCCCCTCAAGTGAGTCGAATCCTATCAGAGTCATTAGCCCTGGCAGTTTCAACCATGTTTCTCTTTGCAGCGTTTCACTTGCATGCTCTATGCCATAGGCATAGGTAATATTTTAGGATGTTCAAGATATGTTTACTCCTTTATAATTATGAAATAAACAGGTTCATTCTCCACCCTCACAGGGGCTCTTTTATTCTTACAGAGGGAAGGGAGGGCGGTGGGAGAAAGCTCTAATAGACTGCAGAGTCTATCCACCTTCTTCCGACCCTTTATTTCCATGCAGGGAAAAAAATTCATGGTTTCAAAACTTCTAAATTACAATCCACGAGTAAATACACATTTAGTTGAGAAATGGAACATTATTTAATCCTATGTGCAATGAACCCTCCAGATTAGTGATCACAAGAGTAAATTTATGTACAAATAAAGCATTTATTATAGCCTTAGAAGTGTTGGATAAGAATTTTGGAAATATCTTCTTAATGAATTGGTAACAATTCTAACTCCTGTCAGTGTGGACTTTCAGTTTAACTATCATCTGTGGCTTCTTCTGGCCCAGATCCCTGACATGGATAGGGCTTCTGGTCATACACAAAATTAAAAGGGCCAGTCCCAACACTTGTAGGTTTAAAATAATAAGGTGAAAACAGATCGAATGTCTTAAAATACATTTTTACTGTTATTTAATGTTAAAAATAGATTTTGTAGAATTATATAGAAAGAATCATGGAGAAACCTTCAGAAAGCTCATCCATTTTTTAACGATTTCAGATTGCAAGTACTGGGTTGGCCAAAAAGTTCGCTAGGGTTTTTCCATAACATCTTATGGAAAAACCCAAACGAACTTTTTGGCCAACCCAATATTTTTGAACTAAGCATATAAACCTCAAAGTGACCTAGAGAGAAAAGGAAGGTACATGCATTTGTGCTGGGATGACCTAGTTTCTAATACTAAATATTCTTCTGTGCTCTGGGTTCTGTTACGGACAGCTTTAAAATTCTCTATGCCTTTAGGTGTTTCCTTAATGCAGTCACTGATGGATGTGGCTTCATACTGACCTTTTTATTTAAGTGACATAAAATAGAATATATTGTGTTTCTCCATGTGTAAAAATGTTAAAACATTCTAGATAAAATTAAAGAAATTATCTCAGAAGAGAACTATAAAAGAAGAATGAATCTTGAGGCACACCACTTTTTTAAAAAGTCAATCATGTACTGATTGTGCCCATCTCTTAATATTTCATAAAATTTCTACATGATAAAATATATAATTTTATGAGTTTTATAAAGCAATGGATTGTTCATTTAGCATTAAATATGGTGCCAAAATATGACATCTTAGAAAAGCAAAAATGTCTTTATGTGGGGTTGATTCGGTATGCCAAGTAGATGAAAAACATTTGAAATTCACTTTGAGAAGACTTCTTATAAAAGTCATTTCTTAATCTCTGACCTGCAGTTATGATAGTTTCCAGTGACACTGAAAGGTCTGCATTTTATTTTCTGTGTATGTGTCCAACCAACTACAAGTAATTGAAAACAAAGACTTTTTTAACCCCAAGAGTTTAAATGTAAGAAATCAATAACATGTGCTTTAAAACGCCTGACTCATAGGTACTATGCTCTGTTTCTTTTCTTTCAAAATCATTCTTATAAATTATATTACTTTGCTAGTAGATATTCTATGATTCTTTCTCAAAGTTAAAACAATTTTGGGCAAGTCCTCTTATTTTCTGTTTTGCTGAATTCTAACATGTGTTTAAAACCCTAAATATCAAGGTAAGTCAGTAGACACTTATTAAAACACTTAATACTGACACCTACTTGCAAAAGAACAGAACAGTGTTATTTAGTTTCTTTTAGTATTAATCCTTTCATGACTTCTTTGTAAATTCATTTGTAAAATATTCAGTACATATGATTTCATTGGTGTGAGAGTCTGCTTATTCAGCTTCATAAAACACTTTGAATTATTGCAAAATATTATTTCAACATGTAATGTACACTATGTGCATCTAGAATACAAACTATCACCATGCATAAATATACATTATGATAAATTATTGAATAGTATTACTGCACCTGACTGATTCTGCAAAGCCTGACAAAATCAAATAAGTAAAAACAAAAGGTTTATTTAGCACATCAAATAAACGAGCCACGAATATCAAAAAGGTTTCACAAAAATATGAAACTTTTCTAAATGAGTGTTGATTTTCACCAAAAAGAAAAATCGCTAAGAGCCAACCGATGGTTCCCACTAAAGCAGCACTTGTAGATTTTATATTATTCTTTCCACACTGCGTTACCTACATATTGTGATAAAATAGTAAATGCATAAATGATAAATGAACTCACCAGATTTCAAAGTGGTTCCTTCTACAAACAATAATTTATATAGGAAGCATATCTAGTGAGTTGTAGGCCTCCTTCATTAACAGGCTGTCTGATTTAGAAAATTACCTTTTTCTCTTTAGTTTATTTATCAAAAGGAACCATAATGACTGCTTAATTTGCAAGGGTCCTGTGAGACCCAAGGGCTTTTGCAGCCTAGATGTATACCCCACAGGGAATACCTTATGAGGACTACCATATAAATGATGGTACCAACCAGTGTTTACAATGAAATGTTTATAATATTTATTTAGATTTTTCCACATTAAAGGAATCTATCCCATCCATGTTTCTTATTTTAATCCTGGAAAATAGAAATTTCCCTTAGTTTTTTAGAAATTTCTTCCAAGATTGTTCCTACTTTGGGCTTGTTTTAGCCTGTCTTTCTCTTTCTCCTGACTTCCTGTCCAACATCATTATTTTAGCTTCAACAGATCCCCGTACTATGAAAAGCAACCATGGACAGAGGCTCGTAGAGAAACACAGGTGACTCAGGAGGAAATAAAGCTTGGCTGACAGAGGCAGTGGTTTTCCCTATTTCCATTTTCACTTCTAGTTGTGACAGAATTCCCATTATGCAGGAAAAAAATACTCCTTGGATAGATTATGAGAACAATGTGGAAAATTATGTAGTAAAAGAAAAGGCATTTGGAAGATAGTTATCTTCCTGAAATCTCTCAACATTTATCTCCGTGCTTCTGCTCACAGTATTAGACATAACAGGGAATATGGTCGAGAAACCTCATAAGGCAGGTTCAAATCAAAGTACTTTGTGACCAGATTGTCCAATCCAGGACCAACTCCCAGAGCTGGAAATAGGTCTGTGAACGTGTAAGCCAGTTTTTATGGATTAACATCAAATACAAGGTTAAGAAACCTTGTTTTCTGAAATCACAGAACATGCAGAATTAGCAGTGAAAATCATACTGGTGAAAAAGAAACAATCTACTCTGGGAATCTGCTCCCTGACAATGGGAAGCAGCCTTGTTGCCAAAACAAGATGCAGAGCCTCAGATTGGGAGCTTTTGGATTCAACATTCCACATTTCTCTTAATCACATAGTTTACAAAGAAACAGAACCCCAACCCCAAGTCTACTTCTCAACACTACCGTTAATCAAATCATGAATCTCCTAACCGAACGTAAAATGATGTCCGTACCTAGATATGGGCAGGGCCATGTAGATAATTTTTCTTCCCAAGCCACACACATCCCATCTTCTTGTGCAATCACTGCTTTCTTTCCAAACATATCCCTCTCAGTCCCTTCAACCTCCTGCATAGTTACTGAGATCAGCAACTGACTCTGCCTCATGACAAATGCCATTAAAGTCACTCTCTGGTTCACTCACAACATTCTTACAGTCATTCAGCAAAATTTCAAACCCTGAAAAAGCCCTCTCCACTGCCTTTGACTGAAATGCCCACAGTTCCCCTTTCTACAGCAAATGAAAAGAGCTAATTTTGTCTTGGGTTGTCTTTGCGGGGTGAGCTTTATCATCTTAGAGAAACATGGGATGGGCCTTCAATATCTGGAAGACCTACTTTTGCTGTGCTCACCCCTCTGGTACTGGACCTGAAATATTAAGCCAACTGATATACTCATAGTACCTTTCCCAAGCAGGATCTTCACTCCCCAAATGTGAAAACTCCACGTTCCTTCCTACAACTGGCTCTCAGCTTGTATTCACTTGCACACTTCTTCGGGAAAACAGAGTTCATATTCATGTAAACGTTTCCATATATCTCACTTACACCCCCAATTTTTCTTTTATCCTCAGTCATCATCTTCATTTTCTCTCAAGGAAGAAATCATTCTCATCCTTTTCAAGGCAAATTGCTCCATCATACTTTTGATCTTTTCCTGCCCATTTCCTCTCATATCTTACTGTTCCCTCCCCCTTGTCAGGCATATTTATGTTTCCTCTGTCCACCAGGTCTACTCTTATTCCAGCTAACGCTCTTCACTGACAAAGTTTTCTAGAAAATAATTTACATTCATTACATTTACTATCTCCATTTCCTCTTTCCTAAATACAATCAAACTGGTTTATTCTCCATTTCTCCATTTCTGCAGAAATTTTCTCCCAGATCAACAACCATTTCCCAATGGCAAATTCAGAGTCTACACACCAGTCAATAGCTCCACAGCATTTGATATTTTTGCCCAATCATAGAATTATGTCCTTCCTTGTCCTTCTATGATGATTCAGTACTGCTTTTCTTTCTGTGTCAGTGACAGTTCGTCTCAGAGTTTCTTTATTCCTCACTCTCTACTCAGCCATATTAAAGATTATCTCTCCCAGATTTCCAAAATCATTTCTCTTCTCTGCATGCTTTATATATGCACTCCCATAACCTCTGTGCAGATAATCCCCAAGTCTTTATCTTGGCCCTGATCTCTTCACTGAGTTCTATATACATTTTTCCAATAGCACCTTGCACATTTATGCATGGATATGCTGATAACATTGCAAACTGCATAGAGATTGAACAAATTTATCGTTTTTCAAAAACAACAACTTCTTCCATCTTATCTTGGTCATTGCCATGATCATTCTTTTAATAATCTGAGCCAAACCTTTACGCTTGTCTGAGATTGCTTTCGCTCCTACATTCATTGCATTCTGTCAGCCACCGATTCCTGCCAATTCTTACTTCAAAATCTCTCCCATCCTCTCTTTCCTTTTGCATCTGAATGTCATTCTGTAATCTGTATCTTCAGTGTCTCTCTCTAAGGATGTTGCTTTAGCATCGTGACCAACCTTCCTTCAACCTTCTGCCTCTCCATTCTATTCACTCTACAACCAGATTAACTTTTGTATAATTCTCCATACATGTTATTTATGTTAATCATATAATTATACATATATCATATGTGTGTAATCTAACATATAAATCAATGAGCAAATATATCCTCTGATGTATGGTGACCCATTATACCTTTATTTAGAAATATTTACCTATAGAGTGGGATCCAAAATCCTCTGTATGAAATTCAGGCCTTCTGTTAGATTACCTTTTCAGACTGCTTGTTCTCCTAAATCAATACCCACCCCCCTAGAGAATACTATCTAAGCTCCAGGCCCACTGGAAAATTAATTGCTACTGAAACGTGGCATGCAATTTCATACTTGCTTTTACTCATGCTATTTCCTCAGGAGGAATGCTATTTCCCCTCTGTCCACTGAAGAAATTCTACTAACCCATCAAACCCCAACTGAAATGCTAACACCTGCAACACCTGTCCCTGATTCCTGAATCAGAAATAATTGTTCCTTTCACTCTGACTATATACCTTTTAGTCTCTACGTTACACTTTCTATATTTTATGTTGATTGACATCATATACATAAAGCATATAGATCTCCTCTATTAATTATAAGTTCGCAGAGGACAGGAAATACATCTTAATAATCTTTACAGCCTCCTAACGTCTAAAATATGTTTTTTGATTAGGCTAAACTTAAATCCCTTAGCATTTTGCATATTTACACTTTAAATTGTTTTCACTGACATTTAGGGAAATTAATCACGGCAATTGAAAATTTTTTCTATTCAATATTTTCACAAGGCCTGAGAAATAGAATTTAAGAAATAGAAAATATTTTAATGTTGAATATTACATAGTGTTTAATACGTAAACATAATTATTAATAGTGAAATTATTTCACTTATTTCCGCTAGATATATGCTAAATTAATGAAAAGTCTGTATGTAGAACAGATGCTATAATACCCAGTATAAATGCATTTTTATTAAGATTAAGTAAATATAACTAACAACCAAATTTTGCCAACCTAAACATCATTGACATGCTTCAATGAATTAAATGTTTCTACTATAATAGTATTTGTTGACCACTCAAATGAACACTGCTGAGATATATGAAGATAGTTTGTTCACTTAGATTAGTGAAAAAGACCACCTGAAATGGGTTCATCTGATGAAGATGCAGAGAATATGCAACACTACATACCTCATACTAGGTCTGCTGAGAAATGTGATTTCTTTTTTTTAGTCATGTCAGTGAAAGAGCGTTTCTGATAACGGCTACAAGGCTTGTGTTGTAATATTAACATTCAAACTTCTCCTTACTGATTTATAATTTTCACCCATGGATCCATCTAGAGCTTTATACAACTTATCTAATATTTGGCATGTAAAACTCCTCATGACTGTAAGTAGTTAGCATTTATTTTTATTTTTCCCTAGCCAAAGCTTCTGCTTTCAAGGAGTATAATTTTATGGAAATATTGAAATAATGTTGCATTATTTCTAGCCCCAATATTATAAAATTTTAGAAAGCTTAGTCTGCCTTGGCCTTACTAGGATAAGATTAGCAACTGTCTTAATAAGTAATCATTGTGACACAGGCTTGGTCAAATTTTGATAAATTGTGAATTGTGAGCACTGAATAAATACGCTTATTTGTATGTGTCATTTGCCCACAGCAAATTATCACAATGAACAAAGAAACCAAAGCTATAATTAAGTTGATAAAAAATGACTATTATATTCTACAATAGCATTACAGGTCTTAAAGGGGGCTAATTTAGAAGCATAAGCTTACTATATAAATAAACAACACACAAAACATACAAACCTACCTGGAGAAACAAAAGTATTTAATTCCTCCTATAACAATCTCAATTTTGAAAACTCATAAAATAAATTTTGGGAAACTCAAACTTGTTTTAATGCTTACTTATGTAATTTTACATTTTCTTATAAGGTTGGCTATATATTAGATGCTGCTTATTGCACATTATTATTACATATAATACATAATATATATTTTTTTAATATTTATATTTACTGTGTGTAAACATCTCAAGTGTCCATCAACTGGTGAATGGATAAAAAATATGTAGCATACCCCTACCATGGAATATTACTCGGCAATAAAAATAAATATAGTACTGATACAAACTAAGATACGATGGACCTTGAAAACATATGCTAAAGAATCCAGTGAAACATACGTGAAAGAATCCAGTCACAAAAGACCACATATCGTATGATTTCATTTATATAGAAGACTCAAAATAGGCAAGTCTACAGAGACAGAGTAGATTAGTAGTTGCCTGGGGCTGGGGGTATTGAGGGGAAATAGGTAGTGCCTGCAAATAGAGATAGGGCTTCTTTGGGGAGTAAGCACTCTGTGCTCAAATTAATTGTGGTGAGCGTTGCACAACTTTGTGAACATAGTATTCACCACTAGAACGTACACCTTAAAAGGGTAAATTGGATGGTACGTGAATGATACGGCAATAAAGCTGTTATAAAAAAGATTTTTATTGACAATAAAGCATATGTGATTGTCTATATGACAAGAATTGTTGATTTATTTAGTGTTAAATAAAACAAAAATAAGTTTAAAATCAAATTGCAATAAAATTATGTTGAATTTTATTTTTATGTAGGATGTATCCACCTAATTCATACAATTAATTTCTATCTAGCATACAGAAGGAGCCAGGGCCACTTAAAAGCAAAAAATGGCAGTCAGCTAATCAAGCAAATACAATCATGAGTGACATTTCCAAGCTCATTCTATTATTCCACCTTTTCCTTATTCTGTTATAATACACATGGACTTCTCTTCAGGGAATTTAATACAAATGTTTTTGTAATTTTTTAATTTCTTTACGACTTTACTCTTGGTTGGAGGGAGAAAGAGGTAGCATTATACAAAATATGAATACCAATGTCAATAAATGAAGAGGTAAATATGTTAGTAAAATGTAAGTAAATAGGTTAATAAAAAATAAAAATTGGGCTTACCTGGTGGCGCAGTGGTTGAGAATCTGCCTGCCAATACAGGGGACACAGGTTCGAGCCCCGGGCCGGGAAGATCCCACATGCCGCGGAGCAACTGGGCCCGTGAGCCACAACTGCTGAGCCTGCGCGTCTGGAGCCTGTGCTCCGCAACAAGAGAGGCCGCGATGGTGAGAGGCCCGCGCACCGCGATGAAGAGTGGCCCCCGCTCGCCACAACTAGAGAAAGCCCTCGCACAGAAACGAAGACCCAACACAGCCATAAATAAATAAATAAAATTTAAAATAAAATAAAGTAAATAAATATTAAGATCTTCATATAAGAATCATCTAAAATATATCTCACAAATAAAAATGGAAAATGTTATCATTTAATAGATTGTCAAGGAATGAAATGCATTTGAAATTGTGATTTGTGCAAAGTGACACATTATAGGTATGGAAACAACAATATATAACAGCTATGTTATCTTTGTAAATGTTATTTAGAATGATGTTTCTAAAATTATAGGTAGAGTTAAACCAAGATCTGTGATAAAAGAAGTACAAACAGGTTAATGACACACACCAGAGTTAATACAAAGAAACGTATTATGATATCTTAAGAAATGTTATCTTTAAAACATTCACCATGGAGAGTATAGAAGGAGTTATTCTATAATCTCTCCTACCTTCTCTCCCAATTCTCTCCTTTTAAAGAAATCTTTCTTCCTTTTGTAGGTAATTCATCCATCTGTGCCACTTCTCCTCATTTAAGATTTGTCTTCAACATCTCACCGATCACAGAGGACATCCCATCAGTCTGCAGTCATTCTCAAGTCTCCTAAATGGCTTCTCACACTCCTATAACTTCACAGTGCTTCTGTTGTACATGGTTCCTCTCCACATCACTGACAAACCTCCTGAAGGGGCACTGCCCTTGTGAGCCCTACACTTCCTCAACACAGCATCTATGTAATCTAGCTTCCATCTGCTTTTTTGTACTGTAGTAGCACAAAGGCTTTTGCTTTCTACATCCATCCACCCATCCATCTATCATTTGACAAATATTTGTTGATTGTCAGGTAGTCCAAGTGGGGTGAATATAAAGATATGTAAAGCAAGCTCCTTGCTCTCAAGTTGCTGTTTGGTGGTAGAGACAGACATGCAATAAAAGATCAATTCCTATCGTTCTTGAATTCTCCCTGTAAGTCGTATGGTGATCAATGCTGTCTTTCTTACAAAGATCTCTTCTCTGGTATGTGAGGCACTCTGAGGACCATCAACAAGCATTCCCTGGCCAGAGTCAGGGGTGCATTAATCTCCTGGGGGCATTTTGGGAGGAGTTAAGCTCGCTCCTGTTCAGCTGGACAAGGGGCAGCAGTCAGAAGAAGGGCTCAGTCCACCGGCTGCTCTCTTTTTAAGGGGTAGTGGGCATGGCAGTGGAGAGAGAGCACAAAGCACCCTGAGCCTGTGTGTCAAATAACTTCAGCTCGAGGCCACCCTTCACAGGGGTTGCTGGGGACAGCAAGTGCTCAGTGTGTCTTGGCTGTGTGAATGAGGGCCCTGGCGACATTGGAAGAAGCAGGGTCCAGGCATAAGTCCCAGTCCCAGAGAGCCCCTCATCAGGCAACACAGATCACCTGGTGCTGAGCTGTAGACTGCAGTTAGAGTTGCCTATGTCTTTCACTTGATGTCAGAATTTGTCCTAAAAATCCAACTGAGCAGGTTTGAGAACTCCAGTGTTAAGTGTGAAAACATCCAGCTATGTTCTTGCAGGAAGAGAATGCTGAGAAATTATGGAGAATGACAGCTTGCTCCTGAAAGTTACACAATTATTTTGCTTCTGTTTCCCTTGGAATAGGTACACATATTGATGCATACTCACTTTCGTAGCACTGATCATGATCTCACGGCTTACTGCTCTATCTCCTGAGCTTAGTGTCTTGCAGAGAGTTAGGTTCCCAATAAATATCTGCTGAGTAAATGAATGAATGATTTGTAATCACTTAATTGAATAAGTCTTTTTTTCCCATTTGAGTATGAGTAATATGAGGTCAGGGATCCTATTTACCTTGTTCACTCTGAACTTCCAATGTTAACACAGTGACTATCACATAAAGAATAGGCACTCAATAAATACCTTTAAACATGAATCACTCTATAAATAACTATAATTTGTCAGATTCTACCACAACAGTGTTTCCTGTATGTGTAGCCTCTTTTTTCCAAACTTAGGACGTCATGACCTTTTGCACATACTACTAAGAAAGTATACGCAGTGCTCTACCCACCTAAAATCTATTTTCTAAACTGCTAAATCTTCCTAAAGTACAAGTCTGTTTATGTTATTTTAGTACTTGTAAATATTAATCACTTCCCATTGACCACTGAGTAAGGTCTGGACTTAAATTACTTTAGGAGTATGTTACTGGTTCTCTGACACTACATGCCCACGACATGAAGCCACAGTCTCCATCTGGAAATTCTCTTTCTCTCCCCCTTCCTTCTACCTTCCCTCCTTCTCTTCCTTCTCTCAAACATATTACATAATCTATACCTCCTTGTGTATAGATTAATGTATACCTCCTTGCGTATAGATTAATCTTTACCTCCTTGTGTATAGATTAATCTATACCTTGCCGCTTTCTATTTTGTAGGGTTTCTGATTTGCAGTCATTTATTTATATAGTTGTCTAAACCGGTTCTAGCTTATTATCAGTTTCCTCCCCGATAACAGATGCATTCAGAGGGAATTTAGAGGCTAAATTCTTGAAATGTGGATTGCAGACTTCCTGCTCAGATCTCAGAGCCAAAGCTTTCTATTCCAAAACCTAGCCCTGTTTCATGCAAAACAGCCTGTTAGAACTCTATGTCCCCTTCTCAGTCCAAAAAGACAAGACGTTCAGACAGCTATGCTCTTACTTACACTCTTAGGAGTAGATTCTTTATGCCATATATCATTTGCATCATCTATAGTGCCTCACACAGTGTTTCGCACAAGGTAAGAGCTCAATAAATACATGTTTCATGAATGATGTGTGATGTTTTGTGAATGCGAGAATTTCCTATTCTTCCAAAGATATTTTATAGTCAACTGGACTCACTGCTAATCATATATTTCCTTGAGTACGACTGATTCCAGTGGCCTGAATCACACTCATATTTTTAAAACTGAATGTGCATAGAGATCTGACATTTACTTTGAATGGATTATTCCAGACTCCTCATGGTGCATCACACAAGCTGGCTAAAATTGCCCTCAGCCTTGTTACCTGCAGCTCCCTGTCTACCTTGTCAAGGTGCTGACACACAAACTTATTTTTTCAAAACCTGCCAGGCAGAAGCTTATGGTACTCAGTGAGTCCAAAAATCTAAATGATAATTTCGAAATGAATATGGGAAACTTAATCTATTTCCCCTTATCTACCATATAAATCTTTCTCTTCATGCTCAAGGGCTTCACGTTTTAATAGGAAATATCTGTTTCCCTGTTCTCACTACATTGGTATTTCTGTCACAGTGACTGCTGCTGACAGAGATTTTCCAGTTCTAGTCTGTGGCTTAATAACCACAGGAGACACTGATTTGGCAAAATACGATATTATTCCATGATGTAGTTCATTATCAATGTTCGAAACCTGGCAGCTAAATGCCCCTGCCAGATATTTACTTCAGGTATTAGCAAAAATTGTCTTGGGTTACTGGCACTCTCGTGTACGTGGATAAAATGCATAGCTATTTACTTTGCATACTCCCTCCCCTTCGCACTTCATTAAAAAGAGGAAGATAAGCACAACCTACAGTCACTATGTGCTCGTGAGCATCACTGCCTATGTTCTTCAATGTAAAATATGTCTCTAGACGTGAAAATACATGTTTCTTTAGGGACAGAAAATATTTCTGTGCTTAAATATGACTTCTTTACTTATTTGAAGTTTACTTATTTGAAGTTAATGAAATTCATAAATTTTGGTTTATTATAGCAACATTTATAAGAGAATTTTCTACCTGATTTGCTGATGGCTTACACAGATATCCTTCAGCTACTGAAATACCAATCTGCTCAGGTGATTATTATTAGCACTTAGATTCAGTAATTATGCCTGCCGTTACATAAGCACAGGCATAGATCTGTGATGTCCTGCTGATATCATGCATCCTCTGATATGATATTAGGAGAGAACTTCTTCTCTGTGGTACTCTTTCCAAAACCCATAACCCCAGTCTTATCTTGAGAAAAATAAAGACATATCTAGCTTGGGGACGTTCTACTGGATGCATGGTCAGTATTCTTTGAACTCTCATAGTCAGAAAAAGTAAAGAAATATTGAGAAACTGTCACTGACAAGAGGAGACTTGGGAGACAAGACAACTAAATCAATGTGGTGGCTTGGATTGGATTTGGTCCTGGAACAGAAAGAGGACATTAATGGGGTAGCTGGTGAAATTCAAATAAATCCATATCATTAACCGTGTTAACAAAAAAGGAAATAAGAATTTAAACTAGTTGTTTATTTCTGAAAATACTGTTGTTTATTTTCCATACCCTTTCCTAAACATTTAAACAACTTATCTTTATCATATCATGATTCATCTTTACATTGGAGCATATTTTCAAAGGACTATAATGAACCAATGGCCATGACACAATATAATCTTCAAAATAATTCTAGCACCACAATTGGTGTGGACAATGGTGATGCATGGAAACATTTTCTTTTGTTATATCATTTACCCCCTCTCCTGTACATAAAAACTAATTGCAAACATGTCTCTCTTTTAGGAAGTGCCCATTTGCACCACAGCAAAGAGTAGTCCCTGCTCGCCACAACTAGAGAAAACCCGTGAGCAGCAACGAGGACCCAACGCAGCCAAAATTAAACAAATAAATAAATAAACTTATTAAAAAAAAAAAACAAAAAAACCTACTGAATCAGAAACTCTCCAGGCTAAGTGCAGCAATCTGTGTTCTTACTACAGGTGATTCCACAACACACCCAAATGTGAGACCCAGCGCTTCACCATTAAAGCAACTCAATGTGAACATATTTTCGCCATCAACATAGTCAGCAATGCAGTTTTATCACTGCAGCTGACAAATCACAAATATTGTTAAAGTCCTGAGTTCCTTCTGTTTATAGCCTTTCATATTTTTTCCCTTATATTTTAGCACTAAGGTGACTGAAAATGTTCCAAGTTTTGGCACTATAGTTAAAGGGGTAGATGGCAATAACATTCTGGAAAGATATTAAGACTTAGGGACACTGTTAAATATAAAAAGAACAATGAAAAATTATGGCTTAGAAAGATTAACCCAAAGATTGAAACGGTCAGTTAAACTGCTATAGCTAAGCCAAAAACTTATGATGTGTGAATATTTGTTCATCTTTCTGAGGAAGTCTGCTCTCTATTCAAATTGGATTTTAATAAAGCGTTTGCCACTGGCCATAACAAATAAGCCAGCACTATTGCAGTCTGCTGAGAATGAGAATCTGTGTTTAAAAGTGCTGGATGCAGCTGACCAAGAGAAACGCTGTTGTCAGGAGCATTTGTTTGGTTTTACTGTGACAGTTCAATTACCCGAATTTCTTCCATCAATATCTCTCTCCCTCCTCTACTTAGAATGACCAGTCACCCTCCCTGCCTGTCTGGCAAAGCCCTGCCTTCTGAGCCCAGTGTGCCTGTTACTTCTCTTTCGGGTCTTTCTCTCATAGAGACTTGGATACCATTAAAAACTCCTTAGGCAGTTAGCACACCGTGGACTCCACTGCCATCACTCTTGTCTGCACTGCTATCCTCTCTCACCTGGTAAGTGAGATACTCTCCGAATTTACCTTCCACGAGAGTCCCTGCCCTGTTCCACTTGTTCTCCAGACATAATCATGCAAGCCCATTGTTTTCCCACTGTTCTGAGGTTAAAAACAAATTTCCTCACGAAGGCCAAGAAGCCTGCACCTCCTGTCTCACCTCCCTGTGTTCTCATCCCACCAGCTTTTGTTGCCACGTCCTAGAGCCTGTGCACCCTCTCCAGAGGGCCTGTGCACGTCTGCCTGGGATGCTCTTTCTCCCTCTCCACCAACTTACGTCCTGCATGTCCTTCAAAGCTTAAGTCTTCAGAGAAGCCTTCTATGACCTTCCAGAGACCTTCTGTGCTCTTCCTTCCATGCAACTTTACGTAAGTTTATATAATAAGTTGATAGATTTTGGAGCTGGGAAACCTGGATTTGAATCTTAGTTATGCTATTTACCAGCTGTGCGATACTGGGCAAGTTACTTAACCTCCTTGCTCTCAATTCTCTCATCTACAAAAAAATAGGAATAATAGTAATGCTTATTTCATAAGGCTGTTGGGAGGAATCAATGAATTAATATATGAAAAGTGTTTCTTGCAGTGCCAGCATCTAGAAAATGCTCAATATTATTATTGTGATTATTCTTAACCCCATCAGGATATACACTCCTTAAAGACAAGGATGGTTTCTGTGTTCTCACCTTTGTAACATATTAACGGTACATGACTGGCTTTCATAAAATGTTTGTTGAATAAACAAATGGCTACAGCTATTATTATATTTAGCACATATTAAAATAATTATTCTAAGTACATAATTCTGTTTTTTCATTATATTGCCTGACTGTTAATAGTAGGGACTATGTCAAAGTCATCTGTTTTGACTCCAGAACTAACAGTGAAAGACATACAGTAAATATTTATTGAATGAGTGAACAAATTAGGAAATAAATGAAAATAAAGCGTGAATAGATTAAATGTCTTAAATCCTTTTTCTCCCATAATTTCCTTAACTGCTTGTCTTTTGGGTGGTGCTTCACTGGATTGAAAATGCTGTAATGGAATGCATTTTCCATTCATACAAAGCCTGGGGAAACATTCCTGAGATTTGAGAACACAAGGAAGATAAAGGGCAGAATAGAAGTCATGGGTCTGATATTCTAAACAGGAAATTCTGGCCTAAACTAATCCAGACTAAAGGATTAAAATAACTGATTCAAACTGAAAATTGCTTGTCTCTCAACTCCATTCTTCATGTGTGGATTCCTCCGTTTTTCATATATAAATATAGCAAGTCATAGAGTTCTGGGAAAAAAAGCCAGGAGCCTAGCTGCCATTCATTTCTGATGAGAACCTGATAAGCGTGTGAGTGCACACGTTTCCCAGCGGGTGTATCGGGCCTGTCCATCACCCTGTAGTCGTGAATCATGCTCGCTTTGCACCACTGCCCTTATGAATTTCTGTTTGCCACTTCAGTGGCCAATGTCAGAAATATTAAAGTAGATATAAATAAATTGCTTTCCACCTCTCCTGAACGCTAGGACACAATCCAAAACCACGAATCTAGTGGTTACGCTGCTGTTATTTATTTTCTTGTTTGTTTGGATTCCAATAGTACTTTGGATGTTTAGAAAGGAAAGGCAATACTTGAGAACAGCAAACTCATGATTCTCAAAAGCAAAATGCAACTGTCAATTCCTAGGGTAAAACAGGCATATTCCTGGGTTGGGGAGAGTTAGAATTTCTGTCCTTGTTTCCAATTAGCTTTGCTGTTTTGTGATAAGTAACCTAAAATCTACCTTCTAGACACCCCCTCAACTGTAAAATGAGAATATTGGTCTACTTTGAATGATCGCCGATGATCAAAAAGCTTTATAACTATAATTGCTTGTTTCTCTCACTATATATATATATATATATATATATATATATATATATATACACATATACATATATATATATATATATACACATACACACATATACATATATATATATATATATATATAATTTCTTGTCTCTAACTTAACCTAAAAGAATCATGTTATATAATTGGTGAAATGCCATTTTTCAATATCAAATGTCTTAATGACATCAAAAAAATACTGATGCTCCTTAATTTTTAAAAAAATCTATAATCTTTCCTTAGAATCTTCTTTCCTTTATCTGAACTCTTGCCTCAATCCATAGTTAGGCCTCAATCCCTATGCTCCAAGTTAAAAATACAATTCACAGTGAGCATTAACTCCTGAAAATATTATTTAACGATCAAAGCTACAGAGATAATTAAAAATAAACTCATATACTTGTAGAAAATAAATGACTTCCATTATCACTCATATAAACAGTTCTTCACCCACGCAAAACTATAAAAAGAAGAGAAACTTCATAAACTTTTTAAATGAGCAGTTACCATTCCGACAAAGTCCTGTAAGGTAGCTGTATTTTGACTACAACTAGTATAACTCATTAAAGAGCAGAATCATACAGCTGGTAGTCTTTTAAATGTAGCCACTTTGCTGGAGAAGAGAGTAGAATTTTAGACTGAGAAAATGAGAGGGAGGGAGAAAGAGAAAGAGAGAAGGAAAGACTCATCTGAGGTCCTAGCAAAGTGGTCTTTCTGAACTATCCCATTCCTGTATACGCACCACCCTGCGTGCGTGCGTGTGCGTGTGTGTAGCCCCGACTATAGTGCAAAGCCACTCAGCCAACAGCACAAGCTGGGGCAGTGTGCCTCAGGGAACACCAGCAACTGCAAAGCTGTCAAACGCAGCAGGGGGGCCATGAGCAACAGAGACAGCAGGCTGCGCAGACGAGACGAGCACGCCCAGACAGAGCAGAAAAGCAGCGCCATCTATAACGGCTCAGCGTGAACAGAAAGATGCCCAGCAGCTCCAGGCTGACAGCAGGAAACAGAAAAACAAATTCATAAAAAGAGAAGGCAGCTTATAAACAATTTTCAGCAAGGGTAGGAAAGTCTTTCTAGCATTATAACTGTTAATGTCGGAGCAATTTCCTGCATAAAACATAAAGGACACTAGTGGAGAAGACCACGGTCACCTCACAGACAAAAGGACATTTCCCTCTGGACAGGAGGTGGCCTTTGGATACAGAAACATTTACATTAAAATTCTGTTCCACCTTATTATTTATGTGACCTTGAGAAAACACACACCTCTCCTAGCCTCAGTTTTCTCACTGGAATAACTGCCCTCAAAGGTCTCAAAGGGTTGTTGAAAAAAATATGTAGTGGGCTTTGTGCCTTGCCTGACACATAGTAGGTGTTCAATCTTCATAAATTTATGAGAAAAACAAGACCTTACACACATGGAAATAAAATTATAAGAGAAAGCAAGTTAGCATATCAAATTATGTCAGAATGCCTCAGGCTAATAATCCATGTAAATCTATTTATTTACAAGATTTAGCATCCACCATGTTCTAGAATAAACCTCATGCTGAGCATAATCTCTGACACTGCCTTACGATTTATGATGTGCTCTTAAAACTACAAATATTGCAATATACCTGTTTTAACCAATCAAATCTAATATTATTTGACTCATCTTACAGAAATAGAAATAAATATTTTTCAAGTATCTATTCTAGAAGTAAAGTATTTTCCTAATAAATAAAGGGCCACATGTAGTAGTCTTCTTAACTGCATTAGACTTTGCCTTTTTTTCCTCTGTTCTCCTACTTACTTTTCAGCTAGCTGAGAGTTTGTCTGAGCTAAAGGAGCATAAGGGTTCCTTTTTAAATGAGTTACGTCTTTCTGTTAGAAGGATTCCACCCAGGCACCCAGGAATAATATTTGTCAGAGTCAAAGAGTCTGCTGCAAAATCACTGAGAACAGACCTATTCCTAGGAACTAAACCCAGTGTCTTCCCGCAAGGATCCCGGCTCATAAGGAAGCATTAGAACTCAACTGCCAAAACTCACTTCCCCAGGCTGGTAAGTGCTATGCACCTCTAGGCCAATTCATTCCATTTACTTTTAATTAACTACTATCCACGTTTTTTATTTGTTTTTATATTTATTTGCCTGTATAATCTTTGCCCTGTGTCCCCATCATTAAGGCTGTTATAACCAACTACCATAGACTGGGTGGCCGACAAACAACAAAAATTTATTTCCCACAGTTCTAGAGCCTGGGAAGTCCAAGATCAAGGTGCCAGCAGAGCTGGTGTCTGGCAGGGGCCCACTTCCTGATTCACCTGCCCATCTCTCCCTGTGTGCTCACGTGGCAGAAGGGGCAAGAGAGCTCTCTGAGGTCTCTTCCATAAGGGTACTAATCATACTCATGACGGCTCTGCCCTCATGATTCAATCAGCTCCCAAAGGCAGCCCCTCCAAATACCATCACCTTGGGGGTTAGGTTTCAACATACGAATTTTGAAGAAACACAAGCATTCAGTCTATGGTACCCTGCAAATCAACAGTCTAATTTTTTTCCACAAACATGCTTTTTAAAAAATTCTATTTATAACCACTCTGTTTTATTTTCCACAGACATATATAAAGGAGATAAATCAATTCTTTCTTTCTTTATCAGTATAGTAGTGAATTGAAAAAAAAAAACACACAATGTAATAAATCCTGGTTATAGCTTTAAGGAAACTGAACTTCGGTAAATTTTGGAAAGAGCAGTTAAACTATTTCAGCACAGAAAAGATAAACTCTTCTGGGCATATCCATGCTCACATATTTATTTGAAAAAAGCTGAAGCAGATGAGGAAGCGTTTCGTCCCTCAGTCAGGACCTCCTTGCTGCCGTTTGGGCTGCCGTGCCAATGTGTATGCCTCTCACTGGGCACTCAGCAGAGAGTGATCTTACACTGCCCCAGCAAACCGAAGGGATCTGTCAATTAGATTTCACATGATTTCTCATTGGGGCAATTTTCAGCTTAGTCTTAAAATGCTGATAGCACTTTCATTAAACTACACCATCTTATCTTTCTTTTTGAAAAGGTTTTTATGAGTGGTTAGAATTAAGGCTCCCCTTAGTATCATTTGCACTCCAAATCTTGATATCATCTGTCCCATATTCGTGCCTTTGTGTGGGGTTCTCTTCTGCGGTCACAGTGGGGAGCACAGGGAGAGGAAGGCCTCAGGTTGGGCTCCGCGCGGCAGCTGCACCTGCAGACATCACTGTGTGCTAAGTACCTGTCTACAACCCATCTTATCTAAGTCGATCAAATCAAATCACTCAGAACATAAAGTAGAATAAAGAAGAATAATATAAAGAAGTAAAATGAAGAAGAATACCGTGAGGTAATTCAGAATATGTAGTGATTCACATTAAATTTAATCAGAACACACACACACACACACACACACACACACACACACAGGCTCCCCTAACAACAAACACAATTTCCATGTCTGGTTCATTCCAATCCAATATCTCTTTTCAGAGGTTTATTTCTGCTTGGAGAAGCAGATAAAAGAATGATGGCTTAACAACTGGTCACCTATTCAAAAACCATGTAAAACAGATATGAATTTATATTTTCACTTGATAACTAGCAACTCAGTCTATATGAACAAGGACGTGGCTTCAGATCTGCGTGGAGGGATGGTACCAATTTCACCATTTTGGTTATAGGTGTATCATCACCTAGACAAAGACATTTCTCCAAGCAGTTAGATTACGTGCACTGTTTTTTTCTGGCCCAAGGTTCAGTACACCAGTGTCCATGGTCTCCACTTAGAAGAGTTTCAGAGGTGGCCGGAGCATGACGATGCCCACTCTTTCTCTGCAGGTGAGTGTGCAGCTGGCCAAACGAGCAAAAACGGAGAGGCAAATCTGAGGATGTAAGGCATATATACCAGAGACACTTCCCATCATCGCTTATGCAAAGCACAGACAAGAAAGGTCTTTGGGAGATGTCAGGATGACATGGAGGTGAAATAAAAATACCTCCCCCTACATCCAGCTCCCACCTTTGCTCCACACTCTAGCAAGGAAACACAATATTAAGCAGTGACTGATCTGCTTCTAATAGTGTTGGTTAGTCAAAGCCTAGCCTGTGGCTCTGACAAAGCATATCACATCACGTGCAAATTTCAGAAATTTGCTGGACCAAAAATACAGCAGTGAACCTGACATTTCAATGTTTCAATGTTGAAATAATACGCACCCACAACAGCAAGGAAATAACTTTTAGAACTCAAGTAATTTTTCTTAGCAGGTCTTCAAACACTTTCAGACAAAAGCACTGACATTTATGAGGTCAGGTTATGAACAGAACCTCCTTTTTGCATCTTGATATTATGATAATTAATTAAAATAAAATCTAAGATAACCATACTAATTTTGAACTCAAGGTATTATCATTGTGTCAGAATAAATTATGATAAAAAGATCATGAGCTGACTCATTTCTGAACATTTGCTGGCAAGAAACATACTAATAGATTTACATGTTTTTCTCCATCAGTGAAGTTTACGTGTATATACTTTTCAAAATCACTGATTCACTATATTTTATAAGGTTTGTGTTGCAACAGGAGGGTATATGGCAATAAACATAAATTGTTTCTCTTTATGCAATCGTCTTCTGTAACAGAGATAGCATATAATTTCAACCCATAGTGTCACTGTGTTTAGAAGGACATGAAGTCACAGTGAGGCTTTGCAGGAGGGAACATGATAGCTTGACAACCTACTCCAACCCTATCCCACAGAAGACTCCATTTACATGATCCCAAGAATGCTATCACTAACCTGGGGAACCCTCGTCAAAGAAGCAGGAGCACTACACTGACACCACTTTGACTCACCTGCCCATGGCCCACTCCCCTTTCTACTTCCTCCTTTCAGGTGTTCAAAGCAGTCTGACTCACCGTATGGTCAGCAAATTGGTATGATGGATAGTTCACGCTGTGCAGACAAAAATATCTGTCTTCCCAAACTGACACTCTATACCCATTAAACAGAAAGTCCCAGTTTCCCCTTCCTTCCAGCCCCTGGCAACAACCATTATATTTTCTGTCTCTATGAATTTGAAATTTTTGGCCTTAGGAAGATAGATATGTTTTTGAGTACAAATATGAATGTTACTGGTATAATTTTCTATCAGGTTCAAAATAAGTACTCTGCTGAATACCGTGTATTATTAGCTGGATGAAGAGTCACCTTTTCCTTTTTTTCTCCACTTACAGAATTTATGTGTCTGCACGTATGTGAAACTATTCTTGCTAGTTCTCTTATTACACTGGTTGCTTCTATCATTACAACTAATCTTCTACATTCCAATCTCCCAATCATGATGAACTATCAAATTTATTTAGCTTTTTTGTGTGCCATATTTAACTTTATTTTTCCTCGTATTCAATGGTCACTGCTCCCCTCATAATCCTCTCAAATGGAAAGATGTTAAAAATAAGATATTTTACATAGCAAAGCAATGGAGGATCGCAAGATTAAATAATGAGCCCAAAATTTTTCAACCAATTAGCGAAAGTATCAAAATGAAAGCCATGATTTCTGTAGCTAACTGTCCATTGATGGATGAATGGATAAAGAAAATGTGGCATATAACATTAAAGAAAATCTTGTATACACACAACGGAATATTATTCAGCCTTAAAAGAAGAAGGAAATCCTGCCATACGGGACAATATGGATGAACCTGAAGGACATTATGCTAAGTGAAATAAGCCAGACATAGAAGGACAAATACTTCCCCGTAATAAGGTATATAAAATAGTCAGGCTCATATGAACAGAGTAGAACGGTGGTTACCAGGGGCTGGGTAAGGAGAAAATGGGGCGTTGCTAGTCAAGGGATATAAAGTTTCCATTACACAAGATGAGTAATTTCTGGGGATCGTCAGTACAGCACACTGCTTATATTTAACAACACTAGTGGGTGCTTAAAATTTCAAGAGGGTAAATCTCATACTAAGTGCTCTTACCACAATAAAAAAAATAAGAAAAATGAAAACTAAGATTTCTGACCCCCTTGTTATCTGCCATCATAACGCTTCCCATGAAAAGGTATTATTCCATGAAACCATTTTACTTTCTTCTCATAATATTTAAGATTTCAGTTTTTTGTATAGTTAAGATAGTTGTCTTTTATTTTTAATAATGCTATTCACTAACATATGTATTAACTCTGGCAACTGTGACAAATTTCAAAGCTAATACTAAATTAGACCATTTTTGTTTCATACTTGAGTCAGAGAACATGAGACTAAATTTGCTACCTATTTTTTTTTAGTAACAGTAAAGCTCTTACCATTATGTCAAGAGAGTAGAGGGAAATGCAATGAATCATCCCCTACTTATCAGCCAAGCTGTGAGACGGTAGTCATCAGGGTACTGGCCCAACAAGGGTGGCAATTAATGATGCACTAACTGGGTAAACAATTAACGAGTGTAATTAAAAGGATTCTGATTCTCATGTCTAATTGTTACCCCAGACAGCTGGATTACTTGCCTGGAGAAAAGCTCTGCTCTCCAGTTTTTGATAAGAAAAATGGAATCATTTCTCATTCTCATATTCCCTATGTGGATGATAAAGATAACTCTCTCAGGAACATATACATTAAGATATTTCAACTCCGCTAAGGGATGGTATGCAATTTAACTTGGAAAATTCTGTCAAAACATTATTCATCTCTAAGATTACTTTCCTAACTGTGGGATGATAATTTCCTGTATAACGAATCACTCAGAAAGGTTCCTAAGGAAACGAGACAAGAACACCAAACTAATTCCAGGTTTAATATGACAGCAAGTGGCACCGAGGAAGAAAGGGAAGGAACTTTACAGGAGATGGGCTATAAGTGATAGGCTTTAAGGATTGATTTTGGAACACACAGCAGTCATACATATGTTAGCACCTTCCTTTTTCTTCTGTTTCTTTTGTCATGGAAATGTATGATCATACATCATCCCTGATGTCTGATACAGGGTTAATTACTACTTAATTACTTATTTTTCCCTTTGATGTAGCACAGTACTTATTTACAAGATAGTTGTCAAGATATAGTGTCAGGTTAGAAATGGAGGACACAGAAGCACATGAGAGCACAAGTTCACATGTAAAATGGCTCATGGGAACATCTTTCTATTCTTAGATACACAGAAAATAAAAACCCTTACAAATCTCTTTACACATGTCATCAATATCTCCCCTCCACCGAATGATGGAAAGATAGATTAACCTCTCTTTCCCCCTCCTAACTTTCTGCACTGTGAAAGCTCTTACAAATGAGCATGATTTACATTAATTTAAAAAAAGGACCATTTCATCCACCCACTCATCCTCCCCAAAACTGGAAGAGTAAATCTGACTTTGGGACTGTCCCTTCCCTCAGCCAATTCTGCCCTGAGAGTGAGGGATCCAGGGACATTTGTCTTTTGTGACACCGATTTTGAGACAGTGGGAAGCATAAACGCTAGGGTTAGCCCATTCGAGTAAACTTAAGAGCAGGCACAAGATCAGCAGGCAGACCAGTGGCTGAGGACTTAGCTCATTATTAACAACATTTTAAAGTATATAAATAATACATGACACAAAATATGAGAAATGACAATATTAATTAAGAGCTAGCATTCAGTGATGCTTGCTCTCCACTAGGCTGTGTGCTGTACATTCTCATTTTAATCACCACCACAACTGGAATCCAGGCAGTGACACAGAGAGCCAGCCCGACTTTAAGCACAACACAGAAGCAATTTTATGTTGTAGGGAACAGAAATTTTAGGAAATTTTAGGAATTTCCTAAACATTTTAGGAAACATTTTGCTTGCAAAACTATCAAATTATTTGTGTTTGATACCAAAAAAGCACTTAGAAAAGTATAATATACCTTGAAATCAAGGTAGTTAACATTTAATAGTGTTATTTTCTTGTTAAGTACGCCAACAAAGGCATCATCAAGAATGAGAAATTTCTCTCAAAACGAATTAGCACATTTACTCGTGAAGTGGGGTTTTTAATTTTTTTAATTATAGTTTTAATTAGGACAATAGTAGAAATAGATCGTAACATTAAAACAGAAGAAAAACAGGATTCCATAATATTCTGGGTTAAATGCTACTCTATATTTGAAGGGTAATTAACAGTATTTTTCTAGCAGTGAAAGCTCTGACCTGGCTTCAGAATTCCTTTAAAATCCTCACTAGCCAAGTGACCTCAGGCAAGTTGTCCTACATTCATTGTTGAGACAATTTATACGAAAAGCTTTGTAAATGGTAAAGCACACTATGAATGTTGCTAACACTAGGAGATGTTATTCACAACCCTTTTTATAAACTCGTCAGTCTCAAAGAGCATCTACCATGTGGAAACTGGTGCCCAGAGAGGATAAGACAGAGCAGCAGACAACACTCTCAAAGCTTCAAGTTGATTTATTGAACGAAGAAATATGTGGGCACGATGATAACTCTTTGTAGCAATAAAGAGCCTTTTCCTCCCAACATCAAACGCACCTCCACAAGTTTCCTCAGGCGTCTACCTTCTAGAGGATTTGGGATGAGCTCTGTAAGCACAGAGGACGTTGCAGAGAATGGGTCCTGAAAATAGAGGGGAGACGCTGAGAACGCTGGGAGATATCAAAGCTTGAGCAATACAAATGACCTGAAACAATCTGGGGAGGGCTTTGGGACCCCAAATGCCCCACCAGCTGCACCGACTCTCCCAGGAGTCAGCATGACATCTGCTTTCACTTTCTTGATATAGCACTTCACAGCACCACCCGGGTTTCAGAAAAGACATTTGATGAGGAGGATGAACGGAAATGATACTTTACCAGTTCTTTCTGCAAAAAAAGATACCCTGAAAACCTCGAAGATCATTTCACAGAGGCTTCTCTGAGAGAAAGCAGTCATAACTGATTTACAAGGGAGCATCCATCATTAGATTAGGCAGCTTTCTTTTAAACATAGGTCCAGAAACGCACGTTAGACCCAAGATGCTCCAGAAATGAGCTCTGGTTTGGTGTTTAGATTAGGTGCTCAGAATGTGAGTAGAAAGGTCTGTAACTTCTGTTTAGACAACTTCCAAATGCTGGAAGCCCAGTAAAAACAAGTACAAGAACCACTCATGAAAGAGGAGGGTTCTGAAGAGCTTGGCTTTGACCCTTTCTCACGTTGACTAACAAATTACGCCTTTATGCCACAGATGCCCGCTACTCTGAGTGCAGCTAAAGAGCCGGCATCATCAGCATCCCCCCCGGGGGGGGGGGGGCTTGATATAAATGCACTCTCTGAACCTATCCCATTTACGGAATCAGAATCTGCATTTTAACAGATCCCCAGGTGATCTGATACATAACACAAGAAGCACCATCATGGGTTACTCTTTCCTTAAGCAATAAAATAAAATCACATTGAATGTTTTTATTTTTCCTTTTCAGCGCCAGTATTTTTTTCCTGTAACTGCTTACACTCTACAGAGCATCCTACACTTGGAAATTATTTTGTTTCTCCTATTCAAAGGGGGCTTGGGGACACAGTTCTTAAAGCCGTTGCAGGTAACAGCTAATTGGTGGGAAGCATGCTTGCGTGAATATGCACCCAGGTTATATCACTGATTAAAGAGGTCTTAGCAGGGACAGTGAAGACAGCAAGAGTGGAAGAAGTGCTTTAGAGATGTTTTATTCAAGCTATCATTTAAATTCATGCAAACACACCTCCACTCTTGTCCTCCCCCCTTGTGATCTCACTTGGCTTAAAAAGATACAGGCTGTTAGAGGTTCCAGTTATTCCTGAGCAGGTGGGAGGGTGATGAGGAGCTCTTCAATCACTCATCTGCAAGGAGTTTGGGGATGTTTTGAGTATGAAAGTCATTATACGAAAACAAATCCTCTTCTATCACATTTTACTGGTGAGTAATTATTATGTTCTAGCAAGTGAGGAATTAACAGCACTGTCTTGCAGAAAGCGAGCACATAGATGCTTCCCCCACAGGAATCTGCAGGTGCCTTATTTTTGACTGCAAAATTCAGATTCCGATCCTGTGTTCGATTCTGGGTCTTACTTACCGTCTCAGAGAGCGAGGATTCATGATGACCTCCACCACACCCCAAAGTAAGTTAATAATTGCCATCCCCCTGGGAGAAAAACACCTGACTTGTAATAAGATGTTGGGTAAAGGAGTGATATTTAGTTGGCCTAGCTAGTTTAGTGCTTAGACCAACTCTCATGCCATGAAGATGAAAGCAGTCTTAGTGCTCTTATTCTAGTCTCCTTGCGTACGCTCAGCTGTCATTTAAATGACGATCTGACATCTCTGCTTTATCCTTGTTTTAATCCATCTTCCAGACTCCAATCTCTTTAACCTGCCTAGAGTCCCAGTTTCCTCATTAATATGCTTCCACTGCCAATTTAAATTGTTTGCTATTTTACACGTGGATAAAGTCTAAACTCTATAGCTTATTGTGAAAAGATTACCACTAGAATAATTGCTGATCATTTGACAGTGTTTATTGGTGCCAAGTACCATAAAAACACTTTCCATATATTAACTCAGTTCACTCTCTGAGGTAAATTCTATTATTCTTCATTTTACCCATAAGGAAACTAAAGGAAAGAAAGTTTAAGAAACTTGCCCAAGGTCACACAGCTAGAAAGCAACAGAGTTGGATTCCCAGCTCTGGGTCCATAGTGTAAAAATGTGTGCATGTTTAAGACAAAAATATCTCTTAAATATTACTTACATTTTAGATAAGGATCTTCATTACCCATTAAAAAATTGTAAGATAAGGAGTAAATTTTGAAGACAAGGAATAAATGGAGAAAATAAAGATGGCAAAAGGCCATTATTTTTAATGCCTTATGTATAATTTTAAGAATATTCAGTGCTTAATTTAAAGTGGTGACATGGTATAGCATATTATATTCAATTCACATTTGAACTTGTATCTCCCTCCCTTTAGTAGACAAATACACAAATGCAAATACTCTAAAATACATATATACTGTGGACTTCCTATGTTCTTTGTGTAGATAAAATGAGATCTACAAATTGATCTTATGCATATCCTAAGATCTAAGTATGAATAAACTAAAAGAAATGAGCACAGTTGGTAAAGCTCTTTAGCAATGCCGCTGCCATATATATTTTCTCAGACATGTAACAGTAAAATCCCAAATAATAGTGGTTTCAAGCAGGTAGGTTTTTTGTTTTTTTTTCTCACTTTAAAACGGAAAAATTTTGGCACCAGGTGGTCCACTTGGGTATAGTAACTCCAAATACTCATCAGATCCCATGGTTAAACTGCACCATCCTTAGGATAACAGACTTTCCTCGTTAAGGTTCGGGATGCCTGCTGGAGCTGAAGAAGATCACACTTGCCTTCCAGGTAGAAAAGTGGAGAGATAAAAGGTAAAGAAAGGCCCTTTCCCTCTAAGATAACCCCACTGAAAGACTACACTGAATTCCTGAACACATTTTATTGGCTACTACTTGGTCACATGGCCCCATATAACTACAACTGAGTTCAGGATATTGGGTTTCTACTAGAAAACAGTAAAGAAAAAAAATGATTATTTCTGTGTAATTTATGACCCTACTCATCCTTATGGTTTAATTTTAAAACTACTTCCTAAATAAAATCTTTCCTAATCCTTTCTTGTTGAACTTGACCTTTCCCTAGTGATTCACAGCATCCTGATTTGGAATACAAATAGTTTTAAGCAATTCTGTTTCTCCCATTAAATGATATGCTAGTGGGAGACAGGGGTCATCAGTGCATGTATTTATTCATGCATGCAGCAAACATGAATGGAGGGACTATTACGGGCACCTCCCCCGATGTTTTGCATATAGAAGATATTTATAAATATTTGGTACGTTATGCAATTACACTTAAGCGGATTTCAAACACAATTTTAACAGCACTTAAGGTTTCACAACCCAATGAGGGGTCAAGGCAATCTGGGAATGTCTGTGCCTCCTCCATCTGTGACTGCCAAAACTACTGCCCAAGGAGCTTGCCCTGGAATGAGAGCCCCGACTATGTGTGCCCTCAAGGGACCATCACAAAGGGGAAAGAGCTACTCAGAGGCAACACCCCACTTAGCACAGTTGATGCCATTAGGATGCACCATTCATGAGTATTTTCATTTAACAGAAAAAATAATAATAATATTAAAATGCTTGGGGGGGGAAATGGTAACATCCCAGCACTGAAATAATCTCTATAAGTATTGCGGTTCATAGATATTCTCCCCTTTATTAGTCCTTAGTTCTTCTCTGAGAATGACTCAGGGCATACAAAACAGAAACACAAAAGAAAAGCTGGAATCTCTGTTAAATTCTTTTAAAAGCCCAAACTAGAAAAAATAAAAATGTTTTCAATTTCTTGTTTAACTTTGTTTTGCTTTGTTTTGTTTTTCTACAACACATTTCACAAAGACTGTTTTTACACTGCCATGGGGGAAGCATATTGTCTGAATAAGTTCTGGGAAAGAAGTTGATTATATGCCTGTTTTACTTTTTACATTATTTCTTGCGTGCCTGAAGTGTCACTGAAATCTCAAATACTCTTGCAAAAGAATGCTTTTCACAAACCATATACAGAAATGTGCATCTATATTTAAATTTCTATCATTTTAGAAGTACAGAAAAATAATGAATAGTTATCTATTAAAATAAAAATATATTTTTTCTGCTTATATTTATGAAATCCTTCTTACATATAACTTGGTGAAATATATTCTTTTCACATACACATAACAATTAAAAAAATTTTTGATCTCATTTTGAAACATTTTAGCCAATTTGGCTTCTAAGTATAAGGTAAGACAAGTGATAGAGATACCCAATATATCATTAAAGCAAATGTGATCCAAGATTCATGTACTCATAGATATCAGAATTAAAACATAAAAAGATCCATTTCATCATTTACTTGTACGCAAATGAGGTAAGCCTAGTTTATAGATAAGAAAATCAAAGCCAAGAGAGATCAAATTACTTGTGCAAGGTCACGAAGAAATAATGTGTCTACTACAGATGTTTGGTATATTGGCATTTTAAAATTTATTAAGTGTTGCCAATCAATATGATGCAAAAATTTGAATTGTTTTCAAAATCAAATATGCAGATTGAAAGTATATTACATATAAAGAGTAAAGGTAGAAATCTGTACATTTACCAGGCTTGGAGATTCACAAAGCACACTGATACATGAAAGACTCTGAGTAGGCCTGCCATAAAGAAATATAATTAACGTTTTTTTTAAAGCTACCAATTCTCAGACATACTTGAGGACAACATTCCTTATCTTTCAACATCTTTTAACCTCCTGTGTAATCAGTGATTCCCCAGCACACTCTTTGGGAAAACTTGACAGCGATCTAATTCAATCTTGGCAAATCTCTGGGAAGATGACATCTGCCAGTGTGATATTTATGCCCAGCTGTTTAGATATCACCAGGACCCTCCCCCTACACCCTAATCAGCTTTTACGTGTTCTCTTCAATAAAAGCATCACCCAGATATTCCTGGACAAGCCAGGGAAGCACTCAGGCTCCATGGGTCATGTGCATGTTATTCAGGCCACTGATAACTTCCCTAGGTAGTAGAAATACATGTAACATTTAACTAACCACATTTAGCAGAACATTAGTGGTGACTAATGGCTGGCTGCATGTTTTACATGCCAAGCGTATTTTATTTATCTAGCAAATACTCTTCTATGGCACTGACAGTGTGCCAGACACTATTCTAAGTGCTTTAGTAATCTGGATTTATTTAATCTTTATAACAACCCCAGGAGTTAGGTGCTGTGATTAACCCTTTATCACAGATGAAGAAACTGAGAGTCAGAAAAGTTAAGTAAATGGCTCTAAGCCACACCAGCGGTAAACTGCAGAGACAAAGTTTGAATGTAGATTTGACTACAGAGCTCAAGCAACACTTGAGAGAATTATCCCTATGATCTACAGCTCCACCAAAGGAGACAGTGTTATATGACAGGAGCCCCTCAAAGCTCACCTTACCAACAGTCACATCTTTCTATTCGTGGCATGTAGTACAATCACATAATAGCAGATTCTATAATATTGATCCTAAAAATATTGGAGCAAACTCATTTGACTTTATCAAAGAAATGACAATCACTGAGAGTTTCTTATTGAAGGTTATATATTCTGACTTTCATGTGGATAAAATGACTTTTTAGTAAGGGCTGGCACAATGAATTTTAATTACCCGTCACCTTATTAATTATTAACTGAGTACAGGGTCTATACAAGTTACCCTGATACTGCCTTGGAGATACAAAAAGCCATTCAGATACTTATGAGATAGCTACTATTTTCTAGAATTGTGCTGTTCACTATGGCAGCCACTAGCCACATATGGACATTTAAATTAAATTGTAAACTAAGTTTAAATAAAACTGAAGATTCAGTCCCTCCGTTGTACTTGTCACAGTTCAAATACTCCACAGCCACATGTGGCTAGTGGCTACTGTGTTGACAGTGAAGGTATCAAACATTTCTATTATCATGGAAGGTTTTGGTTTTTTTTTTTGAAGTATAACTGATTTTGTGGAAGGTTATTTTGAACAGCGCTAGAGCTGCTCTTGAATAACCTCAGCTAAGATATAGTTAAGCACCTGTAACTTCCTCTGCAAAATAAAGGACAGGGTAACCTCACTGTAAATAAAACAGTCTTGGTCTCTTTATATAACTTTTGAGGGATTATACATTTAAGATAAAAATATAATAATATTTTAAGATTATAAAAGTGGTTTTTTTGTGAAATTATTTAAATTCTGAAACTTAGTTTAAAAATGCAAGCTTCGATATTTTTTCAACTTCTACTTGGTGCTTTTTTTTAATGCCTGAATAATCGCCCATATGCATGTAATCTTCTAATTTTGTAACCGTTATTCTGAACCTCATTTGACTGATATCACTCTCCTCTTCTCCCATAATCGCTCGGAATTGTATTAGTAATCTCCTCAGTACATGAAACCAATACTCTACTAGCAGGAGGCTGTGGTCAAGCCTGCTCATGAAGAGACCCAAAGCAGATGGAAAGGGAAACAGAAATCTCTGGCCAAAGAACAGGGCAGGTAAAGAGAGGTGGCTCTGGCACTCACACAAGTTGCACTTTAAGGTCTAGAATATTCTGCTTATATGGAAGTAAAAATGATTTCTGTGCTGATGTGGCTAAAGGTAGAAAAGGCAGCAAACACATAGGTGAGTGGACGTGTCTCCATAGACCTTTCTGGTATATACACGGGGCTTCTAAGAACTCAACTGTCTTGACAAGCCCCTGTGCTTCTTCCTTATTTATACCTTCACGTTGCTTGTTTTCTGATACCAAAGAGTAAAAACTACCTTGATCCAAGTCCAGGTGAAAAGTTCTCACCAGACACCATGGGCTGGCCCAGTACCACAGCAGACTCATGATTCGTCATCAGTGGTCAGATTTCTACATTGGAAAGTAAACACATTATGTTCAACGAGCCTAAAATACTCCATCACAGGAAGTGGCCAAATTCAGGAAGACTGTGTCTGTCTTGTGCTTTTTACATGATGATTTATATTCCTGAGACTCCAGTCTATTTTGTTTGACATCTGAAATTAAATGGGGAGCATCCATTAGGAAGAGCCACAGCTTAACCTGCATCGCTGGAAATGGATCCTGACATGAAGTACAGCGTGTTGCATATGAGTGAGGGTCCTTAAGACAAACACCTTGCTTAGAGTAGACTGGCATAAGCAACGTTCTTATGGCTGGCAAAATAACTTAAGGTTTTTCAGGCAGAGATTGTTCCCTGAATGACCTAGTATGGAGACTTCAGTAAAGCACTTGAAGCCAGAGAGGACCAACTCCCATAATTAGAAGCTGCATCTCAAGGTGGCAGAGCTCCCAGCAAACAATGGACTTTGTACCTAGCATTTCCAGACATTTTTATCTGTTTATTAAAAACAATGAAAAGAATGTGTACTTTGTGATAAACTGACTTAAAAACTCAAGAATAACCTCTTTCACCTCCTGGCCTTCAAGGTGCCAGCTCTTTGATGTTTGCTCAGCTGTCTCCTCCAATGAAATAAATTTATTGTAGTCTGTTTAAAGTACCTTTTTGTCTCTCACCTACAGTCAGTGTTTCCTTGACTGAGTTACCTGGGTATCTTGTTAATGTGCACATGCATCACCTGGAGAGCTTACTAAAATGCAGATTCTAATTCAGGGATGCAGCAGGTCCAAAGCAGGGCCCAAGACTCCATTTCTACAAGCTCCCCAGTCAGGGCTACGCTGCTGATCTATGGAACACACTCTGGGCAGCAGGGAACCCAGAGCGTCTCTCTGTCCTTTTACACACATACCCTTGCTGGCTTCAGGTTTCGGTTTAGACACTGGTACCTCTAAGTAGGCTTTCCAAAGCCTCACATAGTACCTGGACATCCCTCAGAGTATCAATAATCACACTATATTCCAATTATCCATTTGCTTGTCTGAGAGTCTTGTTTGCCTTTGTCACAAAGCACCTAAGAGAATGCTTAGCATACAGTAGGATATCAATACATATATGTTTAATTGATAAATGACTTATTATCATAACTGCAATTTAAAATTGTACCTCAGTAATATTATAAATTAAACCTACAAGTAATGGACTTTCAAACTCTGAATGTTAAATTATACATGCCAAGGGGCTGCTAAAACAAAGGCAGGTGGGACGTGAGCAAGTCTCAGTGGTACGACTACCTCAAACCCCACAAAACTGCAACACAAAACATGGTCTATTCCATGTCCCTGAATCCTGGTAATGACCTGGAAATTTGTTGGAAATGCAGAAGTTCAGGCCCAGATCTACTAATCAGACTTGGTATTTTAATAAGATTCCCCAAGAGGTTCACCTTGAAATGAAATCTAGAAGTGAACAAACCTAATCACTGTAATTCCTTATTTCAGCTTTGTTTTCCATTAGATACATCCTATAACTTCTAATGTGCACATGGAAGACCTCTGTGCTGTCTTCCCTGGGATAGAGGCCAAATTAACCAAAAACCCATTAAGAAGAGCCAGTAGAAACAGAAGCCATCTGTGAATGGAATCAAGCAGAAAATAAATTGAAAATAAACTTAAAAGCACTTTAAAGACATTTGGAGAGAAACTACTTATCAACTGATGATCAAAAATGCTATTTTATAAAACAGACGTTGCCTCTAACATTAAATGCTTCTAAAGAGACAAAGTGTTGTAAAAGTATGTTTCTTATTTTCCACTCAAGTACTGAAGCACCAAAACTTGCCTGGTCTTTACTTTCTGCATAGTTAAATTTGATGTAAATTAGTAAATAATGAACATTAATATTCACTCTCCTCTTATCAAATTTCTAAAGGAAACTCCTTTTTGAAGGGTTCTAAAAATAGTTAATTAGAATATAACTGAACATTCCCTCCTCCAATATTTGTGACTAGACATAAGTACAATCTGTTGAGTAGCAAGTTGTAAGTAGCCACTGATAAAATACATATTTAAAGAAAATCTATAAAATCAATAATTATATAAGAGACTCTTATGAAATGACCAGAAGAAAACTTAAAATGAATTTAAGCATCAATTTAAACTTAAAAAGCCAAAGTAATTATGCCAGAGTTCCTTCTCTGTCTCTCTCTTTTTTTTGCGGGATGTTAATAAGAATTTGAAAATTCATTACTATGTAGGTCATTCTTAAAATATACTTCAATGGGTTTTTTTTTAAGGAACAAAATGTCTTGCCTCTGGATTCAATCTTATTTAAAGAATATTCAACAATAACTATAACTGAATTCAACATTCAGCAGTTCTCACTGCAGACTAGTTCTTCATACTCCATCTTCTTTTCATTCATCACAAACCATTAAAATGCCTTCAGTCCTTTAATAAAGCTAATCATAATACAGTAATTATATGAATCATGCTTTGATTTGAAGAAATCCAGCAACCACTGATAGTTTGACAATAGAATGAATATACTTTGAAATGAAGACATGGGTTTGCTTAACTTCTTTTTTCCTAATTCAAACAAGATTTTGACACTCTGATCCAACATGACTTCATCTAAAAACCATGCAGAAAAAGACCGTAGTTAAATTCTGCCTGATTTTAAGAGTGTAGCGTAAGGATACGTGTTTCTGAGAGTCACAGCAGATTTGGCTACCCCACTTTTTTATAATTATGGAATTAAAACTAGATTTTCTCCAAATGGATATATCCATTCAACAAATATTTAGTGAATAATTATGTACCAACTGTCCTGAAAGTATAAATAATAAAGACCTGGAACTAATTTTACATAGCACATTAATTCTAAGTCAATAATTATGCATATGAAAAATGAACAACTTATATGTAGTTTAAAAGTTCAGAATGTCCAAGAAGATGATTCCATTTATGGCAAAAGGAAAATCCAGAAATACTTTTTAAAATTCTTAATTTTGTACCAGTTTCTTTTATCACTTTGGCATGACCCAAGTCCAGATGAAGGACTGTTAACTCCATTCTCTCCTTTAAATACCAAGATGATGCTATCGGGTGGCACATGCTTGGACTCATTTTTCAAATAGTGACCCACTTCAGCTTCTTTAAACAACCAAAAGGTCTGGTCTGTGCAGTGGCACAGAGATACCTGATGACAAAGAATGGGTGCAAGCTGAGGCAGGCAGAACGGTGGTAACCTTAACCCTACCCTGTTTACCCAAGCGCCAATCTAATTGCTCCTCCACACAAAACCATACCAGTTCCTCAATGAGTATAAATCCAGAAATTAGAGCACTATCTCCAAACTGTGTTTTCCATTTTCAATACTAAGCATTCTTCAATACTAAGCATATCTATTTAGATAATTTAACTTCATAAAACCACAGTGATATAAATGGGGAAATGTAATTGAGAATACCCTTTTAAATCTTGGGATTCCTTTAACTCCTGTGCTTTTGGGGAGAGGACTCCAAAACACTGCTCCACACATATCCCCATTCTACTTCTCCCACTCCCCAGAAAGTTAGAATTTGCTTTCAAACTACTTACATTTTAAAATTACATATGGAAAAGTCTCATCTATCCATTATGTCAATTTTATCTCCATTATCATACCATCCAAAAGGATGCCACTAATAAGGTAATCTTTGGAACACTTTCCTGAAAAAAACTTGGAAGATAATGGCAGAGTTGGATTTAATATACAATTTTTTAAAAATACATTAAAAAGTACCAACCATAAGCAAAGTCCTGAAATATAAAAATATATCTTCTTTGAGCCCAGATTCTCTGCATTTTATCCTTACTATCTCTGGTAGACTGTATCACCACTTGACAAACACCCTAGTTTCCTCTCTACTCTGTTGAACACAGGAGTGGTAGTGTGACTTGCTTCAGTCAGTGAAACGTAGCTGTAAGTGGTATGTTTCACTTTTGAGCTGGACTTTTATGAGTCAGATTATGGTTCCCTGTCTCCTTTCCTTCTGCCACAAGACTGACAATGTTCTAAACAGCGACTGTTCTGTCAGACTGAACTCTGGATTGAAAATGTATAACGGAGGCACTGCCAATCCACAACGACATATATTGTTAGCAAGAAAGAAATCTTTCATAGATGTTATTGTTGTAAGTCACTGACATTTGGGGATGTTTATTAATTCACCATAACCTGACCTATCCTGATTGATACAGCCTTCTCACCTTCCAAGTCTGACTCAATACTCCCAATCCTACCCCAGGTATATTTTTCCTCTCCCTACAAAAAGACCATACAGTAAGCAAGAAATTGGAAAACCATTTTACTCAAGTAAATGTATAGCAGTGTTAGGTATGCAGAATTTGAACTTTAATGAGGATGAAGGACTAAAGACAAAAAAAGCAGCTCCTAGAAGAATAGCTGCCATTCCAGAATGGTAAAAAGAAATAAGTATTCTAGTTGGATCAGAATAGTTTAAGAGAGATCGTTTCCAGACCTCTATTCATAAAGGCAGCTGCCCTAAAGTGCCTTCATGTTTATTTCAAATCCCACTGCTGAAAACTTTCATCTGAATTCAGCACTACGGGCAGCATTCCAGACAAATGAGATTTATATAGATGACTGAATAGGCATATGCAATTACTCTATTGGTCTAAACAAGTTAATCTTATTATGGAATTATAGGTCTACATTTAGAAACTACAGGTTCTAAAATTCATTAATTTACCCTAAAAATACATTTTAGGAAACGGACTGTATTCATCTAAAGCAATTATGTGACATTTATCATTCTATAATTATAGCAAATCTCTTAAATTTTAAAAAATATTGCAAAGAAAATTTTTTTTTTTTTTTTTTTTTTTTTTAGAAATTCACGTTCTTTTATTTATTTATTTATGACTGTGTTGAGTCTTCGTTTCTGTGCGAGGGCTCTCCCTAGTTGCGGCAAGTGGGGACCACCCTCCATCGCGGTGCGCGGGCCTCCCACCACCGCGGCCCCTCCCGTTGCGGAGCACAGGCTCCAGACGCGCAGGCCCAGCAATTGTGGCTCACGGGCCCAGCCGCTCCGCGGCACGCGGGATCCCCCCAGACCAGGGCCCGAACCCGCGCCCCCTGCACCGGCAGGCAGACTCCCAACCACTGCGCCACCAGGGAAGCCCTGCAAAGAAAATTTAAATTAGAATTTTTTTTTTTAATTTTTATTGGAGTATAGTTGCTTTACAATGTTGACTTTACACAAAACAATTTTGGAAGAAATAAGAAGGCTTGAAAATGACCACTTTCAATTTCTTTAATTAAAATTCCATTTTCTCTATGCAGAATCAAGCCTAATAAAATTTTACTTACATATGTCCCTGCAATAAAACACACTTGTACTTAATAATGCTGATGAAATCCTACATTAATAGTTAAATATTTATCAAATATCGACTTAGTGACAAAACAAAAATGAAGACGTATCTTGTCTGAGATGATTTAAAAATACATGAAATTGTCTCTGCTTATCTAAAGAATAATATCTTTGAGGGATCTTTGACAGTAATGGATGTGCAAACAGTCTCTAATGTGTCCACAATTCATTGTCCTGGTCTTCATGTCCTCGGGTAGCCTCCTCCCCTTGAGTGTGGTTGGGACTTGCTTCCAAAGAATACAACAGGGCAAAGGTGATGGTTGTCATTTTCATGATGACATTACAAAAGACTGTAACATTCGTCTTGCTGAGAAACCTTCCCCCTTGCTGTCTTTCAAGAAGCCAGATGTCAGGTTGTGAGCTACCCTAGGGAGGGCCACTTGGCAAAGAACCAAGGGCAGCCAGCATCCAGCCAATGGGCAGTAAGTATCCCAGGTCCTCAGTTCCACAGTCTGCAAGGCATGAATTCCACCAACAATCGTGCGGGTTTGGAATGTGGTCTTTCCCTAGTAAAGACTCAGTTGAGACCCCAGCCCTGGCCCACACATTGATTGCAGCCTTGCTGAGGACATATCAAAGCCATGCCAGACTCTGACCCACAGATATTGTGAGAAAATAAACGTACATTGTTTTAAATCTCTACATTTGTGGTAATTTGTTACAGAGCAATAGATAATACAATGGAATTCTCTGCTTTGGGGGTTGTTTTTTTTTCGTTTGTTTGCAAAGCAAAAAAAGAAAAAAAACTCAAGCTGCTTCACTTCGATCTAAACTTTAAAAAGAAGTCGAATATAATATCTCATTTTTGAAATTACCCATGAAAACTGGCAACCACTCTGTTGAATAAAATGTTTAGCAAATTACTGAAAAAACTGATTGGTTCTTTCCTTCATGATGATTGTTTGCCTCTTCCTACTCTACCCGACGTTTAGATAATGTCACTTGCTCCTGATTATACCGTGCCTGGCTTTCTTTCTTGATTTCTGGCTTTTAATTCTACAGTGGCTGCTTTGGTCATCTGATTTGAAGAAGGTTTGTTAATCAGTCAACAACCCAAGTATAGGGAAAATAATTGATGAAAATCTACTTCTCTGTCTTTGTAAATATAAATTTTACTTTTTAATTTTAATTTGATTCGTGGGTAGGCAGCAAAGCTATGCCCAAAGTTGGAGGACAATTTTCCTCTCTGTTAGGATCATAATAGTTCACAGTTAGCACCTAGCATTAGTGATAGACCAAGTTATTTAATTCTCTGAAGTAGGTCTGATAATTATCCCCATTTTGCAGAAAAGTAAACAAAGGGCACAAGACTTTTAATTAACGCTCTTAACAATTATCTTATATTTGTTTTCTATTACATTGCTATGGTATAGAAGCAGTCTTGATTTTCAAAAATTACAGATTATTGGAAAGAAAGAAAGTAGGAAATCACTGAAAACATTAGCTTGAAGACAATTTCTAGCAACATGTGGATGATTTACATGATAAGTCCATAATACTGATTTCGTACATATGTACTAGTCCATTTGTTTCTCCTGTTAGGTTTTGAGACTACTCTTGAAGCTAGGAGTTATGTCTTATTCACATTTTTTGTCTAATCACTTGTAAAGAAGAAAAGAAAGAAGAAAATGAGCTTGTGTTGGTTAAAAAACATTGTCATGATTCTTCGATGCTTCTACAACTGAGAGGTGCAAGCACGCCCCCTCTCTGAATCTGGGCATGCTTGTGACTGCTTTATTCAAAAGACCAGGGCAGAAGTGATGCTCTGTGACTTCCAAGGCAGGTGATAAAAGGTTATGCAGTTTCTTCCTTGTTTGCTGGGACATGCATTCTTGAAGCTTTGGGCTGTTCTTTAAGGCAGTCAGTGAACCCAAGACCACCATACAGTAAGGAAGCCCAAGCCACACAGAAAGGCCATGGGTAGGCTTTCTCATAGACAGTCTCGACTGAGTCCAGCCTTTGAACTGTCCCAGGCCAGATGCCATACATGTGAGTAGAGTCTGCAGATGAGCCCAATGCCCAGCCATTTAAGGCACCTTGAGCCCTTCAAATCTTCTCAAAGCACCAGATACTTTAGAGGACAGAAAAGCTTCCCCCATTATGCCATGTCTGATTTCCTGATCCACAGAATCCTAGACTGTAATAAAATAGTTGTTGTTTTATACTGCATTTTAGTGGTTTGTTATGCAACAATAGATAACAGGACAGTGTTCAATAACAGCTTGCTGAATGATTGATTCTCCATTAGGTTAGAGGTTCCACTGAGTAAAACTAATGAAAATTGAAATAAAAGAAACCTATGTGGCCTCATGTACCTTACTGAATTCTTTCCCGCTCTGGTTAGCAATGCTGGTAAGCAGTTTCTTGAAGTTGTTCTTATGACATTTTCTCCTGCCAGTTCATTTAATTCATTTAGTAGCCAATATTCCTGCATTGACTCTCATGCCCAATTCATCATCTGAGAAGTTTTGACATGTATGATGTTAAGCAGATTAACAATGCCTATGAGCAAGCTGTGTACAATACAACTGAAAAGATTCAGTTTGAGGTTGCATATGAACAGTGTCATGGAGAGATATATAGCGGAGTCCTCTCCAAAGAGCTTCTTATGTCTTTCATTGGGTCATACTAATGTGTTTCACTGTGTGTCCATATGTGGCAAGTAAAATGGAAATTAGTATAACTGTCCAAATAAATAAAGTACCAAATATATCTGCTGAAATTTTTGAGGGAAGAGTAATTTTAAGGCCATGTTATCTGGAATATTCAGTTGAAATCCTCATGTTTTGATTTTTTTAAATTAAGGAACTATAGTGAACTAGTCCACTTGAAATTGAATAATTTACTCTGCATTTATAACTTTAATTGTTTTCAAGTGGGTGATTATTATGATATTCTCTCTCAGCCACAGAGTTTTTAACTGTTCTTTAGGAAAAAACAGTTACATTTTCACTCACATGTTAAAATCATCACCTCTTGCATCATCCACCTACTAGCCATATCTTTGGAATATTCTAAACATCATTTGAACAAATTTTCACATTCAATTTATCTGGAATATTTTGGGAAGAATTAAAGGCCAGAAATCAAGAAAGAAAACTAGGCACAGTATAATCAGGAGCAAGTGGCATTATCTAAACGTCGGGTAGAATAGGAAGAGGCAAACAATCATCACGAAGGAAAGAACCCATCAGTTTTTTCAGTAATTTACTAAACATTTTATTCAACAGAGTGGTTGCCAGTTTTCATAAGTAATTGCAAAAATGAGACGATATTATATTCAACTTCTTTTTAAAGTTAAGGTTGAAGTGAAGCAGCTTGAGTTTTTTTTTCCTTTGCAAACAAACGAACAAAAAAACAAAAAACAACCCCCAAAGTAGTGAACATTTTCCTCCCTGAAGGCCATTGATTTGCTTTTAAAAAACTTTTTAATTATGAAAAAATTTAAACATATAGAAAAGTTGAAAGACTAATAACTAAACACTCATATAGCCATAACCTAGATTTGGCAAATGTTTCCATAATTACATTTATATTTTCTGCCTAAACCATATCAAAGTAAGCTGCAGATGTCACAACACTCTCCTTAAGTGGAAAGTGATATTTTAAAACATTTCTCTGCGGGTTATTTGAATTTTTGGAACTATTTGACCTGTCCAGGTGATTTCTCAGATGAAATCGCCATTGTAAAGTTATAAATATCTTTCCAGTCTCTTAAACGTCATAAACTAATCAGCAGAACCAAACAGTGATATATTTTTCTAAAGTCTTCTAAATTTGGAAAAAGACATTGAATTTTTTTAAAACTTGCTTTTCTGGAAAGGTTCAGAGATGAATAGCTACTTCTTTCTTTAAGTGGTCAGATTAAGGAAACACACATCCCCACTGCAAGCTATGGAATAATTACACTGCTGCTTATTACTTTTCAAACCCATAATTACCCATAAAGAAGCATGTAGAAATAAAATACTGGGTTTATATTTAACATATAAAAAGCTCTGTTGTTCAGCAACAAAGATATCAAGCACCATATTTTATAAAATTGGTATTTGGTAATTATTTGACTTAGGGCCAACTGTCTTTTTAAGAGGGAAACAATGAACATCTCATAAGCAAGTTAGAAGGAACAATTTCAGGTTGAAATTGCAACACTGTCCTGATTTCAAAGCTCTGAATGAAATCTAATTTTCATTTATAGGTTGAAAGTGAGACCATGTGAAAAGAAAAATTTGTTACCAAGTTGTTGGGTTTTTTTTTTTCAGTAGCAGATTATGAACACAAAAGCTTTTAGATTAAGAGATTTACATGCCTTTTAATCTTGTCCTCATAAACATGTACCTAGAAAAAGAAAATCAAATATTCTCTTGGATTTTCCCTCACATTCTTTCCTTCTCTTGTTTTAGTAAACACGCTGTTTATATATAAATTTCTTACATTTTTTTCACGTCCATATGTGAGTCACACATGATGAAGAGTCTGATTATTTATTCCTTTTTTAACTAGGTGCACTGCGGGATATCTTTTATCTCAGTGCCTAAATTACTACTGCCATATAATAATAGTGCTCAAATTATCTAAGAACAGCTTCCACTAAAGATCTATTTTTAAAAAGAAATATTCATTTGTCCTTACACTGTTTTTTTCCTATAGAGCACACAAAAATTGTATGACAAAGTGCATTCCCAGAGGCAATGATCACAAATTAAGTTATTAAAATGTTCTTTATGAAGTATCCTTTAATACATCTGGATGGCAATTATCATATCCTTTGCAAATAATCACTGTGATCATTCTGAGAAAATGCATGTGTTCTCTTCAGTGCTGACACTTCTTTGGTCCCTCTGATTCACCTGCTCATTCCACAACAAGCATCGACCAGCAGCCCTGAGAATGGCCCTTCACCATTAATTGGAGAAGTCAGAGGAACTGAGTTGAACAGCCCCTTGGGAAATTCTCTTTAATAATTTACCATATTAAATGCATCATATATTGTCACGGTAGGAAAAAAAAAAAAAAAAAAACAGTAGAATAGGAATAGGCTCAAGGCCGTACAAAATAGCCCAGAATGGAGACAGCATTACACAGACAAAAGTAAATTCATGACAATCGATCACAGGTAGGAAATGGGGACTCTCATTAATCATTGTGTGTTTCCCTCGGTCTATCTGCAGCACCTTCATCTGGTCCCATGTATGTCAACTGTCCGGCCATTAAGATAAATTAATATATTTGGATGAAGATAGAATGTTTTTCCCTGAACAATATCTATCATGAGTTAACTTTTCTACAGTTCACCTACTACAAAATCTAGTCTTGATTTGAAAAAAAAAAGTAAATTGTTGGGTTCCTTTAGCTATATAGTTTTCAGTTTATTAATGAAATCAAGTTGTTAAAGAAATGCAAATTTGCATTGCTTAGCTTTTGCATTTATCTGTTTAAGGCGTATACTGTGAGAAACTTAAACATCCGTCCAATTAGAGTGTAATACTGGAGAAGCTGTAACAGTGAACCAAGTGATGAGTGAACTCTCAGGCATGCGCATTAGGGGTGCTGCCTGTCTGGACAGTGCGACTGGGGCAAAGCCCGACCTCTTCATCCATGTTAAGAATTACTCCTGTATGTAGGGCCTTTTAAAATCTCTACCTTTATGAAATAATTGAGGACTATCAAAAATCAACCCCACTATCTTTGGGGAACCATTTTAGATTTTTGTTATGAAAAGTTCAAGCACTTAATATAATGTATGAAATGTAAAATTACAAATTTAATACATAAATATTCATATGGATTTTTGTTAATTTTCCCTAGATTTTGAAGTTATTTGGAAATGAGAAATTTATTTCTCAAAGACTAAATAAACAAATAAGAGTCTGGGTACTCTTTTAATATGCTTGCTTTTGCCAAAAAGAATAGATAAATAGCTGCTTTGACTCCTCGTAGGCGAAGTAGCACATACAAAGTTGGCCTGTTTTATCCATTAAGTCATAAGAACAAAAAATATCAAGTACCTAAAGACCGAATCAATTATTTTAATAATCTTAAAGAGCCAGTCAATCAAATAGAGAAATCAAGTCCATGGCTGAGCAGTTATAACTATGACAGTTGAAAATAATCTATATTCGTCAATGAAGCCAAACTATGTTGACAAGGATTTTGTTTACTCAGACTTGAATTCCATCCTACTGAAATTTTCAGATACACTGAATAAAAACGAACATTTAGTTTAAAAAGTCTAAACTGAAATGATAGGAAAGGATTCACTTTTTCATAAGAGACTCTTAAAATTTCAATATATATTTAGAAATCCTTGGGACAAATAGAACATACCTGAAATCTGCCATTTCTTTGCCAACCCTCTACAAAGCAGTCAGGTATAAAGACCCACAGCTCCACTGACAGCAAGATCGTTTGCATTTGCATGTGGTCTTTTTTCCCATTATTTCACCTGGACTTTGCATTGAAGCCACTGCCTTGAAAAGCACAGGGGGGGGGGGGGGGAGGGCCCACACCTCCTTGCCCAATGGCCCACAGTGACCAGTCCAGTCTTCACTAGGCGGAAGGAGAGATTCTGTTTTTAAATGGCTTAGGATTCAGATTTACCTTTTTAAAAACACTTGCTTCTCTCCAGACAGTCTCTCACTGCTTATCTAGAGTCATAGTGACTCCCAAGATTAAATACGTCACCAGTGCCTTTTTAAATGCCTCTATGGAAACTAAATCCACGACCTCTACACTAGGACAGCTCTGACCAGAAACCAACAACTGGATTAGAAGGACAAACTTGTCCATGTGCTCTACCAGCTCAGTCTCTAACAGTAAAGAGAGCAGAGTATACCTTGCAGCGTGACGCCACCCTCTCTTCTCAGAGTAGCTTGGACTGAAAAGATGACAACTCTACCTGCCAGCTACGCTTTTTTTTTCTTTTTTTGGCCGCACGGCGTGTGGGATCTCAGTTCCCCAACCAGGGACTGAACCTGAGCCCTTGCAGTGAAAGCCTGGAATCCTAACCACTAGGCCACCAGGGAGCTCCCTCGCCAGCTACACTTTATTACACACTTGCTCTGTCTCTTCTCTCAGTGACTCCTCGACCTGGATATATAAGTATCCCCACCTTACAGGATTGATGGAACAGCCATTTGAATCTAGATGTTTCTGACTTTTAGACCCATGCTCTTTTCCTACACCAAGCTGCTGCAACAGAAAAATTGGATGAAGTGAGTTACATTTTCTTTCATGTGCCAAAGAACTTTATATTCTATCCACTCCTGCTGTCACCCACCCACATTCTCCCCCTAAAAAATTTTTTTAAAAACTAGACATGAGCAGTGATTTGTGACAGAGTGAACAGGATATTATAATAGTTAAGTCAGGGCCATGAGATTAAGAGCCAGATGTTACTGGTTTGAGTTCTGTCTACGCCACATTTGCCTGTGAGAACTTCGGCACATTTCTTACCTTCTCTAAGCCTTAGTTAACCCATTTGTTGAAGAAAGCTAATTTTGCCCATAATAGTGGATTGTTGTGGGGATTAAATAAGATAAGGATGCTAAAGTTATCGTGTAGAACTCGTTTATTTTAAAAACTTAATGTGTACAATTCCACAAGAATGGGAATTTTATACAGTGATTTTAATTACTAGTGATAATGTCCCCACAGAAACTGTATGTGGGGTGAATCCACGTGTGACAAGAAGTGCTGCAAGACCAACGGAGGAAGGCCGCACCCACTTTCCTTCAGATCTGACCATGTCGTTGAGTCTTGCTTTGCTCAAAAGGTCATTTGAGAGTTTATAAAAGTGACTGATGTGTTTGTGATTAGGAGAGAAGAATGAGTATTTATTCTTGTTATCAGCAATAACAAAAAATTTACTTAGAGATTAGTCCAGCTCAATTTCTATATTTCTTCAGGACAAGCACATGTATTTGATTCATTCTTTTTAAAATTATCCAGGTTGACAACAATATGAATGGGAACCAGAGAAATAATTTAAAGTTGAAGTCGTCAAGACTTCCTTTTTTAAAAGCAAAGAACTATTACTATGAGCAAGGTGTTAGGCAAAGAATATAGTGCAATCTCACTGTGCAAAGTTATCACTTCTGGGTGCCTCGTTTTATGCCAAAGGATGTTAGACAGAATATTTAAAATCTTCTGGCCAACCTGCAACACATAGGTAAGATGCCCTCAAGGGTCATGGCAGATAGCTCCCATCCTATTTGTACATCTTTTGTAGCAATGTGCACCTGATTTCTCCAGACAGATTGTTCCATTTTATCCTCTAATAGAACATTCTCTCTTATGTAGAGGAGTGATATTTCTAAAACACCTGCTTATAGAACCTCATTCTTACCCTTAGACCAAAACTAAGTACTAGATAATAAGACTCCCCTACCACATGACAATTTTTTTATCAAATTAAAGAACCCTGCTATGTCTCCCTGCATCTTCTCTTCCTCAGGGCAATCATGTTCCCATTCATGGAGCACAGCTTAAAGTCTTTTATTCTAGCCCATACAGTCTTGCATATCTTGGCACCTGCCATGTTTGCCTTGTCTGCTAGCTCTAGTTCAAATGCCGAGGCAATCTTTTACTCTACTTCCTCTCCCTCCCCAATCAATAAAATTACTAAGTATGGCCGAGTGCATAAGTTCTGGGGAGAAGAGCAGAAAATAACAGGGACAACCAAAACAAAACACAAAGCCAGGTAGCTAGTGGGTAGAGCAAAGGGCCCCAACATTTAAAATGAAACTTGGAGGCACATGAGACTTTGCAATACCTGACAGACTACATAACAAAGAATTTCCCCCAAGATTATTTTCACCCAGAGGTTTCCAGGAGATGGAGAGTCATTACAATGGTTTCTCCGCTTGTCCTCCCCAAAAGGTTTGTACACAAAGGGGCTCAAGTTCCTTTGCAGCAGTCTAAGAGGATCCACTCGGTCTACAACCCAGCACATGTTAATTTTTAATCTGAAATAACAGGGGGAAAAAAGTCAAGCTTTAGGAATGAAACATTTTCACCCTAGCTGAATTTTTGTTTTCTGTTTCATTCTAAAGAATCACCATTAGTCATCTTTCTAGAGAAGCAGAAGGAATGTAGATGTAATAAAACTGAGAATTTTACTGTGCAGAATGCAAAGTCTGCTTATAAAACTCTCATAAAAATGAGTGGTGTTTACCAGGAAACTTATATGAGATCTCAAGTGAAGCAATTTCACTGATTTTCCTGTGGCTTCTGTTTTAATGAATTGCTACCATTTATTGGGCATCATCAAGCCCTAGATTAGGTACTTTAATCTGCATGAGAGTCTCTTGATTTCTCCCCATAACTGTCTTACGAAAGAGATGTTAGACTCCCTATTTTAAGGTGGATGATGTCATATAACTAATAAGTGATGAAACTTGGAGTTGAACCCAGTTTTCCTCAATACTTTTTTAACCATTTTACTATACTTCTCTATTAGGTTTAAAATTAATTTCTATTTTTATTTTTTTTTAAGTTAATTTCTATTTTTAGAACTTTCTATCAAACATATCAATATTTTTTAAGAAAATGTATAACAAGATAGCCATATTTAATTCCATGGACTCTCTAAATATGTCATTGAACCCCAGGGCAGCACATTCCTAAAGAAAATAGTTTGCAGTAACACACATGATATAATTATTTATGATCTCATATTTATAGCCAGTAACTATTTTATACTATTTGAAAATGAATAGTCTACTTTATTTAAGCATATTCAAGATAATAATTGTGCTTATTGTCTGAAATCCTGAAATTATAGCATTGTTCCTATTTAAAATATAAACAACAAAACAAAGGATCTTAGATGCACAGCACAATGTACAAGATAAAACCTCCCTCCTCCCCAAGAGTAAGCAACAGATCAGAGCCTAGTATCTCTTCTTTGGGATCTGATGCCTTCACTAATTTTTTCTGAAAGTGGTACTTTCAATATCATACTCCCATCTGTGGGTCCTAGATCAAAAGCTACAAATACTCTAATGTTTATTTCATCATAAAATATTTATTTCTTTAAACTCTCATCTTCCCACCTATTTCATTTTCTTTTTCTTTTCACTGCTGAACTTAATGAAGAATAGTTTGGACTAGTTCTTATTTCCTCAACTCCAACTCATTCCTTAATCCATCACAATTTGACATCTCTTCCATCATTCTACAAAACTACTCTTGTAAGGTCAATAAGACTTAATTGCCAAATGCAGTGACCTATTTCTAGGCTTCATCCTATATGTTCTTTCTGCAACATAAGACACTCTTGACTGACTCTGTATCTTTCTTAAAATTCTTCCCTGTATTGTTCAGATCATCACATTCTAATGATTTTCTCTCTCCTTTCCTTCTACCTCTGCCTCTCCCCCTCCCTCCTCCCCCCTCCTCTTCCCCCACCCTCCTCCATTCTCTCTTCTGTTCTCATTCCCCCATTTTCACTCTCATTTCTTGTTTCTTCTCAGTCTCTATTCTTGGTCCCTTTTCTGCCCAAACCCTTTAATATTGCTCTTCCTCAGAATTCATCTGTCTTTGACATTCAATATTTAATATTGCTCTTCCTCAGAATTCATCTTTGACATTCTCTCCAAGCAATCTGTTTTGTTAAATCATCTAATCTCTGCCCACAGCTCCCTGGATCAAGCTACACGACGCACAGAGAGTAAACTTCACACCCAAAGGCCCTACTTACGTGGTATACTATCTACTGGACATCTCCTGATGTCATTATCTCCAAAAATGGACTCCTGTTTCTTTCACCAGTCTCAATCCCAACTTGTTCTTCCTCCTGTATTTCCTATCTCATTAAATGTATCCACATCCAGAGTCTCACCTTTTATAAAGTTTTTTTTTCCCTTGCATGTGTTTTTTTTTTTTTAACATCTTTATTGGAGTATAATTGCTTTACAATGGTGTGTTAGTTTCTGCTGTATAACAAAGTGAATCAGCTATACATATACATATATCCCCATATCTCCTCCCTCTTGTGTCTCCCTCCCACCCTCCCTATCCCACCCCTCCAGGTGGACACAAAGCACCGAGCTCATCTCCCTGTGCTATGCGGCTGCTTCCCACTAGCATTACATTTGGTAGTGTATATATGTCCATGCCACTCTCTCACTTCGTCCCAGCTTACCCTTCCCCTTCCCCGTGTCCTCAAGTCCATTCTCTACGTCTGCGTCTTTATTCCTGTCCTGCCCCTAGTTTCTTCAGAACCGTTTTTTTAGATTCCATATGTATGTGTTAACATACAGTATTTGTTTTTCTCTTTCTGACTTACTTCACTCTGTATGACAGTCTCTAGGTCCATCCACCTCACTACAAATAACTGAATTTCGTTTCTTTTTATGGCGGAGTAATATTCAAATCCTTCCTCTACATATTAACTGGTAAATTTGAACTCAGAAAAGTCTCTTGAATCTTGCTTTCTTCTCCACTTCCATAGACATCATAGTCATTTAGAATTTTCTGTCCATCATGGTAGCCACTAGCCACATGGGGCTATTTAAATTAAGGCTAATTGAAATTAAATATAATTTAAAATTTAGTTTCTGACATCACTTTACCCTCCTCCAACCTATCGTCACATTGCTGCCAGGGCTAAGCTTTGAGAAAAACAAACCATCCCAAGTAAATCACTTGATTAAAATTCCTCTCTGATATTTTATCACACAGAGAATGAAGTTCAAAAAGACTTGGCATGGGATACATGGTTCTTCACAACTGAGCACATCTTTCCAAGGTATTTCCTACAACCCTTGCCATATACCTTACTCAACGTATGAGTGGAACTATGTCCCCCAAAATTCATACGTTGAAGCCCTGACCCCCCAATGTGACTGTATTTGGAGATAAGGCTTATAGGAAGCTAATAAAGGTTAGATAAATGTTAAGATTCCTAAGTGTTATAGATGTCAGGCAATGTGTACACAATTCTCAACTAATAAACTCAACACCTTTTAAAACAATATGGTAAAAATTGGACTGTTGTTTAAAAATTATAAACAGAAAGTGACGGTATCTTATCTAACATGAATTCAGTGTACGAACTACCACAGATTTCCAAAGTTTACTTCCTTCCTTCCAAAGCTGTATATTTATCCTTTCTCTGCTCCACTCTAAAAAGGAAAGCAGAAGTCTAAGTGTTCTGCTGATCGTCATACCATTTATTCATATTCATATCTCCCTCTAAGACTTTGCAGTGATGAACCAGGAATTCCTGGCCATTCATTCCAGCTGTCTAGGGCTCCAAAATTTGTCATCTTAGCTTTCTGTATCATCTATAAAATGTTTTTAATGATAAATTAAAAATAAAAAGAAGTATATATGGTGAGGTTTTTAATAGGTGTTAAATCTATTTGTGGATTTATTATACTTATCTCTTCACTCTTTGGTATGATTGTAATGATCATAACGAAGGGGAAAAAGAAAATAACGATCAAGTGAGGAAGTGAACTTGATCTTTAACACTACCAGCTGTTTGACCTTGGAACAGTTAACTTTATGTCCTCGCTTTACTCATCTGTAAAATTGTGATAGTACTTACCTCATAAAGATGACGTGACAATTAAATGAATTAGACTAGTTTCTGACTTTTAATAAACTCTAAAGCTTGTTAGCTACTACTGAAGCTCGTTCCAGCACTTAAATTTCTGAGTGATTCAACTCACTTTCTGAAAAAACTAATAACACATTGTCATGATCATCCATTTAAATCTTAGTTCAGTTTTCTTTTCAAAGAAACTAAGTCAGTGATAGTTCAGTAGGAAAAAGACTGATCATTTTTGATGTCAGTAGAGATGCAGAGAAGTAAGACTTCTGAACTTCGGGTTTCCCATGGGACACAGGCCCTGCAAGTGAAGCTTCCAGACACCAGGAGAGGATTCAGCCAGATGAGAGCAAGAAGGCACACTGACAGGAAGAAGAGGAGACCAAGGGGTGAAGACTCAGAGTTTTGAGCAGAGCCCAATTTCCTTCTCAAGCAGGGCAGAGCAGCTGACATATAAAATCCCAAAGTATTTCCAAAGAAGTAATTATTGCATTCACCCGTCACGCACACATGTAGATACACTACTGCTGCTGCTAAGATCGGTAACACTATTTAAACACACAGTAGACTTGTATTTTTTGCAGGATATTTTTCTTTTTACCATCTGTGGTAACATCTACAACTTTTCTTTTTAAATAAATGACTGTGTGTAGAAACAGACTACCAAGGGAGGGGAAAAATCAACTATTACCTTTTAACACTTTCAACACCCAAGAAGTAAAATATTTTCATGCATTCTACTATAATACATAGTATAAATCATTAACTATTTATTACCAAAGAAAGGCAGATGTTAACTCTTGTTTCCAGTTTTAAAGAATCCAGGGTAAATTAAAACATTTTATTACTATAATTTCATGATTTGGATTGTAAGGTTTAATTGCTTATTAATTTAAGGTAAAACTTAAATTTAGTGTTTCACAGCATCTTGTAATCTAAACTTTAAAAAAATATGACTATTGGGCTTCCCTGGTGGCGCAGTGGTTGAGAATCTGCCTGCCAATGCAGGGGACGCGGGTTCGAGCCCTGGTCTGGGAAGATCCCACATGCCGCGGAGCAACTAGGCCCGTGAGCCACAACTACTGAGCCTGCGCGTCTGGAGCCTGTGCTCCGCAACAAGAGAGGCCGCGATGGTGAGAGGCCCGCGCACCGCGATGAAGAGTGGCCCCCACTCGCCGCAACTAGAGAAAGCCCTCGCACAGAAACGAAGACCCAACACAGCCATAAAAATAAATTAATTAATTAATTTTTAAAAAATATATGACTATGTTACAATCACTTCAAAAGAGAACAATGATAAGATCCCTCTAAAATGAATTCCTAAATTAGGTGTGGTAGTATTCTGTGCCTACTTAGCAACTTGTATCTTCAAAACACTGTATGAATATCAACTAGTTATTCCACTATGACAGAAATAAGTAAAAAAGGAAACATGGCTCATCATTACAATGGAAAAAGAAAAGTAAAAAAGGATTAGTAATTTCCTAGGTTTAGTAAAGTGAACAGGTGAAGAAAGAATAAACCCGAACTATGTGAAATACTACGAAAAGCCAAAATGTTTTCTCTTAAAACCAACCCATACTTTTGAAAAATTCTAAATTTTAGCCATTTATATAAACTAAAATTAGAGACAAAAATAAGGAGGCTGAGGCTCCTCTAATCAAATAGTTGATCAGTCTCACAGAGACAATCATCCAATTTCTGCATTCACGTGCTCAGCGTATTAGTGAACACTAGTATAATGACAGTTCTGGCTAAAAGACAGAAAATCCACAGCCAAGAGGCCCATCCTTGACTCTGGTCCTCTATGCACCCTTCTCCTTCTCTCCATGTTCTCTCCTGGTACATTCCCTAAACTTTGCACCCAGTTGGTTCACTTCTCATCTACTTCCTCAGCCCAGTCACTACCTATTTGCTCCCCTGCCCTCTGGCTATGTCCTACTGCCTTTACCACTTAAAAAAAATTTAAGTTGCTTTTTCATCAGTTGAACAAATGAGGTTATTATGTATTCATTACTGAGGCACAGGAGCTAAAAGGTCTTTCCACTTTGGTTGGCACTCAACTAGAACAGTGGTTCTCAACCTGGGCTGCACATCACCAGGGAAACTGGAAAATCCCAGGCTCATGACACAAGCCAGACCAATGAAATCAGAATCTCCTGGGGCTGGGGGTGTCTTCAGAGACTCCCAGGATATTCTAATGTGAACCCAAGGACCACTGATCTAGAGTAAATGTTTACTGATATTGAAGAAACATCTTTTCAGTGTAAATCAATAGAAAGCATACAACAACATGATTGGAGCCTAGTCAATGTGAGGTCAACTTAGAAGATTAAGATTAAAAAGGAAATTGGGAATTGAAATGAAAGCAATAGGTCAGATAATTCAAACCAAGCTAGTATTGTGTCTCAAATAGTTATCTGTATATTTGTTCTTTTATATTCAATCTAGTATGAAAATACATCTTAATGGATTATAATTTATTTGTGAGGGAGCATGAGACTGAGAAAATTATTTGATTTCCTTTCCTTCACATTTTAATTCATCTTGCATATGCAGACACCAATCTCATCTAATTAAAGTGATTAAAACCAAGGTATAACAGCAATTATCAAAACTTTGTGGTTATGCCCTATATAGCTACTAATTTGACCCAGTTACAAGTCCAAAGTTAAAAAAGAATAATCATCCTTTGGTCTATAAAGCAACAGCATATAATATTAAGATAAAATTTGATAAAAATAAAATAAAATTAAGATAAAAATAAAACACATATCATAAATCAGTAGTTATATATGGAGCAAAAATATGAAAATGAAAATCTGGGTTATAAAAACAGTTATGAAAGTGGCTTTGATACTATAAATGGCCTTATTAATGGTTAATGTGATCATCTGAAGGTTAGACTATTTGATTTTACAGAGAAGCAATTCAACTATAAAAATATGATTTAAAAATAACACAGTGGTATAATATAAAAGAGATCTATTTGCAGACGTATTCCACACTCTGGACATAATATGTACAACAGCACTTAAACGAGTAAGAGCAAAATAATATTTTAGATTCAATATTTAAGTGGAAAGAATTGTTAGATATTTTATTTCCTTATAAAAACTATTTTTAAGAATCTACAGTATATGACATCAAAATAAATAAGGACTTAAAAATGCCTTTTTTTTAACTTGCACATTATGTAACCCAAATTCTATGTCCTCAAACTGGTTAATGTTTCTGAGTCGTTTCTGCAAACAATACAGAAAGCCCTGAGTATCACAGTTGTTATATATGCCAAACACTGGCAGAGTATTCTTTTGGTCATTGTCTGTTAAATAAAAATAGGCAATATAATTTGCTTTAATACAAAATTATAATATAAAAATATAAGAATGCACACATTCTTGATAGTATAAAGATTAGAATCTATTCTGCGAGAACTAAAATACAGATGATGCAGTGATTTATGTTAGAATCTAATCTCACACCCACTTTCCCTGACCATCTGTCTTAAGGAATAGTAAGTCAATAAAACTTTCATTAACAAAAGTTTACCTGTAACATAAAAGTTTATATTCCCTAAACATCCCAGTTTTGTAATATGTAATTTCAAGAATGCTTAGGAGGTAAAGAATGGCATATTTAAGAAAAATTCTTTATTTAAGTAAAAATTCAGGCATGTTAATAATATACATATGTAATTCTGTAGCTTAGAATAGTGTATTTTTTCATATTGAAGCCAATTTGAAGCCAATTTGAAGATTTTCAGATTCTTATTGTATATCAAAAACATTATTTTGAATAACACTGCAAAATCCAGAGAATTACTGTCAAATTTTTGCTACTTGATTTAGGTAATATAGCAGCTTGAATGCTATAGTCTAAATGATACATGCAGAAGTTCTTGTTCTTTATTTTACCATAAGTTACTTCCCCAATAAAAGTGCATATTTACTTTAAAAATTAAACCAGCTATTTCTATGAATATTAAAAAATATTCTTGGGTGCAAATGATTTCTATTATATGTTGCAAACAAAGGTTCGCTAAAGAAAATCCAAGCTATATTTGATCTCCAACTACTACGGGCCCAAGACAATATGATTGGATTAGATCAATATTAAGGTGTTTTTTGTTTTGTTTTCAGTATAACAGGCCAAAAGCCCTTTAAATCAAGTTAAATAAAAATTAAATTTAATCCATTTTAATTTCATATGTATATGGAATGTGGCATTTTTTTTAATGGGGGAGATTATAAAACTAGAGGGTAATAACATGACCTAACTTTTAAAAGTCAGAAATCACTGTATTAATCATTTAATTATATATGGGTATAACAAAGTTAACATATTGCTCCTAAAATATGGATTCTACTAATTTGTATAGCTAATATTATTGCATATATTCTCCTGTCTATAAATTTATAAATATACTAATAAACTATTAAATTGGATTTTTTCATGAATATATTACCAATTCCAGAAATATAATGCATTTACTTTTAATGTTGCCTAAGACTTTGCTGTTAACCTTAAAATGTGGAAAATTTTGCACAGACTATATATCTTGAACATTGCTCCTGAAGACAGTCATCATTTCATAATTATAAGTATGTTTGAAATAAGTAAAAATGTTCAGAAAGAAACTCAGACACATTTTTCAAAGACTACAAGTACCATTTTAAGCCGTTTAATATACTTGGTATGTGGATGTGTTTGTGGTTCTGCAGAATCATAAAGAAGCTGTATATGAAGCTCAGGAGCTAATCAACAGATTTGTGAGTTATCAACCAAGAACACCGAACACTGCCCCCCTCCAACCCCCCGGCACCTAAAATCTGAAGCTGTGTGAGAACAGTTATCCTGGAATAAATGTTTCAAGTGTTTCCAGCTGACAAACAACCAACCAAGAAATAGCTACAAGGCATCACAAGTAATAAATCCTGTATTGTGGAGATGAAAAACTCAAATGTCTGTGTTTACTTTTCATTGTGAAGAAATGTTTCTAAAAAGGAGTTCAGATTTTTATAATGTGCTTTTGTGTATACAGCTAACAACTACTACTTTATATGAGAACACAATCCAGAAGTAGTTCATAACATTACACATTAATTTAACCTACACTGTGCCTTATAGCTATGATGATATAAGTATAAAGTTGATAATGATTTCAGGTCAAGAGGAAAATATACATTTATACATATTTAAAACTTGAATATTTAAACAAAAATATATTTGACAGACTTATTTGAAAATATGCTCTAGTATATTGGCAATGTAGACTATCATTTAAATACTGAAACTATACAAATTGGAATTACTAGAAATTTCTATGAGAGTTTACATTCAAGGAGGCAAGCAAATTCAAATTATTACAAGGGATCACTTTTAAACATAAATATACTGAAACGTTTGCAAGCTTTTTATTAGTAGTAGAATTAGCAGGCACATCAGTGTCCTTGCAATTCTGATGCAACGTATCTTGTCAAAATAAATAACTGCAATAAATACACTAGTCATTCATTATTAACTTCTACCATTAAGATTAAGTTTAATTCCCAGGCATGACTTACTGGGGTATGGCTAAGAAAAATATGTAAAAAACTTTTAAAATCCATTTATCTAATGAAGTAGCATTCTAAATTAATGTTGTGAATGCAATATTATTATTTGCAAAGAAGATATGTTTCTGGTCTTAAAGAATGTTGGCAAAACAAGTTTAGTTTTAGTTCAGCTTAGTTGTCAAAAGCACAACTAATTAATCCAAACTAAAATACAGCCCTTGAACTATGTTCATTTTAAGTAGGTATCCCTTAGGCCAGTTCTCTTGTGAAAGTATCACAGAATCTTTTGATCCATACTGCCCCTGATTACGCTTTCTGAGTAGAAAGCAAGTGAGGCCAGAAAGGGACATTTGCTGTGTTCCCGTGGAGAGGCTGGGGAAGTAATGAAGAGAAAGGTAGAGAGAGAGAATGTGCTGTGTTATTTATTTTGAAAAGCAATACTATTTTATTGCACTCTTTAAGAAATTACCTTTGGAACAAAACATTAAGGCTTATTACTGAGATTCTGTCATCATTTCTTCCCTACTAAAGGTCACTGCAGTATCATCTTCAACAAAGCTCTTGAGCAAATCTCATTTCAGCACCACGGACAGCAACACTTCTACTAGGACAAGCGCCCATGGTTGCATTAGCCATTTCTTAAGAAACTTGCATACACTTCTTTGTCAATCAGCAAGGATTACAGCCATTATTATATTAATAGGAAGGGGTTAAAGGTAATATACGTTATTAATGAGTTCAGTATTTTTCATTCATAGATCAAGCATTTGCCAGTTAGTACTTCTGGAGAGCATCCTGAAAATTCAAGCTAATTACATCAGGTGGCTGATAAAAAATCTAACATTGATCAGTTATCACCAGATACTTAATTAAAACTTTCTACTCATAATGAGTCTCCGATCAATAACTATACAAGTTTCTAAGAGGAAACAGGAAACTTATGTGAGTAAATACGCTTAGGTAGGCCCTCAGACTTTCCAAACGGCCAGAACTACCCCTGTAAAACAAGTAAAACACGTTTTTAGTTCCTCGTACATAAACAGCCACAAACACTTTCTCTTGTCCCTTCGGCCAACCAGCTTAATGATGTCACAATCAGAGAGCTCATGTGTCAGGCCCATAAGCCAGACCATACATGCCTGTCTCAGACTATTCTGATTTTAGCTGCGGTCATCAGTATGCAATCCCATCACTGTCTTCCTAACAAGCTTCACTCAAATTCCACTTAAAAAAAAAAAAAAAAGGAAACAGAGTTTGAACCAACTCCATAGCACTGGCTTTATTCTCTCAGAAGACCAGGGTCTTCCTGACCTTCCAAGGATCCCAGAAGAAGGCACCAGTCCACCAGCAATCCACGGGATAGTCCCAAATCAAGCAGCAAGTCAAGCTCTTATAACCACAAAAACAACGGTGAAGTAACAAAAAAACCAGAGTCCAAAAAACATTTTAATACTCTAGAAGACGCCTCAACCAAACACACACGGATATAAAAGCGCAAGGATGGGGAAAATCCACTGTTCCTACCTTACAGTCCTCAGGACACGATTTCACCGAGTACTCCTCCGACTGCAAGTATTTATGGAGCACGCTTTCAAACTCTTCGTATTTCTCCTGAGCGTGGTGGTCGTAGTCTTGGTAAGCCTCGACGCACTGCCTGCAAGTGGTCATCTCACCGTCCTCCTTGAGCACCACATCCAGACTACAGTTCAAAGTGTTGGGGCTGGACAACCCCGAGAACAACTCCCAAAGTGTGTAGGAATTACAAAATGAAAGGTAAAAATCCGACAAGTTCCAGAGCGGAGTTGGATGCGTCCCCCTCACCTGCGGCTCCTCCCCCCCGGCCGCCACCCCCCGACTCCAGTTCCTGGCGCACACGGCGTCCGCGCTCTCCACGGTGAAGCACTGGCCCGAGGAGGCGCCCTGGGGGTAACAGGTCTCCAGGCGCCACACGGGCTGGGCAGAGTGCCCCAGCACAAGAGCCTCGCCCCGGCTGCTGCTGCCTCGGCTGCCCTGGCCGCCCCCGCCGGCTCCCGGGGAGGGGGGCAGGGCGGGGGCCGAGGCGGCGGCGAGGAGTCTGGGCGCCTGGGCGGCGGGCGAGGACTCCCCCATGCTCGCCAGGAGCGCGGGCCAGGAGGGCTCCTGCTGCCGCTGCCGCTGCTGCTGCTGCTGCCGCTGCCGCTGCTGCTGCTGCCGCTGCTCCTTGTCCCGGGTCCGGGTCAGCTTGGCCTCGGCGCAGAACCACAAGTGATCAGAGAGCAGGACTGTGAAAAACAAGAGAGATGCCAGAGACAGTCGCCATTTCTGAGCCCTCTCTGAATCGATGAACGGTTTCTCGTTCTCCCGGGGTGCCGCCAACCAGATTTTTAACCCGTCGTCATACTGCCGACACATCCAAGCACCCCTGGTCATATTTTGGGAACGCACAGCCCTGGCCGACTCCACCGTGAGGGCTCCTGTGCCGGTGTCACCACGATATGCATTGACTTAAAGGGTTTAATTTCCTTATCCCCTCCTCCCGTTTCTTCTCTCTCCCTCTCCCTCTCCCTCTCTCCCTCTCTCTCTCCCTCTTTTCTCTCTCTCTCTTTTTGCCTACATAAATATTACCAGGCTTTGGAGGAAGATATGACTTGCTTCCGACCTAATCATCTGCCGACCCCATCCTCTGTAGAGTGGGAAACAATAATGCAGAGAGAGAGGCGGAGAGGGAGGGAGGGAGGGAGGGAGGGGGGAGAGAGAGACAGTCGGAGGCTGGGGCCGGCGGCCGGCGGTGAGCGGAGTGCAGGAGGTGATGGTGGAGGCGGCGGAGTGGCTGGCGCTGCTCCTCTCACCCAGGCATTGTCAGAGCGCGCGTCCCCATGGCCCCGCCGGGGACAGCCCTCTCTCGCCCGCCGCCGGGGGCATGCCGCGTCTCCGCTGCCCGCTGGCTGCGACCAGAGCGCCTCCCCAGCTCCCTCCTCTCCTCCTCCTTCCTCTCCTTCTCCTTCCTCTCCTCCTCCTCCTGCTCCTACTTCTCGCTCTCTCTCCGCGAGTCCGGAGCCTGGGCCGCCGCCGCCGCCGGCAGGGCTCTCCCTCCCCCCCACCCCCCACCCCGCGCTCCAACTGCCGCCGCCGCCGCCGCCGCCGCCGCCGCAGGTCTGCCCGCGGGCGCAGCCGCCGCCGGGCTCCGACTGCTGACGCCGCCTCCCCCGGACCTCGGGGCCGAATCGCCGGGTCTGGGCCTCCCGAGAGCCACAGTCATCTTCAGTCCCCGGCTAAGTTGCCGCCATCTTCGTCCTGGAGAAACACTTTTTTGGGGGGGAGCGCTGGGTTTTGCGTCATCTCCTCCCGCGCCGAGATGTCTCCATCCTGGCGCATTGGCACGGGGCTCGGCCGGGGCGGAGGAGGAGGGCGAGGACGCCGGGGTCCGGCGCGGGTGGGGGGCCTGCATTGCTGCGCTCCGACGCTCGCTCTTTCCCTTCCGCACACCCCTCCCCACCTTTTGGGTTTTTTCTTACTGTTATCACTGGGAAAAGTCAGAATGCGGACTGCAAGGTTGAGGATGCCTGCTAATTTCTTCAGCATCTCCCGCTCCCTCTCTGACTCCGGAAAAAGTCCGAGTTGCCGGCGGGTGGTTAGAGGATTCTGGCGGGGCGAGGGTCTGGGTGTCACCTCCTTAACTAAAGAATAGTCGACTTCAAATGAAAGGTTGGGGGCATGGGAGTGAACATGAATTGGCTGGCGGAGGTAGAGGAGGTGACATCTGATCCCTCTGCATGTGCCTCAGGATCCCCAGACAACTAGAGATCAACAGCTTCCCGTGCATCAAAACATCTTAAATGATTTTAGTATACGGAAGGGATATATGTGCGCATCTACATCTTTAGCTGTATATAGGACAGCGACATTTTTCATGAAGTAGAAGATTAGAAGTGGCCTCACAGAGTCTTAGGAAAAACTAGTAAGACCTCGGCTACCAAGGCTCACTGCCCAGCGCAGAGTTTCGAGTTCGACACCCTGACCTCGGAGGATTCCCCCTCCAGCCTGCAGCACCCCAAGCTCCCGGGACTCCCGCTCCGAAGGCCTGCGCCCCAGCCCCCACCGAGCGGGGCTTTGCTGCCGCCCAGGACTTCCGCAGCAGCGGGCCATCAGGCTGCCCGGGTGGCAGCCGCGGCAACCCGAGCCTCTGGTGCCCCTTAGCGTTGGCTCTCGGAGTTCCGAGAAGGAAAAGCGTCAGTCGCGCTGGGAAAACCAGGGGTCCTCTCGACCCCGCCTCACGTGGATCAATGCTGGGGGCAAACAGCAGTCTCGTTTTATCTGAAGACCCTGCCCACTTCGCCCCTCACTCCCACCAGCGCTGCGAGGGCAGGAGACGTGCCGGGGCCAGCGCCTCCCCGTGCGCGCGCACCCGGAGCGCAGCACTGTCCTGAGCTCTCTCTGGCTGTCGCAGAGGACAGCGGTGTGTTCCACCGGACACTCACTGTGCCAACCTCCCTTCCCTGCTTTCTAATGACTCTACTATTCTGTAGGGTGCACATGCACATGCACATGGGCAGTATTAGGGTGCCATCATTCTAAGCAGCTATGTTGAGAAACCAAAAGGATGGCTCATCCTTATTCACATTCCTGAAGTGTTGGCAGGAGGGAGAAGTAGATATTTTTTAAAAGGCGAGTTGCAAAAGATAATGGGCCGGATTCAACCTACCAGTCCTTTCTGCGGAATACTAAATTTTACCCATGTAAACTGTAAGTTTCTAAAAATGATATGCAGTGACCGTCAAAGCTTGGTGCAATTTGACAGCTTGTTGATCTGTGTCATGTAATGTTTTACAAGACAACCTGTGTAAGTATACCATTCTGGCACTTTGGCTTTTAATGTGTTGAATTTTAGCTACATAAAAGATCTAGAAACTAAAAGATATACTTTCTATGGCAGGTTTGTCCTTACCTTATAGCACCTTTCAATAGGCAAATTTCCATGCTGAAAATTAAACATGAAATGAAAACATTTTATCTGAGCTTTGTATAGGAAGCCAGCATAAGCTGAGAAAATAGTCTTTTCAATTCTTCTCTCTTTTAATAGTTTAAATTATTTTGACATTGAATACAATATTCTCTCAACCAGTGATATGGATAAAGATATCCTTTGGAAAAATCCCTGTAAATTTTAGAAAGCATTTTGTTTGGTCCTCTACTTTTTTCTTAAATTTAAAACTTCAACCCTCTTAAACCAAATCAGATTTAAGTGCAACATAAAGTCTGCTTGTAGACATAAGTGAATATATCGGTGTGGCATTTTCTACTGTATAAATAAACATGTGGAAGATAATATCAGAAGTCTTGATTTCTACTTCTCAATAAAAGACCTTGCAGAACATGAAATTGAACATATCATATTCTAAATCCTGAAATGATTCTCCCTCTCTTTTGTTTTGAACTTGTTGGCCCTTTGTGATAAAATATAGATGAAGTGTAATAATCCAAGGCCTTTCTTTTTATAAACACAGGGTGAGGATTTTTTAATTAAAAAAAATTTAAGGAATTTTTTTGCTTATCCGTCTATCTATTTTTATCTCTATCTAGAGGCAGTTGTTTAATACCTGGGTTACAGGATTTAATTTCATACTTCCTCTTACCTACCTCTTCATTTTTCTTCACCCTGTTTCTTCCTAATTTAAAGATGCTGCCTGGATAGGTTTATATTTTTCTTGATCTCTACTATGCAAGATAGAAATCTCAGAAAATCCTTGGCTAAGGAAGTCCACATGGTATCCTTGAGTGCGGAAGCTCACACAGAAAGTTCACAGGCAGACTAGACTGAGTTTCAGAGCAAAAGATGATCTGAGGGTGACTGGCTTTTTAATGTAAGAAAGCAAAATCCGCCAGAGCCCTTCTGCTACCCCAAAGGGAGAGAGCTGGGCAAAGTGACTGTTAGGGTTCCAAGGCTGAAGTGCCTGACTGGACCCCCACTCCCCAGCTGTGCACCACCCGGCCACCACCCAACCCTGCTTCCTCCTGCCCCGTGTGCCTCCGACCCTGGCAGTTTGGACTTTCAGCTCAGGTCAGACTTGCTCTTGTTCATAGGGGTTAATAACACCCCAAGTGAAGGTAAGGAAGACCTGAAGTTACGCTTCCAAGGAAAAAGTGGCAGATGTTCTACTGAAATGAATTATCATATTTGCTTTGTTTTTTCCCTCAAAATACATATTTCTTGTCCCAAGTCCAGCACATCACAATTCTTACTGACTCTCTTCCCCAACTGCACCACTCCATGCACATTTTCAACTTCAAATTTCATGTCCGGTAACCTGGAGTTGTGCTCTCTGTTGAGTGCTCACGCTACTGACAGACAGACTCATTACCTAGGGGGTGGACTTTAAAGCCAAGGATCAACAGAGCTATTGCGATCAAAGCACTCCCAACCACAACAGACACGGTTCCCCGGCATCGCCTCTACTGACACATGGGGTCAGACGCTTCTCGGGCGTGGGGCGGGGGCGTGGGGCGGGGGCGTGGGGCGGGGCTATACTTCGCACCAGGTGCAGCCGCCTCTCCGGCCTCTAATCACAGCACACCAGCAGCACACGCACCTCTCCCCAGTTTTGGCAACTACAAATGTCTCCGAGCACAGCCAAATATCCCCTGGGAGCAAAATCACCCTCGTTGAGAACCACTGCTCTAGAAACATCTCAGAGTGGTGGTTTCTTAATTCATATCTGCATGGGAGAAGTTCTGGCATCACAGATGAACCTATAACTTCTGCTTTATATACAGTGAACTTATAATCGTCACCCAGAATCACCACCTCCTCACGCATCTCTTGTTATAGAATACTTTTAAAAGACTAATATTGAAAATATTGAAACTCCCTTAACCTCTCACTCTCTTCTCTATAGAAAGTTAAGGGGATAAGTGACAGTTACTTAAATCTGATTAATGTCAGAATTTTTCTCCATAATTCCGATAAAAATATTATTTATTAACCAGACTGTTTATTAATCAGGCAACTGTCTGTTTGTACTTTATACATAGTATATAATAAACTGAACTAAATATATGTGTATATGCTCATAAATGTAATTACTATTATTACATGCACATTAAATACAATATGCACGTTGTAGAAAATTACAAAATGCGAACAATTTTAAAAGTCTTAAGTAATCCCAACACCCAGATATAGTCGCTATTTCCATCTTGCAGTATCTCTCTAACATTTATTTTATATTATAAAACCCCTGTTTTGTGACATCTACTAAGTCAGATTTCTTTTAAGGACTGAAGTAGTAAGTCTGATACCATACGTATTCACATGTACTAGATAATAAATTTTCCCCTCAGTACTGCATTGTTAATTTTAACCAGAGACACACGAATTCTAATGGTGTCTCAAAATACTAGCATCTCTTTTTCCCTGAGCGTGTGATTAAATCAGAAAGAGAACTAGGAATGGGAAAAAAAAGAAATGAACAATATATAAAATTAAAGGTTCATTACTCTCAAACAAGGGGAAGAAGCATAGTCAGGCTCTGTTATTTTTATCTTAGTATTAGTCATATCTAGCCAAACTATGTCTCACAAGATATTTCAACGATGCTTAGTAAAAGTCTAATACACTGCAATAGCATTTTACTAATTTTTTTTTAATAATTGGGATAATAATACTTTCTACAATAGCCTATAGTCAATTATTTGTTTTTAGGTAATCTGGACCTTGCCCTCCTCTTATAGTTCCCATGAATTAGGATGTTTTAAAATAAGATGACTTTAAGGGTACATGCCCTCTGAAAGTAAACTGTCAACAACCAATCCCACTTCTGCTTGCTATGTGTTGGTCCTAGAATGAACCATGAGGAGGCTGAGATGAGAGACCATGTCCGGCCTCTTGAAGCTTAGTCAAGGGGGAGAGGAAGGGACTGGGCCGGCAACCACAACAGGGCGAGGAATGCTAAAGGATTAGCAATTTGGGAGGCTTCAGAGGAGGAGGGATGAACTCCAATCCGATTTTGAGAGGGACCAGGATAGGAAGATATTGGGGGCATTGAGTGACATTAGGAAGGATTCTTGAAGAAGACCCCCAATGTTGAAGGACCCCAGGGCACTGGAGGACCGACGGGTGAGTGGGCTGGCCTGGAGTGTGAGGGCACATGGCGAAGCTGAAGGAAGAGACCAGAGAACAGGGCTGGACTCTCTCGTGAATGATAATGTATCATGAGCAAAGAAACTGGCTCTTCTCCTGAAGGTGGTTGGGATTCATTGAGGAAATTTAGATAGTGATTTAAAAGTTGGTTTTCACTAACATCACCGTTCACTAAAATCAAAATGAGAAATATGTGCAGGGAAGGTGTTAACCACGTTAGTAAATACATTGCTTCTTGTTAGCTTATCAGCTCAAATGTAGCACAGTGGAAGAGAAGAGCAAATAGCTTGGCTGGTATGTAGGTTTCATTTATCAGAAAAAGTAGGCTGTGGAGTCTAGAAACTCCTACGTAGGTTTTCCCTAACAGTGTGACTAACAGCACAGAGTAGCTTAATAGCACAGGCACATTTCAGAAGGCAGCTGAATAGTAACCAGTTGCAAATATATTGAGGGATCTAGTGATTAAACATGCTTCTTACAAGAGAACATTGCAGAAATAATCTACATATATATCACAGCTCTGTGTTTACTATTCTGGGTGTCATTTATGCTTATATCTTTCGAAGAATTCAAAGTGCTGAAGTTATTTGATTACACTTATTTTCATGAGACTGTACTTTTATTCCTATTTAAATGGCTAAATTGTTATGAATTGGAAAGGAGATATTTCTTTTACTTTGGTTCTATTTTATAAAAATAATTAAAATAACATGTTCTGTCCTCTTCTCAAAAATTTACCTTTATTCCTTAAAGTTAATTATGTACCAAATAATTTTACCATAGAAAAGTCAAACTGAGAAGAAATATTTTATTTTCTAGTGAAAACAATTACTTGAATATGCCGACTCCATAAATCAAATATATAACAATCCTGAGCTATTTTCTTTTTTCACTTTGAATGTCTTCTGGATGCACAAAAATAGGCACCTCCTCTTAGTTGTTATGACACTGCTTATGTGCCACATGTAAGTGAAAACAGATCATGTTCTTATATACCTATTGTTCTAGAAGGGCATTTTGTGCTTTCAGAATTCACAGATAACATGCAAATTCTTGACCAACATATCTATATTTTTAAAAACAAATTATGGATAAAGAGCTAATGAAGAGTACGCTAAGTTTATTTATAAAGAAAATAAGATTAAACCTTTAGATTTAGGCCCACTATAGTTTGCTAATATAAACTCTCTTTAAAGAAAAGGGCAGGTTCTAGCACCATCAGGTACCTGAGGGCTCTGGTTAATTACCAACAATGGTAAATGTGCCAGAGTCGTTCTGAACCTCAACTGACCTTGACTTGATTGGGTTGGTTGGGCATAACTAGAACTTGCTCTCTATCTGTATACTTCCAGTGTGCTCTAGCTCAGTGGTTTTCAGACACTGGCGGGCAAAAAAAATCAAGTGGAGGCTTAGAAATTTGTGCCGCTCTCCAGAGACCTGCTTCAGTAGGACTAGAATGAGGTCCAGAGAAATTGCATTTTTTTATATAAGACCAACCCTCTTTTTTTTTTTTTTAAAGCACTTTTCTTTTTTATAGCTACTTTATTTATTTATTTTATTTTTTTTATTTTTGGCTGTGTTGGGTCTTCGGTTCATGCGAGGGCTTTCTCTAGTTGAGGCAAGTGGGGGCCACTCTTCATCGCGGTGCGGGGACCGCTCTTCATCGCGGTGCGCGGGCCTTTCACTATCGCGGCCCCTCCCGTCGCGGGGCACAGGCTCCAGACGCGCAGGCTCAGTAGTTGTGGCTCACGGGCCCAGCTGCTCCGTGGCATGTGGGATCTTCCCAGACCAGGGCTCGAACCCGTGTCCCCTGCATTAGCAGGCAGATTCTCAACCACTGCGCCACCAGGGAAGCCCCAGAAATTGCATTTTTAACAAGTCTCTCTTGGTAACCTTGTATGACCAGTGAAACCAGCTATCCACGGTGACGGCCCTGCTGGATAGAGCAGCCCGTGTCAGTCAAATTAGAGTACACACTCTAAATTCTAAACCAATATCAAGATCCATCTGTTAGAGGATGTAATGTTAACTAATAGTATTTGTGATTAAGAGTTAGCACATGGAGGGTTAGTTCATGAACACTTTCCACAGAATGCAAATATAGTACACCAACACATACCATTAAAATATCTACATCATCATCATCATAGAAATTACTTATTATTTGCCAAATACTGTCCTGAGTATATGTGTAAACACACACACCAAATTTTGCAAGTAAACAAGTCACAAAGGGAAAACACTTCCCTCAAGATGCACAGGGCAAGGTCCAAATGGAGAAATGAACAAAAGTCACTGAGAAATATAAGAGAAGATTTGAACAGCAGGAAAAATCAGCCTGTGTCTAAATAGGAAGATGATTATTATAAAGATGGAAATTCTCCCCAAATTAATGTACATATGACTAAAAATAAGGTGAGATTATTCTTCCTCAAAATATCCCCATATAAGAGGGAGCCATCTTATATTTGAACGCTTACAAAATGTTTCATGCTGTGGGGCCTCTCTCTACTTTACCCCAAACTTCTTCTGGGGAAGACACATACCGTACAATAAGACCCACCAATGTTAATTTTACATGCTTGTAGAGGATACCCAAGGGAGTTGTTAACCTAACGAAGGAAAACTTTTTTTAAAGGAGGTAAATTTAGTAATTATTTCTGGGGTAATGCTTCCACAATATTAAGTATCAGATGTCATCTTAAGTAAGGATTTCAAAGATCACAGTAGAAAACAATATAATGTTCATGTGGCAGTGGTTAAGAATACATTTTCAGGGATTTTTTTAAAGAGAAAAGAACATTATCACCATTATGCAAATGGATTCTCTGGTTTGGCACAAAATTTCCCAGGGGCATCCTCACAGAACCATCTAAGTGCTGCTCATCAGGCAGAAACAGAGTAAAGTTAGTGACAGTTATTGTCTCTAGTGGTGACACAAGTTCAGATACTCACAAAAATGCAAGTGGAGAGTTTGAGTAATATTTTTTCTTGGCTTGTGAGAGTATAAAAAGGTGTTTCAAAATTAATGTATTACTTTATGTACTAACTCAAATAAGTGTGTATCTAAATCTATACATAAAATGCTATGAGTAGACATTTGCTATTTAATTTCATTTCATCCTTAAATTTGATAAGTACAAGCTTATAGAAGCCTTTTTTGGGTAAGTTTCTGATTCATCAAAAGGGATGGGCTTTAGACACATTCTATTTCGGTTTCCCTTATATTCAGGCACAAATATGGTTTGTTTAATACAATTTCAATTAAAGCAGGAATTTTCTGTAGAAACTGATAGCAAGATATAAACGTAACCTGGAATCATAAGTAGATATTAGAATGGATCCTCCCTGAATGTGCTCACGCACAGGAACGTCTGCCTCCACCTTCAGCTGCCCTTGAGACAGGACGTCTCCATGGCTCTCCCTTCGTGACTGGCCTCTCCATCACAAGACCCAATAGGCTATTATGGAAAGCACACTAGGAGGGGGATATAAATGGTGACTTACTCATTCCATGAACAACTGATGCAGGATCCAGCCTCTGCCCTTCCATATCTCGCCAGTGTTCAGAGAATCTCCAGCCAGAGCTTGGGTGAGTGAGGCCAGTTGGACAGATCTCAGAGTACCATACCCGGATGGTTATTCCCAGATACTATAGTGCTGTTCTCACACTACCATACAGAGAATGGATTTGTGACACCAGCTACAGATTTAATCACAAACTGAAATCAGATACATCCACCAAAGAGTAGACAGTGATGTATTTCTCTCTCTGGCTCTCAGAATTTAAAATCAACACAGATGGTAGTGACAGAGGTCAGGAGAAAATCAACTGTAAACAGAGAGGAGGGAGAACACACCTAAGAGATCTACATCCAAAGGGAGTGGCCACCCAGTTGGGAGTTTTCGAATGCAGGTGAATTTTAAAGTGAATAAATAAATAAAAGTAAAGAGGGTGATAACCTTACCATGTGTTAAAACATATTTTAATTATCTAATAATTAAAGCAACGTGTAAGTGGCCTACAAGTAGGCAAAGAATGGGGAAAAACAGAAACCACAGAAACAAGGCCTATAAAGAGTTAGCATATGATAAAGGATTAGGAAAAATATAACAAAATAAACGGTTCTGGGACAATGGATTAGATATTGATATATGAGTTCATTTATATATTTACTTCTTTAGCATAGTCTCTAGACATGTTAAATAATTAAATATGAAAACTTAAACAGTGGGGAAAATACTGAGGAAGGCTTAAACCAATGAAAAAATTCATGTGATAAATTATAAGATTTAACTTCGTGAAATCATTAATCTTTTGTTTGTAAAAAATTATAGCTATGACTGAAAGGAAAATGAACTCTTACTTATTCAGGGGTGTTGCATTCATGTAGCTGATTCATTCCCTGATACTGAAACACATTTCCTCCACAAGCTTATAAACATACAGGGTCAGAGTTTTTGAAATACTGTGCAGTGTGTATTCATTCATCCATTCAGTTATAAAGCACTCTAGCTGCACAGTCACTAAGTGTTAGGTAAGTTTCTTAGTCTCCTTAACTATAAAGATCAACATGTAGACATGTTTCTTTAACTTCACGGCGCTCACAGTCTAGAAATATAGGTAGATATTTTTATACTGTGCTTTTAAGGGCTTTACATTTTTGTAAACTAATCCGCTCAGAAGAGCAAGTGTGTCACCAATCCAGTCTACTTTGTGAATTCCTACTACTATTAAGACCTGGCTCAGACATAACTTTTTCCCTGCTGCCTTCCTTGACCATTCCAGGCAGAGCTAAATTTATTCATTAACCTATTTAGCCAATATATACTGCGTATCTACTCTTTGTCTTTATAGGAATATAAATAAACAAATATGTCCTCAACGTGTTCTGAATATAGTTGCAATTTTACTACTGACTACTTCCCTCTTTAGTTTTTCCACAATATTCTATACAGCAGTGACTCCTAACCATTTTTGGAGTGAAGTATCTCTGATACTCTGATGAAAGCTCTGCACACTCTCCCCAAAAGAAGTTTATTGCTCATACACTCAAGATTTTGCCTACAGTTTTACAACATTCAGAGACTTCCTGAGACTCCATCATAGGCCATTCACATCAGGTCAAAAAATACCTGTTGTAGACCTTTCCATCCTGGCATGTGCCCATAAGTATTGCCTGAGTTTGCTTACACATCTTCTCTTTTAAAAATAGCAACAAACAAACAAACAAACATCTTGTTGTAAGCTCCTCTCAGGCAGAATGTCTTTTTGCATTTACTGCAGCTAACAGACTAATAGCACATATCACTATCTATTGAGTGAAAGTGCATATGTGTGAAGAAATAATTCAACAGGACCTCACATAACTTTTCCTCGAATACGTGCTCCATGAAAGATGCTTATGCCCATACAGTGCAACTACACCAAAGACAACTGACTGCATACAGCATCAGTTAGGATTCCTTCTGTTCAAAGTGACAGGAAAAAAATTCTGAACAGGTTTAAATAAAGATCACTTTATTGGCTCACGGAACTGAAAAGTCCAAGGGTAAGCCTTCGTTCAAGCATAGATGGATTCTTAGGGTTGAACACTGTCTTCTTGGCCAATTTTACTGTCCAACTTTCTGCTCTGACTTCTAATTTGTTGGCTATGCTCACATGCAGGTGCTTCACTTATGTAGAAGGATTGTGTCAGCAGCCGCTACCTCATAGGCTTCAAAGCTCAAGATCATCAGAAATGACTGATCCTCTTCCAGTAGCTCCCACCGAAGTCCTGAGATTCACTGTGGTTGGAGACTATTAAGTCATGTGCTCATGTCTGATGCAATGGCTATGGTTTAGGCTACCTCACATGATCCACATCTGGAATTGGGGTTGATCCCCACCCCAGCCATATGCACTGAACCTAAGAGTGGCTCACCTGTAAATGAAAATCTGAGGCTGTTGTGTGGTCTAGGGTGAGTGGATGCAAAACACTCCAGTAATGGCAAGGAGTCTGTACTGTTGTTCCCGAACATCCACATATCCTCCCTCCCATCCATATCCTTCAAAATACACAGGTTTACATAAGCTGCTCTCTCCCCTCTCCAGATAGCGACAGCCTTCATCAGTGAGATCTTTTATTTGCAAGTCACAGAAATCTACTTAAAACTATTTTGAGAAAAGAAAAAGGAATATATTGGTTTTTATTACCAAAACGTCCAGGGACAGAGCTTTACATTCATCCATATTCAGTCAACCAATGTGAGTAAGAGTTGGCCTCTCTGTTTTCTGGGCTCTTCCTTCCACTGCGCTGGCTTCATTCTTAGGATTCACACTGTGGTCTCTTGGAGCTCCAAGGTTAAATTAATGTCCCCTTAAATCTCAATTTTGAAATTTCTTGCTCCTGCTCTGCCCATCTTGGTCCTGGAGTTCATCCTTGAGCCAGTCACTATGGCCAAGAGGATAGAACGTGCTGAAGGAGTTAGCCTGGACATGTGTGGTACTCAGGAACCCAGGAGTGAAGTTTGTTTTGCAGAAATCGTATGGACTAAGGAGAGATCCCCCAAATAAAGTCAGGGTATTGTGACCACAAGAAGAAGTCGATACTGAGCATAAAATACAATAATTATTCAAATACTATAGCCTACTTTCCCATCTGACTGATATGTCATAATCTCAGGCACAGATGTGGCTTCTCAAGGCCTGGCAATTGTGGATATGAAATGAATGTGCCTGCCCTCTCCCCAAAACTCATCATGGGAAGTGAGCTTCTACGTCTTTTAATAAACAAGGAGAGACTTCCACTTCCATTTTTTAAGACAAGTTTGTTTCAGCTAGGAAAACTGAACAAAATACAAAATACATCTGTGTGAAGGTGATGATGAACTACAGAAAGTCCAACATTCTATGTTGTTCTTCAGGAATTTGTCAATCCAAAAGTAACAGTGAAGGGGCTTCCCTGGTGGTGCAGTGGTTAAGAATCCGCCTACCAATGCAGGGGACATGAGTTCAGCCCTGGTCCAGGAAGATCCCACATGCCGCATAGCAGCTAAGCCCGTGCGCCACAACTACTGAGCCTGCACTCTAGAGCCCAGGAGCCACAACTACTGAGCCTGCGCACCTAGAGCCGGTGCTCCGCAACAAGAGAAGCCACCACAATGAGAAGCCCACGCACTGCAACTAGAGAAAGCCCACACGCAGCAATGAAGACCCAATGCAGCCAAAAATAAATAAATAAATAAATAAAGTTACTTTAAAAAAAGCAACAGTGAAGAGGCTTTAAAACTAAACTGAAAGGAGCAACTAAGAGGTTGAGAGACTGAAAAGGATTTCACCTCTCTTTTGGCTGCGGGTGAGGGTAGGACAGATCATTCAGCATCTACTAAAGAGGACAGACCCTGGTAGATATCTCCAGTTTTCAAATGGGAGCCCAAATGTTTACACACTATATGTAAGAAAGAGAACTAGAAAAAAGCAAGCCCTCATAGAATCTGATGTCCAAATTTGAAGCAGCTCAAGCCCTGATTAGATTGAGGCATCCTGTATCTACCCTAACTGGCTACCTGATGCAAAAGCAAACCTATCCTGAGAAATCAAACATCAACCAGAGTCTCAAATTATGTCTACAATGGTTCATATCAATATTTGAAATGTAATAAAAAATGACCAAGAATATCTGAAAACTTCATGACACAATTTCAGGAGAAAAATTTTAAAATATGAATAGATCTGCTAGAGATCCAGAAATTGGAGTATTGGGCATAAAATTTAAAGTAATTTTTAATTAATATGTTAAAGAGATTAGACAACACAATGAAGAATTTTGTCAGAAAACTAGAAACTCTAAAATTAAATAAAACAAAGTCTATAACTAAAATTATAAAGGTAGAGTAGATATAGGCTGTAATATCTAGAGTAACTACTAAATAATAGTAAATGAATTAATACATTAAAAACAAACTGGTGTTTTTTTGGTCATTATGGAAATGATAGGATACTGACCATGTGATACTGACCAAAGCCAGAAATCTTGCTCAATTATAATCTGTGAATTTAGAATCTGGTCTGTGAATATCCTTTTCTTTACTCATAAGCATCGACACTCAGGCCTTTGAATTACAGGTCTCTAATTTAGCCTATGCTTCTAGGCTGTTTGAAACAATGGCTTGGGGGTGAGAAAGTCTTCCTCTGGTTCCTGAGCTGCATTCTGGCACCATCCTGACACTAAGGGTATGGCTCCTTGTCTGGCAGAAATGAGTAACAGGAGGTGCTGAGGATAGGCCTAGGGAATCAGGATTCTCTCAGGTTCCAGGATACATCTAAACGTCTACCCTCCATGCCTGTGTTTAGCATAGGCTGAATAGCTTAGGACTGGAAATTTGGCTTTTCTAACCATACAAGGTCCCAACTATTAGATATCTAAGTCTTTTCAATCACAGGCTGAAAGCATATATCACTGTTGTCAGACAGGCCAGTGCCAACCTCAGTCTGGCACTCCCTCCTTCCTGTAGACAGTAATATCCTGTATTTTTCCTACTAAGTTTTCAATGCTTGCCTTCCCAGTGTTATGTCCTAAGTCTCAATATTCACCAGGTGTGTTTAACTAACTGTTTTACCTATTTTATCTATATTTCTCATCCACTGGAATTCTGAGGTTTTTTGTTTTTGTTTTTGTTTTGCCTTTTGCCCATGCTTTATCATGAACTAGCAGTCAGAAACATAACAGCTGATCAAGACACAAAGTTTAGAACAAATGACACTGTATATCTGATACAATATTACTATTCTAATTCAAGTAACACCTTCAGGCTGCATCTAAATACAACACTATTTGGCATTGTATATCTCTGATTAATTGAATTCAATACTAGAGGTAATACATGAAGTGAAGTCTTCTTAGTAAATTCATTGTGAGAATGGCAATCGATGCAGTTGTTTTGCAAAGTAATTTAACAGTATTGATTAAAATTTTAAATTCTCATATTTAGTAATCTCTAAACATCTATATTTTAAAAATAGATTTTTTTTTGTAGAAAAAGGGCATGTATGTGATTGAATAAAGTAAGGACTTGAATATGGTAATGTATGAGTCAGCTTGGGCTGCCATAACAAAACACCACAGACTGGGTGGCTTAAAGAACAGGAATTTATTCCTCACAGTTCTGGAGGCTGGAAAGTCCAAGATCAAGGTGTCCATTCAGTTCTCTGGTAAGGGCTCTCTTCCTGGCTTGCAGGCCTCCTCACTCCATCCACACGTGGGGAAGAGAGAGAAGAAGCAAGCTCTCTGGTGTCTCCTGTTACAAGGACACTAATCTCATCACGGGGGCCCCTCCACCATGACTTCATCTAACCCTAATCACTTCCCAAAAGCCCCACCTTCCAATACTATCAAACTGGTGGCTGGGGCTTCAACATGGGAATTCTGAGGTGACACAGTTTAGTCCATAGAAATGCGGCTATATCTGTTTAAACTTACGAACCATATGAAAAATCCAATAAAAGCTTAATAATGTTTATCTCTGGGGGAGTGGGATTGAAAGATAAAATGGGAACTTCTACTTTATATCATTTAGTTAAAATTCATGAATAGTTAAAGTGATGTGATCATTTTGGCAGCATAATTTTTGAATATCCAAAATATTTTTCCTGAAAAAAACAAAAGAAATAAATTTGGGTAGTGAAAGGAAAAATGATGATGGCATATTCCACAAAAGCAGATAACAAAGAATTCCCAAGGAAATATTTGGGTGAGGCCAAACCAGTAAGAATCAGTATCTGTGAGATGGGAATGGCAGGCCATGAAAGGGGCCAATCCACAACCTATAAACCCTGTGGAATACAATGTAATATCCACCTCTTCTCCCTGCCAAAGAGAGGACTGAGACTTGAGTTTAGAAGCCTGGGAGGGCTAAGAGCCACAGGTATAGCTGGAAACCATCAGAGCCTCCAAGTTCCTGGCAAGCACAAGAAGCCAGGATACGACAGGACTTCAAACACTGCCATGGTAGAATGAAACCCAATAGCCTGAGAAATACCTGCAGAGACTATCCTCCAGAAGATGACAGGCTCCTCCTGAGGGATCCAAATTGAGCACCGAAAGAACACCAGGAATGAGAGAAGGTTCAGGTGGCAGGAAGGGGAGACACCCAGAAGCAGCTCTAAGAAGTACTGGGAAGCAAGAGAATGCCTAAGGTGAGAGCCTGTGGCATGGGGCAAAAGGAAAAAAATCATCCCGAGAAGACCTCATTTAGAGAAATTGAGAAATGGCTACCTGAGTGAGGTGGGGTCACATTTTGAATCCCTCAGGAAAGGTGGGGAGCTCACAAGCCAGCCAGGAAACAGAGAAAGCCTCCCTAGCCCATCCCCATCCCATCATCTTTTGCAATGGGAGGAAAAAAAGGGAATATATTCTAATCCATAAAAAGGTTACTAGAAGAATTACAAGGAGAAAGATAAAAATAATCCTATTAACATTTTAAGAAATAATGAAAACACACCAGAAATATGTGGCCACAAAGCAGATGGAACTGTAGTCTAACACTTCATATTGATCTAAAAGAATTAATAATCAATCAAAGCTTTGAAATAACCAATCAAAACCAGCAAAATTCAGAAATGATGTAGCTAAATCAAACATAAAATGTATTATTGAATTATTTTATAAATGAGTTCTTGAAAAACTGGTCTTAATTTGCACAAAATTGGTTGGAAATCTTTATCCAAGTATTCAATGAAGAAAAACTTCAGCTTTTGAATGACTGGGTGAACTGCAATTATTGAAAGGAGACCTTGATAACTAGAAGACATTGAAAATTATCCTGACAAAAGCAAAAGAGGAAGTGAACAAATCAAAGAGTGAGAGCTCAGATGGTGTACAGAATTTAATTTTTAACTTCTACAAGTGTGATTTGGAATATCTTGGATTGTGAGAAGAATTTTTGATGAAGTTCCTACTTTAATTGGATAAATTTATACTCTGACTGGGACAGAATGAAACAAGAAGGCCTATGACTTTCCAGCATACAAATTTGGTAAAATATTCAAAAGAATCATAAATAGATCAACTGATTTAAAGAAATTTTTTTCTTGTAAAAAATTTTTTTAAATATTGATGATCTGAATAGAGGCTTAAAAAGATAATATCTGGAAAATATTTTGGTAAAATAATTACACACTTAATATTTTTAAATATTAAAAATACATACCCGAAAGGAATAGTTTCTCAAAAATATTTGGGTATACAGAGAAAAGTCAATAAAGGTCTCAAGAAATATAAAATTATTAACCATCATTAAAATTTTGAAGATCTCAGTAAATTTTATAACCAATTATAAGTGATAATATCATATTGAAAAAAGTAACTTATTTCTTTAAAATACTAGTGACAGGCTATTATAAACAGATATAGATAAGAAATGATTTTGTGAATATTACCAAGATTAATTATTCTGTTTGTGTTATCTTTTAATGCTGATAGTCAATAAAAGATTTTAAAGATTTGCTTTAATATGTGTAATGTTGCTACAGACTTAGGTTTGCATCCTCCCAAAATTCTTATGTTGAAATGGGCCTTTGGGAGGTGTTTAAATCTTCAGGGGGGAGCCCACATGATAAGATTAATGCTCTTATAAAAGAGCCCCCAGAGAACACTCTACACATTCCACCCTGCGAGGACACAGTGAGAAGCACCATCTATGAACCAGAAGCGCACCCTCGCCAGACTCTAATCACCCCGCTAGCACCCAATCTTGGACTTCCCAGACTCCAGAACCAAGAAAAATAAATTTTTGTTGTTTATAAACTGCCCAGTGTATGGCATTTTAAAATAGCAGCTAGAACAAAGACTATGTGTACATTGTATAAATGTTATTTTATTTTTCAGAAATAATTTTATTTTTAAAAATCATTTTGAATAGACATTTCCATACGTTCACCAATATAATAAAATTGAGTTACACATGAATAAATATTTTTAAAACTCACATAATTTTATTTTTGGTAACTTCTTTCACTTTCACATTGTCCCAGTTTGGAAAATAAATTATATGGTCACCTTAATCTTTAAGTTGTAGTAAGTAATATGGTACAATACTAGATGATAGATATTCATAAAGACCAATGGACAGAATGGAACGTGCAAAAGCAGAAAGAGATCCTTCTTATATGGATGCCTGGTTTATGAGAGATGTAGCATGTTAGACAGTGGAAAATTTTTCAATAAACATTTTAATAATTGGTATCAATAAATGATTATGGGATAACTGTATTAACATATGGTAAGAGTGAAGGTTAGCTCTAACCTTACAAAAAATAAACTCCGAATTGATTAAAATCAAGTGTAAAAAGTAAAATTATAAAACTAAGAATACAGGAAAATAGCTTCCCTACTTAAAGATAGGAAGTACTTGTGTAAGCAAGACACAGGAAACACTCACTACCCATAACTTACATTATTTAGGCATTGAGGAATTAGTATCATAATACTTAAAGACTACCTAAATCTGTAAAGAGAGCATGTAGATGATAAAGACATAAAACCCAACAAAAATGTGCAAAAGAGTAAAGAGGTACTTCAGAGAAAAGGAAATTCTCATGATTAATAAACATGTGATAGATGCTTAACTTCACTAATCCGAGAAACACCAAGAAAAATCACAATTTGATACAATTATATGTCAACAGATTGACAATTTTTTTTGTTAATCTGACAATACTGAGTGGAATGAAGATGTAATGCAACAGGAATTGTCATACATTTCTGGTAGGAATGTACAATACAAATACTTTAGATAATAGTCTGGCCTTATCTTCTAAATGTAAAAACACGTATAGCCTATGACCCAGACACTCAGTTCCAAGTATATGTCTAGAGAAATGTATGTTCTTCATATGGATTTAGATATGTGATCACCACACTGGTTTTTTTTGGTAGTTACCTCAGATTGGAAAGCACAGAAAATGTTCCACCCACATCATAATGGAAAAATAAAGTTTGGTCTGTTCATAAATTGGAATATAATACATAAATGACAGGGAATAAACCATAACGACGATCAATACTGTGCATGAATCTCACAAGTATAATGTTGAGCCAAAGAAGTCAGTTAAAATATTGTCTGCTGTTTTGTTTTTTTTTTTTTTTTTTTAATTAATTTGTTTATTTATTTTGGCTGTGTTGGGTCTTTGTTTCTGTGCGAGGGCCTTCTCCAGTTGCGGCGAGCAGGGGCCACTCTTCATCGCGGTGCGCGGGCCTCTCACTGCCACGGCCTCTCCCGTTGCGGAGCACAGGCTCCAGACGTGCAGGCTCAGTAGTTGTGGCTCACGGGCTCAGCCGCTCCGCGGCATGTGGGATCTTCCCAGACCAGGGCTCGAACCCGTGTCCCCTGCATTGGCAGGCAGACTCCTAACCACTGCGCTGTCTGCTGTTTGACTATACTTATATAAAACTCAAAATCAGAGATGGGTATAGATGGTAAAACTATAAAGAAATGTAACAACTAAAGAGTGGTTATCTCCAAAGGGAAAAGGAAGAAGGGGGCAACTCACCCCTCATTCTCAGTTCAACATAAACTCTCATATCATCCAGAAGTGAGCTTGGAACCCAAGCCTTCTCAATCAATATCGCATCTGATTCTAGGGAGTGACTGTTTAATAGACAGGCCTGAGCCAAAAGAGCCCCTGAGGTTCAATCTTAGGATTTTTACAACTTCTGGGAAGAGAGAAGAGTACTTAAGCATGGATCTACTGGTAGCCATATTGCCATAGCAAGAAGAAAATCTGTGTCACAGGAGGCCCAAGGAGAGTAAAGCAGAGCTAAGAAATGGAAATATGGGACTCTGTGTTCAGGAGATCATAGCAATTTTTGAACCTGTATTGGACAAAATAAAAACAGTTTTTAGAACGATTATTTGAGCCAGTAAGTTGATTCTTTGCTTAGAACAGTTTGGATCAACTTTTCTGTCCCTTGCAGTTAAGAGATCTGACGTTCCATAAGTCATCCAAATGTCACACCCTACAATTTCACCTTGCAGTATATGTACCTGACTGCCTCTCATACTTGTATGTTACACAATTAATTAAATAAAAACCAAATACATTTGGCCTTTGAACAACATGGGTTTGATCTGTGCCAGTCCATTTACACATGGATCTTTTTCAATAGTAGACAGTACACTACTACATGAGTTCTTTTTTCTTTCTAGAATTTATCCCACTGTTACTAGAAGTCTTTTAAGAGTCAGAGGGTAATTTCAAATGGGTTCAAGCCTGCCTTTTTGTGACCAGCTCTGCACATCAGAAACAAATCTCTGTTCTCTAGCCAGAGTCTGAGCAGGGCAAACAGCAGCAGAGAGCCGTCCATGACCTCCAGGATTTCCACCGGGGCTGAGTCACCTGTATCAACTCCAGCTTCTGGATCCCAAGCTGGTGCCTCTGATGCCAAAAACACTGTTGGATCTTGTTTTCTACCATTCAGTGCTGCCTTCCACCACTGTTTCTATGGAATTAGTTTCAATAATCTCAAGAATTTAGGGATTCTTTAATGTCTCATGGAAGTCTCTTTTGTTTTTTGGGTTTTTAAAATACTTTATTCAATATATAGAGTTTGGGGGGTGGGGATGGTGGTGTGCTGAATTGGGCGATTGGGATTGACATGTATACACTGATGTGTATAAAACTGATGACTAATAAGAACCTGCTGTATAAAAAAGTAAATCAAATAAAATTCAAAAATTCAAAAAAAAAAATAGAGAGTTTGTTTCCACAACAGTTTTACCTAACCAGGGCTGATTTTCTAAACTCTGCATTACAGCAGAAGTATTTTCCACAGTGCTTGCTATGGAAGAAAATTGATGCCAAAATTCTGGGAACCTATACTTTATACTAGGTTCAAGTGCACTGTGCATCAGTTTAGAAATGGGGGAGTTTGAGAGTGTGCGACAGATATAATTCTTAATGCCAGGCCCTGCAAACTTTCCATTTATAGATGTCACTTCTCCTGTGTAAGGCCTGTCATTTCTCTAAAATTTCAGTGACATACTGTAACGCCAACTCAAAATTCCCCACTCCTGTTTTCTGGCACTGTATATTCTACTAATGTTTCTAGATTCTGGTAACATCAGGAGTTTAGAACCACACTTGAGAGCCAATCCCACAGGAGCTAACCAGCCTTGAGGGCCTCCCGAATCAAGAAAAGGGCTTTCATCACACTACATGTGTCTTGCATAGACATTTTTTTTATGATTAGACATCTAAATCCAATTTCTTGATAAAAGTGTTCAGTTTCAAAACTGCTTATGCTCCAATTTTCACATTTTTCCTATCACCACATGGTTTCTTAGCCTTTCTCTGTCTAGCAAACTCGCACAGGGCTCCAGGACCTGGCTCTCCACCTGAAACACCAAGTCTTAAAGGGTACAACTCACAAAAGTTTCAATTAAGATCTTTCAGGGAAGCTTTCACAATGTCACTGACTCTGAGGTGGTGTATAAGGGTCATTATAGGTCCTGCCTGATCTGTCTCAACTTCTGATCGCCTCACATCCAAGGATTTAACAGGCACAGTGAGTCCATTCTCAATTCAATTCTAAGGGATGGTTTAATCTAAAACATACTGGGTACTTCATCTTAGTACAAAACTCCTATGTGAAACAGTACACTGTTGTGTACACAAATGACACAAATGTCACTGAAGACTCACAGGTACTTCAAGATTGGACAAATTTAGCTCTAAGCAGCTCTTCCATAGCTTTGAAAAATCCAAGCTGTCTCTAGTTTCTCTGAACCCCTTAATCTTTTTTTATTTTATTAAGAAAATTTAACCTTATTTTTGTATCTGCTCTGCTTCTATTCATGTGCCCCAGCTGCATTTTTTTCTTTCTTTTTAAATTAATTAATTAATTAATTTTGGCCATGCCGTGTGTCTTGCAGTATCTTAGTTCCCCAATCTGCGATAAAACCCAGGCCCCGGCAGTGAAAGCGCCGAGTCCTAACCACTGGACCACCAGGGAATTCCCCTGGTTGCATTTCTGCTCAGCCTACCCAGGTCTCAATCAATGTGTCCTTTCACAATCATACTTTGGATACTGTATGTTCCTGAACAAGTGAAAGTTTACAGGGAGGGGATCAGTGAAGCAGTGAACAACCTTCCACCATCTCCGTGGCTCTTTCCTCCTGCTGCATCTCCATTCCTAAGGCAGTGGGTGTGTTTGTCTGCCTTGCTGTCTTTCAGGTGTCTGCCTCGCATTTTTGGTCATCCTTCTGGAATTTTCTTGAAGAAGATTTTTTTTTTTAACATCTTTATTGGAGTAGAATTGCTTTACAGTGGTGTGCTAGTTTCTGCTGTATAACAAAGTGAATCAGCTATATGTATACATATATCCCCATATCCCCTCCCTCTTGCGTCTCCCTCCCACCCTCCCTATCCCACCCATCTAGGTGGTCACAAAGCACCAGGCTGATCTCCCTGTGCTATGCGGCTGCTTCCCACTAGCTATCTATTTTACATTTGGTAGTGTATATATGTCAATGCTACTCTCTCACTTTGTCTCAGCTTACCCTTCCCCCTCCCCATGTCCTCAAGTCCATTCTCTACGTCTGCGGAAGAAGATATTCTTTATTTATACTTGTTGAGCACTGAATGTGCAATATATTTTGATTAGTGGACATTATGTAGAATTCACTTAGGAATGTTCATTCTAGTAAAAAAAAGGGTGCTTAATACTTCATCTTCCCCTAATTTTCCCAGTCCAGTTGTTACATTATTGACTGTACTGTTGACTATCTTAGATGTTCTAATCTTATTTCAATGGTACTTCCTCTGGTATCCTAGATGCCTAAATACCCGTACTCAGCCCTCTCAGTGAGCTTAGAACACAGTGACCAACTCAAGACCCTACACTCTTACCCCTCCTCCAATTCATTTTTTTCCTTTAGTGTTTGCAGTTCATAGTGGAAGAAGCAGGACGATGTTCTATACAGATTTATGCTTTCTAAATTTAAATTTGCCTTTTCTACCATTTTTTAATCATTTTATTCATCCTGATTCACTTCCAATCACAATTCTCAAAGCAGTTATTCTGTATTTTAATTTTTCTATTTAATCTTCTTATTCTTCCAACTCAAATTTCTTAGTAGAGGGACCACACTCTATAAAGAACCCCGAAGTAAACAGTAATAATCCCAGCCACATACCAACCCCTCTTCTTGAGTTTTTGCTGCGCTCATACCATCTTTGAATATTACCTTCTCTTGCCAGAGTGTTCTTAACAGTGAGTAAAATGGTTTCTCTCAAAAGTTATGGGTGGTTGTATAAATTTAAAGAACCTTTCTGAAGACCAGTTTGGCAATATATGTCAATGTAAAATGAGTACAACATGTTATTCGAAAATGGTCTTTTCCATGAAACAGTCTGAAGGAAATATTGCTAGAAAAAAAAAAGTTATGCATACGGATGTTACTTGGAAGTTTTAGAAAATAGTAAATAAAATATAAAGAGCATGATCTGATCATCTATCAAAAAAGAGACTAGCTATGTAAATTATGATGCGTACATATGAAGCAGAATCAACTTTGATCAATTTACTGATGTGCTTTCAAGTCTTACAGTTCTTGTGATCCTGTGTAATAGATATTTTTCATATTTTGGGTAACCAGTATCTAGTCTCCTGGATACTTTTGGGAGATAATGGCTGCCTTCCTCTATAGAAATCAAAGAGGCTTGATCCTCATTTTCCCAATGGCATAATCAAGAGGCATACATAAGACAGTCTTGGCCAGTTGAGTGCTGTCTCACAGGATTTTGGCATTCGAGCTAATAATAATGGATGGTTGGTGAGCACAGGCATTATGGTTTAGTGTAGAACATGACACTGTCCTGCACTTCCCTCTAGTTTCTGCTGCCTGATATTCACAGAGTCCTTGTTTCCCATGCCTGGATATCTAGCTCCCATTAAATGCATATTTTTCATGAATGCACAGAATAGAGGATCAAATATATCTATTAAATAGAAAGACAACCAACACATCTCTGTTCTATTTCTGTCCATTCATTCCTGAAAACTTTTTCTGAATGAGTCTAGTTAAATGTATACTTCCTAACTCTTTTGTTTTATTTTAAACTGCTATCTGTCAGCTGCCATGCCCCATTACATTTTGCTCTATAAAATAGTTTCCACACATTTTTTCCTGCTGCAGGCACAAATGAAGATATTCTCATGCATGACACATTTCCATGATATACCCAGATTTTCTATATTCAACTTTACTAATTTTGTTGGGAAATCAATCTACATTTTTTTTGCCACAAATCCTGAAGAACAGCAGTATTCATCCAAAGTAACTAACTACATATTTCAATTATTTTTGTTATGTACATATTTCTGTATGCTGTGTAAACCACTTCTTTCTCTCCAATTCAAAAAGACAACTTCAAATGCAAGTTAGTGAGAATACTGTTACTTCATGGAAAAGTTGCATCTGTTTTAATGTATGTATTTATAGAAAAGCAAATAATTTACAATATTCAGTAGTGATTTTCTTACCCACATATATGATAGTGAGAATGTTTTGATTTTATTTTCTCCCTCCCTCTATTTTAACATATTCCTTTGTGTCCATTCATATGAGTGATTCCTCACTCATTAACTGAGGACAGGAGTATGGCAGGGCAGGAGACAGGCATAGTAAGCCTTTAGGGTAGGAATTTGCAGCAACATGTGTAGACCAATGAGTAAGACATATAAGAAATATATTCTACCTGCTCTCCACACTCCACCTGGCCCCAGTTCTTTGCAATGTTTATAACTATATGGCTATGTCCCAATGTGAGAGGGGACATTTTTAAGGGCACTGTGTCTGAGCAGAATAAAAGTTTTGAATTAAACATTAAGTTGAATAATAGAAAAAGTTGTAAGTCTTTTGCACACCTGAAATTATATACTGAGATTTTTAGTTTCTCCATACATTCAATAATTGATCAAGACACAGGTGTGGGCTTCCCTGGTGGCGCAGTGGTTGAGAATCTGCCTGCCAATGCAGGGGACACGGGTTCGAGCCCTGGTCTGGGAAGATCCCACATGCCACGGAGCAACTAAGCCCATGAGCCACAACTACTGAGCCTGCGCGACTGGAGCCTGTGCTCCGCAACAAGAGAGGCCGCGATAGTGAGAGGCCCGTGCACCGCGATGAAGAGTGGCCCCCGCTTGCCACAACTAGAGAAAGCCCTCGCACAGAAACGAAGACCCAACACAGCCAAAAATAAATAAATAAATAAATAAAAGACACAGGTGTGTCCTGACTCACTGCTAGGAAAAGCTGTTCTAGTAGGAAATGAGAGCAGTCAACACTTGATGCTCCTTTAGTGAAACATCTGCTTCACCTGCTATGTTTTGACATTCTTAGAGTTTTCCAATCAAAATGTCCCATGGTTAGCTTTCAATGACAAAAATATAAATGAATTTGGGTAGTGTCTATACTCATACACACTGGTTTAAGAGGGTTTTCTTTCTTAATTAGATGCAAAGACTGTAACATATTTTACCGTCAGGACTGTGGGTAAGTGCTTTGCTCAGACTCAATTTTAAAGGGCTCTTAGGTCATATCTATATTATGAGTAAGATCAATTACTGAGTCCAAAAGAACATGTGATGCACTGGAAAGAGATGAATCATTTGTAAATGATAAATAGTGTTTTTACAGACACTGAGGGTCGTTCAGATGACTGGGTAGGTAGGACTCAAAGCAGAGTTATAATGGTGAAGTTCATTAAAAAGCATGTAGATGAACACAACTACTGAAATAGAAGGCAGAATAGATTGGGATCTATTTCAACGAGTTGATTGTTTATATAGTAGGATATATGGGTATACATTATTTATTAGAGAAATAATTATGGACTATATCACTGTGTCAATCTTATTCAGTTAGTCAATATTTGAACATCTACTTTAGGCAAGCAACTGTAATTTTCCTGGAGATGAAAAGGTTAATATGATTTTGTATTTAATGTCAAGAAGTTCCCACCCTAGTAAGAAATACAGACACAGAAATCACTTATAATATGTATGTTTATATATCCATAATGTTTAAGGAGTTCTTCAAAATCAACAGGGACTAGAAAAAGGATGCAATGGAAGAGTATATGGGCAAATATAAATGGCCTTCAAAGATGAAGTTTAACTATTAGTTACTAGTAAAGATGAAATTCACTAGTAAACAAGAAAATTAAATACTAAAAGAAAGGAGTGTGGGAAGAAATTTGCCCCCGTGAAATTGGCAGAAATTTAAAAGAATGAAATACACAGTGGTGACAAGGAGGGTGGCTGAGAATTAATAAAATTTTGAAGAATTTATTGATAATACTTATTTGTAAACATAATCTGTTGATATTTATGACAAGTTAAAATTAATGTTCCTTTTGAGTCAACAATTCCAATCCCAATAATACACCAAAGGGAAAAAAATCACATGAAGGTCTGAGACAAATATGTATCTCATATATACAAGGTTGTTCATCCCGTGATTATTTGAATTATCAATAGTAATGGCCATCAACAGGAAATAAATTTAGATACATTTTGGTCTTGTCATAATATGATATATCATTCAGCCATTGGAAATAATGAAGCAGAGCTACGTGCACTAGAGAGCTGTCCACTATAGGAAGATAGGAGAAATGTACACTGTTAAAGATAAAGGAAAAAGCAAACTGCGAAATAAAAATAGTAACTGAGTTCAAGTGAAAGTCAGTTGCTCCCACTGAAAGAAGAAAACACTGGACAAAATAAAAGCATGCTTGTCTTTAATGCCATCAAAGAGCAATGAATGCAAACAAATCTAAATTAAATAAATTCTGCAAAGGATAAGCCCTTCATCAGTGAGCAAAGAGAGACAGTTGCTGTTGTATATGGACCAGTTGCCTAACCTAGGTATGGTAAGTAGAAGGATATGACTGCTGAAACTGGAGAGACCTTTCTAGGAAAAGGAGAAAGTAGCCCAATTTTTATTAACATTGTTGCTTGGAAAATCTGGTTGGTTATTGGAAGGGTCTCCAACAACAAAAACAAACAAACAAACAAACAAAAATGAGTATCTTGACTTGACAGTTACCCTCCACTGGACTGTTGCTAAGTTAACTGAGACAGAGCACAGCTGGAAACAGAGCACAACTGGAATTGAATTCAGCTAAGTTGAATATAACTAAAGCTACAAACAGACTCAGTCCCAAGTAATATATGAAAGATCAAAGAGTACAGTCCCTCAGTCAATTCAAGAAGTTGATGGTTGGGAAAAAAAGGCAAAGACATTTCCTGTTGTCTCATTTAAAACCAGAGGTAAAGTAAAACTAATTAAATTTGCAGTTGTCCACCCACAGTTCAGTTCCACTCATGGTGTTAGCCACTTCATTACGCTCCTGACAGAGGAAAGTATGTGTTTCCAGTGGAGTATAACAAAACAAAACAAAATTATCTATTTGAGTCTCTGCTGAATTTTTATATAAAATGTCTTGTATACTATATTGATTAGAGACATACAAATATACAGGGAAATGTCACCCATAATCAAGAAAAACCACCAGTCAACAGGGTCAGAACAAAGGATGTCCTAGATGCTGGAATTAGGAAGCAAGAATTAAAGGCTAAGATAAAATCATTAACAATTAAATAACTAAATAAAAGGACTAATGGAGAAAATTATTAATTGATAGGACAAGATGGTTAGAATGTGTGAATAGATGGGGAATTTCAGCACAGAAACAAATGCTCTAAACTAAAACTAAACAGAAATTGCAGACCTAAAATATAAAAAATATCAAATAAATTATTTATTGAATATTAAGAGCACACTTGACATAGCAGAAAAAATGATTAGTGAACTTAAATAAAGGTAAGTAGGAACCATTCAAATCATAAAACATTAAAATAAAGAAAAGAAAAAGAAATCAAATACAGTATCAGAGACCTGTAGGAAATCAAATAAACCTACATACATGAAATTGGATTTACAGAAGGAATTCCTCTGGAAAAATACCTAGGAATGAAATTTCTGGGTAATATATGATAAGTGTATCTTTAACTTTAAAGAAAGTGTTATAAAATTCACCAAATTACCATTTTGCTCTACTATTAGCAAAATATGAGAGTTGTATTGTTTCATATTCTAGCCAATACTTTTTAATTGTATTCACTCTAATGGTTGTGAAATAGTATGTCAATCATGGTTTTAATTTGCATTTCCTGAATCACTAATGCATTCGAGCACCTGTTCTTGTGCTTATTGGCCATTCCTATGTCTTTTTTGGACAGTGTCTAAACAGAACAGGACTTATATCCAGAATACACAACCAATTCTTAAAACTCAATAGTAAGAAGATAAAACCTCCATAAAAACAATGGGCAAAAAGACCTGGTTAGTCTCCCAAATATTGTTACAGCTATAGAAGTCTAAAAAAGAACCATGCTATCTCACAGACTGTAAAAAGAAAGGCACAGAATGGGTTACCTGAAATGGTGAGGGAATTTCACTGTCCACCTAGAATTCTGTATTTATTTCATCAGGTGTTGTAATCAATAATACACCTTTTTGTGTGTAGTATTACCATGTGCCAATACATGTGCTAAAATTAAGTGTTTGTCTGGGGCCTAACAGTTTAAGCCTTTTAGGACACATTACATTATTTACTACTAAAATAATTCTGTAAGGACAAAAATTATTAGTTTTCCTCTTTTTTCTCTTTTTCTTTTTTCTTTTTTGTAGATGAAGAAAATGAGCTCCTACAAATTTATAAATTTCCCTGGGTCAAACAGGAGGTAACAATTTCTGGAGGACTGACCAAAACCTAGTCCTCTATCCCCATAAAAATTATTTTCTCACTACAGCCAAATTTTAAACCCATTCTTGTAATAAAGTACAATTTAAAACTTTAGCTGTATTCAAAACTGAATTTGCAAAGAGGAGAAAATGGGCATCCCTTACCCCCCAGTCTACAGGCACAATTACATGCTTCTCTGTATGTCTGAGAGGAGGTGATGACTCTCACATTTAAACTTTCCTGCTTTAAAAGATGATGGCTGTTAGTTTATTTCATATATATTAGCATTCATTTTCTAGATTTTCCTCTCTGACTAGAAATACCACTTCAACTCCACTCACCATGGCAACAAAACAGCTGAAGATTCTTACAGCTTGCTTAGTGAAGAAAAATACTTGAAAATATCCTTTGATGCTAAAATTGGTTTTGTTTTCACAGTACCACATGAAGCAACTGAGGATGAGGGATATCACCATATATTTCAGATGGATTCACCCAGCAGGAGCATTGAGGGTATACCAGAAAAGGAGGGAGGGAGGGAGGGAGGGAGGAAGGGCAATACCATGTTTATATACTTGGAGTCATATTTGTACACACACGGACTCCCACAAACCATGCTTCATTTACATCATTGCACTCACTTTGTTGTTGGGTATTTCCTGTTTATCTGGCTTTCTCGTCTAACTAGATTATAATTGCCTTGGGGGCAGAGACCACTCCTTATTCATCCTTGAGCCTCCATCTTTTTTTTAAAGCATGTGTTAAATAAAAGAATAAATTAAGATTTTTATAAAAGAATCAAAAACATAGAAACTAAAGAATAGTTAACTTCAAACAACTTTAGAACCTTGGCATGAAAGGAACTGCAAGAATACTATTTTTCTTGAATGTATTATTTGTAGCAAAACATGTTAATCAGGCTATTTTCCTCTTTCTCCCAGGATAAGCTGCAGAGCCCTTCTGTAAAAGGGTATTTGCTCAGATGGTTAATACCTAATTGAGTTAAACTAAACACATTCGGAAAGGTAAATGCCTTGCCAAATACAGGATTACAAAGCTACATTGAAATGATTATATTTTTTTCCTCCTGTTTAATTTTTATTTATGCATATAACTGAGACTAGATTACATATCCTGAAGACTGGCTCAGCTACAGTTCCATAATGAAAAAGTTTGCTTTGTTTCCCGTGCAGCAGCGTTTCCTAGGAGCTTAGTTTTCTGAATCTGACAGCCATGTTGATAGTCCTCTGCTCTTGTGTCCTAGTCATCAACAAACAATGGTCTCCATTTGGGGAGAGTTATATCAGTCGTGTGCTGTCAAATGTTTAACGATAGCAATCCAATCCAAGAGAAAAAATAATCCCCATGTTTCTAGTGTTTGCTAATTTTTTTTTAATTTTTAAAAAATTTTAAATTAATTTGTATTGCAGTAGTTGCTTTACAATGTTGTGTTAGTTTCTGCTGTATAGCAAAGTTCATCAGCTATATGCATAAATTATATCCCCTCTTTTTTGGATTTCCTTCCCATTTCGGTCATCACAGAGCACTGAGTTGAGTCCCCTGTGCTATACAGTAGGTTCTCATTAGTTATCTATTTTATACATAGTAGTGTATATATGTCAATCCCAATCTCCGAATTCATCCCACCGTTTCCCCCAGTATCCATACGTCCACTCTCTACGTCTGTGTCTCTATTTCTGCTTTGCAAATAAGTTCATCTATATCATTTTTCTAGATTCCTCATTTAAGCGATATTATACAATATTTTTCTCTTTCTGACTTACTTCACTCTGTATGACAGTCTCTAGGTCTATCCATGTCTGCAAATTGCACAATTTCATTCCTTTTTATGGCTGAGTAATATTCTATGTATATGTGTACCACATCTTCTTTATCCATTCTTCTGTTGATGGACATTTAGGTTGCTTCCATGACCTGGCTACTGTAAATAGTGCTGCAGTGAACATTGGGGTGCGTGTGTCTTTTTGAATTATGCTTTTCTCAGAGTATATGCCCAGTAGTGGGATTGCTGGGTCATATGGCAGTTCTATTTTTAGTTTTTTAAGGAACCTCCAGAGTGTTTTCCATAGTGGCCATATCAATTTACATTCCCACCAGCAGTGTAAGAGGGTTCCCTTTTCTCCACACCCTCTCCAGCATTTATTGTTTGTAGATTTTTTTGATGATGGCCATTCTGACCCTGTGAGGTGATATACCTCATTGTAGTTTTGATTTGCATTTCTCTAATAATTAGTGATGTTGAGCATCTTTTCATGTGTTTGTTGGCCATCTGTATGTCTTCTCTGGAGAAATGTGTTTGCCAATTTCTATGGTGTAAATACACCTATCATGTCCAATTTGGAGCTGATAACACAGTGTCGCTGAATGCAGAGTTGGGAAGAAATGTGCAGCAGTATATAATGATGTAGTAGATCCACAGTAAAAATATAATAGATGTAAGTAATCTCAAAGCATAGATAGTAGTAAAATAGTTAATCAATGACTGTTGAGCATTTATTATTTATTTTTGTTTTAATAAAATTTATTTAATTATAAGCTTATATAATTTAACTTGTAATAAAGGCTGTGTTAAAACATTCACAATCCTCTGTCACGCATTGCCAGGAGCCCACTCCAGCGCATCACTGGACATTGGCTCTGTACTTTTGCCTTAGATTACAATGAGCCAGGGGTATGCTGCCTGATTCCCTAAAATGGCAGCTCTTGGCCTGAGTAAGGAGGTGTGCAATCTTCCTTTCATTGTACAACTGTGGCACAGACACACAGCAATGAGAGTGCTGTGTACTTTATCTGTACAACTAGGATTACTAGGTATGGCGCGGTGTTCCCATATTCTCTTGCTATTCGCAGAGGCAGCTGGTGCTGGGCAGAGCTGACAACATCAAGGAAATGCACCAAAAAGATTTAATCCTCAGTATCAGTCTGTGTATTATAGAAAAGGAGAGCAGAGCACATGCAGTGTCTTGTATAACAATCAAGCTGCCTGCTGAGGAAATAACCTTGTTTGAAAATAAGAGTTTCTGGAGCTGTTCTTCCATTGAATCAACTTGTGCATGCTGAGTCAGATTCTGGCAGACTCCTGAAAGGGAGGAGGAAATGAGTCTCTAGAGCATTTCGGATGTGCTTTTCCTCACCCCACACCAACTTAGGAGATTCCCCCAAATAAAGTAGACTTGGCTATGCAATGTAATTATTTCTTCTGTCAGGCTAGACTTTAGCTTCTCTAAGTCATCCAATTTTCCTGAATGGTGTAGACAAATCCCAGAAGTTCTCAAGTCTCCTTATGAGCTAGGTAGTAAGGTTAAGGTCTGCTTCCAGGGTCTGAACTGTTGAAGGGAAGGATGACTTCACAGTCAAATCTGTGCCATTGATAGCCTGGCCAGAAGATGGAAAGTGGAAGTAGAGGTAACTGAGAGAGGGTTTGCCAGACCAGAAGTACCCAGGTGCGTAAAGTCAGCTTTGGAAGGTGATCAGGGCTTCATCAAGCTAAAAGGAAATGGGCTACACATTTTACCAGGTACCATCTTTAGCGGAAACGTCAGCAGAATGTTCAGGGAGTGACTTTAACCAACTACTCTACGGAGACAATCAGTGAAAACCCACAGAACACAGCCGTGAGTGGAAAATGCCCACTCTTCTGCTGCCATGTGGTAGAACAAGCTCCTCATACCCCTGGGTGCCGTCTTAGGTGGAGGAATGAGGATGGGGTAATATTAGAGACTGAGCATGTTCCCCTAAGAGCAGTGAGCGATTTCTCAAAGGACTGTCTGAATTATCCCATGGGACTGAGTTTAATACATTGGAGTTAAATTATATTTCCCCACTCCCCAGTGGGAAGGGAGCTCTAAGGGAAAGGAATCTGTTTCAAGTATGAAAGAAGGAAAGATGTTAAGTTTACTTTGCACATTTGAGCATGATATTGGTAAGTCCAAGATTCTTCTCTTTTCCATAAAATATTCTTAGCAATCCAAGGCAAGATTCCCATATGGGGGTGGTACCAATCGCAGTCCACCCACTTTGGTGTGCAACACATTAGATTTTCTCTATTCTTTTAATATTTCAATTTATCACTATTTAAGCATCCTTCAAACACTTGTAGGAAACCTATAAATATAACAAATCCCCTTCTAAAAAAAACAACAACAACAGATACCTTCCATTTATACAAACCAAAAAATAAATAAATCAATTCACAAAAATTTACATGACTTGCTCAAGGTCAAATGGTCATTGGTTAATGGAACTAGTATATAGCCCAAGTCTCCTGATGCCTGCTGTGATGCTATTTCCATTTAAATGTGCCAACTCCATTTATTAAAAACATTTACTGGGCTTCTACTCCTTTATTCCAAGCCCAGGAATCCTATTCTTTTAGAGAAGTCACAGGAGACTTCTTGCGTCTTACCAGCAACTCATTTATTTAATTGGTACTTTTTATAAGCCTTTGAATGTAAGATTTAGAATGACCAGAATCAGATGTCGGGGCGTGAGGGGAGGTTTTTTCGTCAAAGTCCCTTTCATTTCTACACAAGAAAATACTAATAAATCATCCAGACATTTTACCTGCACTGATTTCACAGCTCTCTGCTGGTGAAAGCACCTGGGACTAAAACATCTTTCAGGTTTTTGCTGCTTGATAACTTCCCCTAATTTGTCTAAGGTCTGTTTAGAATTTCTATATCTTCATTGATTAGTTTTGGTTATTTCTAGTTTTCTAGAAAATAATGCATCTCACCCATGTTTTCAAAATTATTTGCTTAGTGTTGAACAAAAAAGTCTCATGAGTCTAAATTTCCTGTGTCTGTGCTTAGTTCTCCTTATCATGTCTGCTTTTGAATAGTTGGGCTTTGCTTCTCTTTTTTTCCCCTTGGAAAGAGTTAGCTAATGATTTATGTACTTTATCGTGCCTTTTTTCCATCAAAGGTCAAACTGTAATATTTTATTACAATTATTTTGAAGATATTCTGCAATAATTTCTTTCTCTCTGCCACCATCCCTCCCCACTCCAGAGTCTCTGCCAAAAGTCTTTGAAGAGAATGTTCAAATTCTAGAAACTAAGATATTTTATTTTCCCATTTTTCTTCATTCATTGTTATTGCATTTTGATAAGATAATAATGTCTCTTATTTCTTCTTTTTGGAATGGTTTGAGGTTTTCTTTGTCTACTTTTGTGACTATTTAAAGATGAATGGCCACTTTGTTGACAAGGGTCAAGAGTAGGTAAGGTGCAGGTAAATCAACTAGTGTTGAACTACCTAAAGGATACAGGTCTAGCAGCACACTACTGGCAGGTAGCCAGGATATCAGAATATTTTTACAGACAGGGTGAAAACTTGACCCTAAAATCCTTCACTGGAGAATATAAAGCTGCAAACAACTGATGATATGTGAATGAATGAAGGTTATTCTAGAACTTCTTGAAACTTAAGAATTTCTCCTAGGTCCAACCTAGTATATTAGTCTATAGAAATCCTACTACTAGTCAAATCTGAATCCATGCCAGAGAACACCTCACCTGGGCCAGGTGTGCTTCATCAATCTCTGAGCTATCCTGTTCAACACATCACTGCAGGGCAACAGTGCACTCAAGACCTGAAGTCCTCATCCATCACTCACAGACTCAGGCTGTACAATCTGGCCTGAGTCAATTCATGAATTTAGTGTCTGAGAACCAGGACAAAGGACAAGTTTCCAGACAGCTACAAGATCATGTTTAAAATGCCTTCCACGACCTGTAGTTTCTTTGGGCTTGTGGATGGGCATATGGTCACTTGAAAAAAAGGCATAGTCTCTGTTTTGAAGGTACTGAATTCATTATATCAAGTAGATCTTTTATTCATCAAATTACCTAGGTCACCTTTATCATCATTTTGTCTACATACTGTGCCACAAGAAAGGTATGCATCAAATTGCCTACTACATTGTTCCTATTTCTGCTTGAATTGCCTGTTGGTTTTGTTTTATGAATGTTTATATTTTATCACATGCAAAATAACTGTTAGATTTTTGTTGTGGATTTCACACTTAATCAATATAAATTGGCCTTTTGTGTCCTATAATGCTTAATAACTTTAAATTTAACACTGATATCATGGCTCCTGTTTTCAGTTTGTGCCTGGCATGCTTTAAACATCTGATTATTCTCAGTGTTTTTGAGTCACTTTGTTTTAGTGACTTACATACCATATACATTTGCATTTTATTCAATAATTCCATTTGGGAGTTACAGAATTTTAATAGATGAGTTAAAAGAATTAAAGTTTCTTAATATAATCAATGTTGTTGTCCTTGGGTTCAAATTAATACTTTATGTAAAACTTTCTGTTTCTATTGTTTTTTATTCTTTTAACATATTGCCTGTGTTGTTTGAGTGTATTAGTGTGTGTGTTTTTCTTCTGATCGTTTCGAATGTTTGTAATTTTGTTCTGTTGGTCAACTTTAAAACATTATCTTATGTACATCCTCTAGTTTACTTTTCTCTTATTTTTATCAATTAATTATGTAAGTGCAAAATGGATACAGAACTTCTTGTAAATAAATGTAGACTTAATAAATGATAATTAATAGTAATTATGTAGAAATATTAAGTTATTTTAGTTATAAATATTTCTTCCTACAAAGTATTATCCCTGTTTTACAAATATTGCTGGTTTATCTCAGCACAACTGTGTATTTTTCTGTTATCAGTTCTGAAGCATGATAAACTGGATAGGACTAAGGGGGGCGGGGCTTAAACTCAGGAATAAGGCTTCACTGAATTTTCATGCCATTAAACACAAAGGTCTGCATAAAAATAACTTACAACTGTGATTATCATGATTTGGCTTTGCTTGTTTTGCTGACTGCTGTTCTCTCTATACCCATCTTTCCTTCCATTCATCACTCTTCACTTTCCCTCACATTGTTTATCTAGATGAATCTACGGTTTATACAGCCTATTTTCCCTTTTCTTCTTGCCTCCTTTCCCCTGACACTTTCATTAATGAGTCATAGTGTCCATCACACTTACAAATTCCATTTTATAAAGATAACGTAATAAAAATTGTAGTAATTGAAGAGAGAGCAGAGAATCATAAATACTCAGTCTGTACTCAGGATCAAACTTTGGTTCTCAATCAATTAATACTGCTAAAGCCTTCAATCCTAATGAACCACTAGAGGACCATCAGATTTTTCTAAAATTCTGTGCATATAAATGCAAGGAGAAAGCTAAGCACAAGCACGATCAATATTTTTTAAAATATCTAAGCAAAGAGCAACAGATGACTATTCAGAATTTTAAATTATTACTTTTTAATACTTAGTATAGTGTTGCTTAATTAGAATACCAAATAATGTATTTATCTCTGATAAATAATTTTTTAGAATAAGAAAATTTTTATTCATTAATTCATTTATCCATCCAAGGATTCACTAAATATAAATTGAATGCTAACAATATTCTAGAGAATGTGAGTCCCATAAATCTGAATATGACATAACCTTCAAATACCTACATATTTTTTAATTTAAAAAGTATTCCATGTACTTACAGAAAACATAGAAAAATGACACAGAAGAATGCAAAAATACAGGAGATAGATACATACATACACTCACAGAATTAAAATTGTATTATATAACCTTACGTTTTTGACTCATGTGAAAATAAAAACACACATTAAACTTTTATATTTATATATGCTTTCTTAAGTTTTTTTCCACTGTTATGAAATACAATTCTTTTCCATGTAATTTAGTGGCTTTATAGTAATCTATTAAATAGACACATCAAATTTCTTTAAATGGATGGCCCACTATTACTGGACCTTTAGACTGAATGCTACTCTTCTACATTATTATTGGTCTACAACTTTTCAGATTATATAGTCTTTCCAATAAAATTTTGAGCATGAACCCAAAACATAAATATCTACTTATAAATTATATATCACTGTAATATCTCTTTTTAATTTATGAAGGTAATTTTAATTATTTTTTCTAAAACTGTATAAAAACTAAATGGAAAAAATTTTTAAACCCATTTACTGTGAAAAATTTCTGCAGAAAAAAATCCCGAGTTTCCTCTGCATTCTACTTTCCTACTTTGCTGGTATGGGTATGGAGCAGACTTCACTCCAGAGAAAGATGTGCTCTTCTACAAGGTGTTACTGTTGTGGGGTTTTTGCTAAACAACTCAGTAAATCATTGAGAATTCTCTGATCAGTCTGGTCATAGTTGGAATGTGTTGTTACCTTGTGTTAGCTCTGAGAAGTGTTCAGCTTATCCCTTGGTCATTTTTTACCTAGGCTTTTTTAAGGTCCCCCCTTTGTACATATGGCCTAGTACTCAGCAATGCCTCCACAATGTTCCTGAATTGATCTCTAGTGCTTTCACCACGGGGCTCCTTCCTCTGCAGGTCTGTCCCACAACTTCCAGCCCCCTCCGCCTCTCTAACGTCCCACCTCCTCCCCAGTCCAAGGAGAATGCTGGCCTCTACCTCCCTGCCCCTACTTCAAGCTCCTGGTCCAAAAATTGCCTCCAGGCAAAAAGCTGGATAACAATCCTAGGACTCACCACATTTTATTTGCTTTCTCTCAAAGATCACAGTCAGAGGCTACTTGATATCCACCATCTGAAAACAGTTGTTTCATGTACTTTTCCACTTTTCTAATTAGTTATGACAGTAGGTTAAGTCCAGTCCTTGTCATTTCAACACAGCTAGGAACAAATTTCTATCCATTTAAATTTAGCTAAGAACATAAAATTCATTGGACACATTTTTTTCTTGCACATGTTGTCTGTTTTTATCTTTCAATCTTGCTTTGATGCCATTTCTTTTTGTTTAGAGAATTTACTTGGTCAATTCCTTCAGAATGATACCCTGGATGGTACACCCACTAAGCACCTGCTATACCAGATTTTATCCTTCTTTTGCCCTCACATATGACTGCTATCTTGGGTGTGTAAATATTCTTAGATGGCAGTTCCATACCTGAATAATCTGTAAATATTGTTCCACTGCCTTCTAGCTTCCAGGATTGCAAATAAGAATTCTCATTTGATTCATGATCAATTAGTTGAAACACAGACAATATTAATAGCTCAACACTATTGCAGGATAGGTACCTGGCATGAATAGAGCTCTCAGGCAAACTGGTCTAGATCCTGACACTTCCGTTTAGTAGATGAGTGATCTTGGGTAACTTACTCATTCTATATAGGGGGTGGTGTGTGTGTGTGTGTGTGTGTGTGTGTGTGTGTGTGTGTATGCCTCATTTTCCTCACTGATAAAATAAGGATACATAGTAGTACCTGCCAGAGGTTTAATGTGAAGATCAAATAAATGTTTAAATATAAAGAGCTTAGAATATTGCCTGGCACACATTAACCACTCAACTAATGTTAAGTAATAATATTATGTGAAACATCACTGCAAAGTCTCTTTGCAATAACCCAGACTAGTTCATTCTTCTTTATGAATAGATTTTCTTTACCCATTAACTTCTCTGAGAAAAGGAGCAACCACACACTCTGCTTCCCTTTGCAAACCAACGCCCACAAAAAGGAGTTCAATCTTTTGTGTTTTCTGTTATTTAAAAAAGTGCTTTTGGTAGCTTAGCGCATCCATTTAAAAGTTTGCTTATTTGTTTTTAGAACAAATATGATTATATGAGATATTGTTTATAATAGTTAAAATTTAGAAGCAATCATAATGTCAAAGTACCAAGAAATAGCTGATAAAGTCTCTCAACAGAATATCATGAAGCCACGATAAAATTTTTTTCTAAAACAGATACTAATACATGGTTTTGCTGGTGATACAATGTTAAATTATAAACGTAGAATTATATATATATAATTTATATGCTATTATCTTATGAATCTATAATGTATTCAAAGAAAATAGACACATCACAATATTGCACAGTGACTATCTTTGAGTAATAGCTTGCTTTTTTAGTTAATTTATCTTTAATTTAAAAAAATATATTACTTTTAAATTCAGATAAAAAGTTGTTTGGGCCAAGTAATTCTAGGAAGTTGTTATTTATTATCTTTCCATGCCTTTGGTACTACTGGTCCTACTGATCCTCTGTCCTAAGTATGGACTCAAACAACGTTTCTGCAGTCTTCCTGCATAGCCATGTACGTCCACACACATACATACACATGCCTGTGTGTGTGGATGGACACGGTTGTGCAGGAAGACTGCAGAAACGTTGTTTGCTATATACACATATTGTTGTTTGATATGTATAAGAGAATATACTTTGTCTTATGAATCTATATCTATAAATTTACATTATTTTCCATTCTTTTACATAATTCTACCATGTGGTTTCAAATTTACTTTGCTCTTTTTACTGGTTTCTTCTCTCTCCTTTTGTAAGCCTTTGGGACCATCTCAAGGAAGAAGTGGAGGAGATAATTTGTTTTTTACTGTGTGAAAATACTGACGAATAAACTAAGACAACTTAAAAACAGTCTTCTCTCTCTCAACAGCTTAAACTTGGTACATTTCATAACCAAACACCAATCTTATTTGCAGAGAAAGGACAGATTTCCCCCTGGTAATGACTCCTTGAATTCTGATTATCCATTTGATGCATGGCCAAAATGTCTTCAGAATGTTTCTGGTCAGGATCACCAAATTTCCCCCAGGATTCTGAAAGTTCATTTTGAGCGTCAATACAGATCAGCAAACCCCATATACAGAATTTTTTGGCCTCAAATTTTCCATGAGGAAGAACTGACAAGGTAAAATGCATGGGATATTAAGGTTTTTAATTCGTCATTTATGAAATTATCATGGCTTCTCTATTCTACCAATAATTTTCAGTGAAAAACAAGTTCCAAGATGATCTGCCACAATTTGACGATTGCCATTAATTTTAATGAATCATTTCCTGTTGAGGGTACAATCATGGATGCAGGCTATTTAAGTGTTCGTTTCTTCCCCTGTTTATCCTCACCACTAACAATCTATGGTACATCTTTTTTACTCCCAGGATACTTTGAAAGACAGAACCCTAGATGGCTGATTGATATGGACAGACAGAACTAGTAATTATTGGGAATATATGCTCAGATATTTTACAACCTTTGTCTTACTGTTTGCTTATATGAACTTTTGTGAAGTAAATATTCTCTTTCCCTTTATAGACATTAAAAAATTAAGACTGAAACCAGCTAAGAAATTGGGCCAGAGTCACATAATTTACAAGTCAGGGAGCCACCATGTAGTTCCATCCTCATTCTGATGCTCATTTACATTTCCTCACAGTTCGGTCAACCTCTCACCTCCAACCACTTAAATTCACCCCAAACCTTGATCCTGGATTAATACTTCTAAAGCCTAGGGCTAACGATACTATCCCCTGGCTCAAAGTCATGATGCATCCCATATTGCCTTCAAAGCTTTCTAAAACATGGTCCCCAAATTACCTTTGCAAACTCTTCTTTTGGAATATATGCCATATTTTCCAATCTAGTCAAACTGTTATCCCTGGACATATTTTAGTGTGACTTGCCTTCACATTTTTCTAATGCATTGGCTATGGTAAAGCTCTCCTACTCTGCAAAATTCTAAGGTCATACTGGTAAGCATGTTTGTAAATCACTTTGTGACAGGGTCAGGATGGGTACTTTCAGCCTCGGCTGCACTCTTCCTGTACTACCTTCTTTTCCTCCATGAACATAATCCAGAGCATCTCACAGTTCCAGAGACATGCATCAGCGTTCTCTCACCAAACCTTTGCACCCATCTTGCTACAGATCCATCTCATGCCACCTCATTCCCTCCTGCAGCAACCTCACAGACTAGAGTTTCAACCCTATGTCCACTCTTGCCCTGGAATGAGGAAGAGGAAAGGGACATCAGTCACTTGCCAAGGACGCCTGAGTTAGTGGGCTGCATCCAGAAGGGACCAGCCCATTGGCCAGAGCTGCTATACACCTTGCCCAAGGTCAACTCCTTTCCTCTGAGGCCCATATCCAAAGACTGGTTGACGCCAACCCTGGCCTTCCTGATCCAACTCAAAACAATTATGAAAGGCTATTCTGTTTCCAGAGCCTAATTTCCTGTGTGTTGCAGTTTGGGATCTTGAGAACCATAATCTGTGAGAGAGTTTAGCATGAAAAATGTTTATAAAGACATGCTCTTGAGACCAAAACCTGTGGAAGGAAAGGTGAGGACAGAATGAAAAGACGCTCAATACCTTGAGTGTTTGTCCCTGGATACAGATACTATGCGTGCATTTGCCTGGAGATTAAAAAGTTTCTGCTCAAAGTTTAACAGTAAAAAAGGTTTTAAAAAAGAGGCTTGATTATGTCAAATTGATAATATTTCCATTTTTACATAACATTCTGAAGTTGCCGAATGTTGGGCTTATCTCGTGGGCTTCAGGATATGTTTAGGGGATAGAGGTCACATCCTAAGGGCATTATTCATACACAGATGGTCCTGACTTACAATGGTTCAACTTACAATTTTTTGACTTTAGTGTTGTGAAAGTGATAGCATTCGGTAGAAACTGTACTTCGAATTTTGAATTTTGATCTTTCTCGGGCTAGCAATATGCAGTACTATGCTCTTGTGGAGCTGGGCAGCGGTAGCAAGCCACAGCTCCCAGTCAGCCACAGGATCACGAGAGAGTCAACAACCCATGCATTCATAGCCATTCTGCACCCACGCAACCATTCTGTTTTTCACTTTCAGTAGAGTATTCATTAAATTCCATGAGCTATTCAACACTTTATTATAAAATAGGCTGTGTGTTAGATGATTATGCCCAAAGTGTTGACTAATATTAAGGGTTCTGAGCACATTTAAGATAGGCTAGGCTAAACTATGATGTTTGGCAGGTTAGGTATATTAAATGCATTTTCAACTTATGATGGTTTTATTGGAGGTAACCCCACCGTAAGTCAAGAAAGATCTGTAATTATGACTGAGGATGTCTGTACACTCGCTTGCTATGTGCCTCTGCCCCTAAGATGTTAGCTCTGCAAGGCCAGGGACATTTTATGATGGTCCAGCATCTAAAATAGTTTGTGACACATAAAATTATTAACAATTGTTGAATGAATTACCAAATTGTTTTTTATACGATGGTGTAAATAAGGGTTACACATGTATACCCAATCTATTGTCTGGTGTTCATTTTTCATGGCTGTCTGCTCACAGTTTAAACAAATTAGGCAGCACATTGCCCTGAGACATTTTTGTTACATGATTATTTCCAGAATGGTGAATACTTGAAATTTAGGGTCATGTGTGCAGGAAAAGCTGCTAAATCGAATGCCAAGAATGTCAAAACCCAGTCTCTTGGCATCGGAGCACTGGCAAAAGAACAGATCAAAGTTTGGGTTACGCTGACCATGTACCATAAATGGCCTGGTGCCATGTTCTACTAACTACACGGCCCTTTCACAGTGGTACATTCCCCCCTCTGTCTTTCTTTCCTCTACTATAAATTAACATCCATATTATCAATATAGTTCATTTTGAACACTGGCCTTAACAAGAGAAAGAATATTAAATTCAGCAGAAGTCATGGCAGGCTTTTTCCAACAGCTTTGCAGGAAAGCAGAAAGAATGATTATAGACTAGTTTACATTCCTCTTCTTCTATTAAAAATTATTTTCCAGTAACAAATGTAATAATTTCTCATTGTGGAAAAATGCATAAAAGTATGAAGAAAATAACTGCTTCCCTTACTGCCACTAAGAGAGAAGCATTTTTTGAACATTTTGGTATGCTTGGTATTTTTCTGTTATGGTCTTTTAACGTGTGTGTGTCTGTGTGTGCGTACACATGCACATTAAGTCTGGGTTTCTCCACAACATTTAAAGAATAAGAAGTGCCACTTTTTAATTTATGTAACCAAAGCAACTCTGGCTTGAGAGCCTTCACCTCAATGATGGGGAGAAGTGTAGTTTTCGGGTCTCCCCATCAAATCCTTTTATCAGAGGTACCTCAGTGTTTTTACCAGTCCAGAAAGCCTGGAAGCCCTCTGGTCATTGTACTGGTCTCCTGATCACTGGGCCTCTGACCTAAAGGTGTGAAATCTGTTTCAGGGTGGACAGCTTCTCTAGAAATGCAACATCCTCAGGGCGAAACTGAGGTACCTGGGAACTTCAGGTCAGCTCTAGGAGGTCTTCAATTGGTTCCCTTACTCACTCTTCATTACATTATATACTTGCACCTCGTGTTCAAGCAAATTCACCATTCCTAAAAGAACAAATGCTGAGCTATTTATCCGAGTTTTCGGGACAATATTATCTTTCTCTTCTTCAAAGATACGCTTTCATGAACCTCTTGTTGGAGTTATTTATTAATTATCCTTAGAACTGAAAAGTCTTCCTCTACCAAATGCAAGCCGGTGGCAGCCTATCCCCCTGATTTCTGGCCCAATCCTCTCAGGTGTCGCCCTGGACGGCACAACGGCGCAGACTTCCTGCGTGGCCTCCCTGTGTCTGGCGGGTCTCACCCAGCGCGTGTTGCCGCTGGCGCTGGGACCATCTCCTGCCTCAGCTGCGCCTAACACGCCGCGTGAATGGCATACAGACATCTTCTCACTCCCGACACAAGACAAGACGGGTCACCGAAGAGGAGGGCACCCGGGCGTCACCCACCCAACTCCCCCTCCGCACCCATCAGTCCCCGAGGCGGGGACGGCGAAGTCACTCAGCTCAAGGTCGTCAAGCCGCGGGCTTGGTGTTTCCGAGACGGAGGCGTTAGCCCTGGGGCCCGCCACACCCACGCCAAGCGCTGCGGAGAGGTGACGGAGCTGCCAACCAACACAAGGCGCCGCCCGAACTACTGGGTGGGGAATCTTCTAGAAGGAGGAAGGCGGGGACAGGACGCGCCCAGGGCAGAGGAGCGGCGGGTGTTCCGAGCGGCTGCATTAAACAGGGACGAGGGAACGGCACATACGGCGGCGCTGACTCCATATCCCGCATCTCCGCACCCGCGAGGCAAGATGGCGGCGGCCGGGAGGCTCACCCCTGGCGAACCCCAGCGCGGGGCGGGGCTGCGGTCTCAGCGAGGCGCGCGCGGCAGCCCAAGCTCAGGGGCCCAGCCGCACCCAGAGAGGGCGCCCGGCCCGCGGGCCTCCCCCGGCGCGTCCCCACCCCCGAGCTCTCACCTGCGTCGGCCCCGCGCGTCCTTCCCACCGAGGCCTCCTTCGCTGCTCGCCAGAACGCCGGCTGTCCGGGAGCGTGGAGGCCGACCTCGGGCCCCAGGTCTGCAGAGGCCACCGTGGGGACCCGGAAGGCACTGGAAGCCATCGCCCCTCCGCACCTGGCCTTCGCTGAGGTGGAGCCCGCGCCTCAGGGCAGAGGCCTCCTCCGGCGTTTCCCGCCACTTCCTGCTGCCGCGCTGCATTCTGGGAGCCGCGTGAAGTGAGGGGCCGCTGGGACCGCCGGCGCCCGGGGCCGCGGGCTGGACTTCCGCAGGAGGAAGTCGGGTTCCGGAGAAAAGCAGGGATTACTCAGGACGCCGGTTGTGAGGTGAGGCGCCGGGCGCGGTGGAAGGTGCCAGAGACGCGGGAAGGGGGAGATTTAGGGACAGTGGGCGCCTGAGGGACTCCTAACGCCAGGACCGGCAGGGCGTCCCTTTCTGACATTATGGCTTTTGAGACGCTTGTGAAGCTTTGCTGGTCGGTGCGAGCTGATGTTCATGCGACGGCGGGGATGATTGTGTGCGAGGGGCCTGCGCCTCGGCCCGTGGTTTCCGGGTTGTTGCTGCTTCACCTGGATCACGATAGCGCAGGGTTGCAACAGAGAACGTTTCCAGGGTGGGGCGGGTGTTGTGTTTTCAACATGTTTCTCGGAAAGCAGGTCCAGAGGGGGCTTGAGATGGGACGTTTAAGAGCTGGGACTGGCCTCAAGACCTGCTCTGGGAATACGTGATGTTGATGCCCAAGGATTAGGGTAAATTCGGACGGACCCCACGTGGTGAGGTCTTTTAGATGCACCCCATGTTTCAGACCACAGCTTTCCCAAGACCTGACCCCCGAAACCTGATGTCAACCCAAAGGCAGACCCTGGAGTCCTGTCACTTTCTCACCAGTTGTGTGAATGACAGGAGGGCAGGTGTCGCCCTAGAGAGGGTTTTCTAACTTCCGACTTGGTTCCAAGAAAAGCCTGTTGTGGCCCGTGTCCTTCTTCCACGATCCTTCCGCTTCTTCCTAAGAGGGATCCCAAGGTGGTGGAAGGAAGTGTTACACATGTAAAAACCAAGGTTCAGAAAGTTTAACTTTCTCCCAGCAGGTGAAAGCATTTTTGTTGTTTTCCATTAATTGTTTGTAGGATATACACACACTACTTTAAGTAGAGTTGTGAGTTTTTCACCAACGTATGGTTATACCACCGTGGAGATGGAGAAAACTCCACCATGGGAAAACAGTGGTCTTATACTGCCCATTTGTATTGAACCTCTCCACCCTTAATCTCTGATCTACTGTAGGTCCCTATTCCTTGGCATTTTCTAGAATATCATATAAATGGAGCACTGTGTTGCTGTATGGCTCCTGTTTGTAAACTTTGATGCCGCATTTGTAAAAGTGCATAATTATACAAACCTTGCAGTGTTCTTCTAAGTTCAAAATCTTTGACTTAGAGGGAAATGCATTATGCCTTCAAAACTGAGAGATTCCACTGTTAGGAGCCACCTTGTTTCGGGTGAGACCCTGTGCTTAGTTTTCTTCATTTGCACGTTGGGACGAATGATGGGGCCATGGGATCAAATGAGAAACTAATAACTGTAAAAATCACATAATCTCTATACCACTAAGAAAACATAAATTGGCACTGAAAATGGGAGGGAAAAAAAAAGAGCACAGCCATATAAAAGAAAGATGAACAGAATCACTTATACCAGGCAAAGTAAAATTAATGGAACACATAATTGAAGAGTTTAATTTAGTCACATTAAGTATTCTCCAGGAGATAAGGAATTATAAGGAGAACCAAGGGTCAGATTTGTATTAATTTATTTTTATTATTAATTAATTAATATTGAGGAATAAATAACTCAACAGATTGGGAAGAGTAGAATAAATCTAAGGACAAATGAATGAACTTGAAGTTCAGATCTTGATACTTTACTAGAAGGTGTCAGAAAGAGATAACGAAGTGGATACTGCAAAAGAAAAGTCTAGGAATATTGAGGACAGAAAAAAATGCATCAACATCAACATGACAGGAGCACTCAAGGACAGAACAAAAATTTTTTTAAAGGAGTGTTATCCTAGAATTTACAAGGATAAGAGAAAAATCATTGCTCGCTGATTGAAAAGCTTCAGAGTACTCCAGGCATCACACCTAGAAATATTTTTGTGAAATTTAAGTAAATGAAAGACAAGTGTGTTTCAAAACCTCCAGAGATGAAAGAACTCTTCCCTAGACAGAAAACAAATTCCATCAGATCTATCTCAAATATCAATGGCAATTTTGATGGAGGAAGAAAATGAGTAGTATTTTCAAATGTTTAAGTAAATAACTTTAAAACTGTATTTTTGTATTCAATTCAATTATCACTGGATTAATAGTTAAAGAAAATTTCATCTTTCAAGGCATCAGATGGTATACCATGCCAAGATCTAATTATAAATACCCTTGGGGGAAGTACTCAAGTAAGAAGAAAGCAGTATCATGGAGGATGGTAGGCGCCAATGGAAGTAATGGTTTCACGTAACTTAGTAAAATGAAATGTTTTCTCACAAAGTAAGGAACAGAATAAAACAAAAAAGCCAGCAACAGATGTCTATTCTTAACAATTCAGACCTAAAATTCTAGATGTTTTTATCATACATTGGCAGAGGAGGGGTGGAGCAGTCAAGAATGGAGAAAGAGACCATGAGTATGAGTACCGGCAAGTGTGCTCATTTTGTTGGGGGATGATATGGACAATGGTAAACTGAAATTAGCAGGGGAAATAATTTTACTATCTAGTAAGGAGGGAAGAAAAAAAGAGTCCTGAGGCCAAAAGTTTCAAGAATTTCTACTTTTGAGCAATGAAAATGATTGAAATAGGGCTACCTAAATCATCTTGGGTGACTCTAAACACAATGCTGAAAGGTAAAAAGCATGGCCAGAGATGAATTAACACAGTATCAGTCCTTTTTTATAAATATGAAAAGAAACAAAATTAAAACATGCACATATTATTCAAGGATATCTATTATTGTGATAATTCTACAAAGAAACAGGAGGAAATGATTATCACCAAATTAAGAAGAGTGATACTATCTCCAGGAATCAACGAGGACAAGATTGGGGAATGACCCACAGGACAATCTAAAGTACTAACATATTTAGCAAAGCTTTGATTCATGGGGTTCATTTTTTTCTTATTCTTTAACTTCATCTATTTGCCATAGACACATTTTTATGCACGATATATTTCCCAACATATTTTTAAAACAAAATATTTATTACAGTTGCTGAATTTTCTCTTCTTAATGGACACCAACATACAAATTTTCATTAATAACAAACTACAGTTGACCGTTAAACAGCACAGGTTTGAACTGCACTGGTCTACTTATATGTGGATTTTTTTGAGTAAATACAGCACTACACGATCTGTGACTGGTTGAACCTGCAATGAAGAACTGCAGACACAGGGAGCTGACTATGGGGACTTGAGCATCCTGGGATTTTGGTATTCATGTTGGCTCCTGGAACCAACCCCCCTCGGACGCTGAGGCAAGACTGTACACAGATTTTCGACTGCTCAGGGCATTGGCGCTCCTAACCTCTGCATTGTTCAAGGGTCAAAACTGTACTTGCTAGAGAAAAATTTTCATCATTGCTAATAATCAAAAAACTACATGAGTGGAGGTGCATTGTTATGCCGTTCTGAGACATTGTGCAGTTCTTTATGGTGGGTTTGAAGAGTTTGTGTCATGCTTTTTGCTGTCTTAAATACACTAACAAAAATTATATAGAGTTGCCAAAGTGGTGATAATGTGATAATGCTAGTATGCTGAGGCACTACAGTTATTTTAGAAACCAAAGTATGCACAATAAAAATATTCTGAGTGGTAAAAAAAATGACAAACATCACTTGTTTGGTTTCTCTTTGAATTTCTAAATAGCCCTGTGCAAACTAATGTGTTCTTAGCTAAAAAGACTGTTTCATATACTAATAAAGTTGTTCATTTTAGAATAATTTTCATATTTAATTAATGTTATTTGGACTATTCATTTCTTTATCAAATATGTATCAAATCCCCCACAATGTCCCATACATGAAATTCACATAGGAAATTCCTGGTTCACTCTAGGTTGTTTTAAATAGTTGTTGGATAAATGATTTGTGGATAAAAATGAATGAATAAGTTATAAATTTACCAAAATTCCTCCAATGAATAAGCATCAAAACTGGGAGTTGAGCCCACTGTTCTGTATCTGAAGCCTTTATATCTGTGCCATCTTCATTTAGCAGGTATGTGAATTGTACCCTAATCTCCAGTTCTGGCTGCTGTCTTCAGAACACACCACTACTATTTGTTTGTTTGTTTGTTTCTCCTGTTTGCATTCAGACCGCCCTGTGCCTTAGAAGATTAGTTTAAATGAATCAACATATTTATTGATCTGCTGTAAGATTCCAAGTAACATCATTCCTCGTGGTTAGAAACAGATATTTGAGTCAGGTAAAAGTTTGTATCAACAAACACATGGAATGGTTAGAGGTGGTGGATGGGGTGTCTGAGGAAGGAGAGCGTGACTAAATCACATCACAGCATTTTAAAAATTACACTTGAGATGTAGATTTAACCAAGAGCCTAAACTTTTAACTGACATGTGAAGATTGCCTCAATAATAGTCTTGCTTCTTCTACAAACCACGTTAGTGAATCACTGGAAAGATATTTTCATGTCAAGAAATGTACTGAGGGAATATGAGGGCAAACTGCCTACCTTCATTTATGCCAAAGATACCAAATGTTAAAAATGCAAATAGACACACTCTTTTCCTTGCATGCCTAACACTATGCAAATGTAAACTTAGGAAAAGGCCCAATATAATTTGCAGCAGAGAAGTAAATAAGCAAGCACACTCTCTTGACATATTTTGCGGTTCAGTAATACAAGTCTTTTTGTTTACAAAGGAATTTTAAAGTGTTGGTCTTCATGTTTATGCTCTGCTGCAAGATTCTGAGTAGGAGGCTTTTTTTTTTGATCTGGTGTGTTTTTACACAAAACTCACATGAGATTACTGATCTAAAATAAATGTAAATATTTGTGAGATCCTGCATGTGTGGGTAATCTTTCATTATGTAAAGAGCAGCATTGCTGGCTAATGTTTAATACACACTGAAAGAGATAAAGATAATGCAGAAATTAAATTTAATAAATGATGTCATTAGAGCATGTTGAATTGTAATGAATATTCACTGTTTTTCTGGTTGATTTTACTATTTTCTAAATCATATTATTTCAGAAGGCTATTGCTTTGACTATTCAAAATATCTTCCTTAGAACATACAATGCTTACATAAAAAGTGTGTATACCAAAATAGTACAGATTTCATTATATATGCATAAACCCATGGAAGTGTACAGGAAATAAAAATGTTCTAGAGACAGACATATTCAATTCAGAAGCAAAGCATTAGCACTTTTCTAAAATGCAGCATCTCAAAAGAACAAAGCCTGTCTTATATAATGTTACATATGTAATATATATTTTATATATTATTTATATCTCATAGTTGAATCATATATGAATAGCTGGCCAACATTTTTGTGACATTTCCCAAGGTCTCTGAAGAATATGAAAAATATTAGGAAAAATGCATGCAGGTAAGAAAGAAAGTCTGTATTTGGGGCACATATTTGGCAGGGGCCAGAGTGCCTCCGTCTCACTCCTCTCAACAAGTCTTCCACACAGTTCTCAGAGTTCTTTTTCTAACATGAAAATGCAATTTGTCATTGTCCTTTCCATTTTTTTTCAATGTATCTTTCTTTTCTACAGAATAAGACAGACTTCCTTCTTTATAATATCAAGGTCTAGTTCTGCCCACCCATCATATTCATTTCCTGTTTCCTCAGGAGTTGGTGTTTGTTTGGTTTCTTTTATTATGTCTCTGTCTTTTCCATTTCTGCTCATAACCTATTTTGGAGGTTATATCTGTATATGAGTTTGCAATAATTTAGTTCATTTTATGCACTAGAAGGATGTTGGCACTGCCTCTGCCTTACCCCAGAGATAGGCATGTGAGATCAAACTCAGTAAGTCAGAGTACCCTCTACTTTTGGGAAGTGTAATTAGTTCAGAAAAGAGAAGATGACCCAAAATGAGCCGATCCACGTCTTACCTGGAACTTTTACTGTAGCGTTAGGAGAATAGCAATGACAATAACAATAGCAACAAAAATTCTCATCCTCTAGCTAAAGTGATGGATAGGGATATTCAGCTTTAGCTACTGTCTTTGTCAATTCACTGAGAATGAAGCCAACACAGAAGAAAGAAGAGACAAAGGATGGAAACGGGAGTCTAGATGATGTGATTTAAATCCCTAGATATGGCTAGGTCAGGAAGTACATTCTCAGTTCCCCCTAAATTCAGTTGAGGCAAGTTTCCTTAATAATACATCATTAGTCATTACTAATAGTTCTCCCATCTACATCTCAAACATTAATATTCTACAGTATTGAACCTCTTATACTTTACCAAACAACTTATGTCATTTCATACTTCCCTGGTTTGGCACAAGTCCCTTCATCTAGAACCCTCTCCCATTGCCTCTCAGCTTAGTTAACCACTTCTCATCATTTCAGTCCCAACTGAAATGTTTTCTCCACTGTCAGGATTTCTCTGACCCCATCATCAGTTTAGTTCATCTTTCTCCTATTCTCCTGCATACATGGTATAATTAGTGTCTAGTTAAAATATTCTTGTGCCTGGATGTTTTCATAGTAATTTCTACGTGAGTTGAGCAAAAGCTGTGAATGTTAAAACAAACCCTGACACTGTCTGATACTTTGTAAATTTTATGTATATACTGGATAAAGAAATGTATTGTCTAAGTTTTGGAGGCCAGAAATCTGAAATCAAGATGTCAGCAGAGCTATGCTTCTTCTGAAACCTGTAGGGAGAATTCTTTCTTCTTCCTAACTTCTGGTGGTTTTCCAGCAATCTTGGATGATCCTTGGCTTGTAACTGCAGTACTTCAGTCTCTGCCTCAATTGTCACTTGGTCTTTTCCCGTGTCTTCCTATGGCCGTCTTCCTCTCTTATAAGGACACCAGTCATATTAAGTAAAGGCCCACCTTACCTAATGACCTGATCTTAAGTTAACTGTGTAAAAACTGTATTTCCAAATAAAGTCACATTACAGGTATCTTCAGGAGGAGACACATTTCATCCGATGATTATGGCTTTCTTAAGTGCATACAAGAATAATATAAATCTATGTTAACAGGCATACAACATATGAAGGTGTAATACGTGATAATAACAACATAAAGGGGGAGGGATATACAGCTGTACAGGGGCAGAAATGTTGCAAATTATAGAAGCTAAGTTGCTATTTATTCAAACTAGTTTGTTACAAATTTGATATTAATTGTAACTCCCAGCATAACCATTAAGAAAAATAACTAAAAACAAACAAAAAAAATAGGAAAGGAAATGAGAAGGGGATCAAAATATTACACTAAAAAATCAAGTAAATACAAAAGAAGAAAATAATGGAGAAAATGAGGAACAAAACGGTGAAAGAAGTATAGAAAACAAATAGTGAAGTGACAGTAGGAGGTTCTTCATTATTAGTAATTGCATTAAATATAAATGGATTAAACTCTCCAATTTAAAAGCAGAGATTGGCAAAATGGATGAAAAAATTATCCAAATATATGAGACTCACTTTGTATCCAGAAACACAAATCAATTGAAAGTGATAGGATGGGAAAAGATATACCATTCAATTAGTAACCAATAGAGAGCTGGGTTGGCTCTATTAATATCATATAAAAGGACTTTAAACCAAAAATTGTTACAGGAGACAATGAAGGATATTATACATCAATAAAAGTGTCAGTTCATCAAGAAGGTATAACAATTGTAAACACGTGTGCATCAAACAACAGAGACCAAAAGTATATGAAGCAAACATTGAGAGAATTGAAGAGACAAATGATAATTCAATATTGAAGTATCCAACTATTATTATTTTTCAACAATGAATTATCCTCCTTTCAAAGATGAATAGAACAACTAGACAAAAGAATAACAAGGAACTAGAGGACTTGGCCACACCATAAATCAACTAGACCTAACAGATATAAGAACACTTCCTAACAACAGCAAAATACACATTTTCCTCAAGTTCATATGGAACATGTTCTAAGATAAGTCATGTCTTAGGATGCAAAACAAATCTCAATAAATGTAAAAATATTGAAATCACACAAAGTGTATTCCTCAGCCACAATTAAATGAAGTTAGAAATCAGTAACATAAGGAAATATGGAAATTTCACAAGTATGTGGAAATTAATCAATCAGTAGGGGTCTCAGAAATGTGTGGAAGAAAAAATACGAGAAGATTGTTTGATTTTCCAGGGAGATTATGAGTACTGTAACCAGGATGTGGAAGGACAGTAAAGCAGGTAGAATGGCAGGCAGCCTACATTCTGGGTTCTGGAGGGATGTAGAGATTTAAGGATCTGAATCATCCGAGGGTTCTTTTGTTTGTATCTTTGTTTAATTTTTATAGACACACATGTTTGATTTTGCAATTGGAAAGTGTCCTGATGGAAATTTTTTTGGATGAAGATAGTTCTAGAAAAATTTGTGGTTAGTTTAGTTGATTTCTCATTTCCCATCCAACCCTCAGATTTGCTAGCAGGAGCCATGGAAAAAAGAGAGGTAGTATAAAACCCAAAACACGAAAGAGTTTGACATTCTGTACCTCATGTAAAATCTGTTTATAAAACCTTTGAAAGAAGTTGAGTTTCTAGTTCTTCTTTCAGAATTAGGGCAACATAACTAAAAAGCAATCATGATGTGTGTTATGATTGACAGTCACAGTGTGGCTATATTTTGCCATCCATGCTACCACATTGATCAATCATATGTCAAAGTGAACATTGCCACAAATATTGTTCTGTCTGTACTTAGTTTCCTTTAAAGAGTGCTCACCAATTAAGCAAAGCCTTAGGTGAAAAATATATCATCTGGAGAAAGGAGTAGAGTAAGTCCCCTACATACAAACAAGTTCCCTTCTGAGAGCGCATTCGTTAAGTCCAATTTGTTCATAAGTCCAACAAAGTTAGCCTAGGTACCCAACTAACACAATCGGCGATATAGTACTGTACTGTAATAGGTTTATAATACTTTTCAAACAAATAATACATAAAAAACAAACAAAAAATAAAACATTTTTAATCTTACAGTACAGTACCCTGAAAAGTACTGTAGTACAGTACAACAGCTGGCATACAGGGGCTGGCATTGAGTGAACAGGCAAGAAGAGTTACTGACTGGAGGAGGGAGAGGCGGTTGGAGATGGTAGAGCTGAAGGATCCTCAGCAATAGGAGACAGAAAGCAAGCTGCAATTTCACTCATGCCTGACATTGATGGAACACACGTTCGCATCTTTGAAAGTTCACCATTTGAAGGTTCGTATGTAAGGGACTTACTGTAGTTTGAAAATTTAGAAAGAAAAGTGTCTATTTGTTACAAGGCAAGACACCAATAAGATACAATACAAATGAAAAACAATAACTTCCATTTCTACTGCTTAGGTAAATTTTAGAGTACTGCCAGATCGCTTTTGATAGTGTACTAGCAGATTAAACATGAGAGTAAATGTGGCCAGTTATAGTCTTCTCTTCAGCACACAGTTATCTATGAATAAAATATACACATATGCACCTTGAGATGAAGGATCTCTTCCCCTATATCCAGACCTTCAGCTCTTTGAAAAATGAGACAAATAAAACAGGTTTTTAAAACAATGTCTTACCATGAATGAAGATTATTCTCTTACTAGCTGCTTTAAATCTGTTAACTCTATTATGTAACATTCAGCTAAAAATGGGAGACATAATTTCATGAAAAACTAGCTAATATTGTAGCTTTGTAATATTTAGAGGACTAACACCAAGCAAAATCCTAAGTCTATTTTAAAATATGTGAAACTAGATTTTGCACCTAGTCATCAGTTCCACAGTACCCCACTGACTGGAAGAAAAAGATGTACCATTACTTAAAATTGTCAGGTAAAATTCAGAAACATTAATTATTAAAAGCATTCTTCATCGCTTATGGCCATAAATATAAAATATGCAATACTAACAATTCCTGATGCATCTAATGCTACTTATGTAAAAGAAGCAAAAAAATCTGCTTTTTAGCTAGTATTAAAGCAGTTGACATTAGAATAAATCTAAAGGACAATTTAAATTAGGAGTATGAGGTTTGATTAGCAAATTAAGGTAAATCCATCCTTAATGCACACATGTGGATGGCTAGCTTATATCTTATAAGATATTCCTCTTGTAAGAGATACTTCTCTCTTTTTCTAAAGGTTGGCTATTTACTGGCAAGTGAACTCAGAGGGCCAGATGGCCACAGCCATACCAGATCATTAGACAGTTCCTGTTAAGATTTTGGACAACAATTAACAGAAGCCCAGCAGGAGTTCCCCACTGTTGACCCCTAAAGGGTGGCTAATCAGCATATGTGTTTATTTATACCAGCAGGCCCTTTTAATTAACAACTCTGAGGTGTGTACTTTTTGGAATTTAGTACAGTGTATTAGGAAAAAGTTCTGACAAGGCCCAGTTAAAAAGTATAATTCATATTAAAATCAAAGGGAGGGCTTCCGTGGTGGTGCAGTGGTTAAGAATCCGCCTGCCAATGCAGGGGACACGGGTTCCAGCCCTGGTCAGGGAAGATCCCACATGCCACAGAGCAACTAAGCCCACCTGCCACAACTACTGAAGCCCACGTGCCTACAGCCCGTGCTCCACAACAAGAGAAGCCATGACAATGAGAAGCCTGCACACCGCAAGGAAGAGTAGCCCCTGCTCGCCACAACTAGAGAAAGCCCAAGCGCAGCAATGAAGACCCACTGCAGCCAAAAATAAAATAAATAAATAAAATAAATTTAAAAAACAAAGAGTAATCACATATAAATAAATAAATAAAATCAAAGGGAGAAGACAACAAAATGTCAAGAGGTCTAGTCACGGTACAGATGGGCCAAATATTTATAGGATCCCAACAAAAAAGTCTTTTAGCTGGTTCCAAGGGTTGCTCCTGTTTTTATTCTCTCATCCCAGTCTTGACAAGTTTATATCACCTAAGATCATAGTACTGCCCTGACACTTGGAAGGTTACTGCAGGTAATGAATGTGTATCCCCCTCCATGCTCCTTGCAATTAGATTCCTTATCAACATCGATCCAGGTATGATCATAGGTATCAAGTGGACCTCATCATATATGCACAGCATACTCAAGGCAGTGGAATGCTGAGGATATGACAGGAATATTACTTCTTTATCCAAAAGATGGACTTAGTGTAATTAACGCATTTTTCATGATTGGGAAAAGTATACATATTCAATATTGAAAGATTATGTAATTTTTCTTTCATGGTCTTAACCTAATGTTTGATCTTTAAGCATGTGAGATATGGTTGAAAACTGATACATGAAGAAGTAAAAACACCATCTTCAACAGCAAATTGACTCCTGTGTGAGTCATTGAATTGTGATTGTCATAAGCAAGGTGGCCCCATGCCAAGAACTCCATCAGTCTTGACCACATGAGTTTCTGAAAAGCATTGGACTTACTTTCAAGGTCTCCAGAGGTAAAAATAACCAGTAATATTAATGATACAAACACAGTAATAGAAGCCAATGTTCTAATTATTCACTTTAATTTATTTTGGAATATTTGCTTAATTTTATCCTCAATAAAGTAATTTTATTCTGAAAGTACCTCTGAAAATCATATTGGTATCTGATCTTTACTCCATATATCAATCTTTGAGCTTTGAACATGCATCTCATTTCCATATTTTTCAAATTTACTTGGTATCTAATATTTCATTTCATTTTGGCAGTACCTGTGGGAAATGGTCAAAGCAGATATTATTGTCCTTATAGGTGAGAAAGAAAGAGTGAGTCCTACAAGCCTCACAGCATATTAAGGGATTTCAACCCAGGATCCTGATTCTGTGAGGAATGTTTTCCTCACAGGAGAAGGTGTTGTCTCCTGAGCCTCTGTAGCAAACTGCAGAGCGTCCCAAACATCCAGGATACTTACAGTTTTACTTGAGGTACTAATCATTTCCACATTCCTAAATCATGAAGAAGTTATGTACAATGACTTTTTTAATGTTTTAATAATATTGTTAAGATCCCAAAGACATTCTACAGCTCTTCATTGTTACTATGCGAGATAAGTTTTGCAAGATCCAGCTGAGATATGAGATAGATAACATTCCAGTATTGTAATTCAAATGTGCATTTTCAAACTGAAGAAGAACCTTACGTGGCTGGCTTTGCTTTGAGATTAAATAACAGTTAATGAATGAATAACAGAAATGAACAGTTAATGAATTGAGATTAAATAACAGTTAATGGATTAAAACAATAGATGACTGTTTCACATTTGATAACTGGGACCCCAACATTTTTACCACAATAATAGTAAATTTAACTTGATATTATATTTGGGGGAAGATGATAATTTAATGAACCATTAATATAAAATAAAGTAGTATTGAAAAATTTGAATGCTAAAAGGTATAATTTTTGATGAATTTATTTCATACTGAATTTCTGTAAAAATAAAACAATTTAAAATCTTCTCCTTTCTAGTGACCTCACCAAATCACTAAGTAAGCTGTAATTACATGAATCATTTATAAAATGCATCAGTTGAGAAAGAGTATAAGTGATGGGAAGAGAGCAGGTATGCACCATAATGGTGTGTGATACCTAAAAGAAAAGACATGGTTACTTGGGGTGTTACTGTGACTGATTTTATATTTAGATTTTAAATTGCATTTGAGCAAGTCACTATTTTTACGTAAAATGGAATGAATACTAAGACAATGCCAAGATGTTCTGAACAGAAACACCCTGTTAACACACCTGCTATATATACCTTAACATTCTGCAGAGACTGAACTGTATGTATTATTATATTTAAAAGGAATAGACTTGAAGAATGACACCATAATATATCTATGGCAACTATGTCACACATCACAGTAGACAACTTGAAAGTCATATGAGATTCATTAAAACCATACTTGTATCAAAGAATGATGATAAGACTTCATCTTTTAATCTGTGATTACATTTTAAATCCATTGCCTTTCATTTTTGTCGATTGATTAATAACGTTTGCTTGGATAATGAAGCATTAAATCCTAGCCAAACACTAAACTAATAAAGTGAGAATACTATTTTATGAATTATAGTACACCAATTTATACCATAGAATCAGAGGCTTCAAATAATGTTAGAAATTTTAGCAGTAATCTAATCAAAGTTGTTTAACATCTCTGGGACTTCCCGTTCTTCATTTTAATTTGGTAACTTAAACAAAAACCTACAACTAATTTTGGTAGAGCAAAAGTTGGAATCCAGGTCAAATGACCTGTTCAATATATTTTCAACCACTATACAGTATGCCCTAAATATTGGGTGACCCATTAATTTGCTTGGGGCCTAGGAGTTAGGTAAGTCAAATAGTGCCATTTTACATTATAAACTTAATGGGAATATAATCCCTTTGCTAGTGATGGGATACTTGAGATGATCTTATAAAGAAAGTATCTAGTCAAACACTCTCAATACATAAAGACAATATATATTTTTGAAAGACAAAATTTTGCTAAAATATAATTTTAAGTGGAAGTAAAACTTTGCCAAATAGATTCTGAACTTACTGTTCTTAATAATACTCAATTATGGATTTGAAATTAAATATATTTATTCAGAAATGGACATGTTCTTTTCAGAATGTAACTTTTCCAATGTTTTTTATTTCTTACTACCACATGTGTTAGAACTTTTAAACACAAATACTGTCGTGGGCAAAGTTAAATGGAAACATGGAAATTAGGAAAATACTTTAATGCAGACTTCTTGCAATTCACCTTCCATAGTCAAAGAGAATTTGCTATACCAAAGTTAGTAATGATGGTGAGATGATGTAACTTCTTTAAATAGTACCATCAGGTATCAATTTTAAAGACCAGAGATGCACTGAACTTCAGTTGATCAAGTCTATTTTAAGGCCACATGAAGAATAAATAGAAGATAGGAAACTAACGTAATAGCGGCACAGACAAGCCTCAGTTAAACCGAATTTCTTCGGATGCAGTGCATGTATGACCATGATGGGGAAAAGATGTGTTTCGCCTCAGCAGAAGTTGTCTTCTGCTTCCAGCAATAATGCTCTGCCATAATATTGAGCCATAATATTATTCTGTTTGTTTTTGTTAGCTCTAGTCTTCTGGTCACCATCAAGTGTTTCCATTTCCTCCAAAGTAAAACTGTCTTTTGGGGATGAGCCTTTGATTGGATCAGTCAGTCTCCATCAAGTGTTGAATACCTTAGTGAATGCAGATTTTCTGGGGTAGCTTGTAGAGCGATGATTGGCTTGTGGCTGGTGTATGTGGGTAGTTGATTATCTTTCATCCAACTCTCTGTGGCCAGATTCGTATAAAACAAAGCCTAGTAACAGGAAGAGGATTTGCTTGCATTCAGTAGCTTTTGAAATAGAAGTGATGAAACTTTCAGGTACTGGTCTTAAATCACTAACACTGCAACCCACCAAGTGTTAGCTCTCATCATTGTCACCATAATTAAAATTTGATAATGATGATTACTACAGGTCATTTCAGTTCAGAGCCTGAAGCACTCTAATCCATAATAACATACTACTAATAAAAACACCCTTTAAGCAAACTTTATCCACTGGATTAAAGTACTGTTTATGAAATGGATGGTAATTCCTTTTGATTCATGCTTAAATCTGGGGCTCAGTTTACACTTTTCATTTTGTTTCCTTACTAATGAATGTGTTAGCCCGAAGGATGTACCTAGGTCTAAGAATGTATCACAGCCACACTTGCTTCCATTGTTAGAGTTGGCTTCTCTAGTCTTAAATTACAACTCACACTTTTTTCCTACATGAAGCTAGCAGAATTGCACAGGTGCTATGCACTGTGGGACAGTTTGACTGTCATATTTTTCATTTTTGTCTTGGTCAGAGAATGAATGGCACATTATCATCAGCCCTTCCACTGATTTTTAGCTGAGCATCTAGGCTTCATTGGTTGCCAGCATGACTATTAACTACAGCAGCACTCAAGTCGATATGGTTTAGGTATTTTGCTGATAACTGCTTTTTGAGTTTTAGCATTCCTTATGCTTAAAAGTCCTGCAGAAAAGATACTCACCATCACTAATCATTAGAGAAATGCAAATCAAAACCACAATGAGGTATCACCTCACACCAGTCAGAATGGCCATCATCAAAAAATCTAGAAACAGTAAATGCTGGAGAGGGTGTGGAGAAAAGGGAACCCTCTTGCACTGTTGGTAGGAATGTAAATTGATACAGCCACTGTGGAGAACAGTATGGAGGTTCCTTAAAAAACTACAAATAGAACTACCATACGACCCAGCAATCCCACTACTGGGCATATACCCTGAGAAAACCATAATTCAAAAAGAGTCATGTACCACAATGTTCATTGCAGCACTATTTACAATAGCCAGGACATGGAAGCAACCTTAATGTCCATCGACAGATGAATGGATATAAAAGATGTGGTACATATATACAATGGAATATTACTCAGCCATAAAAAGGAATGAAATTGAGTTGTTTGTAGTGAGGTGCATGGACCTAGAGTCTGTCCTACAGAGTGAAGTAAGTCAGAAAGGGAAAAACAAATACCGTATGCTAACGCACATATATGGAATCTAAAAAAATGGTACTGATGAACCTAGTGGCAGGGCAGGAATAAAGATGCAGACATAGAGAATGGACTTGAGGACACGGGGAGGAGGAAGGGTAAGCTGGGACGAAGTGAGAGAGTAGCATGGACATATATACACTACCAAATGTAAAATGGATGGCTAGTGGGAAGCAGCTGCATAGCACAGGGAGATCAGCTTGATGCTTTGTGATGACCTAGAGGGGTGGGATAGGGAGGATGGGAGGGAGATGCAAGAGGGAGGGGATATGGGGATATATGTGTGCATATAGCTGATTCACTTTGTTGTACAACAGAAACTAACACAACATTGTAAAGTAATTATACTCCAATAAAGATACTAAAAAACAAAAAAAGAAACAGTCCCGCAAAAATAACGTAAAACACATGGTTTTCTACTAGAATTTTGTTGGAAAAAAATGTGCTATAAATATAGGCAAAATATAAAGTAGAAAACTGAAGTAATTATTTAGATAGTATAGGCAAAGAAATGCTGTATCCAAATGATTGAAATACGACTTATAAGTAGATTTTAAACTATTCAAAACATTCATTTTTATTTTATTAACAGCTCATGGAATATTTCATTGTTTTCTTCATTACATGATGGTTAAATGTTACCCAAACTAAATCTGCTAGTGACATCAGTAAAGCTGGTTTTATTTTATAAGGGACTTTACTCAGAAAGAATTGAAAACAATATGTAATCATTGAAATGTACACTAAATTATGCTAGTGTGTAAACGTGCATATTACATGTTACCTTAGTAAAGTCCAGCCATGTTTTAAAATCAGGAAAAAATAAAATGAAAATTTCTATAATTAACTCATATGATCAAGTTAGAGGTTTTAATCAATATTAAAAATCTTCAATTTGGAATTTAAGGCATTATCATTGCTGAAAGTAGGAAGTATTTTAGATGTATTATGTGTAGATTAATATTAATAAAATCACTGAAGAATAAGTCAGTTATGGGTTAAATTGTGTCCTCACCAAAATATGTTGAAGTCTTAACCTCCGCTACTTCAGAATGTGTCCTTATTTGGAAATAGGGTCTTGCAGATGTAATTAATTGCAGTAAGATGAGGTCATACTGGAGTAGAGGGGGTCCCTCATCCAGTATGGCTGTGTTCTTATAAGAAGCTGGCCATGTGGAGATGAAGGATTGGAGAGATGCATCTACAAGCCAGGGAATAGGAAAGATTGCCCACAAACCACCAGAAGTTAGGAAGAGATAAGAAAGGCTTATCCTCTATAGGTTTCAGAGGAAACCTGGCCCTGCTGACCCCTTGATTTTGGACATCTAGCCACTGGAATTGTTAGACAATACGTTTCTGTTGTGCTGAGCCATCCAGTTTGTGGTACTTGTTACAGGAAACCAATGCAAGTTCCTTCAGAAATGATTAGTAACTCGTATCAAATCGAAGACATTGTGTGGTATTTGGAGGAGGTGCATCTAGAATGGTATCGATGGGTCTAAGTATTTTCTTCCGTCTCGGCTGCATATTGCTGATGATTTAACACTTCTTATTAATGTCCTGTTACATGTAAGATAAAGTCATATTGACAGCAATGTAAAAAAGCCTTTGGGGTTCATGTTGAGAGACCAAATTACAGGCCCCTCCCTAATAAGTCTTTTGAAAAGAATGTCTTCTTGAACCTTGTTTCGGTCCATCAGTGAGGCTCACCACTTAGAAGAGAAGCCAGTCTTGAAAATAAGCACATTATTATTGACAGTGAAAAGAACAAAAACAAAACAGAGGTAAGAGAGCAGTGACCTGTGTTGGAAAAGGCAGGACAACTTACTGAAAAAGATGACTTCTTAGCTAGGCTTTAAGAATGAATACTATTATTCCATGAACAAGGGCCCTCCAGGGGAAAAAAAAACATTGGGAGAAAAATACGGAGGCCTCGGTATTCATCCAGTTGACAATACTTCAGTCACTCTCTGCACCACTCAAGATTTCAGTCCACGTTCCAGCTTTATTTCCAGCTTTCACACTTTGTAACATCAAACAAGTTGTAAGTGCATATAAACTAGCGTCATTTATTAAATCAGTGTTTCTCAAATACAAGCGTCTGCAAAAATGAAAAGGAATTGCAAACATTAGGGCCCTTAGGCTGGTCGGTAGCAGTATAACAGATCCTTCTTTAAGATCAGCCAGATGCATAACACGCCCCTTTCCTAAACCTCCCTTCCCTGTGTCCCCAGCCTCACCATCTCATCAGCATCTTCCCTGTAGTGAGACAGCGCTAGTCAATCACAAGTCACTTTCCTGCTGACGAGGGTGCAGCTAAGAGTACTGATCTCGGCACTGAGGCAGCCGCTGTCAGTTAATCAGGGGTGCCGTGTGAGTGTGTGTGTGTTAGTATAAAGGGGATGCAGAGGTCTCACAACTGTAGGTTCCTTCAGAAGGGGTGAAAGATGGATGGTTAAGGATTTCAATGATGAGAAAAGATAGAAAAAGAGAGAAAGAGGGAATTCCCCGGTGGTCCAGTGGTTAGGACTCTGCGCTTTCACTGCCGAGGGCCCGCGTTCAGTCTCTGGTCAAAGAATTAAGAACCCTGAAAGCTTCGCAGCGCAGCCAAAAAAAAAGAAAAAGAAAAAGCATTTATATGAAGCTGAAAGAAAATACATTTTTAGTTCCTAGAAAATACATGCTGTCCAGAAAATGTTTTACGCATTTACAGAAAGCTTTTGATAGACTTCACATAATCCTACAGCAGCTAAACCAGCATGAGCAGATGACACCAGCTTGCTCTCACAAGTGTGTTTAATACAGCATAATTTATGGTTTTCAGTTCCAAAATAAGTACCATTTATCCATCTGGCACCTCTTCCTCCTTCGTCTCCTCTATCACAGTGGCACCTGTGAGTGGAGTAGCCTCCGGGCGTGAGCCCTCTGGACAGCTGTTCTTCTCTCAGTTAGCAAAGATGCCCGTGGTGTGTCTGGCCCGTGAGAGCTCGCTGGCAAAACAGATGTAGTACTGGCTGGGTACCAGTCTGACCTTCTCTAAATCTTTTAATAAGAAACTGTTTACTCTAGGGGAATATCTGCAGAGAATTAAGTAAATTGAACAAAATGATTATTCTGAGTTGGAAGGTTCCATGGACTTTCAGCTGTTGTTTGAGTACAATCACGGAAAGGCACGCATTCTTATCCCTATTTATCTAGCTCTAAGTATACAAAGAGAAAACATTTCAACATATGAGGGCAATTAAAGTACAACTAATATGGTAAAGTGCCACCTTTTTTCAGATATTGTTTTCTGCACACAGTATCGGCGACCTAATTTCCTGGGCCCAGTGCAAAATATAAAGGGGGGGCCCCTCGCTAAAAGTTATTAAGAACATCAAGATGGCAACAGCAGAGCATTAAGGCAAGTGTGGGCCCTTCTGAGGTGGGCTTGTGTGACTGCATAGGTCTTGTGCCCTTGAAGCCAGCTCTGTCTTCATGGTTTGACTCACCATATCCTATGTTTATTTTATCGCTACTGGACCTAGTATTTTTGTTTACCAATGATCCTTTCTCTTTTTTACTGTATGATGGATGAGCTCGTTTTCCCTTTATTCATAGTCTTACTTGAAAGTGAGAAAACAAATGTCAAATACAGTTTTTAATTTATTTACTATTGACAAATTATCAGTTTCTTCCTAGGCAGAAAAGACATCTAAAATAAGTTTAGAATTCCATGGATTAAAAAAAAAAAGAGGACATAAAAGGCTTGAAAATTAATTATAAACATTTTAGACATATTTAATATATAATAATATATTAAGCAGGAATTCAGAAATGACTTTAAATGACATATTCTTTCATGTTATTTTTCACTTATTTACCATTCTGATATCATCAGCATTGCTGAACAGAGAAACACTATCCCCAGTTAAAAAAGTATTAAAAACAAAGGATGTAAAATTTCACAAACCAAATGTATTCCAATATATCAGTTTTGTGCTGACTGATAATGCAGATATGGACTCTCCTTTACTATTTCATCCTAAAAATCCAATTGCATGCAAACCTATTGATTTTGATTTCTTTATTGAGAGAAAACAATTAATATCCAAATTACTTAAGCTGGCATGCATATGTTATTTTTCTTGCCAACTTTTTAAAGATATTTTATTAATATATATCACAAAATTCACCCACTTGAGGTATACAATTCATTGATTTTAGTAACTTTAGTACGTGGTGCAACCATCATCAAAAATCAGTTTTAGAATGCTTTCATCCTTCTAATAACATCCCTCATACCCCTTTACAGCAAATCCGCATTCCCACCCTGAGCCCCAGGCAACCTGTAATCTAATATTTTCTGTCTACAAATTTACCTTTTCTGCACGTTTCATGTAAATGAAATCGTACAATATATATTCTCTTTTATATGGTTTCTTTTACTTAGCATAATGTTTTTGAGGTTCATCCATGCAGTAGCCTATGTCAATAATTTGTTTTTTTATTGGTGAATATTATTCTAGTGTATAAGTGTATCACATTTTGTCTATCCATTCCCAGCTGATGAACATTTCTTTCTCGTTTGAGCTATTAAAAATAATACTGCTATGAGCATGTAAGTCTTTTTTTTTAAAAAAATTTTTTAATTGAATTATAGTTGATTTACAATGTTGTGTTAGTTTCTGGCATACAACAAAGTGATTCAGTTTTATATACATACATATATATACATTCTTTCATATTCTTTTCCATTATAGGTTATTATAAGATATTGAATATATTATCCTGTGCTCTACAGTAGGACCTTGTTGTTTACCTATTTTATATATAGTAGTTTGTATCTGTTAATCCCAAACTCCTAATTTATCCCTCCCCACCCCCATTCCCCTTTGGTAACCATAGTTTGTTTTCTATGTCTGTGAATCTATTTCTGATTTGTAAATAAGTTCATTTGTATCATATTTTAGATTCCACATATAAGTGATGTCATATATTTGTCCTCTGTCTGACTTACTTCATTTACTTTAGTAAACTCTAGGTCCACCCATGCTGCTGCAAATGGCATTATTTCATTCTTTTTATGGCTGAGTAGTATTCCATTGTATTTATATATACCACATCCTCTTTATCCATTCATCTGTCAATGGATATTTAGGTTGCTTCCATGTCTTGGCTATTGTAAATAGTGCTACTATAAATACTGGAGTGCATGTATCTTTTCTAATTAGAGTTTTCTCTGGATATATGCCTGGGAGTAAGATTGTTGGATCATATGGTAACTCTTATTTTTAGTTTTTTAAGGAACATCCGTACTGTTTTCCATAGTGGCTGCACCAATTTACATTCCCACCAACAGTGTAGGAGGGTTCCCTCCACACCCTCTCTAGCATTTGTTATTTGTAGACTTTTTAATGATGGCCATTCTGGCTGGTGTGAGATGATACTTCATTGTATTGTTTTGATGTGCATTTCTCTGATAATTAGTGATGTTGAGCATCTTTTCATGTACCTATTGGCCATCTGTATTCTTATTTGGAGAATGTCTATTTAGGTCTTCTGCCCATTTTTTGATTGGGTTGTTTGGGTGGTTTTTTGTTGTTATTGAGTTGTATGAGCTGTTTGTATATTTTGGCAATTAAGTCCTTGTCAATCTTATCATTCGTTAATATTTTCTCCCAATCCATAGGTTGTCTTTTCATTTTGCTTATGGTTTCCTTTGCTGTGCAAAATCTTATAAGTTTGATTAGGTCCCATTTGTTTATTTTTGCTTTTATTTCTAATGCCATGGGAGACTGATCTAAGAAAATATTGCTACGATTTATGTCAAAGAATGTTTTGCCTATGTTCTCTTCTAGGAGTTTTATGGTGTCCTGTCTTATATTAGTCTTAAGCCATTTTGAGTTTATGTTTGTGAATGGTGTGAAGGAGTGCTCTAACTTCATTGATTTACATGCAGCTGTCCAGCTTTCCCAACACCACTTGCTGAAGAGACTGTCTTTTCTCTATTGTATATTCTTACCTCCTTTGTTGAAGATTAATTGGCCATAGGTGTGTGGGCTTATTTTTGGGCTCTCTATTCTGTTCCATTATCTTTATGTCTGTGTTTGTGCCAATACCACGCTGTTTTGATTACTGTAGCTTTGTAGTATGTAAGTCTTATGTGGACATACATTTTTATTTTTATTGGGTAAATACCTAACAGTGGAATTGTTGGGTCATATGGTAGTTTTACATTTATCTTCTTGAAAAATTGCTAAAGAAATTTTCCAAAGTAACTTCACTATCTTACACTCCCACAGGAAATGCATGAGGGTGTTCATTTCTCCACATCTCCGTGAACATTTGTTTTTTGGCTGTCTTATTTAATATAGTCATTCTTACAATTTTGAAATTGTACAATATCACATTATGGTTTCAATTTGCATTTTCCTAATGATTAATGATGTTGAACATCTTTTCATGTGTTTACTAGCTGTTTGTATACCTTCTTCACCATGTCTGTTTATATCTTTTTTCCATTTTTTGATTAGATTGTTTATCTCTTTATTGAGTTGTAAGTGATCTTTGTAAATTCTGGCTGTAAGTCCTTTATCAGATAAATATTTTGCAAATATTCTCTCCCAATCTATTGCTTGTCTTCTCATTTTCTTAATGGTGATTTTCTTTAATGAATTTATTTTTCAGAGCAGTTTTAGGTTCACAGCAAAATTGAGAAGAAGGTACAAAGATTTCCCATCTACCCTCTGCCCCCACATGCCTAGCCTCCCCCATTTTCAACATTTCCCACCAGAGTAGTACATATGTTACAATTGATAGACCTATATTGACACATTATAATCACCAAAAGCCCATAGTTTACATCAGAATTCACTCTTGGCGTTGTACGTTATATGGGTTTGAACAAATATATATTTGGTATAATGACATGTATCCACCATTATAGCATCATGCAGAGTATTTTCAGTGTCCTAAAAATCCTCTGTGGTCTGCCTATTTATCCCTCCCTTCCCTGTAACCCCCCTGACAACCACTGATTTTTTTACGGCCTTCATAGTTTTGCCTTTTCCAGAATGGCATATAGTTGGAATCATACAGTATGTGGCCTTTTCACACTGGCTTCTTTCACTTAGTAATATGCATTTAAGCTTCCTTCATGTCTTTTCATGGCTTGATAACTCTTTTTTTTTTTTGCTGAATAATATTCCATTGTCTGGATGTACCACAGTTATTTTTTTTTTAATTTTTAATTTATTATTTATTTGTTATTTTTATTTTTGGCTGTGTTGGGTCTTCGTTTCTGTGTGAGGGCTTTCTCCAGTTGCGGCGAGTGGAGGCCACTCTTCATCGCGGTGCGCGGGCCTCTCACTATCGCGGCCTCTCTTGTTGCGGAGCAGAGGCTCCAGATGCTCAGGCTCAGTAGTTGTGGCTCACGGGCCCAGTTGCTCCGCGGCATGTGGAATCTTCCCAGACCAGGGCTCGAACCCGTGTCCCCTGCATTGGCAGGCAGATTCTCAACCACTGCGCCACCAGGGAAGCCCATACCACAGTTATTTATCCTTTCAACCACTGAAGCACATCTTGGTTGCTACCAAATTTTGAAAATTATGAATAAAGCTAATATAAACATTCCTGTGCAAGTTTTTATGTGGGCATAAGTTTTCAGATCCTTTGGGTAAATCAAGGAGCATGATTGTGGGATCATATGATAAAAATGTGTTTAGTTTTGTAAGAAACCACCAAACTGTCTTCCATAGTGTCTGCACCATTTTGCATTCCCACCAGCAACGAATGAGAATTAAGTTGCTCCACATCCTCTTCAGCATTTGGTATTGTCAGTGTTCTGGATTTTGGTTGTTCTAATAGGTATATATTAATGGTGATTTTTGAAATGAAAATTTTAAATTTCAAACTTTGGTGAGTTCCAACTGGTTATATTTTATCGTATGGACTGTGTTTTTAGTGTCGTATCTAAGAAATATTTGCCTAACTCAAGGACTCAGTGATTTTCCTCTTTGTTTTCTACTGCAAATTTCATCATTTTAGTTACTTCATTTAGATCTATGATCCATTTGGAGTTAATTTTGTGGGTAGTGTGAGGTATAGGTCTAAGTTCACCTTTTTTGCATATGGATATCCCGTTGTCCCAGCACCATTTGTTGAACAGACAGTCCCTTCCCCAATGAATATTCTTGGTACCTTTGTCAAAAATAAATTGACTATAAATATAATTATTTCTTTCTGGATTCTCAATTCTTTAACATGCATCCCTATGTCTACCTTTACTATCTAGATAACTGGAGTCTTACACTAAGTTCTGAAATTGGTAAATGAAAGTCTTCCAACTTTATCTTTTTCCAAATTGTTTTGGCTATTTTGTATGTTTTATATCTTCATATAAATTATTGAGTTTGATTGTTAACTTCTGCAAAAAATAAAATAATAAAAAATTTTGATAGTGATTAAATTGAAACTACAGATCACTTTGAGGAGAATGCCGTCTGAACAGTATTGAGTCTTTAAATCTGTGCGCATGGAATGTATCTCCACTTATTTTTAAAAAGTATTCTTTTTTATGCTATTGTGAATGGAACTTTATTTTTAATTTCATTTTTGGATCGCTCATTGCTTATAAGCACATATTACTCTTGTTACAAGCCTGACAAAGGGGAACAAAAGGTCCTGGCTCCATTTAGGAGGAAAGGAGGAAAAAACTCAGAAAAATCACAAGTTAATACCCAAATGAATTCATGTGCCATACATGTATGGTTTTAAAATAAAACCCCCATATTTCTTTTTTCTTACTTTCTTGAGCAATAAATACTCATTGTAGAAAATGTGGTAATAACACGAGAGTCACTGGAAGCTGCAGCATCAGGGAGTTGAGTCACATCTGCATCACCCTTCGTTCTCTGCTTCCATCCGTCTGCATCTGCCTACACACATCAGCCAAGACGGTGCCATTCACTGATTTCCAGATTCCTTTCTTGCCATCCTTTCTACAAAGTATTTTCTTAACAAGTCAAAGAGCTTACTGTGAAGCACATGGGTTCTAGATTGAATCCAAGTTCACCATACACCAGTAGTGAGACACTGAGGAGCTTGCTTACCCTCTCAGTACTCACATTTCCTCCCTTGTGAACTGGGATGATAAAGCATCCTTACATTCCTTCCTTAGGTTCCCCTCCCTTCCCTCCCTCCCTCCTTCCCTTACTTTCTTCCTTCCTTCCTACTGGATTCCATCTCTTTAGTAAGCCCATATCAGACTCTCTGTGTGAAATAACTGCTCATGAACAGTGTAACTTTTCAGCACCTGTGATGCCAATCTTAAATAGTTTCCACCCTCTAGCTCTGATTTGGGGATAGCATCCAGGTACAGTTTGAGGCAGGCTGCCCTGGAGTGTTAGCTAAATGCACAACTTCCCAGCCTTTGTGACTTCAGCATCCTTCTCCCATGCTTCCTCTGGGTTCTTGGTCTTCACTTCCACTTTTGCATCTGTGTGCAATGTTTTATTTATTGCATCTTTATCCTGATTGATCTATAGATCTGGATTCCTCTAGTATTTTCATGCTAAAAGTCCAATCACACTCATGTTTTCATGAATTTAATAACTTCATGAAGACACAGGGAGACACGCGGAAAGCTTGCCTCATGGATCACAGGTCATCTGCAGTTTTGCTGCCTCATCTCTAATTGTCCTATCTAGGGAGCACCTACAGTATTGCCACATGTCAGCAATGCAGAGAAGGACCTCTGTTCCCCACCATCCCCAAGCAACACTCTTGTGGGGACAAGCTCTGCCTTCTCTAGCCCGTACAAAATTCTACAAAAATGACAGCAGGTACTTTAATAAGACAGAAAAAAAACAGGAAGGAAAGCACCTGTATCTCTGTTACCCAGAATTCAACATCATTATTAGAATATTGTAAGAACTTTCCTTTTCATGTGGTTTTTGAATTTTCAGATATAAAGTAATATGTGTGATGATTGAGACAAAGCACTTACTTTACTTTGGGGCTTTCATTGTTTTCATTCATCTCTAAGGTTCAGCCATTTCAGTAATCTACAGATATAAGAAATGTGTGTGCTTGTACTAATTACATTCAAACCTAAGATGAAAATGTCTCCATTTTGAAATCTGTATATTCATTTCTATTATTTAGTCCAAGTTAAATTCTGTAAACATGGGTAAAGATAATTTTATCATAGTATTTTGTGACCCTTATATATTAAATAAAAAATTTAGGCAATGTAATTTTAAAAGTTAACTCAAAAACTAAACTGTTGTAAAATTTTTGAATATCATAAATAATTTCCACTGAAGATTAAAAGAAGACCTATGAGGTACTTTAGAACATTGGTCCTTGTTTTTGAATTTGGAAAGAGTATTTAATGGGTTTACACCACGATTTCTCTTTTTCAACAGAAGAGTAATTGCTAGTTAATTCTCACAGGAAGTTTCATATGTTTAATGATTATAAATGATTTTAGAACCCAAATGACAATAATTCATCAAGGACAAAATGTCCTAACACCACTTAAAGTAAAAATGAGGGCCTAGTTCATTCAGAAGGCATAGAATTGTTAAATGTGAGGGTTTAAAGTAAATGTTCTTTAGTGACATAAATCTTGACTTTCAGTCCACAGAGACTGAAAGTGGACATTTATGCCATGGTTCTGCATAATAAACAGGAAGCAGAACTTAGTTAACAAAAAACTTCCTTACTGGTAATAAGCCACCATATTCTTCGCAAAATGTCTATCACGACCAGCCATTTGTGCTGAAACAAACAACCTAATTTTGCCATTTTTGGAGTGGCTTCCATTCTGTAGCTCATGAGTTAAGAAAGGTTATTAAGCTTGCTCATAAAACCCTTACACCTGCCTTTTTACATGTACTGGCTTTAACTGTCGACGTGCCTGACAGTGATTCAGAGGACAAAGTAGGTATTGTTACACTACTTAGTTCTCAAGAACAGCTATGTAGTCATTTTAAAAGAGATTGCTAGGGCTTCCCTGGTGGCGCAGTGGTTGAGAATCTGTCTGCCGGTGCAGGGGACACGGGTTCAAGCCCTGGTCTGGGAGGATCCCACATGCCGCGGAGCAACTGGGCCCGTGAGCCACAGCTACTGAGCCTGCGCGTCTGGAGCCTGTGCTCCGCAACAAGAGAGGCCGCGATGGTGAGAGGCCCGCGCACCACGATGAAGAGTGGCCCCCGCTTGCCGCAACTGGAGAAAGCCCTCGCACAGAAACGAGGACCCAACACAGCCATAAATAAATAAATAAATAAATAAATAATAAATAAATAAATAAATAAATAAATAAATAATAAATAAATAATATAATAAATAATAAATAAATAAATAATATAATAAATAAATAATAAATAAATAAATAAATAAATAAATAAAATAATAAAAAATAAAGGAATTCCTTTAAAAAAAAAAAAGATTGCTAGTACTGAAACTGAGGTCCATATGGTATGAAAATAGCTAAGGGATTGATGGTATTAACAGCACAAGTGGAGAAGAGAATATAAACGTCTTCTAAGTTATTGCAGCAATAAGAACAGACTGGCTATTGGACCATCTTCCCCATGTACAAGCAGTTCAATAAGCAATGTGTTGCAACTGAGGATATACCTGGCAAAACCAAAATTAGACCTGGTAGGGTACAGCTTAGAAACTTGAGTCTAGAACCTTAGGACTGCTGTCAACCATCCCTCCCTGCACCCCAGCCTAATGTAACACAGCAACGCTTTGTGCAAACATGACCTAAGATAACTTCCTTATTTCAACTTTCTGTGAAATCAAGGTACAGTTTCCAGTCCCTTCTGGCGCTACATCCTGTGGTTTTATGACAGGGGTGTGTAGGGTTACCAGTGCTGGCTTCACGGGCTTGTGCCCTGGGAAATGGCACAGGCCCTGCACTCAAAAGAGCCTCAGGCTTGGTGTAATGCTCTGCTGTTGTCATCTTCAAATTTCTAATAATTTTAGAGCAAGGGGCCCGGCATTTTTATTTTACACTGGGTCTTACAAATTTTGTAGCCAATCCTGGGTATGCTTTTTTTTCCTTTTTTTAATTTTTGGCTGTGTTGGGTCTTCGTTGCTGCGCGCAGGCTTTCTCTAGTTGGCGGCGAGCAGGGGCTACTCTTCGTTGGCGGTGCACGGGCTTCTCATTGCGGTGGCTTCTCTTGTTGCGGAGCACTGGCTCTAGGCACTCAGACTTCAGTAATTGTGGCGCGTGGGCTCAGTACTTGTGGCGCATGGGCTTAGTTGCTCCATGGCATGTGGGATCTTCCCGGACCAGGGATCGAACCTGTGTCCCCTGCATTGGCAGGCGGATTCTTAACCACTGCACCACCAAGGAAGTCCCTGGGTATGCTATTTTTATTGAAAGTTTTAGATCAAATTCTAAGACTCACCATGTGATCTGCAAAAATAATATTAACTTTTCTTAACCATAAGATAGATGAATGTGAACCTAATGCAACCAAAGGATTTTAATGAAGCATGGCTTAAGAGAGGTAGACAGCACTATTCTGGATTATATGAGAATGAAAGCTGCTAATCTATTTGAAGAAAAATTAAAAATATGAAAAATGTTGGTCCAAAAAGATATTTTCAGACCAATTTCTTTATAAATAGTAAACAAAAGTCCCAAACATTAGCCCATAGAATTCAGCAACATCTTAAAACAATAATAGAATTTGACTAAATTGGGGTAAATCTAAGAATGCAAGATTTTTTTAGAATTAAGAAATGTGTTAATATAATTCACCATATTCATAGATCTAAAGTGAAAAATGGAAGATCTACATTAATACTGGAATAGCATTTTAAGATTCGAAATCTGTTCTTGGTAAAAATATGTAATAATAAAACATAAGTAGTATTGTTTTAATACAATGAAAATAAAAGCAACAGTATCATATTTAATTGGGAACACTAAACACATGAGGAAAGGGCTAAATGTATGATATTTAACATTGTACACAGTATATTTAACATTGTTTGCTTACTACCCATGCAATCTGATGCTTTGTATTAAAGTAAAATGTTGAAGTTTTCTTCTATTTATTTTACTAAAATTGGGCTGTTTATATTTTCTATCATTTCTGCAGTCATTGTTGAAAGTTATAGTTTTCCAAAAAGTATTTATTTCACCCAGATTAAAACATATATTAGTAACAGATTAAGAAAGTTATTTTATTATTATTCTTTTAAATTATTTTGGTTTTTTCTTTTCCTTACCTTTTTACTTCCTTCATTCTTTTTCAAATTTTGGGCTTTAAATATTTTCTTATCTAAATTAGATAGAAACACATATATTTTGTATATTAATTTTTCAAAAACCCGGCTTTTGGATTTATTTATCACTCTCCTTAATCTCTATTTTCTAACTCATTAGATTTGTCTTTATGCATTCTTGTATTCTGATACCGTTTGCTTTATTTTATTGCTCTTTCTCTAATCATAGCAAATCAACATAGATCCTTTAACCCTGCCTTTGATGTGGAAAATGCTCTTTTTTTTTTTCCTGCTACTTTGCAAGGGCCTACTGAAGCAGCCTTAATTTAGTCTGTAAAAAAATTTTAATGCAGAATGTCTCACTGCTTTGCTTCATTGATGTTGTGCTGATTGAGTCTGTGGGGCAAGGAGCAGTGAAAACTACAATGTCTTCATAGCAAACATGAATGCCAGAGTATATGGGATAAACCCCATGAAAATTCAGAAGCCCACCAGCCCATGGAAATTTGAGTGTCCAGGGATTTGGAGTGTGTTTACCTACCTCTGCAAAGTGGAAGATAAGATGCGGCACATTGCACCTCCAATTACTAAAATGTGGCACATCGTATATGTGGGTCTTTTTTGTATTTGTAGTCAACATATAGCATATTTAGTCTGGTCTATTTGCTATGTATCCCATTAAGCTGCTATTTTGAATGAGGCGTAGAGCAAGAGAAGGCTTTGTATCAGGCCCAGGCTGGTGAAGCTTCTCTAATATTTGGGCCTTAGAATATCCAATGATAATTGAAGTGTTTATGACAAGTGAACTTGACTCTGGCAAGCTCAAACAGGATCATGCCAGCACAGATCTGTAAATGCTGGAGAAAAGTTATCTCCTATTGAACACATACCTTATGCTCCTTTAAAGGAACTGTATCTGGCTTCCTTCTGAGATCTACTAGATCTACTAGACAGTGAATGCATGTCTCAGACTTTACATAACCATTGCCCATCAGGAACTGATGAAAATCTGACCCCTACGCCATAAGGCTGGGTGTTCTCCACAGCAATCCACAACCGTGTAGAAATGATATTTAAGAGATCAGGCTTGAGCAGGTCTGAAAGGTCCAAATAAGTCTGCATGAGCTGGAGCTTGAATGCTGACCAGTGGCCTCACAGAAGTTTCATAAGAACAATTGACTGAGGAATAAAAACATAGAGCTCTGCAAAATCATGAGCACCTAGTGGGAAGTGAACTGTTGCATGGTTACAGCCTTCTCAGAACTCACTGTCTGCCTGGTGAAGGCAGACCTTCCCAGTGGGCAGAATTTCTAGCTGTCATATTCAGTTGTTCACTGTGTGTGGATGGAGAGATGCAAGGGTTATGGCCACATCATGAAATATCTGATTAGAGGTATTAGAGAAGAGAAAAAGAAAAAAGTGAAAAGTCACAGAAATTATAAACAAGATCCATCTTACTGTAAAAGAATTATAATTTAATATCTTGTGAATCACACACTTAAGTGTTTGTCCCATTTATATGCTAATCTGTGAAGAAATACTCTCTCTAAATTCTGTAAATGAACAGAATCTAATTTTTAAAGCTTTACTTTGGCAAAGGCTGTGCATCTAACTAATTTTATTTCAAACATTTAAAGAACAGACTGCTGTAGATATGTGGTAGTGATATTAAGGAGTTCAGTCTAGACTTAGAAAGACTTCTACGGTCTTAATTTAGGGGCCAGTGTAAGACAAATTGCTCAAAAGACTAAATTTCTATCTAAATGAAATCCCTTTCACAATAACGAAAACAACAAAGCTTAAGTTACTGCAAAGGGGACAGTAGTTGATCACGCACAAAACCTTTGGGAGAACTATTTTGGAAGTAGAGCCAGTGTTTGACATGCAGAGCTTACCCCAGATTCAGCTGTCCAGTACTGTACCGGGCAGGAAGTGAGCCCTGCAGGACTCTTTATCAGTGGGCTGCCAAGCCTGACTTCTTTCGTGTTAATATCACAACTACCGGCATTGATGCAATTAAGATATTGAACATTTCCATCAACACATGGATTCTTCATGCTGTTCTTTTATAACCACACCCAGTTCCCACTGACCCCCACCCCTTCATTACGCCATGACAACCACTAATCTTTTCTCAATTTCTATAATTCTGTCATTTCAAGAATGTTATATAAATGGAATGATGCAGTTTGTGGATTTTCTGGAATGTAATCCACTGTGATGCCAAAAGAAATTCCTTTGAAATCTTTCTTTTCTAATCTAAGAGCTGAACAATTGTGACTGTCAATAATAAATAGTCTGCCTTTAGTGTTCCCCACCCACCCAGGATTAAAAACCTTTATTGGATGAAATAATAGGAAGTCTGGGGTTTGCTTCAAAATTATCTGGGAGAGGGAGAAGAGGTGGAGTGGGGATAAAAGCAGAGAGACCATGAGATAGTTGTTGATGAGCACATGGGGTTTCCTCATGCTCATCTTTCTTCTTTTTGAAATAAATTAGAAATTTTCCATAATAATTGGTTATAAATAAAATAATACTTTTGAAATCCTACAAGTCCATGCTTTGAAATATGTGAAATTGAATTTCTTTTGAATTTAGTATAAAATGAATCACCTTTAGGCAATTCATTGACTAACAGAGTATGTGGCAGACTACTTAGTAAATGTCTATTGATAAAGATAAGGAACATTCTGAACAGCTGAAAACAACTGAACAAAAGTGAACTTTCATATACAAATTAGAAAAGTCCTTGAATATAAAACAGATAAGAAAAGAAAATGAGTTATAATTATGTAACTGAGCAGGACTCTATGGGGTCTTCCCGGGATAGACCCCTCCCCTATATTCTCGGCTGTAGCTCCTCTGTGAAGTACCCAGATAATAGTATCTGATGCACGCTTCCTGAGTTGTTTCACAGATGCTAAAAGCACCACAAAATGGAAGAAATTATCTACTTGATGATCCTGAGCATGTAACCCCCAAACCTACTGGTGCTTAAGAATTGATGTTAACCCCCGTGATACTGCCCCGTTACCTCACCATCAACTACTCAGAGAATTATGCATGAGCTGATCAGACACCCTGAGATCCCCCCCTTCCCTTACCTGGCCTTGAAGAATGCTTTGCTGAAACCCTTTGCGGAGTTTGGGGGTTTTGAGCATAAGCCAGCCATCCTCCTTGTATGGCGCCCTACAATAAACGCTGCCCTTTCCTTCGCCACAATCCAGTGTCAGTATATTGACTTCACTGCCTGACGCAAGTTGGTTCACTAACAATTACCCAATATCAATCTCTGAAAAATAGAGCTAGACTGTGCTTCTTGTTCAGTCTTTCAGTTTCATACTCAAAGAATTACAAGATAATGATGTCGTTACTAATTAGATATAGGTTTTGTTTGTTTGTTTTTTTAAATAGCTACTTTATTTATTTATTTATGTTTGGCCGTGTTGGGTCTTCGTTTCGTGCGAGGGCTTTCTCTAGTTGCGGCAAGCGGGGGCCACTCTTCATCGCGGTGCGCGGGCCTTTCACTATCGCGGCCCCTCCTGTTGCGGGGCACAGGCTCCAGACGCGCAGGCTCAGTAGTTGTGGCTCACGGGCCCAGTTGCTCCGCGGCATGTGGGATCTTCCCAGACCAGGGCTCGAACCCGTGTGCCCTGCATTAGCAGGCAGATTCTCAACCACTGCACCACCAGGGAAGCCCTAGATATAGGTTTTTAATGGAAATATCAGAATCATCTTTTCTCCTAGGGCAACAAGTATTTTTAAACTTAGTAGAAGAGGAGACAGAGAAGCAGATTTCCAAGCCATATTCTGGTCTCTGTGCAGAGGATGTTCTGTTCTAAGTAGGCAAGTGAAGAGTCTTTCTGGACGTGGGTTGAGCTGCTAAGGGATGGAATGAAGTGTATCTTAATAAAGCCCAGTCATTGGTTCCACACTGCATTATTTCCTGGGTATATTTTGACTAGTAACAGTATTCTATAGAAACTAACACACTGGATTTACTATAATTATATTTTCTTTCATATCTTGTTATTAACTCCTAAGTGGGTTTTTTATTGTTGTTGTTTAAACTTGCAGAAAAGGGCATTTTGCCATAAAATTTGTTTTGTTTTGTTTTACAGCTCCTGTGTTTCCTTCAGCACAGTTCAAATATCCGTATGATAATGATTATTTTATTAAATCATTCATTCCTTTATCTATTTGTTGAAGTCAAAAATTAACTCTCATTACAAAATGGCTAGGCAGACTGATTAATTTAAATTTCTGTTTAAGTAATCTGGCCTTTCTTCTGAGCAAGCAAAAAATTAATTAAAGGTCACACCTGGTTTAAAGCATATTCTAATCTGACATATAGGCAATTATCAGTCTCTGTTGAACGAGCATCCTTAGTCCTCCAAGTGTCTCCCCTAAGACATGTCTGGTTGCAAATTCTGACTCGTGGCCTTGGGTTTTATGACAGTTTCCTCACTACCAGGGAGCTCTGGTTGTTCTCTTTTTATGCTTTGGCTGTGCTCTGGTCACTGGGCAAAGCTCTCACCTCCAACCACTCTGTCTCCGGCCAAGGCTCGCTCAGGGGTCACTGGTGACTAACGTCTACAGTCGGCGCAGCTCACCAGGCTCCACTCAGCTTGGAGGAGAGTCCAGGTGCACCTCACCCCACAGGGTGCTATGCACGTCCCTGAGTTCCCAGCCCAAGCAGCACAGGCTCCATCCCTCCCTGTGGTCACCTTGCTCCCTCTGGCAAGTGTCCCCTCATTCGCCTGCAAGGCCTGACCCCAGTATATATCACGTGAACCCAGGGGCAGTGTGGAAAGGCATACCCCAAGTCTCCTGCTGCTCGCCCATGTCACAGGGCCTCATATTCCTTGCAGACGGTCGTCCCCATGTCGGTATATGGTGGCCTGAGAGGAAGTTGCTATCCAGAATCCTAAACGGGAGATCTCGACGTTGTCCTCAGTTGTTGAGCCTATCCCCAGCCCTCCCCTGGGTGTCAGGATGTTGAGGTGCCTCCACCTCCTCCCTCTCTGATTGCTTTCCAAGGCCCCCGGGCTTTTCTTTTATCCCATCCATGTCATACCCCCTTCCTCTGTACTGTCGTAGGCAGAAGAACTATCCTTCCTACACGTGGGAGAATTCCAAGGGTAGGTAGCACTAGTCTTGGTTGTTGACTCATGAAGCTGATGAAAAGGGAAAGGAAACAGCAGTCTTGAGCCACACAATAAATGGGCTTGCACAGGGAATTGTTTTGCTGCAAAATTCTATTTTTCATAGCAGAAACTATGTATTTTTATTCCTTCTCTAACATTACTAATCTCTGCAGGCAAATTAACTGCCCAGGGCAACGAAGCCTCAAGTCATGCGTTAGTAAAGACATTTCACAAAGATGTGTTAATACTTCTCAATTTTTTTCTATGTTGAATAACTTGTATTGAAAATTCACTGTGGTCAGTATCAGGTTAGGAAAGATCATATTCAAGGTGAAGGGAAAATAACACTGGAATAAAAATAAGTAAATCCAGAGTGGGTGTAACACTAAAACACGAGAGAAATGTCTGTGCAACTGGAGTGCTGAGATGCCTGCAGGCCAAAAATGGAAGCAAAACTTCTCAAACAGGGTTCATTGAAAACCAGTCTTTATTACCTCAGAATCATGAGGTGAGCATTTTTTTAAAAAGTCAGTTGATGGGCACTCATCTCTCAGTTGGAAATTCTGAATCCATGAAATTGGATTGACGTTAAGATTCTGCATTTTTAAAAAAAGGAAAGTTCTGTAGATGATTGTAATGAATTTCTTAAAGGAAGAGTTTCAGAGTCTACAAGAAGCATACACAGTGACGCTCACATACTCACACACACAAACACATATTTCTCCATTCTAAATGGAGAATGACCTACTTCTAAAATGACCATTTGTGTTAGAGAAGAACAGCTTTTGCAGGCACCAAGGAAAAATGTCCTTATGGATCCTTATAAAAAAAACCATTTTACGACTCGATGACTATGGCTAACACTGCTGTATGGTGTATGTGAAAGTTAAGAGAGTGGATCCCAGGAGTCGCCACCTCAAGGAAAAAAACATTTTTTTCTTTCCTTTTCTTAGAACTATATGAGGTGATGGATGCTTATTGTGGTAATTATTTCACAGTGCATGTAAGTCAAATCATTATGCTGCATGCCTTAAACCTATACGGTGCTGCGTGTCAATTATATCTCACTAAAACTTGTTGGGAGGGAAACCATTTGTGAAACATCGGACAACATTTTTATTCTGGAAATGCTATCTATTACATGTTGCGTGTGCCAATGAACAGATTAAAAAAATATATTAGACATTTCTGAATTCCTCTATATCATGAGCAAAATGTTTACTACTGCAACATTTTTTGATCAGTTCCCTCCTTTTTTTCCAGCTGTCTGGTTCTACCCTGGCCACTCCAGCAGCTATGGGCGCTCCATAGAAGGTGGCCAAGCAGACTGAGAACGGCTGAGAGTGTAAAATATACCCGGGTTTCCAAAGGCTTAATAGGAGAAAGTCATGAAAAGTATTTCAATAATTCTTACGTTAACTACTTGCTGACATGATAATGTTTTGGATATTTGGAGTTAAAAAGAATATAGTACTAACATTGATTTCACCTGTTTCCTCTCACTTTTTTTAATGTGGTGATCAGAAAATTTTACATTACACATTGACTCTCATTTACCATGTGCCTCATATTTCTATTGGATGGTATTGCTATAGTATCTTAACCCTTCTGATTAGGGTTACTTGAACCAATTATGCTTTTCCTAGATTGTGTTAGATACATCTGTATGTAAACAAGAAAAAGCATAACTGACACCTATATAAAACAATTAAGCAGTATGCCGTGAGAAAAATCTTATTCGGTGTTTTGGAACAGAAATGTGCATTAAAATTCAGTGTGGATTATAAAATTTTTCTCTGGATTTAGTAAGCATGAATTTTCTTTTAAATTATTTTAATGTCTTTACATAGATATAGGTGTATATAATTGTATGTGATTACATTAATAATCAAATCCTATATCTTTTTAAGTGTTTTTATGCTTAACTGTCCCTTTTCCCATATTGGATTCTCCATCCTCGTCTCCACAGCATGTTGACAAAATGAACAGTCTAATTTGTACTCTTCATATATTTCCAAGCTCAGATAATCATTTATGTACATTCATGTATTGGCATATATGTGTGAGTATGTGCATAAATGTATTCGTCATTTTTGCTTTGCAAAAAAAATAAGTTCATATAATGCACATTGTTTTAAATCTTTCCCTTTTCACTTATAGCTCTTTATGGGCATCACTCCAAGTCAACTGGTAGTGTTTTAACTTACTATTTTCAGTGTCTGCAGAATATTCCAAGATGTGAGTACAATGTAATATATTCAGCTGCTTTCCTATTGATGGGCAGTTATTTGTTTTTAGGGTTTTTTTTTAAATTTTTTTTTTTAATTTTAATTTTTTTTTAATTAATTAATTTATTTTTGGCTGTGTTGGGTCTTCGTTTCTGTGCGAGGGCTTTCTCCAGTTGCGGCAAGCGGGGGCCACTCTTCATCGCGGTGCGCGGGCCTCTCACTGTCGCAGCCTCTCTTGTTGCGGAGCACAGGCTTCAGACGCGCAGGCTCAGTAGTTGTGGCTCACGGGCCTAGTTGCTCCGCGGCATGTGGGATCTTCCCAGACCAGGGCTCGAACCCGTGTCCCCTGCACTGGCAGGCAGATTCTCAACCACTGCGCCACCAGGGAAGCCATGTTTTTAGGTTTTATTTCTGTTTATTTGCTTGTTTTTGGTCATTACAAGCAATACTTTCATAAACACCGTCATACATGTTTCATTTGTACTTGGACTTTTATTTCTGTGGGAGAGATTACCAGGAATGATACTGCTGTCAAGAGGGTTATACAAAACACACACACACACACACACACACACATATTATAAAATGTTATTAAATAAATATTGTTGTTTTGCTTTTAAAAGTGATATGCCGCATCATAGGTCTATGGCAATGGTAAGAATAAGTGAATCCCAGGCAAGGAGGATACTCTTGCTCTTTTCTTGTTCTGCCAGTGTGGTGAGTGTAAAATAATACTCTGCTACTGTAATCACTGTTGCCATATACTAGTGATTTGGACCTTTTTTTTGTTGTTGCCAGTTGGCCATTTGTATTTGCTCTTCTATCAACTGACAATTTGGAGCAGCAGCTTTCCATAGAATTTTCCAACATAGTAGAAGTATTCTCTTGAAATGTAGCAATGTGACTGAGAGACTGAATTTTAACTTTTGTTTAATTAATTTAAATATAAATGACCACACTTGTCCACTGGTATTCACAGTGGACCATGAAGGGATCATTATCAAATTTTCTATCTATTGATATTTTTTCTTTATCGTGTAATTATCAAACAGCACTTTCCATATTATAGAAATTAACACTTTGTTTATCATCTATATTATATTTCTTTACATTTAGCTTTTGGTTATATATTGTATTTTATCTTTTGAAAGGAGTTGGAGTGATATCGCCAAATTTTATACATAGATATGTCTTTTAAAATTTTCTCAATAAACTTTGGTATGTATTCATGGTTTTATAATAAGTTTACTAAGGAGGGTGAGAAAAAGAGAAAGTATCTTGAATAGTGCTTTAGTATATTTTCTTAACCATATAATGTATATTTTAAAACTTTGCTTTTTTATATTTTAATATTTACTACTGAACAAATGCCATAGTTTTCAGACGGCTTCTTACTTTCTCTTTTTATTACTAAAAATGGACCTTATTTGCTCACTTTGATAGTTTGCACCTGTGTCCTTTTACTAATGCTATTAATAACCTGTTAGGGTTTTAGATGAAGCAATATAACTGTGATATAGATATTCAATGTTTACTAACTCTTTATAATGTCTTCTTGACAGTTACCCATGTATTAGAATATATTAGATAACAAAAACAACCTATGGTTTTATTGTTCTAAAAATTAAACTACCATATAAGCTAGAAACTCATATGTACCAGATTGCCGAATACTAAATTGAGGTTACATGGTGTTAAAAAAGCAAAAAAGACAATCTCAGACTTACACAATTGATTAGAAATCTTTCGTGTGGGAGCATGACAACTGGATGAAAGTATATAACATGAAAGAATGGATTCAGATTTAATCTCTTTTCTAACATATAGTAAATTTATGTGTGTCAGTTAAGGAAACGTTATATTTTTATTGCATACAAGAAGCAATAAAAATAGGGCAGTTGTAGTTTTTTTCACACCAAGAAAATTGTGAATGTTTTCACATATGTCACCAAGATTTTACTTGTGCAGAAGACACAATATTGCAAATTTCCTTGAGGGTGCAATGCACTGTTGATTCAACAGACTTTCCACTTATACCATTTCACCAGAATAATGTTTCTTCATTTATTTTGAGTTAATGGATTGACATTTATCTCACATTTCACCGTTGTTTCAATGTTAAAATTTTTTAAATTTTTATAAAACAAAAATATTGCTTATTGAAGAAAATTTAGAAAATCCAAAAAATAATAGAGTAAGAACTGAAAACTAAAGACAAAATATGCAGAAAAGGCATGGAGAATACAATAAAACTAAACTACAACTTCAAATTACAGAGATAATTTTTTATTTATTGAAATTACACCATGTAACCCATCTTGCAAATATCAGTAAATTATGTAACATATCATTAGCAACATTGGTTTGTTTTCTACATGGTATTTCATCTTGTGCCAAACCAGAGATGTCAGATCATCATTCTATTGGTGGCATCAGCCACAGGTGACAAATTGGAGGTGCTGCTCAGGTCAGCAGGGCAGCAATTACCTGAGTTCATTAAAGCTGAGTGTTAGGTATACTGGAGCAACATGGATTGCAGACAAAAGTAGGTAAAAAGTGCCATTTACTGGAGAAGATGGTTGTTTCTAGGGCCTTTACTACTAAGTTCACTACTGAAATTTTTTAGAGGTTCCTTTTAGAATGAAACATAACCTCAAATATTTTTATGTGTGTCTGAGCCAGAAATTAATGTATTTAAACTTCAGGACCCCACTTAGACAAGTTCCTTCCAAGTCCCTGTACCTGTGTTTTTGTTTCTAACTTTGTGGTGGTTTTTTTTTCCATTAAAGTTGGCTATCCAAATTATATAAGCTTCAGGGCTCATAAAACTTGGATCCATCTCTAGTATCAGTTAAATATGTTTTTATCCAAGTTTTATCCTTAGAAAACAATGTTATCAATCAAAAGTGTCTTGTAAAGTATGAAGATATTAATCTTCTCTGATACAAGCTGTATACAGTATGTCAAGTGGCTAACTTATAGTGTTCTCTTTCTAAATTTGCTTCTCCTGTCCAAACTCCCTTTTTTCACCTTTCAGTACTCTGTTTATCAATAACAAAGCAATTGTCTCAGACATCTGATTTCAAGGCTCCTTTGCATATTTTTTAATTTAATAGAGTTAATGCGTCATAGTTTTTAGATCAATACATGACAGATTCAGGGAGTGGGCAAAGATTTTAGCAAATAAATGGAGATTTCACATTGAAAGAAAATCCTACGTTGGGTGAAATGAATTGTAAGTTGATATAGTTCTCTCACTTCATAGAATTGTTTCCTAACTCTTTGGTTGTAGGCAAGAAGATGAAATAAACACCTTCTTCCTGCAATAAAGGTTTTGGTGCTGGGGCTGTTTCCTCATCCACATATTTAAACACGTGCACTTGTACACAGTAGTGGAAATTTTCCTGAAGTATGAACAGGCATAATGACATATACAGCTTTGCTTTTCCCTAAACTCGATTTAAAGAATCTTGCAGGAGGTTTTAATAAATTCACGTATATTATCCTCCAGTTCTTCTGGAAACCAGATGGAATACTGATATTTCATTGCTTCCTTGTGGAAGGCCAACCTTTTCCAACCACATTTCTCCATTTACTGATTTTTATCATCATTGCTGTCTCTTAATTCTCTAGTGCAGTTTTGATGGTTTCAGTAATCCTGATTCTTTGGATATTTTTTACCTATTTTGTCAGATTATAAGTTCTTACCCTCAGTTACTTTTAGGAGTGAGAGGCAGTAGGATGCCTGTTAATGACATTGATTTATTGGTCCCATAATCCTGAGGACTTAAATAGAACTTATTAGCCAAATAATATATGCAAAGTTAACTCTTGGGTGGTAGTTTGGTATGATAGGAAAAATCTACATTGTAAATAGATTAAATCCTTGCTCTGCTATTTACTTAACCCTGAGCAAGTTACTTAATTTTCATTACTTTAATTTCTCATCCATAAAATGGGAATAATAATGTCAGCCTCCATTGGCTCCTTCGTCTTCATTCCCTTTTTGGAGACCAGGTAGGAAGTTACAGTATTGTCTCCAGCATCACGTCCTTGGATCTGTTGCTCTATTTTTAAGGTGTTATGACTCTGGAACGATTATAGTGGATCGTTGCCCAAATCACTATCTCCCACCCCTTTGTTCCCCACCTCTTGGAACACCTACCCTCCTCTAATCTACATGCACTCCCCACCCTGTTTATCCAGAATATTGGGAAAGACATATTTTTGGTAACCTTGCCAAGTGCCTGACATTTATTAAATTGTCAATAACAATATTGCTATGCTATCAATATCTGTTAGTCTTTCAGTAGATATTTCCTCATATTAGTTGGGTTAAAACCCACATATTCCAAATTTGAAGAGGAAACGGTGATATGGTTTTAAGATTGTATTAACATCACAAATTCTCTTTCCTGTCCAAAAATCTCTGTAGTTCTGGCAAGACATGGGAATGGCACTTTCATCTGAACCACTGAGAAGAGGTTCTGAAGTGAGTCCCTTCACCCTACACCCTCTTCCCACACCTTGTTTTAGCATCTACAGAAACCAATCATACTGAAAAATGGCAAAAACAATCCCAACCTATCACCAGTAGCCAGATGTTTAGATAACTGTTCACTCTAAATGTCAGTTACTCTAAGATAGAGAAAAGTACTGATGCCTAGAAATTGCATAATAAATGTAAATGCCTTAAATATTTAATTTTAAATATTCTTTTCTCAAGGGAAATTTTAAGCAAAAAGGAGCAAAGTAGACGACAAAGCCAAGTATTACATTTAAGTGAATTATTGATTTTATATAACGAAGCATCTCCTACAAAAATTTATCATTTTATAATGGTCATGTATGCCTAGATGTTATAAACAAGTGCCATTTTTATTCATTTTTTTATTATTTTATTAACTACAGGCATCTATACTATGTAACGCTCAAAGCTTGCCAGTTTATTTATTATATATTTGAGGGATCGGAAAATATGTTATTTTTACCTGTATTGCATCTATATAGATTTACCAAACTTTGTACTTGACTCTTTCCTCCATTTAATGGTCCCCATATGCCCTCACTCATCTTTTTTCTCCCTAGGCCTGAATTCATTCTCATGAATAAATAATAAATGACATTAAACTGTTGTGTAAGTCACAACCAGTTTACTACATTATTATGAGACAAGTTTGAAAAAAATCTGGAGTAAAAAGTTGATTTGTGGCAATTAGGAATGGCCATTTTATGCATTCATTCATTTTGTCAACCAAGAGATGAGCAAGATATTACAATGTTTAAGAGTTCGGGCTTTAAATTTAGATGGGGCTCAAAATCCTGGCTTTATCGGTAACTTAACATTTGACTCAAAGCAAGTTAACTTCTCTAAGTTAAGTTGCCTCATCTGAAAAATAACATAGGATATGGGTGGTGTTATGAGAAAAGATGTTTATGTTTCTACACAGTTAGGGTTTTCTTAGCAAATTTTACTGAACCTGTGACCTGCGAGAGCACTCCTCAGAAGTTAACATGCTACAATATAGACTACGAGAGCTCCAGGATCTCACCAGACACTCGAGTCACACATCGGCATTGCAGGGTGGGCGGTCCAGGACCGTGGTGACACCCTTACATTGTAAAACTGGAGACAACAGGCTTGTCACTTCTCTGGGGAGGTTTATTTACATCACGAAGGGTTAGGGTAAGATGTTCCAAAGCAAACCCTGTATGAAGAGGGGAGACAGCGGTCTCCTTCCCCATCCTAAGCAGATAACATTTGTTTTCTCTATTCCTTGCCTGCAGTTCAGACTTCGTGTGTGTAGGACACTTGCCCTGGCTTTCATCTCAAAGGCCCAGAAATAAGAACCAGGACGCACGGAAGCCACGTTCTTGCAGTTTGGTATGAGGTGAGTAATAAGAAATTTCTCTCTGATCTAAAACCCTTGTGGACAGAATTAATTTAGGACAGAATTAATAAAGAAGAATCTTAAAAACTTAAGTTTATTGTGAATATTAAATATTTTGATTCATGAAAATGCTTATCACAGTATCTGGTATGGACGAAGTCCTCAGTTATTGTTAGTTACCATTATAACCTACTTCTTTTAAGCTCTTATGACTGAAAGGTAATCTTTTAGGCACTGTGTCGTGGTATATCACATAGGAAATTTAGATTATTAAAAGTTGACTGGACACATTATGTAATTCCAGAACAAAATATCCATGAGGACTCATAGAGAAAAGTCTATGTTTCACTGATCTAGAGAGTTGTCTCTATACACTTGTTCTTACGAGTCTGGACACATCTCTGTGAGGCTGTAGAATAACTCATTTAATTGCCATTTCAGTATTTACACATATAGGAACGTTGACACCAATTAACTTAATTTCAAACCTTCATGTTACCATTGTTTCTATCAATACCATAACGCAGCAACAATAGTACTTCCATTTTCTTAAGGTGCAGCTCAAACCATTAAAATACAAAAGGAAAATATGAGACAGTACGTACACAGCTGTTGTTTAAATAGAGCCAGAAATCACATTAGCAATCAGAACATTTTAACATCTAAAAATGGTTCCAAGATATATTTAAACACTTCTTTAAATACTCCATGCCTTTGAAAGTGATAAAAGATAACTTAAACAAAAGAAGAATTAAAAGAACATGGGGTCTGAATATAGACAATCACAGGAACAAACATACACACACCCACCTCAATTTTCATTTGTAAATAAACTATTCAGTGAAGTTTTAACTTAAGTACATAAAGTGAAATAAAACTCAGTCTGCAGTTCTACAGCTAAATGTCTAAATGAATTTTAGTCAGTGGAACTTAATGCTTTTTTCCCTCAAAGGACTAAATCTAAACTGGTGGTGAGGTGGTACCCAGAGTGAGTCCAGGACACAGGAAGAAGTGGAAACAGTTTCTTGTCTTTGATGTCTTGTGGCTCAGCTGGCATCTGTTGTTTATCCATTGGCTTCTTTTAGTCTTTGGTTGTTTATCATTCAGGATTGTCTGCCAGGTGCCTAGGGGACCTGTGACCCTTTCTGCTTTTGAGGAGAGGGGGATGATTTAATACTTCTATGCCACACTGCAACCCAGGGAATTCTGTCCACCTCCCTAGGACCCTTAACTTACTCAGTTCTACTTTAGAACCACAAAAATTACTGTGTTTCTCTTGCGCATCAACGGCATGAGGAGGAAGGCTGTAGGACTGCTTTAGGTCCATCCTTCCAGACACACCCTACAGCCGTTGCTCAGAGTACTTGCTGCTGCCTCCCAGGGCTCCACCTGGGGCATTGGATACACACGCCCTCCACTCTCAGATCCCACAGACCTTTCTGTCCATCCTAGCTCCCCTTGCCCCCCACCTCAAGGCTCCCTTCCTTCCAGCCCTACCAGGTCTACACACCCCATTGGCCCCAGAGAATCATTAAATGGTTTGGAGATGGGATGGTGAGGAAAATTTACAATATTCTCTTAAAGCTATAGATAGACATCGTTTCCTTGCTTTCTCCTATTTCAAACATTCCTCGATGAAAAGAATATGTATCTGCTTGAATGCTCTAAGGACCAAGGAGGAGAGATGAATTCCAGGGAAAATAAAACCACAGAAATTTGGCATAATCTAATAAACCTCAGTATGATGCCTGAGGCAATCCAGCCTTCAGAACATGACACAGAAAGATAGCTGTCATTTCCAGGGTTCGGTTTGTTAAACAAGGGAAAATGACCCCATATTTTAAAGAAAAGTTACATGAATATTTAATGTACTGTGTAAAGCGTGTTTCAAAAATGACTATCTGAATGCCTGATTAAAATAATATTAATAATTAGTAACTGATAGTTAATTATAATCATGGGTTAATATTGATTCATTAATTGTGACTAATGTATCATACTCATGAAAGATGTTAGTAATGGGTGAAACTGTGTACAATACATGGGAACTCTTGGCACTATCTGTGAGTTTTCTGTAAATCTAGAACAATTCTACTTCTATATTTAAAATAGATAACCAACTAGGACCTACTGTAAAAAAATTAAAAAATAAAGCATTTTTAAATAGTATTTTTTTATTTTCAAGGAAAAGGTGATGTTGTACCTGAATACTTCAGATTCAAAACTTACAAATTGTAGACTGGACAGTATTCAAACTAACACTTTCCCATAATTGAATCAGTTTCTAGGAACAAGTCCACCAACATACAAGCTCGGTTTCGTGCAAATTTAAGTTATCATTTCAAATCACAACCTCACATTACTGACATGGTCAATAGGGGTCCCTTTTAAATCTCAGAAGGCAACCGTTTTTATTTTATTTCTCACACATTAAAGAAAGAAAAGAAAATCCCATTGCTTATCTTGTTTATATTAGTGTAGACATAACCTTTTAAAACTTTTTTTACATGCATTAAAATATAGGGCTTTGAAGTATGAACAGCAGCTGAGAGAAATATCCCTCATGTAAAAACTGAGTCTCTCAAATTTTATGCCAAACATCAGATGCCTGCTCTCAACACTGGACCCAGGGCTCTCTTCTCTTGAAGTGTTTCTAGTTTTTCTGTGATATTTTCTTGGAAAACACTCATCTATTTTCCCCGTCTCTTAAAATCACTAGAGTTTTAGATATGTGAATTAAACATACCTGATCTTTCTTTTCAGAAAGATAAAATTATGCTAAAGTATTCTGCCATGTTTCATCCATTGGACTTTAACAATCAAATCCTGGGGAGCAAATGAATTATGAATTTGGTAAAATGCCATTTATTTTAGAGTCTCTAGTTGACTTCAGTTGATGGTAGGTTTTCCCCCCTAATTTAATAAACTAAAAAAAAAAAAAAAAAAAACTCTAGATATTTTAAACGTGTTTTCAGAGTTGTGTGCTTTCGAGAAATTTGAAAATAAAATCGTTGTCCACAGCTTTTGGTTTTACTAATGAATATTAATCAAGGTAGCAGTGTTTCTTTTCAGTTCCAAAAATTGTTGTCTGATTATCCATTATTTTTTCTTATTAATAAAATAAGTAATAAACTCAACTTTGCTATTATTCTGAAGGATTTTCAAAGATTATCCAGAAATGTTAACATCTACCTTACTTAAAAATGTGTGCTGATGTGTCAAAAAGACAACCTGACATTGCAATTTCCTATTACTGTTAGCTTCACGGCATTTGTACTTTCCCAGAGAGTTATTTGCAGGGAGTACTTTGTGATGCAGAATCTTGAGTTATTTAGAAATATGTAGTATGTCCAACATTGGCTGATATTAACTAAAGAAAGAAAAGAAAAGAGAAGAAAGCGTAAATAAACCTTAAAAATAGTGACTGGAGATCTGGAGGTTCTGCTCTGTATTAAAGAACTTAAGAAAAGAACTTAGCAAGATGTCTACTTCAGGTCAAGAGAGAGTAATAGTTTTCTACACATTGGACAACAGACAAAAAAAAAGAACATTAACCTGGGAGACAGGAAACAAAACAAAAAGAGTCCTATGATTCCCCAAGATCACTGTTTTGGGGGAGTTTCCAGCCTAGGTCTGGGGTTCAGAGAAAAGAATACCAAAGAGGAAAGAGCTAAACAGTGAGAGAGAATTCCAGAGACCCACAGAGGGTTGATCTCCAGTATCCCGTTAATCAGCATATGGTTGTGAGGGAATACACGTGGATGGTAATAGTGTCCTGTTCTCGCCCAGGGCCATGAATAGCGCCTGTTCACACCAGCCAGAATGGAAATCCTCGTGATTCATGGGGCACCAGGGAGAGTGTACAGAGGGTCTTATTCATTAGTGACAACAACTGGTCCTAGATTCATCACTGCTCTGGTTCTGCCTAACAGACATTAAAACCAATATCTGAAAGGATGCAACTGTTTTCAAGTAACTCAACTATATCTCAGAGTACAGATCAATGATACTTTTAGAGATATAAAATTATCCAGCAATGAATAAGGTAAAATTCATAATGTCTAGAATCCAATAAAAAAATTACCAGGGATGCAAAGAAGCAGTAAAATGTGGCCCAAAATGGGGAGAAACTCTTTCAATTGATAGATGTAAAAATTAACAGACCTTAAAACAATTATTATAACTGTTTCCTGTTTTACGAAAGTTAGAGACAGAAAAGATATGAAAAGAACGAAATCAAAATTTCTACAAACTACAATGTCTGAGATTTAAAACACACCACATTAACATCAGGTTAGACATTTTAAACAAGAAGATTAGAGAACTTAACTAGCAATTGAAACTATCCAAAATGAAACACAAAGAGAAATTTTTTTACTATTTTAACCATTTTTGAGAGTACAGTTCAGTGATGTTAAGAGCATTCGCCATTGTTTACATTGTGCAGCCATCGCCACCATCCATTTCTGTCACCTTTTCATCATCCCAAACTGAGGTCCTGTGCCCATTAAGTAATAACTCTCCATTTCCCCTTCCTCCCAGACCCCAGCACTCACCATTGTATTTTCTGTCTCTATGAAGTTGACTATTCTAAGTACCTCTCATAAATGTAATCGTACTATAGTTACCCTTTTGTGTCTAGTTGATTTCACTTAGCAAAATGTCTTTAAGTTTCATCCATACTATAGCATGTATCAGGATTTCATTCATGTTTAAAGCTGAATAATTCTCCAATGTATGTACATACCACATTGTGTTTATCCACTCATCTGTTGATGGATGCTTGTTTCCACCTTCATAGGTATACAACTATCTGTTCTAGTACCTTCTTTCAGTTCTTTTAGGTGTATACTAGAAGTGGTGATGCTGGATCATATGGTAATTTTATGTTTAATTTTTAGAGAACTACCATATTGTTTTCCACAATAACTGCACCTTTTTACATTCTCACTAACAAGGCACACGTTTTAGAATTTCTCCACATCCTAACCAGCACTTCTTTTTGTCCATCTATTTGATGCCTTTTCAATAAATGATATTGGCTACTTGAACCACTCACTATCCATATCAAACAATCTTAATTATTCCTAGCATCTCTCTTTTCTTAAGGTAAAATTAAAAAAAAAAAATCTTTGTGACTTTTCCAAGATTTGCTGGAAAAATATCAAAGATAATTTTATGTGTGAAAGATACATAGAAAAAAGTTTCCTAAATTTATGCTATGACATGATATAGGAAAGACAATTCACTTGGCTAAAGTAGGATTATGCATGCCTGAGAAACAATACTTGATTGCCTATTTCATCAATCTGACAATAACATATTTTAAAGCAAACATAGAAGGTAACATTGTGAGGTGCCTTAGCTCCTTCAAAATTATATGATAATTTTTTTCTTTTTAATGGTCAGAGTTACAGTAAAGCCAACACTAAGATAAATTACTCAAGTGAGATATGGAATATCTGCTACTTAGGGAGATTACATAGACAGTGACTAATAATCTTTTTCACCCATTGTTAAGAACTCTAAGCCCAGCTTATAGTCTTAACAGTGAAAAAGATAAAGTCTGGTTTTGCATTACTAAATATTTGTGAAATTTCACAAACATTTCATTTCTTATGAATAATAGACAATTTTGGCAAAATTTTCACACATTTTTTTTCTTCTGTTCAGAATCATTATTTACAGTTATTATAAGTGAAAAAAATTTAAAATTTCCTTTCTGCATCTCTTCTACAACTTTATCCATCAGTTTTTATCTGTCACTATCCTCTTTTATTCAAGGAAAACAACACTTTATGACCGAAGTACTCTTTTTCTCTCTTGAAAAACAAAAACTCAATTTAATAGCTTGTATACACAGGTTTTGGTGTTTTCTCCCCAGTGGGGTCACATCCAAACTTTATTTAGTTTATAACCTCCATTGCACACTAATCTTACAGAAATTAGAAAAACTTGTAAATTGATCTGAAAGAACATAATAATTAAAACAGAAATAAAACAGTCGTAAAGAAAACAACCATAACAATACTTAATTTTGGTGATGTAATTTTCCCTAATATAATTAATTTATGTTTATGATCATGAACTGATCTGTATTTTTCTGCTACACTTTTGTACCATGCCTGTAACACATGGAAAAGTTCCTAGCTATGGCTATGTGCACACAGGAATTTTCTATAAATGTTTCTGTTATAAGACCAAGTTTATAAGTCATCCTAGGATCTTTATTATGTTCAAGCTGACATACTACAAAATTACTATTGATATTTAAAAATTGCTGAAGTATGATTCAATATAGTTGAATAAAAAATACATATTTTTGTAATCTTAAATATTATATAGAGGTAATGTTAGCTTATTTAATCAGTAAACAAGGAAAGTCCAGGAATTTCAGTTCCTTAGTTTTTTTAATGAGAAAACAAACCAAGAACTTATTTTTAAAGTCAAACGTACATCTGCATTCTACTTGACACTGATAAATCAAAGAAAAGATATTTCTTTTTCTTAAACAAAAATTATTATGCTGGTCTTATTCACTAAACGATTCACCTAATTATTTATTCCGGATCCTTAAAATATTTCTAAGCCAACAAGTTTTTTTTTTTTTCTTAAAAGGCTAGCACATGTAAAGAATCAGAAGTTTCTTATTTTCAGTGAATTTTAGAACTATTAGCTTTATAAAAGCACTTTAAAAATCATGTAATCAATTGAAGAGAGTATCTTTAATTCAAGAGATGTTGCATCACATTTATTCTGGAGTTAGAAAAATTACCTCCCACTCTTCTGAGAGCTATTTCTGAAATACAGACATGTAGATCCACAGACATAGAGAGACTGTATAACTTCAGTTCAACAGCTTCAGCAGGGGTGAAAAGAAAGATACAGAAAGACAATTTCACCAGATCAAAAACAGCCATTCCCCTTCCAGTGGACACAAGAATCTTAACTGACTTAAGCAAGCGCACAATTAGACAAAACCCAAAAGACTGACAAACTGACTTCTCTGTCTACTCTCACCCATCAGAGAGTAGCTATTCAAAATTCATCCAATATAGATCACCAAATGATCATTAGATCATTAGACCATTAGAACAAATTCCCCATCATTGCTACCACCAAAGCAGAATAATTTATTGTCCATGCATAATTTATTGTCCAGAAACAAAACTCCAGAAGAGAGAGAAAAGGAGTTTAAATTCCACTACTGCTTGAATTTCACTCAGGAATGGGAGAAAAAGTGTACTTGGGCTTAACAGCCAAGAGGTGCACTTCCTAAACAAACAGTTTGCTTTGTTGCATCCGGTGAGTCCATTTGGGCTTCTTGGTCAAACTTCCACAACTTTTAGTGGGTAATTTTCAAATATGCTTTTAAAATGAAGTGTCTAAAAATAAGATGAATACATGTCAACTATTTAACTCATGAATTAAGGGAACTAATAAGATATTATGACCAGTTCAAAAAGCCCTTGAGAGGTAGGTATAAATAGGCAATGACAGGATAAGATTGTTGGGTTGGATATAAAATGGGTTAATGTTAAAACAGCGAAATATAGAACCTGCAAGTGTATCTCTAGAGAGAAATCATTAGTCTCTCTACCACACAAAAATCTACAAGTTAACGTGTAACTTTACTTAGTCTAGGACTTTTAATCAGTAATAAGCAGTGAATTGAACCATGCATGTTCCCCTGGCTCTCAACCCCATATGGCATTAAAAGAATGTACCACCCACGTTTTTGCTTTATTTCCACATTTTGGATAACTCTTCTGCATATTCCTGCCATTGCAGCTTCAGCAACTGTCCCAAATTCACTTACCTTGGACTCCTAAAAGAATTCCTAATTATTGAAATAGTACAATCAGATCTGACTTCCTGCTCCCTGCCTGACTGGAACTGGGGATACGCTTCGCAAGCGGATCTTCTGCTCTTCTATTTTATTTTCCATCCCTCAGATTGGAAGCAGAAAGTAGAGTAAGGAAAAAAGTTCTCTTTCAGGGTGCTCTTCATCCTGTTTCCCTTGGGAAGGGGGTAACAAGTCTTTGTCTTGCTGTGCCTCATGGCTTGTGGGAGCCTAGTTCCCAGACCAGGGATCCATCCCAGGCCCTCGGCAGTGAGAGCGCAGAACCACAACCACTGGACTGCCGGCGAGTTCCCCGCAGAGCAGAAGCAAGAAGAACTACAATCCTGCAGCCTGTGGAACAAAAACCACATTCACAGAAAGATAGACAAGATGAAAGGCAGAGGGCTATGTACCAGATGAAAGAACAAGATAAAACCCCAGAAAAAATACTAAATGAAGTGGAGATAGGCAACCTTCCAGAAAAAGAATTCAGAATAATTATAGTGAAAATGATCCAGGACCTCGGAAAAAGAATGGAGGCAAAGATCGAGAAGATGCAAGAAATGTTTAACAAAGACCTAGAAGAATTAAAGAACAAACAAACAGAGATGACCAATACAATAACTGAAATGAAAACTACACTAGAAGGAATCAATAGCAGAATAACTGAGGCAGAAGAACGGATAAGTGACCTGGAAGACAGAATGGTGGAATTCACTGCTGCAGAACAGAATAAAGAAAAAAGAATGAAAAGAAATGAAGACAGCCTAAGAGACCTCTGGGACAACATTAAACACAACAACATTCACAGTCTAGGGGTCCCAGAAGGAGAAGAGAGAGAGAAAGGACCCGAGAAAATATTTGAAGAGATTATAGTCAAAAACTTCCCTAACATGGGAAAGGAAATAGCCACGCAAGTCCAGGAGGCGCAGACAGTCCCATACAGGATAAACCCAAGGGGAAACACGCCAAGACACATAGTAATCAAACTGGCAAAAATTAAAGACAAAGAAAAATTATTGAAAGCAGCAAGGGAAAAACGACAAATAACATACATGGGAACTCCCATAAGGTTAACAGCTGATTTCTCAGCAGAAACTCTACAAGCCAGAAGGGAGTGGCATGATATACTTAAAGTGATGAAAGGGAAGAACCTACAACCAAGATTACTCTACCCGGCAAGGATCTCATTCAGATTCGATGGAGAAATCAAAAGCTTTACAGACAAGCAAAAGCTAAGAGAATTCAGCACCACCAAACCAGCTCTACAACAAATGCTAAAGGAACTTCTCTAAGTGGGAAACACAAGAGAAGAAAAGGACCTACAAAAACAAACCCAAAACAATTAAGAAAATGGTCATAGGAACATACGTATCAATAATTACCTTAAACGTGAATGGATTAAATGCTCCAACCAAAAGACACAGGCTTGCTGAATGGATACAAAAACAAGACCCATCTATATGCTGTCTACAAGAGACCCACATCAGACCTAGGGACACATACAGACTGAAAGTGAGGGGTGGAAAAAGATATTCCATGCAAATGGAAATCAAAAGAAAGCTGGAATAGCAATACTCATATCAGACAAAATAGACTTTAAAATAAAGAATGTTACAAGAGACAAGGAAGGACACTACATAATGATCCAGGGATCAATCCAAGAAGAAGATATAACAATTATAAATATATACGCACCCAACATAGGAGCACCTCAATACATAAGGCAACTGCTAACAGCTATAAAAGAGGAAATCGACAGTAACACAATAATAGTGGGGGACTTTAACACCTCACTTACACCAATGGACAGATCATCCAAAATGAAAATAAAGAAGCAGAAGCTTTAAATGACACAATAGACCAGATAGATTTAATTCATATTTATAGGACATTCCATCCAAAACAGCAGATTACACTTTCTTCTCAAGTGCACATGGAACATTCTCCAGGATAGATCACATCCTGGGTCACAAATCAAGCCACAGTCAATTTAAGAAAATTGAAATCATATCAAGCATCTTTTCCGACCGCAACGCTGTGAGATTAGAAATGAATTACAAGGAAAAACACGTACAAAACACAAACACATGGAGGCTAAACAGTACATTACTAAATAACCAAGAGATCACTGAAGAAATCAAAGAGGAAATCAAAAAATACCTAGAGACAAATGGCAATGAAAACAGGCCGATCCAAAACCTATGGGATGCAGCAAAAGCAGTTCTAAGAGGGAAGTTTACAACAATACAATCCTACCTCAAGAAACAAGAAACATCTCAAATAAACAATCTAACCTAACACCTAAAGGAACTAGAGAAAGAAGAACAAACAAAACCCAAATTTAGCAGAAGGAAGGAAATCATAAAGATCAGAGCAGAAATGAATCAAATAGAAACAAAGAAAACGATAGCAAAGATCAATAAAAGTAAAAGCTGGTTCTTTGAGAAGATAAACAAAATTGATAAACCGTTAGCCAGACTCATCAAGAAAAAGAGGAAGAGGACTCAATAAAATTAGAAGTGAAAAAGGAGAAGTTACAACAGACACTGCAGAAATACAAAGCATCATAAGAGACTACTAAAAGCAAGTCTATGCCAATAAAACGGACAACCTGGAAGAAATGGACAAATTCTTAGAAAGGTATAACTTTCCAAGACTGAACCAGGAAGAAATAGAAAATATGAACAGACCAATCACAAGTAATGAAATTGAAACTGTGATGAAAAATTTTCCAACAAACAAAAGTCCAGGACCAGATGGCTTCACAGGTGAATTCTATCAAACATTTAGAGAAGAGCTAACACCCATCCTTCTCAAACTCTTCCAAAAATTGCAGAGGAAGGAACACTCCCAAACTCTTTCTATGAGGCCACCATCACCCTGATACCAAAACCAGACAAAGATACTATAAAAAAAGAAAATTACAGACCAATATCACTGATGAACATAAATGCAAAAATCCTCAACAAAATACTAGCAAACAGAATCCAACAGCACATTGAAAGGATCATACACCATGATCAAGTGCGATTTATCCCAGGGATGCAAGGACTCTTCAATATACGCAAATCAATCAAAGTGATACACCATATTAACAAACTGAAGAATAAAAACCATATGATCATCTCAATAGATGCAGAAAAAGCTTTTGACAAAATTCAACACCCATTTATGATAAAAACTCTCCAGAAAGTGGGCATAGGGGGAACCTACCTCAACATAATAAAGGCCATATACCACAAACCCACAGCAAACATCATTCTCAATGGTGAAAAACTGAAAGCATTTCCTGTAAGATCAGGAACAAGACAAGGATGTCCACTTTCACCACTATTATTCAACATAGTTTTGGAAGTCCTAGCCACGGTAATCAGAGAAGAAAAACAAATAAAAGGAATACAAATCGGAAAAGAAGAATTAAAACTGTCACTCTTTGCAGATGACATGATACTATACATAGAGAATCCTAAAAATGCCACCAGAAAACTACTAGAGCTAATCAATGAATTTGGTAAAGTAGCAGGATCCAAAATTAATGCACAGAAATCTCTTGCATTCCTATACACTAATGATGAAAAATTTGAAAGAGAAATTAAGGGAACACTCCCATTTACCATTGCAACAAAAAGAATAAAATACCTAGGAATAAACCTACCTAAGGAGACAAAAGACCTCTATGCAGAAAACTATAAGACACTGATGAAAGAAATTAAAGATGATACCAACAGATGGAGAGATATACCATGTTCTTGTATTGGAAGAATCAATAATGTGAAAATGACTATACTATCCAAAGCAATCTTCAGATTCGATGCAATCCCTATCAAATTACCAATGGCATTTTTTAAAGAACTAGAACCAAAAATCTTAAAATTTGTATGGAGACACAAAAGACCCCAAATAGCCAGAGCAGTCTTGAGGGAAAAAAATGGAGCTGGAGGAATCAGACTCCCTGACTTCAGACTATACTACAAAGCTACAGTAACCAAGACAATATGGTACTGGCACAAAAACAGAAATATAGATCAATGGAACAGGATAGAAAGCCCAGAGATCAACCCACACACCTATGGTCAACTAATCTATGACAAAGGAGGCAAGGATATACAATGGAGAAAAGACAGTCTCTTCAATAAGTGGTGCTGGGAAAACTGGACAGCTACATGTAAAAGAATTAAATTAGAACATTCCCTAACACCATACACAAAAATAAACTCAAAGTGGATTAGAGACCTAAATGTAAGACCAGACGCTATAAAACTCTTAGAGGAAAACATAGGAAGAACACTCTTTGACATAAATCACAGCAAGATCTTTTTTGATCCACCTCCTAGAGTAATGGAAGTAAAACCAAAAATAAACAAATGGGACCTAATGAAACTTCAAAGCTTTTGCACAGCAAAGGAAACCATAAACAAGACGAAAAGACAACCCTCAGAATGGGAGAAAATATTTGCAAACGAATCAACGGACAAAGGATTAATCTCCAAAATGTATAAACAGCTCATGCAGCTCAATATTAAAAAAACAAACAACCCAATCCAAAAATGGGTAGAAGACCTAAATAGACACTTCTCCAAAGAAGACATACAGATGGCCAAGAAGTACGTGAAAAGCTGCTCAACATCACTAATTATTAGAGAAATGCAAATCAAAACTACAATGAAGTATCACCTCACACCAGTTAGAATGGGCATCATCAGAAAATCTACAAACAACAAACGCTTGAGAGGGTGTGGAGAAAAGGGAACCCTCTTGCACTGTTGGTGGGAATGTAAATTGATACAGCCACTATGGAGAACAGTATGGAGGTTCCTTAAAAAACTAAAAATAGAACTACCATATGATCCAGCAATCCCACTACTGGGCATATACCCAGAGAAAACCATAATTCAAAAAGACACATGCACCCCAATGTTCATTGCAGCACTATTTACAATAGCCAGGTCATGGAAGCAACCTAAATGCCCATCAACAGACGAATGGATAAAGAAGTTGTGGTACATATATACAATGGAATATTACTCAGCCATAAAAAGGAAAGAAATTGGGTCATTTGTAGAGACGTGGATGGATCTAGAGACTGTCATACAGAGTGAAGTAAGTCGGAAAGAGTAAAAGAAATATCATATATTAACGCATATATGTGGAACCTAGAAAAATGGTACAGATGAACCGGTTTGCAGGGCAGAAATTGAGGCACAGATGTAGAGAACAAACATGAACACCAAGGGGGGAAGGCGGAGGGGTGGTGGTGGTGGTGGTGGTGTGATGAACTGGGCGATTGGGATTGACATGTATACACTGATGTGTATAAAATTGATGACTAATAAGAACCTGCTGTATAAAAAAATGAATAAAATTAAATTTAAAAATTATGAATAAAAACAAAAGAAAAAGAAATAGTACAATCAACAAATGCCTGAACCTGTGAATTATCCCAGCTCCTTCTCAGACCTCTGCCCCTTTCCGCACCCAGACCCCAAAGTCTAACTTTTATACCAGGCTCAACTTTTCTCCTCTTCCAGGAAAATATGTCCTGCTACAACAATAGGCACTGAATTGGGAGACAAAACAACTGAGTTCAAGTCCTAGATTGCCCACCAACTAATCTTATGATCCTTAGTAAATTTTCTTACCCTCTAAATTCCAGTTTCCTTCTTTATGACATGAAGACAATAATCCCCATCACGTAGAGACTGTGTGAGGACAAATAAAATGCACAGTGGCTGGTCTTCTAGTACCGTAGGCTCTTCTCCCATCTCTGCATGGCTGACCTCTCTTCCCTCTTCCCTCAGCTCACATCATTTCTTGGAGAGGCTACATAAGGGTTGTCCAATGGAACTTCCTGAGATGATGGAAATATGTCATATCTGTATTGTCCTGTACAATAGACCTACATACAAGTGCCTGTTGAGTACTTGAAATGGAGCTAGTACAACAGAGAAACTGATTTTTAAATTTACTTCATTTTTATTGAAGTAAATGTAAGTAGCCACATTTGGTTAATGGATAGCGTGTTATGCGGTGTGGGGTTGGAAAACAACAGCAAAATCAGAGCAAGAGGGTCTGATACCTTAGATGTTAGCCTATAAAGTGAATAGTTAATTTTTGATGGTCATAGTTGAAAATTGTTATAGGGAAAAAAAACGGGAATTAGGTTACCCAAAGTACATCTTTGACTGTGTATAAAGTGTAAGATCAGTAAGGTCACTTTCATTTGTTGAATAAAAATTTTTTAAAAAATCAAGCCTTAAGCCAAGCTCTAAAGTTGGAGAGGAGGTGCTCCTGGTTCCTGGGAATTTAATGAATTCAGTCTCTCAAAGAAACTTGTCCATATTTATGATATTATTTGGTTTTTCTCTCCTTTGCCTGATTGCCTTTTTTAAATGTTTAGTCCTAAAATAACTTAAATTCTTTGGGCTTTTTTTGTTTTGACATTCTCATTTTGCAGCTGTTGAGTATTGAATTGTCTTAGACAGTTGAGGGTATATAAACTGCATGTTATAACAGCATTGCTTAACTAGACTTTGTTAACTGTTCTGCTAAAATATTAAATTTGCATGAGGTAATAATTAACACTAATGCAAAAGAGAAACCACTTATAAGTGTGACAGAAAAAATCTTGGTTTTCAAGGGTAGCCCTTGTTTCAAATACTTTGTTTTTCCACCAAGAACATATGAACGTCAGGTCAGATGTTTTAAATCTTGATTCTTGGTTTAAAAAAAAGATAGGCCGCTAACTTATCCATAGGTGTTGTATGTTTTTATGTTAATTTATCCTAGTAAGGCATAAAATTTTAAATTCATTTTATTCCAGTCATTTACTTATAAAAATAAAATATGAAAACTCAAATTACCAAAGTCCAAACATTCCAGGGAAACATACTTAGGCATCTTTTCATAAATCTAAGAGCCTGGATAAAAACAAAAAAATTCAGTTTCCTGCCCATTTGAGAAACTGTGACATGATGTAGACACAGCCTAAATTGTGTTTCTTTAAAGTGGTGCCACATCCATTTCTCTATTCACCGTCGAGTTACTGGAAGCCCAGCAGGTGTCAGAGACCTTATTAAGTGCCAGGGATACAAAGTATTAAGTACTGAAGACATAAGAGTATTGATTCTTACTCTCACAGAATTCACTTTATTATTATTATTTTTAATCCCCGGAATTGATTAGATGATTCCTGCTACTGGGAAATGACCTACAGAGCCTGTTTGCGAACTTTCACTGGTGAAGCTTTGCTAGTTTGCATCAGTGTGACAGCAATCTAGAGAATATCACATCATGATATACTCTAGCCTAGTAGCTAACAATGCAGGCAGGAGCTCGAATAATCACAAATATTTGTTAAAATGTTGGCCTGGGATTCTCTTTGAAACTTGTGAAAATCCATCAAAATCATAAAAGTCATGGTTGTTTCATTTTCTCAGATAATTCAATCACAAAACATTTGAAGATTTTCAAGATTTCAGTTTTATCATTCTAAATAAAACTTGCTTTAATATCCCAAGAATTTTACCCTCTTATCTTCTGCCAAGTAATAGGCATGTCTGCCTATCAAGTGTTTCCAGCTTTTCAGGGAGCAATCAGTGACTGGTTTTGTCTGAAATGAAACGAGGAAAGAAACCAAAAGAACTAGTAGCTGAAACAATAAGGGTTTAAAAAACAGCAATCAAATGTGACCTTTCTGCAGACTAATGTAATAAACAATTTAGCAAGTATACAATGTAGGAGAAAAATAACTGATTACTGATAAAAATGTGAGCTTTGCTTTTTTATTTACAAACATCACCATATGAACTGTGCATATTATACTCATTGAATGCTAGGTAACGTTAATGATTTATTTTTCTTGGAGAATTAAAAATTATTACATAAAACTTTATACTGAATAACTAAAATATACACTTTTTTTTCCTTTATTTTTATTATTTATTTATTTATTTATTTTTGACTGTGTTGGGTCTTCGTTTCTGTGCGAGGGCCTTCTCTAGTTGCGGCAAGCGGGGGCCACACCTCATCGCGGTGCGCGGGCCTCTCACTATCGCGGCCTCTCCTTTTGCGGAGCACAAGCTCCAGACGCGCAGGCTCAGTAGTTGTGGCTCACGGGCCCAGTTGCTCCGCGGCATGTGGGATCCTCCCAGACCAGGGCTCGAACCCGTGTCCCCTGCACTGGCAGGCAGATTCTCAACCACTGCGCCACCAGGGAAGCCCAGAACTTTTACTCTTGAAGGTTCATTTCATTCTTTCCTAAAACTTACACGGCCCTGACTTGTTTTGATTGCTATAGTTTTCCATTAACTTTTCCTTTACAATGTAGTAGCTTATGAGATGTCCCAGGGAATCCCTGGATCCTAGACCAGTTCCTCCCCGCCCACATTGTGGAGCAGCCACCAATACCTCATGACTTCTTTTAACATAACTGCTCAAAGGATACAGATTTCATAGAATCCCCTTTGGTTTTATGTCTCCCACTTGTTTTTGGAGAGAGGGCAAGAGGTCTTCATTTGTGTAAAGGATGCTTTCATCTTACTAGGCCAGATAATCCACCTGTTGTTGCTGTGTGGAATTGCAAATGTGTGTGGACAGTTGTGCGTGAACCCTGAGTATCCAGCATGGGGGCTTGTGCTGCTGCTGTTATTGTGCTTCCCCTCGAATCTTCCCTCTGCTCTGGAGCTGCTGGGGAGAAAGTGCAAACCGCACTTCTTTGCTGGCTAGCTTGCTGTTAGTTTATGCCAGCAGGGCTGCTAGAGGGAAGAGAGAGACAGGAGGAGGAAGGGGGGCTTCTGCTCCCTAGGTGCTATTTGTCTGCCAGTTTCCCCCCGTAATGACCCTTCCCTTTGGCAGCAGCTCTAGGTTCCAATAGCAGCTGGTTCTATTTCCAGATGTTTTCCTCACTGTCAGACCAGCTACATCACATTCTTCAGAAACACTAGCCCCAGCTTACAGGCATCTCGTTCTCCTCAGACGTCTGGACCCCAGTTCTGTGAGCCTTTGTCTGAGATCCTGGGGTTTCAAAAACTGTCTGTCCATCAGCACCATTCCTTAGAGGTCTGGGTCCCAGATTGGCAAAGTCTTCCCTGAGCTCATGAAGCGCCAGCACCAGCTGGACAACCTCCCTGCTCAGATGTCCGGCCCCAGTTCACAGACCTCCTCAACCTCAACCTCCGTATCAGGAGTTCCAGGTCCTGATAATCCCAACCTCTTCTCCTTTCATCACCGGCTCGTGGAGTGTATGTCACTGTGGCACCTCTCCTGTTCCTTTTTGTCTTCCAGTTCTCCAATTCCTGTTTAGCCGATATCCTGTGTTAAATTATCTCTGGTTAAAAAAAAATTGGGCTTTTGTTTTCCCCAATCGATTCTGCCTGATACAGATGTCAAGCCCCATAATTTGAAAGCATATTATTTAGAGCAATCTTTAAACATAAACATATCACAGCTATACTAAGTTTTCCTTATTGATACTAAAAACGCTTCATAATTTTTTTACAGTAGTCTCTTTGGAAACAAAACTGGGCCATATGACACCCCCTATTCCTTAGGCAATTATGTTAATAGATATTATAAGAATCAGCAGGTGGACTTTTTCTCAGATTGTGGACGGCAGACAGATAATTAACTTTTTTCCTTACACCAAATACATTTCTAATAATAATATAATCGTGATATCACATTGGGTTTTTAAGAGGGAAAAAGCTATGAGATGTAAAATCAATACCATTTGAACTATACCTTTACCTTAAGGAATAGTGAAAGCTAAGACTCTGAACTCAGGGATCTAGAGGAACAGAATCATGAGATGATGCATCTTTATTTTCCTAGAAATAAGTGAGTATATTCTAAGGTACTAGTTCATGGAAATAGTCTATGTTACTCCACTGGTTAGCCCATCCATCCAAACTCCTTTCCAGTCTAAGGAGAATATTTAGATGGCTCTGTGTTAATAAGTACCATGTCTGTGGCATACATAAGTTTATTTTCTATAGTTCAAGTTAATTTCTGACTCTAGCTTCCTTAGTTCCTGGTCCCCGCCCCACAGGATTGGGGCACAGTCCGAAGGTCTTATGTCATGCCAGGAGGGGACAATCAGACCATGTGTTCCTCAGTCATTGGTCCATAGATGAGCCAAGAGCTGTCCCCTGTAGGGTCTAGCTCTTGATGATGCTCTTACAGCACAGAAAACTTTGGTGAGGCAGCCTGGGAGGGTCTGTGGACAATACCACGTGGACTTTTTTTCCTGGCATCCTGCTTCCTCTCGGGCTCTGTGAGGACCAGGAAACAGGTTCCCTCTGTTCTCAGGGCTGCCTCTCCCATCTCCTCCCTAGCCTGGGAGGATGCCTTTCATTTTTGCGTGGCCAGTCCTCAAAATTTTATACCTTCTATAAAAGTCTTCGAAGGTATATCCATTCTCTGTATCCTAGACTATCAAGTTATAAGAGCCAGTAAAAATTAACTTCATCGTCCATCATGATCTTCAACTGCATCTGTTACACTGATGCAAGCGTTGAAAAAGAAATCTCTGATGTGAGAACCATGTAATATCTTTCATGCGAAGGTTTCTCTAACTGGATTCCTTCAACAACATCAGCCGCTTATGAAAATCTTTATTTTTTTCTATAATGATCATTAAAAAAAGGTTCATCTGGATTTGTCATGTGTTTTGTTGTTTTTTTTTTTAATTTTTTTGAGTCAGTTTTTTTTTTTTTTCTGAATGGATACCTTTTTTTTTTTTTTTTTTTTTTTAATTTATGGCTGTGTTGGGTCTTCGTTTCTGTGTGAGGGCTTTCTCTAGTTGCGACAAGCGGGAGCCACTCTTCATCGCGGTGCGCGGGCCTCTCACTATCGCGGCCTCTCTTGTTGCAGAGCACAGGCTCCAGACGCGCAGGCTCAGTAATTGTGGCTCACGGGCCCAGTTGCTCCGCGGCATGTGGGATCTTCCCAGACCAGGGCTCAAACCCGTGTCCCCTGCATTGGCAGGCAGATTCTCAACCACTGCGCCACCAGGGAAGCCCTGTCATGTGTTTTTGAGAGCCACATGAGATTTAAGCCCTGATCTTGCCCTAGTTTTTATTATAGTATTTGTCATCATTGCTTTATTTTAATTTTAAGAAGAGTTTTGCTATTAACATTATTTAATTTTTAAACGTTTATAATGGAGAAAAGTTTATAAAGAGAGAAAAATCCCTTGGTTGTTCATAATATTGAAATGAGTAAGAAATGATGTTTAAGATGTCTTACTTAACAATGCACAACACTTTAATCAAATAACCCGCCTTCCTTGTCAACCAAAACGTAGGTTTTACAACGTTTATGGTCATACAGCATTGGCATTCTTGAAAACCCACCAACTGATTTCCATCACACTACTTTAGAGGATGGATTTTTAAATCATAGCTCATGTAACAAAAGTAATGATTGAGAAATCCCCAAGGGATTCACAGGATTCTAGGAACTCCATAGCCAAGGATAGCACTAACGAAAGACCATCTCCCTCTAACTTCTCTGGGACTTATCCAGGTCTACAGGGCTGTGAGTAAAGCCAACAATTCCATGAATCCATTCTCTACATTTAGAACACTGTCTCCTCAAATTTTGTGCCCAACGTAACACTGTACCTCCTGGCTGTATATACAGAGAGGAAGAACACAATGTCAGTTCATAGTCGACTCGGATAGTTTATTTATCTCCGCAGTTCTTACTGCTGAACCGTCAGCCCAGCTAGGAGAATAATTGGGAGGGGGTAAAGATCAGGTTCACCAATGGCAGGTTTAACGAATGGTACTGAAGTTTGCATCTGTGGCAAAGGCTGGCTCATGGGAACTGGGGTAATTGGTAAAAACATTCTTTTGGCAAAAAATGCTCCACTAAAAAGGATAATCTACCTGTCTCTTCACACCACATTAAGTTATTTTTCTTCCACGTTGATACATCTCTAAGCCCACTTCTGGACTCTGGCAATCTAATTTTCGTCAGCACAAATACGTGGAGGTTTGCCTCAACTTTGCTTAGTTCTTGAAACTGGTTTCATGGTATTTTATTCCTAAATCTTGTATCAGAGGGCTTCTTAGATCACCTCTTCCAATATGATCAATTGATCAATTTTCTCTCTTACTTTTACTAACGTTTTAATTATTTTGCTTTCTCCCAACAAAGTGCTTCAACTTCCTCCTCTCCTCTCTTTTTTATCTTCTGAAGCAATAAATCTCCATTTCCTCATGTGTAAAATAGTAGTATTTGGGGGAGAATGGATACATGTATATGTATGGCTGAGTCGCTTTGCTGTGCACCTGAAACTATCACAACATTGTTAATCGGCTCTACTCCAATATAAAATTAAAAGTTAAGAAAAAATACTATGGATTTCTGGATTTTATGCCCTTGTCAATGACAAGAAAACATTCGATAGGAATTTGTTTTATAATTACCTTTAAGATACCGGATTTAAACTTTATGGAAATAAACCATAAGAAAATACTTTTAAATGTGTCACTACACAAAAAGTCCTAGCGCCTGAGGCATCATATCCATGTTCTTTAACCGGCTAATTCAGTACGAAATTTTGGCCTCAGAAAATATACAATCGATTTTACTTCTCAAAATACAACTACAGATAGTCTCTAATTAGTGTCCTAGTATATGCCATGTACTTTTTAGGATGGGTTACATCAATAAGGTCAGGAGAAAAGCTAAGCAAGTTGAAGGAAAAGATATTTACCAGATTTGAAATTGTTTTCAAGTTTCCAGACTAATTTATTTTCCTTGTTCCAGAGGCAGTCTTTTAGAATTCCACTTTTACCATGACAATATTGTGGATCCCTGCACAAGCATGTGATTATCTTAAGTTAGTTTATTGCTTAAATAGGTAACTTGAAACGGAAATGGCACTGTGGGCAGCTTGTTTATTTCACATCTTCCCTGCACTCTACCTGGGTCCCCGCTGCCTCTGTTTGTTACCTAGCAGGTGTCTCCCTTTGCAAGCAGGTCACCCCTGATTGCCCACCTTCGAGCAGCTGGTGGGCAGTTGGATGGCTCCCAGTGTCCTCTGTTTTCTGGAATCGATACTATTTAAAGTTGTTTTCTTTCTTTCCTCTTAAGCCCTTTTCACCAGCTGTAGGCAGGCTTCATTCCATGCTGTATCACCCCTGACATTTGACAGAAAAGATAGAATTTCAATGTTATGAAACCACAGCACGCTGCTGCCACTTCTTCCTGCAGGGTGTTCCTGCCCAGTGATTTAACAGACCTGTTCGGACAGGGTGTGAACCTAACAAGGCAAAACTATTGCTCTCTGAAAAGCTGTTGATTTCCTCCCAGACAGAGCCCAGAAGTGTTATGCAAATTAAAGACAAATGCCTTCTTTCTTAGAACCCAATATATTTGTTGTGATACTGTCCCTTTACATGCAAGCACAAAAGTCTCTTAATTACTTTACAAGACAGCGAAGCCGCAGTGATTGCGGAGCATGTCACCGAGGAGCGTGTGACTAACAGGCACCTGCCAGCGCACCGGGGCAAAGGGTGACGAAGCTCCGTCTCCAGGTGTACAGTTTCAACTATATTTCAGTAACGCAACCAAAACACAAAAAGGGCTCCTTGATATCAATCGGTTTGTAAACTAATAGTTTGATTTTCAATATAATCTGAGCTAAATATTCCCATTCTAAATGCCACATAATACAACATATTTTGATCATGGTTCTATAACCACCTTGCATTATGCTAGAGGAATTATTAGTGCCATTTCTATGCATATTACTAAATCATCACAACAGTACCTACAGTGAGAGACAAAAGCCAGCCCCTTAATGTGCAAAATAAAATGAATATTTTAATATTCATAAAATACTAGGGCCTTTGTCAGGCAATATTTCTGAATATTTTATGTTAAGACAATGCCTACCTATATCTTAGTAAATGCCACATCATAATTTTAAATATTTAATTTTACAGCAGGTAAGTGAAATATTTCTTCATGATATGTAGAAATAGCACGTACAATAAAAGTGCTGGATCTGCTTTCATTTCAGGAAATCTAAAATAGTTATTTTTCTGAAATGGTCAAGCCAACTTCAAAGTCATTTTTCGTAGGTCAGTAACAATAAAAATCATTATTATCATCCTGCCAAAAGGATATATTATATTGTCTGTATAGAAAGTGCCCCAATGAAATTTTTCCTGATATATTTTTTTATTTGAGTGGATATCCAACTAAAAAAAAATGTAATGGCCTTAATATGACATTTTCTAAATTTGAAAGACATGTCTTCAACAATATAAATAATGCTGAGGAAAATAGTATTAGTGTTCCTAATAACAATCACTTGCTTGTCGAATATCCTTGAAGGTGAGTCGGTGCAGCTTTTCGCCCATCTCCTCCAAACGCATACATCAAATCACACACATCAATCAAGAGGAAATTGGAAGCATTTCCGTATTTTATTCAGTTTCTCTACCAAAGTCTATCAAGATGGGAGGAGTATACTTAAATGGTCCCCCTTATCTCAGCCCCTCTCCCCAGCCTCCCAGGGACAGCAGCTGCTCCTGACGCTCTTGCTTCCACACTCATCTCTCAAACCTCCAAAACTCTGACTTTACAGTCACCTCCTAACCCCCCGTTAGCCTTCTACCTTTGTGTATCCTACCTGCAGCCTCTCACTGTGTTCCTCCAAGTCTGCATAGCGTTCCCAGTCAAAAAGGCTTCTTCCTCCTATTAGCTTGAGATGAGGGAGGGATGTGAGAATGCTTCATGTCTTATTTGTATGTTTCCTGTAATATGAACACATTAGCAATTTGACCACAGGTCATAGGAACGTGTATTGCTTCCTCATAGTACTTCCTTTCCCTCCCAAACAACTCACCCACTCCTCAGACCACCAGGATGGTGCACACACACATAACATCCACTCCTTGAATTAGGAAGTGACACTGCCAAACTCAACTGATTTTGATACATTTTACAACAGTAATTCTCACCTGGGAATGGTATTGACCCCAAAGGGCACATGGAAATCTTCGTGTCTGTTTTTTTTTTCATGGTATCAGTTGCTCAGGAGCACGATTGACATCTAATGGCTCCACAGATGCAAAGAATCATGGCACCCAAATGCCAATCACACCCCTTTGAGAAGCACTGAGTCAGAACACTGAACGTTTCATTCTTTGGAACATTCTACCATAGGGCTGGAAGGGATTGGAGAGAGTATTTTGTTCTTCTCGTTGCATTTGATCAGGAATAAACATAACCTTACAGAATCGGGGAGTCCAGAAGAGAAAGCACTGAGAGGATTGGAATTTCAGAGCAGGAGGAGGACCTGAGAGGACAGAGAAGAAGGACACCAGCCGGCTACTATGTAGCGTGGGGAAGCTTCTGAGGAAGGTAAGTGAAAGGACTTACACTTCACCGCCAACCTGGTTCAACTAATGTTGCTTCTCCTGGAGTGGAGGCTCTCCCGGCAGCTACATCCCGACCTTGTACAGTTGCTAAAAAGAGTGAAAGTAGGATCTTGAATAGGTATCTGCACTATTCATAGCAGCGTGTTTCACAAAAGCCAAACCATGGAAACAACCTCAGTGTCCACTGACTAAAGAAGATGTGGCATATGTATGTACAATGGAATATTATCAGCCACAGGAAATCCTGCTATTTGCAACAATGTAGATAAACCTAGAGGGCATGATGCTAAGTGAAATTAGCCAGAAAGAGAAAGACAAATACTATATGATCTCACTTATATATGGAATCTTAAAAAACAGTCAAACTCAGAGACACAGAGAGTAGAATGGTAGATACCAGTGATGGAATCAGGGGTGGAAGTTTGGGATGGGAGATGTTGGTTAAAGAGTATAAGCCTTCAGTTATAAGATGAATAAGTTCTGGGCATCTAATAGAAGGCATAGTGACTATAGTTAATAATGCTGTATTTTGTACTGGAAATTTGCCGAGAGAGTAAACATTAAGTGATTCATTACACGGGAAAAAAAGTAACTGTGAGGTGATGGATGTGTTAACTACCGTGATTACCTAATTGTGGTAATCATTTCACAACGTATACATACATCAAATCATCACATGTACACTTTAAATACATACAATTTTGTCAATTAGATCTCAATAAAACTGGAAAAAAGAATAAAAATACATCAAACTCTGTTCTGATCCTCTGATAATACTGGATTAGGGTCAACCCTAATGATTTGATTTGATTACCTCTGTAAAGACCATACTTCCAAATAAGATCACATTCTTATGTGATACTAAGGGTTAGTACACCAACATATCTTTTGGGGGATATAATCAACCTGTAATAACAAGAAGTTTCTGCATCTTTTTACTTAAGAGTATTTTTTAAATGGAAAACTCCATATATTTTAAAATTATATTTAAATTATTTTACCTATTACTAGAAGGTCAGTCATTTTTAAGTAATCTCAGGAGCCAAAAGTTCTGAAATATTATTTTGTCCTATTCTAACTTTACTGTGTACACAGATGGAGGGTATCCTTGTAAAGTAAAAACCAAAAATAACTAAAACAAAACAAATAAAATCATATTCCAAGTATTCCAACAAAAATTCCAATATTTTAGTTGGGGGTGGAGGTGGAGATGAGGAGATATTCCTAGAAGTATGAGAAACAGTTCATTTTAAAAAATGATTAAATTGACAAAAATAAAAGGTTATTCTTAATAAAGTGTTGGGTTTTATTTGCATGTATGAAATAAAATTACTTGACAATAAATGGGGATTAAAACAAAGCAAATTAAAAAGAGAGAGTTAATGCACTAGAGAATGGATCTGAACAAGTTGTCCAGAATACAGGACAGATGGACAAAGAGATAGAAAATATAAAAGAGAGGTTTACCTAAAACGCTCATTTACAATAGAAAGCTGAATAAATATTGTGATCTCTAAGAAAAAAAGGTTAGGAGACATGGAGGAAGGAGTGAGAACATAAAAAAAAATATCAACATATCAAAGAATCCCAGAAGAAGTTTAAAAAAAAAAAGGCAAATGGATCAGTGGAAATATTTGAAGAGATAAAAAATTGAGAATTTTTCAGACCTGTGAAAGAAGCAAACCCACAGATTAAGAAGCCCAATGAAGCACAGAAGGGATAGTAAAAACACACACACACACACAAAGACAAAGAATATTTTCTTGCTATGTAGCTAATTGATTTTCTTGTTAGATATACTATATTTTGTTTGCTAATTGAAGGTCTCCATCATGTTTGTACCTCTACTAAGGTGACTTTTATTTACACATTCCTAACAAATTTTTAAATCAAAATTTATATGCCATCAAATGGAATATTTCTCTTTCATAGAAAATAGTTTATCTGATTCCTCTTCCATTTCCTAAACCTACACCTGAAATGGCATTAGTTGGTTTTACCTAGGGGTGTAAACTATATCACTTTGATAACAACATAAATGATGTTTTAAAGATTGCTATTCTTGCGCGTTCAATTTTTCCATAGTATTTACAAATAAAGCTGACTTTTATGATTTCCAGGTCATATGATTTCCTTATCTGTTTCCTACTATTATATTCGTAATTTTGACTTATTTCTTAGTGGCTCAGACTTCAAATAATATTTTCAAGGACTGCACATACGAGCTGAGTTTAATGAGTTAAGTATGTGTGATTGGCATGGATGTATTGATTCAAAATTTGTTTTCACTCAGCATTTGTAGGTATCACATCATTATTTTTCTGGTTTGTTAAATAGCTATGAAAAAAGCATGCTGTCACTTTACTTGCACTATTTTGTAAATAACTTTTTTTTTTTATAGTAATCTTTTATTTATTTATTTATTATATTTATTTTTGGCTGTGTTGGGTCTTCGTTTCTGTGCGAGGGCTTCCTCTAGTTGCGGCAAGTGGGGGCCACTCTTCATCGCGGTGCGTGGGCCTCTTCACTATCGCGGCCTCTCGTTGCGGAGCACAGGCTCCAAACGCGCAGGCTCAGTAGTTGTGGCTCACGGGCCTAGTTGCTCCGTGGCATGTGGGATCTTCCCAGACCAGGGCTCGAACCCGTGTCCCCTGCATTAGCAGGCAGATTCTAAACCACTGCGCCATCAGGGAAACCCTGTAAATAACTTTTATTTTTAAAAATAGGAATCTAGTAAAGTGGGCAACTGATTATGACCAGGTGTGAATCTTTTCTTTAGTCTTCAACCTCGGTGAGTCTTCTACAAAATCAGGTGATAATGCTACTGCATAGCACAAGGTGCTCAATATCTTGTTATAAGCTAATGGAAGAGAATGTAGGAAAAGAATATATATATTCATATATTTAAAAAATCAGATGATCATGTTTCTCTCAGCATGCAATCCTTTTTTTCCTCTCTATATTTATTACATTTTTCCCTCAGTTCTATTTTTTCTTATAAATTGTATAGGATATGTCATATATCCAATATCTTATATCCTATCTTATAACTTTCATCTACTTATCTTCTTTCTCTCCTTTCTGTGACTGGTCCAGAAATGTGTTTTTTAATTCAGTAATTCAATTTCTGTTACATAAAACCTGTTCCTTAAAATATTGCATTTATATTTTTGCCTTGTTTTAAACCTTTGCTAACACTTTCCATTCCAGCTATTCTCAATTTTTATTTTACTATCTCTATAATGACCTGTACTTTTATTATAGGTAATTTTTCTTATTGAGAACATGGAGAAACTATGCTGTCATTTTGGTTTTGTAAAAAAAAATCTCAGAAATCTGGTGTCTCCTATGTTCTTGGCATATGCTTTAATTTCCTTTTGTGGCAATATTTTTCCATACATACCAACTGGATTTTTCTCCGCTTACTCAACAATACAAAAAGAAGTCTATTTTGATGGTTGACTCTCCTACCCTGCTCCCTAGAGCGTCTTTCCAGGCAAGAGCAGCCTGCAACAGAGAGAACAGCAGAGAAAAGTGATGTACAAATACCTAGTTTTTTTCACTGATCTCTCTGCTGAGGAGAGCAAGAGGAATGACCAGCATGAACAGTGCCCAAGATGATCTTGAGAAATCTCCCTGTTCAATAGAATCCCATTTGTCTGCCATACAAACCATTTCATCATTATTTCAGAGATTTTCCTCTGTAGGAATCTTCCCAAACTGCTCCTCAATTTTTCTTCTCTTGTGGTTGCAGAAGCATAAAAACTGCACAGTTCTTTCCTTCTTATTATTACTGTCTCATTCTTATGTCTAAAAGTATCTTGTTGAACAAGTCTTTTTATACACTTCTAATGAAATGGCACATTCTGTTTTTACAAACAAAGCATAACATTTATTTATATTTCCAAAACTGCAAGTGTGTAATTGAAATAGGGAGGAGGACAAGAGAATAAGAGGCTGGAATGTTAACAGGGATAATCTACATGGACATTGAAAACAACAAAAGGAATACAGGAAAGAGTAATGAGTGAAGTGTTAAAATCTTTATGTGACGAGAAGAAAACCAGAAGCCTGTGGATAACTATTACTAACCCATTTTCCACAAGAAGGAATTAAAACACAAAGACATTAGTAGCTGCCCTAAGAGAAGCAGAGCCTGGATTGGAACCCCATAGTCCAGCTCCAGCACCCATACCCTTAACCCTTACCTCTCCAGGTATGAGAGGACAACATCTGGGACAACACTGGCCATCACCTTCTTTCAAGGGTAGGTCTTATCAAACCAGGAAAAGCACCATCATGACTGATAACTCTATAATACAGTTTTTGTGTGTGTGTATTTTTTTTAACATCTTTATTGGAGTATAATTGCTTTACAGTGGTGTGTTACTTTCTGCTTAATAACAAAGTGAATCAGCTATACGTATACATATATCCCCATATCCCCTCCCTCTTGCATCTCCCTCCCACCCTCCCTATCCCACCCCTCCAGGTGGTCACAGCACCGAGCTGATCTCCCTGTGCTATGCGGCTGCTTCCCACTAGCTATCTATTTTACATTTGGTAGTGTATATACGTCCATGCCACTCTCTCACTTCGTCCCAGCTTACCCTTCCCTCTCCCTGTGTCCTCAAGTCCATTTTCTACATCTGCATCTTTATTCCTATCCTGCCCCTGGGTTCTTCAGAACCTTTTTTTTTTTCTTTTAGATTCCAAATATATATGGAATCTATATATATATATGTGTGTGTGTGTGTGTGCGTGTGTTAGCATACGGTATTTGTTTTTCTCTTTCTGACTTACTTCACTCTGTATAATAGACTCTAGGTCCATGCACCTCACTAGAAATAACTCAATTTCGTTTCTTTTAATGGCTGAGTAATAATCCATTGTATATATGTGCCACATCTTCTTTATCCATTCATCTGTCGATGGACATTAAGGTTGCTTCCATGTCCTGGCTATTGTAAATAGAGCTGCAATGAACATTGTGGTACATGTCTCTTTTTGAATTATGGTTTTCTCAGGGTATATGCCCAGTAGTGGGATTGCTGGATCGTATGGTAGTTCTATTTTTAGTTTTTTAAGGAACCTCCATACTGTTCTCCATAGTGGCTGTATCAATTTACATTCTCACCAACAGTGCAAGAGGGTTCCCTTTTCTCCACACCCTCTCCAGCATTTATTGTTTCTAGATTTTTTGATGATGGCCATTCTGACTGGTGTGAGGTGATACCTCATTGTAGTTTTGATTTGCATTTCACTGATGATTAGTGATGTTGAGCATCCTTTCATGTGTTTGTTGGCAATCTCTATATCTTCTTTGGAGAACTGTCTCTTTAGGTCTTCTGACCATTTTTGGATTGGGTTGTTTGTTTTTTTCATACTGAGCTGCATGAACTGCTTGTAAATTTTGGAGATTAATCCTTTGTCAGTTGCTTTGTTTGCAAATATTTTCTCCCATTCTGAGGGTTGTCTTTTCGTCTTGTTTATGGTTTCCTTTGCTGTGCAAAAGCTTTTAAGTTTCATTAGGTCCCATTTGTTTATTTTTGTTTTTATTTCCATTTCTCTAGGAGGTGGATCAAAAAGGATCTTGCTGTGATTTATGTCATAGAGTGTTCTGCCTGTGTTTTCCTCTAAGAGTTTTATAGTGTCTGGCCTTACATTTAGGTCCTTCATCCATTTTGAGTTTATTTTTGTGTATGGTGTTAGGGAGTGTTCTAATTTCATTCTGTTACATGTAGCTGTCCAGTTTTCCCAGCACCACTTATTGAAGAGGCTGTCTTTTCTCCATTGTATATTCTTGCCTCCTTTAACAAAAATAAGGTGACCATAGGTGCATGGGTTTATCTCTGGGCTTTCTATCCTGTTCCATTGATCTATGTGTCTGTTTTTGTGCTAGTACCATACTGTCTTGGTTACTGTAGCTTTGTAGTATAGTCTGAAGTCTGGGAGCCTGACTCCTCCAGCTCCGTTTTTCCTTCTCAAGATTGCTTTGGCTATTCGGGGTCTTTTGTGTTTCCATACAAATTGTGAAATTTTTTGTTCTAGTTCTGTGAAAAATGCCATTGGTAGTTTGATAGGGATTGCATTGAATCTGTAGATTGCTTTGGGTAGTATAGTCATTTTCACAGTGTTGATTTTTCCAGTCCAAGAACATGATATATCTCTCAATCTGTTTGTATCATCTTTAATATCTTTCATCAGTGTCTTATAGTTTTCTGCATACAGGTCTTTTGTCTCCTTAGGTAGGTTTATTCCTAGGTATTTTATTCTTTTTGTTGTAGTGGTAAATGGGAGTGTTTCCTTAATTTCTCTTTCAGATTTTTCATCATTAGTGTATAGGAATGCAAGAGATTTCTGTGCATTAATTTTGTATCCTGCTACTGTACCAAATTCATTGATTAGCTCTAGTAGTTTTCTGGTAGCATCATTAGGATTCTCTATGTATAGTATCATGTCATCTGCAAACAGTGACAGTTTTAATTCTTCTTTTCTAATTTGGATTCCTTTTATTTCATTTTCTTCTCTGATTGCTGTAGCTAAAACTTCCAAGACTGTGTTGAATAATATTGGTGAGAGTGGACAACCTTGTTTTGTTCCTGATCTTAGAGGAAATGGTTTCAGTTTTTCACCATTGAGAATGATGTTGGCTGTGGGTTTATCATATATAGCCTTTATTCTGTTGAGGTAAGTTCCCTCCATGCTTACTTTCTGGAGGGTTTTTATCATAAATGGGTGTTGAATTTTGTCAAAAGCTTTTTCTGCATTTATTTAGATGATCATATGGTTTTTATCCTTCAGTTTGTTAATATGGTTTATCACATTGATTGATTTGTGTGTAGTGAAGAATCCTTGCGTTCCTGGGTTAAACCCCACTTGATCATGGTGTATGATCCTTTTAATGTGCTGTTGGATTCTGTTTGCTAGTATTTTGTTGAGGATTTTTGCATGTATGTTCATCAGTGATATTGGCCTGTAGTTTTCTTTCTTTGTGACATCTTTGTCTTGTTTTGGTATCAGGGTGATGGTGGCCTCGTAGAATGAGTTTGGGAGTGTTCCTCTCTCTGTTATATTTTGGAAGAGTTTGAGAAGGATAGGTGTTAGCTCTTCTCTAAATGTTTGATAGAATTCGCCTGTGAAGTCATCTGGTCCTGGACTTTTGTTTGTTGGAAGATTTTTAATCACAGTCTCAATTTCAGTGCTTGTGATTGGTCTGTTCATATTTTCTATTTCTTCCTGGTTCAGTCTTGGAAAGTTATACCTTTCTAAGAATTTGTCCATTTCTTCCAGGTTGTCCATTTTATTGGCATAGAGTTGCTTGCAGTATTCTCTCATGGTCCTTTGTATTTCTGCAGTGTCAGTTGTTACTTCTCCTTTTTCATTTCTAATTCTATTGATTTGAGTCTTCTCCCTTTTTTTCTTGATGAGTCTGGCTAATGGTTTATCAATTTTGTTTATCTTCTCAAAGAACCAGTTTTTAGTTTTATTGATCTTTGCTATTGTTTCCTTCATTTCTTTTTCATTTACTTCTGATCTGATCTTTATGATTTCTTTCCTTCTGCTAACTTCGGGGGTTTTTTGTTCTTCTTTCTCTAATTGCTTTAGGTGTAAGGTTAGGTTGTTTATTTGTGATGCTTCTTGTTTCTTGAGGTAGGATTGTATTGCTGTAAACTTCCCTCTTTGAACTGCTTTTGCTGCATCCCATAGGTTTTTTTTTTTTTTCCACACACACACACTGTATTTTATTTTTACAAGAGATAAATAGACTGACACGAAGCATTGTACATGGATGACCACAACAAAAGCAACAATGATTGCAATTTCCAAACCTGAAACACACTCATACTATGTCATAATATTGACATTCAGTCCAGTAATCCTCCACTGTAACAGCTCCTTTACTTTGCAGTGAAAATTGATTTGTATATTCTTTGCCTCTGAGTCCTTGTGGGATTTTTTTTTTTTAATTCAGACAGAAAGTCACAAAAATTATACTCATCCTCATCAGTTCACTCAGTCCCATGTAATTAAATTTTTTTTTTCATCTTGATCTTTTGTTAGCACTTTTTTGAGTTCATCAGTTTTTCATTAGAGTTCTGAAAATGCTTATTCACTCAGTTCAACAGTACAGTCAGTTACCAGAAACCTGTACTTGTCAGAGTCTTTTCCATGAATTTCTTGAAGATGAAACCCTTTAATAGGACCATATTTGCAAAAGCATCAGAGTACACCCAGAACTGTCTGTAAATGAGAAAAGACTTAAAAATGACCACAGTTAAAGATTTGATGAAAGTTCATAATAATGCAGTTGACAAGAAAATTAGTTATTTCTGAGATATACATTTTAAAGTAATAACTAGGATTATTACTTATAACATTATACCAGAACATATAAGATTTTTAGAAATTTCATGTAATGTCTGAAACATTTATATTAACATATTTCCATACATATTTCCATACAAATACAAATATAAGATTTTTAGAAATTTCATGTAATGTCTGAAACATTTATATTAACATATTTCCATACAAATAACCCAATGAAAGTTTAATATTAGTTGTTTTGTTTGTTTGTTTTTTTATACTGCAGGTTCTTATTAGGCATCAATTTTACACAGATCAGTGTATACATGTCAATCCCAATCGCCCAATTCAGCACACCACCATCCCCACCCCACCACAGTTTTCCCCCCTTGGTGTCCATATGTCCATTCTCTACATCTGTGTCTCAAATTCTGCCCTGCTCCCATAGGTTTTGAGTCATTGTGTTTTCATTGTCATTTGGTTCTAGGTATTTTTTGATTTCCTCTTTGATTTCTTCAGTGATCTCTTGGTTATTTAGTAGTGTATTGTTTAGCCTCCATGTGTTTGTATTTTTTCAGATTTTTTCCTGTAATTGATATCTAGTCTCATAGCATTGTGGTCAGAAAAGGTACTTGATACAATTTCAATTTTCTTAAATTTACTAAGGCTTGATTTGTGACCCAAGATATGATCTATCCTGGAGAATGTTCCATGAGCACTTGAGAAGAAAGTGTATTCTGTTATTTTTGGATGGAATGTCCTATAAATATCAATTAAGTCCATCTTGTTTAGTGTATCATTTAAGGTTTGTGTTACCTTATTTATTTTTATTTTGGATGATATGTCCATTGGTGAAAGTGGGGTGTTAAAGTCCCCTACTATGATTGTGTTACTGTCAATTTCCCCTTTTATGGCTGTTAGCATTTGCCTTATGTATTGAGGTGCTCCTATATTGGGTGCATAAATATTTACAATTGTTATATCTTCTTCTTGGATTGATCCCTTGATCATTATGTAGTGTCCTTCTTTGTCTCTTGTAATAGTCTTTATTTTAAAGTCTATTTTGTCTGATAAGTGAATTGCTATTCCAGCTTTCTTTTGATTCCCATTTGCATGGAATATCTTTTTCCATCCCCTCACTTTCAGTCTGTATGTGTCCCTAGGTCTGACATAATACAGTTTTTGTATGATCCCATGCAGACTGAATTTCTTTCAATTCATTTTTTCTGATGCTGACACCATCTTTACATTCTAAAATAGTAAATGGCACGCAGACACTATTAGTTAACACACTGTCCTCCATTGTAAATAAAATGTATTCACACACAGCCATCTGCATTGATTATATCATAGAGAGTATGGTATAAATGATTGCTCACCCATTTGTATATAAATATCTGGGTTTACATTATAAGTGTGTTTATCTACCCCAAAACATGTATATCCATACATACACAGTGGAAAGGTTGGGCTTGCTTCTGTGACCTCTATCAGGACCAACCAGAGGGCAGGGGGCGCTAGCCGGGGGTCTGAGCATACTCCTGATCGCCTCCACCACAGGAAACAAGTCCCAGATTGGATTCCGTCTATTATGGGATTCTATTTTCTTATCTTAAGCCAGCCTCTTGTTACATGTGTTTGCTTCCTAGTGCTGGATAGACTCACAAACACAAAAATATAAACACAGTAAAGTAAAACTTGACTGCAATTATTTATTTTTATGGACCTGTGTATAAATTTCTATGAGTATTTATAATTAGTTTCAATCCAAATAGCCAAGAACCCTTCCCTTATAATAAATATAGTAAAGTCCTGTCATATCTCTAATGCACATTTCTGAGAATAAGAAGTGTTTGTTTGACAATGCCGTAAGAAATAGGTCAAAGATAGACTAAATCACGGAAACCAGCTTACCTGACAGAGTGTTATGGTTTACCCCAGGAAAACTGTATGAAAATACCAAGTCATTTGTCATAATGTTTTTCTAATAGTTGAAACCAAAGATGGCAGACTTCACGTTTGCACCCAATTTTAGAGCAGGTAGGTCAAGTAGACTTGATTTTACATGAGACTCCAAAAGCTTATGGTGTATTTTTTTTAAATATTTGTCTTCCTTTCTTCTAACACAATGAAAAAGCCTTTTGCTTTCTCCACAGTAATCAGAACATGAAATATTAGCTAGTGTTCCAAATGTAACCCATGGGATTTCTTAGCATGTGTCTGTAAGACTCTCAGGAATTCTGCACAAACGTTGGAAAATCTCATGCTGTCAAAGTCATTAAAAAAGAAGAAGACAGATGGTTCTTCGGCTTGCAGGCGATTTTGTGTGTTCAGGACAAGTTCAACAGGATTTTAAGTAACAAATAACTGTCCAGCCACATTCTGTTTTAGAAAAAGTAAGTCTGGCTTTTATTCCACTTGCCCTTACCCACCTCCCCCTGGTGAGAATATTTGGCATTTTTCATTTTAAGATACCAAAACTTGAAAAAAGTTTACTTTGCTCTGTCATAATGTCTTAAATTCTAATCATTGTTGACATGGGAAGGCAGCATAGCATGGTGGTTAGGAGTTTGAGCTCTGGGGTGGACAGAGTTCAAGCCCTTGACAATTAACCATTCTGTGCCTGTTTCCCTGTTGTTTATCACGGGCGACAGTGACAACATTTACTTCATAAACGTTTTGTGAGGAGATGGTACTTGGAAAATAGTGCCTGGTACCTAGAAAGCAATCAGGCATGTTTCCATGTCTCTATGAATTCTGTGTGTTTGTACATACAGGCACAAAGCCCTATTTTCGCTAGGTTTATTGTTCTTTAATAATGTGGTTTAGAGTAAATAGAAGACTACTTTAACCTCATCTATTTGAATTGTTCCCTTGAATGGTTCTTTACTCTGAGACCCAGTGTCTTGTTTCTTACTTAAAGCAAATGTGTCCAAGGAACAAGTGGGGTCATAATGGATTGAACTTTGCCCTTAGGAATGAGCCACTTAAGATTTCTTGGTACTTTTTACCACACTGGAGACTGGATACATCTTTTGCTTCACCACAGTGTCATTGTTTGGAGGGAGAAAAATAATAGAGTTAATAACTCAGCCATTGTGAATAAGGTGATGTTGCCATGCAAAATCATGTTTTGTCCTACCCTCACACAGTATTAGCAATGACAAGCTATGTGAGTGTGTGTTAGAAATGAGCTGCAATGACTTGCTGTATCAAAAACTACCAATAAAACAGGAGTAATAACAGAAATAAGCTGCTTTTTCCTATTTTTCAAACACCAAATAGAGAATGATCTTGAAAAACTAGATCCTACAGACAAGGTGACTGAACCTCCCATATTCACAGGGGATAATTAGGAGGATAATGGAGGTGATCCTATTGTATTCAAAGAGGTAGCTCTTTATGGGTCTTTCCCGAATTGGGTTTGAAGGCAAGCTTTTTTTAGCAGTCCACTCACAAAAAAAAAAAAAAACCTCACAGGTCAAAGGAGCCTTTTCTATTTTCTATTATCTGTAGTAATTACAGTGGAAGTTTTCTACTTCATGTTTTCATGTTTCCATTTTCTAAAGAACAAGGAGGATTTGGAGCAGCTAAGACATGAAAAGCGTATTGATTTTAGTAGTACCTCAAGTCCACTGCACAAGAAGCCCATTTTCAGAGCTTCGTTTCATCTTTTGTACTTACTTTTTGAAATGGAAACATACAACCACAAATTCTATCTTCAATGTAACAAAATAAGAGTTATGATGGAAGATTTTGCTAAAAAGTTTAAGCCCCAAATACCTTTTAACCATTATCATACCTGCCAAATTTCTAAGTAACATTGCCAAGCACTCTGCTGTGGGCGTGACTCACAGCTCCCTCACACTTTCCCTGTACACAAGGACCAGAAGGAATTTATATCGCTCAGAAACTAGGCAGGGGTTGCGGGGAGGAGGAAGAGTCTGTATTTTCCTTATGAGGTCATCCAAAGTTGAATCATATACATTTATAGTAATGTTTCTAAAAGTCAAAGATGCTCCAAAGATAAGTTTTAAAATTCTAATAAAATAAGCCATAATAGCCAATTTTTACTTGCATGTAAAATATCATGGAATGCAGATAATAATCATTTCCTCGTGAGTCTCCCCATATTTGCAACGCTTCCCAGTTTCGAAACGTTCTCAATCATAATGCAATAGAAAAGGACATTTCTTGGAATAGCTTATATCTGGGTATTAGAATAGACCATTAAATTAAAATATTTTATTTAAAATGGTGTAAAACTAACATATTCACAGACATGGCTAGAAATGTAGTAACAAAAACCAACATAACAGTGCAATTATTGAAGCCAGTACTTGGATTTAACTGTAATTTTAAAATCCAGGTTGGTTAATCATTTGGTTTCTTTTGAGCAATTAGGATACAACCTTTGATGCAGCTGAAGTGCAGATCCCAACTCAGTTGTCTTATCCTGTGCTCCCCTCAAAAAAATTGGGATGTATCAACGACACGAGCCTTCCCAAAAGTTCCCCTGTTATCCAAGATTCACTTTGTAAGATTATTCTGAAGATGATCTTTAAGAAGTTTTCAGAAACATCTTATTTGAATTATGTTCCTAGCTTAACATTTTCTTTCTTATCATTTGAAAACAATTCTGGTGATTTTCCTTTAAACTTTGCATACCTTTTAGTGGTTTACTAAGGCAAAGTTTTGCGTGGTTTCTGCCACAATGGAAAAATGAGGTTAAGGCACATTTACATTTTCATAAAAACAAAACCAACACATTCTACACAGACTGTTATTGCTTACTCCAAAATCAAGATTTTCTGGCATAGGTTGTAATTCTTTAGAAGATTCCTCAGTTGAAACAAAAGTTTCTGTAGCAACAGAAGATTACAAACTTCCCTTGGTGTCTTACATATTTACAATTATTTTAATATTATACTACAAATTTCTTATTTTATAACTAATATATATTCTTAATTAAAATATAATTTAAAATTATGACATTTCAGAGACTGAAGTGAAAATCTTTCTAAAGTTATACCCACTCAAAAAAATAAAACCTTGGGATTTTGTGGCCATTTCTGTGCATTTAAGTAGCCATATGGTGTTGATTTGTGAAAAACAGAATCAAGGAATTCAAAGGAAAAGTTGCCATATGAAATGATCACATTTTTTATTTTTATTTATTTATTTATTTGGCCACACCACGCGGCTTGTGGGATCTTAGTTCCCCAACCAGGGATTGAACCCGAGCCCTTGGCAGTGAAAGCTCAGAGTCCTAACCACTGGACCACCAGGGAGTTCCCAATCACATTTTTTAGAAAAGAAATTAAATAAACAATGTTTTTAGGTCTCAAAATATTTGCAGAGATTGCAAAAGTTTCACATTTTGACCTTTTATTAGGTGCATACCCATTAAGCATCATTATGGGGTTTTCTGAGAATAAACTCCTTTATCATTATATAATACCCTTCTTTATCCCTGACCATGTTCTTCGTCCTGAAGTATGGTCGTCTGCAATTAATATAGCTACTCCAGTCTTCTTTTGATTACTGTTATCATGATGTCTTTCTCCATTTCTTTACCTTTAACTAATTTTTGTCTTTAAATTTTAAGTGGGTTTCTCATAGACAATGTTGGGTCATGTTTGTCTAACCACCTCTGCCTTTTAATTGGTATATTTAGACGGTTCACATTTAAAATGAATATTGGTGTACTTGGATTGATATCTACCCTGTATGTGACATGCTACATCTATCTGGTGGGATTTTTAGACATAAGGCCCAGGAAAGTGTAGGGGAGCCCCAAGAGTGAGGCCCCTGGATGGCTCTCTCATTCACGCTAGTCCACTCTTCACCTCTACCACGTGGTCGCAGTTGCCATTTAAAGTGTTCTTGTTGGTTTATGGCTCCAGCAGTCTTTGCTCCAGGTCAGCTGATCTCAGCTCAGACCCTCTCTATTTGCCTCTCACTGTGAGCTCAGTTCTCTGATGGGCCCAACTGTATAATATTGATAAGTCATTTATGAATGTCTAAATGCCTAATGTCCACAGAACAGTAGTGACTCTGGCTGTCTGAAACTTTACTAAAAAATATTATAAAAGCATACTAATAATTTAAAATGCTAAGACTATACACATTAAGAGACATAATTTTCATGCTGTTTAGTGACCCCATATCCTGTAACCAATTCAAAAGAAGCATTATTAAATATCAATATTAAAAATGCACAAATGCAAAAATATTTTATAACATTTTAACATAATAAAAATCAGGAAAAAATGATTGTTCAATAATATAAAATAGTAAAGGAAATTATCTTTATTAAGTAGGATGTTATTTAAAATGATAGTTAAGAAATTAAGATGGTTAAGAAGATATAATCATGATATAAGAATAGGCAAAATGTTTACATAAGACCAAATCAACAAAAATGAGCATATTTGTTCCCGTAGTTAAATACATATTAACAATGTTTGTGTAATGGTGAGCAAATTATGAGTCTTTTTTTTCTATTTTGTCTCATATCAAAATTTTATTTAAATCATAATAAAAATTACGCTTAAAAGCAAAACAAAATTAACTGTCATTAATACATTTATGAGTGAAAACTGGTAATTTATATGTAAGAGTCTTATTATAGTTACCACAAATCACCATTATTTAATACTTTTCAGCAGTGGAACTAGAGAAAATGCAAAAGATAATCTAACTACCAAGACATTTAGAGAGAGGAAAAAAAAATCTTTTTTCTCTTCCTGTAAACTTGTGATAATGTTTCCATGTGAACTTATTTTTGTAAATGTGCTAAATAAATGCAGTGTTAAAATAAACCATATAAGTCTTTGCTTTAAAAGAAAAAGAATTTTTCATCATTGATCCCTCTAGTAGTACATGCATTCTATTAATGTCTATTCAGTGAACTCGATACAGCAGAAAAAGAGAGAGAGGAAGAAGGGAGGGACGGAAGGAAAGAATATCTATTTATTAGTTTATTACTATTTTTTTCTTTGGCCGTACTGCATGGCTTGTGGAATCTTAGTTCCCCGACCAGGGATTGAACCCGGGCCACGGAAGTAACAGTGCCGAGTACTAACCACTAGACCGCCAGGGAAGTCCCTACATTTTCAAATGTCTTTAATAGAGTGTCTCCATAATTCTGTAAAAAATATGTGACCGTCAAGCCTGCAGATATATTTTAGTCTATGTTCATTCATAAATATTTATACCAATCAAGACTAGCAAATTTTTCATGATTTCCAAGCCACATTAAAGGTTTTATTGTTTTTTAAAAAGAGGTTTATTATTTAAATAATACATAACCTTAAAGATGCAAAAATGTTATTTAATGTTTTACTAAAATCTTAAATGTTAAGGAATATTATATAACGCATTCCTTTCCACTTAATTGACTTGTGGACAAAGAATGCTGCGTAACATTTCAGTAAACAAAGGATGTTGTGCGCATGAAGCCATCAGCCACTGCAGGCCTCCTCCACCCCCCCGGCCCCCCACCCCCAGGGAAACTCAGGATAGAGCAAAGCAGGATATGGCCCTAGATAGTTAAAATGCATATCAAAGGAATGATTTCAATAAGCCCAGACTCTTGCATCTTCCCATACTTAGAAAAGTACTAAAATCTTTAACTTGAGATGTCTGTTTTTGTGGTTAGCAGTAACCTTTTGATGGTCACCACATTGGTTTTTTTTCAGCCTCCCTTACCTCTTCAGAACAGTCCTCAGAACTATCTGAGAGGCTGCATCCCAAGCTTAAATCCTCAGTAAGTCCACTGAATGAAACATAATTCTCAACTTTTAGCTTGTGCATTTCTTTTTCAGGCGACGGGCTCATAAACTTAACAAATGAGTAGATGATAAAGGTATCTACAAAGATATTACTTCTTTCTCAAATGAATGAGTATTTAAAAGAATATCACAAATATTGTCTCCTGAGATAGTTCTTAAGTCTATTCCGTGGTAGGCAAAAGGAAGATTCTTCCAGAAAGAAGGATAGTAGTACGTGAGATACGTAAAGAAAAAAATCTGATACAGAAGTTTGAGTAGGGAATTCAGTATTGTGGTTAATGGAAAATCCCGTTGGTGACAAAAAAGTGAGGTCAGGTCAATCAGAGGCAACAATGAGTCTCCTAATTCACTTCTTGTTTTCCAATAGGCAGCGTGCCGTTGCTTGTGTTTGGCTAATACACAGCAAGCAGCAATGTTCTCTAACAATCACATTTGAATTTATCAGCAGATAATAAGAAATGTGAAAATATGAAGCATATTTCATGTGATGAAGTGCTATCATAATCCTAAACTACATTTCCGAAGAACAACACTGAGGTATACAAAAATATACCCAAGCTCTCCTTGTCGTTCAACATGGAACAGAACGTGTGCTCAACTCATTCTGAACAAATGTGTTTTTGGAGTTTTATGATATATGTATTTTAAGGTGTGTGTGTGTGTGTGTTTCTTTAGAATACAAGCTCCTAAAGCATTTTGCTTTCTTTTGCAAACTTTTTACAGTGGCTTCTTAAAATAGTTGTGTGTATAAAATTTGGATGCAAAAAATTACATAAATTAAAAGAAAAAAGAACAGCAGTTCCAGTTGTGCTCAGGGTTGTAGAGAGGAGCTAGAGGAAGATCACTTCCTTTGTTAAAAAGAACTCAGCAGGAATACATCCTCACCTGCAAATACATCCGCACCTGCAAACTGACCTCAGTTATACCCCAGGGAAGCTCTGGAGTGTGACTTGCTCCGTGGGGTTATCCTGCAAGCTATCCAGTCTCCAGACCCCCTCAGTCTTTTAGCTGTTGACCAGCTGGTTGCCTGAAGAAAGACTTGAGGGCATAACCCTCTGGGCAAGGTGACTCCTGTTTTAATGCATAGAACTGTGCTTGGCAGTTAATAAGTTCTGAATAAATATTTGTTAAGTGTTATCAACTATCTGCCTAGGTGTCCCTGGTTTACTCACATTCAGTGCAGTCTGAAATGCACTCAGCTTTTCTTCTCAAATTCTGTTTGTACACTTCACTCCATCTTCATCTTACTATTACCTTCCCAGACACTGGAGCAAGAGATTTCTAAGTCAAATTTATATTACCTTCCCAGACACTGGAGCAAGAGATTTCTAAGTCAAATTTATTTATTACTTGCCTTTATTCACTCATAAATAATTCATTAATTCTACAAATATTGCTGCTAGGAGCTAAAGTAAGTGCTGGTGACACAGAGTCAAATAAAACACAGCCTCTGCTTTCAAAGATAATTGTTATCTAGTGAGAAAGAGAGACAAGTAAATCAAGATTTAAAGGACAAAGTGCCAAGTGGAATGGCAGGACAAAGACAGCGCAAGGCCGAGAGGGAGGGGAGTCCTAGGGAGGAGGGATGCTCACTTTTGAAAAAAAAGAAAAAATGTCGCCCGCCATTTCAGTTCTACTGAGGTCAAGCCATTAGCCACTTGCCCACGAACAGTGCATCTGGGAGGAATTTGTGCAGGAAAACAGAAAGCATTCTGTGCTTTGGTTTCCGGCCCCTAGATAGTTAATATATACGTCTAAGTTAAAATTTCAGTGACTGCAGATTCTTGCATCTTCTTGTACGTAGAAGAGCACTAAAATCCCTAACTTGAGATGTCTGTCCTTTGGGATTAGGAGTCACCTTTTGATGTTCATGTATGTTTCCCAACCGAAAACGTCCTACATATCCAGGCTCCTCCCCTGCTTCTTTGGACAGTTCCTCAGAGCTCTTTGAGAGGCTGTCTCCTGGGCCATAGTCCTCAGTACAACACTGAATAAACTCAGCTCCCAGCCTTATGTTGTGCCTTTTCTTTCAGTCGACAGTCAGAATACAGAAGAAAGATGGGCGGGAGGCTGGAGGAATGAAGAATGGGGACAGGGCAGGGAGGCAGTGTACACAGAGCAGACAGGACTCAGTGTTGAGCGTGAGTAACACAGGGGCCGGCGTGGGGCCCAAAGGCCGGCAGTGGGGTGCAGGCCAGAGGAGGCGGCAAGGCCGCGGCCGACACCTTGTGGTGCAGCGAGCCGACCCGACAGGCACGCTTGCGGGAAGGTCCTTTCGTCTCTGTCCTTGAACGCTCTGGAGAGTGGTTGAGGGATTTCGTACAGGATTTAACATTGTGTGTATGTGCGTGTGCATGTGTGTGTGTGTGCGTGTGTGTGTGTGTACTATTATAAGGAGTTGGTTTCCCACTATGCCACAGTGGGAAAATCTTATCTAATTTTTGGTATGGTTTACATATCAATATTATGTTTACAGCAATTCTTTTACGTTCTGAACTAGCTCCAAATGGAAATGCAGGGCTAGCTAACATGTTCTAAGCACTGAGGATCCAGAAGCAAACAGGAACTGGTCCCTACCCTGGGGAACTCACAATCCATAAGTAATAAAAGCACATGCAATATCATGTGGTAAATACTAGCATAAAGATGTGAACCGGCTGCTCTGAGAGCACCCAGGAGGAAAACACTGGCAGCCTGGAACTTCACTCTCCACTGGCCCCGTTGCTCCTGGTCCAAACCCCCGCAAACGCCCCTTTGATAACGCATTCAAGACTCTCTTCCAGGACTGAGGACAAGCTCCTTTGTCTGTGGAAAGTGAATTCCCTTCTGACCCATTTTTATTAAAGCATTTCAAACGTAAAAAAATGTTTGCAGAAGCCAGTGATGCAAGTTGTATTTTAATGCATGTTAGTTGAAAAGGCATATAATGATAAATTTGTATTATTTGTACAATAATATTTTAAATAAGTATTTATTACTACAGTTACAACAGCAGCTATATCTATTAGAAAAATGAGGTGCGTGTGTCTATCTGTGGGTTTGTGTTTGTGTGTGTCGTGGGTGCGTATGAAAGAGATATTTGCAAGAATTACTTAAAACAAATGCTGATGAGGTAGTCTGTGGCTGGGGGAACGGAAAAGTTGACAATGACTTCTAAACATAAAAGAGGAATGCAATTCAACGAGAAAGTGAAAAAATGCACATTCAAATTTCCCTCAGCAATTTTGGATGACACACACTCTTATAGCTACTGCTGAGCAAGTGCCAAGCGCTGGAAAAAGAGATTTTCTCATTCATTATCTCATTTAATAAGGTGAAAAGAGTAGAAAAATAATACAGGAAAAATAAACACTACTTTCGAATACATAAAAGGCCTATTGCATGGTAGAAAGAGTGAACTAGTAGTGGGGATTTAAAGGAGTCAGATTTTGGTGTCAAAAAAGAGAATTTTCTAACCATATGACAGACAAAAGTAATAAAGCCATACCAAAAATTAGATTAAATGTCTATAAATGCTTAACTACATAAAATGTCTAAAATACATAATTATTACCACTGTTTTCATTAAATGATTGTGTCTTAAACATCTGATTTTAAAAACACACATACATTTTATTGAGAAAAAATCTTGATACAAAGATTTTGAGACTTAATATACAAAATATAATGAGAATATCATGTGAAGAGGTTCAGAAAGTCTAGAGTAGGACCCACCACTGGTATTTTTATAAAACTCCGTGGGTAAGTCAGCCATGCAACAGTGATTGAGAATATTTGGTCTAGAAGATGCTAGATTCAAAATAAATAAGAGAGTGGCCAAGTAAGAATTTTAATGATAACCAAACATATGACTGATAACATGTTACTGATATCTCATATCACTGGGCAAAACATCAACTGCGATAAGCAGAAACCTATTATGGACAGTGAGAGTATTAACAAATACCAAGGAACTCCCTCTAAAATATACAATTTCTGAAATATTTATAGAAACAGCATTTTTCCTCTACAAGTTCCAGCATCTCTTCCAATTTGATGTCTTCCCATGCAATTTTAATAGTAACGTGTTAAATAAACCTAATTATTTACAGCACCTCCCTTTTTATAAGAGGAATAAACAAATCTTTGTGATTACCCAGGGCTCCTCTGGGAAACCTCAAGCTACTTTTGGCTTAAAAGATAACCTGAAAACTATATAATAACTTTTGTATATTTAAGACTCAATTTGGGGATCCAAAAATCAAAACGGTTGTCACTGGAAATTTGGACATTGGATCAAGACAGGACCATGGGTGCCTGAGAGGCAACACCTGGTCAGCTATTTAATCAAAGTGACAATAAAACATTTAAAAATAAACACAGCCATTTATTCAATAACAAAAATACCTCAGAGGTGTACAGAGCTGAACATGGATGTCAGTCACGTTCCGCAAGAGGAAAAAAGCAGGACAGACTGAAGATTAATGATTTTCTTGAGCTCATCAGAGAACTGAGACCACAGGGCAGACAACACTCATGATTCTGAAAGACCCAGAAGTCTACAGAGAGAAATAGAGCCTGAGCATTTGCTTAGAGGCAGACATGTCTGGATACAATATAATCCAGGAGGAAGTTTAACTAGAAAGATTTAACAAGCTTCTAAAAGCTGAACGTGGGCTAGTGTGAGGGTATAAAGCCTTGGGGGCACCGACACAGAGGGGTCCTCACACTTCTTCCTTCAGGCCTTTGCTCTAGGACATCCTCCAGGCTCTCAAGGAAAATTAGAAAGAATCTGCTGCTCCCCTTCTCACCCCACTGTGAAAATTTACCCAAACCCACGCCCTCTTTCTCCACTAGAGAAAAAACACAGTGAGTCTCCAGGGGAGGCATCCACTGCGGCGTGGCAGCGAACACAGCCAGCACCGAGAGGGCACAGTCTCCTTCCTCCCATCTTCCCTGAGCAGGAAAGGCTCATGTGCAGAAGGCCAGGAACAAAAGCATAGCCTGAGGACACTGCAGCTGGTGCAGGAGATAGGGGTGCAGGAGGGGCAGGAACTCTCGTGAAGCCCACACCCACAAGATCCAGGTTCCCAGGACTTCCCTAAGTCTGAAACTTAATCGGAATACAGCAAGTCCCCTACATACGAGCCTTCAAGTTGAGAACTTTCAAAGATGCAAACGTGCGTTCCATCAGTGTCAGGCGTGAGTGAAACTGCAGCTTGCCCTCCGTCTCCTATTGCTCACAATCCTTCAGCTCTACCATCTCCCACCTCTTTTCCCTCCTCCAGTCAGTAACTCTTCTTGCCTGTTCACTCGATGCCAGCTCCTGTATGCCAGCTGTTGTTCTGTACTACTGTACTTTTCAAGGTACTGTACTGTAAGATTAAAAGTGTTTCCTTTATTTTTTGTGTGTGCTTGTTTTTTATGTATTATTTGTGTGAAAAGTATTATAAACCTATTACAGTACAGTGCTATATAGCCGACTGTGTTAGCTGGGTACCTAGGCTAACTTTGTTGGACTTATGAACAAATTGGACTTACGAATGTGCTCTCAGAAGGGAACTCGTTCGTATGTAGGGGACTTACTGTACAATGATGATGTCTCTGCCCCCATCCCATAACCATGCTAACAAGCCTCAACTATAAAATAAAGGGGGACAGCTGGCAAGCTGCAAAAGGGAAACTCTCTCAAGGGAGAAGCACAAACTGAAGACACAACACCTACCGGGGAGATAAAAAGATTCACTCCAGAAATTGACAAGTTTATGGTGCCCAGAACAACAACACGTTTCAACGCAGGTAACCAGAGCAACAACAAACCTCAAATCCAGCCCAAATCCTGACCCGATACCAAAGGCATGGCAGAAGGAACATAACAAAAAAAGCACACCAAAAGTAGACAAAAATACAGCCTGAAGAGTCCAAGTGATCCTTACAACCAAAATCAGCTTTGAAACAGATGCTGAAATGATCAGACAGGGAGTATGAAATAATTCCGATTAAAATGTTCAAAGCTATAAATAGAAAAATTAGATAGCATGCAAAATCAGAAGGTAATTTCAGCAGAGAGATGGACACTATAAGAAGTAGTCAAATAAAAATATTAGAAATAAAGAACAGCTAAACTATACAGGTCTCAACAGTAGACACAACACAGCTGAGGAAATGACTGGTGAACTGCAAAATAGTTCAAATTAAGTTTCCCAAAGGAAATGCAAAAGGGAAAAAATGCTGTTGTAGGGGGGCAGATTTTGCCACTCTAAAATATCTTTCTTCGGCATGAGGATTGATTTCGTCTGATTATTTTTAATTATTATTTTTAAGAAGACTCAGGAAGTTTTTCTCATTACCTTTCCCTTAACTGCCTAAAAGAATTTAGACAGAGGGCTTGTTCCCAGAATAGAGCCATCACGAGAGAGAGGTAGATAGAGACATCTGCAAAGAATATGGGCTGGGTGTGGTGAGGGAGACTCTGTCAGGGCTTAGCGACCAGAGTCTACTCTGATCTCCCGGTGTCTCTGGTGACCCAGCAAACATTTGTTTATCAAACTTTTATTTTTTCCATCTCCACTCGAATTGCCTTCCTCCTCTTTGGAGTCCCAAACCACTACCTGTGAAGCCCAACTGATCTGACACTTTTCCTTCCCAACCTGTTCTCTCCCTCCCTGGTGGTCTGATGTGCCTCATCATCTGAAGACTTCCCTGCTGTTTGCCTGTTCCTGATCCTCCCCCCTTTATTTAGCACAAACATTGACCTCAATAAACCTTTTGCCCACCTAATCCCATCATGGCATCTGTTTTTTGGAGAACTAAAAGTGACACACCATCAAGGGTTAAACAATTGCCATTTATTTATTTTTTTTCTTTTTTAATTTTTATTTTATATTGGAGTACAGTTACATAACAATGTCGTGTTAGTTTCAGGTGTACAGCAAAATGATTCAGTGATACATCTACATGTACCTATTCTTTTTCAAATTCTTTTCCCATTTAGGTTATTACAGAATATTGAGCAGAGTTCCCTGTGCTATACAGTTGGTCCTTGTTGGTTATCTATTTTTTTTTTTATTTAGTTATTTTGTAAAGCACCTTTTTAAAAATTTATTTATATATTTATTTACTTTGGGCTGTGTTGGGTTTTCGTTGCTGCGCATGGGCTTTCTCTAGTTGCGGTGAGCGGGGGCTTCTCTTCGTTGCAGTGTGTGGGCTTCTCATTGCAGTGGCTTCTCTTGTTGCGGAACACAGGCTCTAGGCACACAGGCTTCAGTAGTTGGGGCATGCGGGCTCAGTAGTTGTGGCTTGTGGCTCAGTAACAATTGCCATTTATTAAAACTAATATTCACCACTAAGTATTACCATCACCACTTGACAGTGATAAAATTACTTCTGGGTAATTTGAATTTGGTTCTAGTTGGTTGCAAATTTCATACTCTTTCTACTATACAACACAGCCTCTATTAACAAGCATGGTCCCTGTCAAATGCCTCAAATATTGCTTGGAGCCTTAACCACATTTGTAGGCAAACACATGCCATGTATATTTGTATATTTCCCAAACGAAGTTCTGTACCAAATCTAATTTGATCGATTACATATGTATGATCTGTCTCAAGATCTGTGAATTCTATAGTCACTTTAATGAAAGCTTTCAGAAGCACAGAAATAAGAACAATTCCATAAAGTATTGGGTTGGCCAAAACGTTCGTTCGGATTTTTCCATAAGATGTTACAGAAAAACCCAAAAGAACTTGTTGGCCAACCCAATATAAGTATAATCTATATACACTTTTAAAATATATTTAAATCCCTGCTCTATCACTTCCTAGAGATTTTCAGTTTTATCTAATATGTCACATATCAAAAGTACTAAGACATTTTGGTACCTAAGCAAAAACAAACAAACAAAAAAAAAAATGGAGAGACTTTTAATAATAGCTCAAAGCCTGAAATTAAATTCTGGATCAAAAGGGCCCTGTAATTCAAAAGATGAGATTTCAGATTTAGGGAGCAAAAGAGCTCTATAAATGTAAGTTATGATTAAGAAGTGACGTTTTTATACCTGGATTCACTGTGCAAGAACAGAGCAAACTTTTCCATCCTATAAAATCTGGCAAATTTCTTAAAAGACAAACAACAGCACCCTTGCCTCCAGATATAACTGCATTGGTGGCAGGAAAACGTACCATGCTGTCCACCATTAATTACTCTTGACAAATTAGCGGACTAAGCTGCCTCAAGTGTCAGGTCTAGGGTGTGTGCTTAGCTGGTTCTTTTATAAATGAGGTACTGCTCTCTATTTGTCATATAACAGTTTATAAGGCATGATTAATGTGAATCCCGTGTAAGAATGCTAGTGCCTTCTAGAAAAAAGAGTCTTGATGCAATGCCTTGTGCAAAGTGACCATTTGTGTTTATAGACTTGAGTTTGGCCAAGACAAAAGGAAACATCCAAAAAACTACCGTTTTGCAACTTTTCCCTCATTCCAAGATTTCTAATCATGGCAGAGTCTTAATAAAGCCCTGAAGGCCTCACATGGATTCACCATAAATATCACCCCAAATTAATGAGCTATAAATTCTGCTCAGTGATGGCCCTGGATAAACACTAGGAATAGTGACCAGGAATAATTATTGGCAAAGGGCATAGTGATTGACAAATGATTTGTTGCAAACCTATGCTAGAATAAGCCAGAGGAAATTGCTGAAATTGCCCATCAGCCAAGCCTCATCAGTTGGCTTGGGTTAATTCAGTTTTCTGACACCTAGTTCTTTCAAAAGGTTATTTTTGACATTGGGTGGCTTTGCCCTACACTATATCATATCTCTAACAAGGCTGTGTCATCATCTGTTATTTAATGTTTCTAAAATGAGAAAACACTTAACCATTCCTGAAATGAAAAATAAGCTTATATATTCATTGTCTTACATTTTGATTATTATAGTCATCTGTTTGAAGATATTCCTGCCTTTTCCCCTACCTTTTTGTTTTTTCTGCATACTTATTATATTGCTTTATTTTAAAATACGTTTTCATTAGTTTGAAGCTGGGAGAAGTTGTTATTTTCTGCTTATATATCATTTCTACAATTCATTGTGCTTTTATAAAATGATGTTAGGGTACTCCCTTAATTTTTCTTCTTGCAAATGTTACTAATGACACACTTATACACTCTTGTATAAAGGGAGCTCACAAGTATAAATGCCATGTGTATGCCATGTCGTCACAGTATGTATGGGTAACCAATTCTAAGAGTGATCATATAGATTTCTCCATTTAATAGATTAATTAACTGGCATCATACAGTATCAGTCCATTTCCTTTCATTAAGAAAACTCAAGACACTTGATGTACAGATTTAGATGTAAAATGTAGGACAGGATCAATGTTCACATCAGAGCCAGACAATAGGAGCAAAGTAGAAATCTATCATTAAAGCCTAACAAACTATTTTGAGAAGAGAAAGCTGCACAGAATTTAGGAGGTGACAGTGAATATCCAGGTTATGGAGCCATGTGTTCAGTTGTTCTTAATTTCTGTGTTAGGGCTCCTTTAGTTTCAGGTGACATATACCCAAGACACATGAGCTTACACGAAGGTAGAAGAAATTTATTGGCCTGCAGCCAGGCGGTCCTAGAGCGCTGTTGTACCCCGAGGTTGAAATAATCTCATGCTCTGGCAGGCTGCCTTCACGTGGTGGCCAAGATTGAAACAGGAAGTTCCTGCTTACATCATCCTCCTGGCTACCAAGCGCAGGGAAGTCAAAATCACAGGACCCCTGACAGTTCCAGCAGATGACCCTGGAGGATTCTGATCAATCTGCTTGGGTCAAATGCTAATCCGTTTGATAAGTATCGGACACCAGGTGGATACAGGACTATTGTAAACAGGTCCCAGTTATGCCTAGTCAACTCCAGCACAAGACTGGGAGAAGAGTCAGAGCTATCTAAGCCCGGTGTGGTGCACAGTTCTGCACGGGAAGGATTCGCTTATTACCCGAAGGGGTACAGGATTGGTGGAAGATAGTACCCGTGGTCTGCCTGATCTACAGCCATCACTGGCCACTCCAGCCTCAGCTCCAAGGAGCTGCTGGAAAACATAGCCTTCAACATAGATCCTGGAAGAACAGTGACCATCAGGGGTGGGTAGATATGTTGAGTGTTCAAGCCCTTTATTTTAGCTGCTAGATCCTAATCTCCTCTGCTCCTGTCCTCATTTTATATCTGGTCTGTTTCTTTTTACCAATCTCTGTCATTCCAATGCCAGCCTTACAATCTGATCTGAATTATTCCTGTTCTAGGGTCTTAGCAAGAACAGCCAGAGATGCTTGAATGCACGTGTTTTGACAACTGCTTCCAAGGTTTGCTGTTCTTTTATATTCTCTGTCAACATGGCCATTTAAGTGTCTAAGAGACAAGTGTACTATCTTACATTAGCTTGAATCCCCTGGACCTCCCTGGAGCATACGGAACCACTGTTCTGGTTTGTAAAGCAGACTGACAGCGTTTAACTGAAGTAGCAGAGCACTTCCTGTTTTATCTGGATGCTAACGCTGGTCCCAGGCTGGCACTCTGCCAAGAGGGTTTCAAGCCTGAGCTTCCATAGGCTGGCTACGGATATCAGGTGACCTCAGAGGACACTCAAGAATCTCTCAATGGCATTTCTGCTTTTCCTGGAAGCACAAGATAACCAATGGTGACCAGTTTTAAGTTTTATGGCTTTTCTGACTCCCAGTGGTATCACAAAGCACTGTTAATATGTCCCAGAGTTAGAGTGCAATGAGATCTTCTCAGTGAGATGGCATCTTGGAAATTTGTCTTTACTTCTGGACCTAGTCCAGTTCAGAGTCAGTGCAGTGCAAGGAGCAGAATGTCTAAACCCAGCAGAATTTCTGAGTGATCACTCAGGGTGCTGGGCTGGAGCTAGAGCATCTTTAGGATATTATGGATATAAATTCCATAAGGAACATACAGTGAACCAATGTATATTTTTTTCCAGATTACTGAAGGAAAGCTTTAAGTTCAGTAATTTGTATGATATAGCATGACTGAAGGAAGCTCTCCACATAGGCACATAATTTTTTTAAAAAAATCTGGATCCTTTAAAGACTCCTAAGGGGCAACAAAATAGAGGGAACATGTACCAAGGTGTCTTGAGAGGAGAACACACTCTAGGGGTTCACCCACTCAGTTACATCCTTAAAACATAGCCACACTGCACTTGAATCATTTCTCTGAACCTAACAAGTTCTGTCCATAAGACAAGCCACATTTTCTGTGGATACATCATGAGTGAATTAGTTAAGAGCATTTTGAGTTCTGTGTAAGAAGAATTATATAAATTATTTTGTTGGCACAAACAAGGAATAATTTTCTCGGCGCTAAACGAGTTAGGCTTTATGGATGAAGTAATAAATTGTCCGAAGAGAGACTCTGATGCTCTCTATACAGGCCTGCAAATAAAGAAAAAGGCAGAGGCTTTACTACATCAGCAACTTTCACAAGCATTCAATTCACTTAAAGTGGTTTTAAATCAGAACAGTGTCCTACGGTCTATGACAATATCTTATGAATTTATATATTCTTCCATAATTGTTTCAACTCTAGAAAAGATGCACTACAGTTTAAGGTTGACTCCACTCCGCTGAGAAATGATGAAAGGGAAAACGTATCATTATATGACCCACGCATACCTCTGGGACTGCATTCACCTCCAGGATGCATGCACCTTATGCTGGAAAGAGATCCCAAGAGCTATTAGAAAGAATTTGATTTCAGCATCTTTTCAAACTCCATTTCAATCTTATTCTCTCATTTTGTTCTCCTCAGGAAACTGAACCTTTGAAGTTGTTTTTAACATAAATTCTCCAGCAAATGCAACGATGTCTTAATCTTTCTAAGAAAGCCCTGTGAAATTAACTTAGTCATCAGAAAGAAACTTAAAAGTAGTTGACTAAGTCAGGAGTCAAAATGGCAAATTTTCAATATTTGTTGGTTGGAAGTGAGGATTTAGCAACAAGAACTATTCTATATCTGGAAGTGTGTAATTGATAGGAGAGGATTTTATTTATGTGTTTAAATTTTATTTCATTCTTGTTATACACAAATAAAAATGACAACTATATTCCAGCGTTAACTGAAATGAAGTCACACTGTGTATTGGCAGTCGGCAATCAGCTATTCTTTGGGTGATTATTAAGAGGCTAGACTGATTCACAGTATTTTTACAAATCAAATTTAATCCAAGTCGAATCCTTTCTCTCACATACAAAGTTGTGGGATTTATGTTTGAAGCTTGAATTTTCTCTTAAGCTTAAATATATTAGATTTTCATCCATTCTAACACTTGTTTTCTATGTTAACATCTCTGATAATCAGATGTGTCTTATCATTGATACACATCATGTGTTAGTTGGCAGCACATTTTATTCCTACTGGTATAAAACAGAATCGTGTAACTTTTAATTGATGGCATCTTATCTTCCCTGAAGTAAGGAAACTCCTCCATTAACTCACAAAATATAGAAGGAAACAGAAAAATATGGTGAATAGAATATCACAGGGGTAGACATCATAGATTCAATTCTTGTCATTAGCACTTGATTACTCTATTACTTTTGTAGGTAAAACTTATCTAATCCTTAATGTCTCAAAATATAGATGGGTTAAGAGGAAAATTAAATGAGGCAAATCAAAGTATTTTGTCTTTAGTAGGTATTCAAACCATAGTGGTTCCCTTTTTTCCATGATTTGAGAAAAAATATACTTCTTAGACAATCCATTTTAATGCCAATAAAATGGTATAGTAAAATAAGAATAAAGATAGTTATTATAATGGGGCTTGATAATTTCCCTCTGCCTGGTTTCCAAGAGGAAATATTTCCCCGCCTTCTCCAGGGAGGTTGAGTGAGTTATCTGATTGAACAAGGACAGTCTTTGTTCCTTGTCTGAGTGACATTGACTCTCTAAAAGACAACCTTAGCCCCACCTTATTCCTGGGCCCCCCTGTAGACCACTGGGAAAGGGATATATCAATGGGAGGATGGGAGTCATGGCACTGAAATAGTTCTGCCGAAACAGTTGCTTCTAGCAACTAAGGCTCATCTGTGTGGGTCTTAGTGTCGTCCATCTCCTCAGCACCCTTGAACTAAACTCCATTTAGGAGAATTTTTTCTCATAGTTCTGCTCAGTTCAGGTGTGATTCTCAGTATTATAAAGAAGAAACATAATATTTTGACTTCAGGTGAATCCTTCATTTTGAGGAAATGTGTTTTTGCTTAAGCTTTCTGAGATCAGATATTGGATACTACTGTCCTGTTTCTCTCGTCTCTGTTCTTCTTTTATAATCCCCTTCCATGTGGCTTCTACCCAACCTTAGCTGCTTTTTAGCAGCTCGTCAACATGCTTTGGAATCTGTGGTCTTGATGGAAATGGAAGTCCGTTTTGTTTTGTTTTCACTGTGCTTTTTGCTTTTATATTGTTTTCAGAAAAGGGCAAGGTCTGACCTATGCAGCCACATTTCTTCTTGAAGTCACTGTTTCCCACGCATCCATTTAAAGTTCCATGTTCATATGAATCTTCTATGGCCGTTCTCTAGGAGATTTTCTGATTATTTAAAAAATCACTCTCGGGCTTCCCTGGTGGCACAGTGGTTGAGAATCTGCCTGCCAATGCAGGGGGACATGGGTTCGAGCCCTGGTCTGGGAAGATCCCACATGCGGTGGAGTGACTAGGGCTGTGAGCCACAATTACTGAGCCTGCGCGTCTGGAGCCTGTGCTCCGCAACAAGAGAGGCCGCGATAGTGAGAGGCCCGCGCACCGCGATAAAGAGTGGCCCCCGCTTGCCACAACTAGAGAAAGCCCTCGCACAGAAACGAAGACCCAACACAGCCAAAAATTAATTAATTAATTAATTTAAAAAAAAAAAAAAGAAAATTAAGCTCCAAGTCACCCTTAAAAAAAAAAAAAATCACTCTCAGTCTCTATTAGATGGGCTTCTCAGAGAAACAGAACCAGTAGGATATATAGAGGAGATTTTTTATGAGGACTGGCCCACGTAATTATGGAGGCTGAGAAGCCCCACGACTTCAAGTCCAGCCCACAAGCTGGAAACCCAGGAAGACAGTGGTGTGATTTCATCTGAGCCTGAAGGCCTAAGAACCAGGGATCCAGTGGTGCAAATCCCAGTCGGCCGGCCAGAGAAGATAAGAAGAGATGTCCCAACTCAAGCAGGCAGACAGGAGGCAAAAGAGTGAGTTCCTCCTTCCTGCGAATTTTGTTCTATTCGGGCCCCCAAATGGATTGGGTCATGCCCACCCACAGTGGGGAGGGCCATCTACTTTCCTGAGTCCACACATGCAAATGCCTATCTCATCTGAAAACACCCTCACAGACCCCCAGAAGTAATGTTTACTCTAGGTACCCCGTGACCAGTAAAGCTGACACATAACCATCACGCACTCCTCAAAAAATTCTAGTCTCAATGAAGATGTATATGAAACAATCCCACTGCAGTTCTGTACTAGACTATGCAATAATGACCACAGTGAAAAAGAATTCAGTGAAGGAAGAGCTGGTTTGGGCTTGAGAAGTCAGGGAGTGCTTTATGGAGGATACTGACATCGAAATTGTCTTGAAAAAAGAATTAAAATTAAAAAGCAACAGACAGGAGTGGGTTAATAGGAAGATGACACTCCTTTAAAAGTGCACCTTGAAATGAAACCTGGAAAGCACGTGACTTTTCTCTACTGTAATTATGGAAATAATAATTTATAGTATACAGTGCTTTAGAGATTTCAAATGACTTTCCCATATAATATTCAATATTTGAGCAGCCTTATTGGATTCCCACTGGGAATACAGATGCAAAATTTGGAGGTTTATTTTTACGAGCAAAACGTTAGTAAATATTCCCAAAAACTCTTTAAGAGATTAAACAAGCAAAATCAGTGTGCCTAACACAATGTTTTGATTATGTGTTGAGGAAATTAACTGAAGTCAGTGTTTCCATGGGGTAGGAAAGGTTGGTTATATATGAAATGTTATTGCAGTTTCTTCACAGTCTGATATCTACTTTAGTGAGTCAGCATATTTTTCTTAAATAGAAAAGCCCTATGGTAGTCGTCCCTCTATTGGACAATCAATTGCCCAAATTAAGATGTAGTTCCTTTTCAATGAAGGAAAGTTGGGCTGTGTGTGTAAAGTGAGATCTTGGAATCACCCAACCTGTCAAGCTACCCATCAGCCTCTTGCTCCAACTCTTTGCTCCTGCTTGAACCCCACCCCAAGCTTGGCTTGCTTGCTCTGAGTCTAAGTAAATCACGTTCCTGGATACACTTTGTGCATCTAGTCGACTCTACCAGTAGGTGACTTTTCCAACTCAAACTCCAGTCTGTGTCTTAGAGCCAGTCTCACTTTTCCCCCTGACCTGGCCTCCCATCCACACATGGGTCACTCAGTGGCAATGCTCTGGGCGGCCCCAGAACCACACAAAGATCTGCCCTGCAAAGAGCCTCTATGCGGAACGAAGTTTTCAGTGTTTTAAGCATGAAGAATTTGAAAGCCTCTAATCCAGAGTTTTCAAGGGTCATAAGGATTTGGACCTTTAGAAAATAAAATCAGAGAAAATTTATTTTTTGTAGGCTTATTTCCTACTTTCTGCCTTTTACATAAACCTATGTCCATCTTATATTTTTCAAGTAATTCTGAGACCCTTCATAGTGGGAGCTCCTGTTTGATATTCACTTAGACCCATGATCCTCAAAAGAGTGATTTCTAGAGAGCTTTACTACAGACCGGCCATACCTCGCTCTCCTTATTGCTATTACATATGGCAAAGTCACTTACAAAAGAATATTTAAAAAAGTAAACATCATTACATTTTTAATGTCCAACTGTGCTTTTTAAATTAAAATTTTCCAATTTATGACCTGATTGGATTTTCAAGTGCCAAAGATCTTCGACTAACCTAGGAAGTTTAATAGATCACTATCATTCTGCAGATAAACGGCAGGGGTCACTGATGATAAGAAATTAATCTGTTCTTTGTTCACAGAAATTCATTAGGACACAGAGAAAAATGACCCCAAGTCAATTACTTTCAATAACTTACAGTGTTCATCATATAATTGAAGTTCAAATGTATTGTTTTATTTTAATCTTGGGGAAAACTCCATGAATAGCCCTTGTTTTTACTGGCTCATGTCAGACTGCTTTATTCTCACAGATCACAAGTAACAGGCTCATTCTGATGTACCGCCTTACAATGAGGAGATACAAGTTAAAAATTAAGACTATGATCAATTCCTCATGAACTACAATAGCAATGCTGCTTATTTTTAGAGTACTGTTATATTTGACAACATTTTTAGACTTAAAAAATTCAGTCATGGGAAGAAACTCTAGGAATATTTAAAAAGCATGATAAAGGTTAAAGGTAAAATGGGTTCTTTTGTGCCATTCTTTAATTGTCATGTCATTTTCCAATCATTATTACTTTTTCCAAATACCTGCCTGATTCTGATGCTGCCAATGTTAGGCTTGTTTTTTATCAGGGAACATATTTTTCTCTAAGCGTAAAGGACAGTTTTTATGTTTTATAGCCTGAACAAATAGATTCCTCACTCACAACTCTTATTAACTGATTTAATGGATGTTTATTGAGGGCATGTATGACCTGGGAATTGGAACTGAGGAAATGAGTCCTAGAGCTGGTTAAAATAAATGGGTCAGCCATTAGGGGTTAGACTGTCCTCCAAAGGTTGCTTTTTGGGTTTCTTTATGCCACACATAGGTCATCAGTTATGTAGACTTTGAGCAGGAATAATACTGCCACCAATGTTCTGGAATATTCAAATCAAGGCGACACATTGAGCGTTTCTTGTATGAATAGAAGAAGGAAGCACGGAGATCGTCAGGTTGGACAAAAAGTGAGAACTGGATCAACATTGAGGTGAAAATACAAACCATTAAGGAAAAGTAAACTATCGCTCCTAAGCCTTGAATTCTATTTTATGTGAATAGAATTTGCCTAGAATAAAGGGTAGATTTTGAAGGAAAATCCTAATCGGGAGTACCATTAAATGGACATTAATATAATGTCTTAAAATAGACATTATAAGGTTAAGTTTTTATGTGGGAAATCTTATAAATCGTATTTTTAAAACTTCTGGGGACTTCCCTGGTGATCCAGTGGTTAAAACTCCGTGCTTCCACTGCAGGGGGCACAGGTTCGATCCCTGGTTGGGGAACGAAGATCCCGCATGCCATGCGGCGCGACCAAAATTTTAAAAAAATAAAAAACTTCTGTATGTGTTAATGCATATTGGGAAATATTTTATTTATTAGCATTTGCTGGGATAAATTATATGAATCAATAGAACTAAACAAAATGACTTACTCTTTTAAGGAAAATGTATCCTGGTTAGTAAAACTTTGGGACATGTGGAATGAAACAAAAATGATAAAGGCAGTGATTGGACAATTTCGCACCCTCAAGGGAGAGGGAGGGCTGACCGAGGATCAGTAAAAAGTGTGCTGTGGGCCAGTGTGCTTCCCTCTTGGGTGGGGTGCCTGCCTGCTGTTGGGCTCCTGGAAGGCTTCCACGAAGACCCAAACTAAGGCAGCCTCGTCCCAGGGAGGATTTCTCTGTCCTTTAGTTCATCATCCCTGCTGGAGGGGAGGGGGAATCTAAAGAATTCCAGAGATTTCAGGTACTTTGCTCCAACACTAATTTTTCAGGTGGGCTTCTGAAATTCATTTCGTAATTTTAATAAACTTGAACTCAAACAGCAACACACACACACACACACACACTCACACACACACACACACACACACACACACACACACACACACACACACTGCTGTCTGTGCTATTTTCTGAGAGTCACACAGAGGCTGAGATATCGATGTTGTTTGCTCAAAACAAGGCCTGACACAGAACCAGTGCTTTGGTGCTGTTCTCATTGTGAATATTATCATTGACATTAGGGATAACGTGGAAAATGTGAGAAATTCGCACTTGGAAATGAAACACAGTGACCCAGGTTTGTATTAAACAATGCATTTTGCCACGGTACATTATGTTGTTAGGGAACAGCCTATTTTACGGAGGCTATATTTAGAAATCTAATGCATTTAAAGAGAAACAGTCTAATCCAAGGTTCCAAACGTGTTCAACAAAATGCGTGTGTTTTTAATTACAATTTTATCCTGTGTATAATTATGTGTAATCTAGTCTTTTTATAAGAGAAAAACATACTTCAAGTTCAGTTTTCTCCCTGTCAAGATGAAGTAAGAACTGTTAGAATAAACATGACATTATCATGTAAATCAAATTTAACATCACGAGCAACAGTGCAGTAGCGCGGTTCAGAGCAGGAGATTTCGTTTCAAACAGAGCTGAGTTCAAGCCTATTTCCACCAGTTGGTCAATGATGAGTCTGGGCATGCTGCTTAACTTCCTTAAGACTCAGTTTTGTTTTCTGTCAAACAGAGATGGTAACAATAACGATACTTACCTTGTAAGGTACTCGTGAGCAGAATAATGTCTTTAAGCTGGTTGGTCGGTGCAAGGAGCACTTTGAAAGTTTTAATAAATGATATTCATTGCGCTGTTATTGCTTCCCTTTCTCTTCCCATTCTAGCAAGCTGGGGCCTGATTATTTTCTCCCTTGAGAGAATTGCTCATAAAATGAAATATCAGTGAGCCTGAGGTCTGAAGCCTGAGTGTGGAGAGAGTCTTTGCAGAGCTCCCAGGGGGTTCCAGTATGGAGCCAGGGATAGAAAAGATTCTGGCATTGTCACCACAGGCATTTTATGAATCAAATAATGTGTCTGCAATATTTAGGTAGTCGCTTCCCTTTTTAATTCACTGTAAGTGTGTACACTGTTGCTAGGTGCCTTATAAAAATGACTTTAATATTAATAAGCTTAAAATATTATATAGCTCTGTTTCTAAAATTCTAGTCTCAAGCATCATTAAAATTAAAATTAAAAATTAAAAAAAATCTAGCCTCATGCATCATTAAAAATATTGTTCCTTAGAATAGCATTTTTAGACTTATCCCCAGTCAAAAAAGCAAAATGAGTAACATTTTAAATGGTTTAATAAAGTAATAGAACTCAAAAGGTTTTGTTCTGCTATTATTTGAGGCATGAAACGCAAATATTTCTATAAGCACAATGTTCAGGAAAATGTATGGGTACCATTGCTTCCTGTTTTGAATTAAAAAAGAAAGAAATTAGAGGTAATATATATTGAAAAGCCTATATTTGCTTGTACACTATTCCTCCATTTCCTTTATGCAAGAGTCCTATTTAGTTTGTATATCCGGTGGTAACTCAGAAATCCAAATGTTTATGTGTGCAGCATTATTTTTATAGTTGAAGTCATCCACATATACACTCATATCTCTATACATCTATACCTGTGTCCATATATTTTGTAATCTGTTAAACTGAAAATAATATGATTGCCTAATTTATATACTCTTTTATCAACAAATATTTACTAAGTGCCTGCTATGATCTGAGCACTGTGTTTGAATAAAGAAACCCTAACCTCACAGAATCCTAGTCTAGAAAGTTTATTACTTGTTTTGAGAAACAGATGGAAAAAAATGTGTGGCAAAAATGTAGTAATGGCAGTTGTGAGGGAAATGACGAAAGAGACCTGGAAGAAAGATACTGGAGAGATAACTCGTGAGTGATGAGAATCCTAGAAGGATGGAAAAAAAGACCAAAGAACGATTTATAAATATATATATACATAAAATCCCGAAATCCCAGGAGAATTTCGTAATTCTGAAATTCAGAGAATAAAGAAAATATAATGCACACTTTGTGATGGAGGAAAGAGATGATAAAAATGAAATCCCGTTTTTTTATGGACAAACCTCGTAGAAAGATGGCAGTGGAGCGATACTATAAACTGTGGAGGAGCCAAGACTGGAATGAAGAGTAACACGGCAAAAGCCAAGACAGCATCCGTCTGCTGGTGCAACGTAAAGATAGTCTTGGAATTGCAAAGTTCAGGAAGGATTCTGCTGGTCTTGGCTTGCTGCTCTAAGCCCGTGCCCTGCCATTCCCCAGAGTCTGTGTCCTCAAGCCAAGAGTCCCAGGTCCCCTTGCCAGCTGGCTTCTCGATAGCTTCCCATAATAGGAGGCCCTGACGGGAGACTGGCAAGTAGGAGGGGGGGAGAAGCCGGGATCTTTTTTCCTTCTCCTCTCTGCATCACGTCGCGTCTTTGGCTGGCACTAGCTCTCTCTACTATGGTTCCCACTCCCACCACAGTGCTGACAACACCACCCGGCCCCCTGATTACTCCAGCCCTGACGGAAGTAGCTGCTTTTTCCTATTGCTGATCAACGGGCTACGTCCTCTCTTCCCACACTTTTGTCACTAGTTTCCTGTCACGTTCTGAACTGTCTCACGCGGACCCTATTTCACTGGCAAGACCCTGCTGCATCGTCCATGTACATCATCTCTCAATACCGTAAGTATTCCAAGAAATGACCATGAAATCAGAGCAGGTATCTCAGGGAACACTAAGGAAGAAAGAGTGGGGAAGCAATGGATCTTGCATTGCTAAACCCTAATGGATGATGGTAATGAAAATGAGAATTTGAAAAATTATTTTTATGTAAAGCTTCTTAAAGGAAAATAGATGTATAGTAAGAGTGAGTTTAATAATATTTTGGAAATAGATAATTTTAGACTCAGAGAAAAGAGGAGTTGAGGAAATTCACAAGTATTCTTAAGATTTCATCTTGGAGCAAGGAAGGCAATGCCAAGTAAATATTTGAGGTGAGGGCATGCAAAAATTATTTAACGTTGGTATGTTCCTATAAAATGGAAAGAAGGTTTGGAAAGCATACTGGAAACTCCAGTTTCACAGGAAAAAGGAAAACGATCCGTAAAGAAAATGAAGATAAATGGCAAAAGAAGAGAAAACAGCATAAAATATTTAAGTGTAAGTACAACTTAAAGATTTAGAGTAGGTTTATCAAAATGTCAGTGGGTTAAAATGTTGTATCACATACAATGAATGTCAGACTCTATTAGAACTAAAAATAGCTCTTTATCACTTATGAAATCACCACAAAACAAGGTGACAGAAAAGGTTTACCGTGAGTGAGTGGCAAGGGGACATCAAGCAATGGAAATGAAAAGAAAGCTCCAGAGGTAAAGTGTTCATCAAACAATATGGAGCTCGAGGCTGAAAGCATTAAATAGGGCAAAGAGAGATAGTAGTGATTTTTAAATTTTTGAGTCTTGGAAGACTAAACCTTTATGCACGCAGAGAGGAGACCGTAAAGCAGAGATTGTACAATATTTCTGTGGCAGGCCTAACTTTGCCAAGCTTTGTCTTCTGGAGGAGACAGAATGGCTGTTAGAATCAGCAGCTGATGGCAGGAGATGGCTTTCTGAGCTGAGGGGTGAGAGTAATGAAGCACATTTCTCTCTTGTCTCTGCGAGCTTATTAAGTGAACATCAGATCCGCACCAGAACTACGAGCCCCCTGGAATCACTGCCTGGACGTGGGTACAAAGCAGAGTTCCGTGCTCATATCTGGGAGCACATGTCCAAGGCGTGCATGTTTGCCTGCGTCGGTGGTATTAGTCAGCACCAATATAAAAAAGAGCTGACCTCTGCTTCCAAGAGGAAGTTCTAGTGGTTTCTAGAGATTTGTTACCAGTAACAGGTAATTCATAGCAAAGTATCCCCCAAACATATTTGATTTATTTATTTTTTATTGAACAATTTACAAGGTACTGTTAATTTCAGGTATACAGCACCGTGATTTAGTTATATGTGTATATATATATATATATATATATATATATATATATATATATATATATTCTTTTTCAGATTCTTTTCCCTTATAGTTTATTACAAAATATTGAGTATAGTTCCCTGTGCTATACAGTAGGTCCTTGTTGGTTATCTATTTTATATATAGTAGTATATATCTGTTAAACCCATCCTCCTAATTTATCCCATACCCAAGTTATATATTTGGAACTTCAAAAATATTTTCCAGAAGATCAAATAAAAGCTAGTTAAGTTTCCAGCCTAGGCCTTAAAATCATAACCAAAATAAAACATTCAAAATATTCTCATGTACAAGTCATCCCCACCCAAATCTTTCCCAGTGGTAGTTCCCATATATGTCTCTCCACCTACCGGTCTCTTCTTAGAAAAACACTGTAAATTTACTTTCTGATTCGTTTTCCATATCAGGGTGAAGGATGACAAAGAAAGAATCAGAAGTATCTGGTGACTGAGTGGTTATAAGAAGTGAAGGTGCAAGGTGAGTTAAAATGATTTTTAAAGTTCTCAAACCTGAACAACTAAAAGAATGCTCTAGCACGGATAGAAACAAAGAAGCCAGGGCAGTTTATGCTTCAGGAAAATTAATATACTGCTATGCAGTGGCCTGCTGGAGATGTTCATTAGCCCCTGGACAAATGACACTCATGCTCAGAAGACAGTCCAAGGGTTAGGATCTGGAAGTGGGAATTATTTGCATGAAGGGCTGGTTGGAATCACCGGGATGTGTCATTTCAAGGAAGAATAAAGCACGTATTTGAGGACAACTTGGGGAGAAGTCAAGAGAGGAAATTGACCAAGCCATCAGTTTCCTGTGAGTAGAGTTTAATGTGTACTAAAGAAGGTATTTTAATCAGAAACCTGCATTTTACCCAAAGTCCATGTGCTTAAACATCAAGCACCCACACGCTTAGGAAGAATGGGGGAAATATTTTCATATGAAAAACTGAAAAGGTAAAATCTCATAAAATACAAAGTGATAGAATCAGTTGGTAAATCATGCTCTAGATTAGAGTGAAAAATGTTGGGAAGGAAAAGAAAGTGGCAACCCCCCCTCCACGTCGTCAGCACAAGCAGCCCACAGTAATTTTCAGCAGTTGAAAGGTATTCCTATGAAAATATTCATGTAAAGCCACCCAGACAAATATAATTTTCTTCAAATTTCTAAGACCTTTATAAAAGAAATACGCAATTTCTTTTAACCCGGTTCCCATTCCACATTCCCTCCTTCCGTCACACACACACACACACACACACACACACACACACACACACACACGTATGAGCATAAAACTCTGCAACAACTAAGCCACATCCACTTCTGAATTGGTGTCTGCTTTGTTTGCTTGTTTTGATAGAAATGATTTCCTCTGAACTATAATTCCCTGAGGGCATGAATTTCATCTGTTTCTTTCATCGTGGTGCTCCTTATGTCTAGAATGGTGCCTTGCACATTGAAGGGTATATATGTACACTTATATACAAACATACATGCACATAAAACATAGATACATGTATATACAGCACATATACACATACATACTACACCCATGTACGCATATACGTGTGTGTATATACATACATATAACAAATTTGGAACAAATGCACTTAATGGCTCAACAATACTATGTTACTTATGATTAAAAACATTAAATGACTAACCCCACAAATTTTAAAGAAATAAGCTGTAAAAAATAAAGTGACAGAGCACTTTAGTATCAGTCATGCAGACATCAAGGTTCTGGACGACTAGGTATCATCTACTATGAATACACCAGAAAGACATCATTCACTGGCGAAGACAAATCTGGGAAGAGCCTTAACATTGTCCTGACATCAGAGTGAGAGCTTGGAATGAGACCGACACTCTCACCTCCTAGAGCCAGGGATGTCATTTCGCTGGACTTTAATTTCTTTTTTTTTAATAAAACTAAAAATGGAGATAATAAAAATCCAAAGATCCCTTCTAGATCAAAAGCTTTTTCTATCACTAGAACACATGCACAGTAATTAAAATGAAGCTTTGCCCAAACTCATGATAAACACATTGTTGCCTTAATAGGTATGAGAGGGGGAATTGAGTTCCATCCAGTGTTGGAATTTCAAGATAATCAACAGGAAATTTTAGAGCATATGCAAGGGGTTTTGCCTAAAATTCCCATACAAATAATTTCCTCAGTAATTTTTCCTAATCATTTACAAAAATCTGACATATATCTCATCCTGAGACATTGTATGGCACTGATGACAGACCGAAATCCATCTAACCTGGAATTCCTATTGGCAAGATCCAAAATATATTTTTTTTTCTTTTTTTCTCTGTACTTCGTGTAGTAAAAGCAAAGCACTCAACAATACTGAATTATTTAAGTGGAATCATTTGAATCCTGAATTTATAGTGATTAATTGTCATGCACTAATGAATCTTTATCATCCTGGAATCAAACATCTTGTCTTAAATATATTTTGAGAATCAGAAACTTCCAAACGTCCAGTCTAATTATTGTTGGGTAGAGTAAGGCCCACCTGGGGTTTGGGGCTGCCCGGCACCCCTTTTGTGGGAAATAGCTCCTCTGGCTCTGCATGTAGTCAGGAGGAGCTCTGATCTCAGGAGCCCAGGGGCACAGATACCACTTATACTAAGTAATCAGATTCTCTCACCTGTAATTGGAATCTTGTGTGAAGACGTTCATAAGACGAAAAGGCCACTGGAGACTTTTTATTCTATTTTTGTGGATTTTATATTCTGTTCAATAGTTATTCTTACCTCACACTGTAATCACCTAGGAGCTCTCCAAAAATAAGTAGAAAGAGAGAGGGAGAGGGAGAAATTGTTCTGGGGAGGAGCAGAGCCGTTAGTTTTTATTTTATGTTATTTTAATTTTTATAACATAATCTAATTATCTTCTAGTACCTTGTAGTAGATAGATAGATGTTTAATGTAGTCTTGAAAAACAATGCGTATTTTTTATTTGGTGTGCATGTGGCTTAAAGTCTCTTAATGGTATTATCCTAGGTATGTTATATTGTTTCTTTCTTCGTAAGCAAATGCTTTTAAGATCCGTCCATGTTGCCACGTATATATTTAATTCATTGCCTCTAACTCCTTCTTCTAACTGCTTCATAATTCCCCTTGGTTTATAACTATCAACTTTAATTTTCTCTTCTCCCAGAGATGGACAGCCAACTTGAAACCAACTCTTTGTAACACAGATAACACTGCGATGAATATTTTTGAGCATGTTCCTGTAGAGACCTATGTGAGAATTTCTTTGGGGTATATAGCTAAGAATGGAATTACTGTGCTATGTGCGTAATTTGGCTAAATGACAGATTGCTCTTACAAATGGTATACCAGTCCACACTCCCAAAGCAAGGCATGAAGTTTTATATATATATATATATATTCTCAAATCCGCACTAATCCTTGGCAACATCCAGTTTGTTAATTTTTTCATTCCAAAATTTCCAAGGGTATATTTTTGTTGTAGTTTTCATTTCTATATTTATCAATGATTCTGAGTATCTCTTCATGAGTTTGTTAGCTTTAGGGTTTTTCTTTTTTTCTTATAGAGATCACCCTTTCATATCCTTTACTCTTTTTTACATCAGGGGTACTTTTGATTTGTTGTTAATTTCCAAGCAGTCTTTGCATATTTAGATATTAGCTTCCAGATATAGACTTGAGACTATTTTCCTTGTACTACTACCTGTCAATTAATTTCATCCATGGGGTCCTTAATTTGATGCCCCCAGTTTTTTTACTTTATTTTTTGCATAAGTGCTTTTTAAAAGTTCTGCAGGTAAGGAATTCCCTGGCGGTCCAGTGGTTAAGACTCGGCGCTTTCACTGCCGTGGGCCCGGGTTTGATCCCTGGTAGGCAAACCAAGATCCCACACGCCCCTAGGCATGGCCAAAAAAGAAAAGAAAAAGTTCTGCAGGTGAGTCTACTGTGTAGCCAGGGTTCATTCACGGTTCCAAACCAATGAACTAGATAGGTGGTCAGACGTTGTTCTGCGGCTCATACCTGAGATGTGTTTGTTCTTGTCCTTGTCTTCCTCAACCTCCCTCTTTGTCCAACTCTTCAAGCTACTCATCATCCTTCCAATAAGAAAAGGCACCTGGCCCTTTCTTCCTAAGTTAATCAGGGTTGTTTCTCTAGATTTCACTCAAAGAAACTGCTATGGTGTGGAGAGAATGCACTGCAGGTTCAGATCCTTGAGGGATCACAAAGAGCCAACCTACCCCAACCTTGGAAGAAGGAGAATTGGAAATGTTTCGTGAAACAGTATTAATGGCACCTACGAAAGACGTTCCTCAGTGTATCCAACCGGTAGTCATAACTCCTCCCCTGATTTTCACACTGATTCAGAGGCCCCTTGAATGAAAGTGAAGCTGTATATTCTTAGAAAAACCACGCCATAATATTACACAACTGGACTTTCTATTTATTGAGTTAACTGTGAAATAGGGAAAAGGAAATACACAACATTTTCAAGGTCTCTTGGACCCAGGTCCTAGGGACTTGGGATTATACTGGTGCTACATGAATGAGAATAAAGCTTAGAGAGAACTGACAGTAAATGCAGTTTGGTATTTGTACCAAATGCCCTACGACACAACAAGCTCACCTGGTATCTTCCCAGTGACTGAGCCTATAAACAACATAGATATTCTCAATAATTTGCAAAATTTCCACATTAATTTGTCACTTATCATAGTTGGAAAGACCAATGGATGGTAATGAAGCTTTGCCCTCCTCATCAAAATAATAAAACTTGGTCTTTGACTAAGAAAAAAAAAAAAAAGCCACAGTTTACTTTGTATGGCTAGCCTGAGCTCATATACATAATTTTTTAACTTATTCCCTTGCTTCTCTTTCTCTGTAGCTGAGACTAAAATCTCAACCTTATCAACTAAATTCAAAATGAATTGTGATGCTAATGGAAGCAGAACCCAGAATGGAAGAAGCCACTGTGATTTGTTTGATTCCTGCTTAAGACATCAGGCTTCTTCCTGGCTGGTGTTCAGGCTTAGAAAGACGCATGGAGAAATAAAAACAGACTGGACTTGGCCATAAAAGGTGTAGCTTCTAGGTGGGGCTCTGCCATTAACCACATGTGTACAGTATATTCTTAGCACTTAGGAGTAAGTGCTCAGAAATATTTCTTGATTGAATGACTTCACTTTCTAAATGATCTTGGAGGAGGGTTCTAACTACCTGAGTCCATGTTTTGCCTAAACAAGGGGACTAGAGTAAATGATACCTAAGCTCTCTTCCAGTTCTGTAATTCCAATATATTGAAAAATTTCTACCAGGTGTTTACCATTTATAGAGCATATCACAGTATATTCTCAGACTTTTACAATGTATTGTCTCGTTTTTGCAGGGAATAAAAATTTCCCGGTACCGTATTTTGATCACATAGTAACTTAAATCTGCACAACCTAGTGTAAATTCCTTACTCTTAATATTCCTATGTATCTATAGAACCAAAAGAAATTATAAAATAAGTAAAAACAAAACTAACAACGTAAATTTACTTCAAATTACTATTTGTTCAACTAGATTATTTTCTTGAAATTAAGTTACAAATGATGACTTCAATAATAAAGAATTTGTGTTTAATAACAATGAAGATTTTGCCCTGAGTTTCTTTCTGTTTTAACAGTTTCTCCCATGTTGACTTAAATATATTAATATAGAAAATGCATATTTGCACTGATGCGTTTTATAAAGTATTAATAATTTTAAATCAAGATGAAAAAATAATAATAATAATAATTTTAAGACTTGCCTACTTAAGCTAATACGGCTTCTCACTTTAATGAAGTGCTGCCATAAGAAGTTCTCTAATGCCAATTTTAATTAGGGTTCACTTGTTAATTCTGTACTGTGGTCTGCTTGAACATAAAGTTTGCATAGCTGCATTACCGAACCCTTCATTGCATGAGTATATATTGTAATCACTGCCACTACCAGGAGCAGAAGAAATCTTGACATTGAACTATTGGAAATTGACAAATAAGTCACCGCACAACACAGAGATGGGAGATGTGTGACGGTGGAGGTAGTTCTGAGCTTACCCAGCCTCTGCCAGGGAGCTGTGTGTCACGGCTCAGTTCCTCTATTACTTTTCTCCAATGATTACAAAACCCTCCTTCCTACAGTGTACTGCAAATGTTTACCTATGGTCTTTACCTGGAGTGAAGTTAAACACAAAAGTAATTATGGTAGCAGAAATAAAGAGCTGGGAGTCAGTTCCAGGCAGTAGTACAGATGACTCAGAATATACTTATATTGAATATTTCATTAAAGATAAACACTTAATGTGATAATATAGAAGACCTCAAAGCCTCTAAGAATGTTTTCTGGGCTCATATGGGATTTTTCCTGGGCTTGTAGGGGGTCACAGTTTGAGAAATACGATTCTGAACATTATAGCTAATAAAAACGTTAAGGTTCTCTTATAAATACTCAGAATGCTTTTTTTTTTTAACTAAGAAATTTAAAATCAAGAAACTAGTGGAAGAAGCTTAATACTTTATCAAGGTTCTAACTAATCCTATTATCTATTGCCATGCTTTTCTTATAGAAATTAGAGCCTGCAGCAGGTAAAGCTAAATTTTCAACTAGAGATTTCCAATATTGATGTAGATGAGAAATAGTGAAAATATATAGAGACATTGGATACTCTCTCAGATCCTTGTTTTACTTAGCTTATTTATCTGCTCAGCTGCTTTGAAGAAGGCATAACCTCTCTCAAGGCTGCCTCTCCTCAGCTTGCAATGGTGATGTTAATGAGTACAATGCTTTCAAAGAGAACAGAACAAGAAGGAGACAGAGAAACCCCGGGGCACAGAAAATGAGCTAGCTGGATAACCTGTTCCCCGGCAAAGAGTTCTGGCTGTACCTCTAAAATAATAGGACAGAATATTTTTTTAAATTATACATTTTTGGTATTTTGAAAAAGATCAATGTTTGTCCGCATGAGACTTGTATGATTTAAAAGGAAAATTGTAGGTGTACCATCCTTTCAATTAAAAACAGGTAAAAATGTTAATGGACAAATGATCAGGGTTCAACTGCAGGCCATTCCCATTAGAGCAGCCCTCTGTTCTCTATGTGACAACTACAAAGATCTATTTATACGTAGGAGCCTTGAGATCAGTTCACTGTAGTCTGTGGGGGGAGAAAAGTCAGTAACCCTGTAAGAACACTGAATTCCCAGTATTTTTCACTTAGAGTTTCTTAATGATTGCTTTTTAAGACACAAACTTCCATGAATGTACCTGGAATCAAACTGTTGATTATTAAAGTAAGAAGGATAGACATGGGCTAATCTGATCTCTTTCTTTCAGAGCTAAGCTTGACTCACGGAGTATAGCTTAGTAGTCAGGGACATGGAAATTTTTGTTAGATAAAATTCGGGTTAGGGTGCTAGTTTCATGATTAACTGTAGCATGGCCACAGGTAAAGATATTACCTTTCCTAAGTGTCATTGTCCTTATTCATAAAATAATATGAATGATAGTATCTATCATATGAGGTTGCCACAAAGATATTAGGCCAGGTATGAGCATGAAGTTCTCTTCATAAGAAAAGTGCCTAATAAATGGCAGCTTAATTATTAATGCTTGCAGTCGTGTGATTAATTGCTACTCTATGATGGTATATGCCATGGAAAACATGTTCTCCAGGACCCCCATATAACACTAACCATTACAAACTATTGCAGAAAGAACACTGGATAACAAGATACCTGTGTTCTTGTCTTGACTTTGATATCAACTTGACCTGTGATTTGGGGCACATCTCTGTAACTTCTCTCAATCTTTGTTTCTCCTAATTAAAACACAGGGTAAGCCTACATATCCTTTAAGTGCCTTTCTAGAGGTAAAATTATATCATTACCTAATTGTGTCTGCATTCCAGTCTCTGAATGAGATGTAGATGGCTTACATCTTTACTGTGAGGTAGGTGAAGCGGTTGCTCTTGGGTTGACATAATGCTGTAGGCACTAATAGATTCTTACCTTTGCTGTTTCCTACACATTTTCTGTTGACCTGTAACAGAATCAATCAAAAAAAATTACTGTATGACAATTGTGATGAGGTAAGAAGATGGGTCCTGGGGGAGATCCAAATTTGAGAAGGCAAACATACATATAAGAAGAAAACTACTTTCATTCAATCCTAAGCATAATTTATGTCAAATATCAAGTGCTAAATTCTTGCTTAGTATATAAATAAAAGAAAAGGAGACTGAACATTAAATGTTTCAGAAATGGCTAAGACTCCAAAAACAAGGAGAAAGTGTCAGTACTTCGTGTCTCTCTGTCCTGTACTATATTTCATTTAGACATGTTACTCTTATTTTATAGCCTCAGTCATTGTGAGTGTTTATGCATCCATGCCTCAGATAAATACATGTATGTAATACACAAAGTAAAATACAACAAGAAAGAAAGAATGAAAAACACAAGTAGTAGAAAGTCACTTTTTCCTACAACCTTTTAAAATCTTTAAACTTGTGTTTGAACTTTTCATCAGTTGATGGGTTTAGACATTTCTCTCCCAGAAATGCTACTCCTCTGAGTCTCTGATGCTACCCGCGGGAAGGAGAAACTGAATATTTCAAGATCAGGTTTTGGGGACTATTCGGGCTCACAACATACCAGCCTGACACGAACCTGTTAGAATCTCATATCGCTTTTATATTTCCATATTTGACTCCTCTTCAACTGCTGCTAAGGAGGTATTGTGGTTCAAGGAGACCGTTCTGTTTGTTTCTTTCATTCATTTAATATGTTATTGAAAGTTCGCTGGTTTCTAGACCCTGTGACAGCTCTTTGTGATTCAACAGTGAGCAAGATACCGCCTACGCTCAGACCTTACTTACAGACAACACGCCTTTGTGTAGGCTCCAAGGAACACAGGAAGATAAGCTGGGATCCTCTAGACTCTTACGAAGTGAAGAAAATGTTCAACCCAGTCTCTTCCACAATCCAAAAATAAGTTTGAAAATGCAATTTCAGCTGCTGTCCATCAAACTGCTACTTGTGGCAGAACTTGGAATGTGAATATGGACATGGGAAATACCCAGGTAGACGGAGGGGATGTTAAATGCCTAGAAGTTTTTAACCATATGCACTGCAATTTTCTACATCTTCGAGTGTTGCCCAAGAGCCTCTGCAGTGGGCTTAAGTGCTTTCTGAAAACAGTTGTTTCAGTTCTCCTAGCCTATAAAAGTGAAATACGAGAACCCGCCCAAATTAACTATATCTTAGAAGGTTTTTTTTCAAGAACATGGATTTTCGCATTCCCTTGTTGAAGACACTTCTGTGGATCTTACCGTATGAGATTCATACTCTAACAGGAAAACTGCTATTCTTCGTCATCTTGCTCCTGCCATCCTTCAAATCCCTCCCCTGTCCTACACCATCTTTCAGCCATAACAATGTCTTCCCTTTTCCCTGGACACATATGCCTTTTCACACAACAGGGCTTTTACATATGCTGCCCTATTTGTCAGAAATGTTCCGTCATTTTTTTGTACTTGGCAAATTCCTACTCACTTTTCAAAACCTCTACAGATTATCCTGTTCTATCCTCTGTGCCTTCACATACTTGCTAAGACCACTGACTAGAGTCCTGCCCAATTCATATAGTGAGGCATTGCCTGTTAACCTAACTGGACTTGAGTCTTCAGAGGCACAGTGTTTTATTCGCTTTTGCATCCACAGCATATTTGGTCGAATCAAATGGATTGAAAGATTCAGGGTCTCTCTAAACTTCAAAGATCAAATGCGATTCCAACAACAGGAGATTTTAAAAGGGAGAATGACTCCGGAAGGATGGGGGCTCTCATGACAAAATTGTGAAGATTTATTAACACACGACCTTACTAAGGAAAAATGATCTGTTTGAAGGGGCTTACGTAGTTGCCCAGGCTGTTCTCTAACGAGTTAAGATATCAATGACTATGTATATAAAAAGGAAAAGTAACTAGGTGCAGAGAAAAGATGGGAACTCGGGAGTAAGATGATTCGTTCTGGGGCACTAGAATAGCCACAGAGCTTTATTCTGCTGCAGGGAAGCAGGCTTCCTTCATGGGGAAGCAAGATGGGAAAGAAAAATGGCAATGTCCACCAGACCGCAGAAGATGTGCCCTGGGACGGTGTCACTAAGAGGCTGATTGAAGTGATGATGTGTATTGATCAAACAGATACAATTTCCTAGTTTCATGGGCTCCCAGTGCTACTAACTAGCATCCTTACAAGGTCTACAATTCAGGCCATACTTCAGTCCACATGGAGAAAGATTTGCAAAGGATAGACAGGTTCTTGGAGCCACAACCAAAGGAGTTCATGGGGGTCCTATCTCCAGCGAGGTACAAAGTGCAAATCCGGGTCTGGGGAGGTCAGTTATTGGGCTGGGAAATTATAGAATGGGGTATGAGGGTAAGTGGCTGTTGGGTGCTTAGAGATATAGGGGAGTGGAGAACAGAGGGGAAATCCCCACTAAGAACAAGAGATGCCAAAGTTAAACAGCAAAATTATCTTCTCATAGGTGGAAGTGATTAATGTGTTATTGGCTGTGTTAGCTAGGGCCTCTAGCAGAGCGAGGTTAAGGAAGAAAGAAAAAGAACGTAGGATCAGCAGTGCAACATGGCCACTATGGGCTAATCCTCAACCCCAGTCTTCATGAATAAGAGTAAATTCATAGACATGTATTATCTAGAATAAAATATGTGATTAATACTCTACTTTTGAGCTGTCATGTGCACACCAAGAATATCATATTATGTTTTCAGCGTGAAAGTTAAGATGGAACAAGACACGTGAACATATTGAAAGGAGGTTAATAGCCAGAATTCAAGATAACCACAAACTATACTATATGAATGCAGGCTTATTTTGAGCCAGAAAAGAGGAAACCATGAATCATTATGGCACTGTTTAAATATGGAAGAGGGACTAACCCTAGAATTTGTGAAGCTGAAGCAATAATTTGAGGTTGGAGAGTTTACACTCTGTCGAAATGCAAACCTTTGCCCTTTTCTCCAGTAGTACAGCTGCCCAAACGAAACTGGAAAGGCCTCCTTCGTGCAACATGTACACACCAATCAAACATGCCTATTGGTGAGATATTTTGTTCAATATGCTGATAGGTAAGAAAAAGATTAGAATTTTTAACTCCGGGACATCTATGACTTTTAAAATCAAGTCTGTGTCATGGCAGACAGTACTGTATGAGTATTAGGAACCATGAAGGAGAATTCTGCAGGGGATAAGAGAAGATGCACACTGAGACAATAGCAGGTATTTCCAGTTGGCGCTCCTATCAGCAGCATCTGAGTTTTATTTCTTCTTTTCTAAATTTTCTAAATTTTATTTCCTGTCTTTCTCCACTCTTTACAGTGAATAGAATTAGCAAGCACAGTCATGTTTGTCTCCTTTCTTACTTTAAGGGGAATTCTTCTAACAGTTCTTCGTTAAAAATTATGCCAGTAGGGGTTCAGTTACAGGAAATGGAACCACTCCAATTATTTTAAGCATAAAAAATTGAGTGTTGAGTACTGATAAAATATTTGAAAATGGTGCAGTAGTGGAATCTTGAGTGTTCATCCAGGAAAAAATATATATATTTATATTTATATTATAAGTATAATATATATATATATAATTTATATATTATTTTATATAGTAGTATATTATATTTATATAATATTATTTATATTATCTCTCTCCATCTCTCTCTCTCTCTCTCTCTCTCTCTCTCTCTCCTGACTTGACTATCCAAAACATCCAGAAGTATAGCTTCCACCTAACTTCCACCTACCAGACCTCATTAAGTTTATCTAATTGAAGGAATTTAATTCACTTGCAGAACCCCTATCGATGAGAATGGCTGGGAAACGCAGCCTTTAGATTTCAAGTCTTTGCAAAGGGACTCACTAGAAGAAGGCCAGTCCTGTGGCTCCTCCACGTCTACACATACTCTCCCATGGACACTTGCACTTTCAAACAGCATCATCCTGTTTCCACTCCCTTAGAAGGGAAACCCATAGTCCTGTCAATCACTGGACACATCTCTGTATGACGTCCTTTCCTTTTCCAGGTCAGTCAAAATCCCATTTTACTAGCCTGTAACCTAAGGAATTAAATGGCTAACCCCCATCAAAAGTCCTTTTATTCATGGTGTAAAATGGAAAAAGGAAATTGTTTAATTTTTACAAATATACGCTTAAGAAAGCAAAAATGAAAATAGAGGTCATTACTTAGATTCTGCAAGACATCGAGACTGACATGTAAAATGTGTTCTCTCTCCACCCATTTCATGTATCCATTGTCTCAGGCAGCATCTTGACTGGATGAATTCTTTATCTTGGGGGAGGGTTGGGGTAGGGGAACCACATCTTTATTTCACAGAGTCTGAGCCCCTAATGCCCTATATGGACTTGCTGAAGTTTTCCATGAATTTGTACCACTGGACATGGCATTTGAATGACTCTCCAGGATTCTAACACTTTCATCCTATCCCAGCAGAGGCCCTACTTCCCCATGCTGGTCAGGACTAACAAGCCCAGCTGATCCAATGTTCCGGATATGGAGGAGACGGAATTATTTCTTCATTGATCTTTTGATGCGTACACTAGGATATTTTGAGGCCTATTGGATCAATGGCATGAGGAACCCAAATTGGCAAATCCACAGCCTCAGTGTAAACACTGTGGGTCCTGGGATGAATCATCTCTCCCGTAGACCCTGGAGTTCTGGCAGAGAAGAGCCCAGATTCATGGTGATAGAAAATAAGCACAGTTGACCTTGAACAACGCAGGGGTTAGGGGCACGAACTCCCTGCACAGCAAAAATCCAAGGATAACTTGGCAGTCGGCCCTTCATATCTGTGGGTCCACATCCGTGGAGTCAACCAACCTCAGGTTGTGTAGTACTATAGTAGTTATTGAAAAAATCCACGTATAAGTGCACCCTCACAGTTCAAAGGTCAACTGTAGTTCGCATACGAGCCCTACAGGTGCTAGTGCTTCTCTCACCCCTGGGTTCCCAGAGCCAATGATCCAGGTATGGAGGAGACGGAATTATTTCTTCATTGGTCTTTCAATGCATATATTATCCTATGGGGCAACATCCCACACTTACAAGATATTTTTTCCAAATTGATGCTGTAACTGAATTGTCAGTGAGCCAGTTCATCTAATAATTGAGTACATAACATGAGTGAATGCCACAGTATGAGTCTATTGCCTCGTTTATTTTGTCACTAAAAAAAAAAGGAGGCGGGGGGGAATGATCGGAAATAATGTTTGGAATACTATGAAAGAGAATAAGGCATCAGTCAGTTTACACCGCTGGTCCTGGAAGAGACGTAGCAGGCATGGAAGTCAAATCCATATTCAAAGTAAGTCTGTGGCTCAGCAGACAGGAACCACAGCCCCACTGTAGTGGAGACGGGCCCGTGGAGTGAACCTGTCACCAGGCCGCTGGTGTCCCCCAAGGGGACAGAGCGTGTCAGGGGCTCAGAGTCTGACTCTGCTTTGGCCGAGTGCACCTCAGCAGTTTCAGTGGTCAGGTCAGCTTCGCTGAATGTAACTCCATATTATTGCGGGCTATGTTTCAGCTTATAAACCTGAGCCCTTCTTTTGGTTAGCTGTTATTTATTTCTAAAAAAACTGCATCGGGGTCAGAGAATGTACGGTACCAGTTACTTTATTTGGTATTTGTTTGTCAACACTTGCTTTCTGACTCTGCCACAATTTTTATAAATGGTTTATGTTGCACTTGAGAAGGGTTTGTTTTATGTATATATAATGTGTGTGTGTATACAAATATATACGTATATATACACACATATTTTTAAACCAGGTTATATATACATGGTGTTTTTAACTTTAAAAAAAATAGATACAAAAAAATAGTAAATACATTACGAACATTTGCCTTTAAAAACTTCAAGGCATGTTACTAAAAAGAAACCTTTTTAAACTTTGACACAGAACTTGTCCACAAAAGTTTTCAGAAGTCCTGGAATCCTCTTTGAGACTTGCTGTTCTGGGACTCATGGGTATCGGACACTGAAAGAAGGCTACGTGTGGATGTGAATGTGTACCATGGCTGTCACTGTCCCATACTGTTTGTGTTTGTTTTCTCTGCCTCTTTGTCCAGATAGTTTGGCAGAGAAACCTTTAGAGCATCCGTGCAAACTGGGAAGATAGGGATCCACTCTACACCAGGCGTGGAGGAGGTTAAACAACCACAGAGAGTACAGATAAGCTGCGCGCTTTTGAAGGAGGACAAAGGGGCTGAGCTCACCTGAACCTAAAGAAAACTACGGGGAGACCATTTACAGACCATGCACAGAATGAGACAGAGCCCGGGACTCACTCCTTTCAGGCTCTTTCTTGTCTCTGCCGGAGTCTCTAAGAGAGAGAAACACATTCCAGGGCTGCCCAGGAGTCTGCACAGGTTAACCATTGACTAACACCCTTGCTAGGAACCGAGTCACGGAATCCTGCAACACCCCACCCAGATCGCATAAAAATAAGCCCTGCTGACCGGCCTGAGAAACACCCCCTTTAAATTTCCTAGAAGTCCAATGTTTGATGTGATGTAGAGAACGGTGAGGCACCGCCCCCTGCCACATGGTCTTAGAAGGCCCTTGGTCTGACGGAAGGTCGATCTTTCCAAGGCTTCACGAATCATTTCACAGTGATATTCTCGACGTCATCTCTACGCCAGCTTTCCTGACAGTGCTCTGGATTAGATACTTACTCAGAAGCCATTTTTAATTTTAGCACCTGGAGGGCTGGGATCCTTCCAAACTAGCAAGTCACGCTGTAGTTTTGAGAGTCTTTGCTTCTTCTTGCCCTCACGTGTTTTTTTAATAGGCAATGGGAGCAATCAGGTAACACTTGACACACCCTGGTCGAAAACCCCCTGGGATAATTCATCTGGTAAATTAGGTATATTTTCTACCTTCCATATACCTACAGGTGACAGTGTCACCCTTTGTATCTCTAAAATAACAAGCCCACACCTTGTCATTTCAGATCGTATCTCCGTTCATTGAATACAAGAGAGACTTTTGTCTCTAAAACCCCACATTAAGTTTCCAGGATTATCTCCTCAGCAGGTACCTCAATCCTCAATCCTGTCATTTTCAGCCAATGGCCATATAAGAAGGGGAAATGGGGATGGGGAGGGAGGAGATGGCGGGGGCACACCAGGTAGGTGGATGATAAAGGGAGAAAAAAGATCATGAAAAAACACGCCACGCCTGGAATAATGTTTACAAGGGCCAGTGCAGAATCCAGACGAAATGCCTGATTTGCAGCATTCAGATCCTGCTTTATGTCTCAGCTCCATCCAGAGCTGGCATTACGTCACCGTACGACTTGCAGCACATCTGTTGACCTGAGTCTCAAGTTTCTCTTCTGAGGAATGAGGATCTATCATGTCCCTTTGGTTCTAAAATTCTGAGTTTGTGCTGCCTTTGGAAAACGTGTGCAAAGAATAAACTCGGCATTCCTCATCACCCTCAGAATCCAGGATAATCGATCACCTGTCAGAAAACCCGTCCTCAGGGCCCCTCCCAGCCCAAGATGTGGACGGCATAAACTTGCTCTCTGTATCATATCAGGGAGACTTGACCGGCCAGAGCTGTCAGTTTTTGCCCTGTTTGTTTAGCTTTTCCATCAGTACAGTTGCTGAAACTGACCCTCGTTGACTTCTTTCCTTGTCACCAGAATCTCATCTGCTTCCTTATTGTCCCCCTCTAATTGGTAATTCACTTTGCCCTCCATATCCTTAGGTTCCACATCCGTAGGATTCAAACAACCACAGATTGAAACTATTCCAAACAATTTCCAAAGGTTCCAAAATGCAAAACCTGAATTTGCTGCCCAACAACTGTTTACATAGCGTTTACATTATATTAGGTATTACGTCATCTAGAGATGATTTAACTTATACAGGAGGATGTGTGTAGGTTATATGCAAATACTACGCCATTGTATGTAAGGGACTGGAGCATCTTCGGATTTTGGTATCCATGGGGGTCCTGGAACCAATCCCCTGCGGGTACTGAAGAACGACTATAGGTCTCTTAGTATTGATCTAGATTGTTTAGTACTGAACATGTGTCCAATACTAAGACAAAAGGGAGTTCAGTTCCACTCCATGTGTCACATTTCCTGAAGCCTAATATCCTCGAATATTTTCTAAAGAAGCAACATTTAAAAATGGGTGTATTTAAGGCCGTAATTTCATCTATGTGGAGAAAGAATCATTGAAAATGCTGTAAATCAATGAAAACTGTCCTGGAAAACTATAACAAAAGAAAGTCCTCGCAATGAATTGCAGTGTCTCAGAGACGGAAAGAAGAAAATACACATTAAAGTAAGTTACCTTCTGTAGAAACCTCTTATTATTAAATATTCTTGCCAGGGATTGTCTCTGAACTTCCAAAAGCATTTCTTAAGTCTCGTTTGATTGGCATTTATAGCAAATTTATTTATTCCGTTAGCTTTATCCTGAAGTAGCATATTTATCCAAATATATTGTAAGTTTCTTAAGGACGGAAGTTTACTTTAGGTGCTCAATCCACACGTGTTCCTTCAATGACTATTAGTACTTACAGCTCATGAATTATTATACAATGCGTAGTGAAGAGGTAAAAAAGTAAATTTCCAGGTTTCTAATTTCAAGAATCTTACGGCCAATTGAGGGAGGAGGTCATGTTTATGTATGAAATGAGAAGTCATGTAATTTCCTCCATTAAACTTGGGTCCTGGGGAAGTGTTGGCCTCTTGGTCGGTGGTTCCATCATCTGTAAAAAAGAGCTTACATCACCTGCCATGGCTATGAGGATGACATAAAAATAAAATATATCTTGTGCACCTAGAACATGCTTAGCCATCAACAGTCATGGGGTTCCATCTTGTCTTCACTGAAAACGTGAGAATTTCTGTTTAACAAGCAGTTACATAGCATACAACATACTCTGTGCCGGTCAGTGTTATGAAAGCTTCCAAAATATCAGCTCACGTAATCCTCACAACTACCCTGTGAAGAAAGCACAATCACCAACCCATTTTACAGATGAGGACGTGGAGGCCCAGCCACGTTAAGAGCAAGTTGCAGAGCGGGCATTTGACACCAGTCAACCTGGCTTCAGATCCTGCGTTCTTAACCCCTCAGGTGTGCTACCTTGATTTACAAAGCTGGGCATTTATGAGAACACAGTCTCTCAGTGCAGACAGACTTCTAATTCTAGGTAAAAACTGAAAATTGATGCCTTCCTTTTTTTTTTTTTTTAATTTAATTAATTTATTTATTTATGGCTGTGTTGGGTCTTCGTTTCTGTGGGAGGGTTTTCTCTAGTTGCGGCAAGTGGGGGCCACTCTTCATCGCGGTGCGCGGGCCTCTCACTATCGCGGCCTCTCTTGTTGCGGAGCACAGGCTCCAGACGCGCAGGCTCAGTAATTGTGGCTCACGGGCCTAGTTGCTCCGCGTCATGTGGGATCTTCCCAGACCAGGGCTCGAACCCGTGTCCCCTGCATTGGCAGGCAGATTCTCAACCACTGCGCCACCAGGGAAGCCCCCGATGCTTTCATTTTTAAGTTATGACACAATTGAACATTTTTGACATTTACTTTTCATGGCACTTCTTCTTTTGAAAATCTCTAAAGTTCCTTTTCCATTTAATCATCATTATAGATTTGTTGTACACATGTATTCTCCATTTATTAAAAGTAATAAATTTTGGCAGTCATAATTTGCAAATGTGTATTTCCATTCAGTCATTCAACAAATACCTACCAAAAGCTAATTATTGCAAAGGATTGTGCAGAGCATTCAAGACATAAGGAAGCAGCATCTTTTGCCCTCTGAAGGATTAAAGTCTACGTAAAGGCCCTGATATTTAAACAAATACACAGGTTAAAGGGACTATCAATTTGATCCTTTGAATCTTCTTTTCTTCACTTACTAGCTGTGAGACATTGACAGAATACTTAGCATCTATTTCCTTCAGTTTCCTTATTTATAAAATTTAGGTGACAATGCTATCTACCTCATGGGGTCATGTAGAGAACTCAGTGAGTAATCCATGGAAAGTGCCTAGCAAAAAGTAAATGGTGATAAACGTGACCTATGGATTTGGGAGGCAATGTTTACAGGTAAACATAAGACACAAGTAAACAATAAAGGGCTATAAATAGAGGTACAAATAAGCATACAAGAGTAAACAAATAGATTTATTATGATTACTCACGACAGAGGAGGTTTAATGAAGGATGTGCCATGAGGCTTGTAGGTTGAGTAAGCTTTTATCCACCAGAAATTCATGTGAGGAACGGACTTCTAGGCTGAAAAAGAAGAACAGGATGAGAAATTGTAACTCCAGTAAGTTATCTGAAACATGGGCCATTTAAAAGGGAAGGAAGACACGGCAAAACATCAAATGAATTGTGATATTAGATTGAGAAATTGAAAATATATATACATTTCCTATTTAAATTTATTCTTATATTTGCTTTTATTCTGCAAACTGAAATATTAACCTCTGAGAAATAAAGATTTTTCTGTTGGTGATTCTGTTCACGTGAGTTCAAAACTGGCACATTCTTTAGCAATCTTGTATACTGCTAATTGTTTATTTGAAGAGAATAAGAGTGATAGAAGTATAATTTCATGAAGATCAATACCTGAAGTCATTAGACAGATTATTATAGTGTGTCACTTGCTGTGAGAACAATCAGACAGTAGCAATGTCACCGCATGGGTATACCTCCCACCTATCCTCATGAAGGTGGCAGGTAATGAACTTGCAAACTCTTCAACAGCTACCTCTATGTCAAGGCGATAATTTCTCATGGAATTTGGTTGATTTCATGACTACTTTTGATAGTAAAAGTAACAATATCTTTTGAACCCCTTACCATATTGAATATTAACGTTTTATTTTTAATTTCATTAAAGTAAGTGATTTGTTCAAGGTCACACAGCTAGTAAGTGATAGAACTGGAGCCCTCATTTTAATGTTTTTTCCACCACACAATGCTTGAGCGTGTGCATGTGTGAACACACACACACACACACACCATGATTGATTAAGAATGAATCAACCAATACAATAAGCAAAGCTTTGAAAGTCAGTAGCCCCAGAGGGTAACGTACTAATAATACCATCAACTCTTATCCCAGAACATGAGGCCAGGACCATACTAATTCCCACTTCCTTGATCTTGTCTATGCCTCACCATCAATTGCTTACTCTAGAAAATGACTTGGTTTTAGCCCAATTGTAGCCCATAATATTGCCTGCAATAGAGTGAGAAACACTTGAATTTTCTAAATTTCTTCAGAACATAACTCTGAAGCATAAGAAAATTGCAGTGATGACTTAGAAGAATCACAGGTTATAATGCACTCAACTTGGTCAATCAATTTTATCAGCTTTATTGAAGTATGGTTGAACTACAGTGAAAATGACCAATTATAAATGCACAATCTGATGAATTTACCAAATGTGTAGTCATTTAACCACCATCACAATCATGATATTGAACATTTCTATCACCTCAAAAAGTTCCTTCGTGCCCTTTTGCAACCAATCCCCACCCCTGGGAATTACTGTTCTGCTTTCCGTCACTAGAGTTTTGCTTCTTCTAGAACGACATATAATTGGAATCACAGAGTAAGCCTTTTGTGTCTGATCAATCAGTAACATTTGAATATTTATTAAATTTAGGACCCAGGCAAATGCAAGTTCTTGGGAGCTTATTTAACAGAATGGATAACCTTACTAGCACCAAGAAACAGTTCACCTAGAGATTATGTCTTTTGTGTGTGTGCATTTTCAATCCTCTATGTGAAATACAACCTGGCTTCAAACAGTAATTCTCTGCAGCTCTGGAAGTTCGTGAGATGAAGGGAAACTAACTGTGACCGGAACACACTGTTGGTATTGACAAAATCTCATTTAAGCCTTGAAAGATCACACAAACATTTATTCCACATGTTAATGCAAAGGAAGCCAAAGGTGGTTTTGTGGACAAATAACAAAAGCATTTTGCTCTTGTTTGAGAAATCATGGGAGAATAATATTACATAAATATCTATAGGGCTGTTCCAATCTTCTTATATACTGAGATGTTATCAATTATTGTTTAAAATTTGTTTGTTTTTGTATTTGGTTTCATTTGCTGTCTGTGTTTCATTTGTGGTTCTCATTCTTTATTCATAATTGAACCAATGTCTATTTTATGACATACTGCCTCGGGCTGTGGTCATACCAGTTAGGACAGTCTTTCTGGAAAGGTCAGCAAAACCGGAAGGGGTCATCTGAGGAAAGAGATGAGGAGGGAACACATTCAAATAAAGGGCGGATTTCTGCTGTGCCTAAATCCATCTCCCCCCATCTCAATTAAGGACAACCCAAAAGCTCTCTATCTCTTCCCCCTCACCACAAGACCTGCATTTCTGAGCCCAAAGTAGGTTATCCTTCTCTCAGACCCCGGGAATTTAGGGGAAAGGAGCCTGATGGTGTTAAATCACAACCTCAGGATCTATCAATCCAATCAGCAGACAAATGAAAGTCACAAAATGAAGCTGATCCTCTGTAGCTCTGACTTAAGGCCCCTCTGGTGTTCAAGACCTTGACTTTCTCACGTTTATGTTTCTCACATATTCCTTAAGTTTATTTATGCACCGTACTAACACCTGGGAAGTCAAAACAACGACAGAACATCACCCCTACCCTGGTGGGCCTCACAGAAAGAAGAGAAACATAAATGAGTACCTCTGGTGTTAGATGACCAGGACTACAACAGAGACACCTGTGTACGTATGAATAGGAAGAGCCGGCTACTTGTGGACTCTGAGCAGATCAAAGAATGATCCAGAAGAGACGAGACATTTCAACTGAGACCTAGAGGAAAGACATGGCAGGAAGGAGCGCAGAAACATGAAAGCTTAGGGAAACTAATGAGTAATTCACTTCACCATTTTGATACTCCTAAAACATGAAGAAGCTAAATGTTCATTATATTCCCAAGCTAAAAGATGTGAGGTGGTTAAAAGTGATTACAGCTCGTGCATCTGAAAAAGGAAACAAATTCTTAACCTATTTAACGTTATTATTCTTTCCTTAACTATCTCCAGTTAAATGTGCTTCCATTCTGTGAAACCGGAAGCTTATGAAATTAATCAGCACATGCGGAGAGGCAGCGGAAATCAAGGCGCTTTCTTCATTCTGTTAGCGCTGGTCCTGCTGAGGGGCCTCAAGTGTGTGCCCCTTTTCCCAACATTCCCTCCAGCTTCATTTTCATGAGCTTTCTCATCCTGCATCCCACAGTTGGCTACTGACATCATTTCCTCTTGCTTTTATTCTCTAATGAGGTCGAGGTCTGACTTTTGAATTCTTTGTTCCATCTACCCAATGTTAACATGCCACGGAAGGTAGGGTTCTGAGTAAGGGCCATTCATGATTAGGACAAAAATTTCCTTGTTATTTTCCCCTATCTTTTAAACACGTAACGCCATTAAAGTACACTGAACTGTGTCCCACTCCCTTACAGCTCAAACCAGAAGATAATTCACGTGTGTCCCCAGATATTCTTAGTTTCAAGGACAAGTTCTTGTTGAAGATAATTCAGAAGAGGGCTATAGTGAACAGAAAAACAATTATAGCACCCAAAGTGATAGATAAGGCAAAACGAGACTCCTGTTCACAAATCATCATCACCATGCCCAAAGATTTACGGAGTATGACTAACATCTCTGCATTATGGCAAAGATATGGATATAAAACAAGTCTCTTGAATTTGAAAAAGTTACAACCACAGTTAGAAATAAGACATTAAAATATAAGCCCTAATCATGAAGTATATAAACAGTTGACTTTAATAGTATAGATACGATTAGTCACTTAATGAATTTTTAAAATAAAAATGATTGAGGTCCTCTGTAAAAAAGAAAAGAATTCCTTCAGGCTGACGTGGAATGCACAGAATTGCTCCTCCCTTCCCTAAAACCTAGATTATCAAACACACAGTTTCCTTGTGCTTTGGAGTCACTGTCATTTTAGTTTGCCCCTAGCAAGTGTTCTTTTCTCCAACCATGATGGGGTCGAGTATGAGGGAAAACTAACACTGACTGAGACAATTCTTCAAGCCTGGCATTGTGTTAATAGTAACCCAGTCATCCCTGAAATTCTGGTTAAATCGACTTAAAACCCATCTCAATTTCCTAAGGAGTTTTACCTGCGATTCCATTGATATTTGGCAGGATTGGAGAGGTAGAAGAGGGGTGATTTACAGCTTCATAAGCCTTCTCATTGCAAGCCCTTGTGATAGCCTTGGGAACTGGGCTCTCCTTCGGTCCAGTATGGAGTTCAATCTCTGTGTCCTGGACAATGTTTCTCTCCCATAAGGATGAGTCTCCATTAGAAAAATCTATTTCTTTCTCAAGGTCCTATATTCTGGTGTCTATCCTTTGCATTATAAACCTGGAACGGCAGTGTGATGTTCTGTATTCTGTAACAATGCTGGTGCTTTTCCACAGTATCTAGCAGACTTTACCTGATGGAGAAGTTAACTTGTAGTAGGTCAGGTGACCAATATTTGGAAGTGTTACCACAACAAAGCCCAGTTAAATTCAATGAATGCTCATAAGGTCATCCTCAGATTTCCATCCTCACCTGCAACCATTTTACCTTCCTTCTATCTTGAACAATTAGAGTTCTACATCCATGTGCACGCTATATCTATCTTGCTCATGTGGCATTGTTCCCCGGAAGTCTTCCAAACTTTCATTGTTTACACAAACTCTCTCACGATACAGATATGGCATCACTTGGTCAGTGATGACTTCCTGAACCTTAGAATGGATTGAGTGCCATTTCACATCACCTGAGCAAGTCACCAACTGAGAAAAGAACTATACAATATTAAAATTATCTTTGTGCATCTTTCTCTTCTATCAGGTTATAAGCTCTTTATATTATTTCAGATTTTTGTAATATGTGATTATAATATCTCAAGGGGTAGTCTTTGGGCTACTATATATAGGGATACATTAAAAACCCCAAAGAGTGTGACATTTTGCCTTTTTCTTCTAAATATGTGTCCCCAAGCACCTTGCATAGTTCCAATAGAAAATGGGTACTTAACATATATTAGTAGACCTGACTTGAATAATGAGCTATGTTATAATAGGGTTGTATTATATCAATAATTAAAGTTTTACTCAAATCCTGTGATAAAGAACAAGGCTTAATTCACCCTAGAAAGGGCACCAAGCCCTTGAAAATGACAAGATTAAAGACTTATTAATATTGCAGAAAATGTGCAATCATTAACATTTACCTATGGTGCCTCCTATTTTTAATGCTATGTCACTTTAGGACTCAACATATCAGCTCTATGAAATTCAATTTTCCACGTTTTTGATGCTTATTTGTCGGGTGACCATTGGAGAAAAATAAGAGCAAATATGGAGCTTTGGGAACATACGATTCCTTCTCTAAAATAGTATAATCCTGTAACAAAAGAACAAGGAATACTACAGAACATCTATAAATCAAATAAAATGTATGCATACTTGAGGGAAGAAACCTGAGTTAAAGGATGATACGTAACGTACGTTTAACAGAAATAGTCAAATAGGGAAATAATCTCTTAAAAAATATCTCAAATCATGATAATCACGAGTGAAATGATGAATGTGACCATAAAAATAAAAATAACTGTTAGAAATAGGTTTTTTATAGGGAATTCCCTGGTGGTCCGGTGGTTGAGACTCCCGCGCTTCCACTACAGGGGGCGCGGGTTCGATCCCTGGTTGGGGATCCCACAAGCTGTGCGGCCAAAAAAAAAAAAAAAGAAAAAAAAAGAAATGGGTTTTATGTAATGGAAAAAAAATTTTTTAAAGAATATATATATATATATATGTAATGTATAACAGAGTCACTTTGCTGTATACCTGAAACTAACACAAGGTTGCAAATAAACTATATTTCAATAAAAAGTTTAAGAAAAAGAAACAGGTTTAAAACCAAGTCACCAAGATGACAACACACGTTATTCCCCTGCTGTCTGTTGTTTCCACGCAGCAGGATACTACCCGCTCTCTTGTGAGTGAAATGTAATTTATAGAGCTAAAAATTCCTTTGCAGAGACTCCACTATGAGGATATACTTCTATCAAGAGTAGGTGATAATTAGATGATTAATCAGGCACAGGATTGTTCTCACTACTGGTGTCTCTCACTGTGCAATTCCTGCTCATTTTGCTTTTCAAGGAGACATATTTCCCAAAAGCTGCCGATGGACAGGCCCACACTCAGATGCACACTTTACATTCAGTCTCACATAAGCTTGTCGAGGAAAATGCTTCCTGCTCAAAGGGAAAATATAGTATTGAGCATATACTTTTATTAAAATCCTTCATCTGTTTGATATCCCATCTACAAAGGCATTCATTAAATTGCAAGGCAAAATATACGTGGTGTTTGGGTAAGGATTTGTTCAGATCTTGGTCTTCAGAAATTATTTAACCTTTTACATGAAGCTTTCAGTGGAATCTTTCTATAATACAGAGCGTTCTTGGACAGTGGCCTGTGTAAGTTCATTATACAGTTAATATTTGTAATTTCTAGCATAGGAAAGTAAACATTCTCAAATATCTGCAATACTGCATCAAGGTGGGTTCAGTTTTTGACATCTGCACATATTACAGTGGGTTGGTTTGAAATATCACCCTAATCAAGAGAAGGGAGCAGCGCCCAGCAGGCTGGCTGGCAGTTGGTGATTTAGTAAAAGCCATTACCATGATCTCTCGGACTTTTCTCTGTGTGGCTCTGAGCTACATGCTCTAGATCTGTCTTCCCAGACAAATGCCTTTATCAGGCTTTAGTAATAGCCCCACAGACAGGGCCCCATACAGTTAAAGAGAATCCGCATTAAAATAGCCAAATTAGCCAGGTAGATAGAACACCTTGTAGAACATCTTGTAGAAAATCTGTGGAATAAGCATATATGTGAAAAAACATAAACTGATTGAAACATTAAATACATATAAATAAACAATTCATACATGTGCAGTGATCTAAATCATAAAATTAAAATATAAGAGTAGTATTTAAATTACATAAATATTTTAGATGAATTCTTGCTAATTTAATATCACTCTAACATTTCAATAGAGCAAGTAACCAAAAAATAACTACCTGCTGATGCTTTTGTGACCAGTTTTCGCATGACATGACTCCATTCTTCTTTTAGATGCTCTGTTATTGAAGTATTACGCTAATTCAAATGGAACTTCCCTTGGTTTCCTAGTAATTTATGAAGTTTTACTGTTCAAATAGAATGGTTGCTAGTGAGTGGGGTTATTAAGAGAACACGATTTAGAATCAGAAGACCTGGATGAGAGTACATCCTCCACCACTGTGTGAGTCTTGGAATACATATTCATATTCTCTGAGCCTCTCTTTCCTCATCTGTTAAATGGACCCAATAAAAAGATTTGTACGGCTGTTGAAAAGATTAGATGATATTTTTGTGTGAAACTTCACAGGACAGAAATGGCTATTGTTACTATAGGCCATTTAAAAAATCCAACTGTTAAAAGGTAATTATATTGTTAGTTTTATACCCTGAAGTGGCTCTGAGGACTTTTGCCTAATTGCTATGAAAGAAAGAAAGAAAGAAAGAAAGAAAGAAAGAAAGAAAGAAAGAAAGGGAGGGAGGGAGGGAGGGAAGGAGGAAGGAAGGAAGGAAAGAAAGAAGGAAAGAAGGAAAGAAAGAAAAAGAAAAAGAAAGGAAGGAGGGAAAGAAAGAAGGAAAGAAAGAAAGAAAGAGAGAAAGAAAGAAAGAAAGAAAAAGGAAGGAAGGAAGGAAGAAAGGAAGGAAGGAGGAAAGAAAGAAAGAAAGAAAGAAAGAAAGAAAGAAAAGAAGGGAAGGAGGGAGGAAAAGAATGATCACATTGCTCGTAATCAAACAAAACTGATAGGGCAGAGGCCGCGCTACCCCCCACCACAGTGCCCCCTGCTGTTCCTTTCCGGGGATGGCAGCTCTGCCCGTCCACCTCCGCCACGCACCCTGTCCAGTCCAGCTCTGCTGCACCCTCCTTCCTCACACACTCAGCTAGGGCTTCCCCTTTTTCCGAATCTATAATGAAATTCCTGACCCTACTAACTTAATACTTCTAGATATGACCCTGAAACAGGGAAAAGTGAATAAGCAGAGAGAAGGAATTAAGAAATTTCACCAAAAGAGAAGCAATAAAACAAGACATTTAAGGAGTGTAAAGGAATCAAGAATTGCTTGGTGAGCAGAAAATCATTGTGGGTTCTATACATACTTATTAAAGGTGTAGGTGTGTATTCACACCAAGAGTATACGTACAACACATGTATACCATATGTATACACAACATACGAATACACAGTAGTTTCTGCTGGGTAAGTGCCCCACTAAGATGAGAAGTGTATGAATCGTTTTGAATAAGAGGATGATTTATAAATTCCCTTTGACCTCAGAAATTTAATAGTCTGTCCAAAGATATCAATAGTCCATTATATCAGAGGTTTTAAAGCTTCTTTAAGATGAAGTCAGAAAGAACTAAGCAGTATTCAAATTGTCATTCTGACAATTTTTGCAGAATAAAGTATATTATGGGAAAAGTACACCAGTTATTAAAAGGAAGTTCTGAGCTAATAGCATTTTTTTCAGAAGAACTGATTGCTGCCCAAAGAAGAACTAAGGTTCTTTTGTTTTCTTTTAGAATAATCTTACCTCATATATATTTTCCTAAATGTCTTTTTCTTCTGAAGACATTAATATAATTTTATCTGAGAAAGTTTCCTTTAATGCCTGGAGTTAGTTAAGAAATTAAAAATAATTATCACAGATTCCATCTTGAAAAGTGTGAAGAAGTTGCTGGTCAGAATTGTATTTGATTTTTCCAATGGTATGGGAATAAAAGAGTGCAAATAACATAACTCAGCTATGAAAATAAGGCCTCGCCTATTTAGCCAAAACCTAAAATAAAATAAATTGGATTGGGCTCACATGAGTGAGTACAATGAAAATCATGCTGCAGACCTAGAGGAGTTGTGGCCAGGTGAAGGAGGGATACAGGAAGAAAGACTGTGAGATCTTAGAACAATTTTCCCCCCGAAAAATGCTTCTTGGATCCTCACTTAAACATCATGCCAAAACAGATCCCAGACAAATTCCAGTAAGACTCCACTAATCAAAACACTAAGTTATTAAGTAATCCATAGAATACTTTGAGGAAAATATAAGTAAGTCTTTAATAAACCTTTTGGAGGAGGATCCAATTAACTTCCAAGTAATTCAAAAAGAAATCCCCCCAAATAGATCTATTTGGTGAAACTGGTTGAATTTAAGCTTGGATGTTTCCAATAGAACACACCAAGCCAACCACAAAGGTTGTTTACAGTGAGATTTATTGGCTTCCCAGCATAGTTACCCATCCTTCCGGGACCACTGGGCCCATGTGGATGGGGCAGGACTGCGCCAAGCTCAGTTGTGGCGGTCCGGGGAGAGTCCGATCGCCTTACACCAGTCAATGACGCCCATTCCCTGGTCACAGCAGTTGGCTCTGGGAAAATCCAGAAGCCAAAGGAGAACAATGGGATGTGAGGAGATACTTGCTAAGGTCTTCTGGGAAGGGGACAGTTCCTCTTCTCTCCACAGAAGATATTAGGAGTGATCCTGTCTCCTCTTATGAACTACGTAACGTAAGGATTGAGGTCTGGGACTGTTGAGGCCGTTTTGCTGTTACATGAGGTGCGACTGGAGAGGAGAGTGGTGGGAGACAGTGCATCCCTTACAGGCTGAGGATGAAACCAACACTGAGTGAGGCAGCGGCACGAATCAGGATGAATCATGGCCCTGCGTATGTAGCTTGAGTTATTACATAAAGATTCTTTTCTTGATGCCAGATTTTTAGTTGCAAACCCAGTAAATTAACTTTGTCGTTTAAAACATTTTGAGTTGGGTTTTCTACAACGTGCCGCACAAAATATTCCAAATGATGCATATTTAAGTAGACATTTTCTCAAGGCATTTTTTGGAGTTTCAAGGAGGGTTTTTGAGTCATCCACAGAGAGCCTTAAACATATGAAAAACAACAGGAATACAACAGGAAATAATTTCTCACTTTTTAAAAAATTCATGATGGGTCTCTAATGAATATAATCCACCCTAGTGCACTTAAGATAGAAACTGACTTATAAATATTTTATGTTCTTATTTTTTTTAGGTACAATATTATAATTTTTAATGTGCTTTTAAAAAATTTTTTTAATAGATCTTTATTGGAGTATAATTGCTTCACAGTACTGTGTTAGTTTCTGTTGCACAACAAAAAGAATCAGCCATATGCAGACACATGTCCCCATATCCCCTCCCTCTTGAGCCTCCCTCCCAAAGTAATAGCCTTCATCTCTTAGGATTTTACAGTTTCTAAAGCTGCTTGGTGTGTATTATCTCACTGAATCTAGGAAACCCAAAGAAGCTTCTGTTGGCCAAGATCCCAGGAGTGTACTTTTAGGAAGAGTTGACGTCCATCTCAACCCTTCTGACCCTGATACTGATCCACTTCTTGGTTCTCCATCATCATGCAAGTACCATCCATCCACAATTACCACACCCTATCATTCACTGGTCACCCATCCCATCTCTCACAAAGCAAACACACAGTATATTCTGTTTGATGGTCACTGGTTCGGTAGCCCTATAGCCAAGTGGGAAGCTTCTGTGCTTATTGGGAGACACACTGCCCACGTGTACTAAGTATACAACTAAGCATACAACATTTGGAAAAATCACTTAAACACTTTGAGCCTCTGCTTTATCACATGAAAGTGGAAATAATAAGTGCCCACATCACAAACTTTTGAGTACTAAGCAAGGTAATTCCTTTTATGTTCTTTTTTTCTTCCTATGACCTGTCTTACCCTCTTCAATTCTCTGTTCATAAAAATTTGCATATTTCCCTGCTTTTAAAATTGATCATTTTATTCCCAAGCTTAAAATCTTTCAATGATTACTTGTCTCTGAAAAATGAAGCCTAAACTCCACATCAGGACTTCTAAGATTACCCCTGACCTGGCCCTGGACCACCTTCTCACTTTCTGTCACTTGGTCACTCCAGGGTCTATGTGCTCCAGAGTCTAGATCCTGCCCTGGATGGCATGAATCCTGAATGTTCCCTTCTGTGTCACCAAACTTTAATCAGGCTTCTTCCTACTCTAGACCCTGACCTCCCTTTTCTTAGAGCACTTACTTTAGAAAACTTGTAAATTTTTTCTCTGCCTCTTTGTGATGAATGCAAATCTGTTTTAGAGACTCTTGCAAGTTTTACAACCCAGGACTGTCTTTGTCAAGGGCTTGGAGCCATCTCTTTGAAGTGTAAACCTCCAGGGAGATAGCACCCCATTTTCCAGTTTCTGTTGGAGGGTTGGAGCTAATTGGTGGGATTTGCTCCAAGTTGGAAAACTACCTCCTGTCACAAGGGTACAAGAAGCTTTGCTTTTTCTTTGGGTGAAGCTGACGAATCCTGACCTTGAAAATCCCCCTGCCCTGTTTCAGTGGAATTAAGGTCAGACTGAGTTCCGACCTCTCTCCCCTATTACAATAGCCTGGAATAAAGTCGTGCTTGCCTGTCTACATTTCTCTGGTGCAATTTTTGCTTTGCCCATCCCCAGATGGAGCCTGTGGTATGTTCACGCCTACCTTAGCCCGTGTTCTCTCAACTTGGAACCGCTTTCTCTCTCCTACCCACAGCTCTTCAGGCATTCCTATGTCAAAGGATTTACCACACAGCTCACTGTGCTTGCTTCAGCACACTACCCGCTTGGACTAGGAGTCTATTGGAGGCAGAAACTGTTTCATTCAAATTTTTGTTCTTACAGGTTAACCGAGTGTTAAGTGCTCAGCAGACCCTCTGCAAATGCTTGGTGCCTATCAAGCAGAATAAACAACTTCTCATCCCAGCAAACTGACTTTCAGCCTCTTATTTTATTGAGCCTGAACAAGTAAATTCAAGTCAAAAAGGAAGTTGGAATTCAAAAGGAAATCCCACAGATAAACCAGGAACAAAATACTAGTATTGCTGGTCAGCAAAGATGTTGAGAAAACTAAAACTGTATGGTCTTTTTGTGCAAGAGATAAACTACCCTGGTCACGGGAAGTGGTGGTAAAAACAAAGGCAGTAACTTCTCACGCTTCAAAAGTGTAGTTCCTTCCAAATAAAATAGAAATAGCTCTTTAATATTTCCATATAGGTTAAGACTTCAACACTTTTCCTAAGTATATTTTAGACATTAATAAAGCAGATGTTGAAACAAGATTTTGGGTTGTGTGTAGGCAAAATCCCATCTTAGTTTGGTGACCACACCTAGCCTGGGGAACATAGGTGCTCAAAGAAAAACAAAAGTGGAGTATATACACACTAAGCCAAAGTTATCAGCACTTCATTTACCTGTGCCCTAAAATATCTCAAAACTGAATAAATATGAATGAACGTTAATTTTCTAGACAAACCACCTGTAATTTTTAGCAAAAGTGTTTTCAGATCAGCCAAAACAGAATTTTTCTTCTCCAATTGAACATAAGTACATAGAATATTAACAGCAAAGAAAGTCATATTTTCCCAAGGAAAGGGCAATTCTACTTGTACAGACTTCATCCCAGTTTGAGAATGATGAGATCTTCAGAGGAAATAATGGTGTTCCTGTGGGGTGCTCTGACATCTCCGATTGCTCGGCACCTTGATATTAAATTACTCAGAGGTCCCATTGGTCACTGTTTGTTAACGCACATGGAACCAGCAAGGGAACTGGCAACTGAAAAGTATTTTCCGAGAAAAAGCAAAGATACTCAATTAGAGTTTTAATAAGAAACCCAGGAAAGCTCAACAAGAAAATAGTTAAATTAACTTCAATTTTATTATGTTTAATCTTTTTCCAAGGTAGACAGGAAAGAAGCTTAGATGTAAAATAAATTAATTTTATACTGTTTTAGAGACTTCATATGGATATTAGCCATGACCTTTAGAAGTCACATTGGTTTTATCTATTTTGGAATGACAGTAGCTAAAAGTTAAAAGCTAAAACTAATAGTGGGAAGGATAACTGAACTATATCCAATCACTTAAAATTTTTGACGTGAGGCAGGGACTACAGAGTCTAAGATCACATAACTAGCCTCTTTCATGTTACCTAATTGACTGGAGAGTAGTCAGTTTATTTCTCAGTAAACTGTCCCCCACATGGAACACTTTGGGATAAATATTTTGAAATTTTTTCATGGCTATGTGTTCATATGTGTTTTAAAATAGTGTTAACTTTGGCAAGGACCATGTGCATCCCATTTATTGTGCTATGCATTTGCTAAATTGAATGGTTGATGTTTTGATCTTATATTATTGGACTTTTCTATGGAATTTGACTCTTTAATGTTCCCCTAAAAAATGCTGTCTTCCAAATCCAAATATATATATATATATATACATTTAAATGTGTACTCAATGAACCCAAATGTCTGTTTCTCAATCAGCTCAACTTCTTCTACTACCGAATTTTCTTCCCTTGCTCTTTTTCTCTTGCCAGGTTGAGTTTGTGGTTCTACATTCCAAGTCTGGGTCATTGTCCAGCCTCCATCTCTTTTCTCTCCCATATCTAAGTTTTCTTGCAGATTTTTCGTTGTACATCTCACAGCTATTCTCATCCCTCCATCCCCATTGTCAAGTGCTGCCTTGGATCAGGCTCTCATTATATGTTTTTCAAAAGTCCCCCCCTGACATTATTACTTATCATCCATCCATCTACAATACTACTATCTGATTAAGCCTAAAACGCTGTTCTGATTGTGTTGCTCTTCCGTGTAAAACTCTTCAATAGCTTCCCATAACTTACACAATAAAATCTAAGTTCCTTGCAAGATTATTTTTCCATATTCTTTTTCATTATGGTTTATTACAGGATATTGAATATAGTTCCCTGTGCTATACAGTAGGACCTTGTTGTGAGACCTTTAAGAATCAGCTTGTCCATTTCTGCAAAAAAGGCAGCTGGAATTTTGATAAGGATGGATTGAATCTGTTAAGAAGCAGAGAAAAGGAGAAACAAACAATAGAAACAGAACTACAGGTGAGCCAGACACTGGACTTATTAGATAGAGTCCTTGCAATAACTTATTAAATAGAGCGCTTGTCAGGTTCAAGAAAAAAATGACAACATGGAGAATTTCACCAGAGAATTATAGATTTAATGTTGGATATTTAGTATAAATAATTGTAGAGCATCTGTGTGAACACTTAGCTTTTGACAAGCAGCTGGAATAGAGAAAGATCCTCCTAATCCAACCTGGAATTAAGTTTTGCAACATATGCATCTGTGTCTCCCACCTGAGTATGATTTTATTTTCTCTCCAGTCTATGGCTGCAAGAGTATACCTCCTGGTTTTGAGGCAGGTTTGGGGCTGCAGATTTTAGAAGTCATGGGCGATTTCTGGTTTGCATTTTCCTGAGGATGCAGTGCTTCTGGTATTCCAGCATCCAAGCTAAGAGCGTGGGATGTCTGATAGGGTGCCTTGTCCTTGCAGGTCTGAGACTCAGAGTCATGTCTCTAGCTCGTGAAACCTACGAACCCCTGTTTACTCCTCAGTCCCTGAGGAACTGGCGTCCCCGGTCCTAGCTGGTTTGGTAGCCTGAATTTCTCCTGGTGCCGTGAGATAGCCAAGCTCGGCACAGTCTCTGCTCTCTGCTCAGATTTCTCCTTGGTTTCTCAGTTCCTGTCCAACTTAGTTTAAATACCAGCAAACACCTCAGGGGAAATGCAGCAAGGAATGTCAGGCTCGACTTTCTCTTCCCTCTCTGAGCTTGGACCCTCAGTTTTGGCTGCCTTGGCTGCTTTCTGATGTCTCTGAACAGATTTTCTTTTGGGGGGTGGGTGTGGAGAGGTAGGTGAGAAGTATTGTTTTGGGTGTTGCTTTTCTAATTTTGGAGGATACAGAAGGCTTGCTTTGCTGGAATCTAGTCGCTCATTAGCTGGAAACACAAGTATCTGCTAGAATATTTTAAAGCAATCCCCAGTTACGGTATCATTTTGTCTGTAACTGCTTCAATATGTATTACTAGCAGATATGGTAGGTTCAATGAGTTTAACACAAGTCTGTTATAAAAATAACAATAATTAATATAATCTAAATATCAAGTCTATGTTCAAATGTTCAAAAAAAATTGTCTCCTGAATTTGGATGCAAATGAGGCCCAATCTTTGTATTTTGTTGATGTCTCTTTTAGTCTATAACAATCCCCTATTTTATCTCATGTTCATTTATAATAAAAAAGTAATCATTTTTTCATATAAAATTTCCCATATTCTGAATTTTGCTGTTTGCATTCCTGTCATTTAACTTATCCTCCAATCCCTGTATAACTTGTAAATTGAAAGTTAGGTATAGAGGTTTGATTATGATCAGGTTTTTAACAAAAATACTTCAGAGTACGCAGATAAGGTTTTATGAGCCTACTCTTAATGATATATTATATTGACCAGTAGGCCCAGGTGTTACCAGCACAAAACATTTTTAGGTGAAAAAAGACATTGCCAAAGACATACAGTATATGCCAGTTTTGTAATTCCCCTGTAATCACGGTGGCTCTCTTTAGGTGATATTATCAATGGCTTCATTTTGCTTAGTGTGTTTTACTTTTAGTTATAATTGCACTTTTATTCAGTTTTAAGGGACATATAAATTCATCTCAGAATATTCAAGCACTGTTAGAGAAACAGTGCCTGCCCTAGAAGAACTCACATGCGTAGAAAGAAAAATAATAAGACACTATTTAACAGGGTAGAGTAAAAGAAACATCCACTGGAAGTCTCACCCTGACCTAGTGTAAAGCAATGGCTCTCCAAGGGGTGGGACTACCCTTGGTGAGCACTGTGGATGGAGTGTCATGTACCCCCTAAATGCATATGCTGACATCCCAGCCCCTAGTGCCGTGGTACTAAGAGGTGGTCTTTAGTCAATAGCTGGATTCTCCTGAGTCCTGCTCAGCTTCTGACAGCCTTCCTCCAAGAGGACGATCTACCCACTCAACCTCCTCTTCCAGCCTGGACACAGGCTGTGCTACACATGGACAGATCCCTCACGCCTGGGGGTGCTTTGATTTCCCTTCCAGCCTGGGAGTGAAAGAGTGTACCTCCCACAGAGCATTCCTGAACGTATTCATTTTGTCAACTGTGACTTAGACAACCTGGTTATTGTCTTTGTGGCCATATTTTATAGCTGTTTATTCTCTCTCCCAAATTAGAAAAAAGAATCTCTGCTTGATTTCAGCTCCCTGTTGGCCCAGGGCTGCTAAGAAATCTGGGTAAGAGGTGCTTGGGTCCAGCCAAGATAAGGCAGGTGCCATACTAGCTGGACTTTGCACCACTCCACCCTCTACGACCAGTCACTGATTCCTACTGGACGCAAAGTACAGTGTGAGGTATTAGCAGCTAAGTTTGGGAGGACCTCGAAGGTAAACAAAACGTGGCTCCACCTCTGAAAGGAATTTACCATCCTGTTGGAGAAATCACGGTGACACCAGAGTTGACAATGCCAGGAGAAGGCTTCTTATCCCATTGCTTTTGAAACATGAGCCACTATTTACCCCAGCCTCTCTGACAAGCCCCTGCCCCTATTTCTCCAACCTATCCATTCTGCCTCTCCTTTGGTCAATATTGACATTAGTCCAATAACCGTTATTGAAAGGGGCCTGGGAGATGGGGCTCCTCCACGTTTGGGGAAACAAGATAAACACACAGAAGTATAAAAGTGAGGGATGTATTCAGAGAAAAGGCAGTACCCCACAGTCTGAGTAGGGTTTCAGGGAGAGAGATGTTAGTAGATAGGACAGTAATTAATTAAATAAAAACATTAAATCAAAGGTCGTCTGTAAATCTCCTTACTCTGCCTAATGATCACACAACGGAAAAATTATGGGTAAGTACAAATATTCTGTAAGCTCTGTCCTATTTCCCCACGGAGGGGTTATGTGATCTGGCCACAGCACAGATGGAGGTGATGGAGACCTCATCCTGGAATTAGATGGATACAGTCAAGACTGATTCCCTGGCTAATGCTCCTTCCAGATCCAGAGCCTCTCCGCGGCCCCGTGTGCCCCTGTGACATTTCCTGTGCCCACACGAACTTTCTTCTTTCTCCTGCCCTTACGTGTTACCTCTCTTTGCCCTACATCAGAGTGCTCTGACTCGTACCATTAACTGCAGGCCTCCTTGAAGTCTCATTTCCTCTTCTAGTTTTATTCATTCATTTCTTTATTTCTTACTGAAACACTCTTTAATGGCCTAGTAATTTCTCCACCTTTTAACAATTACCTTTAATACTCAGGTCTCTTTTCTGAAAACTCATCGTATTTTTCCTAGTCCTTTGAATTCTCATCAGTTATTGCATTTCCCACAATCAGCAGCATGACAGTGGTTCAAAGACTGGCCATTAGAGCCAGATGGCCTGGTTTAAAATTCTACCACCTCCACTTAGCAGCTGTGAAAACTTGGGCCAAGTCCCTGCCTCGGTTTTGCGGCCTGTAAAATGGACACAGTAATAATACCAACAGAAACGGTGTGAGTAATACATAAATGACGCGTATAAAGTGCTTAGAACGGTGGGAAGCGTAGATTCAGCTCTCAGTATAGTTTAGCTATTTTTATTATGATTGTCTTTGGCATGGTATGTTATCTCCATACTGAAAAGTTATTTTCATTGTTAGCATGTACACGCATGTTACTTTCACGTTAAACGTCGCGGGGCGGCCTCAGTCGCGGTAAAAGGAGAAAGAACAGCACGCTGGTGCTTAGATTGTTTGAGGCGATTCGGCCCTTTTGCGATGTTCTATGCTGCCACCTGCTGGAACTCTCGGGAATTGTTCCCCTCAAGAGGAGGGGAACCTTGCCATGCTGTTTGATATAATTTCACATTTACACAAAATAAAGTAAAACATATTACTCGAAGCATTCAGTCATCTAATATTCATCTGAGCAACTTGTCTCACTGGGTGGCTCTAGTGAATAACTGAATGTGATCTGAAAACCCTCAGAAAGGCATGTAGTCTTCATATTTATGATAACGACTGTAAATGCTCTCTTAGTTATAAGATCCGCACTTCAGGGGACATTTTAATGGAAAGCGGAATGTGAGATAAATGTGACATTTAGAAGATCCTATTTTTTAAATTAAGTGAATTTAAATTATTGCTATCATAAAACTGTTTTCCTCTTGTTATTTAGAAATACTTCAGTATAAAATGAGGAAAATGATTAAACAAATAGGAGACACTGAGGTAAAACATCAATAATCTCTATTCAGAATGTTAAGGAGAATATAAAATATATTAAAAATTTTTTTCCATTAGTTCCAGTAGTTATCAGATTTTTGTTTCACAGAGTCCAGGGTTCTATAATATTTTTGTTATGTGCTATGGCTAAGCTTTGAGCCAAAGTGAGAGATAAATCCATATGCAAGCGCAGAAAATAATATTGGAGAATTTCATAAGTAAAGCTTAGAAAGTATAAGACCTCATGATTTAAAATTTCTTAACACCAAACAGAACCTTAGAACATGTGACATCTCTCATAAGCGCTTGAAGACAGCGTGGTCCCTGTCCCTTGAAGCTCACAAATCCCAAGTAGTGGAGGGTTGGGACACATCTCTAAGACTTAGTAATATTAGCAAATTAGCCTATATCCCTTAATAATCACTAAATCATTAAATACTGGATTCTGTCTAGAAGAAGCACAGGTGAGGGCCAAGAACACCAGGTGAGATGATGTGACAGGTCCTCTCCTAGCTTTTCTGCTGAAGAGGTGTGTGCATCTGGGCACAGCTCTGCCCCACTCAGGACCCTAACCTATAGCCTGTGGGTTTTGTACCACATGGTGGTTAACATGCTGGATGTCAAGAACACAAGTGAAAGTCAGATGAAAGCTATGAAGCCCTTCCTGGAAAAATTCTCATGTCCATCCCTCACATACACACACACACATACCACACACCACACACCACACACACACACACACACACACACACACACACACACACACACACTCTTGCCAGATCCCTGAATAGATCTCTTTCTTAGACTGCTTAAGGGTAAAGAATCCATGACCGTATCATACGCAAGGAACTTTCCAGGACTAAAGTCCAAATAGGAAGTGTAGGCATCATGATGGCTAATGTTATGTATCAACTTGACTGGACCACAGGACACCCAGACATTTGGTCGCACGTGATTGGGGTGCGTCTGTGAGGGTGTCTCTGGACGAGATTAACATTTGAGTCCGTAGACTAGGAGAAGCAGATGGCCCCTCGCGGATGCGGGTGGTCCTCACTCAGTCCACTGAAGGCCCGAATAGAACAAAGAGGCCGATTGAGAGGGAACTTCACCCTGACTGTCTTCCAGCCGCCACATTGCTCTGCAGCTGCTTTAGGGCTCGACTAGGACTGGAACGTACACTACCAGCTCTCCTCGGTCTCCAGCCTCCTGACTTCGGAACGTAGCACTTCTCAGTCTCCGTGGTGGTGTATATAATCTTTATCATAAGTCATATGTACATATGCGTGTATTCTGGAGAATCCTGACTCCTACAGGTATGTAAGAGGAGAACCCACACTCCTGGAACTGGGAAACTGGAAGACTGAGACAACTTAAATGTTGTGCGTGTTTCCCTCTTCCTTGCCCACCAGGTGCAGTTTTGCGATGGCAGGCACTCACACTGAGAGACCTTTCCTAATACCCTCAGGAAGCCTCAGAACGTCTACCTGGGGCATAGCAGGAGCACCTGCACCCGGGCGTAAATGTGACAACACACACGTTTGTCGGGAAGTACGTCTGTCCCACTAACAATTCCAACTTTGTCTGAGTCATAAGTATTAGTTGGTACTTCTTATCCTTCACAGCCTCATTGTAAAATACGTGACCCCCATTTATTCCCAACTTCCTGTTAGTGGTCTGCTGTGAATCCACAATGCATCCCTGTATGTATGGCCCTTTTGGGTGTACTTCTAGACCGAAGGTCTACAGAGGGAGAGCCTGACTCCCAAATCCTACCATATAAGAGCACTCTGCCTTCCTTGTGTTTGGTGCCTCAAGTTCATGGCCATGTTTATTTGCAGGTGACTTGGATCGTCATGAAGACACACGGACTGAGAGTCAGGGGAACCCCAGAACGGGCAGGGCTGCTTCTTCTCAGTGGGCACTTATCCTGAGCGTCAGGAGGCGTAGCTCACAAATGAGTGCAAGATGTGCTCAAACTTATTATTATTTTTTTTTTTTAGTTATTTCTGAGATATACATTTTAAAGTAATAACTAGAATTATGCTTTATAACATTATACCAGAACATATAAGATTTTTAGAAATTTCATGTAATGTCTGAAACATTTATCTTAACATATTTCCATACAAATAACCCAAAGAAAGTTTAGTATTAGTTGGTTTTTTTGTTTGTTTGTTTATACTGCAGTTTCTTATTAGTCATCAATTTTATACACATCAGTGTATACATGTCAACCCCAATCGCCCAATTCATCACACTACCATCCCCACCCCACCGCGGTTTTCCCCCCTTGGTGTCCGAACGTTTGTTCTCTACATCTGTGTCTCAACTTCTGCTCTGTACCATTTTTCTAGGTTCCACATACATGCGTTAATATACGATATTTGTTTGTCTCTTTCTGACTTACTTCACTCTGTATGACAGTCTCTAGATCCATCCACATCTCAACAAATGACTCAATTTTGTTCCTTTTTATGGCTGGGTAATATTCCATTGTATATATGTACCACAACTTCTTTATCCATTCGTCTGTTGATGGGCATTTAGGTTGCTTCCATGACCTGGCTATTGTAAATAGTGCTGCAATGAACATTGGGGTGCATGTGTCTTTTTGAATTATGGTTTTCTCAGGGTATATGCCCAGTAGTGGGATTGCTGGGTCATATGGTAATTCTATGTTTAGTTTTTTCAGGACCTCCGTACTGTTCTCCATAGTGGCTGCATCAGTTTTCATTCCCTCATTGTCTTGATCACTGTTTCATCCTCAGCATCCACACCATGCCTGGTACACAGCTGGTGCCTGATGAATATTTGTTAAAGGATATAGATCACTCATCTTTAATTAACTCTTGTGAAGAAAAATCTCTTCTTAAAAAATCCTTTCTGTGGTTCACACTGAAACCACCTCTTCTGTGTGTTTTCTACAAACCATAATATGGCTTGATCAATAGATTCATACTTCAATTTTAACAATTTAATAAGTCATATAGATTTCAGTTATTTTTCCTCCCTGAGTTTCTTTTCACACACATCACAGCCTTTCTGACACTAGGACCCCATATTTGAACCATTTCTTTGTACTTCTTTGTGAAAATTCTTCCCTGACCTCCAGGGCAGGATTAGATGTCTCTCATGTGTTCCTTTGCACCCTTGTCTCTCCATATACCCCTTTGATGTCAAGGCCTCATTTTGTCTTTCTGTTGAACAAAACCATGAACTCTTTGAGACAAGGACAATGTCTTATTTTTGTAACAGTAGTGCCTATCATATAATAGGCCCATAATTTATATCTGCTGTATTATTTAAAGACAAACATACAAATCAATGAATGTCAAAACAGCAAGACCAACAAAATTCATTCTTGACCAGTAGGTGGCAACAGTAGAAAAATGTCAAAAGAATGACCCCTGGGATGTGACCAGGAAGCCTTTGGTGTGGGGTCTGGGTTGGGCTACCAGTTTTGCCAGAGGAAGTCACCTTATATATTAAATTTATTAATATAAATTTAGTCGCTCTTGTCTAGATGCCCTCCAAATTTGCTGCACCTTTTTCCAGCTTCAGAAATCTGAACTGGTTTAATTATTCCATTTGTAATAATATTTTTGTTGGACCTCTTGTCCCAGTAGCCTAACTTGTAAAATATTTATTTTCAAAGAACTGATAAAAGTGTTTATATATTTTTCTTATCTAATTAAGCTATAATTTGAATACATATATGATACATGCCCCGATTTGAAAGTATACTTTCCTATTCCTGAATATTTGTGGATTTGGAGAAATTCTGCCTTTAATAACAACCTGATATTGGAGGAAGATGAAGTTACCCAAAACAAGAAACTGTTATCACTGAACACGGAAGCAGAAATGAACGTGAACAATTTTCCCTTCAGGTTTAACCACGGTCCAAACATTCTAGAAGAAGGGACACTCTGCAATAAAATTAAGAAAGAATGTTCCTCTCACATTTATTTACATAAATTCCCATCCTTTGAATAAAACTATTTAGACTAGTGCTTCTTTTACAGTGCAAATGAGTCACTCGGAGAGTTTGTTAAAATGATGCAGGGAAGGGTACGCTGGGACGGAGTGAGAGAGTGGCATGGACATATACACACTACCAAATGTAAAATAGATCGCTAGTGGGAAGCAGCCGCATGGCACAGGGAGATCAGCTCGGTGCTCAGTGACCCCCTAGAGGGGTGGGATAGGGAGGGTGAGAGGGAGACACAAGAGGGAAGAGATATGGGGATGTATGTATATGTATAGCTGATTCACTTTGTTATAAAGCAGAAACTAACACACCATTGTAAAGCAATTATACTCCACTAAAGATGTTTAGAAAAAAACCCCACAACAACCTGGCCAGCCATGTGACCAAGAAAAAAAAAAGTGATGCAGGGAGTCCGGAGTCCGGGGTAGGACCCGAGGTCCTGCATTTCTCACAAGCTCCCAGGTCAGGCTGAAGGTCCTGGACCATGGACCACAATCTCAGCAGCCAGTACCTAGAGCACAATTATTTCCAGCACTTCCAGGACAAGAATAACCTGTGTCTGTATGTTAAGGGTATCTGATGGCCTCAGGTTGAATCTTAAGGATATGAATATTTCTTAGTTATAGTTGACTTATCTTAATACACTTAGCTATTATGTTGATTATTTTTTGCAAAGACAGTCATTCCCTGAAATTAATGTTAAATCTCTTCCTAAGGTAATCCAACCTGCAATATTCTACTAATGCATAACAAACTCTCCCCAAACTCAGAGGCTTTAAACGACAGTAATTTCATTGTATCTCACAATTTTGTGCACCAGGAATTCAGGCAGGCATTGCCTGAACATTCAGTTAGTCTGGTCTCCCGGGTCCAAGATGTCTTTATTTACAAGTCTGGTGCCTTTAGAGCCATGGCTAGAAGGCTGAGCTCGTCTGGGCCCCTCTGCTGTTCCCCAGTTTCAGGACATCTCTAGACGGTCTCTTCAGCAGGGCAACTGGACATCTTACACGATGGTTCAGGTTTCAGGATCAAGGTGGAAACTGCCAGTCCTCTTAAAAGCAAGTCGTGGCCTGTCAGGGCATCACTTCTACCGTGCTCTGTTAGTCAAGACCATCACAGGCCAGTCAAGGGTTCCAGGGAAGGAGAAATAGGCTTTCCCCCGGACAGGACGAGTGTCAAGGAATGTGCATCCATCTGGAACCTCCCACAGCTGCCTAATCTCAGAGAACAGATGGACATCATGGAACCAGTGCACATCTGTGTATTTGTGTTAAGTGGTAGGAAGAACTGGAACATTTATACTGTTTTTTTCCTCCTTATAATTAATTGGTCATATATTCAAACTGAATTTCTTTGCATCTCTCTTCAATTCACTTGACTGTTGTACAAGACGGAACGCATTTACGTTTGCAAATACATTTGTTAGTGTTGAGATATGTATCTCTCTCCTGGCCTCAATTCTCTTCTCCTTAAACTGAGTAACAACGCATGTGACTGCTAAGCCTCCTTGGAACTCCATGATTCCAAGATATTTCATCTATTTTGTCATCTCGTGTAATAGACTTATAGTAGTTTTAAAAAATATTTAATATATTTAATGTCTCAAAATTATACCAATCCAAACAAAAAAGTATGTATATGTACTTATATAATTATATATAATAGTATTAATACTATATTATATATATTATTATAAATATTATATATAATTACCGATATATATAAATTATATATATTATATGTATATTAAATATATATATAATTACCTATTTATATCCTAACTCTCTGCCTCATCCTTATTTCTGGCAAGTTCTTCAAGAGCTTCTGCACAGTTTAAGTATTGCTTACTTAAAGATTTACCACTTTAATTATAGCATCCTCCCTCTTTGAAAATCCTTTAGATGTTTAGGGAAATCTTACAGCTCATTCAAGCCCATATAATTTATTTATATAACATAATTTTAAAGCTTAACTAAAACCTTCCTCAGTTCAAATTATGATTGACTGTTTTAAATCTTTTGACCTTTTTCTATTTCGTATTAAACATACTCTCGCAGCTATAATTTCCAAAAAAAAGTTAGAGCATAAAAAAAAATTGCACCCATTTACTACAACCTCTAGCTCCCTCTAAAACTGAGTGATAGTGAATCTTTGGATTGACGTTCAAACCTAGAACAGGGAAGAAAAAGAAGGTTACATTATCACAAAAATATCACAGAATTTTCTAGATGTTTCTTTAAAACTGCTGGTATGTAGTGACTTTTCAAGAGAATGAAAAAACATGTTTGTAACTCAGGCCAGAAAAAGAAAAGGGCTGGGATTAGGAGAACCAAACATCTGCAGATGCGTTAGGTTCAGGCAAAGAGCAAGATGCCTGATGAGAATACAATACAAAACAAGAGATGAAAGGTCAAGATGGAAAAGCCAAGGTGCAGAAGGAAAGGAGGAAGTACAGGGTCTGAAGATTCGGGGCTGATGCCAGCCAGGGGCCTGCAGGCGCCTTTCAGGAAATGCAAACGCTCAGGAAAAGCAGGGACTTGCAGTTGATGTGCCCAAACTCTTGTTCATCCCATTTTAGATGTAAAATGGAAACACTTTAAAGATAGTTCTTAAATATACATGGTTTTATCTCCACATTTGGAAAGTAGCTGTTATGGGCTGAATTGTGTCCCCACCCCATGCCAATTCATATGTTGAAGCTACCTTAGAATGTGACTATCAGTACTTAAGAAGGACCTTTAAGGAGGCGATTAAGTCAAAACGAGGCCCTAAGGGTGGGTCTCATCCAATCAGACTGGCATTCTCATCCGGAGAGGACACACAGATAGGAAGGATATAGGCACCGAGGAAAGACCACTTGAGGACCTTGATCATCTGTCTGGCTGAGGTGGTGTCTCCCAGGTGTCTCCACCATGACGTTACGCTTTTCCTTCTGTGTACACAGTAAGGAAACATTTCAACCACCCTGAACCTGTTTCCTACTGTGGTAAAATATGGACAAAACCCCCTCACACTGTTTTGGAAGCAATTCTGTGAAATGATGTTTTCATTCTGCTGATGGACCCGAGCAGCACCTACTCTACACTTACCCTGAGCAGGACAGGGGAGCTGCCTGTGCACACAGATTTCACACACACACACACACACACACACACACACACACACACACACACACCCCTGCCCCCCATCCCAGCCCGGGCCCAAAGCCAACAAGTGTCTTCTAAAGCGCTCTCTTCCAGCCCATTCCCCGTGAGCTGCAGCCCCCAATTTCAGATTCCATCCCCTTTAATACCTCTCCTCGTTTTCTTAGTCAAAGAAATGTTGAGTCATAACAGCCATCACTTAATACAGTCTTCAACGGTACAAAAGTCTACCATACTCTCCCCAGTAAATCTTGTGGCCACTTCTATTCAAAAGTCTGGAAAATAATAAATAGCAAGTAATTTTTTTATCATCCCTTGATTTCCTCTTCCACTGGTATCAGTTCCATCAGTTACTCATCAGCAACCTTATGGAATATTTACTTAGCACCTTTTGGACACTATTACTGTTTTTCATTCTAACACTACTAAGATAAAAATACAAATTTAAGAGTAATAGTACAGAATATCTAATCAACTGATGATAGAAGTTTACTATATAAATTATAACTGAAGTGGGAAAATTCCCCCCAAAATAGGGGTAAAAGATTAAATTTCCCTGAAAGAACTATTAAGACTACTGCAGCTCTAGATAAAACAGAATGCTTAAGTACCTTTTTTTTTAGGCTAGAAATACAGTAAGAGTTCAGAGAAAAGGAAAGATTAGAGAAGGCTGTTGTGAATGAAAATGTCACCTGCCATATCAGTAAACAAAGGACGTTGCAGCCATCAGGTCACTGCAGCGGCCCCTATGGTGAGCCCTGAGGGGATTCGGGATGAGAAAACACTGGATACTAACCCCAGAGAGCTAAGGTGCATATGAAAGGAATGATTTCAATGAGCCCAGACTCTTGCATCTTCTCATACATAGAAAAGCACTGAATTCCTTTACTTGAGATGTCTGGTTTTCTTTAATTAACAGCAATCTTTTGATGTTCCCACTGCCTGGTCCGTGTTGCAAAAACCCCTCTAGATCCTGGCTCCTTCCTCACCTCTTGGGAGCCGTCCCGCAGAGCTATCTAGGAGACTGCCTCCCGGGCTTAAGCCCTCAGGAAGTCTGCTGAATAAAACGTAATTTGCAACTTTTAGGCTGTGTTTTTTTTTCTTCAGCCGATGGTGTATGGAGCAGGTAAGAGTAGGAGTGAGCCACATAAAACACGATGGGTGTTTCCAGGCAGAGAGGGGGGTCAAGGGTGCTCTAAAATCTCTGTGAACATAAGGAAGGGTGTATATAATAATGATACATAGATCTTTCCTGGTTTTTTACAGAAATGATTTATTATAGACTGATGGGCCACTGGGAAGCCTGTTGATTAGAACAAAGATTTCATGTTGAGAAATTGGAGCTTAATTTGAGCATTAAAGAGGAGACTATGGTGAAGAGATGATGGAGATTACTGATAAATAAAGAATGAAGGTTCCAGCGAAGGTTCTTTCTTCCATAGAATGACAGGAAATGGTGTTCTATGGTTTCTCAGTCCCAGGACATTATTTTTTCTAGTTGCCCTCTCCCTTCTAATTTTTATTTGTTGTCCTTAATAGGTGCAATCTTCAAGCTAGATTTTTGATTAATACAGAAATGCTAAACTGTACTTGTCATTAACTCATAGTAAAAGTTCCTGAGAGAGCACTGAAGAAACCAAGAAACCTATGACTCTGGTACAATGCATTTGATATATGTTTCTAGCTTCATAATTTATACTTCCTATTATTTACACAAAGGACACTTGGTGAATTTTTACTTCTTATCTTACTTTATTCTGATATACTGTGCTACAAAATCAGTTCTTTGTTTAAAGAACGCAGAAAAATGTGTATGTAAGGTTCATTCTCATAATATTCTATTAATTCTATTCTATTCAATTCTGTTGTATTCAATTCTATTCTATTCTATAGTCTGGGCCCAGTCACTCCTTCCACATTAGCAGAAGGACTGGAGCGAGGGTCTGTGATACTACAGGCCCTATTTGGTATCAGCAACACCACCAATGGATTAGAACCAAATTATACCTAACAACTTACAATTAGAATAAAATATAACTCCTGCTTTCCCATTAGTAAAAAACTTGTGAAATAATAAAGGAATCAGAAAAATTAAATCAGCCAAAAGAAAAAAAAAAAAAGGACATACCTTATGAATTCTACCAGGAGAGAAAAATAAGATTTCTGATTTCAGTGTTCAGTGTCTCATTTTTTTAAAGTTCATAACAATTTCATTTCCCTGGAACTTTTCCCTCACTGCAAAAGTACTAAAAAATTTAGGAAAACACAAAGAAAAGGAAGTACTCGTAATTAACGCATTTACATATAATTGGTGTTCATATTTTGATATATGATCCACAGGTTATATTTTTTTCTATGCAATTAAGTATTTTTAATTGCATACTGTTTATATCATTTTTGTACACATTGCATGCTATGAAATCTTCCTTAATAATTTAATGTCTGTCTATCATATCATTATATGAAGTACTTTATTTTACTTACCCATTTAGATCCTTCCCAAATTTTTCTCTTACCGATAGTATTATGATAAGCATCCTTGCACATACGTCTCTCCATATATATGGAATTTCATATTGAAGAGTGTTGCTAGCCAAGAATTAGATCATGAAAAATGTAACCTCCTCATTCTCACTATGTTCAAATAAATGAGTATGGTTAAAATTATGCATATCATGCCTACCTCTCCCATCAGGTATTTGATGGTAACTGATAATTAGTAACTGCTCCTACAGTGATCTCATTTACACTAATAACAAGTTCAAATAAGGTTGAAATTTATTGTCCTGTTCAGTGAATCATGAGTCTGTCAGCTGCTCCTACCAAGGCTGGCGTTTGAGCCTGGCTGTTAACAGACTGTCTGAAAAAGTATTTTGCTGATTATCTTCTAATGAACTTATTCTTCGGACACAATAGTATAAGAAATACATCACCAGATTTCTCTACTGAAAAAAGTGTAAGCTGATTTTACATGAGGATTTCCAACACAAAAGGGGAAACTCCTTCAATTAATAAGCTTACATGGAAGGAAAACCAGGAAACTCTGGGGAACAGCCATTTTGAGCTACCTTTTGGAGGAGAAAACTGTATCTTCTCCAAGCATTTCCTCTGGTGATGTTGGTCAGAGAAAACAACACTGCTGAGTGGAGAATAAATCCATTTGGCATTTACTGTGCCCTTTAATTTTCCATCTCATCATCTGAAATTACAAAGTATCCATTATGAACAAGTCAGATCTTATCTTTTTATCTGTAGTTACAATACAAGGACCAACATCCAAGGGTGCTCATTGTCAGTGCAATAAGACAAGGAAAGAAAACAGTGGGTCTCTGTTGTAATTAGACAAGGCTCTTAGAATTAGCACTTACTCTTGAAAAACAAACACAAAATATAGTTTGAATTTAGCTTGGCTATCATGCCAAACATAAATGCCAGGTAAATTTAACCTTTATAAAAATGTGTCAAGAAAATAGTCAAGGCTTCTTCATCTAGGCTGTTTCAATGAAATAACATCCTTAACTCCAACAATGTTTCTCCATGATTAAACTGGTATCATTCGTGTGCATTTTTTCAATAAACGAAAACATTTTTATTTTAAAATATTTTATTTCTATGTATCTAATAACCAAAAATATGATATAGTTTTTCAATACCAAATCAATATAAAAATAATGTTTGTTTTCTTACCAGAAAGCTGCTTATGACATGGTCACAAGGCAAGGCAATAATATTCCCTACATTCCTGAACAGAGTCATGGTGTGAGTATTGGAAAATGCTAAGGACTATGGTAATTATAGATATTAGTATGAACAGGTATTTCATTCATTAGTCCTTCCTTGTTTTCAATAGATAATATATACATACTACAAAGTTTAGACCCTCACGTTCCTTTGCCAGAGGAGACACTGTGACAATTCCTGTGCAACCTTGAAGAGATGTGATAGCACATATAGGCATACTAGTATATATCACTCTTAAAAAAATAATGAATGGCCACAGCAATCAGAGAAGAAAAAGAAATAAAAGGAATCCAAATTGGAAAAGAAGAAGTAAAGCTGTCACTGTTTGCAGATGACATGATAATATATAGAGAGAATCCTAAAGATGCTACCAGAAAACTACTAGAGCTAATCAATGAATTTGATAAAGTAGCAGGATACAAAATTAATGCACAGAAATCTGTTACATTCCTATACACTAATGATGAAAAATCTGAAAGAGAAATTAAGGAAACACTCCCACTTACCATTGCAACAAAAAGAATAAAATACCTAGAAATAAACCTACCTAAGGAGACAAAAGACCTGTATGCAGAAAACTGTAAGAAACTGATGAAAGAAATTAAAGACGATACAAACAGATGGAGAGATATACCATGTTCTTGGATTGGAAGAATCAACATTGTGAAAATGTCTATACTACCCAAAGCCACCTACAGATTCAATGCAATCCCTTTCAAACTACCAATGGCATTTTTCACAGAACTAAAACAAAAAATTTCACAATTTATATGGAAACACAAAAGACCCCGAATAGACAAAGCAATCTTGAGAAAGAAAAACGGAGCTGGAGGAATCAGGCTCCCTGACTTCAGACTATACTACAAAGCTACAGCAATCAAGACAGTATGGTACTGGCATAAAAACAGAAATATAGATCAATGGAACAGGATAGAAAGCCCAGAGATAAACCCATGCACCTATGGCACCTTATTTTTTTTTTTTTTTTGATTGTTTATTGCTTTTATTGATCTTACTATTTTATTTTATTTTATTTTATTTTTTAACATCTTTATTGAAGTATAATTGCCTTACAATACTGTGTTAGCTTCTGCCTTATAACAAAGTGAATCAGTTATACATATACAATATGTTCCCATTTCTCTTCCCTCTTGCATCTCCCTCCCTCCCACCCTCCCCATCCCACCCCTCTAGGTGGTCACAAAGCACCGAGCTGATCTCCCTGTGCTATGCGGCTGCTTCCCACTAGCTATCTATTTTACATTTGGTAGTGTATATATGTCCATGACACTCTCTTACCCTGTCACATCTCACCCCACCCCCTCCCCATATCCTCAAGTCCATTCTCTAGTAGGTCTGTGTCTTTATTCCCGTCTTGCCACTAGGTTCTTCATGGCCTTTTTTTTTTTTTCCCTTAGATTCCGTATATATGTGTTAGCATACTGTATTTGTTTTTCTCTTTCTGACTTACTTCACTCTGTATGACAGACTCTAACTCCATCCACCTCATTACAAATACCTCCATTTCATTTCTTTTTATGGCTGAGTAATATTCCATTGTATATATGTGCCACATCTTCTTTATCCATTCGTCTGTCGATGGACATTTAGGTTGCTTCCAGGTCCTGGCTATTGTAAATAGAGCTGCAATGAACATTGTGGTACATGACACTTTTTGACCTATGGTTTTCTCAGGGTATATGCCCAGTAGTGGGATTGCTGGGTCGTATGGTAGTTCTATTTGTAGTTTTTTAAGGAACCTCCATACTGTTCTCCATAGTGGCTGTATCAATTTACATTCCCACCAACAGTGCAAGAGTGTTCCCTTTCCTCCACACCCTCTCCAGCATTTATTGTTTCTAGATTTTTTGATGATGGCCATTCTGACCGGTGTGAGATGATATCTCATTGTAGTTTTGATTTGCATTTCTCTAATGATTAATGATGTTGAGCATTCTTTCATGTGTCTGTAGGCCATCTGTATATCTTCTTTGGAGAAATGTCTATTTAGGTCTTCTGCCCATTTTTGGATTGGGTTGTTCGTTTTTTTGTTATTGAGCTGCATGAGCTGCTTGTAAATCTTGGAGATTAATCCTTTGTCAGTTGCTTCATTTGCAAATATTTTCTCCCATTCTAAGGGTTGTCTTTTGGTCTTGTTTATGGTTTCCTTTGCTGTGCAAAAGCTTTTAAGTTTCATTAGGTCCCATTTGTTTATTTGTGTTCTTATTTCCATTTCTCTGGGAGCTGGGTCAAAAAGAATCTTGCTGTGATGTATGTCATAGAGTGTTCTGCCTATGTTTTCCTCTAAGAGTTTGATAGTGTCTGGCCTTACACTTAGGTCTTTAATCCATTTGGAGTTTATTTTTGTGCATGGTGTCAGGGAGTGTTCTAATTTCATACTTTTACATGTACCTGTCCAATTTTCCCAGCACCACTTATTGAAGAGGCTGTCTTTTCTCCACTGTATATGCTTGCCTCCTTTATCAAAGATAAGGTGACCATATGTGTGTGGGTTTATCTCTGGGCTTTCTATCCTGTTCCATTGATCTATATTTCTGTTTTTGTGCCAGTACCAAACTGTCTTGATTACTGAAGCTTTGTAGTATAGTCTGAAGTCAGGGAGCCTGATTCCCCCAGCTCCATTTTTCGTTCTCAAGATTGCTTTGGCTATTCGGGGTCTTTTGTGCTTCCACACAAATTGTGAAATTTTTTGTTCTAGTTCTGTGAAAAATGCCAGTGGTAGTTTGATAGGGATTGCATTGAATCTGTAGATTGCTTTGGGTAGTGGCACCTTATTTTTGATAAAGGAGGCAAGAATATACAATGGAGAAAAAACCTCTTCAATAAGTGGTGCTGGGAAAACTGGACAGCTACACGTAAAAGAATGAAATCAGAACACTCCCTAACAACATACACAAAAATAAACTCAAAATGGATGAAAGACCTAAATGTAAGGCCAGACACTATAAAACTCTTAGAGGAAAACATAGGCAGAACACTCTATGACATAAATCATAGCAAGATCCTTTTTGACCCACCTCCTAGAGAAATGGAAATAAAAACAAAAATAAACAAATGGGACCTAATGAAACTTCAAAGCTTTTGCACAGCAAAGGAAACCATAAACAAGACGAAAAGACAACCCTCAGAATGGGAGAAAATACTTGCAAATGAGGCAACTGACAAAGGATTAATCTCCAAAATTTACAAGCAGCTCATGCAGCTCAATATGAAAAAACAAAATACCTAATCCAAAAATGGGCAGAAGACCTAAACAGACATTTCTCCAAAGAAGATATATAGATTGCCAACAAACACATGAAAGGATGCTCAACATCACTAATCATTAGAGAAATGCAAATCAAAACTACAATGAGGTATCACCTCACACCAGTCAGAATAGCCATCATCAAAAAATCTAGAAACAATAAATGCTGGAGAGGGTGTGGAGAAAAGGGAACCCTCTTGCAGTGTTGGTGGGAATGTAAATTGATACAGCCACTATGGAGAACAGTATGGAGGTTCCTTAAAAAACTAAAAATAGAACTACCATATGACCCAGCAATCCCACTACTGGGCATATACCCTGAGAAAACCATAATTCAAAAAGAGTCATGTACCACAATGTTCATTGCAGCACTATGTACAATAGCCAGGACATGGAAGCAACCTAAGTGTCCATTGACAGATGAATGGATAAAGAAGATGTGGCACATATATACAATGGAATATTGCTCAGCCATAAAAAGAAATGAAATTGAGTTATATCTAGTGAGGTGGATGGACCTAGAGTCTGTCATACAGAGTGAAGGAAGTCAGAAAGAGAAAAAACAAATATTGTATCTAACACATATATATGGAATCTAAAAATAAATAAATAAATAAATGGTTCTGAAGAACGTAAGGGCAGGACAGGAATAAAGATGCAGACATAGAGAATGGACTTGAGGACATGGGGGAGGGGGAAGGGTAAACTGGGACTAAGTGAGAGAGTGGTATGGACATATATACACTCCCAAATGTAAAATAGATAGCTAGTGGGAAGCAGCCACATAGCACAGGAGATCAGCTCAGTGCTTTGTGACCACCTAGAGGGGTGGGATAGGGAGGGTGGGAGGGAGACACAAGAGGGAGGAGGTATGGGGATATATGTATATGTATAGCTGATTCACTTTGTTATGAAGCAGAAACTAACACACCATTGTAAAGCAATTATACTCCAAGAAAGATGTTAAAAAAAAAAAAAGAATGGTAAAAGAATCTCCACTGTGTCCTGCAGATTTCTTTTTTTACTCTGCTTAATATATCTCAAAGATACTTCCCTACTGGTAAATACAGTAGGGAAGTATCTTTGTTTTTTTAAAAATAGTTTTATGTTATCATGGGCTGATATACCATCATTTATTTAACCAAACGTCTGTTACATTTAATTTAATTCCTCTCCTTCATTAGAGTGTAATTTTGCTGTAACTATGCTATGCTTGTAAATGTATGTTTTTGTATGTGTGTAACAACTTCTGAAAGATAAATCACTGAAAATTCATTAAGTTGGCTAGAGTATAAATACATTTAAAATTTTGATAGATGTTGCCATTTCCCCCTACAAATAATCAGTATATACATGATGTAAATATTTGCATCAAAAAAGCATGAGGATATCTTTTTTTTCTCACATTCTTATCAACACAATTTATTATCAAAGTTTTGGTTTATAAATTTGATAGCAAAAAGAAAAATACAACTTTAGTTTGTCTTTGTTATGGATGAGGAGGATATCTTTTTATAAGTTTAATAGCCAAGTGTTTTCTTTGACATATCTTTGTATCTTTTTATATTTTTGAACAGTTTTACATGTAGTTGTATTTTTTTTTTATTAAATAGTTGATAGCCTTTCTTATGGGAGCTCTTCATATAATAGAGAAAAAAGTCATTTTCCTGCTATTTTGGTACAAATATTTTTCCTGTGTCACCTCCTTTGACTTATGGCATTCACTGTAGAGTATTTTTATCAATCATATAAATTAAATTTAGCAATCTTTTCTTCTCTGGCTTCTGTTTTCATTTTTGTTTTCAATACTTAAAATACCCTTCTCCTAAATTTGTATTATTTGTGTGGCTTTGTTTTCTTACTTTAAATATCTGCTTTATCTGAGATCTATTTAAGCAATAAGAGAAGGTTTGTTTTCTAGATGATTACACAGTTGCCTCCAAACTATTTATTAAATAATCCATGTTTTCCCTCATTGACATGAAACGTCACCTTTATTAAACACTGAAGTTCACATATGCGTCCATCAGAATTTGGCAAAGCCAAATCTCACAGCTCAGAATTATTTACCCCAGTATGTCACTACAGATACTTTATCCAGATTGAAGCTGAGTTAAAGATAACATTGTTATTTAAATCTAGAGGTTAGATTCTACCTCCGAAAAGGAAAATGGTCACACTAGGTAAAATCAAGAGCCATATTGAAATTTAAAGACATTTGTACTGTCAAAGGATAAAATTATATTTATGGGACATGATTTACACTTCATACCTAGAGAAAAAACCATACTGTATTATACTCAGTTTCTTGGTTTCTTTAGATTTTTGCAGTTCATTTTATTGTCTTCATTTTATCAGACCCAGTCCGAATTACAGTGACTCCCAGGCCAGAGAAAACCAGTTTATAAATATAAATAGTAGAATTTTTCTATAAATTGTTTCTTTATAATAATTAAAATTGTATTATGGATTCTTGCTACTCCCCGCCCCCCGCCCCCCCCCCCCCCCCCCCCGCATACAGTGCTGTGAAATTGGAAGAAACTGACTCCTGTTTAGCAGACATATCCCAAAGCAAAACCTATAGTTTTCTTAGTCTTAATGAGCCAAGTTATACACAGTCATATCCCAGCCATTGAAAACTGGCTTAGGTCCTGATGCCCATCTTTCTCAGTATAAACGTTCCAGCTTATCAAAAATCACGCAGTGCCTCTTAGGCCTTTGAGGCTTGGCTGTGGTCATGAACAAGGAGGAGCACAGCACGGTCTTCCAGAATGGTAATTAATAATACGTAGCATTTACATACGATTTTACATCTTCAAAGGACTTTGCAATCACTAATTAACCCACTTACTAACCCTTTTAAAGGAAGAAGCGGGGATTAGCTTTCGTTTTATTAATGAAAAACTGGCTCGCAATAAAGCTGTGATTATGCACGGTCTTTTGGAGTTACTCATAAGTAATATAAGGTCTTCTTTTGTTACATTTCAGGTGAATCTTTGTCCACCTCACCATTATTGACATTTTGGTCTGGATCGTTACTTGTGGGGAGCTTTTCTGTTCGCAGTAGGATATTTAACGGCATACTTGGCCTCTGCCCACTAGATGCCAGTCACACCTCACCCCCCCGTCTTGACAATCAAAAAGTCTCCAGATGTTACCAAACCCCAGAAGGGCAAAAATCTTCCCCAGCTGTGAACCACTTCGTAGGAGAAAGGGCCAGAAAAGTTTGGTAATGCCCATTACAGGGTTTTCCCTTACAAACACAGTTCTTTTCTCCAATTCACATTCTATTATTACCATGTATCACAGAACCTCTGCACCTATTATTTTTCCTTCTCACATTATGGACAAAAATAATAACTGATAAGATAGTGTTCTAAACATAGTCATAATACGTATGCACACGTGTGTGTGCGCACACACACACACAGGGTCCTTACAATCACTGGATAAACCAGTTACCACTATTACCCTATTTTATGCAAGAGGAAACTCAGACACATTTTCCTAAATGGGAAAAGAATTTGAAAAAGAATAGATACATGCATATGTTTAACTGAATCACTTTGCTGTACACCTGAAACTAACACAACATTGTTAACCCACAGTACTCCAATAGAAAATAAAAATTAAAAAAAAAAGATGTTTGTTTGAGAAGTCAGGAATTCTACTATAAAATATCTTTAGATGAAATCATGTGATCTAAGATGACTTCAAAATAATTCAGAGGTCTATAAATATGACAAAAAGATTGATCATTGATAATTGTTGAGAATGGGCGATGTGCATGCAGGTTCATTATGCTATCCTCCTGGTTGCATTTAAATTTTTTTCTATGATTAAAAAAATAAGTTATGGTTGGACACATTATGTTTGAGAGGCCCATGCGACTTCATGTGGAGATGTTATGTAAACGGTGAGATATGTGAACTAGAGTTAAGCAAAGAAATCAGGGCTAAAAAAAGTGGGTGTTATTAGCATATTTAAAGCCACGGGGCAGGATGAGAACACCTGTGGATTGAAAGGAGAGAGAACAGGTCTAGTACTAAGAAACTGAACTCTCCAAGAAAATCCAGAAAGGCATTCTTGCCAGAATTTTGCAATGTGTCTCAAGTCACTGGAAAATACGTAACTATGAATCAGCAATTCCATTTCTACAAATGTAAACAACTGATTACAAAGCTCAGTAAAGAAGTGAAGGTGACTTAGTGACATACACTAAAAGCCAGGCAATAAGGGCCAGTTGGATACATTACAAACCAGTCAATGGAATATTGTGTGGCAATTAAAAATGATGTAGATATAGTTTAGTGACCTGTAAATATTCTCACAATTTATTAGGTGAGAAAAGCTACTCATAGAAAGCATTATAGCTTATTTTATACTTATTTGTTACACTGTAAATATGCATTTTGTGCTTTCCTTACCATCAGTAACCTAAAATAGATGTTATTATCTTTGGTGGTAAAATTATGTACTTTTCTTCTCACTACACATACTTGTATTTTGTAATTTTTCTCAATAGACATTATATAAAAATATACAAGTTTAAAAATTTTAATGAAGCTCAATCAGTAATATGAAATTCAAAGGACCTGAAATAGGAACTGACTTGAATCAGTCAAAAATTATATTAATACCGTAATGTCTATTTGACTGAAATAACTATTATGAATTGTTTGAAAATAAAGATAAGAAATTATTTTAATAGCACATTAAATATTTTATTTAAATTAAGAAATATAACAAAATAACATACATTTGTTCCATGGGTTCGATAAAATTTTTAACTACTTAAAAATAATCTACACACAGTTTCTCAGGTACCAAATTCCAAGTATTTAATTGATGTCATAAAAACATATTTTTCAAAATGTACAGGCTGCATTCCAAAATTTGGTATATTTTGGTATTTATATATTTGGTACATAAATCCAGACATAATATATATATAAATACTTACACATACTATACAAACTTTACATAACCTAAGGGTAAATAAGTCACTTTAAAAAGTCAAAGCAATGTACTTCTCTGTAAAGAAAGTTATAACACACATGCCATTCTGACACATTCAATGGGTTATACTAAAGAAAATCACTCTTTGTGAATACTATTTATACTGAAGTACAAATTCACATAAAAGTATTTTCTTTAAAACATGCTCTATTTTAGAAAAAACATTAAGTGCGGGCCAAGTACTTTTAAAATTGCAAGAGATTTTAAAAATCAAACTGATCTAACTTTAAGTTTTTAGACTGTTAAATCTCATTCAACTTCCCCTGATTTAGCTAATGACATCATTAACAAGGTATGTATTCATGAGCTTGACTTAACCTTAAAAAATAAATTTGTTCACATTTAAAAGAGAATTTTAGCCTTCAACTTAAAAAGACATATATTTACAAGTCCAATTGTAACAATTCTGATTTTTTTCTTGCAATGCTTTTATTAGACAAAAACTATTATTAAAATTTTTATTTGACTTCAGAAAATCCTCTTTAGGTCACTGTTTTTAATGACTCTAAAAGCTTCTAAATCTATTTTATTAATATCTGAGTCAAAATTCTAGATTTCTATAAGGAGACTGTAACGTTAAACATTTTATTTCATCTTGGTTATAAAAAAAATCAAATACTACACTGTTAAAAAATTTTTTCTTGACATTGGGCCATTGGGTGTCTTTTCTATATCAAAAGTTATGATTACTGTGTTTCTATATCTAATAATACTGCTTAAGCATAGATTTTAAGAGATTAAAATAAAATGTAGTTTAATGCGTCAGCCAGATCAGAGGCTTCCCTCACTAGGAAAGCTAGCTTCAAACCAAATATTGATTTTCCTCCTGTAGTTCACTCTTGTCTATTGATTCAGTTACCCAACGTTCTTGTAGGATTTTAAACTTTCTCTTAAGAGTTCTTCGAAAAGCTTTAAAGTCTGCAACCCGACTCTGATCCTCCCCAATGATGACATGAGACACTCCCTCAGCTAAGCAGGAAACTACTTTTGCTCCATGAAATTGAAGCTCCAGGGCTGTGATAGCTAATCTTGCCCCCTCGAATTTAGTATTTAAGTCATTAATAACAGTATACAAGTCCAAATAAACGGTGTGGTGTCGAAACATGCTAAGAGGAGTGTTGTCCCAGGAATACCGGTGTTCCAAATCGGCAATCACAGGACCCATTTCCCTAGGAGTCTGTTCACCAGCATTTTTAATTCCCGAGAACACTTCCTTCAGTTGGTTCAAATCTGTATCGACAAAGTAACTATCCCCGTAGCAGTCGTATTCCCGGGCGAAGTGCTGTTTTGTTGATGGGCACATGTGGATCATGAAGCGAGGCTGCCACGGCACACAGCTTTTGGTCTCTAAACACTCTAACAGCCACTCCGGCTTGACAACATCGTGTTTATCAGAAGAGATGATGTTTTTCACTCGAATGTTCTCAGACCCTGCAATCACACAGTATGTGTCTGGGCCTGGATTTTGGACTATGTAACCACCAAATTCTGCGATTCTGTTCTCCAGATCAGGCTTTGGATGGCTGTTTGTTCCACTCATGACACAAAACTCCACATCTTCAAATATATTAGAAACTTTGTTTACGTTAGAAAGGTTGGGTGCTTTTAGGTGCTCAATAATTCCAATAACTTTCTTCATCTTTGGGGCAGCTTTCCGCTTTTTTTCTTGTGGTTCATCATCATCACCCACATAAAGGTGTTTAGACGCAAGCTTTCCAGAGGCTTTCCCTCGAAGTTGTTCTAAGTCCTCCAGAGATGTACATTCATGCCATTCTTTGTCTTCTCTTATCTTCTCAATTCGTGGAAAACGCAACGTGCAGCCAGTTTTATACATATCACTGGGGACGATCTCTGTGGCCTTAACCTGAACAATGACCGAATTCCAAGGTTCGATGTAGACCTCTGGCTTCTCTGTTCCACATAAAATGCAACTTGGTGGAGCTTTCCTATGAAAAGGCTTCCAGTGTTTGGCCAACTTCAAACCCAGGTCATACAGTTCTTTCATGGTGTAACCTGAGCCAACACGACAGAGAGTATGAAACACTGATGGTTTTTCACCAGAAGGGGGTTTCTCTGACACCGCACACAAAAAATGAGACATCATTCCACCCCGGGAACCTTTCCCCCAGTAGCCCCCCACAATTAAGATGTCCAGTTCATCCATCAGCCCATTTACATACTCTGGTTTAATTTTTAACCATCCTTCACCTCTTTTATCTGGCTTGTAAATGGACAGAGGATGTTTTATCATGATCCCCTCTTCTCTTTTATCTATTGCTTCATTCAAAGCATCAATTACTTCTTTCTTAGTATGAGCTTGTGTTTTTTGCACTATTTCTATTCTACCTGGTATTGGTGTAAAAACACTATTAAGAATTTCATACCTCTTTCTCAGTGTCTCCTGCCCTAGCTTTTTATCATTAACCATCAATACATCAAAAACACAGTAACAAGTTTGCAGATCAGAATCTTCTACCATTCTTTTAATATCAAACTTATTCCCCTTTTGCATAAAAGTTTGTGTATTAGGGTTGTAGGCCATCATCTCACCATCGAGGATGCAGTTTTGAACATCTGTTTTGAATGTATTATGGATGAACGGTGTAAGGGAACCTTCCTGTGGGGAAGAACCAAACTGATCCTCATAGTTATATCCATTGCGGGAGAAGTACCGATACATGTCCCCATCCTTGTGCATTTGCATACGCTCACCGTCTAGCTTGGTTTCGATGTAGAAACTCTGGTGTTTCATGTCCTTCTCAATTCGCTCGATATCTGCTATAGTGGCCAGCATGGGTTTAAAGGCAGAGAATAAAGTGATAGAAATGTCACTGAGCCCAACTGAAGGATCATGCAGTTGCCTACAGACCTTTTCCAGATCTGTGGTGACATTATGCAACTCAGCAGCATCATTATGAAAAACAGAAAATACAGTTTGCTGACTAAAACCAAGCTTCAAGTCCTTTACAATCATCCGTATCAGCCACTTTTGTTCAAGTGCTGAACTCTGAGTTATAAGCTGAAGAACACTCTTCTTTACTAGGTCCTTCCTTTGGGCAGCATTATTGTTGGCAATGGAGTCTAAAATGTCATTTACCTGCTGTATGGTTAAACTTCCCTTCTGTAAACATCTGGGTTTCAACACAAAGTACGCAATCATCGCAAAGTCTCCAGCATCTCCACGAGTTCCGGTAGGTGTTCTGTAGTTTAGAAGTTTGAGGGCATCTTTTCCTTCTCGAGGTAAGTTAAGCAATTCAATATAAAGCTTAGCAAGCATAGTTTCTTTGATGCCATAGGCCATTCTCTCTCTTTCCAGCTGAGGAAGAATAAGTCTCATGGCTGGATAAAAAGAATCTGTGACATCTTTTTGGTTCTTATGAAGGGCATCATGAAAGTTTCTCCAAGAATCTAAAAATTCTTTGAAGTGTCTGATTTTTTCTGCACGTCCTTTACTTTTCTGTATTCGTTCTAAAGTTGAACATAAATCTGCAAAAGGAACGTGAGATGCAACAGTCTGTGAAGTTTGTGAGGCAGCCATGGAAGAGATGGTGAATCTTCGGGTGGTTTATCTGATAAAGCAAAAAGAGAATAACTGTAAAAGATAAAATTCAACTAAATTTTAATGTAAAGACCTTACAGAAAGTGCCCGGTTCATAACAAATGTTTAATAATGTTTGTTAAATGAAAACAGACCAATGTTACAAATGATGTCTCTTTTCAACCTCTACATTGAATGATAATCAACTATTTTGTTTCAAACCCATTTCACTTCTGGGCTCCTGCGGTCTTTTCTTATATTTCTCCTCTTTTTCTTTCAGACCACCACCACACAGCACCAGAAACAAACTTTTTTTTTTTCAATTTACAAACAATTTTTCCCATTTTATTGTTTTATTTTTTATTAAAGTATAGTTGATTTACAATATTGTGTTAATTTCTGCTGCAAAGTGATTCAGTTATACATATGTATATTCTTTTTTATATTCTTTCCCATTATGGTTTATCACAGGATATTGAATATAGTTCCCTGTGCTATACAGTAGGACCTTGTTGTTTATCCATTATATGTAAAAAAAAAAAACTTCCTAAAATCATGTTTTTAACAAATCGCTAGCTCACTGAATTGAAATTCGGCTGAACTGAACTTCTACATAGATAGGGTCCTTTCCCCCAAATAAGTACCCTCTTCTTCCAGACAAAGCCTATGACTATGTTTACTGTCACTTCTTCACTGCTATGACAAATCACTCTAGCATTCAAAACCCAAATCAAAATATCCTCCCCATGAAATTCTCACTTTACCTATCTCTTAACTCTATTATCATAGTTACTTACAGTTTTATAAATTTAAATTCATTAGTGCACTTTTCTGGCTGATAATCCCATGCCAGTAATCCCAAAACCACTTGCTGACTATATATGGGCCACGCATTGTGCTATGGGCAAATACAGTGTGTTTCTGCCTTAGGAGTACATTTTGCAATGAAAAAGAGATGTAATGGGAACAACTATAAAATGCTAAGTGCTTTAACAAAAATATAGCAAAAGTAAAATGTCATGAGACAGAGCTTTTCACTGAAATATCTCCTAAAAGTCAGAGAGGAAATAACAGGGGCCTCATTCTAGACCCTAGACCCTGGACTAGGGTCTAGAATATTTGCTAAGGTGGTCACCACAAGCATAAAATTTCTTTGAAGTTTTAAATAATCATGCAAATTCTATTGGAATCTATAAGATATCAGAATATGGTTTAAACTATGTAACACTAAAATATACTAACTTTTCCAAAAAAAGATTCAAGTAAAATGTGCACTCTAGGAATTTAAGCCATGTTTTAGCTTGTGGTTTCCAGATAACTCCTGGCATATCCCCATGTAGCCCAGAGGGCAGGGAGTCAGAGCAGCTTCCAGGGAGTGGGGAGGTCTCTTGTGGCGCAGAGTCCATGAAGCTCCCGGCCCCAGCAAACAAAAGAGAATCACACAGTATTATCAGCACGAGGCTACACTATCTAGCAGGAGAAATCACATGGTTAACTACAATACCACGTTTACTAAACTGTCAGTCTCTGGAGGTTAGAAATCATGTTGTAATCTGTGCCACTAGCTCCTGGCACATAGTAGATTGGTTTGTTGAATGAATTACTGAAACCTACAGTTGAGTTCCTGGAAAAGCACACTAGGGAAGGCCAGGAGCTGATCTCTCACACACACACACACACAAGTGGTGGGGTAGTTTGGTTAAAAACACCCAGCAGCTATGACTGCTCTGGGGAAGGTTAACAAAATCCATTTGGGGGCCTATGGGGAAAAAAACCCCTCACTTCTCAGTCTAATTCCTGACAGAGGAAATCCAAATTCTACGGAGTCCATTAGGCTGAGATAAACCCAGGAGAGACCACAATCCTGGGTCTTTTATCTCTGAATACAGGAACTGCTTCCCCTTGCTGTGTCTCATTTGAATAACTGACTGCCCCACCTGGTTAGGTCTGTTCACTGTCTCATCTCTCAAAACATGCTCCCTCAACCCAGCGCATTACAGTGTATAATGCCCTGTTTACAATTCATATATAATATATACCAAACGAAGTATGTTAAGAAGTACTTCTTTGAATGTTCAAGATTGGTATAGGGTTTCTGATTTATCTGTAGATTCTATTACAGTCTCAGAGTCAAAGTTTCCCTGAACAAGTCTCAGGCAAAGACTCAAATTACTTTATACTAATGTTGAAATCCACATAATGATGTAAATATATATGCATCGTAAAACTGCTACATAGATAACAAGGATTCCAAAATTAGTACAAAATGAATAGACTTCAAATATTTTTACATATTAAAATTGTACAAAAAAGTCGAATATTAGGATTTCCACTGCTTTTTAAATACTCTTTTAATTTTATTTTCTGGATTCTGGGGATTTTAGCTGATGTTTTTGATTTGTGAAAAAGCAATACAAAGAAGTTTGTGGTTAGGGCTCAGGCTCTGGAGTCCAATAAATCTGAGTTTAAATGTGGAGTCTAACACTCCATAGCTGTGTGATATGGGGCAACTATTTAATTTCTCTAAGTTTCAGTTTCCTTAAGTGTTAAGTGGGGTTGATAACTATGTAGAAATTAGGATGATGCCTGAGAATTCACATAAGATGCTTAACACAGTACCTGGCATTTAATAAGCCCCTGATCGATTTTAGTACTATAATGCGTGTTGACCCAAAGGACACTCAACACATGAATATTACAAAATACTAAGCGGATAAGAAGAGAGGGGGACGATTCATTTTGACAAGGATAAGCAAAGCTTTCAAGAGAATATATACAAATAATTAGTACAATAATGACTCATCCATTCAGCTGCTGCCTATATACAACAAGACACACTAGCAAGGTTTTATTCGGTGAATATGGGAGATGACTCAACGCTCTTCTACTGGAGAGAAAGGGATGGCACAGGTGAAGATTCCTTCGTGCAACCCTCGACAAGACAGAAGGGTTGACAGGAGCCCACCTTCCACAGCACTTTGTGATATTCTGGGAGAACCTCAGGAGAAAGAAATTAGGGGTGAGGAAAAGCCAGAAAGCTGTGGGAGGCGAGAAGTTAGTGAAAGACAAGGTATAAGAAGAGAAACAAGCGTATTCCCTCCCTGCAAAATCACTGGACGGTCCACCCTACCCTCATCAACGGATGCCGGGGGAGCCCTGGCCCTGGGCAAACCGTTACCTCTGAGTCCAGGGGTCCCCAGCTGGCGGGGCGGGCGCCGGAATCAGGTCATTCAAGCAGCCAACACGACTCCTGAGAGTCAAAGGCGGGGGACACTACAGTCCCCTCGCCCCACGTCCCAGGGGGTGCGGTCCAGAGCAAGAGCCCCGAACCGGAGACCGGGCTTCTAACGCGGCGGGTCGCCAGGGTGTCGGTGCCCCTTACCCGGGGACCCGAGGAGGATGAACCGAAGGACGAAGAAGAAACCTGAACTCTTAAGACTGTAGCATTTCCTGGACTAAGAAGACGCGACACGGCCCCCTCCTGTTCGGCCACACCTGCCCAGCCTCCGCCTGCCCAGACTCCACCTCTGGATCCTCCGTGGAATCCGAGGCCCCTCCCGGGCCGCCACACAAACCGCCAACCTGACCTGAAGCCGCTGCTGCCGCCGCCGCCACCAAACCGGAAGCGGGAGCACCGAAGGCCCGTTCCGCCAGCTGCTCCCTGCGCAGGCGCAATCGCTTCCTGCGGACGGAGCGGCCGTGACTTCACGCGGCTGATGTACGCGAGCGCCGTCGCCACCTGCGGGCCCAGAGGCTGTGACGTCAGGAAGATGATGTGCGCAGGCGCGGTACCTTTCCGGAGGCACTGGGAGGACCGCCCACCTTGCTGGGCTGCAGAGGCCCCGAGGGAACCGGGGTTACAGTGTGGTTGCCAACACATCTCCCGTTGGCCTCAGCAGCAGGTGCTCTTTGCAAACGGTTGGCCCACGAGAGTGGATTTCGTCGCTGAGGGAGACCCCCAAATACTTTGTGCACTGGCTCCTTACTGGGACTTTGAGCCTGAGCCTCTCTGCTTAGGCTACTCTTAGCAAGTGACAGCCTGTCAAAGTTCTGCTCCCTATGTGTAAAGAGTGGTACCATCACTCATTTCCGCGGTTGTGAAAGCACCCAGGGGAGAAGAGGGCATCTTCCCTCCCAAATCGTCTGCTGTTTCATTTAGGTGGAAAAATATGCTTTTGCAAAATTGTCTAAGGCAGTTCTTTCCTATTTGTTTTTCATGATGGTGCAACTGTGATGTGAGCTCTTGTCTCCTAACACAGAAATAATACATAATTCACAATAATACATAATATATAATTCATAATACAGATACAAACAGTTGCATACTCAGAAATCAACAATGGACTCCTAGTTTCTATTCAAGGATTCAAAATAAAACTGTTCCACAAATCTCTACTGAGCACCTACTATGATATTGTAAATTGTGCTACATACAGAGGATTGAGAAATGAAAACAACCCGAATCCTTGTGTGTGTCTTTCCAGGAGCTGTGGCTTTCTACCAGTATCTTGCTATGGTTTGTCCTCTTCCACCATGGAGAATTGAGAAATTATTCATAAACTGTAGGAGGAAACAACTTTTAGAATTACTTCATTTTAGCATAAAATATTATTGCTTTAATATGAAAGTGAAATTTTGCTACAACAAGCTCTGAGAATACATTTTGGAGTTTTAAGTGCCCTTAGGAGTTGTCTAATGTACAAAAGCCTCTTTTTACAAACTGACACACATTTAATCCACAGTACTAATTTGTAGTAAAGCTAGACTTAAGGCTCCTTCTAGCTCAACAACAATTATATGTCACATCAGCTATGTTATCTATTTTTCTAAAATCACTTGAGTCATAAAGTCACATGGTACTGTTTTGTGGGTAATTTTTCCACCTACTAGTCAACTTAATTATCAATTTACTTTGGAGGAGCACCCAATACTGTTAAGTTAGAGGACCCTCCACGTGCCCATCTTTTGCGAAGGCATTTGTGTACATTTTTGTACCCTGTTCAACATCTACTGAGCTTGTATAATGTCGGAGATTGCACTTTGCATTAGTGATATAAGAGGGGAACAAGGAAACCAGACAAACTCCAGACAACCAGACAAAGTTGTTTCAAATCCCCGTCTCCAAGTTACCATGTTATTTTAGCCTTCTGATGCTTGGTTCAAAGAGAATCAAGAGTTTTTCATTGAGTATCGTCTAGAGTTGCTTTGATTATTAGCTTATTTTTGTAACTGGTCGGTCTACCATGGTGGGTGGTGCTTATCAGATGATGCACCACCTGATAACAATTCCTGATAATAACAGAAATTATTATCAAGAGCCTCTCTGACCTGAACCTCTCAATTTGGTAGCAGATTCCAAGCTTTAAAAAACACTGTTACATATCCTCTGTATATATAACACAGGGTACAGAGAATAGGGAATGACGGGGGTGGGGTCAGACATCTATAAACAAACAATTGAGTACAATTTGGTGCGCAAGGCGGTTGTCAGTGAAGGTAATGACGCTCCAGCTTCAGGGGCCCATTTGTATGGTCACTTCCAAGGCCTCGGGAGGGGCCCTAGCAATGTTTTCACGGTCTTGTGCTTCTGTAAAATTTGCAAAAGTAAGGTAATGTTCCATTCTTTTTCTTTACAAGGTCCGTCTAAATGGCACAAGTTTCGGGCCTCATAAAACATGCATCCGCCCGTGACGGTCCACTCTGACAAAGGTAGGAGCGGCCTGGGTTTGGGAGAAGACAAAAAGAGAAACAAAGTTAAGGAAGCGATTTAAGTGCCAGAACTCACTCCTATACCCCTAACAACCGACTGGGGCAGACACCGTTTCTTCGGGAAGACATGCGTCCTGCAGGCGGATCCGGCAGGCTCCGAGCTCTCACCCCGGAGGCCTCGGAGGCGGGGCGAGAGGCCTCCCGGTGATCGGAGAGAAGAGAGGCTGCGGGTCAAGCCGCCGCTGCGTACCCGGCCCATCGCGAGCATGCGCGTGCGGGCGGCCCGTTCCCGCGGTATCTTGTCCGTCCGGGCCGCCGTCGCGGGGGGTGGGGAAACTCCTCCGGCCGCGGGCTCTGCGCATGCCCAGGAGGGCGGGCCGGCTTCCCACTCCCGGGAGGAAGGCGAGAGCAGGTGATGTGGGAGCCGGCGGGGGTATTTGCCGGCTACACCGAGCGTGGGCCGGAAGTGGAGGAGCCGAGAGCGGCGCCGCAGAAGCTCCGGGCTACACCGTGGCGACGGCGGCGGCCCCTCGGCTGGAGGAGGACGATGAGGAGCGACGGAAGCGGCGCGGGGGGACGCTACTGCGCGGCGCCGGGTTCCGAGTCCGCGGCCGACTGCGCAGCCTGCGAGCAGGTCTAAGTAAGTGCGGTGCGGGCCGCCGAGCCGCGGGGCCGCCGTGTCCCGGGGCCGCGGGGGGCGGCCGGCGGGGGCCTCCCGGGAGCGCGGGGCTGCGCGCCCAGGGCCGTGCGGGACCGGACGGAGCCCGCTCCGCAGCCTCGCCGGCCGAGGGAGGGAGAACCCCAAACGGACGCCGGTGTGGGAACCGAGGCGCGCCGATTCCCGACCGCCCTCCGGTGCGGCGCCGGGACGCTGTCCTAGAAGGTGTCTTAGAATGCGCTGTCAGTGGTGTTTCCAGTAACGTGTACGAACCGGCGCGTGGACACCATCCGTCCCCAGCCCAGCCCTCCCCCGCACACAGGAAAAGTGCAGCGAAAATCCCAGCTGCCAGGTGTGAGGCATGGAGTGCTCCTGATCCTCTCACATCAAGAACAGGTTTAGCCCTGCGAATTCCGTGGCAGGAACTTTGGGGTGTTTATGAAACAGGGCGGGAGCACCCCATAGAATTGAAGTCAGTTTTGCTGTAGAGTCTTGTCAACATGTGTTTTCTGCAAAATGCATTACGAGAGTTATTGCCCAAGGTATCAGAACCCCAAACAAAGTCTTTTATTCGATAGCTCTTTGACTTAGGTTCACCATGTTACAGTAACTGCATAGAAAGGCACAAGGAGATGTGGGCTTTACGTTTTGGTGCTTGGTTTTTCATGGATCCTCTCCTGGTATCTTTCGGCACGCGTTAAGAACTTGTGTGCAAGCGTGGGTTAATCACGTATCTTGCTGAGAGGTTAAGTTTTATTCCACGAGCTAAGAGCTCGTGGTTGACCATCTAGTGGTATGTCATAGTTGTCCTGCTTACGCCCTAGACGGCTCAATTCAGTAGTTGTTAATAGAGACTTACTGTGTGTCAGACATTGCTCTGTCGACTGAAAATACGGATTTGCATAAGATGATGTCACTGTCATCAAGGAACTCACAGTCTCTGTAAAGCAGATGAATTACACTACGGTAGTGAGTGCCGCCACATGAATTTGTACAAACTACAGGATGTGGAATGGTTGGCAGTAGGGAGTAGAGGACCAGGGAAGGCTTTCTGAAGGAGCTGCTACCTGAGCTGGGTTTTGACAGGAAAAAATAAGGCAGCGCCCTCATTCCTTCCTGTGTGCACCTACTCAGGTGATCTCCAGTGAGTCCTACCATTATTTCATCCAGGTCTAGCAGACCTTCTGGTTGTACTTACTCTGCTCTAATAGATAATAACATGTTTTAACTTTTGTCTCGTGCAAGTAGCTGCATGTATTAACACACTGTGTTACAGTTGATCTCAGCCATGTTTCAATTACGTGTTTGACCCCCTTTTTACACACCAGGAGACATATATTTAGAAAGCTTAAGTGAGTTGTCAGAAGCCGCCCAGCTGTCAACATACAGAGCCTGAAAACACCCTCCTTCCCACAGCACGACGCTGCCTACCACTGATAGGTCCTTTGGAATGATGAAAGTGAGCCAGCTTATGAATATCTGTGCATACGGACCTTGGCAAGCCTCCTGGCTTCTCAGCCTCACCTCGGGCCTGAACGAGAGCATTTACTAACCAAGTTGTCCTGGGTCAACATTGTGACTTTAGAAGTGGGAACAGGAAACAATCCAACCTAACCTTTTTCTGTGATCTCTCCTCTCTGGTCACTTATCTCAGGAAAATCTACTTCTGTTTCTCTGTTTTTCTTTAATTTAGAACTCGGTTGTTACTCAGAGATTCTAAAATCTTTCTAATTATTGTTTAGTCACCTCAGGAATGTTTGAGGCCCTTATGTACTCTTTTTAGAATAAACCTAAAAAAAAAAAAAGGGTTCTAGTTTTTCTAATTAAGATTTTTTCCCCCTCAAATGATAGACTGCGTAATAAGTTATTACATTTTATGTTGCTGTTTCGTATAAGTCTCAGCTCCTACAGCAGTATATTGTACTGGAATTGCAAAGCTGTAGTATTCCCAGGGTGTGAACTGTGTGCATTTATGAGCTCGCCTGAGAATCTTACTTCTTCTGTAACACGGATTTTATAAGAAAATTATAAATAAATTCTAAGTTTCACCCATTTAGTTAATAGTATTTAGAACACTATCCCGTCGTGAGTTGGAAACTTCCTGAATTTCATTATCAGTTTTAATTCTAACATCACTGTTTGCATTTTTAGCCTTGTGGATCTATTTTTTTTAACCCTTTTCTTTCTTTGATATTTATAATCTCAGAATAAATTGTGATTGGCTTCCACAGTGACAAGAAACTGTTATCTTTGTTCTCTCAGAGTTGACTATATTTGCGAAGTCTTCTGTGCTTCAAGCGAAAGGGAAAGCACAAAAATGCTGCTAAGTTGCTGCCTGGTATAATGTTCCAGATGTCTGCTCAAGCCGATTGAAATCCCAGTTTAAATCCAGCATCTCTATAGGCAGTTACTGTTGATTTGCCCCATAGGACTATTAATACACACTTTTTCATTATTGATGACACGTGGGTAACCATTAGGGAAATAGATAATTCATCCTGTGGTGTCTCCAGCACACTGATAGTGGCTGTTTGTGTTTTCATTTCAGCTGTGCAGCTGGCATGGTTTCTTAACTTTCCAGTGCTTAGCAGAAAAGGAGATCCATTGATGCAGCAGGGCTGAATCTGCTTTCTCTATTACTTGAAATGTGATTGGAAGCAGTGAATTCCCCTAGAGGATACCATTCTCCGCCTGTGATGTAGACATTAGGCGTGACACATGAATTTGCTTTCCACTTTTTAGTCTTCCCTTGAACCTACACATGGTTTTGTCACTTGTCAGTATGTTTCTTTAATGTACGAGCAATTTTTATTTTTAAACAGGATGTTCCTAAAATTATCAATCGAGATGGATATAAAGGCCTTTAAAATAATAGTACATTTATGACTTTTTAAAATTATATTTATAATTGGTTACTCTTTAGTCAGATTGTTTTTGGGGAAGTCATATTTAATTCATGTATAGGTAAAACATCTTTTATAGTTTTCAAAGACCTTTTACTGTTGGCAGAATCAGTAAATGAATATATACTGTGCAATACAATGTAAACTTCTGCATTTAAAAAGTAATGAGAATAATTAGCATTTACTTTTTTTGTGTGTGAGACAGTTCCAGCCTTCCTTAAAGTATAATTTTATCTTCCATTGAAAGAGTAATGTATTTGTTCAGTTTACTCTGCTAGTATTATTGGGGCAGTCATAATTAAATGTATCCATTCCCATAGTTTGAGTTTTAGTTCTTGATATATCTAAGTTGTTAATCTTTATTTATTTTAAATTTTTGGATAAAATATTGCTAAATGAACAAAAATAAGTGGCATAGACAGCTGTTTGATGGAAAGTAAGAGAAATTCTTAACCCTAGAGTTGTACTTTGTCCTGTTTTTAAAAAATTGGCAAAAATTTCCCCATGGTTTCTTTAAGTATTCAAGCATAATGAAATCCAGAGATTACTAAAATTATGTTGTGAAGGACACATAGTTAAGGTTTTCTTTTTCTTTTACTCTGTTTAAGGACAGTGTGATCTTTCTCTAATTTTCCTCGGCTCCTCTATAATTAAATTTATGTTAGACATATACAGTTATATATATGTCCATGATTCCTGAGTAGATCGAGGGTTACTGAGTAGATCATGAGCTACTTAAGAATAAGACTGCGTATTTATAAATTTTAAATAGTCTACAATGTCTGAACACTATGATTCAGATAGCAGATGTCTGCAAGTATTGGTGGCATTGTCTTTAATCTTTAAATAGTATGATAGGATGCATTGGAATCTGATGAGGCTGGGAAACCAACCCTGGGACCATTTTGTGGTCTGGGCTGGGTTTGAAAACTCCCTTGGGGGACGTGTAGTTGTGTTCTGAGAACTCATATGATTGAGGGTGGGCATATGTTTGGTATTGATCTCTCTATTTTTTTAAGCCTCAGCTTATTGAACAGTTATTTAAATATTTTCCCTTAGAAATGGAACCATTTGCGATCTTCCAAGTACATATATGAGGGAGCACATAAGGTGATTACAGGAGGTCAGATGCACATGTTCATCACTCACTCAGTTGACTTGTCACTCAGCTCACACTGTAACCAACATGGTGGTCCTGACAGCTTCACAGCTATAAATTGTTTATATTTTTAGCCTTAAATGGGTTATTGTGTACTCACATGGGCTGATATTTAAAGATAGGGAGCATATGGAGCAATAAAGGTGAACAAAACAAGTTAATGACTATAAAATTCTCAAGATGATCATCATCAGATTTCTACTTTTCATTCATCTGATCAAAGTGCTTATAGAGTATAAAAAGATATGACTAATATTTCAAAACCATTCTTTTAAAAAGAAAATCATAATTAGATTTACTTTGTCTATACATTATAATAAAAATTAGTCATGTTTTTAATAGATTATTTCTTGAGAAGTGCTCACTAATATCAGTATGACACCTCTAACCACTTCATCTAAATAAAATGCACAAAAATTGTTTTTAAGGTTGATTTTTTTTCATTCAGATATAAGACCTGTGCATGTTATAATAATGTACCTATTACTGATATTGTAACATAGTTAAATTTACTTTGCATGTTATTTTATATGTAGCTCTAGAATCAGTTGTTTTTAAAAAAATGTATTTGTTTACACATCATGTTTTTTTTGTTCATAATTAACATAAAGCATGTAAAACATTAGATGAGGAGGATTTGTTTACTTTTGGATAAGTCTGTTGTTAACGAAGCATCAGGTACTCAAGGAACAGATAAATTGAGATTATAGATGGAGTAGACATGGAGAATGGGAATAATTCATAAGCAAGTATGATGGTTGGAGCCATGAGAAAGAATGAAATCCCTGAGGGAAAGAAAGGTAAATATACGGAGCCTTGGAAAATGCCTACATTTAGGTGTGGGTCAGAGGGAGAAACACAGGGATTTGATTATACTGGAAGCTGAGGAAGATTCCAGGTTTGGTGCTACTTAGGGGTACGGTGTTGCAGTGTGGATTGAGAAAAGTCCATTGGCTTTATTAGTAAGTGAGGTTTGCTTTTTATGAGAGATCATCACAAGAGCTCACGCATCAGATTCTCTGCTAGTGAGTAGTTAGCAGTTACTGGGGTGGTTGAAGCCATAGATGGGCTTTAGAGACATTTGATATGTGAGAGCTGGTGTGATAATTTGGCAAAGGCAGAATTGAGAAATGGGAATAAGTGAGGTATTTATTTAAGATGTAGGCATAAGATTAAAAACAGAGTAATAATGTAGAAGAAGAATGGCAGATGAAGGATATTGGTTGACCGAGCTTGTTCTTTCCCTCTAAGCAGCCTTTTTAATTAGTATAAACATTGATTTCACTTGGAGTATATTAAACTCACATTTCTCTTGATTGTTTATGATGCTAAGATGTTATCAGCAAGTGCATTGCAGCATGCAAAAGAACCTGGCAAATAACCATCTCTTCTGGCAACACATTTCATAAATTCTCCTCATAGGATGTACTTTTTAAGGGGTAACTAATTGCCTTGCTTATTCTGCATGACCAGCAGCAATGGTGTTGGATTCAGCTGGACATTCTCATTCTCAGAAGACCATACCTGGCACCAGCCTCCCTCTGCTGTGTGGAAAGACGTGGATAGGAAACCTGGCCTGGCAGCATCAGGTATATTGTTCCAAGTAATAGCTCAGGTTAGTGGAAAGATGGCACTTGGGTGGGAGCAGGTGCCACCGTGAGTTAGCTGCTTCGTGCTCCACAGGAAACGGTATTTTTTGTTGCAGCGCAAGGGCATAGCGAGCAGGACTCAGCAGAGGACACAGAGTGTCCCCTCTTTGCGTTGCCGCTGGGCATTGCAGCGCTGCTCACTGTCCTCTCAGTCCAGGCTTAGCTCACTAGCAGGGGTCAGGTTTACCGCACAAAATGCTGCTGAGAAACATAGCGGAATCCCACCTTTATGAGGTTTCCAGGGAAGCAGTGCTAGAAGGTTAACCAGAGGTCACTTTTTTTTCATGGAGGAGAAAAGGTTTTTGTTTTTCTATTTTTTAAATTTTATTTATTGATTTTTGGCTGCGTTGGGTCTTTGTTGCCGTGCGCGGGCTTTCTCTAGTTGCGGCGAGCGGGGGCTACTCTTCGTTGTGGTGCGCGAGCTTCTCATTGCGGTGGCTTCTCTTGTTGCAGAGCACGGGCTCTAGGTGCGTGGGCTTCAGTAGTTGTGGCACGTGGGCTCAGTAGTTGTGGCTCGCGGGCTCTAGAGCGCGGGCTCAGTAGTTGTGGCTCACGGGCTTAGTTGCTCCGCGGCATGTGGAATCTTCCTGGACCAGGGCTCGAACCCGTGTCCCCTGCATTGGCAGGCAGATTCTTTTTTTTAAACTTAGAGCCAAAGATACTGTGTCCAAGGTGGGGATTAAGGAGACGTGTGGAATCATGCTATGGAACTAATTATGGATGTGAATTTAAAATTAATTCTCTCTTTTTTTTTTATTTTATTTTATTTTTGGCTGTGTTGGGTCTTCGTTTCTGTGTGAGGGCTTTCTCTAGTTGTGGCAAGTGGGGGCCACTCTTCATCGCGGTGCGCGGGCCTCTCACTATTGCGGCCTCTCTTGTTGCGGAGCACAGGCTCCAGACGCGCAGGCTCAGTAGTTGTGGCTCACGGGCCTAGTTGCTCCACGTCATGTGGGATCTTCCCAGACCAGGGCTCGAACCCGTGTCCCCTGCATTAGCAGGCAGATTCTTAACCACTGCACCACCAGGGAAGTCCGAGAAAAGGTTTTGTTAACCCTTTATTCAAACTAATTTTTTGGCAAAATAAGTGGAAAACTTACTGTTAGCTCTAGTATCTGTGCAGTGGACTGTACCCGAGGCAGTGTTCATTTTTATTGATCATCATAGCATCTGGGTTTATGTGAAGTTGTCTTTACATCTCAGCAGATGGCTCTAGTAATTGTACTTTGTTGATAGTTTCAGCAAATTTATCAAATAAAAAATCCTCCCTATATTGTTTGATAGGTCCAGTTCCATTAAGAGCATGGAGGTATGATATAGAAGGAGGAGCAGAAATTATTGGCTAATTGGGTTAGGAAAAATAAGGCAGTTCGTGAGTGGAGGTCTCTTTGTAAACCACCAATATGCCGTAATGTATTAAAGAGAAGAGACACACACTCTAGAACAGTTTTTATTAACCTGTCCTTAAAATTGACTTCCATTTGATATTCCTCAAAATGAATTGACTTTTATTGACTTCCACAGTTTAACAATCCATTGCAAGATTACCTTTGTTTATTGCAAAGTCATTTAATTAAGGCAGCTTTTCAGGAATGCTTTGTGGAAAACTGCAAGGTTAATCCCTATTGTTCCTAACCAATAATGGACTCAAATATGCCATTTTTCTGATGTCCAGTCTTAAATATATATGTCTGACACTCAGAATGCAGTTGTGTTTTCTTAGAAATCTAATAATTCAGATACATTACTGGATTGTTCATTTAAAAAACATTTTAGTTTTGAATATATGTAAAGTGGTGTACTACCCATAGGGATACAGTAGTGAAAAAGAAAAACACAGTTCTTGGGCTTACAGATTTAAATTCAATATTGTATGTTGAAAAGATTCTGAAGACAAAGCAGCTGTTATAGGAAATTACCAGTGATTTAAGAAGCATCCATACCATGAACATAATGAGATTCTAAGAGACTCAGAAATAGTTAGATGCTTTGAAATCAGAGATTAAGAGCTTTGGGTCAAAAAGGCTTGATTTCTTGTCTTGTGTCTAGCATTAATCAGCCTTGTAAATGTTAGCAAGTTGCTTCACCTCTCTACCTGTTTTTTTTTTTTTTTCCATCTGTAAAAGGGAAATAACATTACATGCTTCCTTAAGTTGTGAGGATTAAATGACTTAAATTGGAAAAATGAGTCAGCTGAAAATTAATGAAAATTGCTCAGACATTGTTACAGCCCTCAGAGATGCCACCAGAGGGTGAGGTATGCTGGGGACTGTGGTTCCTGACGGAGGAGCCCAGGAAGACGGCTGCTGTTATTCCCTAACCGTGATCACAGGGAGACCACACGTCTGTCCCAGCCTCACTTCACTTCGAAATATGTCATCTCAGCCAGTGAGCAGGGCTCCGGATATTGAGAGCTAGCGCATCAGCAATTCCCTATTCCGGGGTTAAAATGCCCTTAAATATTTCTGTAGTTACAAATGGGAGAGCTGGTTGGATCAACAGTGAGATGCTTGAGCACAACTTATTTCAGAAGCTCTCACTGGTCATGGATCCTGTCCTGTTCCCATCCTCTGGAAGAAAGAGGAGAAGGGAGAGCCCAGTGCGAGAGACCAAAAGGTTGATCCCTGTACAGAGCTTGTGATTTCTGGGGAAGAGCTCAGAAACTTGTTTTCAGGAAATTTCTCAACAAAAGATTTGACTGTCATGTGATGCTGGCATTTCTCATGTTCTCAGGCATTTCTCATTATATCAGGTTAGATTTACTGTATATATTATAGAAAGACCTTTAAAAAATAGATGTTTTGCCATAATTTCCTATGAATGATCATAAATATATGCAAGCAACTGTGTGTTTAAAAAAGCAAATTTATCTTTAAACATCTAGTTGCAGTTCCCAAGAAGGACAGAAAGAAATAGGGTGATGTAAAAACAGAGATGATGGTAATGATGATGGTAGCTGTTTACTGAGCCTTTTCTGTGAGTGAAGTCTTGTTTTGGAGGCAGCAAAAAAAAAAAAAAAAAAAAAGAAAAGAAATAAAAGAGGCTTCTTTTTTAAAAAAGATATTTTTTCAAAGTTTGAAAATCGAAAACTTTAACTATATAGTTTAATCTATGTAGGTGGTTTGAATTTCAGAATACGCCCTGTCCATGTATTAGGAGCTTTATGTTTTATTTAGTGTTGTATTAGTTTTTTATAAGAACTTTGATTTGAAAACTTGAGTCAATTCACTCCTGATTATACAGGTTGTAGGAGTGCTTTGCCATGCCCTTATCAAATTCCTAGATTTTTTTTTTCTTATAGGTGCTTGGTAAGTTCTAATTTTGATGTTAATTCAAGCAGAACATGGTTAAGAATGTAGTAGTACAGCCAGAAATACTAGTCTCAAAAGCAAGTGAAGTTAATATATCTACAGCATTTGTAAGTGCTTTTTAATTAATTTTATTTGATAATGCTGACCAGCTGTATAAACAGGCATTTTTAGAATTCTCATTCTACTGAAAAGGAAATTCAAACTGGAAATAACTGATACGATTATTTAACAAATATATGGTAGAGCAGACTTTAAGCGTGATGGAATTTTAGTGTGTTTTTTTCTACTATATCACCAAATAAGTGATATTTGAGTTACTCATCTCTCTGATACTTCTGTCATAAACGATTGGCTTGACTATGAAAAAAAGTACATTTTTTCCCTAAAGAAATATCTTAAATGGTATCTTATTTTCCAAATGATACAGTGCCTTAGTATATTTGTATGTTATATCCCAAACCTTGTTAATCCTAATCATTATACAAAAATTATTTTATTCTGATGTATAAAGTAAATGCCAGTCTGTTTTCAAATTTTCCTAATACAACTTCTGGGTACAAATGAAAATCATTCTCTTAAAGAAATAAAATTAAGTAAGCATTAGATGAAAAATTTAAGTGCTCAGATGTGTTATTCAGACTTATCCACTACAGTGAAGGATTATAGAGTAGCCCTGTATAATTTAAGCTGTTGATGAATAGTGGTCAGAGATTGTAAACAGCATTGATTATTGACCTGGAACAGTTATTCAGTATTCAGTGTAATTGGCTTATTTGGCTGCTGTAGTGTAGTCTCTTTCAATCTGGTTCTTATCCAGGTCTGACACCTAATGCTCAGGTATTGCTTCTGTAGTTGTTAAGCTTGGATTTTTGTTTTACCTCACATACCTGCTTTTCTCTGGCTTAACATAGTGCTTATTGTAATAAAACTTGCTGCAACTGGGGGGCAGTGTTGATTTTAGAGAAACTTCAGAAAAATGCTACACTGTTGGTTTATGTTCATAGAGAGTTATTTGAACACAAATTCAGATTTGAAAGTCCATGTTTAGCGGAATAGTAAAATATTTTTGGTGAGATAATAGTGAAAAATCGAATCTATTAAATCGTCTAACTCATCTTTGTAGCCAGTATAATTTAACTTGGTTTTCAGTGTTTAAATCTAATTTGATGAACTAAAATGCCTCACTTATTAGCTTATGGCATACAGTAAAATTTTAAAGATAAGTCATTAACAATTATTTATTAAATTTAAGAATAACTTCTTTATGGTAGCTTTGTTAGTGAGTAAAAGAGAATGTAATTTTTAAAAATGGTAAATATATAAGTAAATGAGTACTACATAAGAAAAATTGTAACGTCTCACCTCTTGCGCCTTTTTAAGATGACACACATAAACTTTATTTGATAACAAAAACAATGACTTCTGAAAGCTTTTCTTTTGTAGTTTCTTTACATCAGTTATAGTTTTTAGCAAACTTTAAAAAGATTTTTCTCCAGTAAGTCGTTTTCTTCATTTATCTCTGGTTCTGAAATAGAATTTCTTTGTCTTTGTTTCACACTTATCCCCCAAGTGTTTATGGCCTTATCAGTATACTGTAGCAATCTTTGTTTACCCACTGGTATGAAATTGCAGTAAGGGCGCTATAAAAGATTGAGCGTATTTCACAGTATTAACAATCTAAAGTTTCTTTTTAATCAGATATGAAAGACAAATTATTAGACTTTTTCTTAAAAATAATACAATATTAGAAACTAGTGTTCCATTTAAATTATTTTTTAAATTTAGCTGTGAGAACCTCCAAATAGAAGGGAAAATATTTTATATTTTTTATTTTAGTTTAATTATAATTTTTTTCTATAATGTGAAAAAGAAAATTGACAATAAATTCTATTGGATTGGTCTTGATAAGTTAGAATCTGTTAACTACCTCTTTAATAAAATTTGCCCTCAACCTACCTAGCTCAGTGAAGTTGTAGGATACAAAATCAATATATAAAAGTCTGTCATGTTTCTATATGCTAATAATGAACTGTCAGAGAAATTAAAATGATCACATTTACAGTTCCATCAAGAAGAATAAAATAGCTAGGCAGAACACTCTTTGACATAAATTTCAACAATATTTTTTTGGGTCCATCTCCTAGAGAAATGGAAACAAAAGCAAAAATAGACAAATGGGACTTAATTAAACTTAAAAGCTTTTTCACAACAAAGTAAATCATAAACAAAATGAAAAGACAGCCTATGGACTGGGAGAAAATATTTGCAAACCATGAGACCAACAAGAGCTTAATTTCCAAAATATACAAACAGTTTATACAGCTCAATATCAAAAAAAACCAAACAAACCCGCAACCCAATCAAAAAATGGGCAGAAGACCTAAATAGACATTTCTCCAAAGAAGACATACAGATGGCCAGTGGCACATGAAAAGATGCTCAGCATCACTAATTATTAGAGAAATGCAAATCAAAACTACAATGACATACCACCTCACACTGATCAATCAAAATGGCCATCATCAAAAAGTCTACAAATAATAAATACTGAAGAGGTTGTGGAGAAAAGGAAGCTCTCCTAAACTGTTGGTGAGAATGTAAATTGGCGCAGCCATTATGGAGAACAGGATAGAGGTTCCTTAAAAACTAAATATAGAATTACTCCATGATCGAGCAGTCTCATTCCTGGGCATATATCCAGAAAAGACGAAAACTGTAATTCGAAAAGATGGATGCACCCCAGTGTTCATAGCAGCACTATTTACAATAGCCAAGATGTGGAAGCAACCTAAATATCCATCAACAGATGAATGGATAAAGAAGATGTGGCGCGCGCGCACACACACACACACAGTGGAATATTACTCGGCCCTAAAAAAGAATGAAATAATGCCATTTGCAACAACATGGATGGACCTAGAGATTGTCTTAATTGAACTAAGTCAGACAGAGAAAGATAAATATCATATGGTGTCACTTATATGTGGAATATAAAAAAATTATGCAAATGAATTTATTTACAAAACAGAAATAGACTCACAGATATAGAAAGCAAAGTTATGGTTACCAAAGGGGAAAGAGGGGGAGATAAACTGGGAATTTGGGATTAACAGGTATACACTACTACATATAAAATAGATAAACAAGGACCTACTATATAACCTAAGATGCATTCAATATCTTGTAATAACATAATGCAAAAGAATCTGAAAAAGTTATATATATGTATATATATATATATAAAACTGAATCACTTTGCTGTACACCTAAAACATTGTAAGTCAACTATACTTCAATTTAAAAAAAGAATAAAATACCCAGGAATAAATTTAACCAAGGAGGTAAAAGAATTGAACACTGAAGACTATAAGACATTAATGAAAGAAATTGAAGGATACACAAAAAAGTGGAAAGGTATTTGGGACTCATGGATTGGAAGAATTAATATTGTTCATACTGCCCAAAGCAGTCTACAGATTCAGTACAATCCCTATCAAAATTCCAGGGGCATTTATCTCAGAAAAAAACAAATAGTCCTAAAATTTGTATGGAACTACAAAAGACTCTGAATAGTCAAAGCATTCTTAAGAAAGGAAAACAAAGGTGGAGACATCATGCTTCCTGATTTCAAACTATATTACAAAGCTATAGTAATCAGAACAGTATGGTATTGGCATAAAAACAAACACATAGATCAGTGGAACAGAATAGAGAGCCCAGAAATAAACCCACACATGTATGTTAATTAATTTACGACAAAGGAGCCAAGAATATACAATGGGGAATGGACAGTTTCTTCAATAAATGATGTTGGGTAAACTGGGTAACCACATGAAGAAGAATGAAACTGGACTACTGTTTTACACCATACAGAAAAATTAACTCAAAATGGATTAAAGACTTGAAATTTAGCACTAACTCAAAAAGATACATGCACCATGTTCACTGTAACGTTATTTACAATAGCCAGGATACGGAGACAACCTAGGTGTTCATCGATGGATGGATAAAGAAGATGTGGGATGTGTGTGTGCGCACACACACAGTGGAGTATTATTCATCCATTAAAAAGGAGGACATTTTGCCATTTACAACAACATGGATAGATCTTGAGGACATTATACTAAGTTAAGTCAGAGAAGGACAAATACTGTATGATCTCACTTATGTGTAGATTCTGAAAACAAACAAAACAACCCCATACTCATAGATAGAGAGAACATATTGGTTGTTGCCAGAAGCTGGGGGTAGTGAGCAAAATAAGAGAAGTGGGTCAAAAGGTATAAACTTAACAGTTGTAAAATAAGTCATGGGGATGTTATGTACGGCATGGTGACAAGTTAATAATACTATATTGCATGTTTGAAAGTTGCTAAGCGTAGATCTTAAAAGTTCTCATCACAAGAAAAAAATTTTGTAACTATGTATAGTGATGGATGTTAACTAGATTTATTGTGATCATTTTGCAGTATATACAGATATTGAATCATTATGTTGTACACCTGAAATTAATATGGTATATGTCAGTTTTACCTCAAATTAAAAAATTGCCCTCACCTTACCTAGCTGACCAGTGGGTGCACCAGGAGCCTTAGAAGCATGCTCCTTGGTCTCCAGGCTCTTCCGCCTGCAAAGCTGGGACACGGCCACTCCACTTATGCTCCAGAGCCTTTGTTCCCTCATATAAAAAATTGGGAACATGGCATCAACTTATTTTTCTGTCAAATCAAGGAGAATACATGAATGAAAGTACCTGCATTTTTTTAGAAAATGAATATAGTTTGATGAATATTTGTGTTTCATATATACAGCAGTGGAGGGAGAAAGGAGACCTTGAGAACTGAAGGGATGAGGAAAAGTAGAACAATCGATTTTGTGGATGGATTGATGTAGGTTTCCAGGAATTCACCTAGTACCATGATTTATTACATCATGGATCTAACTTTTAAAATAATAGATATATGTTGAATTACTGATTCTCCCTATCTCTGTCTCTCTTCAGGACGCTTACGGAGAGCCACAATGGAAAAGTACTGGATGCTGTGGAACTTTGTTGAAAGATGGCTAATAGCTTTGGCTTCATGGTCTTGGGCTCTCTGCCGTATTTCTCTTTTACCTTTAATAGTGACTTTCCATCTGTATGGAGGCATTATCTTACTTTTGTTAATATTCATATCAATAGCAGGTATTCTCTATAAATTCCAGGATGTATTGCTTTATTTCCCAGAGCAGCCGTCTTCTTCACGCCTTTATGTTCCCATGCCGACTGGTATTCCACATGAAAACATTTTCATCAGAACCAAAGATGGAGTGCGTCTAAATCTTATTTTGATAAGATACACTGGAGACAATTCGCCCTATTCCCCAACTATAATTTATTTTCATGGGAATGCAGGCAACATAGGTCACAGGTTACCGAATGCATTGCTTATGTTGGTTAACCTCAAAGTTAATCTTTTACTTGTTGATTATCGAGGATATGGAAAAAGTGAAGGAGAAGCAAGTGAAGAAGGACTCTACCTAGATTCTGAGGCTGTGCTGGACTACGTGATGACCAGACCTGACCTTGACAAAACAAAAATTTTTCTTTTTGGCCGTTCCTTGGGAGGGGCAGTAGCTATTCATTTGGCCTCTGAAAATTCACATAGGATTTTAGCCATTATGGTGGAGAACACATTTTTAAGCATACCGCATATGGCCAGCACTTTATTTTCATTCTTTCCAATGCGTTACCTTCCTTTATGGTGCTACAAAAATAAATTTTTGTCCTACAGAAAAATCTCTCAGTGCAGAATGCCTTCTCTTTTCATCTCTGGACTCTCTGACCAATTAATCCCACCAGTAATGATGAAGCAACTTTATGAACTCTCCCCATCTCGGACTAAGAGATTAGCCATTTTTCCTGATGGAACTCATAATGATACATGGCAGTGCCAGGGTTACTTCACTGCCCTTGAACAGTTCATCAAAGAAGTAATAAAGAGTCATTCTCCTGAAGAAATGGCAAAAACTTCATCTAATGTAACAATTATATAATGTTTTTCTTTTTGATTAATGCACTGTATTTTAATTTGTGCAGAATGATAAAGAATGTTCCTTTCTAGAAGTGTGTTATATCTGTACTTGTCTGAAGAGTGACATTAAACTTTGAAAGGACTTCAGTGCTCCTTTAAAATGATCCAAATAGTTTTTTACATTTGAAGAACTATAATTATCGGGATTTCATACATTTTCATCGAACCTTTCAATGTGGTTATGTATCCATACCTTTAGTTTAATATGCTATCATAATAGCATATTATATTCAAAAGTTTCTTGTTGCTAAAGTTGTGTAATCTATGTGACACTTAGATTAATGACTAAGTGTGGAAGGAGACATGTAAACAAGAAACCTTTGGGTATTATTCCTTTAGTAAATATTGGGACAATCATGGTAAGCAAACTTAGTTCTGTAATTGCATTTTTCACCTTAAAAGTTAAAATGAAATGCATGATGGTATTTTATTCCTTGACTTATGCAATGCAATGTTTTTAATGTAAATACTGATCATATACCAATGTATATGGTAACCTGGGTTATATCTATTTTTATGTAAACTCTATTTTGTTTTTAGCAAGAAATGAAATTGAGGCCTATGTGCAGGTTGCCGTTGAATTTTGCTCTGGTGAATGCTGAGATCCAGCTTTTTCTTACAAATAAATGGGACCCCATTTTCCAATATAAACGTACCATGTTTTGTTAGGTACAGTCTGGATCATGGCATGTAAAAATAGAAATTGAGAATTTTACTGCAGCTTTGATGTGCATATTTGAACTTTTTAACATTTGTAATTTTGGTGGCAAAGAGAATTTTAGCTTCTGTCGATTTTGTAAGTCTACAGCTGAACCACTAATAGCAGTCATAATGAAGATTAGAATCTGTTAAGAATTAGGAAGTCTTATCATTACATTATTGTACATACTGTTTTACAAGAATTCCCACATTTCATTTTTAAGTCCAAGTATCTAGGTATATCTATCCCACTAAAGCCAGGATATCATTTATTGGACTTTCTGAAAATAAAAGTTACAAAAACAAAAGTAAATGAAAACTATATTCTTTGGTCTGATGTTTCAGTTATGAAATAGAAGAACTGCATCAAAAGACAGCTTTAGGAAGTCTTATTTATTTTCTACATGTGAGAATGTGTGGATAAAGGAACTCTAGAGCTTTTGATCACAGAACGTGTGACCACATTCAACAATTAAATGGCTGTAAGTGGGAAGTAGTATTTAGACATATAGAAGGTAAGAAAAATCTTATCTAAAAAAAGAGCCCCTTAAAACTTACAGGATTTACCTTAAGATATATAAGCTAAGTTGTTTCAAGCAGTCCTCAAAAATTAGATGTAATTGAGCTCTGTACGTTATGTCAGCTTTAACATATGATATTCTGAGTATTTTAGCTATATTTATTGGCTTTGTGCAAGCAGCTAGGGCAGAGAAATAATGGGTCAATAATCTTGACCTTAATTGAAACTCTTTCCATGGAGATAGGGCTAGAAATACTTTTGCCAAATAACATTCTTATCATTCACTTTATGTCAGTATTTAGAAAAAAATATAGCAAGTGTGATTTCTAAAGGATAATGTTTTCTATAAATTGTAAAAAAGTCATGCGTTTTTAAAAGTTGGAAACGCGTATTATGGAAGGTGTATTTTGTATTTATAAATTCACTACAATTAAAGGCTACTTTTCATCTTGTCAATCATTGCTATGTAGAATGACTATCCTAAATAGTAATGTATTAACAAGAACGTTAATACAACAAAATGTAGTGTATTTAGACATGAGCTTAAATGGCACACCTTAGACTTGTATCATTCTTTAAAGTTTACAAAGTACCTTATGTTTTCATGTGATGATTTAGTCTAGTACACTATGGAGGAATTTATCAACTTTAGTTACAAATATTATGCTGATGAAGTATAAAAAGCTTTTTCTTCATCAGTGTTTTGTTTTATGCTGCTCTTTTTTTTTTTTTTTTTTTAGTATTCCAGGTTTATTAACAATCCCCGCCTCTTCTTTTTGACCCAGGACTTAAGAAGTTGTGGAGTACATGTGTCCCATCCCTACCTTCATTCTCCTCTTTGGGTTGAGGAGCCTTTCTTTCTGCAGCAAAAGGAAAAGGTGTCTAGGGTTGTAGCACATCTTTCCTTCCTAGCTTCCTTCTGTATTTGAGACTGGTTCCTTAGATGGGAAGGGGGTAGAAGACAAACTCCTATTATCAGGGGTCCATGAAGCCTTTGGCATCATTTTTAATAAAACGTGAATTTTTCATGAGTCACACCTTCATTTTGGGCTCATCTCTTAGTGGAATAGGTGTGTGTCTATCTTGTTTATTAATTTCTGGCTCATTGATGTAAGAGCAGCTGTAGGAGTTTCTGAATGAGTTTTTAAGTAATTAAGCTACTGGAATTTGGAAACCCTAGAGTGATTTTAAGTATGGCAAGATAAAATCCACTGAGATCAAAATCCATTATTTTAAAAGGGATTATTGGGGGTAAAACGGCAAAAAAGATCCTAAAAAAAGATATTGCAAAATACAGGAAGAAATCATTTGTAACAGATAAAAGAATATTAATAGGATAGAAACAACTGGAAAGGGAAATGTGACATCATTCTTAAATGTAGATCTAGGAAATAATTAGCTGGTGAGGTTGGTGAAAAGGAAGCATAACATGTAAAACATCATTTGAACTTAAGGTGCTTCTAACAGAGAAGGCAACTGGAGCACCTGATACTGCATCTACCCTATGTTTTTGCAAACACTTTGTAAAATTGGTGTTTTCATTAAAATGGTGTTCTGAAATTTGTTATGGGGCAGGTTAAATTTATTTTTTCATGACTGTAGACAGTTGATAATAACCCAAATTCTACCTTTGGTAATGCGTCACCAGATTAATGATACCGTAATATTTATTGAGAATTCATACCACCTGATGCTTTCATACTCATTTCTTAACGTTTATAAGATTTGGTTTGAGGTGGGTATGGGCTTGTTTGGTGGAATTAAAGAATGAAGGCCATATTCAGTTTTATATAAACTATCATGCAAGCCCAGCCAAAGTGTAGTTTTTGACTGAGTCCTGTCCTTGAGGTTAGGAATAAATAAGGTAAACCTTAAAAGAGAGTGTCGCAGAAGTCACTTTTTAAATTAGATCATGATTGAGATATACTGAAAACCTCCACTGACCTCTCCCCTCTCTGTTTTTCTCATTATGTTTGACAGCAATTATGGAGAAAGAAATGTGAAAAGAATTAGTCATAATGCTTTTGGATTATCCTTAAATTTATGTATTTTCATATCACTCAGGTAAAGTTGGGAAATGACAGAGCACAGACATATTTTTTAAATCAGAGTAGAAAATAAAAAGCACTTCTGTTGACTTATATTGCCATATGTGCACATCATCTCAGCTAATCAGAAATAGTATATTCATTTGTATGACAAAATAAATGCATTCATCCTAATAGTAGTCAACACATTTTGCCAGATGGTGCAAATATACCTCCATTTATATTTTGTATCTTAAAAATGTAGTTTAACAATAGGACTGTGTGTAAGAGACACTTCTTTTACGGAAAGTGTCATATATACATATGTAACAGGGATGAGTGTGTTGTTTAACATCATTTATAACAGAATTTCTGTCAGTACTCCGTATACTGAAAATTCAAGTTGTTTTCAACCTATTCAGATACGTTCAGGATAAAATAAGTTAATCCAACTTCATAATGTAAATCATATTTTTGTTATTTGCCATATTTTATTTGAAGCAGTGATAAAATTTTATAATTCAAATCTGAATGTTACAGTATATTATGTGCTAATCATGGCAAAAGCAAACATTTACATTTGTGTTTTTACAATAAATTTCTTTTAAAATACACTTTCTATTTTTCTGTACTGACATATGCAATAAATTGATACATTAAAAGTTTGATTAATGTCTTAAGATAGTTTGTATTCAGTCTTTTCTATTAACCTAGATTATATGGTAGGACATTAAAGCTTCCTTAATGATCAAATAAACTCCTGAATTTGTACTGAAATTAATTTTTATTGTACTAATGGTGTGAATAAAAAGTAGAAGTTAGATTTATTTTCCCTCTCCTCGTATTTTTCTCCCACATACATTTCATTTAGGCTAATATTAAATATTTTCTATATGCGACCTGCTGGTGAATGAATAGATCCAAAGCATTTGATTAGTTACATTAATCTAGGAATGAATAGATTTTAACTGTTCATAGTCATGTTGTCTTGAGATTTCATAAAGTGCCTTTTCATGAAATTTGCTTTTTTTTCTCTTATTAGTACTGTGTTAATGATTTGGGATGATTACAAAAATGGCCTAATATGCATTCGACCTTGAGGGGGCTGTAGCTTGCTTTCCCTAACCAGAAATTTGCATGCTTGAATAGTGTCACAACCAGCTGGATGATAGGAAATGTATGACAAACCTTAAATGGCCCCCTGTAAGTGCAGATGAGGAATTCACCTAGTGGAGACCATTTTTCCATGGGTAGATCTGGTGGGAAGAAGCATCCCTCATGTGCTTCCCTGAGAGATCACCAACCTGAATCCTTTAGATAACTAGTTCTTATTTTCAAGCGATAATTTTTTCACATTCCTATTTCACTCTTCAGCTCTTGCTTTACATCCTAAAGATGATGAGCAGTTGGATCTGGTTAGACTGTAACTCCTGTCTTACGAAGGGGAAGGGAGGGAAAAGATACCCTTTGAATACCTACAAGTGTAGAATGTGTTAATGTCATTGAACCCTCACAGCAAACTGCCTAGTAATTTGCACATAAAAGTCCCATTTTATAATAAACAGGCTCAGAGTGGTTCAGTAATATGCTCAAGATTACCCAGAATGGAGCCGGCATCTGAATGTGTCTCCAGTTCTCAATCTAGGACAACTGCACATTGCCTCATTTACTCAATGAAACAATTTGTTTTTATCCATGTTGGAGTTGATTTAAGACATTGAAATGAAATTAAAAGTGACTATGTATAGAAAACTAGGAATATACAAGAAACTACACTTTTTTCAGAGTAGTTAAATGTATGTCCCTGCAGGAAAATGTAGACGTTAATTAACCTCATAAGACTTCTCATCCTCTTCCCTCAGCCTTTTATAGAAAAATTTAGGAGTCATCTTCCTCGTGAAGTGAAACTGATATATTTGATCTTGCTGTTTCTTTTTCCAATAAGATTTATTTTCCCAGCCTTTCCACTATTACCATACCACCATACCAGTCCCTGGAATTATTTTATAATAGCTGAAGTTTTAATTGAATGCTTGTTATGTACCCAGTATTGTTCTGACTCCTTTTTGTCATTCTTTTTTTTTTATTTTTTGGCTGCCCTATATGGCTTGTGGGATTCTAGTTCCCCGACCAGGGACTGAACCATGGTCCATGGCAGTGAGAGCGGAGTCCCAACCACTGGACCGCCAGGGAATTCCCTGTCATTTATTCTTGATAACTGAATGGTCTATGGTCTGGTGTCCAAATCCACTGACCCCACTCCTCCATGTTTGTCCTGTTCTAATTTGTCAGAAAAAATCTGCATGCCTTTCCCTAAGAGCATTTAGTGACTTCATTTCGCATTAAAGTCAAGACTTCTTGGTCTATAAGGTCCTTCACCAGCTAAACAATCTCGTTGTGAAAGAAGTTTTCTCTTTCTGTTTCATAAGCCAAACTCATTCCTCCTCTATGCGTTTACCTATGTCCGGTGCTTTAACTGCTAGGTGGAATGTCCTCTCACCTTGCTAGGCTCCCAAGCTCATCACCCGAATTCAACATTGTACTGGAGGTTCCATGCAGGACAGTTAGGCAGGAAATAGAAAGCATCTAGATAAGAAAGGGAGAAGTAATATTATATTTACAGATGATGTGAGCTTGTGTATAGGAAATCCTAAGGAATCCACTAAAAATATGAGAACTAATAAACTCAGCAAGGTTGCAGGATTCAAGATCCATATACAAAAATCAATTTCATTTGTATACACTGTCAATAAACAACCCCCAAATGAGAGTTTTGTAGCTTGGACTATGTACCCCAAAAAGATAAGTTGAAGTCCTAACACCTGGTACCTATGAATGTGACGTTACTGGAAATAGGGTTTTTGCAAATGTCATTAAGATGTAATTCAAATGAGATCCTTCAGGAGTAGGGTGTACCATTAATATAATATGACTGGTGTCCTTATCATAAAAAGAGAAAAGACATAGAAACAGACATACATGGAGAGGAGAATAACATGTGAAGACACAGACAGAGGAAAGATGGTCGTGTGGCAATGAAGACAGATTGGATTTATGCAGCAGCACCAAGGAATGGCAAGGATTTCTATCAGCCATTAGAAGCTAGGAGAGAGAGTATGGTCCTGCTGACACTTTGATTTCAGATTTCTCTCATTCAGAACTGTGAGAGAATGAATTTTTGTTGTTTAAGTCACTTAGTTTGTGGTTCTTTGTTATGGCGGCCCTAATATATTTTTAAAAATTCCATTTACAATAGCACCAAAAATAATGAAATACTTAGGAATGTACTTAGCAATAAAAGCAAAATGTCTTCTCTGCAAACTACATAACACTTTTTAAAGAAATAAAAGAAGACAAATAAATGGAAACTAATCACATATTTGTAGATTGAAAAATTTATTATTGTTAAGATGGCAATCAAAGGATCAATCCAAGAAGAAGATATAACAATTGTAAATATTTATGCACCCAACATAGGAGCACCTCAATACATAAGGCAAATGCTAACAGCCATAAAAGAGTAAATCGACAGTAGCACAATCATAGTAGGGGACTTTAACACCCCACTTTCACCAATGGATAGATCATCCAGAATGAAAATGAGTAAGGAAACACAAGCTTTAAATGATACATTAAACAAGATGGACTTAATTGATACTTATAGGACATTCCATCCAAAAACAACAGAATACACTTTCTTCTCAAGTGCTCATGGAACATTCTCCAGGATAGATCATACCTTGGGTCACAAATCAAGCCTTGGTAAATTTAAGAAAATTGAAATCGTATCAAGTATCTTTTCCAACCACAACGCTATGAGACTAGATATCAACTACAGGAAAAAAAAACTGTAAAAGATACAAACACATGGAGGCTAAACAATACGCTACTAAATAACCAAGAGATCACAGAAGAAATCAAAGAGGAAATCAAAAAATACCTAGAACCAAATGACAATGAAAACACGGTGACCCAAAACCTATGGCATGCAGCAAAAGCAGTTCTAAGAGGAAAGTTTACAGCGATACAATCCTACCTCAAGAAACAAGAAACATCTCAAATAAACAAACTTACACCTAAAGCAATTACAGAAAGAAGAACAAAAAGAACCCAAAGTTATCAGAAGGAAAGAAATCATAAAGATGTATATGTATAGCTGATTCACTTTGTTATAAAGCAGAAACTAACACACCATTGTAAAGCAATTATACTCCAAGAAAGATGTTAAAAAAAAAAAAAAAAGATGGCAGTACTCCCCAGTTTGATCAATGGATCAAAACACTCCCTATCAAATCTGTCTCTTTTTTTTTTGCAGAAGTTAACAAGATGATCTTAAAATTCATGCATAAATGCAAGGTATCTAGAATAGCTAGAACGATCTTTAAAAGAAGAACAAGGTCAGAGGTCTCATATATCCTGATTTTAAAACTTGCTGGAAAGGTATAATGGTCAAGACATACAGGCATAAGGATAGACATATAAATCAATGGCCTACAATTGAAAGTCCATAAATAAATATATATTTACAGTTAACTGATTTTTGACAAAAGTGCCAAGATAATTCATTGTTGAAAGAACAGTCTTTTAGCAAATGGTGTTGTGTCAACTGGATATTCACATTCATACGAATGAACTTGGACTCCTACATCTTACCATATAAAAAATTAATTAAAAAGGGAGTAAAGACCCATGTGTAAGAGCTACAGCTGTAAAACTCTTGGTAGAAAATGTAGTCACATCTTTGCAACTTAGATTAGACAATGGTTTCTTGGTATGACACAAAAAGCACAAAGGACAAAAGAAAAAAAAATAGATTAATTGGGCTTGATTAAAAAAAATATTCCTCAAAGGACATTATATATTATCAAGAGAGTGAAAGACAACTTATAAAATGGGAGAAAATGTTTGCAAATCTTATATCTGATAAGGAACTTGCTTCCAGAACGTGAAGAGCACTTACAACTCAATGATATAAAGACAAACAACCCAATTTAAAAATGGGCAAAGGCTTTGAATAGACGTTCTCCAAGGAAGACATACAGATGGCCAATAAGCACGTAAAGAGATGTTCACTCTCATTAATAATAAGGGAAGTGCAAATCAAAACTACAATGAGACACTTGTTCATATCCAGTAAGACAGGTATAATCAAAGAGACAGAAAACAATGTGTCAGCGAGTGTCTGCGAGGATGTGGAGAAATTTTGAACACTCACATTGCTGGTGGGAATGAAAAATGGAGTAGCCACTTTGGAAAACATCTAGCAGTTCTTAAAATGTTGAAAATGGAGTTAGCATATGACCAGGATCTGCACTACTAGGTATGTATCTAAGAGAATTGAAAATATATGTTCATACAAAAACTAGTACATGAATGTTCATAGCAGCATTCTTCATAACAGCAAAAGAGTGGAAACAATCCAATAGCTAATGATTGAATAAATAACATGTGATGAATCCTACAATGTAATGTTATTCAGCAATGAAAAGAAATGAAATTCTGATAGATGCTACACATAGACAAACCTTGAAAACATGCAAAGTGAAAGAAGCCAGTCACAAAGGACTATTCATTTGCAAAGTCCAAAATAGGCAACTCCATTGATATAGAAGGTAGATTAGTGGTTGTCTGAGTGTAGGGGTATTGGGTGGGGGGGAATGGGGAGTGACTGTTAATGGATATAGAGTTTCTTTTGGGGAAGATGATAATGTTCTAAAACATTGTTGTGATCAATCTGTATCACAACTCTGTGAATACAGAGTTTAAATGCATGAATAGTGTTGCATGTAAATTATATTCAATGAAGCTGTTATAATGGGTGAGACTAGGAATATTCTAAGTAAAAACTCTTGGATTTAAATGATGGTAGTGGATCTCAAGAGAAGTGGATGGATTCAAGATATACTTGGGGTGTAAGCGATTGTGGGAGGTCCAGAAGACTAGAATGAATACATCTATATCTCTGCCTTTCATACCTGGTTGATTAAAAGAACCCAAGAATGTTTTGGGAGAAATATCAGGAGTTCAAGTTAAATTCATGATGAGTTTGAAGTGTCTACTAAAGAAGGTATGAGCATTCTTCATCCTTTTCAGCTGCCTAGCACCTGCCCTTTGCTTTGGCAAATGTTCCATCTGATGGGTCAGAGCTGGATGCTCCTCTTGCAGCTGTGATGACCCAGACTTTGTCAACCAGGTACACTTGGTGTCAACCAGGTAGAGGCTGGTGATGTGGGAAAGGAAGGCCATTATAACATCCATGCTAATGTGGCAGTAGCAGTGAGCCCCAGCAGCAGCCAGATGCAGATTTCAGAGCCTCCAGCACCTATGCTTCTAGCAGCAGGTACCCAGAGCTATGACTGCAAGTGGTGGTCTGTGCCCAGTTGTAACAGCAGTGGTATTTTTATGGGCTCACTTCTGTATTGTGATTGCGAGAGGTGTATATATTCAATCCTCCAAACATGATTAAGCATGATTCTCTAATTCTTTCCATAGATTCTGCAAGTTACCCTAAATCCTTTCAATAGAATCCTTTCTATCTGATTATCTAGAGATGGTTTATGTTGCTTGCACCTAAGAGAAACCTGAGTGGTATAACATCCAAAAGAAGATGCTGAAAAGGCCGTTAGGTTTGGGGAAAGAGATCGGAGCTGAAGATACGAGTGTGAATAGCCATCAGTGATACTGTTGATACAAGAATTGGTGGTGCACAGCAGTGTGATTGTACCTAATACACTGAACTGTTTATCAAAAAATGGATGAAATGGTAAATTTTGTGTTATGTATATTTGTCCACAATAAAAAAAAAGAAAAACAAGAAGGAATGGATGAGAATGTTTAGGGCAAGAGTCTAAAAGGAAAGGAGAACGTAGGACCTAGGCTGAGGCATTTGAACCTTTAAAGGATAGGAGAAAGAGATATGTCCCTAAAGGAGAAAGAGAATGAGGTGTTTTATTCAGCTCTGCGGAGTAGCTGGCACTGGGTAGTCTTGGAACAAGGTTTGTAGCCTTGTTCCAAATCTGAATGAATGAATGAGTTTACTCCTCAGCTGGGGAGCTCCTGAGCTTGTTGAGTGTTAATTGCATCTGTAATTACACATGGGTTATAAAATTTGGTGTATAGCATCATGGTGAACAAGATTAGCAGTTGGGGTCATGGCATAGAACAGCTCCTTTTATTATAGTGCAGAGTCCACAGGAATCCAGGGTCCAGGACGGGGACTGAGAGACACAGTACTGTTTACTCTGCACGTAGTCAGAAACAAGGCGCCGTTGCCTAAAAACACTTTTATTCAGTCTTCACCTACAATCATATTCCCGACATACAGTCTAATTCAGTTTATTGTTTCTCTGACAAGTGAGATTTCTTCATGAATTTGGGCCACGTTCTGTAGCTATTATCAACAACCTTCACTACGATCGATTTCCACACCTTTCTTTACTTAGTAACGTCCACTCCGCTAAGGTGGCAATAAAAATAATGGCAAAGTTAAGTCTTATATTTTGTTTTTTTCCTTAGCTGGTTACTTAGAGGTGGCAGAAGTGAACATATATATGATTAGGATAAAGAGCAAGAAAGAGAGATGATGGCATTTAGGTTTAGACTTTCTGTTACTGTGAAATTTTAAGATTTGGAATTATAACCACTCATTGGCCAAGAGCAGATGATCAAGGCAGTTTTTGATAGTATTGACTCTGCTGCTTTTGTAGCAGCTGAGAGACAGAGACAGACAGACCGACACAGAGTTTCTGGCCTTTTTATTCTGTCCCATTGACTTCTCTACCTTTATTTCAGTACCACTCGCTTACTTATTAAAGCTTTCTAGAACGTTTTGAAATCGTTTAGTGTAAATCCTCAACATTTATTCTTTTTCAAGATTTTTTCACTATTCTGAATCATTTTCATTTCCATACAAATGTTGAAATGTTATTTTCTTTAAAAAAAAAACCCTTCAAATTGATGAACTATTTGTTTGGGTCAAATTAATATCTTAAAAATATTCATCTTGAGGCTTTCTTTAAGTTCTCTCAGCATTCTTTTTAAATTTACAGTTTATCTTCAAATAATTTTAGACCTCTTCACATGAAATTTGAGAACCTATAAATGGTACACTTATGTTCTTCCCCCTCTTGCCTTTGTGCTATTTTGGTCATATATTTTGCTTCTGTATATGTTATAAATTTCACAACTGTAATTATTTTGTTATTAGTCAGTTATCCTTTTTTCTTGTGCTAAAAGTCACAAACATAAAATTTACCATCTTAATCATTATTGAGTATATGGTACCTTAGTGTTAACTATATGCACTGTGCAACGGATCTCTAGATTTTTTTTCATCTTACAAAACTGAAACTCTCTACCCTTTGAACAACTTCCATTTTCCCCCTCCCCAAGCCCCTGGCAACTATAATTCTACTTTCTGTTTCTTTGAATTTGAATACTTTACATACTCCATGTAAATGGAATCATGCAGCATTTGTCTCCTTGTGACTACTTCACTTAGCATAATGTCCTCAAGGTTCATCCATGTTATAGCATAAAACAGGCTTTCCTTCTATTTTAAGTATTCCATTGTATGTATACATCACATTTTCTTTATCCAGTCATCAGCCAGTAGACATTTAGGTTGCTTCCACCTCTTGGCTATTGTGAATAATGCTGCAATGAAAATAGGTGTGCAAATACCTCTTTGAAATCTTGTTTTCAATCCTTTGGGATATATACTAGGAAGTAAGATTTGCTGGATCACATAGCAATTCTTTTTTTTTTTTTTTTTTTTGGTGCGTATATATATATTTTTTAAAATTAATTAATTAATTAATTTTTGGCTGTGTTGGGTCTTCGTTTCTGTGCGAGGGCTTTCTCTAGTTGCGGCAAGTGGGGGCCACTCTTCATCGCGGTGCGCGGGCCTCTCACTATCGCGGCCTCTCTTGTTGCGGAGCACAGGCTCCAGACGCGCAGGCTCAGTAGTTGTGGCTCACGGGCCTAGTTGCTCCGCAGCATGTGGGATCCTCCCAGACCAGGGCTCGAACCCGTGTCCCCTGCATTGGCAGGCAGATTCTCAACCGCTGCGCCACCAGGGAAGCCCAGCAATTCTATTTTTAATTTTTCGAGGAACTTTCATACTGTTTTCCATACTATCTGCGCTATTTTACATTCCCACCAACAGAGTACAAGGGTACCAATTTCTCCATATCCTTGCCAACACTTTACTTTCTTTCTTTTTTCTTAATAGTGACCATTGTAATGGATGTGAGGTGGTATCCCATTGTGGTTTTGATTTGCATTTCCCTGATGATTAGTGATGTTGAGCATCTTTTCATGTGCTTGTTGACCATTTACAAATTATCTTCTTTGGAGACAGGTCTATTCAAGTCCTCTGTTGATTATAAAGCAGGTTATGGGGGGATTTTTGTTGTTGTTGGGTTGTAGTTTTTTATGTATCCTGGATACTAATTCCTTATCAGATCTGTGGTTTGCAATATTTTCTTCCATTCTGTAGATTGCTTTTTCGTTTTGTTCATTGTTTCCTTTGCTATGCAGAAGTTTTTAAGTTTGATGTAGTTCCATTTGTCTGCTTTTGCTTTTTATGCCTGTTCTTTGGGTACCGTATCTAAGAAATCATTGCCAAATCCAACGTCGTGAAGTTTTTCCTGTATGATTTCTTCTAGGAGTTTATAGTTTCAGGTCTTACATTTAGGTATCTAATCAATTTTGAGTTGATTTTTATATATGGTATAATATAAGGGCCCCATTTTATTGTTTTGCATGTGGATATTCAGTTTTCCTAGCACCGTTTGTTGAAGAGACTATCTCTTCCCCATTGTGTAGCCCCAAAAACTTTGTCAAAGATCATTTGACCATAGATGTGAGCGTTTATTTCTGTGCTCTCTCTTAAATGCTGTTCCATTGGTCCATGTGTCTGTTTTCCTGCCAGTACAATACTGTAAATTTGTGCTATGTTTTAAAATCAGCAATTGTAAAGACTCTATAGTTTTTTTGTTCGTTTTCCTGTGAAGACTCTAGTTTTGTTTTTTGTCTTTCTTAAGATTGTTTTAGCTACTTGGAGCCCTTTGAGATTCCATATGAATTTTAAGATGATTATTCCTATTTCTGTGAACAATGCCATTGATAGTTCGGCATGGACTGCATTGAATCTGTAGATTGCTTTGAGTATTACAAGTATTTTAACAATATTAACTCCTTTAACCCATGAACGTGGAATGTTTTTCTACTTATTTGTGTCTTGTTTAATTACTTTCAGCAATGTTTTATAGTTTTCAGTGTGCATGCCATTTACCTACTTGGTTAAGTTTATTCCTAATTATTTTATTCTTTTTAATGCTATTGTAGATGGGAGTATATTCTTAATTTCCTTTTCAGACGGTTCATTGTTAGTGTACAAAAACACAACTGATTTTTGTGTGTTGATTTTATATTCTGCAACTTTACTGAATTTACTTTAACAATATTTTTGTGGAATCTTAGGGTTTTGTCCATATAAGATCATGTCATCTGTAAACAGACAATTTTACTTCTTCCCTTCCAATTTGGAAGCCTTTTATTTCTTCTATTTGCCTAATTGCTCTAGTTAGGGCTCCCAGTACTGTTTTGAGTAGAAGCGTCAAAAATGGGCATTCTGGCCTTGTTACTAAGAGGGAAAGTTTTCAGTTTTTCACCATTGAGTATGATGTTAGCTGTGGGCTTTTTAAAAAAAATTATTGAATCATAGCTGATTTACAATGTTGTGTTAAGTTTTGCTGTACAGCAAAGTGATTCAGTTATACCAATACATATATGTATATTCTTTTTCATATTATTTTCCATTAGGATTTATCACAGGATACTGAATATAGTTCCCTGTGCTGTATGGTAGGACCTTGTTGTTTATCCATCCTATATATAATAGTTTACACCTGCTAATCCCAAACTCCCAATCCTTCTCTCCCCTACCCCCATCCCCCTCGGCAACCACAAGTCTGTTCTCTGTCTATGGGTCTATTTCTGTTTTGTATACAAGTTAATTTGTATCATTTTTTTTTAGAGTCCACATATAAGTGATATATGATATTTGTCTTTCTCTAAGTGACTTACTTCACTTAGTATGACAATCTCTAGGTCCTTATGTAACAACTTAAATGGGAAAAGAATTTGAAAAAGAATAGATACATGTATATGTATAACTGAATCACTTTGCTGTACACCTGAAACTGTCACAACACTGTTAACTATAATCCAGTATAAAATAAAAAGTTAAAAAAAATCTCTAGGTCCATCCATGTTGCTGCAAATGGCATTATTTCATTCTTTTTTATGGCAGAGTAATATTCCATTGTATATATATACAACATCTTTATCCATTCACCTGTTGATGGACATTTGTTTCCATGTCTTGGCTATTGTAAATAGTGCCGCTGTGAACATTGGGGTGCGTGTGTCTTTTTGAATTAGAGTTTTCTCTGGATATATGCCCAGGAGAGGGATTGCTGGATCGTACGGCAACTCTATTTTTATTTTTTTGAGGAAACTCCATACTCTTCTCCATAGTGGCTGCACCAGTTTACATTCCCACCAACAGTGTAGGAGGGTTCCCTTTTCTCCACACCCTCACCAGCATTTATTATTTATAGACATTTTGTTTTTGGCTGTGCCATGTGGCTTGTGGGATTTTAGTTCCCCAACCAGGGATCGAACCCGGGTCCTCAGCAGTGAGAGCACAGAGTCCTAACCACTGGACTGCCCGGGAATTCCCTGTTTGTAGACTTTTTAATGATGGCCATTCTGACTGGTGTGAGGTGGTACCTCATTATAGTTTTGATTTGCATTTCTCTAAAGATTAGCTGTGGGCTTTTCATATATGGCTTTCATTATGTTGAGGTAATTTCCTTCTATTTCTAGTTTGTTGAATGTTTTTAATCATGAAAGAGTGTTGAATTTTGTAAAATGACAACAGAAGCAGACCCTGCCATGACCATTTGATCAAAGAATCAATGAATGAAGCTTCTCTCTGGCTGGTCTGGAGTCACATGGTCTCATATCTCTGCTTTCTCTTAGCAGATCGACTTCTGCTCTGCTTGGACTTAGCCCACAATTGGTGTCACCAAAGATGCCTGCAGCTCCCAGCCCAGTTATTGGGCTATGCATGGGGCAGATGGTCCAAGAAGGGGATGTGAAAAAGGGAGGAGGGTCAATTAGCATCTTTAGTACTAGTTTATTTCTTTGGAATGTTATGAGTTCTGGGAGGATTTGTTGGTTATTATATTTTAAAATCACAAGAATTTAATTTTTAGTAAAATTAGTATAGAATTAGGACTTTCTACTCCAGAGATAGCTGGAATAACAGTTTAATTTGGTGTCAGTGTATAAACAATACACTGTTTTGTTTTTCAAGTTTAACAGGAACAAAATTTAAATAATTGATAAAATCTCATGCTGGCAAGAGTACAAGGAAGTGTTGCTGGCAGGATTGTGAATTGCTACATTTTGGAGACCAGATTGAGTACATCTGTGAAACATTAAGTTTTGTTTTAGCACTTTTTTTTTTCAATTTAATTAATTAATTAATTTACTTATGGGTGCGTTGGGTCTTTGTTGCTGTGCGCCGGCTTTCTCTAGTTGCGGTGAGTGGGGGCTACCGTTCGTTGTGGTGCGCGGGCTTCTCATTGTGGTGGCTTCTGTTGTTGCAGAGCATGGGCTCTAGATGCCCAGGCTTCAGGAGTTGCGGCTTGCAGGCTCTGGAGTGCAGGCTCAGTAGTTGTGGCGCACAGGGCTTAGTTGGTCCACGGCATGTGGGATCTTCCCGGACCAGGGCTCGAACCCGTGTCTCCTGCATTGGCAGGCAGATTCTTAACCACTGCGCCACCAGGGAAGCCCCTGTTTTATCACTTTTAATCCAGTTTTCACTTTGGGAAATCTATCCTAAAAATATAATTAGATGAGAGCATGTGTAAAATTATATCTTAATGGAGCATATATTTGGTAGTAGCCAAAACAAAGAAGCAAACAAACAAAAACCCTGCAAAATAGCTTGAAACTCCATCAGTGAGAAATAATAAAATAAGTTATAAAAGGAATTAAAATCTATATTTTTGATCTGGAAAAATACCCTTGATATATTTTATTGAAGAAAATCTGTTGCAGTGTAATGTGAACAGTATTAGTCCATTAGAAAGCATATATATACATATAATAATATGTACATGTTTGTGTATATATGTATACATATAAAGAGAGTGGTGTTGGTTTAAAATTTTTTTGTATATGCTATCTGACTGTTTATGTATTATATACAGTACATGCATTAAACTGGTTTTTTTTTTTTTTTTTGATGAAGTACAATTTATCAATTTTTCTCTTTTTTTTTTTTTAAAAGCATATATTACTTTTCACATATTTATTTATTTATTTATTTATGGCTGTGTTGGGTCCTCGTTGCTGTGCATGGGCCTTCTCCAGTTGCGGCGAACGGGGGCCACTCTTCGCTGCAGTGCGCGAGCCCCTCATTGCAGTGGCCTCTCATGCTGCGGAGCACGGGCTCCAGGCACGTGGGCCCCAGTAGTTGTGGCACGTGGGCTCAGCAGCTGTGGCTCACAGGCTCTAGAGTGCAGGCTCAGCAGCCGTGGCACACGGGCCCAGCTGCTCCACGGCATGCGGGATCCTCCCAGACCAGGGCTCGAACCCGTGTCCCCTGCACTAGCAGGTGGACTCCCAACCACTGCGCCACCAGGGAAGTCCCCTAAACTGTTGATATTAATTACATATCAGGGAAAGATTGCTACAGAGGGGAGAAGGCAGGAAGAGATCATTAGTTGGTATAGAACTCAAAATTGTTTGACTTATACATAGCATGCATTATATCGACAAAGTATAAGTGAAATAATTCTTAATAAAAAGGAACCTTTGGGGACTTCCGTGGTGGCGCAGTGGTTAAGAATCCGCCTGCCCGTGCAGGGGACACGGGTTCAAAGCCACAACTACTGAGCCTGTGATCTGGAGTCCGCAAGCCACAACTACTGATCCCGAGTGCCACAGCTACTGAAGCCCGTGCGCCTAGAGCCCGTGCTCCGCAACAAGAGAAGCCACCGCAATGAGAAGCCTGCGTACCGCAACGAAGAGTAGCCCCCGCTCATTGCTACTAGAGAAAGCCCGCGCACAGCAATGGAGACCCAACACAGCCAAAAAACAAAAACAAAACAAAAAAAGCACCTTGGACAAAAATGTGGGTTTTCGTGTACTTAACACTGAAAAGATAAAGAAGAGTTTGTATGTGATAGCTTTAATAATTTCCCCCTCCCCTAGTTCATAGAAGAAATCTTTTCTAGTGATATGTCTGGTTTTAAAAGTCAGAGCACTGTGGGAATTCCCTGGTTGTCCAGTGGTTAAGACTCAACATTTTCACTGCTGGAGGTGCGAGTTCAATCCCTGGTCTGGGAACTAAAATCCTGCAAGCCATGGGGAGCAGCCAAAAATAAAATAATAATAATAATAATAATAAAATGGCTAAAAGGGAAGTCACAGTGTTGTGGATCAGCTTGTAAATTTGCCTGAAATATAGAAACGTTATTTAAAATATTTTGGTTGTAAATTGCCGAACAACAGTCATTATATATACACTTATATATATATATATATACATACATATATATCTATAAAGTATTCCATATATCCCCCATCCATCTCTCTCTCTCTCTCTCTCTCTCTCTCTATCTGTCTATCATCTCAGTCTATCCATCTGTCTCCACTGACTTCATCCTAGGGGTGTAGTAGCATTAGATACACAATTTTCTCCACCATTCATTTTCCACCTAATATGTTTAGGAGTATTTTTAAAATGTAAGAGAAGTATTTTCATATTGTTGAAATCTGAAGGATCTAAACTTAATTAGAAAGCACAAAAGCTTATATTGATCTTCAGATTTCAAGTCCCTTTAACTGATGAAGTTTATTTCCTAGATCGTCAGCTGTAGCAAATATGCTTATACTTGTGAGTCTCTAGATTCTCTACATGTTAGAGGCACCTAGCACCCAGACAGATGTTACTACGAGAGCAGGTCTCAGACTGAGTTCCTCTACGTGCACAGACTCTAATTCTCAACCAGCGTGACACATCGGATAGAGGGGAAGAGGTTCTTTGCTCTGTCCTCTGGTCCTTCTAACACCTTGTATCAATGGGTCACTCCAACGTTATTTGATAACGTTTTTGAGACAGGAGCCGCATGCTTTGTGGGTCAGCAGCGTAGCAGGATTTCCCTTGAAATAGATGCAAGGTTAGCAGGACCCATGCTTGCGGGGCACCGTGGATGGCTGGGCTCGCCAGCTTCTCATCCGTGTGCGTGCAAAGGCCGTGGGCCCTGCCGTACCAGTACTCACTAACACGTATCTTGTAGTCCACTGATTTTGCCAATGAAAGATAATCTCTGGCAATCTTTACATTTCTTACAAAACCTAAGATGTAATACGGACAAGCTAACTCTTTACAATAATTACTCAACGTCTATTAACTAATTCTAATTAATTCACATGTAGCACATTTGCCATACTGAAGTGTAAACAAATTACCAGAAATCCAAATATATTGTCAACTGAAGACATGCTGATGAGATTTTGATATGGAAGAATGTTGAAATAATGTGAAATAGGACAAAATAGCTGAAATTTTTATATATATATATATTCCATTAATAAACAACTGCACATTTAGATAAACTAGCCTCAATTATTGATTGATTTATAGCCTAAATTATAATTATTGATGATATATAATTATACTATATATAGTATATAATGTACATAATATTATATAATAATATAATGGATATTATTTGTTTCATTAATTGTTTAAATGAATGGAGCATTTATAGTGTGTTCTGTCACTGTACTGTATTTTGGTTCCATAAAGGCAAGCAAAACAGACACAGCTTCTGCCTTCATGGAATTTGGGAGATGAACAATGAACAGGTAAATAAATAAATATATACACATGCAGTACAAATAGTACATGTTATAATTAGAAAGAATAGATTTCTCTGAAAGAGAATGACTCCCTTGTACTTGGGAGCAGGAAAGATGCTGTTTCCTTGTTTTTCTACATCAAATTAAATCTGACTCAGCCTTCATTGATCTTCCTGGCTGGATTGTTAATCTTGGTGATCAAATGGTTCTGCTGTCAGGGTTCCCTAATCTCTTTCTTGAGACGGTTCTAGAGCCATTTGACTTATGGGATCTAAGACAGTTGGAGCAGTGCCTCAGGTTTTCAATATAATATGATAACTTCTGGGATGCTTGCTATTTAAATCTTGTTGGGTCTTTCTACTCCAGAGTTGGTTCTAAGGCGGCATCGTTCCTTCCACACCAGGCTCAGCCATGAGTCTATTTTCCACGGCTTCTAGGGACACTGTGTGTCTCTGGCCTCCACACAGACCCCCCATCAGAGGCCCTGCAGGTGGCGGATGCGGGTTTCCCTACTTGGCGGAAACCATCCCCTTGTCTTTCCAGTCTCTCCTGAGTGCCGGTCTGTTGGAAACTGACGAAGATGCTGCATGATTTAAAAATCCAGAATCAACAGAGCATGTGATGGGCATAGATTCTGAAGGATAAGAGTACAAAGAAGCTGACCTGCCTTCTGGAAGAAAGGGCAGAAGCAAGAGAAAGTATCATTAAAGCTCACACATCTTACTTTTTAGAAAAAGGATTGTTATGTACGTGGACGATAGACGGAGGGGCCGCCTCCAATGTTTTCTTTTCACAGAACTTGTAAGAAAAAGGTGATTGACCTTTTGTTCCATTTGTGGGGTTACAAAGTTTTCATGCATACGGAGCTATTGAGACAGTGGTAAAATGGATAACCATTCACTTGGCACTTAGATTCAGAATTTGCTCATGTTTTTCTCCATATTTGCTTCACCTGTCAATCTGTTATATCCATCATATATCTATTATTTTATGTTGAACTATTTCAAAGTAAGTTGCAGGTATGATGACACTTTACCCATAAATACTACAGGATGCATCACCTAAGAATAAGGGTGTTCTCCTACGGAAGCACAATACCACTATTACACCTAAGATACTTAACAACAAAGTAGCCAATCTGTATTCATCTCTCCTCAATCTCTCCCCAAATTTCTTTGAGCTTTTTTGATCCAGGATCTTCATCTGGTTATATATTGCATTTGGATTTTATGTTTTATATTATAGAACAAACAATAATAGATTAAACATATGCAAAGTCTCCTTAAAAAGTAGAATGTTTCAGGAAAACAGTGTCTCAATTAGAGAGGAGTGGTCAGGAATGGGGCATGAAAAATGGAAGTCAGATTAGCAGTTAGTCTCCCACATGACCGAGGAGACTGTGACCTAGAGAGTGGGGTGTAAGGGCAGGTGTGTCCTTATAGAAGATGTAGGTTTATTTTGCTAACATGGGTTGATAACAGTAACTGTGAAATTAATCCAAGAAATCCCCTGCTCAATTCCAAAACCTGTGCTTCTAATGTTGCTTCACTAGTGTATTTACACATGAATATCTGAGCATATTTGAGAAAACTTGCTGATCAATAAACAAGAGCTGTAGCTATAGTTTTTTTCACATTGTTAATAAGTTAGCTTCTAAACGATTTTTAAAAATGATTTAGATAATATTTATATTGGTCTTTGATCGGTTCCTGATGCAGAGTTCCTAAATCCTTTGGAATATCCTAGGTGATAGTAGTGTCTTTTGTTCTGATGAGGAGACTCTTGGTCACCGAATGAGGGGTGGTCACCAAAAAGACCAAGCCATGATTAGAAGTTTGGAATTTTCGGCCCCACTTTTCATTCTCCAGAGATGGGGCTGGAGCTGGAGTTAATGGGCAATCATGCCTAGTGAAGCTTTCAGAAAAGTTCCAGAAGTGTGGGGTTGGTGACCGCCTGGAGGTGCTGGGAGCATGGCATCCTGGAGGGGGTGTGGAAGCAAGGCACCGCTTCCCCCATACCTCTTCTGTCTGGGTGTTCATATGTACCCTTTATCGTATCCTTTTATAACAAATTGGTAAACACTAATTAAACCATTTTCTTGAGTTCTGTGGGCAAATTAATCGAACCCAAGGATCGGGTTGTGGGTTCCTCTGATTTATAACCAGTCTATCAGAAGCACAGTGACAGCCTGGACTTGTGCTTGCCATCTGAAGTGGGCTGGAGTTAGTCTTGTGGGACTGAGCCCTCAGCCTGTGGAACCTGAGACGAACTCCAGATAGATGTGTCAGAATTGAATTAAACTGTAGGACAGCCAGCCGGCCTCACAGAGAAGCGCCCACACATTTGGTGTCAGAAGAGTTGAGAGATTGGTAGTGGTGTGACGGTAAAAAGATGCATAGAAAGATAAAACAAACAGAAAACTAAATTAAAAAAAAGGAAAAAAAGATACATAGGAGGAAGATTGAGGTTTTCTTTACAAGCCTATTTGAGAAGATGTGCCAGTCAACGCACAAGAACTGTCTATAATTTTATTTCACATTGTAAATAAGTTAGCATTTGTGTTATTTTTTAAAGTAAACTTTAAAGACCTTTAAAAAATGTCCATTGTTCATCACTAATCAGGGAAATGGAAATCAAATCCACAATGACATATCACTTCACTTCTGTTGGATGGCTACTATCAAAAAACAGACAATAAGAAGTATTGGCAGGGATGTGGAGAAACTGGAACCCTTGAGCACTTTGATGGACATGTATCAATAAAATGGGTGCAGCCGCTACAGAAAACAGTATGGAGGTTCCGCAAAAAATTAAAAATAGAATTAACATATGATTCAGCAACTCCACTTCTGTGTATTTGTCCAAAGGTATTGAAAGCAGGATCTCAAAGAGATTTTGCACACTCATATTCATAGCAGCATTATTCACAGTAGCTAAGATGTGGAAGCAACCCAAACTGATCACTGAGAAACCCAAGTTGATTATCATCCGTCATCGGATGGATGAATGGATAAACAAAATGTGGTATTATATTAATCAGTGTTTTCCAGAACCAACAGGATGTGTAAATATACATGTATTCCAGTATGTGTGTGTGTGTATACACACACACACACACACACATACATACATACATATTCCAGTACAGGTCTGAAGTCCTGAGAACCAGGGGATCTGATATTGTAGGTTCCACTATGAAAGTTAGCAGGCTCAATACCCCGGAAGAGCCAGTGTTTCAGTTCAAGTCTTGAGGCAGGAAAAGACACATGTCCCCCTTAACAGGCAGGAGGAGTTCATTCTTACTCAAGGGAAAGTCAGCCTCTTTGTTTTCTTCAGACCTTCGATGGATTGGATGAGGGCTACCTACATTACTAACACAGGCAAACATATGTACATTGGAATATTATTCAGCACTGAAAAGGAAGGGAATTCTGACACATGCCATCCCATGGATGAACCTTGAGGACATAATGCTAAGTGAAATAAGCCAGTCACAGAAAGACAAATATTGTATGATTCCACCTATATGAGTATCTGGAGTAGTCAAAATTATTGAGATAGAAAGTGGAATGGTGGTGACCAGGGCCTGGGGGAGGGGAAAGGGAGTTCTTAGTTCAACGAGTATGGACGTTCATTTTTGCAAGATGAAAGAGTTCTGGAGAAAGATGGTGGTGATGGTTGCACAACAGGGTAAATGCACTTAACACTACTGAATTGTACCCTAAAAGTTGTTAAGATGGTAAATTTTATGATACGTGTTTTTAAACCACAATTTGAAAAAAAAAAAAAATCTAGGGCCACAGGAGGCACTGTAGGTAAAGGACAGTCCTGGGAATCAAAATGCCTTTCTCTGTACTGATGAGAGTGGAAGAGACCTGAAAGAGAAGTGAATATCCTTCCACAGAGGAATGAGATGAAACCCAAGGGTGAAGGGACCAGACCTAGTCACACAACTGTAATCAGGACGCACATTTTCTGAGTGCTGACTGGGGCTTTGTCCGCCACGCACTGCCACCTTCTGGAGCCTGAGATGATGTGTACAGTGCCTCCTACAGTCCTCTTCGTGTTGCAAATCCATGACATACGGAAGTTTCCCCAAATGAGATACCTTTCCTTATCTGGGATGGGGTGAGGATTATAAATTCAAAACTTAACGATATTGGGACTTCCCTGGTGGCACAGTGGTTAAGAATCTGCCTGCCAATGCAGGGGACACAGGTTTGATCCCTGGTCCAGGAAGATCCCACATGCCGCGGAGCAACTAAGCCTGTGTGCCACAACTACTGAGCCCGCATGCCACAACTACTGAAGCCCATGTGCCTAGAGCCCGTGCTCTGCAAAGAGAGAAGCCACTGCAATGAGAAGCCCACGCACCTCAACGAAGTGTAGCCCCCACTCGCCGCAACTAGAGAAAAGCCCACGTGCAGCAACAAAGACCCAACGCAGCCAAAAATAAATTAAAAAATAAATAAATTTATTAAAAAAAAAGTCAACCATATTAAAGAGAAGTTGAAAAGTGACTTCAAAAGGGTAAGGTGGATACAAACGACTATATATAAAATAGATAAACAACAAGGACCTACTGTATAGCTCAGGGAACTATATTCAGTATTCTGTAATAAACCATAATGGAAAAGAATCTGAAAAAGAATATGTATATAGATATAACTGAATCACTTTGCTGTACACTGGAAACTAACACAACATTGTAAATCAACTACACTTCAATTTAAAAAAAGGTAAGGTGGTAAATTTTATGTTACGTGTATTTTGACACAATTTTTTTTAAATCGAAAAGATGTGGTACATATACAGTAGAATACTACTCACCCATGAGAAAGGGGGAAATCTTGCCATTTGTGACAACATGGATGGACCTTGAGGGTATTATGCTAAGTGTGACAAGTCAGACCAATAAAGACAAATACTGTTTGATTTCACTTACATGTGGAATATAAAAAACAAACAGACAAACAAAACAAAACAAAACTCAGATACAGAGAGCAGATTGGTGGTTATCAGAGGGGAAGGGGCTTGGGGAGGGTGGGTGAAGGGGATCAGTTGTACAGTAACAGATGTTAACTAGACTTACTGTGGTGATCACTTTGTAGCGCACACAAAGATTGAATTATGTTATACACCTGAAATAACATAATGTCATATGCCAATTTTACCTCAGTTAAAAAACCTCAAAAAATGTCTACAGTTAATGATTTAAGATTAGTGTTCTAAAATACTGAAGGAGTTTAATAGTCACCAGCAGAGCCCAGTTTATACTTTATTTTATTTGACTTGTTATCCTTGGTTAATTATTACTAATACTGCTGGCTGATAAGTGATAGTGAAAATTTCACGTGAATTTTGTATTGCATCGTGATCACTTCTCTTGAGTGTGGAAATACGAACATGGGTCTGGATCGTGTTTAATTTTTGAAACTAATAGAAACTCATTATTTAGTTTAAAATATGTAAACAGCTGTAGCTGTGAGATAACAGATTATGCTTTTGGTTAAAATTCTGGAAATCACCCTCTTATTTTTATACCAGTGGTAGAACAAAGAGGCTTATATTTAAAAGGAATAGACAAAAATCAGCAAATTCATTTTAAATGCAGTGCATTCAGATGTAATTAACAATAAATGCAATTTATGAACTCTGACATATTAGACATGTTTTATGATACTTCACGATTATCTAATACAGCTTTTGCAAATTTTCCTATAAAATTATATTTCTGTTGAGCAATCAGACTTGGTAATAAAACAATCTGAGATTAAGAGAGTCTTTATGTTTATATTTTGAGTAGCAGGAAAACACAAGAAGAGAAGTTGCAGATTTCCAATAGAGGACTAAACATAATGGAATTTAATTTTACCTGAGACTTTATATGTTTGCAATTTTCTACTGTTTTTTCCTCTCACGGATAGATTTTCACCAGTAAGATTGTTGAGCTGAAGTGTCTATGTGTTTTCGTTGTTACTAGGTATTGCCAGATTCGTTTCCAAAACAACTTTATTATTTTATATTTTTGAAAGAGTACCCTTTACTCACATTCTAACTAGCAATCGTAATTAACAATTAATCATCAACGTTCATTATCTTTACTAGTTTTCATTTCCTGGATTATTTTGCCTTATTTTATTCCTTTTCTGATTTCTTTAGATAAGCATTTGATTCCTTTGAATATCATATGTTTTGATCATAGCTTTGTTTTCAATGCCATAATTTTATTAATGAGTATTGCCTTTGCTGTTTTAGTATATAAATTGCTTTCCTTCGCCTTGCTTTCTGGGTAGTTTCTAACTTCAGTTTTCCATACCTTTTTGCTTCACAGTTTGTGAATGTATTGTTACATTTTCAAGTAGACAACTCTTTGACCTTTCGTAATGATTTCTACTTTTATTAACTACAACCAATGAATGTGATATTTCAGTTATCTGTTGCTAAGTAACAAACCACCCTAACTTAGTGGCTTATAAAAGTGATGATTTGTTACTTTGGTGATTCTGTGGGCTTCCCACCTCAGTTCTCTCTTGTGGCTGCAGGTCGCTGGCAGCCTGGCTGGGCTGGAATGTTCGAGATGACCTCACTCACACATGTGGCAGCAGATGCTGGCTCTTGGCTGGGCAGTTTGGTGCCTCTTCATGTGTCTTCTCATTCCCCAGTAGAGGTGAGATTGACTTTCTTACACGGTGGTCTCAGGGAAGCAGTCCAAGAGAGTGGAAGCTGGAACTCAGTCATATCTGCCATATCCTACTGGTCAAAGCAACTCACAAGCTCAGCTCAGATTCAGGGGCAAGAAACTAGAGAACCTTTTGACAGAATACAGAGTCACTTTGCAAATGGGTTTCCTCCAGAGGGTTTGTTCTCACAGTCTTTGCAAACTATCCATCACAGCAGCCTGTAAAAAACTCTACTTTTTTTGAGTCATTAGTTAAATTTTGTAAGTGTTCCTTGTACATTTGGGGAAAAAAATCTCTTTTTAATAGACATGAGTAAGCATCACCCTCTCTTTTGAATATCCTTATGCTAAATAATATAATAAATAATATAACATCAGTAATTGTAAAGTTAAAACCGAAGGAGAAACAACGGGAAATACATAGAAAAAACACTAGTTGTAGGAGACTTTAGTTGATCTCCATTAGTCTGTGACAGACCATATTAAAACAAAAAAAGATATTGAAGATTTAAATAATAAAATTAATAAGGTTGTACCTTATTTTCAAGTGCCTGTGTTATAGTCACACAAATGACAGTATTATTAATCTACAAAGAAACTCTAACTAAATTTTGTAAATAGAAATAGTAAAAGAAAATTATAATGCAATGAGTAGAAATTAGTAAGACAATGGAAAAAATGCTTGAAAAATTAAAACAAATTAATAAATACCTCTTAAAATGACTTTTTGAGTCAAAGTAGGAATCCAAACCAAATTGTCAGATTTTCTTTAAAATATTAATGATAAAAACGTTGCTTATCAAATAGGATTTAATTTCACTCAGCAATGCTCATAGGAAATTTAATAGACTATATATTGAGATCAAGTAAGAAAGGAAATGAATGCTTAAAGCATTCCACTGAAGAAGTTAGAACAAAGAACAACAAAATAAACTTAAGACAAGTAGAATGAGGCAAATCACAAAGATAGTAAGTAAAACCATCTGTTGATTACTTAAACAACAATAACAAAACAAACAAGTTTTGGCTATCCTCCCATGAAATAAAGGGAGAAATCACAAGTAGACAATTTTTGAAAAAGAGAGAGAGCCACAGATTAAAATTGAAATGGAAAACCAGAGAAGAAACTATTTTGCATAAATCTATCAAATGAAATTTGAAATTGTTCAAAATGGATGATCTCATACAATAGAATTTAAGCTCCATGAAGCAGGAGTTTTCAATTTTTCTTTCTTTCTAGCACCTAGAACATTAAAGAAGAACTAAATGTTGACTGCCCTTCATCTGGCAACCACCTTCCCTGCTTTATTATTTCATTTTCCTTGTACACAATATAGAAATGTATGTAAACTCCCATTCCCCCTTATTATTACTGCAAAAATTTGTCCATTTGTTACTTTCTTTTTAGCATCTGTAATAGCTCTAGAAATGTCCCCTTTTTCATTTGTTAGTGCAACTTTGTGCTTTCCTTTTTTTCTTCGATTTGTCTTCCCCCAAATTATTCATTTTGCCATTTCAAATAACCAATTTTCTTTATCCTCTCTATTGCATGGTCGCTTGCTATCTATTTCATTAACTTCTTCTCTTCTTTTTATATTTCTTTATCTTTAAGCTTAATTTGCTTTTACTTTAATTTTTTTTAGGACCGTGTGAACTATATTCACTTTTTTAATTCTTCTTTTCTAAAATATGCAATTGAAACTGTCATTTTCATCATAAAAATAGATTTAAATGCATCTCACAAACTGTGAATATCCCACACATTTTGCTACTTTCAGGAATTTCATCAGGTCTTGCTTGGGTCTACTTTTCTGAGTTTCCACTTGGTGAGAACTTTCAAACTGCAGTTTGAGGTCCTTCATAGATTAAGAAAGGTATTTTCTTTCTACAAGCTTTTAAATCATTGTCTTTTAATCTATCGCCCACCCCCCTGCCCCTAACATCTCCTGTGTTGTACATGTTAGCTCTCTACTCTGTGTTTTGAGGTTTTACTTCCACTTAAGCCAACAGGCCAGTAATTCAGAGCTCAAAAGTGACCATCCTTTCCTTTCTAATTCGTCTATTAAACTGTTTCATTGGAAAATGATGGGGATCTTTTTTAGTTTCTAAGAAAACTTCCTGCAGTTGAATTTTCTATTAATTTTTAGAACTCAAATTGTCCATCGCCTCTGTTTTGCATGTTCGCGAGAGGATTCCTGTTTCTCTTTCCTTCTGTGCCTGTTCACCTCTCCTAAGCATCCTATCATCAGTTTTCTTTACTCGCTTAGCTGCTGGGAAACCAAGTCCTCTCCATCCGGATAAGCCAGCCTGGTGCCGGCAGAGAAGCTTGCCGTCTACAGATGAGACATGGGCGTTGGGGAGGCTTTCGTTTCCTCTCACCCCTTACATTGTCCCAGCTCCAGGGACGGGAGGAATACCTCCACTCATCTGGTTCCTCCATGCCCTCTCCAGGTCAAGGACAGCTGGCACACTCATGGGGGGCTGATGGCCCCCACTGCCTGGGCCCACAGATTTCTGCTCTGCCATTTATTCAAAGACCCACTGAGACTCCAGTCCCAGATTCAATACTGTACCTAACCTTGCTTTGGGGGAAGAAGCCTCACATCATTTTTCTTTGTCTAAGACCTGTCAGAGCCCAACATCCAGCTGCCTCTGGGTTCCTCTGTAGTTTGGCTCAAGAAAGACGGATAACTCAGAGCCTGTACGAAGGAGAAGAAAAATGGATTCAGGCTGCATTTTTCTCAGAATACGCTGGGCTTCCTTTGGTTTTTCTTTAATTCGAGGTGATTCCCTCCTTACATGGTGACCCACAATTCTGATTTCCTATTTCCCTTTCTGAAGAGGTGACTGAATTTATTCTGGGTCCACATAGAAAAGACAGATCCCTTCAATACATCTCCACAGAATAACACTTTTAAAGATGTTGTTTTCTTAAGTTTCCTAATTCTACTAAATAATTGAAGTTATCAAAAAGTAACTTTATAGTAGAAATGGAAATAAGATTCTTCTTAATGAAGGAGCTAGTTTTTCCAGCAATAAATGCTAGATGGAATATAAAACAAAAATTTCTCTTTACATTGTAATTTTTAACATGAAGACATTTGGAAAAATTCTGGAAGAACATTCGAAACACAAAGTTTTTTCATTGTAGGAATATAAATATCCTCAAGCTAGCAGAATTAGTTAGGATGTTTTGGGATCCATTAACATCTAATCTTGTCTCGAATTGGCTTAAAGAATAAGGCACAAGTATTACTCAGTATAAAACACCCCCAAATAGGGAACACGAGGAGTTGATTAATTCAGCAGCACAATAGTGCAGTTAGAGACCCAGGTTTTCTTCCTACCCTCCACCTGTCGGCCTGGACAGCACAGCAGTTGGTGGGTGGCCAGCACAGTTCTGTGTTGTCATATGTCAACATCTGGCAGTGCAGGAGGGATGTCTTTTTCTTGGGTTTCTCTTTAAAGAGGATGAACGCTTTCTCATGAGCCCCCAAAGAGACCGCCCCTCCCATCTGATTGTTAGAAACCTCTCTTATCCGTCCACTCTTAGCAATCAATGCTGATGCGGATGAAATCACCAGGACTGCGTTGCAGTGATTAGAATGGAAGCTTGCAGTGGGTCAGCATCCCAGCAAAATGGCTATCTAAACAAGATCAGTTTCTGGATTTGGGGCAGGAAAGAGTCTGTTAGGAGGGTAAAACAAAATCGGGCATACAGATGTGTCTGACTTCAGAGGCCGTACATCTCACCCCCATCATTTTACTTCTCACATTTAATAAGCAAAATTTCAAATAAATTATTAAAAATGTTTGCAAACTCTGCTTTATTCGTTTTTAAAGACAGAGAGAATTTCATAAGTAATGTTCCCTGCATGGATAGAATTAATCCTTTCTCCCAACATTTCTGAGATGGTCAAATCTGACCAGGTATTATTTGAGTGCCCCTCTGTGTCAATGTGTATTGTCTGTGTCATGCACGTAAAATAGAAAAATTAGTTGACGTATATGAAATAGATAGATGGTCACATGGACTGCCACATATTCATCTTAATACTAATGAAAAGATTCTCGTAAGTATTATAAAGGTAAAGAATAACAAACTAAATTGCACTTTAGTTGAAAATAGTATTAAACAGAAATGTCTTAAAAACACACACTTAAATAAACACTCAAGAGAATTAAATCTGAAAGCAGTTACACTACACATTGAGGACAATGCACAAATGAAACTGAATTCTTAGCGGATTTTTTTTTCCAAAACGGACAAAAATTAAGCTCCAGTAAATACATACACCTCATTTGAATATAACTATTAAGAAATAGAAAGCAACATCGCAGGCGCTGACATTATTTTTTGTATAAGAAATGACCAGTGTTGTCTATGTTTAAAATCACACCATTACTTCCTGGTTCAGTTTCACAGAGTGATTAGCACTTGGCCTTCCAACTCAAGTTTCACTATAATTATAATAGCAACTGACTGCATGTATATATTTCTACAAGAAAACAACATGATTTTTTCTGAAATTAATAATTATTTGCATCAAGCCATTTTCCATATTCTGAGCACGTGAGGAAGCCAGCTTCACCTAGATCTATTTTTAGGTACATACGCATTTCTAGAAGAGCTGCTGTCTCCATGCTTGAGTTGTCCAAATCCTTATGAAAGACACTTTTTTCCTCAAAGAAATGGGTAAAGGATAGATTTCTCAAACCAGCTAATTCTTTATAGGATTGTTAAGCCAGAAGTTTAAAATTAAGCTTTCTGAGTCTTTTTGAGGTTGTCACTACAAGAAGCAAGCAGTCAGAGTAGATGTTTGTTTTATGCTGTGTTTCATCCATCAGACAAACTCCTGACCTCAGTTCTTTTCAAATATACTCTCCCATGTTCCTGTCTACCCTCTCCTGAATAGATGGGACGGGAAACATGGGACTCACTTTGTTTATTCAGTTTGTTTCAGCTCTGTTGCAGGAGAATGGTTTACACTCCAATTGAGAAAAAGAAGTGGGTGAAAAGGAGCTGAACCACGGAAGAGAACTGTTTCTCAGGTCCAGCCCTGAATAAACGTGAATGTGGTGAGCTAGTCAATGACTATGGACTGCTTGCTATCTGTTGAACAGAATTTCAGTTAAATTATTGTCACACCCTTTCCTTTGCAGGAAACAGATCCTTGATTGATGGAGTAATAACTTCCTTTTGTTCCTCTAATAAGAAATTCGAGAGCACATAAATGCCACGTCGTTTTCTACCTGTCTTCTGAGAAACCGCGTTGTGTGGTGGCTGTGGAGGACATCTCCTGGCCATGTCCAGTCTGGGCCAGCTGCCCTGCTGTCTTTGGTCGAGGGGGCACTAGCCCTCCTCTGCCAGGGCTGCCCGCTGGTGGTCCAAGACCAGCTCCTGGTTCCACGCTGGCTGCTGGCAGACTGCTCAGTGGCTCTCCCAGGAGAGCAGCTGAGGGCAAAGGTGATTCCCTAAAGCAAGTTATTCCCTCTCTCTTCAGAACTTTTACAGCAGAACACGGAGCGGAGTGGCCTGCCAGAAGGGGAAGAATGTCCATTCACAGAAAGAAGCAGTGGCTGCAGGTGTCCAGGGTGGAAAAGAGAGTAACTGGTTTCTAGCACCGCCTTGAACTCTTTTATTTCTCTCTGTATTTAGGTACTATGAATGCATACACATATGATCTGAGAGAGTTTCAATTACTTTCAGTCAGAAAGTAATCCCCAAACTAGTCCTTTTTGAAAAAATTGAAATGTTATCTAGTATGTTTTACCGTGATTGATCTGGAAACAAGGACTGTCACAAAGGAGTTGTATTACACGAAAGAGTCTGCACTCTCACTCGTAGAAGACAACTTCCACCTGAGAACAGCTAACTGGGGAGACCACGGGAATCACTAAAACCTTTTTTTAAACAGAAAAAAATTTTTAAGTCGTTTTGAAAGGTCTTGGAACTTGCAGATGCAAAGGGGAAAACAACAATCCCCAGAGGTAAAAATGAATAAGGCAGATGACATCGCACTTAGTGAGACAAGGATGAAACAGGCGGTCCTGGGAGGGAGCTCAGAGACACCTGGTCAAGGTGCTCTTCTCCAGCAGGTGTGTGCAGCTGTGACCAGGGGACAGGTACAAAGACGTCTATTGCAGCACTGTTTGTAAGAATGAAAAATATTCCATGGACTGAATAAATGAAACATTCCGTTCATAAAATGAATGAATGAAATAGATTCCACATGACGAATGAATGTAATGAATGGAAATGAATGAAAAATGGGAACATCTTAAAGGTAGCTTGTTCTACATTCCTGTTAGTCTCCTTACAGCTCTCAGGGACAGTTATCACCCCATCCAACAGACGAGGGCACTGAATCACAGGCGGGATTGGTGTCCTTACAGCCACGCCACGTCCAACAATAGAGATTTGAAACTAAAGTCTGTCTGGGTCGAGTCGGGTCGTCTTGTATACAGGTTAGATTGGGGCAGAGTCGGCCTAATGTGGACAAGCAAATAAGCTGCTTTAGGGAAAGAGCAGTTAATGACGGGACCCAGGCATCTGGAGCTGAGCTAAGACCGATTCTCCCCCAAGTGGTGTCAGACGGAGCAGGGGCTTGCAGCTCCAGAGGTGGGGACAGCAGAGGTGGGACAGCTCCGGGGGACTGGCCATCCTGTGGGTGACTGCCTCTCTAGCAGTGAGTCCCAGGAGGAAGAGGATGGCTTAGGGTCCCTTTCCAAATGCATACACCTGCATATAAAGAATCCCCTGCGTACCTGATCTAAATAGGTCCCCCAAATTTAGGCACATTCTTCTTATTACATTGCTAAGGTGATAGTGGGGAGAGTACTCCCCAGCGGACTTTTATGCCTCGTCTGAGGACATTTCATTTTATTTCCCACTTAGAGACTGTTAATAAATCACTCTCCAGCTGACTACAGTTCAATGCTAGTGTACTTAGCTTATCTGACCTTGGCATTCATTAATTTTATCACACCAGCAGGAACTTATTAATGTTCTTTTCCCCCTTCCCTGCAAAGCCACGTGGCCCCAAGTGGACCCAGTTCTCTCCTAATGCCTGAGGGGGAGCGCCTTAGACACCTTTCTATCTTAAAAGTTGTCCGGAAGGTGCTGGTCCAAACCCCCAAGTCCTTCCCGTCAGTAGATTTAAGGGGCCCGTTTGTGCATGAGTGTTCTGAGATGCCATTAAAATTCTTACAAAAACTGAAAGTGAAATGAGGAAGACTGATTGAGCAATCACATAGAAGGGCGAATGCCAGGAAGACCTATCGTACCGTAGGGGCAGAGATGCAGCCGGGCAGAGAGAAGAAAATTCAGGAGAACTCTCCGGAGGGCGAGCGCCGGGCTGGGCCATGTAGTCAATGTAGGACATCAACAAACACAGATAACAGGAAATGATCCACTCTCTGTGGTCACTTATTCTGAGGGCCCGAACCTTCAAAGTTCGAGGAGGGAAATGGATGAGTCCACAGGGGAGCGGTCACGCCTTTCTCGCCCTAAGACCAGAGACGAAATGAAACTGAAGGAGACAGTCTCCATCCTCCCCCAGGAGGAAAGCCCCTCTGTGCGCTTCTCCAGAGATGGAAAGCTGCTGGCCGTGACGCTGCTGCTGGCCCTGCTGTCCTGCTGCCTCACGGTGCTGTCCTTGTGCCGCGTGGCCGCTCTGCAAGCAGAGCTGGGGAGGCTCCGGGCGGAGCTGCGGGAGCTGCCGGGCGCCCCCCAGGCGGGAGCCGCAGCCCCCAGGGCCGCCCTGCGGGAGGCTGCGGCCGCCACCTCCGCGCCGCAGGTGAGGCTGCGGCAGCCCCAGCCCCATGCTCCCGCGCCCAGACGCCCTGGCAGTAACGGGGGGCTCTTCTCTTGGCAGGGGAGCTTGGCGCTACCAGCTCCGGGAGAGAGCAACTCCAGCCAGAGCAGCAGGAGTAAGCGTGGCCTGCCGGATGCAGAAGAAACAGGTATGTTTGGGGCACAGAAGCGGCTAGGAGTCAGGGATCCCAGTTCACAGGTGAGGAGGAGAGGGGAGCCAAACAGGACCTAGGAACTTGGAAACTTACCATGCCAGCCAGGTGTGGCTTCAGGGCAAAGCCAAGCCCTGGCCGATGTCATAGGCCGACAGCACGTTTTGTCCTACAGTGAGCAGATTTTGCGGGGAGAGGTATTTATCTGTGCGGCACTTTAGGAAAGGGGCAAGGGGCCCACATTTCCCCTCAGATAGGTAGTTCGCTCCTATGTCAGGAGCATCGTCTGGCAGTGCAGGAGCAAAGCGCCACGTGCCAGTGCAGAATGAGCTTTTGTCAGAGGAGGGCAGCCAGACAGCATCTCCTGGGGGGCGTAGCCGCTGTGAAACCACGTGTAGATCAGCCCGGAAGCAGGTGCATGTTTGTGCTTTATTTGGTGTCTTGCTTTTTTAAAAAAAGCTTATTGTGTACACACACACACACACACACACACACACACACAGATTTTAATGCTTTTCTTTAATGTGTGCTTTTCCTGGAGCTCCACACGTTTATAATCTTCTTGTAATAGTTCCTTGGTGATTGCTACCTTTCTTCCAGCTCCACGTGTTCCACAGAATTGTATGGATTCCTGACACCTCAGGTTTGGTGGGGCCTCCCAAGACGTGATTCAGCTCTAGTTCCTTCATTTCAGGGCTGAGAAAGAAGCATTTGCATTGCATTTACTAATATTGCAATTTAACAAATCCTTGGTGCTCTTTCCCTTTTATATTGAAGGAACCTTTTCTTAAGCCCCTAGAATGTGCCAGGCAGGCTTGTACTAGGAGAGGTGTGTCCTTTAATCTTCACGGTGAGTGTGAGGCAGACCCAACAGGTGTAATTATTTACATGTATTTGTACTTCTGAACAGAAGTGCACGAGAGACAGAATAGGTGTCCTATCACACACACACACACACACACACACACACACACACACACACGATGCTCCTTCTGTAAACTTATTTGTCACTAAATGCCTTATTCGTGGAAAAAATTCTTCCTCGTTTTATACAACCGTAAATTTTGTATCTGGTTATCATATCTTTGTGCCAATTATCAGAAACAATTGGGTTTAAACATTTTAAAACTGGAAAACACTCACATTTTTACTATACTTTAACACATCGATTATTTTCATATTTTGCGTTTTATCATCTATATTTTTTACATAACTGAAAAAATACAGTATATATATACTGTGGTATATTTTTGTATTCACTTATTACACAATAAACGTTTTCCTTGTTTCTAAGTAATTCTCACACATCCATATTTATATGTTATCATACAATTATTTATCATGATCATTTCCAATTTTTTTGATAGAATGGAACATGCCAAAATTTTTGTGCAGATCTCTTGGTTTCTGAGGAATTGTATGCATATATTCAATATAAATTCCATACATGGAATGTCTGAGCCAAAGAGGATGAACATCTTTAGCACCCTTGCTACCTGTTGCCATACTGTTTTCAAAATGAATTACAAATGTATGCAATCAGAAATGCAGTGTACAAGTTCTCCACATTCTTACAGCATTTTATCTTTAAAAATATATTTTGGCTAGTTTAGTAGTTGTAAAGCAGTGCCTCAAATTTAATTTTTTGCTTGCTTACAAATAAGAATTATCTTCTTTCTGCATATTTTGATAACTTCTAATTTTATCTTCTGCTAATTTTTATTTATGACTTCCCTCATTTGTTCCAATTTTAAAATAATTTTGAATAAACTCTATATTAGGCATATTGTTTATCAAAATTTTGATGTAAATATTTTCACAATATCTTGCAGTTTTTTAAACTTGTATGGAGATTTTGCATCTGTATATTTTAATGTGATACACTTTTTAAATTTTCTGTAATACATCAAAGCTAAAAATATATTTGTTCATAATCTCTTAAGTAGTTTATTCTTTTCTCTGCCATTTTGAATTTTTTTAATTTAGTGTTGTAGTTTGGTATTTAATCCATTAGTCCTGGAGTTTATTTTGGTAGGTCATGTCATACTAACTTCCTTTCTTAGGAACTTCCTTCCTTCCTTCCTTAACTTCCCCTTTCTTCTTTTACTTTTTCCTTCCAAACTGTTGCTAAATATCTCGGCCAAATTCATTAGATGATTCTTTTTAACTCATTTGCATTGGAACGCTTACTATATTATATTAAGTTCCTCATTTATAGTTGAATCTATTTTGAGACTGTTTTTTTTCATTGATTTATTTCCTATTTATCTGTATTAAATATTTTAAGTAATTTTATAATAAAGTGAGCTTCAATGTCTAGTAAGGTGAGGATGCCTCAGTCTTCTTCAACCTTGTCTGCTAGTATTCCCCTGCCTCTAAATATTAATATTAAAAATAAACCCTAAGTTTTCCATTCCAAAGAGGATATAGACTCATTACAGCAGATTTAAGAAGGAAAGAATTGAGTAAGAAATCAATAACTCCCTGAGTCCCACTTGACCAAAATATGTTCTATTAATATTTTAAAATTTCCTCCCATGTGAATATTTTTTCATATTTGTGTTACTAGGGCATCCAAAAATTGTATACTGACAAAAATTTTCCCCAAATAATTTGCAATTTTTAGAAAGTTTGGAGAATAGCAGAAAGTTCTAACCAATGAATCAGAATGCACCCGGTTTCCATAGCCCAGATGTAGTCACTATGGTCATTATCATGGTTTGCCTCAGATTTTTATAAACCCTCATGTAGCATATATATGGTGTTTGTGTATATATATATACATATATATACATATATATGTATATATATATGTATATATATGTATTGTATATATATACTGTATAAATATACTTAGTACATATATATCTCTAAATCTCTCTCTACATATATTTATAACATTCATAGATCCCAGATGAAAGGTGTGAAGACCAGAACCTTAGTGATAGGTAATATCAATTATTCCTGGTCAATGAAATTGGCATGAATGTTGTTTTAGACACTATCCTTTTGTGCAGGGAAAATTTATTTTGTTTAGCCTTACTCCAAAATTAATGCATATATATATATATATATACCAAGAAGGTTGTCTGAAACTCCATGATTTTTGTTTTCTGTTAAATACAGAATTTTAAATTTCACAATAAGACAGTTTTCCTTACATAGGTTTCACTATTCTTTCATAGTTAAATGAAAAAGGCTTTACTGCTATTAGAAGTCTTAGCATTTTCACATAGCTTGTTAAACTGCTAAAAAACATAGAATTTTCAGTAAATGATATAGTATTTGATCTCAAGCTTTTTTTTTAAGCCACGTCAGTAGTACACTCAGTGGATTTATACTTAACAGAATTATAATATCATTCTAGATTTTTTCTAAAATACTCTGCTTTCTGTATATACTCCTCAACATCAGTTTGCCATTATTTTATAACTGTGTCAAAAAGGTTCACTGCTGAATATTGCTAAGTAACATACCAGAATGTGACTCATTCTTATTTTTCTATAAATCCAACCCAAATTTCACCAGGCATCTCAATTTTATTGTGTGGATATTCAGTTTGTAAGTAAATTTCAGTATGTGGTGGGCTAGAAAGTCGAACCTCCCCAGCACACAGCAAGCCTAGTTATTGCGTTGGCATTTGATACTCATCGCATATTACCTAGGAAGGTTGTTTTCTTTTCATTTGTGTATACCCCGTCTGTTCAACTAAAGAGTAGAGACTTCTGTGGTCTGGTCCTATTTCTCCTTTTGTATATTCATCATGACACTTGCACCCTGTAGGTATTCCATGAATATGTGTTCATCAATTTTGGGCTCAATATCAAATAAGATAGAATGATTTGGCATCATTTTTGGGGGGGGGGGGATTTTCCCATATTTCTTCATTTGTCAGGTTTTGATCAAAGGCCATCTTATGAAATTTTTTTAACTTGACCTTTAAAATAACTAATTAACCAAAGAATCAGCATGATCATAAAGCTAAAGTCGCAGGGGCAGTCTGGAAACCCCTTGCTTCAGACTCTCTTGGTGCACCAGGTAGAGGCACTATTTGGGCTCATTGAAAAGTCATAGAGAAGCTCCCATATTCAGCAACTTCTTTAACTATAGTTTCATGGGTTTTTAGCTTAAGTTGTAAAATTTTAATCGACATATTATTTACATCCAGAAAAGGGCGTGTATGTTCAGGACACAAGTCAGTGAAATTCACAAGCTGAACAGCAGTAGGTGAAGGGCAGACATCACCATCAGCCTACACACCCATTTAGTATTTCTTGCAGACCACCCCCGGAGTAAACGCGCTGCTTTTACTTCATTCTAGAATTTGGTGCTGTGGCTCCAGTTTTGTTTTTCTTAATTATGTTGTGTTTCAAATGGAAGTCTCAGTAAGTTTCATGTGTTTCATAAGATAATTTCTGATTATAATATAACAAACAGAAATGTGGGGAAATCCAGGATTAAAATTGCCAAATGGCTTACAACAGCCAAAAATTCACTTTTAAGCCCATAAGTGTATTTGGAGATAGTCCCAATTAAAAAAAACAAAAACAAAAACACTAAAGTCACATGGCTTTGAAAATATTACGCATGAAAATTTCTTCACAGATGAAATCATGATGACCCATGTTTTGAACCTGCACTTAACTATAATTCTATTTATCTTAAGAATCTAAAGATAAGCATCTTCAGAGTCCATCCAGAAAGTGAATTCTTCCAAATGGGTTCCTACTGAGCTAAAACAGTTTATTAATAAAATTAGGTGACCTTTCATTTTTTCCCTTGTTATTCAGTAGGGAATTTAAAAGTTATCAGAAACCCATGTATTTTAGATTATAGAAAGACAAAAATTGTTTTTTATTAATAATGTTTATTATAGTCATCTCAACTGTAATATTAAAAATAGTGGTGAAAGGGACTTCCCTGGCAGTCCAGGCTTAAGACTCTGTGCTCTCGATGAAGGGGGTGTGGGTTCTATCCCTGGTCAGGGAACTAAGATCCCCCTGCTGCATGGCACAGGCAAAAAGTTAAAAAAAACCCAAAAAACAAAAAAAAAGTAATGAAGTGGTGAAAGCATGAGCATTTCAAAGAAATATAAAAACAAGAGCAGAAAAATTTGCCCATATTTTATCTTTCAAATATTTCTTGTAAAATTCTGACCAATCTACTTTATTTTTCTCCATTTTTAAATAAACTTTTTAGTTTGAAATTATTTTAGAATTACAGAAAATTTGCAATAACAGTGCAGTGAGCTGCCATATACCCCTCATGCCGTTTCCCCTAATGTTAACATCTTATGTTACCATGGTACCTTTGTCGCAACTTAGAGACCAACACTGAGATTTAACTGAACTCCCGACTTTATCTGAATTTCACCAGCTTTTCCGCTAAGGTCTTTTCATGTTCCAGGAGCCATCCAGGACACCAGAATGCATTTAATAGTTTTTAAAAATCAGAGTTTTGAATATAATGCACATAAATTAACACCTAGTATAGTGTATAGTACATATACACATTACACATATAGTATAACTAAAGTATTTCTCTGGGGTAAACATTTTTGTTGTTAAACATAAAGATATCAGTACTATTAATATTTTTGAAATATTAGTATTTCTTTCTTGAAACCCATAGTCCATTTCCTTTGCAAGAAAAGATGGGGTGTCTGAGGGGTCTGTAACATCCAGTCTTTGCTTCATTGGCATTTTGGGCTCAGCTGTAACTTACAAGGCTGTAAAGTGAGTGTTAAAAGCATGCAGTGTATAACTCAACCATCCTATTTGGCCCCAGATGAGGCTAACGGCAGCCTCTTACCCAGCAAGGGTGTGTTCCTTCCTAGAACAGAAACAGCTGGCTGCTGTCATGGTGATCTTTGACCAGAATCTTCCCTGAGTGTTATTTTTCTTTTCCCCTGCTTCAAATAACGAGAGCCTTCTTTTCAGTGTTGCAAGAGCTGGATTCTGTTCAATTTCCACAAAAGTATTTAAAATGGAAATAGTGACCTGGTAACCAAACCTTTGAACCCTGTTCTTATCAAGTTTAAAGTTTTGGGAAACAGAAGAGCCAGGAAGCGAATCAACCAGTGCAGCCAGAAGCGATACTGTATCTCTTCCAATCTTCCCTGACCTAGGAGGTCCAAGCACTGTTCTAGTTGTTGGGTATTGATTAGAAAACAAACAGATAAAAGTTTCCCGTGCATTGGAGATTACACTGCAGTGAGGTGGAAAGCCATAGAAAATAATCAATAAACATAATTAATGAGGAAATTATAATACTAGAAAATGTCAAATACATTGCAAAAGTGAAAAATTTAGGGCAGGGTTAAGAGAACCAGCAGAGTTAAGGGTGAAGAAGGGTAAGAGGACATGTCTGTATTTTAAATAGGGAAGCCAGGGTAAGTCTTTCTATCTAATCCCTGAAAGCTCAATAATTCTTTATACTTTCAACATTTAAAAAAATTGCAGACATGCGTAGGTATTTTAAAAATAAATTCATAATGTCGAGGGATGCATTCTCATTAATAGTTCGTAGAAATGGGTGATATTAGTTTTAATGGTTAATTATGCTTTTTATAGGTCAAGTCCTACTTACAGGATCTGCATTGGGCAGCTGCTCTTTTGTTGTGGTGGGATTTTCTTTGACCTAAATAGACATTTCTCCAAAGAAGATACACAGATTGCCAACAAACACATGAAAAGATGCTCAACATCACTAATTGTTAGAGAAATGCAAATCAAAACTACAGTGAGGTATCACCTCACACCAGTCAGAATGGCCATCATCAAAAAATCTAGAAACAATAAATGCTGGAGAGGGTGTGGAGAAAAGGGAACCCTCTTGCACTATTGGTGGGAATGTAAATTGATACAGCCACTATGGAGAACAGTATGGAGGTTCCTGAAAAAACTAAAACTAGAACTACCATAAGACCCAGCAATCCCACTACTAGGTAGGCATATGCCCTGAGAAAACCATAATTCAAAAAGAGTCATGTACCACAATGTTCATTGCAGCACTTTTTACAATAGCCAGGACATGGAAGCAACCTAAGTGTCCATTGACAGATGAATGGATAAAGAAGATGTGGCACATTTATACAATGGAATATTACTCAGCCATAAAAAGAAACGAAATTGAGTTATTTGTAGTGAGGTGGATGGACCTAGAGTCTGTCATACAGAGTGAAGTCAGTCAGAGAAAAACAAATACTGTATGGTAACACATATATATGGAATCTAAAAAAAAAAAAATGGTTCTGATGAACGGAGGGGCAGGACAGGAATAAAGACGCAGACGTAGAGAATGGACTTGAGGACACGGGGAGGGGGAAGGGTAAGCTGGGACGAAGTGAGAGAGTGACATGGACATACATACACTACCAAATGTAAAATAGCTAGCTAGTGGGAAGCAGCCGCATAGCACAGGGAGATCAGCTCAGTGCTTTGTGACCACTGAGAGGAGTGGGATAGGGAGGGTGGGAGGGAGACGCAAGAGGGAGGAGGTATGGGGATATATGTATGCATATAGCTGATTCACTTTGTTATACAGCAGAAACTAACACACCATTGTAAAGCAATTATACTCCAATAAAGATGTTAAAAAAATAAAAATTCCTCAAAGGACATATTAAAAAAAAAAAAAGTATCCCCATTTCTGAGGAGTTAGAGAAGAAACAGACTTTTCTCAAAATAGAGGAGACACCTACTGTGCAAAGCTCTGAGGTAGGCCCTCCAGAATATACAGAAAAGGGGAGAGAAATGAAATTAGCCGAGTATGGTCCACGTAAAAGCTCTGGGTTAGGCCCTGTGGACCTATGATTATCATTTGCCCTCTTCATAACCCTGCAGTGCTGGCATTATTGTCTGCATTTTAGGTGAGAGAATTGAAGCCCAGGCACAGCCAACCCCTCTTTTCAGAAACCCAGTATTGAGTTGGAGAAATTTTTAAAAACTAATGTAAATCAATTAAAAAATAACAATGTCTTTTGCCTTTACAAAACACATGCAAATTATGACTTCAACTAATTGTCAACACTATGAAATAGATATTGTTTTTTTCATTTTACAGATAAGAAAAAATATTTCAAAATTAAGTGTCAATCTCATGATTAAATAGCTAATCGGTTTAAGAACTAAGGTTGAATTTATTATCTCGACTATAAATTCTGAGTTTTTTTGATCATGTGAGCTATATGTGCTTAACATTCAAATAAAGCACCAGATTTGAGAAAAATTATTGGATCCTGGAGAAGCCTAAATTATTATTAATATTATTACCAGTGAGAAGGATGGCTAGTTATGGAATCATAGAATGTCAGTAGTGGAGATCACAGACTGAAAGATTATCTAGACCATGGTCGAGAAGAGCTGAGCTGGGTTTTAAAGGTTGATAGATGTGGGTAAGAGGAGAGTATATCCAAGGTATGGGAACAGTAATAAAACAGGAAATAGAAAAAATACAAGAGACCTTATTATAGTAAGCGGCCATCTCCTTGGGGATTTTTGCAAATGTTGATTGATTGAAGTTCAGGCTTTCCTCTTCTCCTCTCCATCCCTCTCCTCTGACTGTCCTGTGTCAGGTAGACAAAGAAATGGAAAATAACTGCTTCCTGGTATCTGCTGACACAAGTTGTGAAGTTACACTTCAGCTCATCTTTTTTCCCTTCTATCTACTACCCTAGAGCTTCTTCTGGCAACTAGAGAGTAAGAAATTCTAGAGAAATAGCACACAACCATTTACTTTTAAAAATATTATAGCGTGCTACAGTTCTGTGGATGACGTTTCAAAAACTTATTGAGATTATTTGTTATGAAGAATGTTTTCCATAAAACCATGGACCCAAAGATTGATAGTTACAGAGTTCAGACATCATGGACATAGGTTTTTTTTTTTTTAATGGAACCTATTTTCCCTAAAACATTAATTTAATTTGATTTAACATGTATTATAAATTTGGATGTAAGAATGAGGTTTTTAAGAATTATTTGGAAAGGTTAGATGTTGGTATGATATCTACTTTCTTTTCTAAATTGTTCCACAGATTTTTTTTTTAATGTGCTGTAAATCAGACACTGCAAATTTGTAAATGATGGCCCTTAATATGAAGTGACTCACAGTCTAGGGATGGAAGCAGTTATAGAAACAATTAGTACATATAGTGAAATGTATTTCAATAGATGTACGTACAAAGTGTAATGGCATCAAATATTTAGCTAGAAGGATCAGGGAAAGATTTGATATGTGGCCTGAGCCCTGAAGCATGAATGAAGTTTCACCAGTTGGAAAGGTGAGGAATATTTAGCCGTAGGGAATGGCGGATACAAGGTCCTGGAAACATGAAGCTGACCTCCTGTTCTGAGAAGGCGTGTTTAAGTACAGTGGGGGTGGGAGAAGAGGTCATGAGGCTGTGCAGGTAGACTTGGATTTTGTGTGCAAAGAAACCCTTTGAAGGAATTATAAACATGAAAAGGACAAGATAGGATTTGGGTTTAGGAAGATAATTCTGGAGGAAATACAAGTGATGGACTAGGAATTGTAGAAAATGGAAGAGGCACAACTAGGCAGGCTAAGGTAATTGTGAAGAATGGTGAGGGTAAGATCTGAATTTAGGCTACGATGCTCCCCATCTTACCATTTCTCCCTCTTTCTCTTCCTCTCTCTCTCTCTTTCCCTCTCTCCCTCTCTCTCTCTCTCTCCCTCTCTCCCTCTCTCTCTCTCTTTCCCTCTCTCTCTCTCTCTCTCTAGCTCTCCTTCAGCCAAACTTGCCACCGTTCAAAGAAGCCTTCCTCATTGGATCAGATGTCTGGGCACTGTATCTCTCTTACAGTTGCAATTTTAATTCTGCTTTGGTGCTACTGATTCATGCCTGTTCTTCCCACTAGATTGTAAGCTCCATGGGGGTAGGAATTATATCTCCTTTTTTTTGGTATCCCTGAGTGCAACATGTGACACAAATTTAGTGCTCAGTAAAATTGTTGAATGGATGAATGAGAGATGAAATCTTAATTGAACGAAAGTTAAAAGTTCAAACCATTAGAACTTGGTTATTAGTTGAATTTCAAGATTGAGGAGGAAGGAATAAGGCATGTTTATAAAGTTTCTAGTTTGGGCAACTCAGAGGACAGTTATATATCCACTAAGAGAGAAAACAGAGAAGGAGTGAGACGTGAGTGTGTGTGGAGAAGATCAAGAAATAGATTTGAGGCAGATGAAACTTGAGGTATCACTATGGCGTTCAGGTGGGAATGTCCAAGCGGGAGTTGAAACTGTAACAGCCAACTGTGCAATTTATTGCTACCTTTCTCCAGAGATTCAGGTGTATTTCTATTTTTGGTTTGACCTTCCTTGACTTCAGACCTGTTTGCACGTTGTGTTATGAAGCTAATGTCCTTCACTGGTAAGTTAGCGATACCCAGTGCCTTCTGAATATGCATCATTAATAAAGTGAAATATCCTAAAATAATGCAAAAAAGTCATGACCGAAGAAAAAACATATCCTGTGGAGATGATGACAACGATAAAATTGGTAATTTTAAGTTAAAATATTTGATCATTTGCAAAATTAAACAACATTAGATGAAGATGGTATTTTGGGGTTTTTTTTTTTGTCTTTGTTGCTTAACTCTTATGAGGCTACCAGAGGGCTGCCATCTTACATATCCTGCCTTACTTTAGCCATAGAACATGATTATATTATGAGTGGTACATGGCAACTTGCAGTTCATGTCAAGACTCCTTCTGTGCACATATACACATAGAAAATCTTCAATTCAAATATACTTCTTTACTTCTATCAGTTATATTTATTTCTACTTTATCAACTTCATTCCAAGCCCTCCAAAAATTCAGCACCCCTTTCTTACGTCCCCAAGGCCTGCTGCCATCTTTGTGAATGCCCCAGAATTGAAAACCTGCTTTTATTATTAGTTTTTAATTCTCCTTCAAACACATATACTCATTAGTCAGAAACTTTTAAATTTTTTTCACAGTTTGTCTTGGGTGCTCCACTTATATAATTGCATTTTAGACCAAATCACCCACATATTATATTTATTACCAGTCAAGAGCTGAACCTTGGCTTTCATTCTTCCTTTACAGCAATTCGTTCTACACATAGACACATGTATGATCTTTCTCAAGCACAACATGTATCAGGCAAGCCCCTCTCAAGATTAAGAATTCCTAATATTTTTTCTATTTTCTAGTAAGTCAAATACAGACTTCTCAACCTAGCTCCCTAGAAATTCTTTCAAGACTCTCTCAATTCATTGTTTTTGTAAGTTACCAATAAGTAACTTAATAAATGTTGCCAGTTACACAAACTGCTTATCCCTGAGCAAATAAAACTTTATAATCCAGTTTCCACCCCTAAAATTTTGTCTTCCCATTCCAGTAGAAATGTTTATCCTAAAACCATGATTTCTTTGATTTCTTCATAAATCTATGCCCAGCATTAGGTCAATATTTAGAACTTTAAGGGATTTCTCTTAATTAAACTTTTCCAGCCACTGATGATTTATTCAAAACTAGCTCAAGAAAATTCCAACTCCTACATTTGTCATGACTTCCGTATACTGAATGAAAGCTCTACAGAAATGAAGACAGACATCATCTTCAGAGTCCTCATTCTTGAAAAATGTACAATGTAATAAGTAAGACAACAGAAAAAAGAAGAAAGATAAAAGAAGATGAAGGAAGGGCATCTCATTCAGACTGAAGAGCTTAGACGAAGCTTTTTGAATGAGATGAGTGAGAACTATGGGAGTTAGTGGGTGTAGGTCATATGGATAGGACACGAGTAATGGGAAAAGCTCATTGTGGGATGCTTTTCATGGGAACCATGCATAATCTGCAATAATTGCATTATTTACAGTAGTTTCTATTAGATTTAGCTTTGTTGAAATAATGTATAATAAACTGGATTCCAGTTTGAAAAGGTTTGGTTCCAACACAGAAAACAATACAACAGATATTAGCAATTCCATAAACCTATAAATCTCTTTTCCTGATTAAAAGCCACTTTAAAAGGTGGCTTTCAATCTCAATCAGTCCAACCACTATTCTAATTGTGAAGTTGGTTGGATTTTATTGTATCAAATATTGAGCAATAGCAAATGACTTTTGTCTAAAAGTTCTTATTTTAGGAATTCTCTTTTGTAAGCTAGTTTTGTCATCAATATAATGTTTTGTTTTTAGAAATATTTTTCACATGGTTTATTATTGTGAGTAAATTTTCTTTTCTTTTTTTTTTTTTTTATAAAGCTTTAATTATGCCCACGGAGACATACAGTCTTTTTTTTTTTTTTTTTTTTAATTAATTAATTTATTTATTTATTTATTTTTGGCTGTGTTGGGTCTTTGTTTCTGTGCGAGGGCTTTCTCTAAGTAAATTTTCTTATGCTGTAAAAATGTACTTAAGATTAATTATCTGTGGTTCTCACATCATTATAATATGAAATATTATACATACATATATATATATTTAGAAATATGTGTCTCCCTATTGACACAGAAATGTTTTAATGTATGCTACTGCCTTGCTTAGTTAAAAAGATAAACCATTCTCAAACTCTTGTATAATTCCCCTCAATTGTAGCAGCAGGAAAGATGTGTGAAAGACATTTGAAATCCAAACACAGTCAATTAATACTACAATTGTTATCAATATTATGTTTCTTATATTAGACTATGCATTCTCAAAACTCTTGTGGCTAGATATGTATGCTATTGGGAGATACAAAAACAGTACTGCTCTCTTTTGGCCAACTTTTAGTGAGCAATAATCTATAGTCTAAAATCAGATCTATGTTGAATTGGAAAGAGAATCCTAAAAGACTGAACTGGAGATAAGTTGATAATAGATATCAAATTTCCTTAAAAGGAAGAGTTGAAAGCTGAAGAGGTTAAGTAGCACTGATAGGGTTGATGGGACCTGAACAGCATCTAATGAGGGCAGGATGGAAAGTCCTGTTCTTATTTCCAAGAACTTGTCTTCTTGAAAAGCCCAGTGACTTTCTCTGGAATAAGGAAAACTAATGAATAGCACTAGCTTTAGTGAGTATAATTCAAACACTACTCTTGAACTGTCATTTTAATATCTCATTTTCTTTTCTGAAGAGTATTTCATGAAATAAAAATTTCTCTCCATAGTGTATTTTCTTCTAAAAGTTAGATTTCTGCTACTGTGTGATAGAATAGACCATAGTTTTTCAATGTGTAGGTTGTGGCCAAGTTTTAGTTGGGCTTTGGAGATTAAAATTCAGATATTTTCATATCAGTTTGGTAGTTTCCAGGCAGCACTCATTAGGTAAACCCCTTTCTGTCTAAATAGAAAAGGTACGTCTCCTACAGGAGTCTGTGGAAACAGTCAAGGAGAGGGCTACTTGGAATAGTATTTCTAGGGACTTCCCTGGAGGTCCAGAGGTTAAGACTCCACGTTTCCAGTGCAGGGGTGCAGGAGGCAAGTGTTGGATACCTGGTTGGGGAACTAAGATCCCAGGTGCCTCGCGTGGCCAAAAGAAAGAAAGAAATAGTATTTCTAGTATTTCCTTGGGCCCTTTATCAGCTTCACTTGGTCTTCTTGCTCTCCTAATGTCCTTCCCTTGTGTTCCCAGTTTATTTGGTTCGATGCTACTAAGAACAATACCACTAATAATAGCCAAGATTGACTTTACAATTATTATGTCCCAAGTACAGTACTAAATGTTTCAGATGTATTATCTCACTTAATCTTTACAATATGCATGCACACGACAAAGGAAAGATGGAAAATTTGGAAATTGAACTTTGACTTTCATCAAGATCCTCTTCTTTTTCATTGCGGAGGAAAGATTAGAGCTTTTCATGCTCTGACTGGCCCTTGCATCCCTCACAAAACTTATCGTGGTGCCTTGTATGTAGTAATTCCTCAAGAAGTGTTTGTTAGAAAAATAGGTTTAATATGGTGACTCTGGACCTTGTGCTTTTCAGACTTTGGCTGCTTTGGATGTTCTGTTGTTCCTTTCTTTCAAGCTGTCCTTATTCACAGCTATTCTGCCTGTTACGACGCTTTTCCATATTTTCTGTGGCAGAGGGTCTGCCACAGTAACTGCAGTACTGAGTCACATTTCCCTGCGGCATAGATATCGCTGCCATTGTTTTCCAGGTCAATAAAAGAACCACAAAGTGGCCAAAATGTTCTGCTCCTATCCAAACCATCACATTAACATAAAAATGTGTTAGAAAAGTCTCGTGGTTATAAAGGAATTGCAGTTTTTAACATTATAGTTCCACCTTTAAATACCAAGGGAAATTTCTTAACGGATTTTCGTATGTGATCACTGCCTGTAACAGTATTCTTTTTAGGCCTATGCATTTGCACAGCTTCAGAATATTACATAATTATTACATCTGTTATTCCATGTTTTCCATTAGTGACTTGCAGCAGGAACTCTCCACTCTGTTAATAAGCTCCTAAAATGTATACATTGCGAAGCATGTTTTTAAAGCATTACTTCAACGCAGAATAAACTACTTGCTATATAATAAATGATCTAAACTAATATTTTCTTAATTTAAAATAGGCACACTTAGGTTCATGTTCCATATTTTTCATAGATATTTACTGCTTTGTTTTCTTTTCCTACAGGCAGTGTACCTATTTTGCCTTTACCTGAAGGCATTGTCTTTATTTAATAGAGTAGTTATGTATTCTTTGGAATACTCTGTGTAATATTCTATATGTGATGTGTGATGTGAATTAATGCTTCCCAGAAGCTTTACTGGTGATGCAGTCTCAGGGAAATCTTCCATTTTATCTTAAAATGACATTGTAGCTCTCTTTCTCTTTCTAGTCCAAAACATTTTACCAAAAACCTGACTTCAGCTCCAGAGTGAAACAGGCGTGATTAAATTCTGGCCCTGTCACTTTCTATCCCTGGGGACTGGACAAGTTGTTTACACTTTCCATGACGTAGTTTCCAGTATGTAAATCTTGGGATTTTTGTGAAGTTGCCTGGATTTATATTAGCTCAATGCATTTTAGCAATTATTTTTATTTTCAGTAATGTTAATAGTGGTATTTTCAGTACTAGTGAGTTATTACTTAATGTTAGATTTTTTAAAACAAAAAATCATTTTAGAGTAATCTGATGATTTGGCTTGTGTATTTGAGAGAATTGAAAAACAAATGACAGTGGCTAAACTTGCTTTCTATACAGGCATAACATTTCAGAATAAGTTAAGCTAAACTGTTCAGATGATATACTTACTGTATTTCAACAGCATATAGAGTTTTTCTAAAGCTTGAATTTCAAGTACATATTGTATTTCAAATACAAGTTATATTAAGAACCTGTGGGCACATTTCCTAAAGTAATTTTAAGAACAGCATACAGGCAATATAGAAAGTATAACTGATTTGGTGTCACTGGAAGAGTGGGTTTACAGCTTTGTATTCTTGGTCATCTTTATTCCCTTACTATTTCTATTCAAGTAACTAAAATGATATATTTTTGCTTTTCAGTCACTCAAGACTGCTTGCAATTGATTGCAGACAGTGACACGCCTACCATACGAAAAGGTAATAAAATATTCCCAGGAACGTTTCCACTTAGAACTCAATTCAGTCCAATTACCTGTTCATTTCAAGTCTAAAGATTGTATTCAAACTCCATCTCAAATCACCTATCTGCCTCAAAATTTCTTACAATCAGATTTAAAATAATACATTTATTTAAAATGATTGGGGAGTAAATATTTAGGCTAATGTAATAACCTAACAAAGAGAATTACCTTAAGGATACTAATACGTACAAATTTTAAATAAGTAGCACATGATAAAACAAAATCAGTACTAAATCAAGTTCAGTATTTTATTATTTAGAAATGATTTTGGCTTCTATGGTGCCTCAAGATCCTCTTCACAAATATTCATTCTCTGTTATATTAGGTTGTAGAATATTACAATAGGATGAAGATAAAACTGAACATACATTTTATATTAATTTATCAATAAGTATATGTACAAATAAGTATAACATTTTTGTGATAAATCTCCAGTGTGAAATTATTGCTTTATATTTTACATATACTGGTTAAAAACATACAATGTTCCAGTTACTGTGTGGGTATTGGGGCTCAGCAGTGAAACATATATATAGGTCCTCATTTTTATGGAATTTACCTTCTCATGAAGGGAAAACAGAAAAGCAAACAAATGAATGAGTAAAATGTAGAATGATAAAATTAAATGGTATGGAGAAAAATAAAGCAGGCGGGGGGCAAGGGAATATTTGAGTTGTGAACCACAAGGGGGAGTTCAGAAGTGTCAGGAAGTTAAGCTGGGGGCCAGGAGTGGAGACACAAGAAAGATAATGAATTTGGATTGGCCTTTGCAATGATTCCTGGGAATGCTATCTTTCATCTGTATTCTTCTATGTGACTTAATTATCCTAAATGTAACCCAAATACTAAAATACTTGAAATGCTCTTATTATTTATTGTTCTGCATTTTCCAAAGTCATATGTTTGCAACTTTTATTAGGTAGCAAATTGTTCCCTAAGAATTAAGATAGAGCCAGAAGAAGACCCTAAGGACCGATTAAAAAATATAACTTGGAAAAGGTTTGTGTTACACATTTGGCCAAAACCAAAAATGCTGCAAATCATGCCAAAAAATGCAGCTGCTACTCCATTGTGAGCTTGAATTTCACAGAGTGTTGTGATCTTCCTGGTGTGGTGGCTGCTCTACATTGATCCTCCTTGGAAGATCTGGGTACTTATCTGGGTGCTTTGCCATTTGGGCTGATGCGTTATGATGCCAGTAAACCTTGAACGTGTAAATGTTAGTGTGTGTGGACATTTCAGCAGTACTGCATCCTGTAAGTTTTGGTATGTTGTGTTTTCATTTTTATTTGTCTTAAGATATTTTTTGATTTACCTTTTGATTTCTTTTTTGACTCCCTGGTTGTTCGGGAGTGTATTGTTTAATTTCCACAGATTTGTGAGTTTTTCAAATTTTCTCCTGTTACTGATTTCTGGTTTCATACCATTTTAGTCGGAAAAGATGCTTGATATGATTTCAGTCTTCTTTAATTTGTTAAGACTTATTTTGTGTCCTAACATTTCATCCATCTTAGAGAATTTTCCTTGTGCACTTAAGAATGTATATTTTGCTACAGTAGGATAGAATGTTCTCGATATATCTGTTAAGTTCGTTTGGTCTGTAGGGTTGTTCAAGTATGCTATATCCTTACTGATTTTCTTTTGGGTGATCTATCCATTGTTGAAAATGGGGTACTGAATTATCCTATTGTTGTTGTATTGCTGTCTATTTCTTCCTTCAGATCTGTTAATATTTGTTTTACAAATTTAGGAGCTCCACTGTTGAGTGCATATATATTTATATTTGTTATATCCCCTTGATGAATTGATCCATTTATCATTACATAATGACCCTCTTTGTCTCATGTGACAGGTTTTGACTTAAAGTCTATTTTGTCTGATTTAAGAAAAGCCACTTCTTCTTTCTTGTTTACCATTTGAATGGCATATTGTTTTCCAACCCTTCACTTTCAGTCTATGTGTGTCCTTAAAGCTACAGTGAGTCTATTGTAGGCAACATATGGTTGGATTTTGTTCTTTCCAATCCATTCAACCACTCTATGCGTTTTGACTGGGGAATTTAATCCATTTACATTTAAAGTAATTATTGACAGTGAAGACTTATTATTTCCCTTTTGTTAATTGTTTTCTGGCTGTTTCAGTTCATTTTTTCCTTTCTTCCTCTCTTAATGTCTTTCTCTGTGTTCTTTGATTATTTTTTGTAGTGGTATGCTTTGATTCTCTTTACATTTTGTGTATCTACTACAGGTTTTTATTTCTGCTAACCATGGGGTTTACATAAAACAACCTAGTGATAATAGCCTACTTTAAGCTAATAACAACTTAACTTTGATCTTATGCCAGAACTGCACTGTTACTTCTCCCTCCCCTACACTTTAGCTTGTTAATGTGACAACTTACATCTGCTTATCTTGTGTATGTATTAACACATTATTGTAGTCATAATTCTTTTTTTAAAAAATACTTTTGTCTTTTAGCTTTTATATTTACTAGAGTTGAAAGTGATTTACAACTCATTATAGCCATTTCTCTCAGGTTGTTTACTGGAGATTTTTTTTCTTCCTTTGTGTTGTGTTTTCTCGATTCCTCATATTCCTTGTAGATTTGCTTTGTTGTCTGTGCATTTGAAGAAGCAGCTACTTCTCCCCATCTTCTTGGACTGATTTTGACTGGGATACACTTTCACTGTCAGCAGTGCTCAGTGTTAGTCACTCTAAGGCTGGGAGCAAAGCCCCTTTGCCTCCTTCCTTCCCTCCTGAGGAAAAGTATCAGTTCTCTGCTTTTCCACAATCATGACAAAAAAATTGCTGACTATAAGGGGATGCACTCCCCTTTTTTGTTTCTAACTGTCTCAAGGGACCGAGATCTTTTGATTGTTCAGTGCTCAGTATGAGGCAAGATAGAAACCAGTTCCTCAGAAGGCACCCTGGGAGGCCATGAGGCCTTGTACACAGTCCAACCTCACCATCCCTCCCTGCGAGAATCATGGGCTGAGGCAGTCTTCTTGGGGTGGAGCTAAGCCTATTTGGAGGAGGGACTGATGTGAGTAAATTGAAATTGCTTTTCTTACCTGTATAAATATGACTGCTTCTCAGTTTGTGCTCCTCTAGGCTGCTTCTACTTCTTAGCTGGATCCTGAATGTCTCTTCACGGTATTTTGATAACAATATTATTGTTAAATCAGCGTTTCTGTGGAGGGATGAGGGGTAAGTCTCCCTACTCTACCATGTTACTGGCATAATTCCTCATTCAGAACCTTAAATATGTCATCCCACTGCCTTTTGATTACATAGTTTCAAATAAGAAATCAGCTGTTAATCTTATGGAGCATCCCTTGTACTTGAGGAATTGCTTTTCTCTTGCTACTTTCAAAATTCTGTGCTTGCCTTTGTCTTTCAGCTGCTAGTTATAATGCATCTTGGTATGGATCTCTTTAAGTTTATTCTCCTTGAAATTCATTCAGCTTTGTGGATATGTAGATTCATTCTTTCTACAAAGTTGGGAAGAGTTTGGCCATTATTTTTTCAAATATTCTTTCTGCATTTTCTCTTCTTCTTCTGGGACTCCTATAATGCATATATTAGTCTGATTGAGAGTGTCCTATGGGTCCTTTATGCTCTTTTCACTTCCTTTTATTCCTTTTTATTTCTGCTACTCAGACTGGATAATCTCAACTGTCCTATATTCAAGTTTGCTGATTCCATCTTCTGCCTGGTGAAGTCTGCTGTGTAACCTCTCCAGTAAAAATTTTATTTCAGCTATTTTAATTTTTAGCTCCACAAGTTCTTTTTAAAGAAAGAGTTTGATTCCTTTTACAATAATTTTTATCTCTTAACTGATAGTGTCTATTTGTTCATACACTTTTCTCCCAGTTTTCTTAAGTTCTCTGTCCATGGTATCCTTTAGCTCTTTAAACATTTAAAATATGTAATATCTTTGTCTAGTAAGTCCAATATCTGGGCTTCCTCAGAAATGGTTTCTGCCAATGTTTTTCCCTGTGAATGGTCCATAATTTTCTGTTTGTTTGTATGCTTTATATTTTTCTTTGTAAATTGGACAATTTGAATATTACAGTGTGGTAACTCTGGAAATCCCATCCCCAGGGTTTGCTGTTGTTGATTGTGTGGGCTGCAGTTGTCCATTTGTTTATTGAATTTTCCAAAATATTTTTTTAAAAAATAAACTGTACTCCTTGTTCTGTGTGGTCACTGAAGTCTTTTTTCTGTTATCTCTGCAGTAATCCTGTTGGAGATTCTTTTATCTCCAATCCTAATCCTGATAGAGATTTACTTTAATGCCAGGAACCAAAACCAAAACCACCACCAACAACAAAAACCAAACTCCCTTTTTCTGAGCAGATAATCTCTGGTCTGGGGCACTCCTTCAACATTTAGCTAGGCTACCAGCAACTGTGCCTTAGACTTCCCATCCTGCTTGAGCAAAAAGCAAAGATCAACTAGAGATGTTAGCTTAGGGTTCTTTCAGGTGTTTTCTGAACATGCATCCTGCTCTGGTCGTGCACAATCCACTGCAGATTCCTTGGTGTATGTGGTAACACTTCAAAGCCCTTATTCCTTGAAGTATCTTCCTCCTTAGCCTCATCCTTCTCAGGCTTTTTGTCAGTCTGCTGCCTGCCCTATCCACTGTTCCTTGTTACAGGTGGTGACAGGTAGTGTATTTCTGTAAAGCTTTTGACTGACATCAGTCTGAGGAGCTGCTCCCATCTAGAGGGAAAGTCCAGGCAGGTCAAAATCCAGAGTCACAGTGTTGTGAGAACAAAGTGAGTATTGCACTTCCTGGCATCAGCAAGACACCAACTGGAACTCAGGCCACCATCTCCATGGCTGCCACTAAGCTGGAGAATGAGGGGTGATACATGAGTAAGCAAAAATACCACAATACTTTCTTACTGAAATTTACGCCTTGTTTCATTAAACACTCCCTTGGTTTCTATAAGTTTTTTACTAGAATTCATATATCCAAAAACATGGATTCTATAAGTTCTTGCAAGCTTAATTGCTGCCTTAGCAAAGGGACTTTTCTTTTTCTTTTTCTTTTTTTGATTTTTGAATTTTATTTTATTTATTTTTTTATACAACAGGTTCTTATTAGTTATCCATTTTATACATATTAGTGTATATATGTCAATCCCAATCTCCCAATTCATCACACCACTACCACCCCCCCATGCCACTATCCCCCCTTGATGTCCATACGTTTGTTCTCTACATCTGTGTCTCAATTTCTGCCCTGCAAACTGGTTCATCTGTACCATTTTTCTAGGTTCAACATATATGTGTTAATATACGATATTTGTTTTTCTCTTTCTGACTTACTTCACTCTGTATGACAGTCTCTAGGTCCATCCACGTCTCTACAAATGACCCAATTTCGTTCCTTTTTATGGCTGAGTAATATTCCATTGTATATATGTACCACATCTTCTTTATCCATTCGTCTGTCGATGGGCACTTAGGTTGCTTCCATGGCCTGGCTATTGTAAATAGTGCTGCAATGAACATTGGGGTGCATGTGTCTTTTTGAATTATGGTTTTCTCTGGATATATGCCCAGTAGTGGGATTGCTGAGTCACATGGTAATTCTATTTTTAGTTTTTTAAGAAACCTCCATACTGTTCTCCATAGTGGCTGTAGCAATTTACATTCCCACCAACAGTGCAAGAGGGTTCCCTTTTCTCCACACCGTCTCCAGCATTTGTTGTTTGTAGATTTTCTGATGATTCCCATTCTAACTGGTGTGAGGTGGGTACCTCATTGTAGTTTTGATTTGCACTTCTCTAATAATTAGTGATGTTGAGCAGCTTTTCATGTGCTTCGTGGCCATCTGTATGTCTTCTTTGGAAAAATGTCTATTTAGGTCTTCTGCCCATTTTTGGATTGAGTTGTTTGTTTTTTTGATATGGAGCTGCATGAGCTGCTTGTAAATTTTGGAGATTAATCCTTTGTCAGTTGCCTCATTTGCAAATATTTTCTCCCATTCTGAGGGTTGTCTTTTCGTCTTGTTTGTAGTTTCCTTTGCTTTGCAAAAGCTTTTAAGTTTCATTAGGTACCATTTGTTTATTTTTGTTTTTATTTCCATTACTCTAGGAGGTGGATCAAAAAAGATCTTGCTGTGATTTATGTCAAAGAGTGTTCTTCCTATGTTTTCCTCTAAGAGTTTTATAGTGTCCGGTCTTACATTTAGGTCTCTAATCCATTTTGAGTTTATTTTTGTGTATGGTGTTAGGGAGTGTTCTAATTTCATTCTTTTACATGTAGCTGTCCAGTTTTCCCAGCACCACTTATTGAAGAGACTGTCTTTTCTCCATTGTATACCCTTGCCTCCGCAAAGGGACTTATTTTTGAGCTTTCTACTCTGTCATTTTTCATGATGTTACTCTGACATCTATAATTAAATCTTTAGATAATATATATTGATTGTCTACTCTGGTCTGTAATAAAATTAAATATGATTTTTCTTTATTTTCTCTATCATTCCTGTTCTCCACCATCCATTTTTTGGATAGTGATATTATATTTCTTAATGCTCATCTACATACTGTTACAATGTTTATATTTCTATTACTTGATCTCTCAGCTTTAATTTATATCCTTTGAACCCCAGCTGTTACAAATGAGGCAATTGATGAATTTACTGTCAACATTTTTTTCTCCACTACTTCCCAGTATTTGCTAGTTATATAATCTCTACATTGTCATGGCATAAAACTGTTTTATTCTTTATCATCAAACCATCCTCTTTATGTGTTTTTACAGTAAATATATTCAATACCCATTGCAAGTCCTTTTGCTATGGTTTCCGCATTCATATCTTAGTTTCCTGAATTTCGTTTTCTACTAGTTTATTCAAAATCGCCACAGGAGAACAATGCTCTTTTAGTGTTTACATTAATAAAGCTGTTTCCTTGTAGTTTTTATACTTTAAGGACAGATGCCTGGGTATGAAATCCTCAGTTTACCCTTTCTTTACCTGGGTAACTTGTAGGAATTTCTCCACTGTCTTTTGCCTTTGGCATTATATGCACTTTGAAGAAAACTGAAGTAAGAGAAAATTTTCTTCTCATAAGTGGCTTGACTATCTTGCCTAGTTACACAAAGAATTATATATTTACCTTAAAATTTCAGTACTTATTTTATTATATATCTGAAGGTAGACTATTGTGGTGGGTAGAAATATATTTCCTCAGACATGTCCACACTGTAATCCCTGAAACCTGTGAGTTTATTACCTCACCTGGCAAAAGGGACTTTGAAGATGTGATTAAGATAAGGAATGTGGGCATATTATCCTGGATTATCTGGGTGGTCCCAGTATAATCACAAAGATCCTTGTATGAGGGAGTTAACAGGGTCAGAGTCAGAGAAGGTGATGTGGCAATGAAAACAGAGTTCAGAATGATGTGATTGCTGTCTGGGAAGAGGAAGGGCCACAAGCCCAGAAAAGCAGGCAGACTGTAGAAGCTGGAAAAGGCAAGGGATGGACATTCCAGTGTCCAGAAAGAACACAACTTGCCAACGCCTTGATTTTTGCCCAGTGAGACTTCTGCTGTTTCAAATGGGAGATAATAAATGTGTATTGTTTTAAGCCACTAAGTTTGTGGTAATTTGTTACAGCTGCAATAAGAAACTAATAAAACTCTGAATCAACTTTCCCTAACACATAATGGGACTTTTAATTCTGCAGTAGCTCTAAGTGGTTGTTCTGCTTGACTTTTTGTTGTTTTTGTTTTGTCTCTCTGGGTTCCAATTATGTACATGCTGGTAATTCTTTACCTATCTTTTATATTCTATAGTTTTACAATTTTTCTCAAATTCTTAACTCTTTTTTTTAAATTTCCATCTCATTTTGTTTTGTATGAAACCTATTTTCCCTTCTGAAACTTTTACTTTTACTTTCATTTAAGTGAGCACTTTCCCTCCCTAATTTCCCAAATTCTTTTAGCTGATATTGACATTTCCTGTATTGTTTGTTTGTAGATTTCTGTGTGTGTGTGAGGGACTCATCACCTTTAGTGAGTTGATTTTGCTGACTCTATGTGAACTTTGCTGCTTCCAGGCCATTGACTATTTCCTTTGCTTCTTCTCTTCACTTTTATGCTCAGCTTCAGTGTGATCTCAGTTGCTTTTGGCATCCCTTGCAGTTATTTTGGAGAACACACATCTATGTTTCATAGGATTTACAGGAGGTAAAAAAGGAGAGATGTGATTTCCACAATCATATTGATAGTGGAAGTCTCTTGTTTATTCTGTTTTTCAACATAATTATTTCATAGAGGCAATGAGGAGATTTAATCTCACAGTAGAATTTGACACTTATTGATTCCCTTCTTTTTGAAACACGTGCTTTTCTTGGTTTGTTTCTCCAACCATGTTCCTAGCTTTTTTGGCCACTGCTTTTTCAACTTCTTTGCAGATTATTCTTAAATTTCTTAGTATTGATGTTTTTCAGACCTCTGACACAGTCCCATTCTCTTCATTCTTATTTCTTTGGCATTCCTAAATCCTCCTATGTTGTCACTTAACATGCATGTGTGATGGCTTAAATGTAGATCTTTAGCCCAGATGACTTTTCCGAGATCCAAGCCTATATGTACTTCTGTCTACTTAACATCTTTTCCTGAGTATCTTGGTGGCATATCAGCGTGAACTCTTTAGAACTTTTCCCCAAGTCTGGTCTTTTTCCAGTGTCTCCTATTTCAGTAAGTGCTGACCATGTCTTCAGCTGTTCAATCCAGAATTCTGGGTGTCATTCTTGACTGCTTCCTCGAAGTCAGTACGTTAATCTCAAAACTTTATCAGTGATTCCTCATATATATAATTTGAACTAATCTGTTTTTCTTCATTTTCATTTCACCATCCTAGTATAAACCACCATCATCTCTCACCTTGGCTGGTTTCCTTGCCTCCAGTTTTGCACATTTCTTACCTGGTAACTACATAGAGATGTTTCTAAAACACAGATATAGTCATTTTCCCCCCACTGCTCACAGCCCCTACAGGGCTTCTCATTGCCCTTCTGGTAGCTCAGCCTGCGTGGCTCTTCCTGTCTGGCTTCTGTTTCTGTTGATTGTCCTAGTCCTGCCTCATCTACAGAATCAGGCATATGATTACGTGGATTTCACTGCTAAACTATATTTGTTCAATAAAAAAAAAAATCCCTATTTCTTTTTTAAAAATCCCTATTTCTTAAATTGGTTTACTTAATCTATCTTCAAAAAATATTATTAGTATCTTCTCCCTTAAAACTATTTCCAGGAGTTTTAAGATAATAAAATAGAAAATCAGGAGAAGTAACCAAATGTGATAGGTGATTGACAGCTGCTCTCTGGAGCATTTATATTCAATTATTGAGGGAAATAACACTGGAAGTATAAATATTTGGGAGGAAATTTCCTATTCATAAAATAGAATAGAAAACAAATATTAATGAAATAGATCTGATTTTCCTATACAAATTTGTCGTCCTAAAATTTATCTATAGGTCTTGCATATATGTCAGTACAGGAAAGATCTACTCTTTCAAAAGCAGGCATTTTCAGAAATACATGTAAATTATTTTTACATTTAAATACTGGCATTATTTTTATTTAATTTCACATATTAATGTACACAGTAATTTATTAAGTTTTCCAAAACATTTAAATATATCAAGTATTTAAAGCTGAGTGGAGCTGGGAAGTTCACACTTTATATACCAAGATATATCAGTATTTTAGCTGTTGACTAGCAAAATTAAGCATTAATACTCCTAGAATTTACTTCCCCTGACTGAAATAAAAACGCACAATATAAGATCTATGAGTTGGAGTTCATTCTGTGTCTTATTGAGGACTATAGCCCGGGAGACAGCCTCTCAGATAGCTCTGAGAAACAGTTCCAAAAAGGCAAGGGAGGAACCTGGATATATCTAATTACTTTTTTTTTTTCTGGAAAAAAGTGTTTAGTCGAACATCAAAAGACGACTGCTAATCGCAAAGCATAGACTCTCAGTTTAATGACTTTAGTGCTTTTCTGTGTATGAGGAGAAGATGTAAGAATCTGTGGTCGTTGAGATTTTTCCTTTCCAAATTCCTAAATACTATAAGGAGTGATTCATACTAGTTTAGATAAGCATCCTATGGAATAGTCATTTAGTGCATATTTTCTCGTTAGCATCTATCTGTGGTCTAACTAGCAGGCAAAAAAAATCTAAGTGAGTTTTAAGCTGTAGAAACGGGCTTCCCTGGTGGCGCAGTGGCTGAGAATCTGCCTGCCAATGCAGGGGACACGGGTTCGAGCCCTGGTCTGGGAAGATCCCACATGCCGCAGAGCAACTAGGCCCGTGAGCCACAACTACTGAGCCTGCGCGTCTGGAGCCTGTGCTCCGCAACAAGAGAGGCCGCGACAGTGAGAGGCCCGCGCACCGCGATGAAGAGTGGCCCCCGCTTGCCGCAACTAGAGAAAGCCCTCGCACAGAAACGAAGACCCAACACAGCCAAAAATAAATAAATAAATACATAAATTTATTTTTAAAAAAAAGGTGTAGAAACATATTATAACATTTATGCTTAAGTTTATAATTACTTTAGCTTTTAATTAATTGTTCAGTCTGTTTTCTTAAATTAAAAATTCATTGAGCAGCACATGTTGATTGAGTGCATACTGTGTGCTAGGCGCCATTCTTGGCATCTGGGTTTCCAGCTGTGACTACAGCATAGTAATTGCCTTGGCCCAATGGAGTATAATCCGTGTGTGTGTGTGTGTGTGTGCACACACGCGTATGTGTGAGGGTGGGGTTGGGAGGAGACACATAGACAGTATATAAAGACAAGTAAATGTATACTCTCTCTCTCTTTAATAAGAATATTTCCAGCGAGGTATGATGAAATGCCAAAAGCAAAAGAGTAAATAAGAATACAAACCTAATAACTACTTGTTTTTTTTTCTATTATGACAATACAGCAGTGGAATTTGGTAAGAACTGCCTAATTTTATAGATATAAGTATTGTATAAAGAAATAGGGGATCAGTTTCAAGTATGGCAAAAAAGTTTTTTTAGTCAATAAATATCTCTAGTCAGAATATAAACAAGCAGTTTTAGAAATATGTGTTTTATTTCAAGAGTTCATATTACCTCTATAGTGGAGGGTGTTTCATTTCCAAGAGTTTCAGTAAGCAGGTAATAAAATGCTTTTAAAAAACAATCGAATGCTAGTGACTAATTGCCTAGTACCCCACCATTTTGAATTATTTTATGTTTAAAGTTGAATTAGTTAACTCAATAAATATTTGCTGCATCTGCTGTGGGCCAGGTATCATTTTAGGCCCTGGGGAAACAGCAGGGAACCAAACAGAAACAGTCCCCAAACTCAGAGAAATTAGAGTCTATGATGTGTATAGTTTTGAAGGGGAAGGAAAGCCCTTTGTGGTCAGAGTAACAAATAAGTATCACTTCCATGAAAACAATCACGTTCAGTCATCAGCTTACATTTTACAATAATAACAACCATGATATTAATTTTTCCTCATGTTTTCAGAACTCTATCTTAAAGAGTGCTTTGGGCACGTGATCTTTATTTAAACAGAATTTAAAACTATGTCATTATAATCTTTTCACTGAAATAATATTTTATAAAAACAGGTGGTGATGAGATTACCTCTGTTATTTGTAAATGAGGAGATCTTTATTCGTGGACTGTCATTACCCAGTGTGTGGCACTGGAGAATTTTCGTTTAAGGAAATGGATTCTCAGAGACCGTCCTTGTGGACAGCAGATTGGGGGGATCAGACCTGCCTCATGTGTCAGGGGAAGCATTCACTCCTCCTGAGAGATGGAGCCATTCAGGGGAGCACAGGAGAGGAGTGGAGATCTGTGGGGTCCCCTCCTGCTGCTTCCTCTCTCCTCTCTCCACCCACCCCTCCCTCTCATCTCCCTCCCTCTGTCTGTGGAATGTGATCTTGGAGGGCTGCCTTAAGGAATTGTTTCATTGTAACTTGAATTCACAGTGTAGTGGCTTTGTTGGACCACTCAGGCTCTTAATTCCTCAGAAATATTCAGAAACTATGTGGTTCTTCTTTTGTATTCTTCCCTCGAGAATCCTATTTGGGAAAAGCTCAAGTAGGATGATTTTGCCTTGGGAACACCATTGAAGTGGGCATGTCCACTTAGCAATTGTATTTATGAACATGAAAGCATTGTCAACTATTGCATCCTAGGGCTCCCCCTTAGGAAAATCCACAGGGGAAAATTTCCTTTATGTTCAATCTAGGACAAGTTGTTCTTTTCTTGAGCTTCTGTCATACCGTCTTGTAGACTTCTGAATTTTATTATTGATTTTGTTTCTCTTTTTGTTATGACCAAGGTGAAGCTTGGGGACACATGTGGTCCAACATTGCCAATTATATGGGAACATTTTTTATATGATTTTAGACTACCACAGTTTCATTTTACTATTTTTTTCTTGTACTGCCATTTCCCTAATCTTCTTTTTCCTTACTTTATGCCATTTTATTTATACCCCAAATTTCCCAGCCCCTAGCCTCAGGGTCCGCTGCTTACTCCAATATACGCATAACATGATGGTGGGAAATCCAGTGACCTTAGCGTGTGAATTCACCGGAAAGTAGTGTTTACTCTTTCAGTGGGCATTCCGGCTCAGCCATCTGCACCCCTTTTGCCGACGCATTTCTTTGGCCTCTGTCTTCTCTCTGCCTCTTTATCCGACTCTTGAGAACCGTGGCTCTCCTGCCACTCCCCAAGTGATGTTTGAGGGATAGTGGAGGAGAATTGGTGTATTGAACAGAAACCACTTCAACTTGAACATTACGGATGATTATCACAACATTCCTGGACCATTTCCTAGGAGAGGTTGCGTCTCAGTAATTTCTCTCCCTCTCCTTAAGCTCTGTCTTATTGCCATGTTGGGGAGACGGTGGCTTCCTCCCCATATTCTTTGCTAAACTCTCCACGTACAAACTCCCTCCTCTCTGGGAACTAGAGGGGAGCAAAATTTGCTGCCCCAAAATGTGTCTCTTTGACATGAGGATTAATTTAGGCTGATTATTTTTAGCGATTATTTTTAAGAAGACTCAGGAAGTTTTTCTTGTTACCTCTCCCCTTAACTGCCTAAAAGAATTTGGATAGAGGACTTGTTCCTAGAACAGAGCCATCATGAGAGACGTCTGCAAAGAATATGGGCTGAGGGTAGTGGGGGAGACTCTGGTAGGGCTTAGCGACCAGAGCCCACTCTGTGTCCCACTGTCTCTGGTGGCCCAGCAGACATTTGTTTTTCCATCTCTTTGTGAACCCGTACCCCCAATATCCTCCTTTGTCTTTAGCTGAAGATGGTATTCAAAGTGAGGGCTTTGCCCACTTTGGGGAGTTACTCAGTCTTCCTGGGACTCTCCCATGTATGCATATTATTAAACTTTTGTGTGATTTTCTCCTGTTGATCTGTCTCATGTCAGTTTAATTCTTAGACCAGCCAGAAGAACCAAGAAGGGTAGAGGAAAATCTCTTCCTCCCCAACAGAATCAAAGGAGAACCAAAAATTTCTCTTGGTGTGTTATTCAGAGACAGTTTGTCCATTTTTTTGGCCTCAAACTGTCCCATCCAGACCAGACTATATTTTGAAAATTGCTGAAATACAGAAGAAATCAAAACCCCAGACATTACATATGAAGTGTTTGCTTTCAAGTTCCTGTATCTGATAATTGCCTGGGTGAGTATATAAATGATGGCTGAGAAACCAGTGGAGGATTGTGATTTCTCTTCTTTTCCCCTTTTTTTAAAAGATGAAATTCTCCTCTAAGTTTCAGACTTAGTTTAGCAGCTAAGTGGAGGTGAAAAACTGCTTTTCTCAGTTTTTTTTTCTTATAAATCATTCTCTTCATTGTAGGAGCTTACACATTTGTTCCGTGGCTTCTCAGCTTTAAAAGAGGAAGAGCCCTAGAAGAAAGAGAGAATAAAATATTGGTCAAAGAAACGGGTTACTTCTTTATATACGGTCAGGTAGGTTCAGCCCTAGTGCCGCTGTCTCTGTCCAATGCCTCCCATTTTGTGCTGACTTCTGACAAAGTTCTTTGGTTTGTTTCTCAGGTTTTATACACCGATAACACCTTTGCCATGGGACACCTAATACAGAGGAAAAAAGTCCATGTCTTTGGGGACGAATTGAGTCTGGTGACTTTGTTCCGATGTATTCAAAATATGCCTGAAACACTACCCAATAATTCCTGTTATTCAGCTGGTAAATAATAGTTCTATATACATAGCCAGAAAGACATTCCTCAATATACTGTGTGGTTTTTATTATCTTGAATGATAAACTAGTCTGTTTTAATAGAGACAAAATCATTATTAATAGGTTTATCATTTTTATATACATTTAGAAAGGGCAGTAACTTCACAGCAATCCACACTAGAACAATCGTAAGCTGGGTTTTCTTCAACCTGTAATAACAATGCTGGAATAATAAGAGAATGGTAACCACGTGCCAGACACTTTACCTGTGCCCCTTCCTTTAACCCTCCCTGTGGAAGGGAGGTGGGGTCTGAGGCACGGAGAGGAAGCACACGTTGTCTTAGACTGCACAGAACTTAGTTTAAACCAGCCGGTCTGACCCCAGTGGGACTCACAGTATCTCTTCTTTACCTCCTGCGGAAGAAGTGCCTTTGGCCGGTTTGAGGGTCAGTGGCACAGTGGCTTTGCTGGTGTCAATGGACACCAGGTGGATGCGTTTGGGATGTGAAAGTGTAGGAGTGAGGCTGCATTTCAACTCAGAAAAGGGAAAGGGCAGGCTCACTTCATTTCAGGTCTGTTTAGGCTGTAATTGCCATCGGAGCCTTCATTTTGTCTTGGGGTAATTTCAAATTAATCGAGGCCAGTATCTGAAAAAGAAAAAATTGCCTTCGACACATTTATTTCTCTCTGGTGATTTTGACACATCCATTCAGGACCCCGAGGAATGTCTTCCCTTCCAGACATTTAGCGCGAATGACAGCGTGGAACATGGGGTGCAACGGGGCTGTGCGATTTGAAGCACTGTATTCCGAAGGCGTTTACTGACAAAGGCACGATGAAACAAGTGAGAAAGCAAAATAGTTCCCAATAATGGAGACGATTGTCATCCTGGATCCACAGGCATAAATAGCTTTGACAGGGTGATGAGGAAGTTTACCGAATTGGAATTCCCTAATTTTCAAAGAGAAATGTTTCCCTGCGGCCAGTGGTAACCAGTATTTTGGTGTTGCAAAATATTTATAAATGGTGAGGTCACTTCAGTCTGTTATATTTATTTACATTAATTAGTACTTAGAGCTTTACAACACACTCTTTTTCAAATTTTCTATCATCAGCCCCTCATGGTTACTTTCTCAGCCAGATTTCCTAGGTGCCTTACTTTTTAAGAGTAATTAACTTGACCTTAAAGATATTTCTCAGTGCTAGTAGCTTAGTATTCTTTACGAAAAGTGTTTTCTAGGAAATTTCAGGTTTTCAATCTTCACCTGTTCTAGAACGAATTTGTTTGAAACCATTAAAAGCTACACATTGGTGTATATGTGTATAAAGTGCTTCCATAATAATCTGGAAAAAATTAAAATGGTCCATTTGAGGAGCCCAACGAAGCTGAATCTTATTATTTCATTAACAAGTTGAATGTGTTTATTGTAGAAAAAGTTAGAGCTGATTGCTATAATCTGGAAGAATTGAAATAGCCCATAACTCAGTGTTGAAATTTTAAATAGAACCTACTTTGAAACGTAGTTGGTTCACACAGACTTTTTTTGAGAGTTACTATTACTTAATGATCTGTGATCTATAGCCTTTGTCAAATTATTAGATTATCTTCAATCTCTATGATAATGACTAATCCATTCAACAGATAACTTCAATCTTTTTTTTTTCTACTACTTAATGTAATCATCAAATGCCTTGCCAATCCTAAAAGTGTACACTTTACCCTTAACAATACCTAAAACTATGTTCTTTTGTTTGTTGTCTGTCTTGGTCTATTAACAAAAAACAAGATCCTTGTAGACAGACGCTTTGGTTATTCTGATCACCGCCCTATGAGGGCCTACGAAGGTGTCTGGTATATCTGAGGTGCTCAGTAAATAAACACCCACTGGCTATTGCTGCAGGACACCCAGGTGCTTTGGCTTGACAGTGGAATAGAGGTTAACGTAGATGTGTTCCTGTAAATACATTTTCATGGCGTGTTAATGAAACAGTGCAACTACTTTTAAAATTGTTAGTTGAAAGTACTGACAATTTAGATGCTATTTCCTTTGTTATTTCCTTGGTTTTATTCTCTGCCCCTCTTCCTCTTTCTTTTTCTTTATCTTTTTCTTTTAAAATGGAGTCAAGAATGACCTGATATACTGAGTGTAGTTCCGGAGTTGTGTTTTGTATTCCTGAATCACAGGCTGCATTATTGTAAATTAGGCGCATGCATGCAGATTAGTTGATCAGTTTTGAGAAGCTAATTGCCTTGTTGCTTTTGATTGTAAAAACAAGTATGGAAACACAAATTATAGAGGGCTATAAAAGTAATCCAAATGACTCCTCATCCCATAGTTTGTACTCTAGAGAAAGACTATGTTAGCAGATGTGCTTTGTGAATAAGTAGTGTTTTGTTTTTCACTTTTAAATAATTTATGCATTTTGTATGCACATTTGAAAGTATATTTAGGACTATGCAGTATATATACGTGGGTGTGCTCATTTTTCTGTATTTTTATTTAACATTATTTTTTAAAGATTCCCATGTCAATAAAATGAAGCAAAACCACTTTTAACTATATAACCTTCCATCAAGGGACGTGCTATGAATTCCTAAACTTTTTTTTCTTATAGTTAGATGTTTGGTTCCTGTTTAGATTCTCCATTTTACAAACAGTAGGTGACACATCCATTTATGTCTGTTATAACTCCTTCTGCTTGTTTCTTTTACTTTTTTGTGGGGGGGGGGGGGGTTTAGGCAAATAATAACTGGTTTAGAAGTCCACTGGTGTAATTTGAAGGGTGAATGCCTATGTTACTATTTTTTTCCAAAACAAGGTAGTTGTCTTTAATGTTCTCCCCTCCCCCTCCTTTCCTGCTTAAAGTTCTTGCAAATCATTCTTTTCCAGGCATCGCAAAGCTGGAGGAAGGGGATGAACTCCAACTGGCAATACCACGCGAAGATGCTAAAATATCCCGGGATGGAGACGGCACGTTTTTTGGTGCACTGAAACTTCTGTGACCTACTTACACACCTTGGCATGGCTGTTTTCCTCCCTTTCTTTGTACCTCTAAAGAGAAAACACTTAACTGGAAATACCAAAAAAAAAAAAAAAGGTAGTTACCATAGCCTGGTTTGCTGAAACTAGACCAAAACAGGAAATTTAACAGACAACCACAGCCAAAGGGTGTCATGTGAATTACAAGAACTAGAGCCCGTTTAAGGAAAAATAGATGTAGAAAGACTTTTCGCTATAATGCCATGTTGAACACCTTAGTCAATAGTTTCTTACCTTGGAAGAAGCACAAGATTCAAAGGGGCAGTAATCATTTCTTCAAAAATGGTATCCCACTGTTTGCTATGGAAGAGCGCCCGTGCCTGTAGGACATTTAGACATTTGGGGGAAATCTCAGGATTTATCCTCTATTTTTATGTTAAATACCCTTTCTCCTTTTTCAGTTAATATTGAGGAAACTAAAAAAAAGAAAAAAAGTATAGAAATCTTGCATTCCATACATGAAAAAGTAACTAAAAGTTTAAATTTAAATATCATATTAAACAATCGGACTCAAAATAGGATATAGGTACTATTTAAGTCTTTTAGGTTTATTTCAAGTTTGCAGTTTTTAGCTCTAATATCATATATTACCCGCCGGAACACTCCTGGACATCTTTCACAGGAGGGAAATAATTCTCTCATGTGTTTACACTGAGGTGTATTTTTTATAGCTAATTTCAGTTACTTCAGAAACTTTTAATGTAGGGTAATTCCAATTCATGCATATAAGCATTAATTGAAAGAAATAACTATAGGTGTTTCTACCTAAAAATAAAATCTGCCATAGAAGTTAATAAGTACATTTGTAATAATGTAATATCATTTCCCTTTATTTCCTATCCTTCTGTTTTAAACTGCTGGTATTGTAGTTCACATATCCCAGCCTTTAAAAAATACTCATGTTATTAGCTTTACAGAAGTTGAGGTTTAATTAAAGTTCTTGGCATCCTGAGTATGTTATATGCCATGTGCTTGTTCCAAAGATTATCACATGCCAGAAGACATTGTCCTAATTTTCATTTTATAAAGACTCATTTTTGAGAATGCTGTAATACTTATCTTTTATAACGTCATGTGTTTTGCTTATATTTTTAAATGTCATCAGTTTAAACAGTTTACTTCATTGTTTAAACAGATGGAAAAATAGACCCTGGTCTACACTAGTTTTCCCCAGTTTACATTAAAATATTTTTAAAGGTATTTTTTTCAAAACAAAATTATTTTTATTTTGTGCCTAAAATTAAACTTTGTTTAAAACTGATTTCTATAGTTTTGGCTTTTTGGTTAAAATAAAATACACTTTGCAGTTTATTCTGTTTTACAATATTGTAATAAAAAAAGAAGTGATAGGTGAGGTAGACGTTTCAATACTAGAAGGAAGTCAGAGATTTTCTTAGTGTTGCTGCTAAGTAGATTGCCAAATAAAAAATGTTAGTGCCTTTTGCCTCATTTTTGGATTGTTTGTCTAACACTACTCATCTTTTGGTTTCTCTCCATAACACTGAATGTTGTCTTAAAAATTAGGTGCATGCAGGGAACTATAGTCAATATCCTGTGATTAAACCATAATGGAAAAGAATATGGAAAAGAATGTATATATATGTATAACTGAATCACTTTGCTGTACAGAAATGAACACAATATTGTAAATCAACTATACTTCAATTAAAAAAAAGACTAAGTAAAATGATAAAAAAAATTAGGTGCATACATTGTAGAACATTATAAAGTAGTATGTGTTAGGGTATGATATAAAGTATTTGAAGTCATAAATATTTTACATGTTTCAAAAAGGATTTGGTCACCTCAATACTATATATATAAAGTTATGGATTAAATATTTCTTAGAGCCTAGGTTAAAAAAAGATAAAACTACACCGTAATAGGCTTGCACCCTAATCTCTTGTAAATCTACAGCTTGCAACATTTTTCTTTCTAAATGGCTTAGCATATTTTGTCAGCAGATGTAGAATTCAGCCACATAAAATGGTCTTAAATCTTATTTTGCTTTCTGTTCAAACCAGCCTTAAAATGTGAATCTTATCTTCCTCGTCAGTGAAATTGTGAGGAAAATCAGACTTTGGTTGAGTCAAAGTTTATGCAGTTATCAGGAAGTTGAATTAAGTCAGAAAGAGAAAGACAAATACCATATGATATTACTTATATGTGGAATCTAAAATATGACACAAATGAACCTATCTATGAAACAGAAGCAGAATCAGGGACATAAAAAATAGACTGGTGGTTGCCAAGGAGGAGGGGGGTGGGAGAGGGTTGGATTGGGAGTTTGGGAATAGCAGATGCAAACTGGTATATATATAAAATGGATAAACAACAAAGGTCCTACTGTAGAGCACAGGGAACTATATTCAATAACCTGGGATAAACCATAATGGAAAAGACTATGAAAAAGAATGTAGATATATGTATAACTGAGTCACTTTGCTGTACAGCAGTAATTAACACGGTGTTGTAATTCAACTATACTTCAATAAAAAATAAATTTAAAAAAAGATTAGGTAAATATAGAGGTGTGTGGGGATGTGACCGCAACAGTGAGTGAGATTGCCCAAGTTCAGCCTTTGCTATCTTTCCTCCAATTTATTTTAGCAGAAAAGGATGTTATCCTGGGATTTCCTACGAAAGAAAATTTCTAAGGTTTAAGTATATGGGCCCAGGCCAGATACTCTTCTGTCTTAAATCCGAAGTCAAGATTCGTGGTGCTACCTAATCACCCAGTGAGGGCCCTCAGTGCATTAGCAGAACATGCTGAGGAAGTAATGTGCTGGCCTCGCTGGCGCCTGGAGTAACCCCTCCGCTGGCTGGTCACCGAGCAGAGAAGCTCCTCCCAGTGTACTCTGTTATGGGTGCAGTGACCTACTGATAGAAGGGCTTAATAAATCCTATTGTCATTCGAAGTCTGAACCAGAAAATATTACTCTGAAGATGTCCCTGCCCTAGGAGACCCCTGACGTGTTTGGTTTGGCTCCCATGTTGCTTCGCAATTTTCGAGTTGGTTTCTAAGGTAAAAATCTAGATTCATTACATGAAACAGGACACTCAAATTTCTTTCAGAAATACAGACATTTTATTTTACAACCTTGGAGGGTGATATATAATATACGTACAATAATACTCAGAATCTTTAGGGCACGGTTTGGTGATGCGTTTTTACAAAGTGGACCCCTCCTGAGGCCACCTCCCCAATCTCAGCACAGGACATCGCCAGCACCCCGAAGCCTGTCACCTCCTCCCCGACTTTAAGTAATCACCATTCTGACTTCTGTCTTCAAAAGAGTTTTGCCATTTGAACTTTATACAAATGGCACCTCACGGGATGTCATCTTCTCAACATCTGCTCACCACGTTGTGAAATCTTTCCACACTGTTTCCTGTAGGAAGGGTTCATTTTCCTTCTCTGCTGAATAGAATGTCAATATATTTGTCCATTTTACTATTGAAAGACCTTTGGGCTATTTTCAGTTTGGGGTTATTATGAGTTGTGTTTCTGTGAATATTCTCTGAAAATATTTTGGGGACCCTATGTACCTATTTCCGCTGGATCTATACCTAGGAGTGGAATTGTTATGACATAGACTATGCATACGTCCGGCTTCAGTTAATGCTGCCAAAACGATTTCTGAATGATAATTTCAGGAAATCACACAGACCCGGGCTGTTCAAGGCCACAGTTGACAGGGCTAATTTTTCTCTACCCACGGCAGCCAGACCAGTGCTCTCTGCTTTGCTGCAGACCCCTGGGAGTCTCTTTGCCCCCCTGTTGTCTGTCTGGCCTGTGCTAGGATCCTGGGGATTATAAAGAGAGTTTACTCCGGATATCTGTGGGCTCATTCACTTTTCTAAATTAATTTTGTAAATGTGCATAAATCTGATTAACTTTCACAGATTCATCATGGTTAAAGGGGGTCCAAGATCTCTAGGCGTCCATCAAATCAGCTTCTCCTTTCTGGTTTCCCTTCTCCTGTGGAGGAGGGGAGGGCCCCAAGGGCTGGCATGGGGCCCTCAGCAACTCCAAACACTGGGGGTGTCCCTGCTCAGCCATGCCCGGGCCATCAAGCAGTGAATGCAATTTTCTTTTAAGCTCCGTTTGAGGTTGTCTTTGATTTCCTCCTCACCTTCCCCACTGCTAAGTTGACTAAGTCTTTTGTTACTTAAAAAAAAAGGAAATAATGTTTGAGATCATTGAACAAATAAAGATAATAAAATTGTAGAAGGATGTTAATAACAGTTAATGAGTATCAATTTGTTGTTTATTTAGATTTATTTTACAATCTTATGCTAGCGTGATCCTCACCAATACTTAAGATCACGTATTTAGAGTATGCGATACTTTTCCTGCATACTTAATTCTGGGCACGTGAAAAGATTTTAGGCAGTTGTTTAGTTTTTGTTTTATCTTGTGTTTCTAGACCCCGCTGCGATCACACACTGTATTTAAAACTAATCGCAAAGGTGGGAACTAATGGGCTGAGATGGAGTGGGTAGCTCTGTGTGAGGGACTATTAGGTATGGTGTTATGATATGGAACTGTCAATTTAGATCTCCCAATGGCTAGTTAATTTGTCACTTTAAAGGACTAAACAAACAAGATCAACAGCACAAAACTATGATATATCTCATATTCCGGAGTACAAGTTGATTAATTTTTCTGGGTCTTATTTTTTCCATTTGTTTAGCAACGATTTTTTTCACAAATGAATGGGAAAACTCACAAAATCCGTTTTAGACCACTTCGAGGGAAACACTGGTTATATCATTACCTTTAGGCATGTATTTATAGTGGTGGAATATATTCTATGAGAACTTTTTGGATAAAACATTTTATTGTGTGTATATGTATATAAAACTTCGATAGTGACTCTAGACCTTGTGTTTTCAGACTTTGGCTGCTTTGGATGTTCTGTTGTTCCTTTCTTTCAAGCTGTCCTTATTCGCAGCTATTCTGCCTGTTACGATGCTTTTCCATGTTTTCTGTGGCAGAGGGTCTGCCATAGTAACTGCAGTAATGAGTCACATTTCCCTGCGGCATAGATATCGCTGCAGTTGTTTTCCAGGTCAATAAAAGAACCACAAAGTGGCCAAAATGTTCTGCTCCTATCCAGACCATCACATTAACATAAAAATGTGTTAGAAAAGTCTCGTGGTTGTAAAGGAATTGCAGTTTTTAACATTATAGTTCCACCTTTAAATACCAAGGGAAATTTCTTAGCAGATTTTCATATGTGATCACTGCCTGTAACAGTATTCTTTTTAGGCCTATGCATTTGCACAGCTTCAGAATATTACGTAATTATTACATCTATTATTCCATGTTTTCCATTAATAGCAACTGGCGTATAGGTACTAAGTGCTTTTGCTTAAAAGACAGCCCCATCCTCAAACACACACATAAGAGGAGGGATTTGAACCGGAATTCAAAAGAAGGAAAGAGACATGCACTATTCGGTTTTATTTTAGAAAAAATGTGAGAGTTAAATTGGAAGGAAATTGAGAAATCTAGTTTTATTATTTTGTTTTAACATCTCTTGAATAGACCAGAAAAAAAGAAACCAAAACAGAGAGAAAGCGGCCCCCAGGGACTGGGAACACCCCTCCTGCCCTTCTTCAGCCCCATGGGAGCCTCGTTGTGCCCAGTAGTGCGAATGGAAAAGGAAACACACAGCCCTGACCACATCCTGCCCGGAGGCTACGTGTTTCCAGGATTTAAGAGGCAGGTGGGGCGAGAGCTTCAGTGTGGAAGCAGAAGGTTGCCCTAAATTTAACTTGATGGAAAGAGTGAAAGGAACCAGGATTCCGGAGATCTGGGGAGAGTGGCAAGAAAGCAGAATAAGGGGGAGTTTATGAGAAAGAAAACGTCCATGGGAAAGAGTCTTTCCGGGGCCGGGGGCTGTCCGTATGGGAGCAGCCTACAGGTGTGAGCTGGGGCAAGTAGGGAGATGGCGGTGTGGTCTGCTCACATCCCTCAGGACCGCCCCTACCTAGCCTCTCTCTAAATGCTGAGAAAGGATTGATCCTCTTAAGGGGTCTTGTCAGGGAGGAGCATAGGGTTGGGGTCCCTGGTCCCCCACGGGAATAGGAGCCACACTCAATATGAACAGGACTGTGTGGGTAGAGAATCACTTGGAAATGAAAACAGCCCACTTTCTCCTTTTGCATTTCAGAGAAGCCTATTGCATAATACATAACAATTTGACTCCCTTGGAAGTGAAGAAAATTTGATTATTTTTTTTTTGAAGCGTTAACCTCAGAGTTGACAGGGCTGCCCGATTAGAGTCTGAAAATCACAGTAAAAGTGAACAAGACGTTTCTAAACAGCTTCCCGCCCACGGAGGATTCCCCTCTGCCACCTTGGAAGGTTGTCATCCAGCCTCGGAGGAAACACCTCCAGAGAAGACAGCCTGCTTTAGTGCTGAAATCCGCATCTCCTTCGGGAAACTAGGATGCGGTCTGTGCTTTCAGAGATCCCTCTCCCCACATCCCAGGAGAGGAAATTCAGCACTTAGCAGAAGTTCCTTTTAACCCCCATTATCTGAGTGGATACGTCCAGCCATTTGGAAGAGTTTGGGAAGCTGCAAGAATTTTCATTTGTGAAAATTAAAACTAATTGGAGTTGTAGCGGTTGCTTGAGTCTTATCTCAGGGAATGGGGTGGTCCACTTGGGCCTCATGTAGGGGGAAGCCTGCTTCTGCACATGCGGTGAAAGAGCCCCCGGATTTCCCACTGTCACCTGATAGTGAGAAATGTGCAAAAGGTCAAGGAAGGAAGTGTCAAGAAATTAGAAATTTCTGTACAAGAGAAAAAAATGAAAAAGAAAGCCCCTGCCCCCCAAAGAAGTCAAAAAAGACAGAGAGGAAGAGCAAGGAAGGAAGGGAGGAAGGAAAGAAGGAAGAAAGGGAGAAAGGGAGGGAGGGAGGAGAAAAGGAGGGAGAGAGGAGGGAAGGAAGGAAGAAACTTTTTCAATATACCAGTTTTACCTGCCAGAGGGTAAAACTAGAATCAATGGATAGAACTTACAGAACTTTTTCTTTTTTTAATTTAATTTTTATTTTATATTAGAGTACAGTTGATTCACAATGTTGTGTTAGTTTCAGGTGTACAGCAAAGTGATTCAGTTATACATATATATACATATATATATATATATATATATATATATATATATACACATTATTTTTCAGATTCTTTTCCCTTACAGAGTATTACAAGATATTGAGTAGAGTTCCCTGTGCTATACAGTAGGTCCTTGTTGATTATCTATTTTATATATAATAGTGTGTATATGTTATCCCTCCCGGAATTTTTTCTTTTTTAAACAACTTTTTTAAGGTACGAATGACATACTATAAAATTTACCTGTTTAAAATACATTTGAAGAGTTGTGCAGAAAGTGACCAAATTTAATTAAAAACCTTAGGAACTTGAAATTATAGTCTCAGGAAGGAAAGGGAGAGGCTTAGGGAAAGATCTAAAATGAAGAAGAAAAAGAATTTTCTGAGAAAAGATTTTGCGCATCCTTCTATATTAAAATTGATTTAGATTTACAAAAGGTTACAAAGATAGTACAGTGTTTTGTACACTCCTCACCCAGCTTCCCATATAGTTAGTGTCATACATACATGACATTGTCACAACGAAGAAACAAACACTAGTACGTTACTGTTAACTGAACTCCATACTTTATTAGGATTTTATTGGCTTTTCTACTGCTGTCCTCTTGCTTTCCTGGATCCAACCCAGGGCACTTCATTGCATTTGGTTGTCACACCCCCTTCGCCTCCTCTGATCTGCGACTGTTTCTCAGACTGTCCTTGTTTTCATGGCCCTGGCAGCTTTGAGGGTGTTTTGTAGGATGACCCTCAGTTTGGGTTAGCCTGGTATTTTTCTCATGGTTAGGATGGAGTTATTATGCCTTCTGGGGAAGGACACCAAAGAAGTGCCCTTCTCATCACATCAAATCAGACAGAATCACCTGGCTAGGTAGTGTTTGCCAAATTCCCAAGAGATCTCCCAAGAGATCACTTGGAAATTCATGTTTCTCACTACTTTGGAAACACAGCAGTGTCTTACCTCTGCCTTGTTGAGATGTTGTACCCATGTACAACCACCAGAGGGAAACCGAGAACAACTAAAGTAAATTGTCTTTTTTTTTTAAAGTCTTTATTGAATTTTTTACAATATTGCTTCTGTTTTTTGTTTTGGTTTTTTAGCCGCAAGTCATGTGGGATCTTAGTTCCCCAACCAGGGATCCAACCCGAACTCCCTGCATTGGAAGGCGAAGTCTTAACCACTGGACAGCCAGGGAAGTCCCAAATGGTCTTTTTTTTTTTTTTAACATCTTTATTGGAGTATAATTGCTTTACATTGTTGTGTTAGTTGCTGCTGTGTAACAAAGTGAATCAGCTATATGTATACATATATCCCCATATCCCCTCCCTCTTGCGTCTCCCTCCCACCCTCCCTATCCCACCCCTCTAGGTGGTCACAAAGCACTGAGCTGATCTCCCTGTGCTATGCGGCTGCTTCCCACTAGCTAGCTATTTTACATTTGGCAGTGTATATATGTCCATGCCACTCTCTCACTCCGTCCCAGCTTTCCCTTCCCCCACCCCATGTGCTCAAGTCCATTCTCTACGTCTGCGTCTTTATTCCTGTCCTGCCCCTATGTTCATCAGAACCATTTTTTTTTTTAGATTCCATATATATGTGTTAGCATACGGTATTTGTTTTTCTCTTTCTGACTTACTTCACTCTGTATGACAAACTCTAGGTCCATCCACCTCACTACAAATAACTCAATCCAAATGGTTTATTTTTAACTGCAACTAAATGGGTAGAGAAATACTAAAAATGATAAAACCAGGAACTGGACAAGCGTTAAAAGACCAAACAGACCATTTTAGTGATTCCTCAATCACATCCAACTCCTAATGAAAGCTTTGCAATGTCACTGTTTCTACTCTGTCCCGTGTGACGCAGACTGATACCTGTGGGGTTGTTCTAACTGGCTTGCAAACCTGGAAAATGTGGCCAATGTGTAGAGTCCGCACAAGTTAGGGGCAGAAGGATGGCAGGGAGAACCTGGAGAAAGGAAGTTTGGAGGACAGCCTCCTTCCTAAGTTTTCGTAGAAATCTCTTCCCATCTCTGACTTTTTAACCAGGAAATAGTGAGCGGTAAGTTTTAATACCTATATATAATGCATACTGTCTACATCTGTTTAATTTAAAAAATCATTTATCTATATAACCTCACTAAGCCAATTTGTACACACTATCTAATTTTTAATTAAAAGAATTAATAGACAATTTTTTAGAGCAGTTTTGTGTTGGCAGAAAAATTGAACAGAGAGAGCCTGTCCACTTAATCATCACCACCTCAACTCCCCCTGTTATTAACATATTGTATTTATGTGATAAATGTGCTATAATCAATGAACCCACATTGATACACAATTATTAACTAAAGTTCTACAGTTTACATTAGGGTTCTTGGTGTTGGACAGTCTATGGGTTTTGACAAATGCTTAAAGCCATGTGTCCACCATTACAGGATCATATAGAGTACTTCCACTGCCCTAAAAGTCCCCCGTGCTCCCCCATTCATCCCTCCCCTCCCTTCACGCCCCGCCCTGAGGCTCTGGCAACCACTCAGCTCTTTTACTGTCTGCATAGTTTTGCCTTTTCCAGAATGTCATAGAGTTGGAATCACACAGTATATATAGTCTTTTTTTTTTTACATGTTTATTTTTTTATTTTATTTTTTTAATTGAAGTATAGTTGATTTATAACACGGGGTTAGTTGTTTCAGGTGTACAGCACAGTGATTCAGTTTCAGATTCTTTTCCCTTATAGGTTATTACAAAATATTGAGTATAGTTCCCTGTGCTCTACAGTAGGTCCTTGTTGGTTATCTATTTTATACATAGTAGTGTGTATATGTTAATCCCAAACTCCTAATTTATCCTCCCCCTTTCCCGTTTGGTATCCATAAGTTGTCTGGCTTCTTTCACTTGCAATATGACTTAAGATTCCTCTATGTCTTTTTGTAGCTTGACGCCTGTTTCTTTTTACTGCTGAATAATGCTCCATTGTACGAATGATTGGCAGTTGTTAATCTATTCACCTATGAAAGGACATCTGAGTTGCTCCCAAGTTTTGATAATTATGAATGAAGCTGCTATAAACATTTGTGCACAGAATTTTGCGTGGACGTACATTTTCAAATCACTAGGGTAAAATTCCAGGAGCACAAGTGCAGGAACGTATGGTAAGACTCGGCTTAGCTTTGTAAGAAACTGTCCAAGTGTCTTCCAAAGGGGCTGGACCACTTTGCCTCCTTACCAGCAGTGAATGAGTGTTCCTGTTGCTCCACGTCCTGGCCGGCATTTGGCGAGGGTCTCACTGTCAGTGGTTCAGATTTTAGCCGTTTAATAGGTGAGCAGAGTTGCCTCCTTGTTTTAACTTGTAGTTCCCTCCTGACACGTGATGTTGAGCACCTTTTCAGGTGTCTTTGCCGCCCGCAGATCTTCTTTGCTGAGGTGTCTGCTCAGGCCTTTTGGCCACTTTTCAATTGGTGTGTGTTTTCTTACTGTTGGGTTGTAAGAGTTCTTTGTCTGTTTTTAGCAGAAGTCCTTTGTCAGATGTGTGTTCTGTGAAGGTCTCCTTCTAGTCTGTCATTTTTCTTTCTGTTCCCTTAAATCTAATTTAGTTTTCACCACAACCCTGGGATTGCAGGTGCTATTATTCCCTCTATTTTATAGACGAGGAACTGGGGCCGTATCTCATGCAAGGTCTCAGAAACTAGAGTATGTGCATCCGGACCGTGACCCCTGATGGGGACAGGGTCTGCAGAGCCAATTGCTTCTTCACTTTTGTATTTGGTGTTTATTAGCTTTCCACCCCTTTGTGCTCCATTGAGGTCAGTAGTGATGCTGAGACCCTGATATTGGTCCACTTTCCATATATGTTGCCCTAGATACTGGTGCCTACTTGGACATGCAGTGAGCTAGCAATAGTCAGTGTTTGAGAATAGACTTTTAAATACTGTAAAATCAAATGCAGCTTCCCAAAAGTTGCATTCAGGCCAACAGCAGGGGGTTTTTCAATGTCAGGGAACAATGCAATGGTTTCCTGAAAGAGCAGGGAAAAATCTGCTATAACTTAACCCAGGGGATTTTCGTTTGGTCCTTGGTAGAAGTGAAAATGAAGCTTCAGAAGTCAGGCCATGGGGTCAACTATCCTTACTTTTAATCACTTTGGCCTGGAAATTTCCCGGCAGAGGGCTAGACTATTCACTTCATCCAAACAGATGCACAGGAGAAAAGATGGATGAGTAACACAGTGGGTATATTGTCACCTCTACCAATCTGTCTTAAAAAAGAAAGAGAGAGAGAAAGGGAGAGGGAGAGGACTTGGGAGATGAGATAGGGGAGGGCGGTGGAGGGCGGCACGAGTGGTACCTTCGCGCTTTTTAAGCGCTTTCTTTAAGCAGCAGCAACATCTTTTGGTCCTGCGCATCTCCTGAGAGCGCAATCAACGAGGTTCAAAAGGAGGCCAGTTGTTTGTTTTTTCTTTCAACACAAGGAAATGTTTTCCGGCAAGTACAGCTGCCCCGACGTGGAATCGGCAACTTTATCATCAAAGTGCCTGGTGCCATCAGCCTTTCCCGCATTCACCAGGCTGCAGGGCTGGAACCATCTAATTTCTCAGCCTTAGCGCGGGGCCTGGAGGAGATGAGGGGAGGGGTCCCCGGAACGGAGGCGGAGGAGAGACGCGCCTGGGGAGAAGGTGAGGCTTTCGGGCCCGGTTAGAAGTCAGTGTGCGAGGGGCGGAGGAGTCATGGGCGGGCCTTGGGAAAACCGAAGCAAAGCGTTTTATTTCGAGGAGTTTGATGACGAAGGATGATAGTTTCTCGGCCCTCGGATGATGAAAGAGCAGTGAGGGAAGCAGCTGGAAGGGCACCCCGGCCGGCATGCGGGCTCCAGTCCTGGGTCCAGGGAAGAGATGGCTGGAGGGTAGACAAGAGGGAGGCCCTGGGAGATCCGGGGAGGGTGAGAGGCGTGGGGCCTGGTGGGAAAGCAGGGAGGTCGCTTTAGGTACCGCTTCACCTGAGGCAGGCCGGAAGTACCTACGCGTAGAGGATGCAGAAGGCAGGTCCAGAGAAGGAAAAGGACACTATGCCCGAGAGACCTTGTTTTCTTTGTGACTTAAGAGGTGAGTTTCCTGACTGCGCAGACGGTGCCGGATTCCGGGCCGAGGGCTCTGATTCTCTGTGGCCCGGTCCTCCCAGCATCTGCGCCCCCATCCCTGCTGGGCTGTCGGGGAACCGCCCGCCCCACGCCGCTGCCGGCACTGGTGCCCCTCGCCTCCTTCACTCCCCCCCACCCCCTCCAGCCGCACAGGTGGGGCCGATGCTTTGGATTCCGTTGCTTTTTTCACTCATGTGAACATCCAAAGTCCCCATGGCCTTCTTTGTTAAAGGACTTGGTGGCTCTATTTTCAAACGGTTTAATAAGGCAACAATAAGATCGCTTTAATAAGTGGTTTAACGAGGTGTTTCCGCACTGTCCACCGCGAGATGCACAAACGGGGGGATGGCGCGCCAGTCCCACCCCGCCCCCCAGGCGAACCCCCTAACTCTTCCTTCTGTGGGCTGCACAGCTGCTCAGGGCCTTCGCTTTATTTTTTATTTTTTAAAATTTTTATTTATTTATTTATTTATGGCTGTGTTGGGTCTTCGTTTCTGTGCGAGGGCTTTCTCTAGTTGCGGCGAGCGGGGGCCACTCTTCATCGCGGTGCGCGGGCCTCTCACTATCGTGGCCTCTCTTGTTGCGGAGCACAGGCTCCAGACGCGCAGGCTCAGTAGTTGTGGCTCACGGGCCCAGTTGCTCCGCGGCATGTGGGATCTTCCCAGACCAGGGCTCGAACCCGCGTCCCCTGCATCGGCAGGCAGACTCTCAACCACTGCGCCACCAGGGAAGCCCCTCGCCTTCGCTTTAAATGCTGACAAAACGTTTTCTTTAAACTGAATACTCGCAAGTCCCATTGAAGCTCTTGAGGTGAAGTTCCGTTCACGCTTCAATGATCAAAACCTTCACATTCTTTCTGAGCCAAACTGCTTCCATTCATGGTAGAGAGCGCAGCTATATCCCTCTCTCTTCCGTTCTAATTAGATTCTGAGTTTAATAAAAAATTAAGTTTAATAGACCCTGAGTCTAGAGGCAGCCTCACTGAATTTCACTTACTTTTGTTTGAACTGGACCAGCCATGCATCACTAGGAGTGAACGGATTTATCTCTGTTGGGAATCATATTAATAACATACTATAAAGTATGAAAAATTTAATGATCGTGTTACCAATACCTAGAAATATTATAGTTTTAATGACTGTGTTATTCATCTTTATCTTGGAGTTTCAGACCATCAATTTTCTTTTAAATTTATGCACCAGACCAAAACAATGTAAAAGTACAGGGCATAATTGATATTTCAAAGACCATACATATTTTGCTCTTTAACTAAGAAAAACCTTCTGTAAATCTTCACCCGCACACGTTTCTCTGAACATACAAGCTTTGAATTAATAATTGCGGAGCAGTGTACACACGTCTCTAAAATGGCAGTTGGGGTGGAATCACTTCCATTTTGCTTGATTAATTAAAAGTTGAATACCAGTGTGTACTTGTCTAGGAATTTACTTTCTTTGCCATGAAGATTTTGCATTTCTCTCCATTTGGGAGCTGCTTAAGCCTTTTGCTGAAATGACACAGAACTTCATTTTTACCTATTTGGTGTATCTTATTAAATAACCCCTAGAAGCAGTATAGAGTTGTGACAGGATCATGGAGTCCTGGAGTCCAATGAACTGGTTTGAATTGCAACTGTGTTAATTTTAGATATGCGTTCTTGAGTAAGCCCTTAACTTTTCCAAGTCTCAGTTTTTTGATCTGTAAAACAGGGATAGGAATCTGTACAGAATTGATGTGGGAACCAGAGGTAAGTTTATAAAACTTATAAGCTCACTCAGTAGCTCAGTTCCTGCCCATGGCAGGTGTGGTAATGATCTCCATCTCATGTGTGCCTTTATTACCAGGCTGATGCTGATCAGGGCAAAGGACATCTCTGTCTTACCCACTTTTCTATCCCCCATCACTTAGCCCAGTGTTTTGCTCATAAAAGATATCAGCTTACGTTTCTTAATTGAGAAATAAATTATTAAAGGAACGTATTCACAATAGCCAAGACATGGAAATAACCTAAATGTACATTGACAGATGAATGGATAAAGAAGATCTGGTACATATATACAATGGAATACTACTCAGCCATAAAAAAGAATGAAATAATGCCATTTACAGCAACATGGTTGGATTTGGAGATTATCAGACTAAGTGAAATAAGTCAGACAGAGAAAGACAAATACCATGTGATATCACTTATATGTGGAATCTAAAATATGACACAAATGAACTTACAAAACGGAAACAGACTCACAGACACAGAGAACAGACTTGTGGTTGCCGAGGGGGAGGGAGAGTGGGGGAGGGATAGATTGGGGGATTGGGATTAGCAGATGCAAAGTATTCTATATAGAATGGATAAACAACAAGGTCCTACTGTAGAGCACAGGGAACTTTATTCAATATCCTGTGATAACCATAATGGAAAAGACTGTGAAAAAGAATGTATATATGTGTGCACTTAAGCCACTTTGCTGTACAGCAGAAATGAACACAATATCGTAAATCAACTCTACTTCAATAAAATAAATTTTAAAAAATTATTAAGGGCATGAAGCGCCTCATAACCTCTAACTTAAGAAAATCTGGAAATCGGTGCCATGTCTACTTTCTTGCCCCTACATCAATTTCTTTCCACATATTATGCCACTTTGTCAAGAGATGGAGGCCCTTTCATTGTGCGACATCTATGGTCTTACTGAGAGAAGTAAAACATTTTTCCATCTCCAGTAGATAGAGAAAGTGGAAATGCCCACAGAGAATTTGCTGAGGATGCTGTATTGTTTCCTGTGTACACAACGCCTGCTGTGTCCACACAGCAGTTTAGTAGCACTTGTGGTCAATAGCTAGTAATAAAAATGACTCCGGCTAAGTTGCAATTCAGATAGCAAAGATTTGATGTAAAGTTGATATTGTTTGGATTCCTTGGATTTAAACACCATAGAAAAAGGCTAACTGGAAAAGTAATACAACTGTCTACATGTTTTAATGGAGAAACTGGGGGCATTTGCACCTGGCTTACTTTTCCCTCTTTAGTCCAAGCATTGTCTCCTTTGGAGATTTCTGATAATGATGGGAATTAACTGTTAGGATGAGAGTCGGAGAGCTTCTGTTGGCAGGAGTCTATCTTTCTCCAAAAATGGACCAAGTCTCTACCAGACAAAGCCCTGGAAGAAAAAACTATAAAGATTGGACGTGTACAAAAACTACCTGGAGGCCATGGGGGTGAGGAGAAGCCAGCAGACTCCGGGGGGAGAGCACGCTTGCTTGAACGGGGAGGTGGAACTGTACACGGAGATTTCTCTGGAGGGCTGTGGGACACATGTGGAAAAATCCAGAAGGATTTCTAGGAAATCAGAAATGAGCTGGTAAAACATGACTGTTGAGGAGTGTGGGGAATCCTGGAAGGAAGGAGTCTGAGAATGGATGTCCAAAATCTACCTCCCCATCTCTCTCTCTCTCTATTTTTTTTTTTTTTTTTTTTGTTGCCCCACTGCTTGGCTTGTGGGATCTCAGTTCCCTCACCAGGGACTGAACCTGTGCCCCCTGCACTGGGAGTGAAGAGTCCTAACCACTGGACCGCCAGGGAAGTCCCTCCTCCTCATCTCTGATCAACAGATGCAAAGCACAAACGCTGAGGACAAAATATCTGAACTGAGACCCAAACTAACTGCTGAAGAAATCCAGTTTGTAGCCCAAACTCAGCTAACATGATTTTCTACAGTTACTGACATTCACCTACCTATATACCTAAAATTATATATGCCGTTATATATAAACACTATCTTAGTAAAAAAGAAACAATGAAGGTAAACTAGGGTCAGAAAAGCCTGATTTAACTGTAAGTGAGAATTTTGTCTCTTTTGTGGGCTATTTTCAGCTAATTTAATCCTTTTTTTTTTTTTTTTAACAAGTAGCTTCAAAAGAAAAATGCCCTACCAATTTATCTTTTTAGATTTTCATTGCAGTTTTTTTTGGTGGATTCATAATTTATGAAACAAATTTTATTTCTCTCTATATGTATTTTTTCACTTATTTATTGTTAACATTTTTTTTTCTGGAAAAAATTTAAACTGTATTTACGCTCTTAAATTTTGGTTTGATTACCTTCAGGGTCTTGTACTGGCATATCCAACCATTTATCTCGTTACTTAATGAATTAAACTTTTTCTGAGACAGATATACATGTGTTGAAAATGGACATAGTCTGGGGATGCGTAATTGCCATATCCTTTTGGGGGGGGTGTCAGTGGTTTCTAACAATTAGAGGCAGGTACCTCTCTGCACCCCGGCAAGCTGTCTACCAGGAGGTGTACTCCAGAGAGAGAGTATTGTGCTTTGCCTATAGTCACATGGTCAGTTCTCTGTCCTTTTCGGTACTTCAGTAAGTACTTTCTAAAAAAATTTTTAATTTCATTTTTTAGAGAAATTTAGTTGATTTACAATGTCGTGTTAGTGTCAGGTGTATAGCCCAGTACTTTGCGAGAAAGGTTTCCTAAGATGCAAATTCAGCAATGTTCTGAAGGTGGATGTACCACATTTTTTGAAGCTCTTGGTCACATGATTGACTAGAATTTTAAACTTTTGGCACCTTTTTGGAAAGTTAAGCTACTTTCCTCTCCAGGTTTTTCTATATGATCATGTAAAAGTTGAAATGCCCCCAAACAACTTTTGCCCATACAGGGTGAACACTGCCCATTCCTCCCATGAACTATGATTTATGACATCTCTTATGCAGATTCACAGTCCTGCAGTGCAGAATGGAGCTGGCATCACAGGAAGAGCTGCGTAGCCCCCTGGAGGCTGGAATACCAACGAGGGTCTTCGAGTTGCCCACCCGGAGTTCGTTTCCTGATTCCTCCTTGTTGACCCCCATCCCTCCCTTATGAACGAAAGGCAACTTGCACACACACATGTGTGTCCTTCCGTCTATACTGAAGTATATAAAGGAAATGATAGATCACATAACAACACTATCAGGTGAAATTCCCTGAGAACAGCTGTTTTCAAGCACTTCAGATTTGGTAGAAGGCTGGCAGCTTGGTTGTGGAGCACACTGAGGAAGAGGAGGCGAGGTGGCCACAGGCAACACTGAGAGGGGAAGGGGTCACATTGACAGCAGGTTCCCAGAGGTGACCAGCAAGCACTGAAGATGCAGGATGGCAGAGGCAGTGAGGCTGCTGCCAGAAGGGCAAACGTGGAAGGTGGAGGGCAAATAAAAAGTGAAAAGAAGAGGCATCATTCTACCTGTTAGAGATCAGGGAGGAGCTTCTTCCCCTCCCTTTTCTTAGAACATTTTCTTTAAAAAACTTGCAAGTTCTTTCTCCGTCTCTTCGAAGTATTCGTAAATCTTTCCAAGAGCTAAACTTAGGTTTCCCAGCCCGGGAAAGTCTTTCTCAAGGACCTGGGAGCCATCTCCTTGAGGTGTAACATCAAGGAAGGTAAGGACTCCATCTCGTGCCGTAGAGAGATCGGTGTTTGTTTTTCCTTTGTATAAAGTCAATTAACCAACACGGATGGTCACCCCAACTACCAGGTGGATTTAGGATGAATTACATGGGACAAATGTTTCTGTCAAGTCCTGTTACTTGAGGACTAGTTACTGTTTAGCCTGAGAACGTGTATCTAATGGGTCGCATCCGCTTGGTGACAAAAGGGGGCTTTCTGTCCTTGCAACCCCTTAGCAGACTACCTGCTATGTGCATCACATTCTGGTTTAATGCTTATTCAACAATAAAACCATTTTCTTTCTCTACTGACTTTATGGAGAGGATTTCCGGGTTGGAAGAATATTCTGTTTTAAATTATATTTCTCCACTAAAGGCTAACGCTTGGGGAAAGTCTTCACAATTTCTTTGCTATTTTTATTGCAGCACGATGACGACAAGGAGTTCTCCTCAAACATTTTCTCTTTGTTTATAGGAATAGGATTTATTTTCTAGCAGGTGAGCATATTGTAATGTAGTTACCCCTTTATCTCTGATCAATCTAATTCTTTTCCCTGACTGAGCCCTGAGGTCTTTCTGTCCATCCCTCTGTGCTCATAGGTTGATCAATATTGTTTAGCCAAGTGTCAGCAGGGCCCCAGGATAATTTAATCAAATAATAATGTTAGAGGTAATGATTAACATACAATATTCCTTGAATGGTGATACTTTTGGTGCCTCACTGGAGTTTTGCACCTCTTTCTGTCTTTCAGTATTTCCATCAAATTTTTAGATCTTTACCAATAGCTTCAATTTCTTTTTTATAATTTTTCTAATTGATTTAGTTCTATTTGTAATACACTGAAGTAGAAAAATAAAACTGTTCCCCCTCCAAAGGACCTATCACAACATTAAAGACCCAGAGATAATCACTAGAAAGACTTCACAATTCTCCGTGTGTGGGTAGCTGGACTTTTCCATATTTCTGCTATTGCAAAGAGTACACTGCAGTAATAGAAGAATATAAATTTTAAAAAAGCAAATCAGGAGTGTGAACTAAAATATTGCCTGTCATATCAGTAAACAAAGGATGTTGCAGCCATTACGCCATCACATTACAGGTGCCCGATGGTGAGCCCTGAGGGAACTCAGGATGGAGACAAAAGGTCTGCCCACTGGCAAGTCCATCTAGCAGTCAGCTGCTGCAGCCACAGGATGAGAGAGCACAGGATATTGGCCCCAGAGAGCTGAGGTGCATATCAAAGGAATGATTTCAAGGAGCCCAAACTCTTGCATCTTCCCATATATAGCAAAGTGCTAAATTCCTTAACTTGAGATATCTGGTTTTCTTGTATTAACAGTAATCTTTTGATGTTCTGAATTCCTTATCTTTTTATTTTTTATTTTTTTGGCCGTGCCACCAGGCATGTGGGATCTTAGTTCCCTCTTCCCTGCAGTGGTAGTACAGAGTCCCAACCAATGGACCGCTAGGAAAGTCCCTGACTTCCTTGTCTTTTGTTGCCAAAAACTCCTATATATCCTGGTCCCCTCCCCTCCCCCCTTGCCTCTTTGGAACAGTTTCTCACAGTTATCTGAGATGCTGTGTCCCTGGCTTAAGTCCTCAGATTTGTCCACCGAATAAAACATAATTCTCAACTTTTAGGCTGTGCATGTTTTTCAGTTGACAGGAAGGAGTAAAATGGAAATCTTTCTCTCCAAAATTCTTAGATATTTAAGAAATCATTTTGCGAAGCATCATACTAAAAGACAAGTGCATCATTGGAAGAATACTCATTTTCAATTAGGCTTTTAAGCAGAACATCTTACTTTCGGTTCCATCACAGTGAGCCAAATTGCTTTGGCTAAATTGCTTTCAGCCTAATCATATGCGATTTCTTAACACAGGGCTTTGTGTAGCTACTACCAATTAATTGGAGTGATCTTAAAGGGTTCTTTTTCATTAGCGAGATTGTCTTTAGGGATAAATGAATCATTTGCTTGGAGTTTGTAAGAAAAAAAATCAGGATTGAGAAACAGTTTCCAAATTGCAAGACACTCTTAGTATTTTGTTGCTTGCTTGAAAAGTGTAAGCCTTTAGCAGCACCTAAACAAACAATAGGGTATTTACATAGACACTAGTATTAGTAAAATGTTAATGCCAGAACTTTAAATTCCTGCATTATAAAATTATATTAAAGATACCTTCTTCTGAGAAGAGGGAAGAGACACAATAAAAGGGAAGTGATGATTTATTTAGGCTAATCTTGAACTATGATGATCTTTGATAATTACCTCTCATTTCATTTAAATCTTCAAAGAAATACATTTCTTCCTCAAGTATCAGCCTTACATTTCACTGGCTGATCATCTCACAGCTAAAAAAAATTAATACTTTTCCAGGTGGCTTAATTTATAAGAGGGAACAGTTGAAGGCATGAGAAAATTTGGCTTCAATCCCATCCTGGTCCTTGATTTTGAATCCAAAAAGCTGCTCTGTGTCTCAGCAGTGATGACCACTAGATGGAGTGCAGCAACAATGCCTGCTTCTCCTTTTCTTCAGTGGCTAATAATAGAAAGCTTGTCTTCTCAGCAACTGCAAAAACTGTACACTCAAATGCTCACATAACTGATAAATTGTCTTTTGAAAATGAGAGATCGGTCACTTAATTGTCATTGAGTCCAGCCTCCTGTTTTACCACTTCTGTGTTTGGATAGCCCTTTGCCCAATCCCTGCTCTGTCCTCTAGCTGCTGCCTTCTAGTTCCCCTGAGAAATAGCTGGAAGTGACCACAGTGAGAGGTAACCAGTGATGGCAGGACGCGGGTGGCATGGGAGTGCTGGTGATTTGGGAAATCAACACCAGGAGGGCCTATAGTAATAATATTTTACCTACAGGCCAAAGAAGGGAGACCTGAGCCTTAAAATCTCTAAAGCAAAGCTCAATGTTGATGTCTTGTCCTTGTTGCCAAGGAGATAAAAGGGAAAATGGAAATGGAGGCGTGCAAGAAGGAACTGACATTTTTGGTTGACGTTGCAGAATCAGAATCGAACACTTTGCTGCTAAGATGTCTAAGAACTGTCATAAAAGATACTGCGTGCTCTTGGGATAAACCAAAACTAACAGATCACACTTATGCGTTCTGGAATGCCCGCCCAAAAGATAAAACCTTGACTATTTTGTATAAATCTGGACTTAACAAAAAATTTTATCCCTGATTTTTTTTTAATGTCTTGGTGTTTGAACATAACTTTGTGAACATGATAACTGCTTGAGAATTGCTCTTTTCCACCATGAGCAGACTAATATAAATGTACTAAGCTTGGTCATTTGCCATTGTTAAAAATATCTGTTGCATTTTATGTTTGGTGAGCCAGTCTTCTGAAGCCTGACTTTCCTAGAAGGCTTTGTGAAAAAACGCTTTCTCTGCTTTTTAAAGTGATTCTGCTTCTGAGTCTTCCTTTGACAAGACATACACTGTGTCCAAAGATGTTTGATAAAGAAGAAATCTAGCTTTTAGAAATAACTTTGAGATCTTGACTAATCCACAGAATAGACGGTATTTCCATTGACCTATGTAAGTCTTTTCACTACTTTTTCCAACCAAATAGTTGGAACCACAGCCTATAATTCTGTAATATCTTCACTGTGGAGCATTTTGCCAGTTGACCTCAATATCCATCCTGTCCTTCCTTCATAGCAACAGAAGTTTTCACCAGGTTAATTGCTTCTCAGAATAAACATTATGTTAATTAGCATCTCACACAAGAGATGGATGGGGCCATTTAACTTAATTCTGGCCAAAAGAATGTAAGCAAAAGTACTTGGGAAAACTTTCTTAACAGATAACTTGCTTATGCTCTTTGCCACTTTCTCCTTTGTCCAGTACTACTTCCTGCTAGCTGGAATATAGTCCTTATGGCTGGTGCTGCAGCAATAGTTTTGGTCCATGAGGTGAATTTAGGGAAAACATCCATGCCAAGCTGAGAAAAAAGAGCTTGCTAACCTGAGAATGTTGTTGGGCAGTAAACCAGCTATTTACATAATATCCTTAGATTACACAAGAAATAATCAGTTTCTGTCTTGTATAAATCACTGTTATTTTGGATCTTTTTTTTTTTTTTTTTTTTAATTTATGGCTGTGCTGGGTCTTCATTTCTGTGCGAGGGCTTTCTCCAGTTGCGGCAAGTGGGGGCCACTCTTCATCGTGGTGCGCAGGCCTCTCACTATCGCGGCCTCTCCCGTTTCGGAGCACAGGCTCCAGACGCGCAGGCTCAGCAATTGTGGCTCACGAGCCCAGTTGCTCCGCGGCATGTGGGATCCTCCCAGACCAGGGCTCGAACCCGTGTTCCCCGCATTGGCAGGCAGACTCTCAACAACTGCACCACCAGGGAAGCCCCTAGTTTGGATCTTTTATGGGTTGAATTGTGTCTTCCCTTCAAATTCATATGTTGAAGTTCTAACCCTTAGTACCTCAGAATGTGATCTTATTTGGAGATACAGTCTTTACTAAGATAATTAAGTAAAAATGAGGTCAGTAGGGTTGGCCCTAATCTAGTAAGGCTGGTGTCCTTAAAAAAAGGGGAAATTTGGAAACAGCTATATTCACAGGGAGAATGGAATGTGAAGAGACACGGGAAGAAGATGGCCATTTACAAACCAAGGAGAGAGGAATGAAAAAGAGCATCCCTTACAGCCCTGGGAAGGAACAGACTCTGGGGACACCTCCATCCTGGACTTCCAGGTTCCAGGCTATGAGACAGTAAAGGTCTGCTGTTTAAGTCTACAGTCTGTGCGACTTTGTTCTGCCAGCCCCAGAAAACTAAGACAGGGTCTGAGAACCAAGGCGGATTTTGTCAGAGAAACAGAAATCACTCTCAGTGTTTCAAGTTTAAAGGATTTAATATAGGGAATTGAGATTATGGAAACTGCTAGAATGCCTGGGAGAGTGAGCCTTGATCACCTGGCTCAGGTAGTGTTTATCAGATTTCTCCACTGCAAAATTATTCTGTTTTTTTAATCCCCTTGATACGGTATACTTTGCAAGGAGATCACTGTTCAGCCAATACCTAAGGAATGGAAGTTATGCTTCAGCTTCTGAGGGTAGAGTATCTATACAAATTACTTGAAATTCTTCTTCATGGAAGATTTGTTTCTTCTCTAATATTTATTAATTTATTCAATTTTTTATTTATAGCATATGGACTTATGGATGTTTCCTCTATACTTTGGGTTATAATCCAATACTACTCTATTGCTCAAATTTTTTCAGCTTTGGCTACTGGAGGTTCTTTCAGTTGATTTCTTGTAGGCCTTTGACATGTCCCCATCACTGTGGGATTTCTTTACTTTCTGTTCATTGTGGGTTTTTTTAAAATAAAAAGTGTCTGGTTAAGGGGAAACCTATCTAGAATTGCACTTGGGATCTTTACTATTCTTACTGATCTTTGGCCCACTAGCTATCTCTTGCACCAAGAGTGTGTTTCTATCTATCCCGTGTCTTCCATAGTTTCTGTCTTATGAAAGAATTGTGTTATTTAGAGCCCAGTTATTCACACCTCCTATATCTTAGTATAAAATATTTAAAATAACTAAATGGCATTTAATTCATTTCATTTGCCATTTTTAATTCAAATTCTGTTGTCTGCTATCAGGATCAGCACCCTGATATTCTATTGTTTCCATTGGCCTCGTGTATTTTGCTTATCCTCTAGTTTGGCTTTGCTGAATCACTTTGTTTTGAGTGTGTCTCTTGCTTTGTGAACCAAATTTAAAATATTGATATGACTGATATGATTAGTTTCAGCTCTGTCATGTCATTTTTATTGAATTTGTTGTACTTTCCATTAATATTGTTTTGCTGCAGGCATAATATTTATTTGGTGCTATTTGTTCCTCTTGGTGATCTAAATAGTGTTTTGAAGGATGTGTAAAGTGGTTCAGAGTTAAGTGGCTGACCGTCCCTCGGTTACCTAGAAGTTCCCCACCAATATTTCCTCTTAACATTTACTTTTCTTTTCTTACTCTCAAGAATGCTATAAAAAGGCAGAATAGCTTTGAGATGTCTGAAATGGCTACCTTGGTTTGTCATACGCTTTTTGTAAAATAATTAACAGGACCTTTAATAAAGAAATTAAAATGTATCTGACATTTTCAAAAAGCCAGTCATAATAAAGAGCATGGTTTACAGCACAAGTCAATTCTCTAAATATTAATATGTAAATTTAATTAAATTTACAATTTAAATTCCAGTGGAATTGATCCAATTTGGAATTGGATAAAATGATCTTAAAATTCATATGGAAGTGCAAATCTTTGGAGAGGGCCAAGAAAACTCTTTTTAAAACCTATTTGGCAGATGTCAACAAATACTATAAAGCCAGTAGAATCGACTCAATACGGTGTTGGAATACAGATAGATAAATAGATTAGTTTAACACAGTGGTAAACCAAATCATTTTAACCAAAGAGAATCTAGAAATACAGTCCAGTACACATGCGATAAAATATTAGACATAAGCGGTGTTTTAGTCCAGTGAGAACAGTGTGGCTTATTTAACAGTGACAGTGACAGTGACAGTGCTGGCACAACTGCTCACCCACATAAGAGAATATTTGAGGGGATGCGAGCTGAGTCCCACCAGTGACCCCACGTGCCGGTGTTTGTGTCCAGAAGGGAACGGTGAGGGGCTAAGGCTGGTGAGTGAGAAGGCTTTTAGACCATGCAGGTCTTTACACGTCACCTAAGGAGGGAAATTCAACCTTGTAGGAAAAATGGGGAATCCATTTTTCTATTAAGCAGAAGGAAGGCAGTTATGTATATGTGCTAGGACAAAGTGGGCAAAAGTGTGAAGGATGTTGGAGGGGAGAAAATGAGAGTGTTGGAGGTGGCTAGGAAAAGAGGGCATGGGAGCCAAGAAGTGGAAAGACAGAGGCTTGTAAAAAGCAGGGGAAGAAAGAGCTCTGAAAACTGGGCTGGCAGACCTCGTCATACTTGGCCTGCTTTACCATTTGCTTCCTCATGGAATTCCCTTGCCATGTACATTTCAGATATATTCCTGGTCTCGTGTTCTATCTCTCCGGCTCCATGGTTACAGCGATCCAGAGAGTGTATGATCTGTGTTTAGCCCATAGTTTCTCTAACACCATGGTCCTGCTTTGTCAGTTCCTGGAACCCACTTTCATTACCCTGACCTCCCATCCTCTTTGCTGACCTGGGTTACAGCCTTCAGGTCTCCAGTAAGGTGCTCACTCAAGGGAAAACGAAAACCTTGGGGTTCAAAACCCAACTGGCGTGTTCCCAAGCACAAGGGAAGGCACACAATCGAAATATTGCTCTATGTCAAGAAGCAGTGGCACCAGCTGGCGGGGCTGAGTTTCTATCTGCAACTTGTAGCAGCTGTCAATTGTCTGAAGAGACAGGTGGAGCCCAGCTGGGACACAGCAGACCTGCAGCTGTTTGACTAGGGTGGCTAAGGTGTAGATCTTTTAAAAAACAAAACCGAGATTAGGTTCGAAGTCCCCTCAAACTGCATAATGCAGAAAGTCACTGTGAAAACACAGGACATAAACAAAGATGAAAACAAGAGTGAAAATAAATGTCTTCATGTCACATGAGGATTTCTGCTTTGTGTTTTACAATCTATACCATGACTATTGCCTTGAAAGACTTCGGAAGCAGTGTCTTTTCTTTCTTCTTAGGCTTTCTGCCACTACTGTTTTCTGTTATTATTATTATTACTATATATTATTCTGACACTAGTTTATTCAGTAAATACTTTGTGCGAGGTATTCGGATAAGAGTATTTATTCTTCATTCTCAAGTCGTTTTATTCTCAGAACCATTTAATTTTATCAGCAAGATTAACTAATTTTTCCATAGTCACACAACCAGAAAGTGAAAAACTTGTCTTTTAATTCAAGTGTACACAAATACACTTGAATTAAATATACTCTTCTACATTATATTTCTAAAAAATATGCTCTTTCTACATTATATTTCCTCTTGATTAGGCAAAAGCAACTAGTTCGAATAGAGAAAAGTCAGAATCATTTTGGTAACTCTTTTTGCCTTTCATGCAAATTGCCTTTGTGCCTGCAGTCTTAATGGAATAAATCAACCAGCCACTTTGATGTGAGCACTGAATATGAAGAGGGTGTTTTTCAGCATTTTTCCTTGTAGCCTTACTGACTGGGTTTAGAATCTGATAGTTATTAGATGATTATTTAGGATAAGTTTCTTAAATTTGCTAAACCTTGGTTTACTCATCTATAAAATGGATTGTTCCAGACATTAAATATGAATATATATAAACACGTCTAGAGAATAATACTCACTAAATAAGTGACAATCTCCCTCCTCTCTATCATGCATCTCCTCTCAGCTCTATAGTGTCCTTAGACCCCTAAAAGTTTATACTTCATATTGTAAATAATGCTCTTGTGGTAAGCATGGCATTTGACCAAAGAAATAAATATGCGATAATTGAATTTTATTATTACAGTAAACCAGGAAAAATGATAAGTTGTAAGATCTTCTTGGAACATTCTCAAATCTTAGCAAATTGGTGTCTGTTTCTTTAAAAAGTACTGTGAAAATATAAGTTTTGGCCAGTATCCATTGACAAAGTCAGGCATTGTAAAAAAGGAAGGAGCGTTTGAAAGGGAAAGAACAGGACATGCACACAGACAGGTTAAGACAAATATTTTCCATATCAAAGCATACAAAAATTAAAAATGGTAAAAGAATAGTGAAGAAATGAGAAATAAACCATTAAATGAACCATTTTGACAGAAAGCTTTGAATATTGCTAATGTTTAATATTGTCATTTTAGTCTCTTAAGGTCATAGTGTTAATGAAAAATTTTAAATCCATTTGGTTTGATATAAATCCACTAGTCACCATGGATTATCTCAGCCAGAGAAACAAAGGGTGGAGTGAGAATAAAGGATGACCTTCAATACGAAGGCGCAGGAGCTGGCTGCTTTCACTGTTCAAAGACAGCAGAACAAGAAGAGATCCACAGAATGCAGTATTCAGGTTCTATTTTTCCTGAAAGTGACTCATGAGCCTTGCAATTATGTGCCGAGGGAAATTGTGCAATTCTTCCTCTAGAGATTTTGGCATGGCTCTGCCAAAAAATAATGCATGACCCTACTATCACAGTTGCTCCTCTGGCCCTTTGGGGATATAATTCTTTATTTCAAGAGCCCAAGCTGCGTTCTGCTATGTTTCAAAGACTCTGGAATTCTATGACTGCCATAGGAAAAAGAATGTCATTGTGTTTTGGCAATTTGTCAGATTGGAAATAGAATTCAAAGTCTTTGTCAAGTTCACCTTTTTCTGAGATAATCCTCTGAGAGCTCTCGTATGTAGAGTTGAAACAGAGCACTGGATGCATTGAGCCTCTCAGAGGTGACTAAGAACTCTCTCAGCTGAGCAAGTCCTTGTGTCCAAAGGGATATACACACGTATTCCAAACTACCTCATGTCAAAGAAGACAAACTGTTGGAAGGATCTGGCATATTTTGAACTTTGTTTGACATACAGGAAATAAGGGAGCAAAAATGTTCTGTCATTGAGTCTCGGTAATTGAAGAATCACTGAGTCGAAGCCTGAATAGAAAGAAAGACAGGAAGATGAATTCAGCTTTTCTCTTCATCAGTATGATATTGACAGTATAGCTCTTGAATGAAAAATTGTTAAGTAAGGCTGACAGATACACTGGTGAGGTCTGCTCTCTTGCTTTGTTCTGATGGGTTTATCTTTGGGGACACATCAGCTTTACTTAAAATATTCAATGGAAAGTTGAGATGCAATAGTTTATTCTAAAAGCTTCACATGTCTCATTCCATCAACAATCATTTTTGAGTACATGCGAGATAGATGTCAGACTCACAGAGTTCAAGATGGAAAAGACATGGACCCTCTTTTCAAGGAAGACTCAGTCATCCTTTGGGGATGCTGGGTTCCAACTCCCCAGAATGGAGCTTCTGCACTCGTTAAATTTTAATCTAGTGAGTGATCAGCAACTAGGTTGCAATTCCTGTTGTGCTATTTGACCCTCACACATGTTTATAATAAATTCTGTTCTGCTACAGATGAAACCAGAGAAGGGGTCATGGAGAAGGCAATGTTCATCCAAGGAGGGGGTGATGAGCCCTCGCCCAGGCAATCAACACTCGTTATTAGTATTCCACTCACCTCGTGAGCAACAGAGTAAGATGCTCATAGGAAGGTCACCAGACACTTTCTTCAGCCCTTGGAGGAGCAGGTAGAGCCTAAGGCTCTGGGCAGTGAGGAGCATTTACCTCGTTCTTTTGTAAGGCTGCTATGTCAGTCATAGGGCTGTCGCCACGTGTGCATATGTTTGGCGTCCATCTCAGGGAAGATGGTGGTTTGGCTTCTCTGACATGCCTCTTCTGTTTCTATTGTGGTAATAACAGATGCACAGATAACAAGAATCTACCCTCTTAACAAAATTTTAAGTGGAGGATATAACGTTGTTAACTTCAAGCCCAATGTCCTATCTCTGGTCTCCAGCGCTTCTTTATCATCTTGTATAACTGAAACTCTATGTCCCTTGAATGACAATTCCTCATCTCCCCCCTTCCCCAGGCCCTGAATGCCACCATTCAACTTTCTGCTTATCAGAGGTATTGAAAATAGTCATGGAAGCTCCAGATATTCTGGAAACATAACAGATCATGACTCAGACATGAAAAGGGACACACAGTCTATGTGTCTTTAGGCTATTGAGTTAACTGATCACATGAGTGGATTCAAATATGAGTCAACCTGTTTCTTTGCTCATTTATTTAACTGAATGTACTCTCTTGATGGGCTCTTTTGGTGTTGCCTGTATAAAACCATAATCCCATGTCTTGCTATCTAGACCACAACCCTTGAAGAGTCATCCTTAAAGCCCTGTAGACGAATGTGAAACAAATTTTAATTGACAGCCTGTTCCATGTCAGTCCCTGCTTTAGTTTTGGGAGATGTTGGAAGGAAGAAGACAAAAATCCCCGCTCAGGGAGCTTCCATTCCAGCGGAGGACACAGGCGATAAGCAAGTTGAATACGTAAAGCAGACAGTATATGCACCAGTAGTAAGTGCTTAAGAGAAACTAGCAAAGAGGGAGGTGGGGCTATGGAGAATTGGAGTCCAGGGAAGGAGTGGGTATTGACATTTTAGAGAGTGTAGACTCAGAAAGCCTCACGGAGAGAGAGACTCGTGAATTAAAACTGAATGAAGGCGGGAGCAGGTCACGTGGCTGACAGGAGGGGAGCAGAAAGGGAGGGGTCCGTGGAAAGCGCTGGGGGGGGGGGATGCCCGGCGTGTTGGGGAACTTGGCACCTGGGGAGCAGAGCAGCAGGAGATGAGGTCAGACAGGCAGTGGGGGCCTTGTACGGGGAGGAAAGGGTTCTGCTTTTACTCCGAGATGGGACTCTCCTGCAGAGTTGTGCCTGGGGAGTGACAATGTGTGACTTAGGCTTTAATAGGTTTGTACTGATACTTGTGTTGAGAGTATACAGTAAGAAGCTGTGGTAGAATCAGGGAGAAGTTAGATCAATAGTTAAACACAGGGTTCATGATGCCCTTGACCAGGGAGTTGGTCCTGAGGACAGTGAGAAAAGACAACATGATTCATTCCTGGAAGATATGTAGGATGTGAGAGGAGGAACAGAGTCAAGAATGAAGGTTCGTAGCATACAGTTCCCACTGCCTGAGATGGGGAAGACTTCGTGGGATAAGATCACATTCATGGGAATATAGAAACTTGTTTTTAGATATAACTCTTCTTATTTTTGCTTTATTTACTTTTAATTGAAATACAGTTGATTTACAAGTTTATATTAGTTTCAGGTGTACAACATAGTGATTCAATATATATATTTTTAAAAATTTATTTATTTATTTATTTATGGCTGTGTTGGGTCTTTGTTTCTGGGCGAGGGCTTTCTCTAGTTGCGGCAAGCGGGGGCCACTCTTCATCGCGGTGCGCGGGCCTCTCACTATCGCGGCCTCTCTTGTTGTGGAGCACAGGCTCCAGACACGCAGGCTCAGTAGTTGTGGCTCACGGGCCTAGTTGTTCCACGGCATGTGGGATCCTCCCAGACCAGGGCTCGAACCCGTGTCCCCTGCATTGGCAGGCAGATTCTCAACCACTGCGCCACCAGGGAAGCCCATGATTCAATATTTTTATAGATTATACTCCATGTCAGGTTGTTACAAAACAATGGCTGTATTTCCCTGTGCTGTACAATATATCCTTGTGGCTTATCTTTTTTCCTTTTCATTTCCTTTTTTATTTTTTGTTTTATATTGGAGGCGTATATTTGATTAACAATGTTGTGTTAGTTTCAAGTGTACAGCAAAGTGATTCAGTTATACATATACATGTATCTATTCTTTTTCAAATTATTTTACCATTTAGGTTGTTATGGAATATTGAGCAGAGTTCCCTGTGCTATACAGTAGGTCTTTGTTGGTTATCTGTTTTATACATAATAGTTTTTATCTTTTAATCCCATGCCCCTATCTTGTCCCTCGCCCTGTTCACTTTCCTCAGTGGTAACCACTAGTTTGTTCTCTATTATCTGTGAGTCCATTTGTTTCATAGATGTAACTTTTTAATACTAGTAGGATTCTCAATGGAGGGACCAGCAGATGGGTGGACATATGGTTTCTGGAATTTGGGGAAAAGTCTGAACTGGAGACATATACTTGGGACACATCAACAGACAGGTAGTATTTAAAGCTATGAAGCTGGATGATACCAACTAGAGAATTAGTCAGATTGTTTCAAAAGCCTCATCAGAACAGACAAAGAGGCAGAGATCGGAGCTGAGGCTGGCCCAAACTGGGATGTTCAGAGCAGGCCTGTGCTGGTGGCTGGAATGTCAGAGGAATTCCAGGCCCTGCCTTGGGAGCAGCTTCTCGTTAGGCTTCACAGCGCATCACTGACTTGGTTAAAAATTGACCTTGGCTTTGACTATTACATAACTGTGGAATCCGAGTCTTCGTTGCATGTACAGGAGAAGGGTTGAAATAGCAGAACTGTTCAGTCATTAGTAATTCTGCAGATGCAAATATTCCCTCACAAATATAAATAAACATATTCACATATGAAAATATTTCCCCCACAATTGAGCATTTTATTTTGTTCTTAATTGTTTTATTCATTTACAATGAGATTACCAACTAGACAGTAAAGTGTTTTGTTTTTGTTTTTTTTTTACAGAGAAAGGATCTATTTTGCACAATTCACAATAATGTTAGACACCTAGTAAGCCCTCAATGAATACTTACTTGTTTAGAGATAAAAATTTTATAACCATATTTTTCTTTTAGAACCATGATAATGGTCCTAATTTTAAACTATTGTTATAGGACTCAAGCAGAGATGAGACTCCTGAATGAATATGAGACTCCATATTCATGATTTCAATTTTCACAAGTGTATCTTGGTGATTACATATTGACCCTCCCATCAAGGTACACTTGTCAACTGTGTCAGGGTCTATTACTTGCAGAGAGCATAAATTTTAGAAAAAGGAAAGAAACCCAATTCTCTTCTGAGAATCCCCATAATAATATTATCTTTTAACTATATTTTGACTCCTGCCTCCTGTATTTGGAGAGTGTAGTGCTAAAAATACCATCTGGGACAGCTGGGTGGTAGATTACAGAAACTACAGCTGTTCTGGGGTAAACTTTTGATGGATGTCATCCGAGCACCAGTTGTTAATTACTACCATAGCAAAGGTTTTCTTTTCCCTTAAAAAAAAAAAAAAAAAAAAAACTGAAATGAAAACCACAGAATTCGACCTCTCAAGCAGCATGGAATACTTTTAAAAAACCCTCACAGTATGATATTATAATATAATGAAGTATATGAGAGACGTGTCTGAATGGAGTGTTGCTAGAAGAATTGACAGTGGAAAGCCAAATATATGTAGCACAGTTGCACAAGCTACTAGTGATGGATAAAAACTCACCAAGACAAGGCAAAAATGTGAAGTAGATTTATAAATTGCATTTTTTACAAGGAGCAAAATACGTGTGGCAAACACGAATGCTGATCATCCTAATTTAGCCTTACTGAATTGAACTTGGTCCTCCTTGAGTGCTTTCAAATAATACTATTTGCTGAGCACCTACTGTGGTCCAAGTGACATCCACGATCTCATTTAACCCTTGCAACAATCTTTGGAATGTGTATTATTTTCCACATTTTACAGGTGTGGGGATATATTCTCACACAGGGCAAAGTACTTGCCCGAATTATCCTTTAGTTCTTGTAGATTCACAATATAAAATTAAGGGTTACAATTTAAAAGTTTAAGGACTAAGGACAAAAGAAGTGAAGGAAATTTACATGGAGTGACCCGCAAATCCTCCCACACCATAGAGGTGCCTCCAAGGGCACATCCTCCCAAAGATAGGTCAGAGATGTCACCTACCTACCAGAGGGACCGATGGACTGAAAGTACTACGATTTTTGCCTCTAAATGGAGGTGACAGTGATACCCTACGTAGCACATGATTAAGCACCTGTTTTTATAACTGTAAAAGTATATACTTAGAAGGCATTTCAACCACAGCAAAACATTAGGAATGATAACGCTCTTTGTAGTGTGTTCCTATATTTGCTCTGAATTAATTCTTGCTAGTGCTATTTTGCTGAAATGTTAATGAATTCAGTTAAGGCAGAGGTGTGATGCAGAATAACACAGCGACAAGGATTTTCACCGAGCGTTCCTTCCTTTACTTCCTTTGCATCATCCCTAACTTTAATGGAATCAGTGTTCATGAGGACAAATGTGAAGAAAAATAAAAACAGGAATCACAAAAATCGCTTTTCAAGTAAAAAACAAAGCTCATTCTTGATCTGTAATAGACGGTTGACCTATAATTAAGGCTGAACAGACACCTCCCTCATTGTCATCCCTCACATATGGGAACAAACGTGACTTTGTGGGACAAGGTGACCTTGAGCCCTAAGACTTGACCTCTAGTCTCTGCTTTGTGCTGATCGGCTACATAACCCAAAGTCTCTACGGCCAAGTTTCCCACTAAAAAGAAGGTAAAACACGATTTATCTTGACTGCTTGTCAAGAATACTTGGAAAATCCAATGAGGGAGTAAGCGTGAGGGGAAGAACTCTGATCTCTGAGAGGGGTGAGTTAAGCAGGGGTTCCAGTCACCTGGGGTGGGCTTTTTAACATTCCTGAAGCTCCAGCCACTCTGCAGACCAATTCAATCAGAAACTTTGGGAGTGGGACCCAGGCGTTCATGCACTGATACTTTATGAAAGAAGCCCAGGGGAGTCCCCTGTGTAGCCTTGAGAACCCCAGGGCTGGGCGGGAGTTGAGAGCACCCCTAATGCACTAGAGCCTCTTCCTCAGCCTGTGATGCCTCCACAGTCATGGGTGATGGACCGTTGACCCCAGATGACCACGATTGGGACGTATCATTACTACACCCAATGCTGTATCTCTCCCACTAGCAGATTGGCACAGATTTAAAGGAAAAAATGGACTAACCAAAAACTTGAGACCTAAAGAGATGAACTTCAAAGGACTTACAGCATGACATTTTGTAGACAAACACATTGCACAATTTTTTCCCCAAGAGCCAGTACAAAATACAAATTATCCGAATAATGAAATGTTTCCGATCCGCAGTAGAAATAGCCATTTATTCAATTTGTATGTGCACCTCAAGTTTCAATTTTTATTTTATTTAAACAGTTTTTATTGAACTATACTTGACATAAATCATTGTATTAGTTTCAGGTGTAGAACGTAATGATTCTACATTTGTATGTATTGTGAAATGATGATCACAGTAAGTCTAATTAACATCACCACACACGAAGGGTGTTTTTATAAGGTAATCACAAATTTAGGGAGTGGAGATAGTTATGACTTAAGTGTAGAATTTGAATCGTATGGACATACTTATTACCATTGCACTCTTACTAAGATAAGTAAATTATTCTTTGGATGACTACGGCAGGCTGTCTTTATGGCATTAGATGTTATGAAATTTTATATCCTGTGGGAAAAATTGTGTATTCACTCAATCCTTGAGGGTCCACACAGTCTAAGAAGGTTTAAAAAATGTACTTGAAAGAGACCAATTTATTTTTGCGGAGTCAGCCAGCAGCTACCTATTCATCAATGGAACAATTAACGTTTAGCAGCCCCATTTTACAAGACAGGAGTTTTAACAAGACTATTTCACAGTCAATCTGAACCACTAGGCAAAGCAATTTCAAAGTGGACTTTGATTTGCCCCCTGTCAGGGTTCATCAATTATAGCAACACTATTCATGGGAAGCATATATACAGCATAAATATGACCAAAGAGAGTGGTCAGTTTCAGATATAGACCTGGTTGGAGAGGGTCTATCATTAATCTTTGAATTTTATTTTTGGGAAGGGTGAACAACTCAGTAATCATAGTAGCAAATGCTGAGTGCCTGAGACATGGTTTATACCTGTCCCATAAGAAGGGCAATGCAGGCTTATGAGCTGTAATAAACTCATCTTATATCGTGCACTTACTTGTCATTCACACACCTGAAAATCCTCTTTGCCCTGAATTAATGAGACAAGTATAGACTCTAAACTTACTGAGAAAATCCAGATTCCCATAATTGAGGAAGTCTCTCAGTCCTGAGTTTTGTTTATTACTTATCCCGGTCACTTTGAGTAAACGGGTCCTAGCTTTCACCCCGTGGATCTGGTAACTGTTGGGGAAGCATGGGAAAACAAAGGCATTGGAAACCCTAGCTTTTATGCATCGCTCGAGAGCACAGAAGGGGTAGAGAGTGTTGGGATTTTCTATTAGGAGGAAGACTATTGAGTATTCTATATTTCTATTCCTAGAATATACACAGAGCCAACGGAATTTTTATTCAGTAACAAAATGATCAGGCAGAAAACGAGGCTGAGGGATTCTGAAAGACACTAGTGGATTCCAAGTGGGAGTGAAGCCAGTCATGGTGCGGAGTTGGCAGGTGGGAGGACCAGCTGAGGACACACATGAGTGGATGGGTGTTGGATGGCAGGTCAGGGGGCTGGCAGATCTTGCACCTGGCACACTCAGCCCGGGGCAACCACACCAGTTGCTCAGCATCTTGGGTGGAGAAGAGCTGGCGGTGAGAGAGGGCACATGAACAAACACCAGCCAGCTGACGTTTGGATTGCCATGTGCCAAGCACAGCAAGGAGTCAGAAAGATTTTATTCTTACTTATTTTACCTCTGTTTTCACTATACTAAAATATTTACAGAGAATGGATGGGCATGTATACATCAATGAATGTTTTAGGCTATGTGCTGATACAATACTACAGTTCCACAAGGGGATTCAGCAAATGTTTGAGTGGCTAAGTATCCCTGCATTCAGGTTTGGGTTCAAGTCCCCACACGGCCACTTTCCCAGATGTGACAATCTCATAACCTTTCTGTGCTGAGTTCAATCACGTAGACAATGAGGATTATGTTTATAACTACTTCATAGGGTTGTTGTGAATTTAACTACATTTATTCTGAAGAAAAACACCAAACCAAAAAATAATAGCAGCTATTGTTTTCTCAAAAGCCTTTTAACCAAGTGGACTAAAATATATCATCAAGAAAGCACTGAATCATTAAGGTTTTCCATCCCAGCCTCTTCACTGGGTGAACTGGCTCAGGGGCAGAGGTATGGCTCTCAGAGTAAACTTCCATCATTGGGTTGAATTCATCTCATTACCAGGAATGCAGCGAAAACTTGAAAAGCTTTTTTTTTTAAAATACGATTATAAGTACATCAAACAAGTTATACGTATGTATAGGAAAGCAAATAGTGCAGAAGCACCTAAAATAAAAAGAAATTATCTCCTGATTCCATGTTTCTCATTCCCAGGCTTTCTTCCAAAGCAATAAATTTAAAATTTTGAATAATAGCATATATGTACAGGAAAGGGCACAAATGATCAAAGTGCAAGGTGAATTTTTACAGTGAGCACACCATGTGCCCACCACCTAGATCAGCTGTTGAGCTACCTGGTCCAATGCAGTAGCCATGGGCACTTACGACGTAGGATGTACATACTTAGGAGAACTGATAATTGATTCAGTTATTGGACAATATTCACCTATATTTGGAACAGCTTGAGTATATGAGTCTACTTTTCTGTCTGTAAAATTTACAAAATCTAAGTATCAATCAAGAATTTCTGTTGAAAAATTAGTGTCTGAATTGAGAGCCATAAATAACTGATTGCAAAGACATGGTACAAAAATTTAAAATATGCCAGTAATTTTTATACTGATTTCCTGTTGGATTAAATAAAATTCACAGAAATAGTTTTATCTGTTTCCTTTTACTTTTTAAAAATGTGACTACTAAGTATTTTAAATCACATGTAGCTCACTTCGTGTATTTACTCTGGTCAGTGCTGATCTAGAACATTACCAGGACCCCTGACTCTGCCTTGCGTCTACGTCTAGCTAGTAGTAGTAGTCAGTTATCTTTACTGATCTTTAACAGTCCATTGTTTGACAACACCACAATGTATTTATTTATCCATTCTACTGTGAATGGTCCTTGGTGGGGGGGGGGGGGGGTTGCCTTTTTTTTGGTCTTCCTGCTATCTGGTTCTAGAAGCTAGGCTTCTGTAACTCTTCAAGGATCCAGTTTTTATGGAATTTCCCTATTCCTACAATTTCTGCACATGTGTTGTTCTCCAACTCTCTCTCGAGCTCACTTCTGTCTTATAATATACGGCTAATGCAGTCCAATGCAACCAACATACACTTTTACATTCTGTTCTCCAGCCTTTCGTATCACAGCTTGTACTTCTACCAAATGTTTTTCTATTGCATAGCATGGATTTCCTGTGATACACCCTGCACAGTTGTTTCTTCACCACGACTCTTTTATTGCAATGCCAGTGCTACATACTTTAGATGTTTATTATAGCAGCATCGGTTTAAGTCAAGGTATCAGTTTCTATTTCAGTCAGAGTGTATGAACTGCTGGAAAAAAAGCCCCCCAAATCTCAGTTTACCATAATAACTTTGTATTTCTTGCACCCTCATAGCACTGGTTCAGTAGTGGACGGCTGGGGGATGCATGCCTCGGTGGTACGTCCCAGGAGAAAAGGAGTCATATGGGTAGTTCAAAGCTCTGTTAAACTCCCTGTGGGGTCTTCCTATTGAATTCATCTGCCCTTCAACTTTGGAGATGATCACATGTCACTCTTTGGTAATTTATTTTCTCCTCTTTTGAAAAATTGCTATAAATTGTAAGTTGTACCTCCTGTAATGATAGTCTATGTCACTTACCTTTTCCTCTCATGTTTTCTTTTTCCTCTTTCATTTCTTGACTTTGTATGCACCTCCTAATTAAAGTTTTCTTTCTTGTTGTTATTTTCTGTTCCTTGAATTATCTTCCTGGGCCATTTGGTTTTTTTCTTGGATTTTCCCTTTCATGTTATAAGGGTTCTTAAAATAACTGGTTCCTCATATTAAAGGAGAAGGTGGTAGAGAAGCTGAATAGAAACTCTGTGTTTGTTGGTGGGCTTATATATGGACAGACTTCACTCTGTGATGGTTGGAAAAGAGCCAGGACCCTCAGATATGAAAAATATGCTGGGACAAAAACCGTCTCGCTTTTGCTTGCTCTTCCCCCAAACTGTCTTCAGAGAATAGGTCCAACAGTTATCTACTGTGTCTTGTTTATGCTTTGGGTGTTACCCAAACGCATGTGCTCTGTGTGCTGTTTCTAGAGAGAGCCTATTGGTCACCTTCTCCCCCTCTGCCTCTTCCCACACTGAGGACCTCTCAGGGGCTCTGTCCAGCAGGTTGGCCATATCGTCTTGATTATAGTAGCTTTACAGTGAGAGTTAAAATTGAGTCATGGGAGTCTTCCAATTTTATTCAACAACCAATCCAAACTTCCTTAAAGAAATAAAATGTGGTATGTGTGTTCTTCAAGTTTAGTTTCAATTTTTTAACGTATGCTTTTATGGGGATTGGCAGCTTATGATTAGTTGTCAGTGAGTTAAGTCCCACCCTGTTTCAATTTTAGTACTTCCCCTACATAGTCACAATATATGCATTAAGGAAAAAAGTATCAATTTGAGAACCAAAGTTTGTAAATACACCACAGTTGCACACTCTAAAGTTTTCTTGGGGACAGTTTGACCTCGATTTTCAAATAGGTTCATGCAGTGAAGGCTGTATTATAGGATGTCCAGCCCCATGTGTCTCTGATAACCTTCACCTTCTACAACATCCACATGGATTATACAGTTTTCGTACTTTTCAAGCTTGGCTATGCTGCCCTATTGGCTTGGGAAAAAGAGGTCAGCACAGGAATCATTTATAAAACACATGGATTTCCTTTGAAACCCATTGAGGGTCTGGGGCATGAACCCTCCTGGGTGGAGTTGCTAAGGCTGAAAACACAAGTATCCTTTTATTGTCTCCACTGAATTGTTTCCACAGTAATTACTTTAATGGGAGGACAATTTCACTTGTGAACTACAGTGGCTGGATAATATGAGTCAGAAAATTGGATGGAGAATGCATACAGTTTTATTTCCTGAACTGTCACACCCTCCTTGAAAAACGTGTCCCTTGAAACATTTACTGGCTAATTTGTGAAGTGTATTTAGAGGATATCTGAAGTTGGAGCCTATTAAGTGACTAAAGAACTAGTTTATATTTTAAGAAATTGAAAGATTTTACATCATTTCATTCAGATTTGTAATCCAGTTAGATGGGGTTTTCTCAACCATGACAGTATTGGCATTTCGGGCTGGATAATTCTTTGTAGTGGGGGCAGTCCTGTGCATTGTGGGATGTTTAGCGGCATTGGTGTCGTGTACCCACTGGATGCCAATGGCTCACCCCCTGCCTTCCCTATCAGTCCTGACCATCAGAAATGTCCCCAGACATTGTTAACTGTCCTTGAGGGGTGGGAGCCAAACTGTCCCCAGCTGAGACCGAGTTAGATAATAGCAGCTGAGTAGTAACCTATGGTTGCAAAGAGTTAGTGACTTTGATTGGAAGCGAAGTTTGTTAAAGATAAAAAATCATGTTTCAGAAAAATTGTGTGAAAACCAGCACAATGAAGGTGAGCTATAAAATGCATTGACGTCTATAATAAATGACGTACTGAACTATCCCAATGCCATATAATTTCTTGAACGCTCCAATCCCTCCTTATAAGCATGGATGACATAAAAATCACGTGTTGCCCATAAATGTCAAATTTATTTACATCTGCGATTTATTTTTGCCATAAAATATTTACTCTTCTGCAAAGACAAGTTTATTTTTCTGGATGCTGGCTATTTCTGTTTTATGCTGAACTCAACAGACTGTTATAGAGCAGCTATTTGTGGGATCATATCAAAAATACTTGAGTCATTTTATTTTAGAATCTCACATCATCTTCATATTCAGTGCTGAAATTTTATGCAACTCACTTACGGAATTAATCTATTCTTCCAGTTATTTTGAAGTCATTTACATCCTTCTAAGTACCTCAGCAGGAAGTCTTTTATAACTGTTGTTTACTCTTTTTCTGTTTTACTTTGTTCATCTTCCTATAAGATTCTAGTCACTAGTCATGTAATTTTATCTCTTTCCCTCTCTCTTGTGCGATTGGGTGAAGTTAGACTGATTTTTGTTAGATTTAATAGGGAGACTAGAATTATCTGCTTGAGATAGTAACAGAAAATCTTTCATTCACGTTAGAGCTATTTAAGATTCAAGGGTATGATAAAAATGCAGTAGCATTATTAACAAAGAAAACATTTTACACAATGTCATATAAATTATATACTTTAACATTTTCACTCCTAGATAAACCTCAGGTAATTTAGTAGTACTAATAAGAAATGTCTTCTTAACTTCAGAAAAATACAATTAAAGTGAAATTTAATTATACTAAAAATATAATATTTTAATCAATTCTTTTAACAATTGTTTATTAAAATGGTATGGGAGAATTGGTAGCAAAATAAAACATTATTACATTGAAACTCCACCTAAAAATGGGCACTTCTTCCTTTGGAATCATGGTTAACAGAATTGTAAATACTGTGCTGACAGACCACACTAGCTTTTTTTTTTTTTGGCCGCACTGCACAGCTTGTGGGATCTTAGTTCCCCGACCAGGGATTGAACCCAGCCTCTGGCAGTGAAAGCGTGGAGCCCTAACCACTGGACTGCCAGGGAATTCCCTCCACGCTGGCTCTTGTCACTAGAATCATAATTCATCTTCCCCCAATTTTGGTGAAGGTGACTTTCAGCACGGTATTTAGACACAGTGACTTGCCCATTTCACAGCTCCAGATTTCAAAACAAAACAAAAACAAAAGCACACGCCCAAGTAAAGAATGTCGTTTAGATCTCTCTTTAGCTTAAAAGAGTAACACTAACTCTTTCCTTCTTTTTGGTTACAAAGGAGCCTGCTGGGGGCCGGGAATGATGACACCTTCTGAAGAGGCTGCTGAACTTTGAAGCCAGTGGACCAGGCAAGGCACAAAACCACAGGTAGGTTACGAGAGGGGTGTTTTGGGGGAAGCACTATGGGCGGGTGGAAACCACTAATTCCAGGAAGTAGGCGGGACAGGGATTTTGAAGGTTTTTGTATATTTTGGGCCTACTTTCAAATGCTACAGCTTTAGGTGGAGTATCCAAAGGGATTAGCAGACTTGAACAAAACTAAACTAGTCCCCAGAGATGACAACAGACACATTTACATTTACACGTCCTGACAGACCTGTAAAAACATCTACAAATAGACGGTCTAGCACTCGCTGGCCACTTAGGTAGAGGTTTTACTGCCCTCACATTGCCCTCTCCTAGGCGCCCAGGGCAAAATCCAGAAATGTCCCAGGAAATAGGTGATCTTTCTTTTTTTTTTTTTTTTTTAATTTTATTTATTTAGTTAGTTAGTTTTAGTTGCATTGGGTCTTTGTTGCTGTGCGCGGGCTTTCTCTAGTTGCGGCGAGCAGGGGCTACTCTTCGTTGCGGTGCACGGGCTTCTCACTGCGGTGGCTTCTCTTGTTGCAGAGCACGGGCTCTAGGCACGCGGGCTCAGTAGTTGTGGCTCACAGGCTTCGTTGCTCTGTAGCATGTGGGATCTTCCCAGACTAGGGATTGAACCCTTGTCCCCTGCATTGGCAGGCGGATTCTTAACCGCTGCGCCACCAGGGAAGCCCCGGTGATCTTTCTTAACAGTCCGCATGGCACTCCCCTCCCCCTTAGTTCACAGCCAGTTGTACTGTCTCTTACCCAGCATCCCATGATTTTCTAACTGAAATATGCAGGCTGGTAATCAGTGTAAGCAAACAGACTTTGCATTTTGCTTATGTTTGGCAGCCCGCCTGTCACTGAGGTATGGGATACCATTGGGATGTTGAAAGGCCACCAGCTCCTCCTCTTGCCAAGGGTCAGTGAATGCCTTCATCCCTCCTCCACCCCCCAGCCCATGCAGACATTACCCATCAATCACCGCACTAGCCTCAGTGAGGGCTGGTCTCAGAGCCCTTCATCAAACAGTCCCCAGGGCAGTCAATCTATTGCAAATTTACTAAGCTGGGGCTAGAGTTGAAACCTCTGCATCATCCTTATTCTAATTCTCTTATCTGTTGCCAACATTTGGTTTGACCTTGAGCCAACCTCGCCCCTTGACCTTGACTTTTTCATCTATAAAACACAAGGGGGCTCATTTTTCAGTTCTATCATCATTAGCTTGATGGGAAGAGAGAAGGTGGAATATATAAAATTGAGGTTTCTTCGGATTCACAGTTTTATCATGAAAAACATATAATATTAAATTGCCTGTGAGAATGTGAATATTCCACTTGCCTACCATGACCTACATGTGAGATGACTACATTAATCCAGGGTATCATAGCTCTTGAGAAACATTTATAACAATTCTGTTTATAAAGAAAAGCTAGATTATCACCCAGAAAGTATTTCTTGGTGCTAATCAGGAATTCAGTAAGTTAAGGCCAACTAACAAGAAAACAATGTCCTTTTATAAAAGGACACATTTTTTTTCCAGCATTCCTTTCTGAAAATTTTCAAGCCTTAGTAATTAACTCTAGCTTCCAATTACACTGTTTTTAGCACTTCGTGTTCACAGGAGAGCAATCAGACCAAAATTCACTTAACATATGGTGCTGCAGCTGTTACAGAAGAATGAGTCCACGAGGTTCTGTGTTCACCTCCTGAGTCCCAGGTAGGGGAACTAAAATGCGAAATTCAGGGTTGCAATCACTTTCCAGTTATGCAGTATTGAAAGAACTACCTTTGCTAGTGATTTGATTACGTAATAAGCACTCTGTTCAGTGATGCCTAGACTTTTGCAGGGAGGCACAGCCTGTGCTTATGAAGCATGAGGTCATAGTGCTGAAACCTGCAGCCTCTGGAGACAGCCATCATGGTGCAGGCCCTTGTATGACTTTGTGTGACCTTGGGAAGCTGCGGAACAGTTTGTGCCTTGTTTTCACGTGTGCAAAAAGGAGATGTCACCTATTACATGGTGTGCTTGTGTGGCTAATTTGGATAACATAGGAACAGTTCTTAGGACGCTGTTAACTAGTAACGGTCCAGCAAATGTTTACTATTATTACTAACAAAGAAAATTGTTCCAGGTTGTTAGGTGTCCCCCACTGTGGACTGAGGCTTCCTGGCCCACAGCCATAGCGCCATAGAAAATAATTCCATGATTTTGTGTTTCTCCAAGGCCACCTATTAAATTTTGGCACCTGCATCAGCGCTATCAGGGCTGCGCACAGATGTGGACCCATTTTTTTTTTTTTTCTTTTGGCTTACGAAGCATCTGCAAGGTTCAGAGTTGATGTCCCTTGGGTATTACGATGGCACAAACCGGTCACCGGCACGCTCCAGATCAGTCTGGAAGGCTGTGCCATGGGAGATTTGCACACCCCGAGGCAGGTCAAGGATGCGGATGCAGCTGCTCTCCGTTCTCCTGCGGATCCTGAGCTCTCAGTCCTGGCAGACATCATGGTACTGATGACCGGGCGCCGAAGGGATTCCCCCTCCAGAGATGCACTCTGGCTGTTTGCTTTACTCTCTCAGGTGAGGCCTCCCTGCCCCCCTCCCCGATCAGGAGATCTGCAAGATAGCCTTACCCCATCTTTCCACTATACGACTGACACCCTTCTTCAAAAGAACCAAGCCACTGCCACTAGGCACAACTCAGGAAGTTTCCAATAATGTCTGATCTCTGGGCCAAGTCCTTACCTGTCACACTTGTCTGCAGACCCCAGGGCCTACCCTCGATTCTGCGTCACAATGAGAAGGACAGGGGTCCTAGTTTACAAGCAGGAGACTGAACCTTGGCTGCCCTGATACACAGTCTGCACACCCGACCAGGCCAACCAAAACCAGAATCTCTGGCAGTGAACCAATGCGTTGGGACTATTCCGACTTCTCCAGGTACATGCAATGAGCAGCCAATGCCGAAAACAACTTGCTTAATGTTTAGAACCTTGTTACTCAACGTGTGATCCCAGTAGCCCCCAGGTTGACTGAATCAGAATCTGCATTTTCACATGATCCCTTGATGATCTGTATGCACATTAAGGTTTGAGAAACTCTGGTTCAGAATCTGCACTATAATTTAGCAGTTCTCGGTCTGCCCGCGTATTCAATCACCTGGACAGCATTAAAAGTCAATTTTTCTTTACGACTGTGTCTCTGGGAGCCATACAGAAAGAAGACATGTTTCTTAGGAAGGATTCTCACATTCCTGGTCCATAAATCTATTATTATTTAATAACTTTTAAACACGGTATTCACGGGAATTCCCTGGCGGTCCAGTGGTTAGGACTCGGTACTTTCACTGCTAAGGGTGTGGGTTCAATCCCTGGTCGGGGAACTATCCCCCATGGGGTCCGGCCTGAAAAAGAAGCCAGATTGCAGTGGAGCAAAGGGTAAATGGTGAAGGGACTGGCCAAAGTGAAGGCAAAACGCCTCTCTCCGGAAGCTTGGCTGAGAGAGAGAGCAATCATCTCAAATGCTCCTCTCAGGACACTGATGGCTTTTGTTTGCTACATTAATCATAATTATCAATCATTTTGCTTTTTCTACTGCATTTGATATTGACCTGCTCCCCTTCCATGTACTCAGTTTTAGTAAACCATTCACACATCTTCCAGGACAGGACTTGGAAGTCTTCTGCATCCCTGTCTTTCTGTGGTTCTAGCAACCAGTCAATCACCCAATCTTGTGACTTTTCATGATAAATGCTTCCCAAATCCATTTTCCTCTTTCCGCCTGCACTGGCATGACCTTGGGCTATGCCCTCGTTTTCTCTCTCCTGGGTCGCGGATGAGCTTCCCCAGTGGTCCCTTGACACAGGCTGTGTCTCTCATCATCCTCTCCCCACCACCAACAGAGTGATGTTCCTAATCCAAAAACAGATTTGCGAGGTGTGGCATGGGGGGAAACTGGGTGAAGGGCACATGGGGTCTCTCTGTGTTATTTCTTACAGTTGAATGTGTACCTTCAATGATCTGAGCGTGAAGTCTAAGGAAAGAATACCACTTCCTCTTCCCTTATAAGATTTTTTTTTTTTTTAATTTTATTTATTTATTTATTTTTGGGCTGTGTTGGGTCTTCGTTTCTGTGCGAGGGCTTTCTCTAGTTGTGGCAAGCGGGGGCCACTCTTCATCGCGGTGCACGGGCCTCTTACTATCGCGGCCTCTCTTGTGCGGAGCACAGGCTCCAGACGCGCAGGCTCAGTAGTTGTGGCTCACGGGCCTAGTTGCTCCACGGCATGTGGGATCTTCCCAGACCAGGGCTCGAACCCGTGTCCCCTGCATTGGCAGGCAGATTCTCAACCACTGCGCCACCAGGAAAGCCCCCTTATAAGATTTTAAAATATTTTCCAGAGTTTGCAAATCCCTTTCTGAACTGGCTTCTCTCCTTCTTGTTCAGTATTACTTCCTGCTACATTCTGTCACTGTACTTCTCATTCAGCCAAGAGAACTACTTACAGATTCCAGAATCTTCTACATTCACTCACATTTTTGTCTTGGTAGACAATGCTCCCTTTGGCTTGGGGGTCCTTTGCAACTTGTCAGTTGCAAATCTTTGTTCAGATGCTGATTTCTCTATGCAACCTTTCTAGGTGGCCTCAAGCGGACTTAAGGGAGTTTGAGATTGACACGTACACACTGCTACATTTAAAATGGATGACCAACAAAGGATCTACTGTATAGCACAGGGAACTCTGCTCAGTATTATGTAACAACCTGAATGGGAAAAGAATTTGGGAAAGAATAGATACATGTATATGTATAACTGAATCAGTTTGCTGTACACTTGAAACTAACACATTGGTAATCAACTATACTTCAATAAAATAAAAAGTTAAAAAAAGTTTCATACTTGGAACTGTACAGCAATTTGTATATACCTCTACTTAGGCAAATGTTGTACTATAAAATAAATGTTTTTTTCCACATCTCCCTACCTACTAGTCTGTAGGCTTCCTGTGAACAGGAACTGTATCCACTTATCTCTGTATTTCTAGTAGCTGAAACAAAACAGAGCTCAATAAATATTTGTTATACGAATGAATGAATCCTCTTTCTTGCCTTGATTGACAGATTCAATATAAGATATATTGATATCCCTAAATGTTACTAAAATATTTATTATAATATTTCTGATGCTCTTGTCTATTCTGAAAATTATGTGTAAGTTTATAAAAAATAAACAATCTTTTATGCTTAAGATAAAAATGTGCAGATAAAAAGACGGCACAAAATATTAGATATTCACAACATATTTTGTATTCTAAATCCTTAAGTTACAGAAATCAATACCTAGCTGATTAAACCATTTTTCATGAATATTTTATGTGAAAAGGTGAAAACTGTATCTTCCTTAGCATTTCCATTTTTTTATTTAACTTGAAGATTTTCCTATAGAATAATGAGATATAAACCAATGTTTGTAAGCTGTACGCGCGTTGGTGATAAGAATATTGAGAATTAAGTACAAAAATAAATAATACCACAAATTACCTTAAACAGTATTTAACATATTTAAAAGTATTAAGATATTTAAGTATTTAAGCTTTCACTGTGGATGAATGTAAATATTTGGTTAGTGGCATAGGTGTAACAGGAGAGTAGATAATGCAGTGCGTTATCTCAGCATCCTGACCTAAACCATTCAGATCACAAACTAACTCCTCCTGCTGTAATTTGGTTTCCATGACATCCCACCTATGGGGCAAGGCTGATAATTGGGGAAGCCAAGTATCCCAGACACCTGGTAGGTGTGTTTTTATGTAAGTGTGAGTTTCAGTGATGTCTGTGTGCTGGGACATGTTAGCCTCTGGGTGCATTAACCATCAACTATCTAAACATGCACAAATGAGCACCAGACCCGAAACTGGGTGTTTATACTACGTTAGCTCCCCTCGAAGGACCCCTCCCTGGTGGGGTGACCAAAAAAGCTGTCACTAGTGAACCCTGATTTCTCCCACAAAACTTTTCTTTTAAGCAGAAACAACACTGATGAGCAGACAACTACTGCAAAGTTTTTACTGAGCAATCAGAAGAATGAAAGTGAAATTGAGCAACCAAAATTAAATCAAAATTACCCCATCGCTGTAATTCATTACCATCTTGTCCGCATTCCAGGAGAAGATATTAGCTTGCAGTGGTTGTTTTCTTCTTCTTCTTACTATTTTAAACTTGGATATTAATAATGGATTATATCATCCATTAAATAGGAATTTTATAACTGAATACTTTGGCTTTTAGAAAAGGCAATTCAATTCAAGTTAGCTTATATAGAATAATGGCTTTCTTTAAATTAATGAAATCCTTCTATATATTTTAGTATATTAAAGCCATACATCGTAAAATGAATGTGTCAGATTATTATAATCAGTCATTGAAAATGAATTTAAATGTAACACATACTTTTAAAAAACATAATAAATAATTCTTTACAGCATGTGTCTGAGTGAAAAACAATTTGTTGTGTTTGATGTTTATGTAAGAAGAGTTTCATATAGACTACTAAAATTATTGTGAGGGTTTTTGCAAAAATAAATCAACTTCTTTTTAGGATAGTGGCATACACATTCCTTTGAAAGATGCCTGATTGACAAGACTCCATGATAGTCTGTTTAATGGAAGAACTTGTTTATTAAATGTACACACTATATGTAACACACACACACACACACACACACACACACCCACACACACACCCGTGTTACCACCAACCCAATGAAGGGTATTGAATAGATGGTGCTAAGTTTTGGATAATTAGAATAGCCAGTGAAAAATTAGAATAGATCACTGTTAGCTGAGGTACATGTTTTCACTCGCATGCCAGTGAAAAAAAAAAAACTAGTCAAAATGACCTCAAAATATCCTGGGAGTGGTTTGGGGAACTTGATATTCTAAAATGGATTAGACACATATTAAAATAATACAAAGAGTAAAAATTGCTATCCAAAATTGCATGAATAAGGCATGACTCTTAGCTAAATGTAAAATAAGCCTAAGATCTATCCCTTCATACCTCTGTGACTTTTACCTTGTTCTTTATCACCTCTGAGTCCATTTCTTCTTCTTTAAAGTGGGATACCCAGACTTCAATGCCTGAGACAGGCATCTCTCTCAGGGAAGCCCCCTTGACCACCAAAGATAGGGAAAACCCCTCCCTCCTATCCTCTATGTCTTTCAGATTTCTATTATTGTACTTGAAATTATCAAAGGATCTGGTACCTTTTCTATCTCCCATTCAACACACATACACAGAGCAAATAATATATATAAAGAAGTATTACAAAACATATAAGAGCAGAAACAATGGAAGAATAAATTTACAATGAAGATGTAAAGGTTCTGATCCTTACTCCAGAGATTATATGCTCCTATCTATACAGCGATAGGAAGGTAACATCAATGACTGAATGATAATCAACAGTGCAGAAGATGGCAGCAATGTGGAGCCCACATGACCTGCCCCAAGGGGAAACTAGAAACTAGACCAGGATTGTTGCTGGGGAAGAATGCGAGCTCTGGGAAACCTATGCAGAGTTTTTCAATAAAACTGAATCTCCACATTTTTTATGGGAGCTGTCCCTATGTTTTCAGTATTTTGTGTGCCAAACAAAACATGTCTGTGGGCCATATGTGGCCCAGGAGAGTCAATATATAACATTATTCATGCACCAAATCAGGATGCATTAAATATTTATATCTGGAAATATTAGAAACACAAAGCCTTAATTACCATAAAAATAATACTTACCCCCAGACTTTGTCAGAACCAAGAGGCAAAACAAAAACAAGCCAACAAACCAAAAGCATATGTATGTACACATATACACAAATGTAAAATTAGGCCGTAATCAATTAAGTTCGTCTTGGATATACAAGTTTAATTCAACATTAGGGCATCATACATGATATAAAATAAATCTTTTAACAGCAAAAAAAACATGGAGCAAAATTCTATACCCATTCCTGATATTTTAAAAAAGAATATTAATTAAGTGGACCTGATGTTTCTAAGGACACCATCATGAAAGTGAAAAGAAAATCCATGAAATGGAAGAAAATATCTGCAAATCATATACTTGATAAAGGAGTTGTATCTAAAACATATAAAGAGTCTTACAACTCAACAATATAAAGAAAAACAACCTAATTAAGAGAAGGAGCAAAGGCTTTAAGTAGACATTCATCCAAAGAAGATATACGAATGGCAAATAAGCACAAGAAAAGATACTCAATATCATTAGTCATCAGAGAAATTCAAATCAAAACCACAATGAGATACCGCTTCACACCTACTCGTGGATACAGTAAAAATGACAGATAATAAAAGTGTTGGCAAGTCTGAGGAGAAATTTAATCCCTCATTCATTGTTGGTGGAAATGTAAAATGGTGCAACTACTTTTGAAAATAGTTTGGTGATTTCTCAGAAAGTTAAACATAGTATTACCATATGACCCAGCAATTCCACTCCCACATATATCCAAGAAAATTTAAAAATTATATTGATTAAAAAACATGTTCATGAATGTTCATAGCAGCATTATTCATGATAGTCAAAAAGCAGAAACAATATAAATGTCCATCAGTGGATGAATGGATAAACAAAATGTAATATATACATATAACAATATTACTCAGCCATAAAAAGAAATGAAGTACTGATACCTGCTACAACATGCATGAAAGTTGAAAAAAATTATGCTAAGTGAAAGAAGCCAAGGTCTATTCTAGTCCAATTGCTGGTCAATCAAAGCAGAGACAAAAGATACCATTTAACTAAAAGGACACAACTTCTGAAGACTCTGACTTCTACCTCACCATCATTCACTACTCTTAGTTCACAGAAAGACTGCGGAAAATTTCCAATTCAGCTGCAAGTATGGATCAAGTTAAAGAAAAGGCCTTCAGATGTTTACCAAAAATAAAAAATAAAGTAGGAACAGAAAGATGTTTCCTAAATGGGGAGGATTAACAGCAAGGGTTCATCTCCTTTTCCTGCCAAGCTTCCACTAATACAATATTAAAGAAGGAAATGATATAAATAAAGTGTTACCCGGGTGGCCCACAAACTGTTTTGAGGGTACACACAATGTTTCAGATTAGGAAATCACCCTACTTCCAATCCCCCTCCCGCCCCGCATTGGAAAGACCTGAGACTCTGACAACAACAATGATCCCACGTTCTTACTCGGATGCTGTTGGCTGGACAGAGTAGACCACATGGCAACCACAGCCTTTAGGGGAAGCTCCCATAGTTCCTTTCACTCCCTGTGCCTGTCACCCAGCCAATTCATTCATTAATTTTATTTGCTTTGTCCCTGAGACATATATATTTGTGACCTCTGTCGTGAAAACACAACAATGAAAGGAGCAGGAAACATGTTTGTCAAGAGAAATCCATAATTTCTGGAAGCCTGAACATGGCTGGAGGAGATATAACCAATGAAGTGGAGATGAGGAAGCTTCAGTCCAGAGCAGCAATTCTCAAATTGTCTCTGCTTAAAAAAAAAACACCTATTAAAACACAGCTTGCGAGACGCCACCCCAGAGCTTCTGAGTCGGTAGGTGCAGGGTGGGGTCTGAGAATTTGTGTTTCTCTCAAGCTCCTCAGCGATGCTGACACCTCATTCCACAGATCACAAACTGACCAACAAGTTAAAAAAAGGAAAGGAATAAGTTATAGACAAGGACAGAGACATTGGCATGACCCCAAGACAGCACTGGGTCTCAAAAATACCAACTACAAAAGATCACTGTAGTAAGGCTTAGGGTATAAAATAGAGGATTGGTTATTGGAAAGTCTGGTTTTAAGTCAGTTTACAGCATCCCCTATCCCTACCCAGCACCCAAGTGCTTACCCACCAAGCGAAACACTGCGTAGGTCTTTACTACAGAAATTTGCCCCAGAACAAAGATGCTCACATTAGAACACTTCAAGTTACTTTCTTGCTTCTTGAACAATTGCCTAAGATGAGGATGTGAGTTGACAAGACTTGCCCATACAAACAGAGCTTCCAAGCAGCTTTTATTGTTTCCATCTCAAATATGTGAACCATTGGATCACTTAATGAAATCCTTGTGGTAGGAAAGACGCCAAGTTTAACTAGGACAGCTGATCACGGAAGAAACTGATACTCAAGGAAACAGATGAGACCCAAAGAGAGAGAGAAAAATAATGTCTAGAGAGAGATATGAGAAAAAAGTTCATCCATAAAATGAGAACAAGATACTCTTAAAAATTGAAAACAAAAGAACACTTGGAAATTAAAGCTATGATTTAAGTAATTTAAAATATCAAATAACAGTGGTGGGATTTTAAAAACCAAGGAAATACCCTAGGAAATGGAACAAAATTCAAAGAGGTGGAAAATATGAGTGAAAAGATAAGCAAACTGGAAGATTATTCCAAGAAACTGAAACACAACTTTTTTCAGCAAATGGAAATACTGGGAAGAAAGGGCAAATAGAATAGGAATGAAAATAGAATGTTAAAATGGCTAAAACAACAACAACACAAAATAGTTTCCCAGAGCCAAAGGTCAGGAGTCTGCAAATAAAAGAAGACTAACAAATGTCCAACAGAATGAATGCGAAAAGAATACAATAATTATATCAGTGCACTAATAGAAAACAGAAAGTTTAAAGACAAGTTCCTAAAATTTCCAGAATAAAAATCACCACAAAGGGATGAGAATGAGAATCAGAAAAGGATCAGATTTTTCCCATTAATAACAACAAAAACGGGCTTCCCTGGTGGCGCAGTGGTTGAGAATCTGCCTGCCAATGCAGGGCACACGGGTTCGAGCCCTGGTCTGGGAAGATCCCACATGCCACGGAGCAACTAGGCCCGTGAGCCACAACTACTGAGCCTGCGTGTCTGGAGCCTGTGCGCCGCAACAAGAGAGGCCACGACAGTGAGAGGCCCGCGCACCGCGATGAAGAGTGGCCCCCGCTCACCGCAACTAGAGAAAGCCCTCGCACAGAAAGAAAGAGCCAACACAGCCAAAAATAAATTAATTAATTAATTAAAAAAAAAAGTAAAATAAAATAAAATAACAACAAAAACTTCCAGTTAAAGGATTAATACCTTCAGAATTGTGCATAATAAAACATTTTAACTTAGAATTTTGTTGCAGAAAGACTTCCAGTAAAATAAAATTTAAAATAAAGGAATTTTTGGATTACAAGGACTCAGTTTATTCCTACCGACCTTCACTTTAGAATGTGCTCTTTGAAAATAAGGGATCATTCCCCAAAATGGAATCAATAATTGGATCCAAGCAATAGTAATCCCTCTTAGAGTAATGATGAAGGAACATAAAACAATAAGAGGTGGTAGACACAGGAGAGCAAAATAGATCAGAGAACAGAGGACTCCAAGAAAAAGCTATGCTGAAAAAAATATGTGAGATTTTTGACACTCTATTTTAGAATTTGTAACACCTAATGAAACAATAAAGGCAGATAACATGAGGAAGAAAAAGTAGCCAATCATGAAGTATATAGTTTTTGTAGTAATTAGAGACAGTTCTGGAGAAACTAACAAATGCAAACACACCAGATGAAGATGAAAACTACGTCTCTAGATGATGGATAGGTAGATAGATAGATGATAGATAGTAGATGATGGATGGATGGATGGATGGATGGATGAATATATGGATGGATAAAGATGAGTATAGTGATATAATTCAGAATTAGAGAAGCTTTGGAAAAAGAATACTGGTGAGCATAACAATTATTTATATATAGGAATAAGACTGAATACCTGTGAGAACTGTGGTTTTGAATTTCTTAAAAAATGGTTACAAACCTTAATAAAGCAATAAAGTTTTGAAAGTATTTATAGCTTCATGGAACTTTATAGAGAAAGAAATGTAAGTATGTTAATTTCTACAAGGAAATCAATAATGTCTGATATCGAAGCATAGTTTTAAAAAAGCCAAGAGAAGGACTCCAAATTCTTAAATATTTTTGTAATACTTTTTTGCTTATCCTTAATAGGATTGATTATAAATCCATATCTCTTGTGGTAAAGGAACAATTATCTGAAGTTCAAAAATGTCCTTAGTCTCACTTTTTTTTCTTCTGTTAAATTCAAGTTGTCTTACAAAGTAGCATTTTTATTAATGAATTTATTAGTAAAAATTCCTGGCTTAATCATTGTCAGATCTGTAATTCCACCACTGAGGGATTTTATGTAAGGACATCATTTCCAATGCTTTCATCTTATGGAGCTTATTTCTAAAGTAAATTCAAGTCCAAGCCATCAGCCAAAGGGTAGAGGATTGAATTGCAGCTTGTCAGTGGTAAAGTATCTTGAGTGAAGAGGTTATAATTATAGAAAATTATTTGTCTTTTAGTTTAGAGGTCTTGTTTACCTTTAGTGTTTTATTACTCACCTTTCCAGATGGTAAAAACTTTGGTCCATCACATTCTTGTTTGATTTTTATGGCATCACCATATTTTTTCCTATGACCCTTCTCTTCACTCAACCAGTTAATTGATTTAGCAATGTGAAAACCTAACTTCCAGTTTTAAGGTATTCATAAAGCTTCAGTCATGTAACGAAGGCTTTTGATTTAAAATGCTGATTACCACCAACTTGGTCACTTCAACAGATCAATGGCAGGTCTGACTTTAAAAATATGATAGAGTTAATTGCTTGGCATTGTGATAAGCGCTAACCCAGTCGCTTAACTGATTTCCCACTTTTAAATTTGTTACATTAATGTCATGTTTTCCCAGACATAGAAAATTCTAGATCAATTTAGTCTTACATTTCGGATGTGTTGACACTACATTTCTGTACATCTAAAATGAAGCATAATAATACTTCAGAGATTTTTTTAATACAAATTTAAATAGATGAGGACTTGAGTTTTCAGTAGTCAAAAGTCCAGGATGGAATTTGTCTAATTGGTAGCCATTTGTTTTACTTGTAAAAAAAAAATCTGGAGATGTAAACTGCCATGCATTGGAACCAAGAAGAAATTAGAGCCAAGCAATAAATTGATGCCATTTTAATAAAGTTACTTTTACACTGTCTAATGTTTCCCTCCAACTAGGAAGTTATACACACATGCACATTTAGCTGTTTAGGTGTTTTCTGAGGTCAAAAAATGCACATTATTCTATAATTTTAGGTAAGTGCAACAGTGACAAAAAACCCAAAGTCACAAAGACAAGGGTCCCATGACTCCTGTCTAATTCTGTTTAATTCTATTAAAAGTATCACATTGGTCAATAGAAATGCCACCAGTTGTAACCTTTGCTATCAAATGAAAGATCGACAAATTTGACTCCATAAAAATTTACAACTTGTGTATAGTAAGATCAGAAACAATGTAAAAAGACAAGGCTTCCAGATATGGCAATATGGCCAATCAGAAAAGCCATACAACATTACCTTTATAAAATGCTGGATAATACTTTCAGGCATTTTTTTTTAATGCATGGCTAAGCACCAAGTAAATACTAAAAGTTCTCAATTTTTAAAATTCTCAAAACCAAGTATACAGAAACGTGAGACAGCACCTTGCCTTGGGAAGAGCACACACCAAATATTTCCCCCCAAATGCATCTGTAACCACAGGCTGTCCCTCCTGTTTCTATGGGGCCTGAATTCACACCACCTGTGTGCTTTTAATATTTTTTTTGTGGGAGTATAAATTGTGCTAACTTTGTGGAGGTTGGTTTGGCAAAAGCAACCAAAATTTTTTAAAAAGTATGTATCTTTAGAGCCAGGAATTCCACCTCTAGATTTATCTACTCATAGAGGTGCACACAAAAATATCCTCAAGGATGTTTTTAAAAGTAAAACACAAAGAAAAGAAACAACTATATGCCCATCAATAAGGATGTGGAACTATAAATTAAAGAACAGTCATTTTACACAATAATAATGGGCAGCTAATCAATTAGAATGAGTCTGGTGGGCTGTCATCAAATACGGCCAAGGAGCATTAACTAAATGTAGAGTGAGCTCATTAATAAGTGTATATGTGTTCTCATGCAAATAAATAAGTTTAGAAGATTCACGCTATTTTAAGAGTGGTTACCTCTTAGAAAGAGTAGCTGTCTCTTTGTAATGTGATTGCAATGATCATTTTAACAGTTAAAAAATACTCAAATCAAGACCGATGATGAAAATCACCTGTGCTCCATATACTTGTATGTGTGTGTGTGTGTATACAGTTGACCCTTGAACAACACAGGTTTGAACTTCGAGGGTCCACTTATACACAGATTTTCTTCTCCTTAGTCAATACTTCAGACCTACACAATCCAGGGCTGGTTGAATCCCCAAGGGATGTGGTCTGGTGGGCTTGGAGGAACCTCGAATAAGGAGGGCTGACCATAAGTTATACTAGATTTTCCCTGGTGGGGAGGTTCAGCACACCCGACCCCCGCCTTGTTCAAGGATCAATTGTATATGAAAATATTGCATTCCAAGCAGAAAATAGAAAATTCAACTTCATTTATTTTCAGGCTCTGAAGCAGTGTGTATATGCAGTCTTATTAAGCATCGAGGCGATGGGGACGCCTTTCTACTCAACAGCCTACACAGTCATGGCAACACACACATGGCCCTGGCCCCCATGAGCCCAGTGGGTATGCCAGGGGGCTCTGGGGACCTACAACCCCATAGCCCTAGGAACACAGACGTGATTTCCACGTTAGTCTGGCCACCTGCAGGGGCTCCCGTACGGCAACCCAGGAGGCACGGAGGCAGCGGAGACCCTGGCCAGGAGACCCTGCTCTCAGGACCCATAGATCTCACACCCCTTCCGGGTGTTCTGGGACTCCCCCACCCCATCTCCTCTCTCTCAAGGCTTCCCTCTTCCTGGGACCCTCCAGAAAAGTCGGGGTCATCTCCCCAATGGGTTCAGCGTTTTACAGTAGACAGACTGCCTTTGCTTTCGTGCCGGCCAAGATCCTGGGAGGAGGAGGGATTTATAAAATAATCACAAATCCTAGCTACTTGTTTGCAACAAGAAGAAAGAAAATTACAGGAAGTACCAGAACAATGTACTATGCCAATAACTTCTCTTGGCCACAGAATGAAAACCGATTTAAGCAAGTCAAATTTGAACCACGGTGAAAATGCTAAGGGCAAGAAAGCATCAGAGAAAACAAAGACTTGCTAATTCAAAAATCAAATTGTAAATAAAACCATAACATCAAGTTAAAAGAGAAAGGCAAACAAGCCTTTCAAAGACCAGAAAACAAACTAACAGACACTGTAAAAGCTGCAGTTGAGCCCTGCTACTTCTCTGGATACAAAGGTGGCCGGCACTGACCCCTGTCCTGAGGGTCTGCAATCCAGCTGGAGACTCAGCACCGACAAAGGAGCTGGGGCTGCCCTCGGCTCAGTCAGGCGGGCGGGAAGCTGTTCCCAGCCCGCTAGGGATGCCCCAGCTCTCTGCGGGAGCCACTTGCTTAAACAGATCAGGTCCACCACGCTGAGTCCTGGCTTGAGAGAGAGAGAGCAGGTGTCCCTCGTTACCGCCTTCTCCATCAAGTTCGTTTTCAGGAAGAGCAATCATGTTTATCCCTGCATTTTCCCCACGTTGGAAAATGTCAACGGCATCTATAAGATGACTTTCTTTCACATCTCAGCACCCTAATTAAAAAATCTAAGTAAACAGACAAATACAATTTATAAAAACATTCCTGGAGAGAGTGAGGGCAAATGTCTCCAGGAGTTTTGCTGAGAAGAGAAACAGAAAACTTGGGGGTGGAAACGAGACAAAGCGAGTTTGGGGTTTTGGTTTTGTCTTCTTGTCCCATTAAGGGAATTAAAAGCACGTATGTGCGCTGATGGGCAGGAGTCATAAAAAGGGAAAATGGATGAAGCCGAAGAGGAGGCAAGGGCTGCTGGTGTGAAGTCTTTGCAGAGTGGAGGGGGACCTTAGCCGGGACTACAGTCAGGTCACCCTTGTCAACGAGAAGACCCAGAAGCATACGCACTGGTGCTGGGCGCTGAGAGAGGTGATGTGGGATGGAGGTCTCTGCCATCTGTTTCTCTTTTCCTTGTGAAACGAGAAGTAAAAGCATCAGATACATGTCAGAGAGAGAGGAACCTTCCAGCAGTTCCGCAGATGCCACTGCCTCCCATTTTTATGAGTCCTTGACCCTTAACATGCCTCTTTCCCCTTCACCTTTAACCTCTTCCTTCCCATTGACAGCTGTCTATAGAATGACATGTTTAAGTCGGCCTCCCGCCCAAACAGCAACAGAAACAATTCTCCAAATCTTAAGCGCTCAGGCTACTGCTAAGCTCTAAGCTCATCATTTGAACATTGGATGAAATGATGATTATCTAGGAAAAATGAAAGATTTAAAGTTGACCTCAGAAAATATTTATGATCTGAGAGAGAAATTACCAAAGAAAAATTTTAAGAAAATAGGCAAATACCTTCCCCTGAGAAATGAATGAATACGTGATAACAGATTAATATATCAAAGGAGAAAAAGCAACATCCTGATTGAGGCTGAAAATCTGATAAAAGTTTATATCATTCCTGATAAAACGACTTTTTATAGTAAGTCAGGTTATAATGCCTCTCTCTATAAATTAATCCAATGGATCTCTTTTGCTTTTCAGAGATAATCTACTGACTGCTTCTACTAGCACGCGCGCACACACACACACACACACACACACACACACACGCACACACACACCCTTAATGAACTAGCCCTAGCCCGTCTCTCTATCCCTAACTTTGTACGTTTTGTTAAGCTTCAACTGTGCTGAAGAGTTTGTGTTTCTCTGACCTTGCTATTTTCTCTCCATCACATTGTACATGATTTCTTCTCTTGAGAAAGTCCTTTACTTCCTGTCTTCTTGCTAAATGTTTAACTCATTCTTCAAGACTCAGGCCTGGTGCCAACATTCATATGAACTGAAACCCGTCCTCATCATATTTGGTACACACTTCTATTTTAAATTTTATACTATCTTTGGGGATATTAGCACCATTCACTAGATTGAGTTCTTTAAAAACAACGATTTTACTTTAATCATCCCTGTGTGCCCAGAGCAAAGCCCAATCCCTGGAGCTTGAAAGATATGTGTGAAACAGAGGAAATTAGTCTTCATCTCTTGATATCTCCACTTTTGGAACTATCCTTTTTTCTAGATATCCAGGGCCCTCATATGGCAATTAGCCACAAATCATCCCATATAATTCTGTCTTGGGTAATTTATTTGCCTCTTAGAGATACTACATTAATAACATCATCATCATCATCATTATTATTATTCCCCTAATGATTACAATTACATTGTAGCATGCCAGTGGAATGACATTTTGTGGTTGATAGAATCTCATGCTTACCTCAAGCCATTAACTCAAATCTACTAGGTTTGCCTTGCCCATAGGTAACATTTACTTAGGTGATGGGAAAGGTGAAGGAAAGAGAAAGGGATGTCTTGGAGCAGAGGCAAGGACTTGTTCATTGCTTCTATTGTTTATTTTTATTTCTTTATATTTCTGATGGAGGCATTGCTTTTGCATCCTCTCTGTTCACATCAGTACGTTCCAGGTTGAAGAGTGAATTTTCCTGACAGGGTGGACAATACTTCTGATAAATAAAGAGACGGTTCTGTAAAGGTGGTACTTTTTTCCCCTGTGGTTAGCAGGGATTACTGTCCATGGGATTTCTTTTTATCAATAACACATTGAACCTTATTGTACTTCCTATGACCACATCTATTTGGTTCTCAGGGTAAGTTGAGTAAGGATAGCATTTTGTAGTAACTATCCTGTTGTAGTCATTGCCTAATTCTTCCTTGTGCCCTGAGGGACTTGCAGGTTCTCATATATAATTTTCCCACTGTACTAGGCAGAAGAAATTGCCCAGTAAAGACAGAATAAACCTACTCTTTAAGCAGAAGTGTTGTAGCCTAATTAATATATGTTAGTAATTTGCTTTTACTGATTTTGATCACCTATGCATACGCTTAAACAACCAGGCAAGTAATACTTAGGTTGTTTCCATGTCTTGGCTATTGTAAATAATGCTGCAATGAACATAGAGGTGCAGATATAGCTTCGAGATAGTGATTTTTGTTTCCTTCAGGTATGTACCCAGAAGTGGGATTGCTGGATCATATGGTAGTCTTATTTTTAGTTTTTTGAGGAACCTCCATACTGTTTTCCACAGTAGCTGCACCAATTTATATTCCTACCAACAGTGTAAGAGGATTGACATTTTTTTCTTTTAATTCAGAGAAAACTATAAACAGAACAAAAGAGTAAAACCATAAAAAATGGGAAGAGTGTTCAAATATTGACTAAGAACATATTTGGTATTAATATCCAAATAAGTATAGTTGACTTGATAAAAGAGGGAAGTGGTATATTGTAGGATTTTTACTAATTTCAGAAGTTTTGCCTGTGCCTTTAAGAATTTAGCTAAAATTAGTTTCCTCTCTGTGCAGAATTTGAATACATTATAAACATAAAAGAATAATTGTCTTTGACACAATAAATCAAATTTACATTTCTTTTCGCTTGCTGTTTTTTAAATTTTTAGATGAGGAAATATATGCTAAATCCTGGATCTAGGTTTACAAAAATTCTAATAGCTATAGACAGTACAGATTACAATAAAATCCCCATTTTCCCCCCTGCAGTTTGTACAGCGTGCTGAACTACAACGTTTCACATAAGACAGCAAGTACAGCCAATCTAGCAAAAGCTTTATCAATCTCTGTATAAAAAGGAGCTGATTATATTGCAGTAGCTGGACTTTGGTGTGCGAATGTTTTCTATAAACTTTAAAATCTTTGTTCTAATTCAAGTGAACAGGAAACTAGAAATATCTTATCTAGTAATAGGTACATGCTAATGTTTAAAGCATTTCTTTTTTTGTCTTTTTCTTTTTATCTTTTAAAAAATTATTTTGTAGTTAATATTTCAAATGCCTGTCTTGTTAAAGGTTGTAAGATGGAAATTTAACAATGTTTTACAATTTGTTCTAAATAATTTACAGTCATACAAGTTTATTGAATCTTCTGTCTTGCCTTCTGGGTCCCTGAATAGAGCCAAGGTGAATATGCCCTTCTGGATCTTTCCCACCTGTGTTTACCAACACAAACCTGCTGGACTTGTGAGTCGCTGACCAGATGTTTCTTGGTACTCACCACACCTTTCAATAAACTGATTCAACACTAGTTATCAGGGAAATGCAAATCAAAACCACAATGAGATATCACCTCACACCTGTCAGGATGGCTATCAGCAAAAAGAAAACAAATAACAAATGTTGGCAAGGATGTGGAAAAAAGGAAACCCTTGGGCACTGTTGGTGGGAATGTAAATTGATACAACCACTATGGAGAACAGTATGGAGGGTCCTCAAAAAACTAAAACTAGAACTAGCATACAATCCAGCAATTCCACTCCTGGGTATAGATCTGAAAAAACAAAAACACTAATCAAAAAGATACATGTGCCCCAAAGTTCATAGCAGCATTATTTACAATTACCAAGATATGGAAGCAGCCTGAGTGTCCCTCAACAGATGAGTGGATAAAGAAGATGTGGTATACACACACACACACACACACACACACACACACACACAAACACAATGGAATACTACTCAGTCATAAAAAAAGAATGAAATTTTGCCATTTGCAGCAACATGGATGGATTTGGAGGGCATTATGCTAAGTGAAGTAAGTCAGACAGAGAAAGATAAATACTGTATGGTATCACTTATATGTGGAATCTGAAAAATACAACAAGCCAGTGAATATAACAAAAAAGAAGCAGACTAAGAAATATAGAGAACAAAGTAGTGGTTACCATTTGTGGGTGGGGGGAAGGCATAAACTATCTGGTGAAAGACAGGCTCAAGGATGTATTGTACAACACAGGGAATATAGCCAATATTTTGTAGTAACTGTAAATGGAAAGTAACCTTTAAAAATTGTATAAAAATTAATTTTTTAATTCAGGCAAAATAAAGATGTTTCATGTAAAAATTTTTAAAAATTAAAAAAGTATAGAGTATAGATAATCCCTGCTACCAAATACTTTAAAGAAAATGTCAAGGTGATAATTCAACAGAAGTTAATTGATTTGAGAAATGCTACAAATGAGCCCTGTAATTCATTGGGGCTTGAGAGTCTTTTCAGTGCATAAAAATCCTCATCATTTCTAGTATATATCCACAGTAAGAAGGCTTGATTTATATCAGGATCGTCTGCTCTTTATGTGAGCAAACATAATAGTCACATAATAATGATTTACCATCAGGGTAAATCATGCAAAAAACAGCATAATAAAAAGAGGGTGCAGGGGAGATGTGTTGGTTGGTTGGTTTGCACAATATTTATTCATTATTGTTAAGACTGAGGAGAGTCATGCAGGAACTGAGGCGGAGACTCTGAATGGTCTGCCTCTGGGGTAGTAGGTGCTGCATGAGCTGTAAGTGACGCTTGGGGGAGGGGCGGGAACACCCCTCACTTCCCGTCAGTGTGCACAGGCTCAGACCTCCTTCCAAGGCAATGTAAGATTTTGAGGAAATACTTTGTCTTGTTCACCACTGTATTGTCAGTGCCTAGAAAAGTGTTGGGAACATATTAGCCGCTCGGCCAATATTTGTGGAATTAATAATATCTATATAATATCTAAAATAATACCTATTTTGGACAAGTTAAAATGTTTTAATTAAAATTATTTTTGTCTTTCTGTTATTTAAATACATCATAAAGCCACTTGATAAAGAGCTGCTATGCACGTTCCCCATATTACTGAAAAATTTGGCCCACACTCTACTTTTCTCTGTGAGCTCTTTTTTCTGATTTATCTAAATGGCTCTTTGTGTGGTTTAAATATTGCTAAGGCTTATGTGAAAAATCAACTGATTTATGTTTGCCCCCATTTTTCTTGAGTTTAGAGCTAGTATTACTGAAAATTGTATTGTTTTAAGATGTTTTCCACCCATTATTTTAAAAAGAACTCTTTTTTTTTTCCACACAATAATATCTAGTTTTTTTGTATCCATGAAAAATCAATAGGAAATCAAAACTCCTTTTTTGTCCATTGTATCTTTTCCCCTTTTAGAACTTTTTTTTTTTTTTTGGCTGTGTTGGGTCTTCATTACTGCACGTGGGCTTTCTCTAGATGCATCGAGCGGGGGCTACTCTTCCTTGCAGTGCATGGGCTTCTCACTGCGGTGGCTTCTCTTGTTGCAGAGCACGGGTGCACGGACTTCAGTAGTTGCAGCATGTGGGCTCAGTAGTTGTGGCTCACGGGCTTAGTTGCTCCCAACTAAGTAACTAATGTGGGATCTTCCCAGACCAGGGGTCAAACCCGGGTCCCCTGCATTGGCAGGCGGATTCTTAACCACCAGGGAAGTCCCACCTTTTAGAACTATTAAATAAAATAAATTTCTATTCGTTTAAAAATAAATGGATGGCTAATGCTTTTAAAAGGTAATTCTGATTGCTGAAACATATTAAAGCTGTATATATTTTCCTAAGATTTAATACTAGTTGCATTCAAATGGCCATTTTTGGATATATATGGTTTGTTGGTTCTAATAATGCTAACTTACAATATTTCCTAATTCAGGGTTAGTGTAATCACTTAAATATCTAGCTGGTGGATGCACGTGTATTATACATGCAAGAATTAGCTGCAAGGGGTTCTGGAAAACACGGTTTTAGCCTTGTCACCTTTATAAATAGAAGAAGCTGGGACTGGTATTCCAGGGAGACAATCCGGGCAGCAGACACATTTGCCGATTGTTGACTGAGTCTGTCTCTACCTGTGGGCACTGCCTCTGTGTCCAAGACAAGATGAAAGGGCAAGGCCCAGTCCAGCTCTCTCTGTCTTTTATTCATTGAACCAACACCACAGGGGAGATTCCCAAGAGTGTGCTGCTTACGTCTCTGGTTCAGAAAGGTCTCTCAGGCCACATCTAGCTGCAAGGGAGGAAGGCAGAGGAGAAGAGCTTGGAAATACTTTACTCAGTCAATGTATAGTGTCTGCAAGAGGGCTGAAGTGTCAACAAAGTAAGAAAGGACACTTTCAAACATTCATGCTTTTAGGGACTATGCATTCTTCTTGAAAGAAGATAACAAATCTTTATTTGATAACAAATCCGTCTAAGAGATGAAAGAAGATGTTGGAGTTAAAGATTAATGGTGGGCACTGAATCCGTCTCAGTCCTGAACTAAAGGTATGGGGCAGGAAGTAAATGACATAAATCATGTGACATCACATCAACCCAATCTGGAGACGGAAAGGGGAAAGGAGAGGAGGGGAGTCGTGTTCTAAGAGTCCAACGTCTTTCATGGTGGGGAATCAAAAGAATTACCTAAAGCTGATAACATAATTAGTAGAAGTTTAAGAGCATATATAAGGCCTTTGGAAAAACAAATTATGACAACATAATTATATTAGTTATGTAGGGAAGATGAAGGGAAAAGAGAAAGGAGAATAATTTATGTTTTCATTTCCTCATCTGGAAATTAAAGGAAACCAGATAAAAAAATAGCTTTTTTTCTTATCATTGTTCACCAGTATCCCCTGCCTAAGTTTTTTTTTAGAGCATTGTGAACATGTTATTAACACTTAAAAAGGAATTTTCCATATGAAAAAAAATGCAGACTCTAATCCTTCTAAACACTCAGAGGGAACACACACACACACACACACACACACACACACCCCAAATTAAAAACACAGAGACCATGAAGTAAAAGAGAAAAAAATAGAAAAGTCATTCAAAAGGAAATGGAAAAGAAAATATAAGAAATATGACAAAACTGAGATCAAACTTGCTTGTCAAATCAACAATTGCAAACGGGATAAGAAAAACTAATTAAAGGAAAATCTTTCTGGTTTCATCAAAAATAGAACCCGCATCTGTGTACACAAAGTGATGCATTCTAGAACATCCTTACAAAGACCTGTTGGACATAAAGAAAAGGAGAAGAATCACTGATAAACGTATACAAAAAGAACTCAGGGATCATGAAATTGTATTTGAATTCAAGGCAAAAATATTGAAAGACAGAAAAAGCTACTTTACGATGATTGATGCTTGATAGAGGATAAAGTCTAGAGCTAGCATGAATCCACTGTCACCACTGTTGTTCATATTGCAGACTGTATTCCAAGCAAACGTCTCTTCCAAGGGTTGTGCCATGGACTCTGATACATGAGAGATTTTATTTTTTATTTATTTATTTATTTATTTTATAAGAGAGATTTTATTTTGATGGCTGCATAGGGCAAGGGAGAAAGGAGACAGATGTAGACTCGGGCCACCCGAGATTAGAAGTCTAGCATGAATCCCCTGAATAGAGCTGGCCCCAAAGTGTTAGCACTCTTTCTATGAAAGAAAACAAGAAATAAATCTGCCACCCCAAAGGGAACAGGAAGGAAACTTACCTGGCATCACATAATTTGTCTCCAAAACTGGGGCACTTTTGAGAGGAAGGGACACTGTTTATAATTATGCTGTAACAACAGGCTGGGGATGTAGAGTCACTCTAAGTGGAAGGAAAAGGAAATCCTCTGAGAATGTATAACCACAACCCAGTTCTTCAGCCAGTTTTCAACATGAATTCACACTACCTACAAGGCTGTAAAAAACCTAGGCAAATAAATTAACTTAAAGGAGTCTCAGGATGGTAGTGATTGCAGGAGCCTGGAAAAACAAATGCCATTCCTCTTTGGAGAAATGTAACCTAAAACAGACCCCAAGGGATTTCACAGATTAAAGTGGAATAAGAGCTTAAGGGCAAATATCAGAAAACACATGAGGAATTAAACAAATTTTGAATGAAAACAGAAGAAAAACTCAACTTACCCAAACAATTAAAATAATTCTGTAGAAAGCAAGACGAACAGATAAGTATAAAAGCTTCACTTAATTATCAATCCGGAAACTTTGTAACTAATACATTTGCATAGCATCCAGGAAGTAATTAGCTTAATCAAGATAAAAGAGACAAAATAAAATAACAATAAAGAGATACAAAATAAATGAAAATAGTTATATGTGGTTACACTGCTAAACTCTAAGCTAATAACTTGAAAATTGGATGAAATGGTGATTATTTAGGAAAAATGAAATGTCTAAAGTTGACTTCAGAAAACATTTAAAATCTTAAAAGGAAATTACATCAGTAATCAAGACAGTTTGGTACTGGCACAAAAACAGAAATATAGATCAATGGAACAGGATAGAAAGCCCAGAGATAAACCCACACACATATGGTCACCTTATCTTTGATAAAGGAGGCAAGCATATACAGTGGAGAAAAGACAGCCTCTTCAATAAGTGGTGCTGGGAAAATTGGACAGCTACATGTAAAAGTATGAAATTAGAACACTCCCTGACACCATGCACAAAAATAAACTCAAAATGGATTAAAGACCTAAGTGTAAGGGCAGACACTATCAAACTCTTAGAGGAAAACATAGGCAGAACACTCTATGACATACATCACAGCAAGATTCTTTTTGACCCAGCTCCCAGAGAAATGGAAATAAGAACACAAATAAACAAATGGGACCTAATGAAACTTAAAAGCTTTTGCACAGCAAAGGAAACCATAAACAAGACCAAAAGACAACCATCAGAGTGGGAGAAAATATTTGCAAATGAAGCAACCGACAAAGGATTAATCTCCAAGATTTACAAGCAGCTCATGCAGCTCAATAACAAAAAAACGAACAACCCAATCCAAAAATGGGCAGAAGACCTAAATAGCCATTTCTCCAAAGAAGATATACAGATGGCCTACAGACACATGAAAGAATGCTCAACATCATTAATCATTAGAGAAATGCAAATCAAAACTACAATGAGATATCATCTCACACCGGTCAGAATGGCCATCATCAAAAAATCTAGAAACAATAAATGCTGGAGAGGGTGTGGAGGAAAGGGAACACTCTTGCACTGTTGGTGGGAATGTAAATTGATACAGCCACTATGGAGAACAGTATGGAGGTTCCTTAAAAAACTACAAATAGAACTACCATACGACCCAGCCATCCCACTACTGGGCATATACCCTGAGAAAACCATAGGTCAAAAAGAGTCATGTACCACAATGTTCATTGCAGCTCTATTTACAATAGCCAGGACATGGAAGCAACCTAAATGTCCGTCAACAGATGAATGGATAAAGAAGATGTGGCACATATATACAATGGAATATTACTCAGCCATAAAAAGAAATGAAATGGAGGTATTTGTAATGAGGTGGATGGAGTTAGAGTCTGTCATACAGAGTGAAGTAAGTCAGAAAGAGAAAAACAAATACAGTATGCTAACACATATATACGGAATCTAAGGAAAAAAAAAAAAAAAAAAAAAAGGCCATGAAGAACCTAGTGGCAAGACGGGAATAAAGACACAGACCTACCAGAGAATGGGCTTGAGGATATGGGGAGGGGGTGGGGTGAGATGTGACAGGGTAAGAGAGTGTCATGGACATATATACACTACCAAATGTAAAATAGATAGCTAGTGGGAAGCAGCCGCATAGCACAGGGAGTTCAGCTCGGTGCTTTGTGACCACCTAGAGGGGTCGGATGGGGAGGGTGGGAGGGAGGGAGATGCAAGAGGGAAGAGAAATGGGAACATATTGTATATGTATAACTGATTCACTTTGTTATAAAGCAGAAGCTAACACACACACACACACACACACACACACACACACAAAAGGAAATTACAAAAGAAATTTTTGGAGAAAATACTCAAATAGCTTCCCCTTAGAAATAAATGAATACATTATAACATAATAATGTATCAAAGCAGAAAAAACAAATCTTGATTGAGGCTGATATCTAATTAATAAAATTCTACATCATTGCTGATAAAAGTTACTAATAAATTAAGAATTTACAAGTGTGTATCTTAAAACCCAGCATAATGATTAATGGTAAAAGACAAGAAGATTTTTATTAAAGTCAGAAAAAAATAAAGAACCCCCAATACTACTATTGTTCCTTATAGTTGTTTGGAGTAACTAAAGTAATTTATTCAAGAGAATGAAAGTACATAAAATTATAAAGCAGGAGTACACAATATTGTTTGCAAATAATAAAGGGAAATCCAAGGGAAAGAACTGAATGTATTAGATGAACTTATAAGATAAGAAAATTTAATAACCTGACTGGTTGAAAAATTAATATATAAAATCAATAGGCTGCATAAATACAAGCAATATCCATTTGTAAATATAGTGGATTAGAAGTCTTAATTTCCAAAAGCTACGTTAAAGCTAGAAGACCAGGAGTGTGGCAGTTTTCCTTTTCACTCAGGGTTGGACATAAAAGTAATTTTAACAACCCTCCCTACGCTACCACTTTAGACAATAGCAATTTGCAGTCCTAGGGTGGCTTACAGCACAAAAGTCTGTACTCTCTCCCACCCCAGAGACAAACTCCACCTGTAAATACCAATTAAGTGAGAAAAATGAGTTCACATGGCTATCAAAAGATTGTACACAAATGTCATAGCATCTTTACTTATAGTCCCAAACTGGAAACAACCCAGGTATGAATCCACAGGGGAATGGATAAAACAGTATGGGATGTTTATACAATGGAATTCTACCCAGCAATGAAAAGGAAAAGGAAATAATGACTCCTACATGTAACACAGAAGAATCTCACAGAAATAAGGATGAGCAAAAACCTAGACATAAAAGAGAATATACTCCTGGTCCTGATTTTATGCATTTCTGAATGTGCCACAGTGCTCTCCAGGAGTAAAGATGTGTTCTCCTAAGGGCAACAGAATTATGTACCACTGTCCTTGTCTCCAGGAGTGAAGATGTGTTCTCCTAAGGACAACAGAATTATGTACCACTGTCCTTGTCCCTGGAACGTGTGTATATTTTACAAGTTTCTCTTTTAATTAAAACAATTTAATAAATTTTTTTTTATCTTTTAAAAAAAGAGAGAATATACTATACAATTGCATTTTATGGTATGGATCAAGATCAGGCAAAACCAATCTATAGCGATAGAAATGAGAACAATGATTGCCTTCAGGGTGCAGATATTCACTAGGAAGGAGCACTAGGGGATCGTCTGGGTGCCAGAAATGATGTGTATCTTGCTCTGGGTGGTAGTGATCTGAATATATACACACACAAATACACACACAATCACACATATGTGTGGATATGGATGTCTCTGTGTGTGTGTGTATAGAGAGAATAAATATATATATAAAGAGTATACAATAGTGTGTGTAATACTATGATATACAAAAAGATATATATGTATATATAATATATAAAAAGATATATAGCTGATTCACTTTGCTATACAGTATAAACTAACACAATATTGTAAAGCAACTATACTCCAATAAAATTTAAAAAAAAAAAAGAAGGAACACAGCCCTGCCAATACTTTGATTTTAGACTTATAAAACTCATTTTGTACTTCCAACCTCCAGAACTATAAAAGAATAAACGTGCATTGTTTTAAGCCAAAAAAAAGAGACATATATGTGTGTGTGTGTATATATATATATATGAGAGAGAGAAAGAGAAAGTACTGAACATGTAGATTTCCTGCTTGGCCCTCCAAATTCTCTGCTTCTTTAACCTACATTTGATCCATCGAAGCTCCCACATCTGCTTTTGCACCCACTCTTCTGAGCTGCAAATAAGAGCTTTGGGCTTTTCAGTATGTATATAAAGAGCATATAGTTTTCAAGCTCCTCCTGAAATCTCTCGGGTGACACTCTGCCTTTTTTTTTTTTTTTTTTTTTGGTTGGGGGTTGTTTAAGGATCTCCTAGTTTCATTGAAGATTGAAGATGAAGCTGACATTTCTGCTTCATGTTAATTGAAAGGCAATTAAATGAGAAAACAAGAGGACTTGGTGACCAGTTGGTTATAGAGGGCTGAGGAAAAGGAGAAATCAAGAATGGTGTGGAAGTCTAGTGTGGACAACCATGTTGATGGCAGCACCACTCAATGAGGAAGCAAAAAAGAAAGATGGGAGTTTGATGAAGGAGGGGTTAGGTTTTTCTATGGAGCTTGTGGATTTTAAAGTATTTATGGGATATTCAAGCAGAGATGTTCAGAGGATATTTGCTCCTGAAGCTTAGGGGAGAGAATCATTTAACAAACAGTTCCACAAATCTTTGTAAGAGCCTACCATGTGCTGGACTTTCTCTGGAAACTGGAGATAGATAAGAGAATAAGTAGAGATTTGACCTGGGTCCAGAAATTTTGATGCCATCAACATATAAATAATATTTTAAAAAATGAGAATGTATATGATTGACTAGGTAAAGTATCCAGAAGGAGAACAGGAGGCTTTGAGCCAAGTCCCAAGGAACATCAGCTACAGGGATGAGGTAGAAGTAAGAAAACAGCAAAGTAGGCTGAGAAGTGACCAGAGATGTAAAAGGAAAATTAAAGAATGAGTAAAGTCAAGAGAAAATATATTTTCAAAAGAAGGAGATGGTAAAGTGCCAGATGCTACACAGAGGATGGAAAAGAATTCATTGAATTTAGCAACAAGGCAGTTACTGTGAAACTCAGGGAGGGATGAAGGCAGAAGCTAGGGATCATGAATCTTATTTATTACTCTATCTCCTGCACCTGGAAGATTGTAGAAAATCAATAGATTTGGGGAATTAATAAATGAGTATATTGACAAACAAATTAATCTGAACAGAGCAAAAGATTAAGATAGATTCACTTATTCGATAAAAAAATTATTGAGAGGATCTCTATGTGGCAGGATCTATTGTAGGTGTTGTTGTTAAAACAGAGAACAAAATAGAAAAAGCTCCCTCCTCTCAGGCAAATGCATTTTAGTTGTGTGGAGCCAGAGGATGAATAAAAAATAAGTGTGTGTCATGTCAGAAAGGGATAAACACTATAAAGTAGGAGAAGAAGGATTGGGAATGATGGAGATACGGATGGTATTTTTCCAGGAAATGACTCTCTGACAAAGCATCATCTGAGCAGAAAGTGAAGAAAGGGAGGGTTGAGGCCCTGCCAAGGGGTCTGCAAGAGCAAAGGCCATGAGATGATAACAAGAAACAGGGTGAGAGCTAGAGCAACGTGAGTGAATAAGGGACACTAGTAGGCAAACAGGTCAGAGAAACAACAGGCAGACCAATCATGAAGGACCTTGAGGGCCATTGTGATGGGTCTTGGATTTACCGTGCAACCAGAGTTCAGGAGGGCAGTAGGATAGCTTTGGGGAGGGGCAGAAAGAGTGCACAGTCAGGCCAGGAGACAAAACACTCAGCGTTAATGGAGGGACTTTTTCTTGGGGTGATGGTCAACGGCTTTAGGATGATTTAATATGGTCAGTAACCGTCCAGAGAGGATCCCAAGGATTAATCCCAGCAGTCCTGGTTGGATGGAGAAGTGGTGACATTGTCCTCTCAGAAGGACTGTGGATCTCAGGATGGATGGCTGCGTTTCTGAGCAAGATCTAGTCAAGATGAGCAGACCACGGATAGATCACTAGATTCTCAGGACTGGAAGCAGCTGGCGTAGCTAGAGGAGCCCATCCCCTGTCACCAGCCTCCTCTGGGGCCAGTTACCTCCCTGTCACAAGGTTCAGTGATCACCTGTGGCCAATCTCATTCCTGCGGTCTCTCCAAGATTCACTGGTCATCTCCGCCTATGTTTGGTTGAGTTTCTCAGATAATGGTTACCACCTATAATTATGCTTTTTTGAAACGTCTCCTGCCTACCACTCTAAGATTTGCTTGATTGAATTAATGTCAAGGGGTTTTCTCAGAAAGATACACAACGGTGTGATGGAGCTATCTCCTGTGGGCTCCCTGGGGTTGGTTGTTAGCATTCCTCCCAGCTTTGTGTTCATGAGTGTCATATTGGTGGTTAAAAATCAACAGTGGGGAGAGTTTTTACACCACAGAAATTGGCAAACACTATAAATCAGTGCTTCGTTCCCTCTCCCTGAGAGCCAGCTGTTAAGAATTGACAAGTACATGACCATGAGTATGTCTTAATTTCTCCCAGTCTCTCCTCTCTTGACCTCAGGAATACTTTTAAATGTGCCCTCTGGTAAGTGCTACAAAGATAATAAAGCTCGGTCTGACAAATGGGTCACCAGAGAGTACCTGATGTCTCCATGCCAACTTGACTATGTGAAGAATTAATTTGTTTGGTTAATTTTGTCCTTGGAACTTCAGCTAATATACAAAATTCCATCACTTTCCCATTTATAAACAATTAACAGTAGAATTTGAAATTAAAAACACAGTACCATCTACGTTAGCAAATGTAATGAAAAAAAAACTTAGGTATAAATCTAACATATTATAACTAGATCTATACAAGGAAACCTACAAAATTCTCATGAATGAAATAAAAATAAACTAAATAATGGAGAGATACTCCATGTTCATGGATAGAAACACCCGATATTATCAAGATGTCATTTCTTCCCAAATCAATCTATATAGCCAATGCAATCTCAGATTCCAGCAAGTTATTGTATGGATATCAACAAACTGATCCTAAAGTTTATATGGAGAGAAAAACCACCCAGAATGGCCAACATAATATTGAAGAAGAAGAACAAAGTTGTAGGACTGACACTGCCTGATTTCAAAACTTACTGTAAAACTACAGTAATCAAGACAGTGTGGTATTGGCAAAAAAGAAAAAAAGATAAATAGATCAAGGGAATAGAATAGAGGTCTCAGAAATACAGCTACGTAAATATAATCAACTGACTGTTGACAAAGGAGCAAAAGCAATACAGTGGAGAAAAGATAGTCTTCTCAACAAATGGTGCTGGACAAACTGGACATCCACATGCAAAAAAAGAATCTAGAGTGTGTCTTACACCCCTCACAAAGATTAACTCAAAATGGAACTCAGACCTATATGTAAAATGCAAAACTATAAAACTACTAGAAGATAATATGGTAGAAAGTCTAGATGACCTTGGGCTTTGCAATGACTTTTTAGATGAAACACCAAAGCATGACCCAAGAAAGAAATAATTTATAAACTGGACTTTATTAAAATTATTGTTCTGTGAAAGACACTGTCAAGAGAAAGAAAACATAAGCCACAGGCTAGGAGAAAATATTTACAAAAGACCTATCTGATGAAAGGCTGTTATCCAGTGTATACATAGAACTCTTAGAACTCAACAGTAAAGAAACAAACCACCTGATTTAAAAATGGGCCAAAGACCTTAGCAGACACCTCACCAAAGATGGTGTACAGATGACAAATAAGCATATGAAATGGTGCTCCAGATCTTTTGTCATCAGGGAAATGCAAGTTAAAACAACAATGAGATACCACTACACACCTATTAGAGTGGCCAAAATCCAGAACACTGACAGCACCAAATGCTAGCGAGGATGTGGAGCAACAGGAACTCTCATTCACTACTGGTGGGAACGCAAAATGGTGCAGACACTTTGGAAGAGAGTTTGATGGTTTCCTACAAAACTAATTATACTCTTAACATATGATCTAGCAACCAAGCTCCTTGGTATGCACCCAAAGAAGTTGAAAACTTACGTCCACACACACGTACACACACAAAAACCCTGCACATAGCTTTATTCATAATCACCAAACCTTGGAAGCAAGCAAGATGTCCCCCAGTAGGTGAATGGATGCATAAGCTGGGCTATATCCAGACACTGGAATAATATTCTGTGCTAAAGAGAAGTGAGCTATCAGCCATAAAAGATATGGAAGAACCTTAAATGCATATTACCAAGTAAAAGAAGCCAATCTGAAAAGGTTACATACTGCATCATTCCAACTATAGGACATTTTGGAAAAGGCAAAACTATGGAGACAGTAAAAAGGATAAGTGGTTGCCAGGGCCTGGGGGGAGAGTGGGACGAATAGGAAGAGCACAGAGGATTTTTAGGGCAGTGAAACTACGCTGCATGACAACATAATGGTGGATATATGTCATTAAACGGCGGAGGCCATGCCTATCTGCGGCAGGGGTTATACGGGAAATCTCTGCACCTTTCACTCAATACTGATGTGAGTCAAACAGTGCTCTAAAAAAATTAAGGCTATTTTAAAAACTCCTTTGACTACAAAGCACGGAAGTACTCAAAGCAAAAAACAAACAAAAATTGTAGAGACCTGTCTGAAGGACCCAAGTGGCGGCATGAAGAGGTTTCTACTGGCCAAATCTAGAATTGGACTCTTTACTGAAGGACAAGCAGAACAAAACAAAAAGATTCTGCAAAGAACATTATTAAGACCTCTGACAAGTTTGAAATGTATCAATATATGGTAGATTAGATTAAAGTGCTGTATCAAGGTTAAAGCTTTTGATTTGGATTAACTATATGTGGTTACATAAGAAAATACCCTATTCTTAGGAAATACATGTTGAAATATTAAAGGATTGAAGAGTATGATGTATCCATCCTAGATACCCTCAAGGAGCTCTTAAAAAAAAAAAACAAACAAATATAAGTGGAAGCTATTGTTAAGAAATTGATGGACCTGGATAAAGTTATTTGGGAGTTCTGGATATTATTGCCCAGTTTTTCTAAAAGTATAAACCTGATTCAAAATAAAACCAAAATAAAAATGAGAGAAAAATCCTTGTCTTCCTTTCCCATGTTACAAAAAGCAAATAACAGAATCCTCTCTGGTGGAGCTGAGCTCACAGTTTGCTGCGTCAACGTGCATGTGGCACCAACACAGCATGTCAGTTTGTGCACTGGGGCAGGTGCTGGGAAGCTGGGTGTGAGGTCCAGACGTTTTACGCTTCACGTGCCAGCAGAGATGTTGTTCTGCTCACAAGACACAACCTTGAAACTGATCAGAAAACCTTTAGCTTTTAGATGGAGTGAAATAAACAAACCAGTATAGAGCCTAATAGCCAAAGGATGTGTGAGTGTGTGTGTTTAATACTATTTCGATGTCTTCACTTACCCATGCTAAATGTATATCTAACCTAAGGTTAGATTTCACCTTAACCTAGTCAACAACTGGTGTTTACCTGATGGCAGCTAACCAGAGATGCAGACAGAATAATAAAAAGAACTGAATTAGTCTTTTTACGACTCTTGGACAAATGCCAGCCCTTTAGGGGTTGCAGATGTATCACAGTGATTTCTCAGAATCAAGCATTTTCTTGGCATCATGAGGTCAGTGAACTTGAAACAGGATGTGTCCAGGTTTTGCAGAGGCCCTAAAATCTGAGTGTTGTGTGAGAATAACAGTTACCAAGAGCATGCACACGCTAACAGGAATGCTTAGAGATTGTCAAGTTGTTCCGCCAGCCCATCATCCAATTCCTGGATAAAAAGGAGGTGAAATGGAAGATACCAGAAGTGAGGCAATTGTTGGAGCCCTAAGGCGTTTCCCTCCCGACCAGTGTGAGAGGGTAGGTGGGCTTCCCTCACCCCACGTCAGATGAGAGGGGCTCTGAAAGCATTTTGGGGAGCTTGGTACATGCCCCTGGGGTGTGAGAGTCTTGGCTGACATCCAAGAAGTCTAAAGCAAGGGGGTGGGAGGGGAGCTGCCAGCCGATGGCTCAAAATAGGGAGGGTGGGAGGGAGACGCAAGAGGGAGGGGATATGGGGATACTGTATACGTATAGATGATTCACTTTGTTACACAGCAGAAACTAACACACCATTGTAAAGCAATTATACTCCAATAAAGATGTTAAAAAAAAAAGTAATCAGTAGCATATAAAGCAGCCAATTAGAGCTTCCAATTAACGTGAGAAAACTAGTGTTGCCTTTTGGAGAAGTTATAATTCAGCCTAAAGCAAACAAACTTGGTATTTTTGTTCACTCAAGAATGTAATAAATGTTGGCACATTTATCAAAAAAAAAAAAAAAAGCAAAGCAAAGGGGTTGCATGGGGCTGGCTCATACTTCCCCAGTGAGAGGAAATGTCTGAGTTCCAGGGGATCACATATGAGCCCTGCAGATGCAGGCTGGCTTGGACTTGGCTAAAAAGGGATCCCACTCACAAGAGGGTGCATGGAGGAGGAAAGAGACCCCCAGTGCCACAGGATGGGCCTCAGGATACCCAGGGTTGAAGGGGACGTTTCAAGCCATTAGTGAAAAAGTCTTGTGCCAAAGAAATAGCAGCTGGAGAACCCAGCTGGGCAAAGATGCGAAAGCCAGGAAACAAGGCAACAGCAAAAAAAGACAAGGTGAGTTCTGGATGCATCCATCATACCTGCAGGGAACCAATGCCACGTTGGAACTAGGGGCTATGTAAAATGGTGTCATTCCCCCAATCTGCTCCCCATCCTGGAGGAGAGGAAGGTGGAAACCGGAAGCTGAGGGGAGGGGGCTAGGAAGGGAGAAGCTGCCAGATGCCTCTGCCCCTTGCCGACTTCCCAGCGGAAGCGGGCCAGGACTGGACGGGGCGAAATGTAAATAGATGAGAGTGTGGGGTTTTGGTTGTATTCTAACAAAGACACTTTTAAAGCCTAAATGAGACTGTGCTTGTGACTAAAGGCGCCTGGGAAAGTTCTGAGGCTCTCCTGAGTGTCTTCCCAGGGCGGGAGAAATGGGTCTGCTGAGTGAATCTAATGGGGGTTGGTCTGTCTGCACCTTGGGAATCCAGCGCGTCCAAGATAGTGGGCAAATGCTCAGTGTCTTCACTTGGCAATCCCACGTAAGTGTGAATATCAAGATGCCCAGGCCTGAACTCTTCCGTATCCAGATCTTACCCTCCTCTTACCGTCCCCATGACAGTGAACAGAACCGGTATCCCAAGCGGAGGCAGAGGCTCAAGGATGAACAGCACCCGATTTTCTCCTTCCAGGCTGATGAAACCCACATGAGTCGTGGACGCCCCTGCAAGGCCCTTGTTCTACTAAAAAATCAGTTCATGCCAATTCTTTTTATCAAATCGCCTGTTTTCAGTTGAGATCCTGGGGCCCTTCATGCCAGACCCGATACACCTATTTCATGTGACCGCCACCCTGACGTCCCCTGCCCACAGACACCGCTCACTGCAGCCCCGCTGTCCTTCTTGGGGTCCCCAGTACACCGTGGCTCATGACCCAGGCGTCATACGTTCTGCTGGCTCGGCCTAAAACGGTCTCTCGCCCCTTCTTCAAATGATATCTTTTTTTTTTTTTTATTGAAGTGTAGCTGATTTACAATGTGTTAGTTTCAGGTGTAGAGCAAGGTGGTTCAGATATATGTGTATATATTTCAGATTCTTTTCCATTATCGGTTATTACAAAATAATATAGTTTCTTGTGCTATACAGTAGGCCCTTGTTGTTTATCTATTATACACAGTAGTGTATATCTGTTAATCCCAAAGTCCTAATTTATCCCTCCCCCCCTTCAAATGATATCTTATCCTACAAATCTCAGTTTAACCACGACAGTTTTGTAAACCTTTTCCTGACACTACGTTCTGATTGATGTGGTCCAGCTCGGCCATCCCATCATAATCTGCAGTTGACATGATTTCAGCCCTTATCATAACCTTCCAGGAGAAATGATTTACTTATTCTCTCTCCCTCACTGTACTTAATGCTCCTGTATGTCTAGTTTGAGAAGCCATTCCCACACCCAGAACAATGCCTGACACCAATTACATTTGCTAATTGTTGAAGAGAAGATTGAAGGAATAACGATAAATGGTTTTGTTAACGCAGTATATGATTATTATAGTTATTATTATGTTTAGCGATAACATGTTCAATAATGGCTTATAGTTTGCAAGGTGTTTTCATATGCATCCATTATCCTATTTGTTTCTTCACCTTGTACAAAGAAAGAAATCAAAGTTATGAGAGGTTAAAAAGTTTACATAACGTATAAAGAAGTATTTCCTTTTTTCTTTGAAGCAATCACAACTTTACAAGAAAGTTGGAATTACAACACAAAACTCTTTTTTTTCCCCCAGAACCATGAAGGTTAGGGACCAACCCATTGCTCCAACAGCCCTGAATACTATAGTGTTCCAAAAAGAAAAATAAAAAGTAGAACACAACATCAAGTCAGAATATTAATACTGATGCATTATTTCTTTAAAGTCCTCAGGTGTCATCAGGATTTTGCCAATTGCACCAATAATGTCTTTTATATCAAAGGATCAGAAGTGAGCATGGCAGTTAGTTGTCACATTTTTTCAGGCTTCTTCAGTCTTCCTGGAATTTCATGATTTGCCTGAATAGGGAAATCTATCCCTCTCTCCCATAACATTGAAAATAAGTGGTTTACAAGGTAATTTCAGTAAACAGAATTTATGGGAAAGAAAAGCTTTCTGTGACAGATGGCAGGACAAGAGAAGCAACCATATAATTGGGTTCTCTGATGTAGACACAAAGCCTCTTGAATACAATTCAGGCAAACCCTTCTAACCTTGAGGTCTTTGCCGTGGTTGATGGCTCTGTCCAAAACAGTACACGTTCTACTGAATAGCAATTAATCAGAAAAGAACCCAAAGATTTCCATTTGGTGTGTCATTCTATTTCCCATTGAAATGAAATCTTATTCTTACAAATTGCCTTGAATAAAAATACTTTTTTTTTTTTTTAGTGATTTCAACTGAGTATATTCAATTGGGTATACACGGCACCCTGCAAATAATTCTCTGATTTTGGTATGAAGATTTTTTCTTTACTGAGTTTTTCACATAGCTTTTCTCCACCCCCTTAATTTTGTACAGGGTTTTCAATTCTAATTTGATTGCCCTTCAAACAGCTACCTGCCATTTCTACACTTGTAGAAGCTAAAGGGTCTCAGTTGGCTTAATCTAGTGAAGCATGAAATAGCCAGACGCCTTAATGTGTTTAATGGCTCATTTCAGGAACCACAAAATACTACTTAGGTTTTTCTTAAAGGGATGTACAAATTGAAGAGGCTTACTCAAAGAATTAGTTACTTAAGTTATTTCCAATTTTCCTTTGATATGTTGTGCTTCAACAAATATTCTTGTAAGAGAAATCTGATAATTTCCCTAGGATAAATTCTTAGAATGGAAATAAATTGCTTGGTCAAAGAATGAATATTTTAAAAGATATATATCTATATCTTTAAAAATCTTCAGTCTTTGAAATATATAAGTATATTATTGCCCTAAAAATACACCCGTTTTATTATAAAATATGTACAAAAGCAAAGCCAATATTATGTATATAAGAACATAGTACAGACTTCTTTAACCAACATAACTTCAGCACAAGATGGGGACTTTGGTCCAGATGTAAGCTGATCATACCATTTGATGCTCAAATGAATCAAGTAAATAGCCTGATACTGAAATGTGTGTTTATATTTTTTGCCATTATTCAAACTGAAAACTGGACTCAGTCAAATGTGAACAGCTATGATATTTTTCTTATAAAAGTAGAAAGCAGGGCTTGTGATTTAAATCTTGTGTACTCTCTGTTGGTGGGAATGTAAATTGGTGCAGCCATTATGGAAAACAGTGTGGAGGTTCCTCAGAAACTAAAAATAGAGCTACCATATGATCCAGCAATCCCTCTCCTGGGCATATATCCAGGCACAACTATAATTCAAAAAGATACATGCACCCCTACATTCATAGCAGAACTATTTAAAATAGCCAAGACATGGAAACAACCTAAATGTCCATCGACAGATGAATGGATAAAGAAGATGTGGTATATATACACAATGGAATATTACTCAGCCATAAACAAAAATGAAATAATGCCATTTGCAGCAACATGGATGGACCTAGAGGTTATCATACTAAATGAAGTAAGTCAGAAAGAGAAAGACAAATACCATATGATATCACTTATATGTGGAATCTAAAATATGACACAAATGAACTTATCTATGAAACAGAAACAGACTCACAGAGATAGAGAACAGACTTGTGGTTGCCGAGGGGGAGTGGAAGTGGGGGAGGGATAGATTGGGAGTTTGGGGTTAGCAGATGCAAACTATTGTATATAGGATGGATAAACAACAAGGTCCTCCTGTATAGCACAGGGAACTACATCCAATATCCTGTGATAAACCATAATGGAAAATAATACGAAAAAGAATGTATATATATGTATAACTGAATCACTTCTCCATACAGCAGAAATGAACACAACATTGTAAATCAACTATACTCCAATACAATAAATTTTAAAATAATAAATAAATAAATCTTGTGTACCCTCATGGGTACAGTCTGTGTATAAGTGGCTCAACACCTCTCCTTGGAAGACAGAGCCTGTTCCTGTAATCACGCTCCCATTTTTGCCTTATTCATCATTCACTTCTTGGCCACCGCATTGCGTATCTTCTCAAAACAAAGAAAAGCCCACATTTGATTCATCAGTAAAACACGTATGTTTCAATTTTGTTTTAATATAAAGTCAGACAGAAGCATACAATTTAAGACTATAATAAGAGGGAGAGACTTAGTAATAAGTGCCAACAGATGCTGGTAAGAAGTTAGAAAAGCCAAGACTGTAAGCACCCAAGACAAAACTAATAAGCATCTCTCTCAACAAGGCTGTTTTGTGGTTGGAAAGGGATATTGCTCAACTGGGACTTCTGCCATGGTTACAGAAGACCGGCATCTTTTGAGATAGAATTATATTGGCTCGGGTCTAAATTGCCCCTGAATAAACGGTCTGTGAAAGGATTCAGTTCTCATGCCCATCCTGAAGCTGGGATGGACTCCACTGGTTTGTCAGCACATGAACCACTGGTTCTATTCGGCTTTCAAGTGTATCACAAGTTTCTCTAGACGGCTTAGAAATGCTAGCTGCTCTGTATTTTTGCCAAGTTTCTGCATTTTTTTCACCTAGGGCATTTTCTTTTGGAAACGTAACTATGTACTATTATAGATGCAGTTAGTTGTTAATTTCTGTCTCTTTGATGCTTGAATCGTAGATTGGAGTAGAAGCCATGGTGCTAGAAAAAGGCATCTTTCAGAGCAGACCCTCTCCTGGCTGAAATTTCTATTACAACCAAATGAGATTAAGCCCATATTGAATTTGTATTTAGATAAACTTGTCACTTTCCATTACCCAATTCTAAATAGTTATGAATACGTGAGAGCCATCCTTGTCCTTCATGGGTCATGCCAATGTCAGGGAAATAAACACAGTGTCTACACTGAATTGTGCCATTCTCATGTTGCCTTCAGCAGATTCTATTCAAACAAGATTGATAAGCTAGTCTTGATTTTCTGTGGGATCAAAAGCAATCAACGAGTCTTCTTTGTTGTCATATAGGTAGGGTCCACTCCTCTAATTAAATTGGACTTCGCAAATAGGAAATTTCCATTCTCCCATATGTAACTATGCCGTCCTTAACTGCCCCCCACAGGTGCCTGTGCTAAGCACAGCCATCTCCAGGAGCCAGGACCATTGTGCCACAGACAAGCAGGCTGTAAGAGAGAGGCTAGAGCTTATAGTATGGTCAGAGACCCGACGATTGCTCAGCCATGACAGCAACCAGCAATGGCACTCTTCTGTAAGCTCTGTGCAAATGCTTTGAAAGGTCACCTTTCCAAACAGCACAAACAATAAGGATCACAATCACTACAATTCTCTCTCAATATTGAGAGTGGCCATGTCACATCCCCAAAATATTTTTAAATAAGGCAGTAGTTTTTTTTAAAATTTATTTTTATTATTTTTAACATCTTTATTGGAGCATAATTGCTTTACTATGTTGTGTTAGTTTCTGCTGTATAACAAAGTGGATCAGCTGTACGTATACATATATCCCCATATCCCCTCCCTCTTGCATCTCCCTCCCACCCTCCCTATCCCACCCCTCTAGGTGGTCACAAAGCACAGAGCTGATCCCCTGTGCTATGCGGCTGCTTCCCACTAGCTATCTGTTTTACATTTGGGAGTGTATATATGTCCATGCCACTCTCTCACTTAGTCCCATCTTACCCTGCCCCCTCCCCGTGTCCTCAAGTCCATTCTCTACGTTTGCGTCTTTATTCCTGTCCTGCCCCTAGGTTCATCAGAACCGTTTTATTTTTCTTTTTTAGATTCCATACATATGCGTTAGCATACGGTATTTGTTTTTCTCTTTCTGACTTACTTCACTCTGTGTGACAGACTCTAGGTCCATCCACCTCACTACAGATAACTCAATTTCATTTCTTTTTATGGCTGAGTAATATTCCATTGTATATATGTGCCACATCTTCTTTATCCATTCATCTGTTGATGGACACTTAGGTTGCTTCCATGTCCTGGCTATTGTAAATAGTGCTGCAATGAACATTGTGGTACATGACTCTTTTTGAACTATGGTTTTCTTAGGGTATATGCCCAGTAGTGGGACTAAGGCAGTAGTTTTTATAACATGCTAGCAGGGGTTGGCAAACTATAGCCTACAAACCAAATCCCAATTTTGTTTTTTGCATGGCCTATGAGCTATTAATGGTTTGTACAGTTTTAAATGGTTGGCATATATCAAAAGAAGAATTTATGAAACGTGAAATTTATATGAAGTTTGAATTTCAATGTCCATAACTAAAGCTTGATTGGCGCACAGCCATGCTCATAGCCTTGTGTATTGTCTATGGCTGCTTTTGTAACCGAAAGCGGGGTTCGGCTGCTCACCGCTCAAAAGCCAATAAAGAGGGGCTTCCCTGGTGGCGCAGTGGTTGAGAATCTGCCTGCCAATGCAGGGGACACGGGTTCGAGCCCTGGTCTGGGAAGATCCCACATGCCGCAGAGCAACTGGGCCCGTGAGCCACAACTACTGAGCCTGCGCATCTGGAGCCTGTGCTCCGCAACAAGAGAGGCCGCGATAGTGAGAGGCCCGCGCACCGTGATGAAGAGTGGCCCCCGCTTGCCGCAACTAGAGAAAGCCCTCGCACAGAAACGAAGACCCTACACAGCCATAAATAAATAAATGAATAAATTTAAAACGCACCTCATTTAAAAAAAAAAAAAGCCAATAAAGAAGCCAGGTTGGTGGAAAGGAAGGTTTGCTTTATTTCAGAAGCCAGCAACGGATGCGGAGAGGGCAGATGCCTGTCCAAAGGCCGACTCCCCCTTACTGACAATCAGGGGGCAAGAGCTTTTATAGGCGGAGGCAGGGGCTCCACGCAGAAACAGCACAGGCAGCTCTGACCGTCATCTTGACATCGGTCACTGGTGGCCTGACCAGCGTCATCTTGATTGTTTTAGGTACAGTTAATCTTCAGTTCCAGGGTCGGTTTGTTCTCATTTCTTGAGGCCAGTTCTCGGAGTTGTGGCAGCTTATGTCATGGCTACAGTCTGGTCATTATGTAGTTAATTTCTCCACCTGATGGGGGTTTCAGTGTCTGTAAGACAGCTCACAGGACATGGCTCAAAAGATTATCTGCAGCCCTTGAGAAGGAACTAAAGGTCTTTGACTGTGCTTAATAACTAAACTATTATTATTTGGTCTCCTTGGACTGTTTTCCTTTGTTTCTGCATTTTCTCACTTCTCTGATTAAACTTATTCTTTGGCTTAAGTTTTTCCACAGACAAAAGGCAGGCTGAGGACATGGGTGGCATAGACCATAAGGTCCTGCTCCGTTTCACTTTCAGTCTACAAATTCAGGGGGCTAGAACCAGTAACTGAATCAGTCTAGACCCAGAGCAAACTCTCTGAGATGGTCCCCATCAAGCTTTGCCAAAAGACCTGTCTGATCACCATTGTTTGCATTTTCATGATGAGCTGAGCTAAAGACCATGCCAGCTGGGTGGCTAATTAGTTACAGGGTCCCTTTGTGTTGTGACAACTCAGAAAATAGCACCAGGTGCTGCCACTCACGTGACCCAGATACAGAGGGAACGACATCACAGAGAGAGGAGTTAATAGTGGCCGTTACCATTAGAAACTGTCTTTAAGCCCTTTTTCTTATTAACAGATCACTTTCTTAAAATTGGATGAATAGTATATAAGGTCGAAATCCATATTTGCGTCTTTGTTTTGGAAAGTAGTTACTCCTGACTCATCAATCTTTCCTCAGGGTTACAGATACATCCTAAGCACACATCTCTCCGTGGTTGACAGTTTGACCGGGTGCTGTTAATCCTGGTCCAGCCTTCATCACGCTGATGCATTCAGCTAGTTTTAAGTGCATTTTCCAACTCACCGAAAACCATGGTCTGGTTTAAGGGGAGTGGTTAGGCAGATGAGCATATGCCTGGTCTATGACACATTGTGATACTGTGATTTATAAGGAAAAATATATATTTGGCCTTTATCCTTGTTACTGGCACCGAGCTCCTAAAACACTTGGAACTTCCTAAGCCTTGAGAGCCATAAAGGTGTCTTTTGTTAGGTCAATGAGGTGACTTTTGGACCTAACCTTGGACCTAACCTAAGGGCCGACCTGTGCCAGGGGAACCAACCATGGATGGAGGGTTAGAACTTCCTGATTTCTGGGGAGGGAAGAGGGATTGGTGGTTAAATCAATCACCAGTGGCCATTGATTTAATCAATTGTGCCTAGGTAATGAAGACTTATAAAAACCCCAAAGGACTGGGTTCAGAGATCTTCTGGTTTGGTGAATGGGTGGAGATTTGGGAAGAGCAGTACCCTCCAACAGAGCATGGAAGCTCAATGCCCTTTCCCTATACCTTGCCCTATGCATCTAATCCATCTGGCTGTTCCTGAGTTACATTCTTTTATAATAAACTGGTGATCTAGTAAGTAAGATGTTCCTCTGAGTTCTGTGTGCAGCTCTAGCAACCTAATCGAACCCAAGGAAAGGGTTGTGGGAACCTCCAACCTATAGCTGGTTAGTCAGAAGCAGGTGGCAACCTGGGTTTGCGATTGGCATCTGAAGTGGAGACCGAGCCCTTAACCTAAAGAACCTGAGGCTGTCTCCAGGTAGATAGAGTCCTGGAGTTGAATCCAGTTGAATTGCACGACACTGAGCTGATGCTGCTAGAAATTGCTTGATGGGGTGGGGAAAATACCCTGCCATCCCTCCTCCACACACACACACACACACACACACACACATTGGAATTTGGTGATCAGAACCATCTTTAATATACACGAATCCCTAGAAATGACTTCTGGGGTCTCCGTACTTGAGGTTTGGATGCCAAGAGCAGAAACATACAATTCATGGGAAAGATTCAAATGAGGCATCCCGATTCCTTTTCCTTCTGTTGATGATCGATTTCTTGCCACTGTCAGTGTTCCTATTTTGATGGATTCCATGTCTAGTTATAATTTTCTAAATTTCAGATAAAAGACAAACAATAGAGAATCACCCAGAGATTACCCCCCAACACACACACACACACACACACACACACACACACACACACACACCCCTTAACAACCCAGTGCAAAAAGGAGCTCAGGAGCGACCACGCAGCCTTTGCAAGATTTTTCATGGCAGAGAACTCAAGACCCTCCCAGGAAGCCCATTCCAGTTTCGTTATCTTAGTTATTAGATCTCCTCCCCACTTTATTTTACAACCACCTGGGTTTCCTCTTCTGTCCCGTGAAATAACACAATTAAGCGTCATCCCTTTCCTAAAGCATGACACGTTAACATACACAAGGCAATTATTACATTTTTCTCAGCTTTAACTTTCAAGCTAAGCCCTCTCCTTTCCGTCAGCCTTTCCTCGTAAAGCCCCCTTTTCAGATCCCCCCGCAGCTGGACCCTCTCCTTTGGACACAACCCAGCCTGTTGGGTTTAGTGTGGAGTAGCTCAGAACAGAAATCCCTGTGCATTGATTACTGAAGGGCTCTTTACAGACACCACTGAGTATTTTTAATTACATACCTTCTCAGCACCTATTTTCTTGACAAAACATTAAAAATGAACACAAAGGCAGATCAAACTGGTACCTTTTTGGCACAAGATTTTTCTCCTAAACTCTTTGTTAATATACAGAGGAATCTGCAAGGACTTTGAACTCAAGCTTTCCCAAAAACGTGGTACAAAGTACCTTGTAATTTGAAAACAAAATTCTTCTTTTCAAAGCTATCTCATTCTGTGTAAGAAGATAAAGAAATGAAATTAGTTCAAAATTATGTGCTATGGAAGAGCCAAATACTGACAAATTCAACTAAATTATGATGTACTGACTTCAAGACATGCTATTATTGAAGACCTACAGGGATTAACACTATACTGAATTTATTATGCATCTTTATTTTTGGCTGGAAAATAAGGACAAACAGCAATGCCTTTGTTGCTTCTGAACTGATCCCAGTTTGGTAAGTGTTGTAAGTACCACCAAGGAAAGGAATCTAATATTTAAAATGGAACAAGGGAAGTTAAACATACATATGGGAAATAACAAGGTAACATTTAGCCTGAATAATTTGAGTTAATGGATCCAGAGACCAGCAATTCGTGACACCATTGATCAGCAGGGTAAATGCTTAGAAGGTCATGGGTAGTAGTGCTGGCAAAGACCTGTTAGATTGCAAAACAGATAGGGATTTGAATCAGAGAGAGGCAAATCCAGGGTGACTTCAGCCATAAACAAGGAATCGTCGTACCCTGAGGTATTATAATTCTTCTGTCTGTCATACCAGAGGAGCTGGAAGGGTCTAAGTAGACAGAAATGAACTCTACAACATTCAGTGTACCTCGAAGGCATAAAGATGTGATAAAATTTGAGAGGATCCAGAAATGTGAACATCAGAGGCAGAAAAGAATTCATTTAGCAGATATTTTAAAGGAACGGTGTCTACATGACTACTCTAGCCTCATACTTTTTGTGTGGTGGAAGAAATAGTGAAGATATTTTTCAGGCGATCTTTTCCCAGGAGCACAATATTATGCGAATCATCTAATTGCATGCAAATGATAGATTCTGACTCAGAGTATGAGCAATTTGCATTCCTATCTCTAGTCGTGAAGCCTCCACTTAAAAATGTCGGGAAGATGCAAACAGGGAGGGAAATGGGTTGACTCTGTGTATTGGCAGTATCAGAGTTTGAAATCCAGAAATGGCATCTTATTGAGAATGCCTGTGTTTCAAGATAAGTGGTTTAAGTATTGTGCCTTATTTCAAATATATAGCAGCTTATTCCTGTTTTCTTTAACATCACCAGGCACATTGTACAAGACAGATGGCCTTAATGGCCTGCAATGCCAGTATTCGAAATTCCCTGCCCAACTGTAACAATAATGTCCTTTCAAATTTTAATAACACCTGTCACCCAGGGGACCCATGACCCTCCTCCAGTTTCATTATGTGCAGTATTTCCATTAGGCTGGTTGTCTGTTTTGTTGTTCTCTACCAGGGAAGGATCATGTCACGGGTGTGCAAATTAGCTAATATCATGATTCAAATTAGTTGAAGTTTTAAAAAAATCTTGTATAATAATTGGACTCACAATCCCCTACATATTGGTTCAGAGTGCATCCAATAACCATGTTAATTTTTACGGACCAGCACCTTAACAATGAACGTATTTGAAGAATGTAGACTCTAAATGGGCTTTGCCCTTCAAACATAAGCAAAAAGTAATGTCTTCTTATGTATTCATACTGGGCATGGCATTTTTATCATAAACTCTTTATTAATTTACAGGGGAATCTATAAGGACTTTGAATTTACTCTTTCACTGTTTCAAAAGACAAGGTTACCTCTGTGAAATGCTTTCTCTTTGGAATTGAGAGATGAAGGAAATGGGATAACCTGATTCACTCACATGGGGGTATTTAGTGGGATCGTGGGTCCATGGATTCATTGAACAAAAATATTACTGCTGAAGGATACACAGGGAGATTTTGTCCCCCACCACCAGATGCCATTATTAATTGTACTTCTCCTGTTCCCCTGTCATCTCCCACTGCAACCTCACCCTTCCTCCAAAACCCCCAGGGCTTGTGTCTTCTTATGTTCAGGATAGGCCATAATTGGAAAAGGAGTCTATTTTTAATGGTTAGAATTTATTTTGAGCACAACAAACCCCGTCTATATTCCGGTGATATGACTAATCTTAAGTTCTCACACAGCCTTAAATAGTAATGTGTGCGTGTGTGTGTGGTTTATCTAAAAGTTATATCACCAACTGGCCAAATTAGTTATTTCATTGCAGGTGTGTACAAAGTGACCTTGAGCCCTTGATGGGTTGGTTATGTCACTTTTATACATGCAGCTAGGGAGGAGGGGTTGAGTGTTGGTCCGACAGGGTGGTTAGCAGTCTGGACTGGATTTTTTTTCCCTTACCAGTTCCGCAGTAAAAGCAACAAAACAATGAAACACAATAAAAAGGGCTGCTAACACGCACACGCCCTTACCCATGCCAGGCAGTGATGAGCGCTAGGCCCGTGTTAGTTTAGGGCACCCCATGAAGTGGGGCTTGTCACCAGCTCCATTTTCGAGGTGACTAGACAGAGGTACAGAGGACTTGAGGCTCTCACCCAAGGCACGTAGGCACCAGGGGGAGCCAGTGGCTTTCTGAAGGCTGTGCTGTGTTAACAATGGAAAGAACATGAAACCAGGGGCCTGGAATAGCTGCATGGCTTGCAGGGCTCAGTGCAAAATGGATTGAGGGGCCCCTTGTCCAAATCTGATTAAGAATTTCATGACAGTGACATTGGATGAATAGTATATAAGGTCGAAATCTATACCTGCATTTTGTTTTGGAAAGTAGTTACTTCTTACTTAACAATCTTGCCTCAGAATTACAGTTACATCATAAGCATACATCGCTCCGTGGTTTACAGTTTTATACTTTTACATAAAATTTGGCTTCAGAGTTCTGAAGTTGCCTCAATTGACCCTTCCCTGTGCTCTCATGCACACACACATACAGACAGCACATTTTTCTCACGCAACATTGCCCTATCCACATGAATCGGATGGTTCCCGCCCTAAGTATGTAGATTTTCCCTTCCTAAGGCTGATGGAAGATGTATATCACCGATGCTGGGAACCTACAAATGATATTTATTCCAGAGTTTCCGACAGTTTATCTTTCTCAGAAACACCAGTGACAGAGAACTGATGGTTTTGTATTCATATTTCTATTTCTTAATTTTCACAAATCAAGAACCTTCAGATTTATTCTTTTCCTTGTTTATTTCCTTGTATATTCTGAGAGATGCCATTTATCATTTTTTTTTCATGAAAAAGTGTTTATTTAGACTGGATGCTAGAGTTTATGCCTGATATCCAATTCAGATCTCACATCCAAAAAGTTAAAAGTGACAAGTGCTCCAGATTCTTTGCTTTCCACTGCATTTCACGGAGTCATGAATTCTCCAGCTGTCCCCTTGAACTAACCTTCCAGGCCACCTCCTACCAGTACAGTCAAAACACTGCTCACCCAGCTACATTACTCCTCTCATGAGCTCCAGAAATAATAAGCATCACTTGCATTACCAAGAGTGTTATTTTGTGCTTAAATTTCCTTAGGTATCTCAGTTTGTGTGCTAAATAGTCTTTAAATAACGCCTTCTATCTTAGTCTGTTCAAGTAAAAGACTCTTGAGGATCTTACCAATGTTTCTGCATCTGTTGTTTGACTGCTACAGGTGACTTCCTTTAACCCCCAAACCTATGTGAATCTACTCCTCACCTTTATTCAATACCTGAAATTTTGCTTACAGAATTACAAAAGTAGTTAATTTTGGTTGATAAACATCAAGATAATGCAAATGTTCAACTTAGAATTAATTCCACCAAAGAAAGTACTTGAAGAACAGCAAAACTCCTGAAGGATTTTAACCCTGATTTATTTTTTTAGAATGAAAAGAAACAGGTGAGAACTCATTCCCCCTTGATAATATAAAGAGCAAATTTCAATGCAGTATTGACAAAAGCTGTTATTTTTAAAAGCGACAGCATGTCCTTATTATTGGCTGCAGCAGACAGCCTCCAGGCTGGTCCCTCTTTGGTCAGCAGAATGCCCTCCTGTCTGTCTGTCTGTCTCTCTTTTGCCTCTCTCTCTTTTCTCTCTCACTCTCTCTCTCAAACCACTCGATGTGGTAGAAGAAGCCAGTTGCCATGTTGTAAGTACATAGCAAGTGCATGGCAGGAAACAAGTTTCTGGCCAAAGCTAGTGAAGAACCACAGAGGGCCTCCTCGTGACCACGGGAGTGAAATTAGAAGCAGATCCTCCAGTATTAGTGGACACTTGAGATGACCATTGTCTCAGCTGACAGTTTGACTACAACCTCAGGAGAGATTCTGAGCCAGACTAACCCAGTTAAGCTGTTGCCGGTTACATGAGCCTAGGAAATGACGTGAGATAATAAACGTTGCTTTAAGCTGCTAAGATTCAGGGGCACATTTGTTACACAGCAATAGATAACTAATACACTGGCCCAATATCACTGTGAACAGAAAATAAAGAATAAAATCAGAGCAGATATAATTATCTCACTGAGGAGTTTTCTTTTGGTTTCTCTTTTTAGGGTTGTCTGTTTTTGTTATTAGGAAATAGTTAAATCCAGAATGAATACATTGATATGGAAATAATTATATCCATGGCTTAGATATAATTTTCTTCATTATCCCAAAACTCATCAGCCAGGCTTTTCAAGTCTTTTTTAATCTAGCCCTGTCTTAACCTGTTTAACTTTGTCTCCCACGACCTCTCAGCAAAGTGCAGGGTCTGGCTATACTTTATTCTGTACCCAGAAGACAATAAGTCATTCTCACATCTTCATCCCACCGTATAAAATCCTAACTCTCCTCCAAAACACTGTTCAGACACCACCCTGCTGGCCTGACCAGAGCTCCCTTCTTTGGACTGGATTACTCAAGTTTGCACCTGCTGAAAATCTGACTTGTTCATATGCTTTTCATTTAATATGTGTTCATTTTGATTTCTCTTTAAGATGATGGATTCTTAAAATGTAAGGATTCTGAGAGCAGCTCGCTCAGCACTGAATATACTGGATGCACATAATTAAATTCTGGTAGATTAAAAGATGCGTTATGACCAAACAATAAACACATACTGTGTAGTGCTTTATGGTTTACCAGTAACTTCCACAAACTTTCTTTCACTTAACTCTCTTAACAACTCACTCAGCAAGGACATTACCATGTGTCCCCCCCGCCAAATTCATATGTTGAAGCCTAACTCCCAGTACCACAGAATGTGACTGCATTTGGAGATAGGGTCTTAAAGAAGTAATTAAGATAAAATAAGGGTATGGGTGAACCCTAATACAATATGATCAGTGTTCTTATAAGAAGAGGAGGTCAGGACACAGACACACACAGGGGAAGAGCATGTGAGGGCACAGTGAGAAGATGCCCATCTACAAGCCAAGAAGAGAGGCCTCAAAGGAACACCTTGATCTTGGACTTACAGCCTCTAGAATTGTGAGAAAATAAAATTTCTATTGTGTAAGCCGTCCAGTCTGTGGCACTTTATTATGGCAGTCCTTGCAAACTAAGGCAGACATTTCCACAGAGATGTTGCAACAAGGTTGACACCTTCTTACTGAACAGTAGGCCTGGACCCAAGTCCAGAACTGCTGCCCCTGTTAAGGCCTTGGGCCACGTAAGCACTCTGAGCTTTAGAAACAGAAGTTTATTATGTTTTGCCTTTATTTTATGGTCTTGACTTTATGTTAACAGGTCCACCTTACAAATCTTTTGAAATAGAGTTGATCAAGTCAGTTAGGGCCAAGCATAAACCTTCCTAATTGCTTTGTTCATAATGAAATGAATAAGATTTGAAATGAGCAGATTCTGTAGGGCTTCAGTTATCTTTGAAGACTGTAGAGGTGAAAAAAATTTAACTGTACGCAATTTTTTATGTGGAAAATTATATGCAACTTTATAAGCCTAATATCTTCCACTCTGCTTCTTAATTCTAATCATCTTTCCAATACAGATTTATAAAAAGCAATTTATTTGGAACATTAAGAAAATGGCAAGGTTATCAGAGATTAAGTAGTGTGATGTCTGCTATTTGCTTTCCATGTGGGAGGCAGATAAAGTGAGACTAGAAAAATATTAACAATAGTTCCAGTGGGATGATGGATACAAGGCATTCATTTTACTCTTGTGTATTATTTTATATAAGTTTCATATTTTTTCTAATGGGAAAATAAAGGAAACTGGAGACAAAAATCAGCTGTACAGTTGCTGACTTTAATATTTGGCAAGCTTAATTACCAATCTCCTGATGAACACACATATAGAGAAATGATAGAGGTCCTACTTTGCTGCTGAAGCAAGAAGGGAAACTTGGGGTATTATCTGTCACCCAAGTAGGTTTCACCTACTTGCTAGACTCTTTCATGAACTTTTTCTTCAACAATAAAGTAGTTTTCTTGGATAGGTCCTTCCCAGAAAATTAAACTCGTAGCTACTTAGACTCAGACAGTGAAGTGTGACGAGATTACTCAAATCAAGACAGGGTCAATGAGGAAAAAAATAACTTGGCAACAGCAGGTAAGGACTGGGGGTGGCTGGCTTGGCAGAGAATAGGGCTCCGGACAGAGGGCAGCAGGCTCTGGGCAGGGGCAGCCGTCCTTGACCTTACCCCTGAGCAGTCATTCCTGCAGGTGCGACACAGCAAGGGAACGCTATTCAGCTGTGACTGTATGGCCAGGTAGGGTGGTAGCTGATGTGAAATCCATCTACAGATGACAGAATCCAAGACTGGAGATTAAGGGAGCAACTTCATCCTCTAAACAGGAAAGTAGGCTATGGATGTAGAAAGGGTGACAGTGCCATGACTGACACACCCTGACCTGTGGCTGACACCTTACGCCATGGCTTATTGATCAGATCACTTTCCCGTCTCAGCCTTTTGGACATGATGCTCTTCCTGTCTAGAACCATGTTCCTGCCCTGGACATATGTTGCTTTTTGCTGCCCGCCTCCTTTCCTATCATGTTGCCTTTGGTAACAGCCTTCTTTGGCCCTTCTGGATTCAGCAGAAAGTTTACTAACATCACTAATACTGATAGGAGTATTTCTTATAGTGAGGACAAGACTAGTAAAATCAGGGTAAAAGGAAAGTGGAACTGAGGTCAATCGGTCAGACAATGTCCAAATAGGCTGCCAAAGTGAAAGGGCAGATCTGGAGAGACAGGTGATATTCAACAGCCAGGCGCTGAGGCCACAACAGTGAACTGGGTAGGATCTGTGTCTTTAAGGAGTTTCCCATCTAGTGAGATACACAAGGAAATACACAATTTCAATGCAAAATAATTTTTTTTAATTTTTATTTATTTTTGGCTGCATTGGGTCTTCGTTGCTGCACGTGGGCTTTCTCTAGTTGCGGCGAGCAGGGGCTACTCTTCATCGCGGTGCGTGGGCTTCTCATTACGGTGGCTTCTCTTGTTGTGGAGCACAGGCTCTAGGCACGTGGGCTTCAGTAGTTGTGGCTCACGGGCTCAGTAGCTGTGGCTCGAGGGCTCTAGAGCACAGGCTCAGTAGTTGTGGTGCACGGGCTTAGTTGCTCCAAGGCATGTGGGATCTTCCCAGACCAGGGATCGAACCCGTGTCCCCTGCACTGGCAGGTGGATTCTTCACCACTGCGCCACCAGGGAAGTCCCTATGCAAAATAATTTATAAAGAAATTACTGTATGGTGAACTTGAGAGAAATTGATAAAAGGAAATCCTTGCGCTAAAGGCAATCCTGGTTATATCAAGGGTCTCTGCCATGACAGTGCTGAGTAACAAATGACTCTGGAACACCGTGACTTAAAGTCACTAGCATCCATTTAGTTCATGGCTTGGCAGGTTGGTTTAGGCTGGTCTCAGCTTGCCTTGCTCATGTCTGGAGTCAAATGGCCTTGGCTGACCCAGGATGGTCTCAGTCGGAGCCACTAATTACTGCCCCACATGTCTCCTGCCCTCCAGTGGACCAGCTGGGCGCATGCTCATAGTGGTGGCAGAAGATGTGAGCAAGATACACTGAGCTTTTCAAACTTCCACTTGCATCACTTTGCGAAACACCATTAGCCAAGAATGGGAGAATGCTACAAAGGACTGGAGAATCAGGCCATGGAGGTGGTCAGTCTACCATCCACCCTGGGGTACATTGGCCACCATCTTGGTTTTCTCATCAGCTCCCTGAGTGAAGAAAGGTATTCAATCCTGTTATCAATGAATACAGTATTTTTAAATATCCCTGTAAGGCAGATATAGATCTAGGGAGCTGGGTGGTCATACTTTATTTGTGGCAGCCTAGGATGTATCATTTAAGCTGCAGGATCTCCCTGGGAAGTTCTGATATCCACTGTTTTGTGCTGATTTCCCCTTTGCCTCACAGCCGTCCCCAACATTGGATTCAACTGTACATCAGATCAGGAAAAGCAAAAGTTCAGCTGCGCCTGTGGGGAGAGGAGAGTGAACAGACAGGGCCCTGTCACAGCTGCCAAGGGTGCCATCGCTGACTCATCTTGTAGCACCTTCCAATCACGCAGGGACAGCGCTAAAAAACAGACCCAGCCAACCTGGGAGAACTGCACAAAATGACAGGCATTTCTCTGTAACCAAGAAAAGAGCACTGCTATGACAACACCAAAGTAAGAGGGTGTCCTAGAATGCAGGGGGCTTTCATTGTCTGTAGATCCCGTAATTAGCTCAAAGGAAACAGAGAGTGAGAGGGCCCTGGTAAGGATTTATCAGAATAGCAGACAGGTCCTTTGTTACTTAGGGAAGCTAAGCTGACTAACCATCTGTAAAGAAAGGTAACTGCCTGATCGCTCTTAGAATCAAAACCACATTAGTGAAGGGCAATAAGCATTTCAAAGAGTTACAGCTCCTCAGTACGTGTAATTACACATCCAAGCAGCAGTACGTATTTTGGATCCTTGAAATGATCATATATATGATAGTTACATGCACTTAGTTATTGTATATTTTATATATAATTTTAAATATTTTTATAATATATATATATTTTACACATCAATTTCATATATAGTATATACACATATGTATGTATACATACACAGACATATATTTCATATATAGAAAGTTCAATCCAATTAACCATGATTCTTAAAAATATTTGGATGAAAGAAACTAAACTAAAGGAAAACATAGTTCTCTCTCTCTCTCTCTTAAACAGATTAGTATGTCAGAGAAAAATCCATTGCCAATATATAACTACCGTAAGTGTATAGGATAATGGTTAAGATAACGCTATGTATTTATCAGTTGTGTACACTTTAGCAAATTATTTTATCTTTCTAATCTACAAAATGGTGATATTAATTATACTTATATACAAGGTTCCTGTGAGAATTAAATGCGTTGACACGTAAAAATCTTAGCACAGTTCCTGAAACATTGTACTGGAAAGCACCGTTGCAATCAAGAATCTTCTATTAATTTGGTGATTCTGAGGTTGAAATCCCCAACATTTAATTGAAATAACATTCATTAAGTGCCTACTTTGTGCAAAGAATTCTACCAGACTCTGAAGGGATATAAAAAGGAAAGTAGTATACGCCCTGCTGTTTAAGAACTTAGAAGCCCATAGAAGTTGCCCTTACATATATGAAAATGATGTAAAATAATAAAATAATATAAAGAAACAAAGCCTATGGAACCAGAAAGAAATGTGATCACTGCTGACTAGAGAATGAGGATGAACAGCTGAGAGAAGGTGGAACTTTGGCGTTCCTCAAGGGGAAGGAAGGGATTTTGAACAGCAACACCGGGAGAGAGAATTCCAGGCAGAGGAATAACTTGAGCAAATTTAGGGAAGTTTAAAAAAATCATAGTACATTTATATCTTAGTAACCTCGCTAAAAATCAGAGAAGTGACTTGTATGATATTATTATGATTCATATCATATGATTCCCATACATAATATGTGAATAATCATATATAATTCACATATAATTATAATTAAGCAATGATTTTGATTATTTACAGAGTCAACACACACTTCTATACTTGGTTATTGTCTTCAGTAATAGTGAATACTGACCATAGTAAATGAATCCAAATGTCATTCCTTTATTAATTCCATTAACATCTATGTTGTGCTTACTAGGTACCAGGTACTGCAGTTGGGACTTAGAACACAAAGCAGGCACGATGCAAGGTTTGTTCTCAAGCAGCAGTGGATAAAAGGAGAGACAAGTTAATAGGCCTTCAGGATGCAGTGAGATGGTCTTGTGATCGCAGGATGCCACACCCTGGGGCTGGGAGAGCTCCTAGGAGGGCAAGGTGGCTCAGATGATGGAGGGGTAGTGAGAAGGACAGAAGTTTCTCGACGAGGTGACATATGGGCCCCATCATCCAGGGAAAAAAAAGGAATTAGATAAAAGTAAGGAATGAGGGGTCATTTATAGCTGCAAGTGGAATGTACACAAGTCTGGAGGCATGCGAATAGCGAACTGCAGGGATAATAATCTGTGGACTGCCTGAGTCAAATGAGAACAGAGGTTGGTAAGATTTAAGCCTCAAAAATAATCAAGGAACAGATAATTAAGACCCTTATATGTTATGCTAAGGACTTAGAATTTTATCCTGAAGGAACAGGAAATGAAGGAAGGGTTTCAGATAAGACAGAAAAAATTTGCATTTAGAAAGACCACTTTGGCTGCACCATGAAAGCTGATTGGCAGGATCTACTCTAAAGGTGGGGGTAGCAGGGACTTCAGACCCTGGAAAGTGATGCTTGACCTGGAAGGCTGCTGGTCTGAGGATGAAGGGCAGTAGAGGACTCAGTAGTAATTGGATCTGGCTGGAGGGGTGAAGTTAAAGGTGTCTCTCAGGTTTTTACCTTGGTGTTTGTATCAGTCAGGGAAACTAACCAAAGCTTCAGTAACAAACAAGTCTAATAATGCAGGGCTCAACATGATACAGTTTTCTTTTGTTTAGCACTCATTTAGCATACAGTCTAACACAAGTGGGGCAACTCTCCATCAGGCTGTGTCTTTTCTCCTATAACAGGCCCTTCTAGAATTCTTCACTGCGGCCATGTGAGAAGTGTGTGTGGTAATGGGGAAAACCTTAGCACCAGGCTTGCGTGGAGCCTATGAAACTGCTCCCCACGGGCCTCTGCCAGAACTGCCTCAGGATCCCACGGTGCAGGGAGGACTGGAGAATAGGGCCTTCCTTTGTCTTGAGTTGGAAAAAGAAACAGTTTACACACAGCGTTGTCTGTGCCAACGTATCCTTTTTTAGAGATAGGAAACAACAGAGGAGGAACCAGTTTGGGGAATCAACTGAAAGTTCAGTTTTGAGCTTACTAAGTTTGAATGACTCTAGGACATTATAGGTCTGTAGATGGAGACGTGAAAAATTAAGTCCTTCAGAAGCTCAGAAGAGGATTCTGCAATCATGTTACCCACTTAGGGATCCTCAGCTTATGTTTGGTGGAGAAAGCAGGTAGGATGTATGGGGGCACAAAGGGAGAGCCCCGAAAGAGAGAGCCCTGGGGTTAACGTCTAAGGGCAGCGTAGGAAAAGAGGAGCCCATGAAAGAGAATAAGCAAGAGTCTCCAGAGACTGCAATGTCCCAGAAGCAGAAACCTGGATTAAACGATTAAAGGAGCAACAGAATTTACTAATATTTATTGCTGCAGAGAAGTGAAGAAGCTAAACCTGAAAAGTCCACTGGCAAGAGAGAGTCCATCAGCGTCCGGAGGGAGAGCAGCTTCGGTCAGTGTCGGGGGAAGTTGCCAGATTTCAGTAAATGGGGGACTGGGAGGTAAAGAGTAGAGCCAGAGGGGTGAGATGAATCTTTCCAGTTTACCTGCTGCGTAGCTTGGGAAGCAGGGAAGTTAAAGGGAACACTTTGCAGTTTTCTTTTCTGCCTTTTATTCTGTAAAAGAAGGGAAAGACCTTAGTCATTTTAAATATTGATAGAAAAAATGAGTTGTAGAGAGAAAAGTGTTGAAAAGCAGGCCCACATGGGATAAGTGATGAACTGATGACTTTGAAGACCCCAAGGAGGATAGGATGCTGAGGGTGAAAGGGCTGATTCAGGTGAGAGAAAGGCCGTCTCCTTTCTGGGGTGGGGAGAGGGTGCTGACTGAGACCACAGGAGTAAGATGCTCTGGGAAGGATAGGTCATCAGCTTTTCTAAAGGCCGGTACCCATCCTGTTTGGCTTTGCACAGGGCAGTGCAGAATTTAATGAAGAACAACTAGAAGACCAACACTGCTCTTCCCAACAGCTTTTCCAAAGGCAGAAGGAAACCTGCCTGCACAGCAGGAAAGGCTGGTTGTTGGTTTAATGAACCAAGGAAGTCATTGTAAAAATGTTTGTGAGTTGCAAACATTTTGTCAGTGACCTGTTTATCATGCATGTTGGACATTTGTAAGAGCAAGATGGGGTCAAAATTTATAATTATAAATTATAATTAACATAGTTAAAACTTTGGTAATTATTTTTTCAAATTTTTCTATGAAGTTTTTACTGATATTTGTGTTCACAGTAACAGTGCCAGCAACCATGGGGTTGTGAGTTCCTGTTTCTCCGCTTTGTCAGTCTGGGATTTGATTTCTTTTTAAACTTTTATTGATAGTGAAAACTCATATCGCATTGTTACTTAATTGTATTTTCCTTCCTACTAATAAAGGGAAGAATCTTTCCATACATTCATTGGAATTTTAACTTCTTCTTCTCTGTATTATTTGGACAAATCCCTTGTTACTTTTGTATTGGATTATTCATATTTTTTTTGTCAATTTTTGAATGTTCTTTTAATTCTAAGAAAATTGCCATTTACTCTTATATGAATGGCAAATATTTCTTCATTTCTGTCGTTTTTGTCTTTTATCTATGAGAGTGGGTATAACTTTTAAAATCCTCCCTCACATGTGCTGCAAATTTCTTGCTAAGTTCATTAAGATATTTTAACCTCCCTTCTGGGGAGTATTATTGTAAATCTGATATTTTTCTTTCAATTAAAGCAGTAAAGAGTGTTTTTGTTTGGGTATATTAATAGAACCAAGCACTTTCTGACCTGGATGTAATAGTTGTTTTTGTATTTATTATATTTGTGATTCATAGTTTTTTTAAAAATTTCATTTGGTTGCATTTAAGGTATAGAATCATATAACCTGTAAAAGATAACTTTGCCACGTTTTTCTCTAGTTTTACATTTTTTTTTCTTTTCATGTCTCTCTGAATTGACTAGTACTCCTGAAAAGACTATTAAGTGATGGTGTCTTGATCTGGCCTAAACCAACTGCTCTTAGCCTCTCTCCTTCAAGTAGGATGCAGGGTGTGATTTCCCCTGTGTTCTTCTCATCCAGAAAGGAAATAGTTAACTGCTCCTATTTCATAAAAATGTTTTTCTTTAATCAGGCACGGAGTTGGAATTTTTCATATGTCATTTCTGCATCAACTGAAATGAAAAGATAGTATTTTCATTGTGATTGATAGCAGTATTTTACGTAATCTTTAACTATGATTGAGTCCTGGAATAAATCCCTTTTTGGGGCGGCCGATGTTCTTTTCATGTATGTTGGATTCTATTTATTTGCAGGATATTCATCAGTAGCTGTGCTTTCTTTTTCATGCTGTAGAAGCTTCTTCAATCCTCACTCAGCCCTTGTGTTGCCAGAAACTTCCAGGATGAAATAATCGTCTCTCTTTCTCCCTTGTTTTTCCCTGGACTTTTATATCTAGAGTGAGACCCTCTGACTTTTCGGCTTGAAAATCTGAAATCCTGTGGGGAAGAATATGCTGGAGAATGCAGTTCCCCAATTTTCCTTGGCAATGGAAATAAGATTTTTAGAAGGAGGTGGTAGTTCAGGGGAAGAAATGAGAGACAATCATCACCATAGTTGTCAAAGAACCCTTTTTTAGTTTTCCTTCTCTGTTTTACCTCCTTTTAAATTTTAACTTTCCAATTTACTGCCTTTGGTTTTTATATCATTAGTTCTTTTACCTTCTCTTTTTGTTTTATTCTAACATACTTTTCCTAAATTTTCAGGAAATGCCTTAGTTTAATTTAATACATTATTGTTTAATGACATAAATGTTTAGGTCAATGAATTTCATCTGAGCACTGGCTTACTTGCATCTTAAAATTCTGTTACATACCAAATATAGTTCTCTTCCTCTGCTACAAATGCTACCTATCCTTCAAATTTCAACAAAGTAAAACCAGTCACTATAAAAGGGAGGAGGGTAAGCATTCTCTTTGTTGTGGCAGTGGGAATGTGAGTTGAGACACTCTTTTTATAATTTGACCATATGTATAAAATGCACTATAAATTTTATGTCTTTTAGTTTATTAATCACACTTGTAATTTATCCCAAGGAGATGATTAGAGATACACAAAGGGCTTTCTATAACAAGGATGTCAATCCCAGTTCTATCTACAAAATTTGGAAGCTGCAAAAATGTCAAACAATGGAACAATATGGTTAAATGTAAGTTTTGGTAAAATCACGTGATGGGGTATTCATTCTGCAGTCAGGTATTTTTATTCTAGAAATGTTTACTAAACCACTAAAAGTTATCTTCTTAGAGAATATTGAAAAATAAAAATATATCATAAGAAAGTTCTTAAGATATATTTTAAAGTGAAAAATGATGTTGCATCTTTTAAGAGCAATGTGTCTTCAATTTTGTAAGAGAATCATTTGCAAAATACATGTCAGAATATTTACAATTATTATTTATGGGTGTTGAAGATATAGGTAGATTATATTTTAACTTTTTTCCCAATTCTCCACATTATTCATTCATAATAACACAGAAAAATAATGAACATTTTTCATAATATGTGGGAATAAATAGGCCCAGTTTAGGAAGCAACCTGGGCATACAACTTACTGTATAAAATTATCTGGAAAGCAGCCTGGTGCTGCTTTTTTTTTTTATTTTTTTAACATCTTTATTGGAGTGTAATTGCTTTACAATGGTGTGTTAGTTTCTGCTGTATAACAAAGTGAATCAGCTGTACGTATACATATATCCCCATATCTCCTCCCTCTTGCGTCTCCCTCTCACCCTCCCTATCCCACTCCTCTAGGTGGACACAAAGCACCGAGCTGATCTCCCTGTGCCAAGCGGCTGCTTTTTTTCCAGAGCATAAAATCTTTAAATCTTCTAGGCCTCCTATAGTGATCAACTATTTAACTTTCAAAATTATTCCTCAGCATGCACATTTAATTGTTAGTTGAAAAGTTACACCAAGTTAATAGATTGTAACTGAAAGTAAACCAAGTAAATAGAAGATTTCTGGGCTTGTGTTTTATAAGAAAGAAAGCAGATGCATTTTCAGACAGAAGAGAAGGAAGTACCATTTCTTCTTATGATTAGCTGGTCTCTAAAATAGTCATAGATATTATTCAGGGACCTGAATGATTGATAGATAAGGTCAGAACCACAGGCCTAAGTTAGAAGGGAGAAGCTCTTCGTCAGATAAAAACTATGAAACCAATTTCTAGTGAGCATTCTTGGTTTTTCAAAGCTCAGTTTTAAATTTTTATTAAAATAAAAGAAACCGGAAAAGTACTTAATGTTGAATCAAAGCTGCTCTCGTGAATACTACACACAACGTAAACCAAAGAATAAATCAGTGCTTCTTTAGGACCTGAGTGGGCGGACAGGGCTTCTCTTAGCTTCTTGTAGCCATTTTGAGTAGAAAAAGAAGAAAAGCCGGGAAGTATTTTAAAGTGTGGTTGAGTCCTATTTTTGGAGACTGTCTGGAAATTACTGACGCTCGAAAACTACTTTTTTTGTAAATCAAAACTAGACCACATGAATGAAATTCCTCTTTCTTGTTGAGAAATGTAATATTTTTTTTCAGAATCTAAATCACAAACAGAGGTGGCCTTCCCTAACAAACCTATTCAAAGTAGGTCTCTGCTGATCAATCAATCATAACTTCCTTCTTTCCCAGCCCTAAAAATTCTTAACCTTTCTTCCTTCCTTCCTTCCTTCCTTCCTTCCTCTCTTTCTTTCATTTCTCTCCTCCACTGAAATGCTTATTCTATGAAGGCAACTCTTCTACTTCTTATAAGTACTTATAAACTCATTACATAGCTATTTAATGAAAGAAGAAATGATATTTAAAATCTATTCTCATAATCGCATGTATAACTGGATTACTTTAATCTTTTAACTGGAAAAACAATTTCAATAACAAGAAAAAGAAAACTGGTTTTGAAGTAAACGATTTGGGCAGTATAAATCTTATTCTATTTTTGCCACAATGAAAATAGTCAGTCTGAGGCAAAAGACCTTGTACTGATCTGGAAATGGAATTATGAATAAAGTTCTAGGGGAGGATTGTTTATGATTCAGAGATGAACAGCTTCTCTTAGACTCCTGAAAGTAGCAGTACTTTTTATAATGTATTTTAAGAGTGATACTGATGGAGAAAGCAGTAGTGTGCAATTGCATTCATCTTACTTTGAAACAGCAGGTCTATTCTAAACTTCTCTAATAGTTGTCTTTGTTTCTTTTTACCAAACTAGTGCTAAAGCATGACAGAAATTATTGCTTCTAAACAGGGCTAAATGCACTTTCAAATGATATCTTGTTTAGAAGGTGAAGCCATGTCTACAGAAGCGCTGCATCTTGAGATTTTTTTCATCAATGACTCTAGGATTTCTAATAAAACTCCTTCTGTGTTTATCAGTTTGGGGTATTATTTAAGAGTGTGGACTTGATGTCCGACTAGCCCAGTTTGAAGCTGTGTGACTTTGGGCAAGTTATTTCTTTCTGTGTCAGACTTCTCTTATAAAATGAAAATTAGCAACAGTGGCTGTGAATGTGAGGATTAAACATGGGGCACATTTGTTGGTACAGTTAGAACCGTACCAGTGCCTGGTAATGTGGCTGCTTCCGTGGTTGTGTTATGATTAGTATCTTTACCATTATTTGATTCTTTAGGAAGCTGCCATTGATCTTGAGAGCTGACTAGATGGTCAAGGAACAGGTGACCAGGGCCATTCCTCTGCATTTACATCAAGGATTTCCCATCTCATTTCTGATTTCCATTCTCTCGCCTCAGGAAGTTCCCAGATCTGCACCTGTTCACTGATTTTACCTCTTCTGCCAGTAGAGACTATGGCAGCCAAGACTCGGTAGGAAACAAAATGGTCTTTTTCACCCAAATCGTATTTCAAAAAGGGAGAGCTAAGAAAAGTGAGACTATCCCAGTGGAAATGAAATCTCTTCAGTAGTGGATAAATCGGCAGCAGTGGAATTCAACCTGAGTTTGTAGAGGTTAAAGGTCATTTTGGAGAGTCCAGGAATCCTGCAGTAATCCTGATACCAGTTTAGATGCTTAATTTGCCCCAGACATGCTAGGAAGGCTTTACAGGTATTAATTCATTTGCTCTCTTAACAAACTTTCAAGGCAATTGCCATTATCATGCCCGTTTTACAGCTGAGCAAACCGAGGCACAGAGTGTTTAAGGTACTTGCACAAGGACACTCTGATTTTAAGTAGCAGAACTGTGGAACCACAGAGCATGCCATGACCAGTGTCCTGCACCTCAAGGCATGCATTTACAAGCACTGTTTTTACACAGGTTAACCCAGGGGCATCATGACTTTTATTGGACTCTTGTGCTACTTATTTTTCTTCTGAGAGTTGGAAATCTCAGCCGTGCTTTTCCTCCACCGCACAATTGATAGTGTCTGCCCCTTCCATATAGCTTGACAGCTTCATGACTAATAGTTTATTTCTCAGTTTTTGAATGAATAGTGGTTTGAAGAATTTCTCAGAGTGTCATGCATAAGGCAGGCCACATCCAGAACTTTTTCTCTGACAAGGAGAGCAGGCCTGAAGGTGCAGTAAGAACTGAAATACAGAAGGAAGCCGGTGTGCCCATATGGCAAAGAATACCCACCAGATACTGCTGGGCACCTGCCATCTCTCCCTGTAATTGCAGCTGCAGCACTTAAAAGGCAGCAATGCCTGTGATCTCCAGGTTATCCTGAGGTTCCAGGTAATAAAGAGCTGGGGGATCGCCCACCCGCTGTGGACCCCAGGCCCTGCAGCAGGTAAGAATTTGTCAGGAATGTAGGAGCCAAAGATAGCTCACGCACAGCCCACGTTTTCTGGATCTCCTGGGAGCCTTCATGCTGTGCATCAACCAGTTTGATTATAACGCTGAATGAAAGTAACCTTAGCCACATTTGAGCTGTTCTTGTGGTCAGCCCTGGAACTGAAACCAGACTTTGTGGTTTGGCTATTTCTACTTATTTCTACTCTGAGTTGAACATAGTGACGTGTTCTGAAAACTGTAAGACAAGTCTTCAACATACATTACTGATGATCTGTTTAAAATTTTACTCTGCTACATTTGTTTTCATCTTCGAAAAAAACAAGTAGCCCATTCCCCAAATGATTTTTGTCTATAAATGTAGAATAATGGGCTCTATCATTGTGAAATTAAAATCAGAATAATTTCATCACCAAAGCTCTTTTAAATTGTCCCACATTAAAAAGTAAATGATCAGTAAAAGCAAAACTGAGTTGACTTTGGGTACATCAATCGGAAAGAAGAAAGAGTCTGATGGCTCCAGCAAGTGGATCATTACTTTAGAAGAACCATTCCTTACATTTTGATAAAAAAAAAATTCAGGGGAGTCCAAACACATAATTATATGAATTCTTTCTTGAAACTCACCGTTGTTTTTGTGACTCCAGTCTAAAGGCGGTGGCCCTGCCTCATGCCTGACAAAAATGTTGAAACTGGTTAATTGCAAAATAAATAAATTTGTAAAGGAAAAAAGTCAGTGCATGGTCCCCTCTCTAATCCAGCAATATCCATCTCAATGGGGGTCCTTCTGAGGCTGCTCAGAGACATTCATCTCTGGTTTTCTAGGTCCATTTCCTTCCCTAAACCATTAGCTACAGCTCAGCGGGGATGCAGAAGATTCTGCATCCCCCCGCGTTTTGAATAATCACCAAGTCCAAAGCAGGGGGTGTGGGGTATTCAGGGAGGGACCGGGCAGACCCAGCTCTGCTCTGCACACCTGCCAGTCTGATGCCACTGTCAGGTGCTCCCAGCTACTCTTACGCATATTGCCGGTATTATCGACTGTCCGGTCCTCTTACTGCAGATCCTATATATGGCCTGGATCTTGCAAACCTTGGCTTCAACTTGCTGCAAATGTCTCAGAGTAGAAATTCCTACCGGAACTAGGATTCGGGGGTTTCATGCCAAATAATCACATGAGAGACTATTGAATGCCTTGCTGAAATCAAGATATATGACACGATTTTGGCTTTCACTTTCTGTACAATAACATTAGTAAGAAAGGAAGTGATGTTAGTTTTGTACACCTTGCTTTTAGAGAACTTGCTTCGGTTCTGGTTTTAATGATGACTTCCTTTTTCAAGTAATCTGCTCATGGGGAAGGAACTGGTTCCTCTCTACATATTGAAATCAAATCTACATCTTACCTTATGAGATCAGATACGTCATTGTACTTTTAGTTGTCATTCATTCTTTTTTTTTTTTACAGCCTTTTTTGAAAAGAGCAATTAAGGGGAATTTAAGAATAATTAATAGGACCAGACAATAGCAGTGTAATAAAACATTGCACTAAAAAAAGGCCAAATATAATTAATAAAATAAAAGTATTTCCAAATGACTAGAAGGAAAAACAATGCTGATTTGCAGCGAACAGCGGTGTTGAACCCTAGTGGAAAACGTTCACTTTGGCATTTGGATTCGAAACCCTGTGAACCTTTAGAAAATATGGGTTTCAAGAAATAAAGAACGAAAAAACAAAACCCAAAAAACTAGGCTCAGAAAATGAGCGTTACCACTTTTGTAAATCTGCCAAGATTCTCAATACAACTGCCAAAGTTTTGATGTTCAGAAAAACGCAGCGGAATTGCTGACACGCATGCTGCATAAATGACTATTCATCGAATGAATGCTGCAGCTTATACGTGACTGCTTTCTCGGGCTGACTAATAGATCAAGCATGGTCCTTGTTTTGTGCTCTGACAAACTTTCTCCATTGCCATAGTAACCTCTACATGTTGGCGGAAGCTGACGTCATTCAAGGTATTATTCATTCCCAGTGAATTGATACTCAGTGCTAATAAGCCTCAGGAAGATGAAAAGAACCAAGTACACACACTGGTTAAACATTACTTAACCCTTTCACCCCACCCCTTCCTCATATGCCCCCTGAGGGGATTCCTGAGGAAAGCTGAAAATGCCATCTGCCCTCGGGATGATTATACAGCAAGGGTCGCAGTTAAATTACAGCTTACTTTTCTCAGTAGGTTTATGTCATGGTATCAGTCTGCTCAGGCTGCCATCACAAAATACCACACACTGAGTGGCTTAGAAACAGAAATGGATTTTCTCACTGTCCTAGAGGCTGGAAATCCAAGATCAAGGTGTTGGAAATTTTGATTTCTGGTGAGAACTGTCCTCCTGTCTTGCAGATGGTTACCTTCTGGTTGTGTCCTTGTATGGTGGAGAGAGAGAGTTCCTCTTCTTATAAGGACATCAGTCCTGTTGAATTAGATTCCCACCCTTATGACTTCATTTAACCTTAATTATCTCCAAAGACAGTCACATTGGGGTTAAGGGCTTCAACATATGAATTTAGAGGAGAGGGACACAATTCAATCTTTAACAATTGTCCTGCCTCTTTTATATTCAAAGACAAAACCCTAGGGCTTCCCTGGTGGTGCAGTGGTCGAGAATCTGCCTGCCAATGCAGGGGACACGGGTTCGAGCCCTGGTCTGGGAAGATCCCACATGCCGCGGAGCAGCTGGGCCCGTGAGCCGCAATTACTGAGCCTGCGCGTCTGGAGCCTGTGCTCCGCAACAAGAGAGGCCGCGATAGTGAGATGCCTGCGCACCGCGATGAAGAGTGGCCCCCACTTGCCACAACTAGAGAAAGCCCTCGCACAGAAACGAAGACCCAACACAGCCAAAAATAAATAAATAAATAAATAAATAAATAAATTTAAAATTACCTTTCTAAAAAAAAAAGACAAAACCCTAAACAGCACATTTCTAGTGGATGTATGGTTTTCATTATTTTATTTAAACAGGAAGATAAAATCGGGTTCATGTATAATGAAGACCAAGATAGTGTTGTATCTGAGCCTGAACACCAGATTAGTATCAGTGTGAATATATGCCTGCATCTGTATGTTGTAACTGTGTGTATACATAAGTTTATGTTAGAAATATTCATTGGAATTAAAGACCAAAAGGAAAGAATAGCTACATTACATTTTGTTTTGTTCACTAATGTAAATTCAAACATGCTCTTGCATGAGTTTCAACGTAATTTAGTTTTACACTGGATTTGTCTCCATGTTATATGTGTTTATTGTAGTCTTCACAGGAACTTTAGGGGGGACAGAAGCTGGATTACCTTCCTACTGAAAATGTGCACAGACCCCATCACCAGTATATACCAGTTAATGAAGACTTGACCCAAAGTACGTTGTGGGCAGAGTACAGAACAATAAGTAACACACAACCACAGTGATTCCCAGCTTCACTGAGTCATTCAGTAAATGTCTATACATTTGGTAAGTGGGCAATGACTTTCTAGGAAGGGAAAGAGAATATGTGAGAAATGGAGGCAATAATTAAAGATGAATTTCAGGAAAAGCAAGCAGCTGTCTAAGGTTGAAATAAAGAACAAGCATTAGAGACTGCTAAGGTCTGAATGTTTGTTTCCATTCACATGTGGAGACCTAATTCCCAATGATGGTATGAGGAGACCAGTCTGGAGGCTAATTCCACAGCCCAAGGCATAAACAAGTTTGGCTTGAACTAGGTGATGAGATGTGAGTAGCTTAAGAGATTCTGTCTTCGATTTGAAGGGAGAGCCAACAGAATTTGCCCCTGGGTTACATGTGTAAAAGAAAAGACCCCTGGTTTACTCTCAGGCATTTGGCCCCAAGCAAGTGGAAAAAAGAGAGTTGCCTTTGCAGAGTTGCCCTGCAAAGTAAGTTGCCTTACTTTGATGGTAAGACTAGAGATGATACTAAACAAGCCTGAACGACTGGGTTACTGAGGAGAAGGTTTGAGACACTCACTTTAGCACCAAAGGTAGACTTGGATCACGGTATTTTCATTCCTTGAGGGAAAATATGTCTACTTTATTAAACCTAATATCTGACTGGCCTGGACACTGCCTTCAGTGTTGGATAACAGACATTATCGAACAAGGGCTAAGTCTTGAACAATTCCCACCCCACAAATTATCATTTGGTCTTTAAATTACCACTCACAGAAAATTCACAGAAAAGAAATTCAAAACAGTTTAAACTACACATGACACGTATTCATTTCATAAATTAAATCCTCTAATGTTGGAGCTTAACAGCCATGTAAGAATTACTTTTTAAGGGAAAATGGGAATACTGTGGCATGCCAGAGATGTCTAAACCTTCCTGCTTAATTTTTCTGCCTGCCCTAGACTGCTTCCTGCTAAGAAACTGTAAATAACTTAAACAAGGACCCCTGTTTCAGGCTCTGCTTTTTTGGGAGCCTGACCTAAGACACATAAACACACAGACAGCCTTCTCAATCTTTCTGATTGTCTCAGAAAGCAAGCACTGCTTTTTACTGTATAAAATACAGATGAACAGAGAAGATAAAAATCACTTTAACCCCACTGCCCACAGATAGCCTCTATAGACATGTTTCGTATATTTGGTGTCTTCTCCATGTATAAAATGTATATACAATTAGATTACAACACTAACTATACTATTCTGCACTCGCTTATTCACTGAACAATACACATTAGACACCCTTCTCTGCTATTACACATTCTTCTAAAGCTTCATTTATAAGGGCTGCGTAGAATTCTATGATTTGGGCAATCGAAATAGCAATCAGGGTCACCCCGCTTTCTAAGCTGTTTATGAGATTGGCTCAAAATCCCCATATAACGGATGGGAGGAAGTTCAATGCCCTCACCAGGATTTCTGTAAATTACTAGGGGTGTTATCTTCTCACCATCCGTCCTAACTGGATGTTCAGGCTTTTCTTTTTCTTTTTTTTTTTTGTTTGTTTGTTTTGTTTTATTTTATTTTATTTATTTTTTATACAGCAGATTCTTATTAGCTATCTATTTTATACATATTAGTGTATATGTGTCAATCCCAATCTCCCAATTCATCCACCACCATCCCCGCCCTGCTTTCCCCCCTTGGTGTCCATACGTTTGTTCTCTACATCTGCGTCTCTGTTTCTGCCCTGCAAACCGGTTCATTTGTACCATTTTTCTAGATTCCACATATATGCATTAATATATGATATTTGTTTTTCTCTTTCTGACTTACTTCCCTCTGTATGACATTCGTTAGGTCCGTCCACATCTCTACAAATGACCCAATTTCGTTCCTTTTTATGGCTGTGTAATATTCCATTGTGTATATATACGACATCTTCTTTATCCATTCATCGGTCGATGCACATTTAGGTTGCTTCCATGACCTGGCTTTGTAAATAGTGCTGCAGTGAACATTGGGGTGCATGTGTCTTTTTGAATTATGGTTTTCTCTGGGTATATGCCCAGTAGTGGGATTGCTGGATCATATGGTAACTCTATTTTTAGTTCTTTGAGGAACCTCCATACTGTTCTCCATAGTGATTGTATCAATTTACATTCTCACCAGCAGTGCAAGAGGGTTCCCTTTTCTCCACACTCTCTCTAGTATTTGTTGTTTGTAGATTTTCTGATCAGGCTCTTCAATTAAATTAGTTCTCCCTGAGAATCTTCTCACCGTCTCACATAAGATCTGCTCTGTACCACCTGGACCCAGATATGAATTTCAGGTATTTTCCTTAATAAAAATATCAGAGGAGGCATTTGTGTGTGAGACTGACTGAGGATTTGGGGAGCTGGAGGGGTCCCCCTTGGGATAACACAGACAACCTGATGCCTGACATCAGAAGTCACTCCTCAAAATAAACGTCTTGGTTGAGGAAGTTTTTTAAGTTCAAGTTTCAATCTTTATTTTTCAGCATTTCAGCATTTCAGCATTTATCTCTCTTTCTTCCCCCTTTCCTTGCTTTTCTGTGTGTTCACCTACTTTTCTGTCCCTTTTCTCTCCAGAGCAACACCGAGTATCTCCCTTTTATTGTAGGAAAACAGTTCATCTTTGGGACAGTATCCTTCCTTGAGCTGAGCTGTGGCTCCTTCTTGGAACATTCTGTGACTTAGGAGAGAATCCCTCCACTTTTACTTCTTATTTAAACACTTATTTAGAAATCCTCCTGCTTTTATTTCCCATTTAGATGAGGGGGTTGTGTGTCACTTTTCCATTTACATGATTCCTCTAATGTTGAATATTTAAAATGTTTTCACTTTCTTGCCAATACAAGTCACTCTACGATAAATATTTTTATGACTAAACCTGCTTCTACATTTTCAACTTTCTTCTTCCAGAGGCCTGGAATGAGGATTTCTATATGAAGTGTATAAGCATTTTTTAAAGCTTATCATACTTACAGGTAACTTGCTTTCTCAAAAAGCTTTACCAATTTCTACTACCATTAGTCGTGTATGTCTTCTATGGATGTTATCATTTTTTTTCCTGTTTAACTATCTGATGCGGGAAAGCATAATCTCACATTTTAATCAGTATTTCTTTCATTGCTAGTAGGGTTGAAAGTTTTTTCCCCATAGGTTTGGTAGGAATGTGAATTTCTTGTTTTCTGAACTGCTCTTAATATCCTAGGAACTCTTTTTAAAATTTAATTATTTTTATTAAATTTAAGAGCTCTTTGTATATTTAGACCTTTAACAAGCTCTTTGCCAACTACTCTATTTTTGCAGCCTGTCAAATGTCCCACGTTTTCTAAACCTGCTCCTGCCCCTGCGTAAGCCGCTCCCATGAATACGGGCTGAACGTACGGACTTCCGATGAACAGAACATGGGAAAAGTGGTGGGATGTCTTTTCCAAGATTATATGACAAAATGCCTGTGGTTTTTGTCACGCTTCCTCCACCCTTTGAGGGAAAACCAGGAGAAAGCTCTGTGGAGAGGCTGGGAGCTCCATGTGAGTGAATTTGGAAGTTCCCGTCCCCAAATTGAGCCTTGAGGTAACTGCATCCTGGGCGGCACCTTGATTGCAGACTCCGGTGAGGTGTGTTAGGACCACCAGGCTAAGCCACGCCCAGTTCCTAATCCACAGAAATGCAGATGATGCCTGCTTGTTGTTTCAAGCTGCTCATTTTTGGCGAAATCTGTTGCACATCAGTGGATAACTAAACAGTGGTTATCTTAACAAATCCTTAAACTCAACACTGTAAAAATCTCACCTATAATTTATCCTACTTCTGTTATGATTTCATTTTAACGGTGAAATGTTTAACCCATTTGGAATGTATTTTTGCACTAGAGAGATTACTTTTTTTTTAAAGTATTTATTTATTTATTTATGGCTGTGTTGGGTCTTCGTTTCTGTGCGAGGGCTTTCTCTAGTTGTGGCAAGTGGGGGCCACTCTTCATCGCGGTGCGCGGGCCCCTCACCATCGCGGCCTCTCTTGTTGCGGAGCACAGGCTCCAGACGCACAGGCTCAGTAGTTGTGGCTCACGGGCCCAGTTGCTCCGCGGCATGTGGGATCTTCCCAGACCAGGGCTCGAACCCGTGTCCCCTGCATTGGCAGGCAGACTCTCAACCACTGCGCCACCAGGGAAACCCGAGAGATTACATTTTAAAGAAAAAGAAATTATACGTTTTTTTCTATAAAGTTAGGATAACACTTTTCTATTTTCACTGGAGGATTTTGCATCAATCAAGCGAGGACTTATTTGCAAAAGTGTTTTATAAGCCTAATTTTTAACATCTTTTATTGTGGTTATATGCAAGGAAAGATAGAACCTTTTACATAAATGTTTTAATCTGCTATAGACTATATTGATCGTGCCTTTTTATTTTCTGTATTTTTGATGCTTTGGGATCTGGGGGCCCTGAGGACCCTGGAGGGACCATCCCTCCCAGGGCTAGCCAAGTGCTAGAGATGTCAGGGGATTTTCCGGCAGTCTGCACTGTGCCTGTCATAGGCAAATCAGCCAATCCAGAACCTACAACCCAACCAGCACCTTCCTTGCCCTAATCACTCCAAGGCCAGACGCCAGACGAGTAAGGATGCCCCCACACCCCAGAGCATGCTGAAATTATTCAGACTAGCCAATCCTAAACCTGCTGCTGGCCTCCTCCATTTCTTCCTGCAGAAACCACAATCAAGGTTATGCCTTCTGACCACCCCAGGTGCTTCCCTGGGTGGCTCTGCCTGGCATGGTGTGCCCCCTCTTCTCGAGATCTGAGGTTAAAACAATTTATCTTTTCAACGAGTCATCTCCTGAAATATTGTCCTCACCATACCTGAAGGATAATAATAACACCTATATTTTAAAACATTCATGTGTGTAACTATATATATAGTTGCTCTACTCCATCTTATGTATATGTATATACAATCACACACACACACATACACGTGTAAAATGTATATAGTTGCTCTTGCTAAAATTATTCCGTTAAGTTTATTTTGGGCAGAGAATTGTGTTCTTCTTTTTCGTATCCTCCATGCCTGTTATGCAAACTGATTTAACTGGGGAAGAAAAGACAGTTTTGCAGCATGCACTATTCCTTTCTAAATCTTCTTTGGCAGTGACGGGCCTCATTTGCAAGCTGTATTTCTTTAATTGTATTATTATGGACATCACTAGGCCCTCACCAGAGGATCCTGGATTGGAATACCACCTTGCTGTCACTGTACATCATTGTCATTACCGTTCTTTTCACGGAAACGTATAGTGTTTCTCTTACGCGTAGTTGCCAGCCGCACCTTTTGAGCTCACTGTAAAATGGTACCGTAAGCATCATTACTATCGTTCAACATTTATGAGCCGTGCCGCGTGAGGATGGGACCCTGGGGTGCGGCACTTTGCTGAGAGTCAGTCAGTCAAATGTAATATATTCTTCTGACTGTGATGAAGACAATCTTCCACAAAAATCACATAGGTGGGAAAACTTAGAAGATTAACGGACAAAAACATAAAAAAGCCCTTCTGACCTATTGCATTTTTCCCACAAGAAGAAATAAGCACCTCAGAATGTATTTTTGACCACTTTGCTGATCGTACTGGAAATTTTCCTCTTATGTAGCTTTAAAGAGGGAAAGAAGGTGAAATCGAAGTTATGGAAGAGATAAGTGAGGGTGGAGATTGTCATTAACTGGCAGCCGGGGGAGAGATGGACGTGAACGCAGGCTAAATGAAGTGACACTTGGGAGAGAGGACGCGGGCAGCCCAGTGAGCGCAGCTGACCTGGGAAGTGGGCTCAGAACAGGGGGTTGGGCGGAGTCTATCTCACCCGGGGGTCCCGGCGGAGAGCACAGTCCAGAAAGCTGCACCTGCCAAGCGGTTCTTTTCAAGTTTGTCTTGTAAGGGGATGAGAGGGGACTTCTGGAGCAGAGGCTGGGAGAGTCTTCCCAGCCAGGCTGGGTCACGATGCCACCGGGTTGCCAACTCCTGCACCTGCTGATGCGGTGTCCCAGTGTCCTAGTGCATGACGAGGGGTCGCAGCACTCTCTCCGGGGTGAGGGTGACACTCTGGAAAGAGCTCTGGAATCAGGAACCCAGCCCTTGGTGTGACTTTATCATCGCCTCTCTAGCCAGTTGAATGGTTGCGAGCACCCACTGACCTTCAGCGATTCTGTTTCGTTGGTAAACTACGATTAATAACAGCATTGCACAGCACGCACTTTAAACAAGGTTGAAATTTCCCAAGGAGACACTTTAATCTGTAAATGGAAAAGAGCTACACAAGCTGAGAGGAGGGGAGTCCTGGAGATCAACAGGGCGCGATGGAAAACGTGACGGTATTAGAGGCAGGTCCCCTCCCGCGCACTGACTGAGTCAGACTCTGTATTTTCACAAGGTTCTCAGGTGATTCACATGCACATTCATGACTGAGGAAGAGTCTTCTAAATCACCTTGGTAGAAAGGAGACACTCAGCTTGCTTTTCACACTCCAGAGAACTTCTTGGATAAATTATGTGCTAATAAAATTCTTCTCAATACCTTGAGATATACTGACTTCTGATCAAAATTCAGAAGAAAAACTTTTCAATGTAAATTAAAAATATAAATGATAGGTTTAGAATATAAGGATAACTTTATGGCTCAAATTCAGGAGAGGTGAATGAAAAGATCATACAATTTAGAATCATGGGACCTGAATTCGAGTCCTAAATCTTTCCCTCATCCAATTAGATCCCTTGCTCAAAAGCTTGAAGCCCAGGGACCTCACACATAAAATGGGAGTAATGATAACCATGGTTTTTCAAGAATGATAAGATTAAAAGACCAGTCATATATAAAAGTGATCTGTAGGCTTTCTAGTGATGTAACATGTTAATTGTTATTTTTGTTGCTTCTATCTTGAAATACTTGAGACTTTCTAAACCTGGGTGCTACTATGGGTAAAGTTTGCTACAATCATTTTTTAAAAAAAATATTTATTTATTTATTTATTTAGGCTGCGCCGGGTCTTGGCTGCGGCGGGCGGGATCTTCACTGCGGCATGTGTAGCTGTGGCGTGCAGGACCTTTAGTTGCGGCATGCGCACAGGACCACCAGGGAAGTCCCTGCTACAAACATTTTTAAACACTGCCCCTTAGATAACCTGGTTACATGTGTCTCTAAATAAAATGTCTCCATGGAAGTTATTTTTCCCAGACCAAAATAACAGGAAAAGAAAGTGTGCCTTCTCTACAGCAAATAGTACACATGTATCTGGTGAAAAATGCAAATGTTGACACAGATTACATTTACATTCACTTTACTGCTTAGACTTAAGAGTGACGACCAGTTTTAGTGGGCATTCATGCTCACTATATTATTAATCAGTTATGCATTACAATTGCCATTCGGAAAACTTTACAATACACAGGGCTGTGCACTAATAACTTCTCTCCTCTTATGGTTTTGCTTCTATTTGGCCTTTGCCTTTACTTTAAACCTATTCACATCTCTTTCTACTTTATAATATTTCCCCTTGTAAGCTATCGGATGTCCTTTTGGAAGGAGGAGAATAAATAAAAATAAATAAATAGATATCTCGGGATACTGTTCATAAGTTATGTTTGAGATAATTGTGTTTCATATATATTTATAATTTATAAATTAGATTTATAAGTTTATAAAATAAAAATATATTTATAAATGTAATTATAAATATATAAATATGTATATATTTATATACATATAAAACATAGATTTTAAGATGTATTTTATGATGGAACTAAATTGAGAATGTTTAGTTAAGTAATTATCAGACATCACAATTGTACTTGGTATTGATAAAAAGACAAGATGCAATTGTTAAAAATTCTAGTTTTGAACCTTGTGGTTTCAGACACCCATGATAGTTTGCTTTTATTCTTAGCAATTTTCTAATAATACAGGAATTAAAGAGCAACCACATGAAAATCTGATACTAAAACAAACCACTTTGGTCTCTAGGGATGTATTTGAAATGATGCCTCAGTTTTTCTCTGGCAAATGTCTTCTAGCACAAAAGAAATTTCTAAAGTGCCCAGAGGTGATGACATTTACACAGTTGATTTGAAACAAAGCAAAATGATTGATTACAGAGATTTCAACATTGAAACAAACGGGGGCCCCAGCTGCTAAGTGGCTTTCACATGTAAGATTTTAGCACAGTTAAGAGATGCCTGACCTTGGTTAAGAGTCTCGCTGGCTTCTGGTGCATCAGCCCTCAGGCAGGAGGTGGTTTTCTAAGACTCCTGTGGATGAGAAATGCTTTCTGGAGGAATGTCTCTCTGCCCTAGTCTCTTGACTAAGAAAAAACAGGAAAATTATAGAATTTTCTATAGAAAATTATAGAAAATTCTATAGAATTATAGAAAATTATAGAACCATATAGAATTATATGGCTCTGGGGATGTCTAGTCTTTGTTCAGCTTGCTTCCACTTTTCAGTGGTCTCTTTTCTCTTCCACCTGCCCCAAGGGGTATCTCATGATTTCCAACATGGAAAAGACATTGAATCATCATTTACACTGATTAAAAATGAATTTCCTGTCCTCTGTCAGCTCCAATGCCCTTAAACATTTTTGTTTTTAAATATCTTCTGTTTACTTTTGGAAGAAATTAATTTCTTGCTAAGAAATTTCAACTAATATGAAAGTAAACATTTTTTAGTAGGAGAAGAGTGATGGTATTACTTAAGATCATATCATACTTAAGACCAGCCTGACACTGACCCTATTTACTTATTTTCGAGGCTCCACAGAAAGGAGGAAGCAGAATCAAAAAGGTGTGCAGACTGCTGAGACAGTCTTGTTGCTTCCCTTTACTTTTCCTTCTTCTTCTGCTTTCCTAACATGACCCTCCCAACCCATTCCTCCAAGCCCCCGAGATGTTTAATTTCAGAACCAGATCTTAGGATGCCTCTTGCCTGCCTGGTGCCTTTGCTTCCCATTCGTGTTGCTTAGCAAGAATGCTGTCTTTTCCTGGCATGCCCTTGCTACCATCTCAGCTTCGACAGTTTCTAGAACACCTGACATAGCCAGAGAAAGCAGGAGCGGTAGTTTAAGTGCCTGTCTGTTATGTGTTTGGGGGACCAGGAACTGGTCGGATAGACTCTCATAGATGAGCTTCTAAGATCATTGAAGACTCTAAGATCATGGTAGAGGTAGGTTAGGAACAGGAGAACTCAAGACCTTGAAGAATAAATATCTAAACTGTTTTTGCCTTTTAAACTCTAGATGACAGAATTTTAAATATAAGGTGGTTATCTATCATAAACCATATACCCTATTGAACTCATTTATAAATGTTGTAATTTAAAAAAAAACTGCAAGAGAGAAACTGAAAGCTGTTTGGTTACTAAAAATAATTTTAATTACAACAGTTTAAATGAATATCTTACCTTTCTTGTCTAATGAGCATGAAACGCAATAATAATTACGTAAATCACTCGATCTGTCAGATTCAGCTGGTTTAAAGTGTTTATTGCAATAATCAAGTCAGTATACTTGAATCAATCAACAAGAATTGTTGGAATTGTAATAGGGTTGTATATTCACTTATCCTGGTCATTTAATCATATGTTTAAAAATACGAAGTCTTCACCGATGAGATGTGGAAAAGAGCCATGCTGTTCGGTGTGGATTAACAATACAATAATAAGTAAAATACCCATGTCAGGGCAGAAATGAACCACAGAGTTATAGCTTAAGCGGATTTCGGAAAGATGGAGACAGAGTCAATTTCAACCCAAGGACATTGATCTGGGAAGGAAGTTTTACTAGAAATAAAAACAGGGTTCAGAGTCTTGGTTTGGGAAATGCATTTCATTTTAGGTCAGCAGGTAAAAAGTCTATCTCTATGAAAAGACTGGGGTAACTGAAGGAGTAATGAACCTGGAATCAGAGTCTGTGTGGTCATAAAGCCTGGATGGAACTGAGTCTAAGGTAGCAAGACCCAGGAGATGAGTATGTAGGACAGAACGAGGACCCTTGGAGGAAAAGGAGTCACTTTATGAGAAATATCCAGACTGCAGAGCTCATGTGACAAACACACAAAGGGTGTCACCATTCAGAATCCTTGGTACTCACACTAGGAAAGCAAACTGCCTTTTGTTTGATAAAGTGAAAAGTAGCTACATCTTAGACCCTTTGACCCTTTGTAACTGAAATAGTTTTTAATGTAAACTCTATACTTTGTAGCAATGCTAACTTTTTTTTCTAATCAGAGAATTTAGCAGAAAAATGCAGTATTTTCTTTACTTCAGGGGTTTTCAGGACCACCTGACCACTGCCTTATTCTGACTCCTGGAAACTGAAAGGAGTGATGGTATAAAACTCATGGGTAATTATAAATTAAAGATTAAATATATTTAAATCACACCTCTGTATAAATCATAGTGGAACTCTTTTCTCTCCTGTAATAGTATATTACTGATTAAAATCTGTTCTTACCACTTGAAGAAAAATATTTAAATCAAAACAATGACACTTCAGAAAGTAAGAATATTTTAAAACTAAAAATGTTTCCAGATCATTTGTATGGTTATAAAATTGCAAACACTTTCACGAACAACTCAGAGATTTATAAATAGATTTCACACCACATATGTGGTCTCAGTAACCAAGACACAAGGTCTGAAGTTTTCTAAGCCTCATCTTTTGGTCAATAAGCTCTGCATATACAAATGACATCGGTGTCTCCATGGTAACTAATGTACCTTAATTATGGTTCCCAACTTCAAGGGTTCCCCAGGCGAAAGCTGAAACTGACACCCTCCTGGAGGGCAAGGAGACTGAGAAAGAGGCAGACACTCCAGGCTGGTAGGCGGCAGGTATAATAAGCAAGGAGACTTACCTACAAGGCTTGTCCTGGGTGCTGCAAGATGAATGGATCTCCGCACTTACCCAGCAGAATCATAAAAGTTTATAGAAAGACCTTAACGGGGTTCGGGCACGCGTACCATCCAGATGGTCCCAGCCACACAGCGCTCTCAGGGCTGCATCCTTGAACACGGCTCCCACTGCCTGAACGGTGGGCAGAGCGGACATTCCAAGGGGAGGGGAGGGGGTGGGGAGCCCCTGATTCCTCGTGTGGAGCTGAGAGTCAACTGGCGGTCACATCCTCTCCATGACCTCTTCCCACAGAATCACACTCTAAATATAAAGGCACAAATAGTTTAAAAGTCAAAAGATGGAATGAGACACCATGCAAACACTAATTTTAAAAAAAAAGCTAGAGATATCAGATATCTATATCAGAAAAAGTAGATTTCATCTCAAAGAATACTAGAGGTAAAAAAAATCATTTCAAAATGGTAAAGGGATCGATTCACCAGGAGTATATAACAATTTTAAACATTATGCACTGAAAACGGAAATTCTAAATGCATGAAGTAAAAACTGACAGAACTGCGAGGAAAACTACAAAAATTCAAAATTATAGTTGGAGATTTCAATACCCCTCCCTCAATAATCGTTAGAAAAATGTCTTAGTTTGGGTTGCTGTGACCAATTAGCATAGGCTAGGAGGCTTATCTACACCACAAATTTATTTCTCACATTTCTGGAGGCTGGAAGTCTAAGATCAGGGTGCCAGCATGGTTGGGCTCTGGGGGAAGGACCTCTTCTGGGTTGCAGACAGCTCTCTTCTCATTTATCCTCACGTGGCAGACAGCAGAGAGCAAGACGCTCTCTTGTTTCTCCTCATCACAAATACCTTCATGGGGGCTTCACCCTCATGACTTCATCACCTCCCAAAGGCCCCTCCTCCGAATACCATCACTTTGGGGGTTAGGATGTCAAGAGATGAATTTCGGGGGCACACAAACAGTTCATAGCAAATAAATAGAGAAACTGGACTCTCATACAAATTGGCGAAGCAGGACTTATAACTGTGCATTGATTTAAAAATGATGCTGTTTGCCAATAATATGAAATTTTCCTTTTGCTGTCACATACTTTTAGGGACATAACTTTAATCTAGACATGCTATTTTACAGGAAATGAATGTCTCTGTTTCCCCAAAATGTTAAGAATTGGCAAATTACTGTATTTCCATTTTTAAGTTTCCAGTTCATTTGACAAAGGTATGTAAGAGGCACAGTGGATTATATGAGTGTAATAAAATACAAAGAATTCACCACACACACTTTTCCATAAGATGAAGCTAATTATTTATGTCCTGAAAAGTGACAAAAACTTTAAATTAGGATGTGAAAGTAGCTGTGTCCGGGCTTCTGTTTAAGGCAATCCTCTTTTACTACCATGTACCTCCTGGGGTTGCAAAGCTGGATAATGCCCGTTTCTGTGCTAGCAAAAGGATTGCTCTTTCTAGAATCGGATGTCTCCTTGTAAACACAGTGCTTGCCAATGGTAAACCAGAGTTTATATCTCACTTTAAAGAGAAAAATTACCTCTGGGAACTGAACCAATATTGGCATTCTTAATAATATATTGCCTATATGCTTGGCTAGCAAAATCATTTTTTAAAACCTTAACAAAGTCAGTTGTGTATTTGAAGCCACTGTTATGACTACATGATGTAGAATGTGATGGGAATGGCTAGAATACAAATGTGATCTTGTTTATGATTTATGGGTTTTTATGTACATATTTTTCTTTTAGTTTCTTATAACTATAAGCTGCTAATGTAGAAACAGATATATGATAGGTACAAACATATAGCCTCTAAATATAAAGGCACAAATAGTTTAAAAGTCAAAAGATGGAATGAGACACCATGCAAACACTATTTTAAAAAAAAAGCTAGAGATATCAGATATCTATATCAGAAAAAGAGAACTGTAAGGGTGTTAACCATACACAGCATAAACGCTCATGCTGAATCCACGTTAGTATTTTAATAGGCCCCTTTTATTTGATGTGTATAGAGTTTAAGTGCTAGTTACCAGAGCTAACTTTTGGTAGGTTAGCTCTGGGGAAGGTTCTTCTACTATACAAATTTTACCATATGGAGAGAAATGGAATGGTTTCACATATTATACAACACAATAAACATAGAAATAGGGAATAGTCCTCACAGCCCACTTCTATTAGGTGCTGAAATATTTTACTTTTAATTCCTACTCATTCTTACTAGTCTACATTATTCTTAGTACTATTGTTAAATTGCTTTGATAAATTCAATGATTTTGTAAATTATTTTTATAAGAATTAAACCTGACTCGGGCCTCCAATCTCGTCACATTATACAGGGAAAGCATCTCCAGATAAGTCTCATGTAGTTACAAGATAAATGAATTCATTTCATTGATCCAATCTTGAAATTCAAAAACTGTATCTCAAATAACAGAAAAATATGAAATATGAGTGAAAATTAAATCGGTATCTCAGAATCATTATTTAATCCTTTCCTGAACATGCAGTGGTATAATGTCATTTAAGAATGAAACTTACTGTTGGTGATAGGTGTAGACAGCACAAGACACAGATTTTTCAACAGGTGTTGCTGTGAAGGGCAGACTATAAATGGGATAATGATTAAAGGGGATGTTGAGGTCAAAAGAGGAATTTTTTAAGATTTGAGATATAAGAGCATATTACAAGCTAATGTGAGAAATTCAATTGAGAGGAAGAAATGGATGATTCAGGAGAAAAGACCTTGAGAAGGTGAGAGGGGATAGGATCCAGAACTAACAGGCTCCTCTCTGGCCTTGACAGGTACAGGGAGTCTCTTCTATTGAGAAAAGTACGAGGCCCACACACAAAAATATACACTCTAATTAGAACTGCTACCTCGTATATGTATTAGCCAGGCTGGAAGGAAAGAGGAGTGTTTGAAGAGTTAAATGAGGATACTAAGGGGAATCTTCTTCCTTCTTGTGTCCTTTAATATCTGTTTTTATAATAAATAGAAATTTTTAAAGTAACAAATTCTCAAAAAAGCTCCTAAGTCAAGGTGCTCTCACGAGTTACACAGCAAGAAAAGAGCTGACAAATATACAGTTGTTTTGCTATATTAAAACACCTGGACTATTAGATTTTGACAATGTGATGATTTTGATGGTAAATACTACATACTATCCCTATATTAATTCTTCACAGAGTTAATAAATGCCCATATAGTCTTACTATGTGCCATACTGTTATAAGAATTTAATAAATATCAACACATTTGATATTCAAAACAATCTCAGTTATGTACGTAGCATCATTATTCCGATATGAGGAGTCTGAGGTACAGGGAGGTTATTAACTTGTCCAGAATCACACAGCTAAAAAGTCAGGGAGCTGAGATTCAAACCTCAGCATTCTGATGCCAGAATCCTTGCCCTGAACCTCTCTGTTGTGCTTTGGATATGTTATCTCATTGCATCTCAACAACAAACTTTTAAGAAAAGTATATTATTATACACTTAACAGCTAAGAAAAGTGAGACTTTGAAAGGTTAAATAACTTTCTCAAGATTATACTGTTTAAGTGGCTGGACCAGCATTCAAAAAAAAAAAAAAAAAAAAAAAAAGAATGAAACTTACATTCCAGGCAGAGATCGCTAGGTCTTCTTTATATACCCATGTATATGATTTATGCAAATATATCCAATAACTAATGATTAACACGGTTATGGTCTCATTGGAATAAACAGTTCTTGAGTATGTGTTATATACAAGACTCTCTGCTATTATATATTATATCTGTACATATGTTTTCATACACATCTGTACATATGCATATATATCTGTATATCTATGTATGCATATATATATATATATCTGTGTATATATATCACATTAACCCTAGAATTAATATAGAATATAGCCCTCACGGCAAAATGTGGGCAGTGAAACATGTTTACAGAACCAACCAAAAACAAGATTTTGGGGAGTGGGGAGGGAAGCTTTCTATTTTGTCATGAAAACTACCATTGAGCGCAGTTGCCTGGAGAAAGGCTTTTCCTTGCCCGTGCTCGTCGTCCCACGCTGCAGTTCGTATTCTGGAGCAGATTTCAGGAGAATCTCAGAGGCTCTCAAATACCAGAGGGGGATGGACTGTTATGGCCTCTGTATCTTTAAAAAGGGTCACTCATCTCCTCCGGTGACAACTGCCACAGCCCCCGAGTTGGCCTTTGTTCCGATCGGACTGCCCAAGGGGGATGCCCGCGCCAGGTCGCAGCTCTGGGCCACTGCGCAGGGGACCCGCGTCCGGGCCACCCCCTTCCCCTCCTGCTGCCTCGCTTCTTGCAAAGTCCGGACGGAAAAGTTTGCAGAGTGAGCCCCATTCTTAGATTCGCAGCCAAGCGGGAGGCGGGAGAGCCCGAAGGGGAGGACCGGAGGAACTGGGAGAGGAGAGAGGCGCGGCCTCAGCGCGCGAGAGCGTGGGAAGGAGGCGGCCGCCCCGGAGGGGCCGCCGGGCGGGCGCGGAGGGAGGCGGGAGAGACGCGCAGAGCGACGGCGGGCGGAGCGGCGCCCCCGGGAGCCCGAGCGCAGCCCGTGGCCGACGGGCGCGCGGGGAGGGGCGAGCGTGGCCGCAGACGCCGGACTCCGAGCGCCACGCCGGCCCCGCCGGCCGGGCTGCGCGCACCGCGCCCGCCCCGAGCGCGCCGCGGCCCCGGGCGCAGGGGACCCGCGCACCGCGCACCCTCGCGGGGCGCCCCAGGAACCGAGTCTCGGGGTCGCGGCTCCGGCGGCTCCTCCTCCAGCAGGTAAGGGCGGCGGCGGGCGCCGTGCGCGGGGCCCTTGGCTCGGCAGCCTGGCCTCCGGGTCCGGAGGTCGGTGGGGCGACTCCGGGAGGGCGCGGGCTGCTGGCACCTGCGTCGCCGGGTCCCCAGCCGGAGTCCCAGGTCGGAGCGGGGGGCGTGGAGAGGAGGCTGGCGGGCCCTTTCCCGGAGAGGGACGCGGGGAGGTGTGTGGCCGCGGGCTGAGGGCAGAAACCCTCCGAACTCTGGACCCAGCCCCGGAGAAGACGACAACCTGGCAGCTGAGAGGGGCCGGAAGCCTCTCGTTGCCGCGGGAGTTGCGAGGGGCGGCGCGGTCCCCTACACGGCCACTCCTGGGGGGCGGCGGGGGTTCGCCCTCTTTCTCTTTTTCTTCGGGGACGAAAAAGAGCGACTACTTCAGAGAACAAAGATGTGGGAATGAAGGAGGGCCCCCAGGCTGTCGCCTCTTCCACTGTTGTACTGACCCCTGGCCGCGACCCCCGCGGGACAATGTCAGCTCCATTGTCTCAGAGGCCCGGCGGCGACAGGGGGGGCCAAGTCGGCGGGTGGCGCGGTACCCGCCCCGGGCTCTTGGTTCGTGGCTGCTGCTTCCCCCGCCGCTCGCGCCCCATCTTCCCTGGCTGGGGGAAACCGACGCGGTCTGTGAAAGCGCTGGGCTTAATTGGTCCCTGGTATACCCCCGAAAGGTGATGGAGATGATTTTCATCAAGTTCTCTTAGCATTTCTGTCGTTTATCGAAAAGCTGTAGCTACTCACTCGTGCCTCAGACCTCTGTGTGGGGGGAATGATCCAGGGGCATTTAAATTGGGCGTTCAGCGTTTGCCACTCGAAAGAATTGTTTAGGCATTGGAGGAGGAGGGGTTGTCTTTTGCTCAGCAGGGCCAAGAAAACTTAGCTGCTGTGAATTAGCCAGAGCAGTCAATGGGCAGAAAGGCAGGCGCGCGGGGCGGTCTTTATCCTTGCAAGTGCCAGCGCTCCGGGAACCGCTGATCCTCCCTGAGTGGTGGCTTTCTTCGAGAAGCTCGTGAGGTGTCTGGAATCTCTGCTCAGGTGAAAGTGGAAATGTCTCGCACATGTTTGCCTTGGGTTCGTGGGGGGTATTTATGAAGCCGCTACACTCCATCCATGAATTTCCTAGTGATTGCCTTAGAATCGAGAGGAAGAACAAGAGACTCCAAAGTTGTCTGTGAGGTCCTGAAAGCAAAGCCATGGGACTGGGAAGGGAGCAACCACAGACCCACCTGCCTCTTTATGGGATTACTGCATAGCTGCTAGAATAAATTAAATTTTGCTCTGGATATGTTTAAAGGCTTTGAAGGTAATTTGTCATCCTTGGGTTAAGGGTCCTCCAGAACATGTCTGTTTGTCTGTGTCAAGTTGTTTACTTTATTAAAATTATACAAACATATGTGACATGTACTTAACATTAGCTGCCATGGTCCCTAATCACGTGATCAACCTGTGTGCGCATATGAGGTTATAGTTGACGGACTTTTGGGAAACCAGAATGTATGCCATTGCTTTAGAGACAGTACTAATATGCCCCAGGGATATATTACTTGCTATAAAAATCTTTTGGAGTGTGATATTTATTTATTAAAGGAAAAATAAGTTTAATCAATACGATTTTATCTAAAGGGCATAATGGTATGGTTGAGCTTATCTATGTCCTGTGAAAATTGGAGGAGTGAAATGATTTGTTTAGTACACACTAAAATAGCTAAGGTATTTTTTTAAGTTGAAATATAGTTGGTTTACAATGTTGTGTTAGTTTCAGGTGTAAAGCACAGTGATTCAGTTTATATATATATATATATTTATATATATATATTCTTTTACAGATTCTTTTCCCTTGAAGGTTATTACAAAATATTGAGTATAGTTCCCTGTGCTATATAGTAGGTCCTTCTTGTTGGATATCTATTTTATAGATAGTAGTGTGTATATGTTAATCTGAAATAGCTAGTTTAGTTTGCATGTGCAATTAGTACTTTAAAGATTTGTTTCCTCTGGTCTGAGAATGCTTGAAGATAACAGCTCCAGTAGCTACTGGGCTGGGCCATTAATGTGATCTATGGGTAAATCAGCACTCCTGCAGATAAAGGAGAGTGTCCACTGAATATAAGCCCACTGCAGAGTATGAATGTTATTGAGGGAGACTGAATAAAAATAGAAACCTTTCCTCCTCCTTAAGAAATCAAACAATGCAATCTGTTGAGTAAAACCATAACACATATAATGCATATGTGATCGTATATTATACATACGTATATGTGCGTACCTATATGTATGTACGTGACTTGCAGATCATTAAATTTGTTAAAACATCGGCATACGTGACAAAAGATATTGCAGTAGAACTGGGATATTTGAATATGATGTTTCTTTGAATTTGAGCCTGTAGTTAGCTGAGCACCTCAAGTGTATCTGCCCCTTTGGGGTCTTATCATCAGGGCAAATCCTGGCCATTGACAGCTCATGTTTATAGAATGAGAAAACGCTGGGTGAGAAGGAACTTGTAAGATGACCTGCTCAAGCCCCAGTACTATAAATGAAAAACAGGAGGCCCAGAGGACTTGGGTCATTTTGTTCAAGATCACAGAACTCGATCTTGGCAAGGTTACTAGGCTTTGCTCTTTCCACAGAACAGGAGTGTCCGTCAGGTGGGAAGGTAGGGCGTTTGTAGATGGTAAGTGTTTATATCAGTGATCTCCCTCTCCTCTCCTCACTCCTTTCCCATGTGTTTCTCCTTCTGCCAACCCTTCTTCTGGCCACTCCTTTGTTCTATATTTTTCTCTGTACTAGGAATAACACACTGTCCTGTAGGAATTCCAGAGAGCAAAGAGTGAGCATGTCAAGAGAACAGGAAACCTTTAAATGAAAATTATTTATTTAGATTAAAAAGGCATACAATTTACCCATCTGGGCCAGAAACAAAAACAAAAACAAAAACAAACTCCAAGCGGTAAAAAAGGATAATTTTCTCCTGAAATGCATGGAGGTGAGGAAGCAGTCATAGGAAGTAAAGTGTCTTCTCCCTTAGAAACTGAGATACTCATGGTAATAACATCTGATCATTTTGTAGGATGCTTTTCCGCGGAAGATCTCCCTTGATCCTCACAACTGCCCCTGGAAGGATGCGCGGTGGGCGTGGTCATTGATTCTACATTTCCTATTTCGGATCTCTGAATAGCATTCCTTGTCCCTTGTAGAGGTGACCCCAGGCAAAATTGGGTGCTCTTCCGGAGCTCACCTACAGGTGGGCAATTATGATGTTGTAAGTTTGCCTTCCTCAGCTCTGTTTTCACCTTCCTGTCCCAATCGCGGGCCTGGGATGTGGTCCTCAATAAGAATTCAGTCAGTGCCTTTAGAATATACTGAATGGATGAGTTTATTTAAACTGAGCGTTTATACTCAGCTGCCTTCTTGAAGCATGGACTTTTTTCAAAGTCAGTGATTTTTAGACGAAGTAAAGTGGTAAATGCTTATTAACAGTTTTGTTCTGATGTCTCCTGAGAATGAGCAGCCTTTCGCGTACACAGTAACTTGACTTGGGAAGGAAGGTCATGGACCCCTAGGGACTAGGGTAATGTGCTAACTCTGGATCCCCCAGAGGTGCCTATAAGAGTGGACTCCTTAGCCAGCCTCAGACCTGCAGAATCAGAGTCTGGGGTGGGACGTAGGGCTCTGCCCACCAGCCCCGAGGCATTTCCATGCCGACTGCCTTTGCCAACCACAGCACAGTGGTCATTCAGGAGTTCACACGGAGTCTCCTCGACCTGCTAGAGTCACCTCTTCCTTATCTTGTATACGAATCTGCAAAGATTTTCTTACTTGGTTTCTTTCATGTTTGATCATAGTAACTGGGAAGACTTGACAATAAACCAGGCCGTTTGTTTAAGGGAGTTTAGATTCACATTATCTAGCTGTAGCCAAAAGTATGCATAAAAAAATATTGGTATTTTTGAAGAGATTATGAAGTGTGGATGGCAGGATCTTATCAACTGATTTATTTTACGTTTTACACAGTATTACAATACTTTATGGACAACCGTGTTAAAAAGAACTCTTTTCAATAGCTTGGTCTTTGTAATTTCTGCAACGTGTTTATTTCTGTGGATGTGGAAGAACCTGGGGCTGAGTGTCGGCGTCACTCCACCTCCTTAGAGTTCATCCCTCCGCCCTTTGCCGTTCAGCTTCGATTCAGGCGATGCTGCCGGACCTGTGCCCGCGCTTCTGTCCCGCCCAGTGGCCAGCATTGGACAGCCAGGTCTCACCTTTAGCTGCTCCTGGCTCCTCTGTGTCTCCTTCCCTGGCTCTGCTTTCCTTGTCCATCTCCTCGTGACGGCTCTTCCACGCTCTCCCTTTGGACCTTTGCTTCTCCTACTTTCCATGTTGCACGAGGTTTCTCCTCCGTTCTCTACACGCACGTGGCCGAGCTCCAGACCTGCAGCCCCGATCCCGACTTCTTTTTGTACTTTTAGGCACGTGTCTGCCTGCAGGACACCTTACCCGGATGTTCCATCCTTCCTGAGTGTTCCACACCGCGTCTGACTTCACATGTCCCCCCTGGAGTCCATAGTCTCGCTTACTGTCTCCATGCCCGCCTCTGTGATTCCTGGGTTTTCTTTCCGGCCCCAGTGGTGGAAGCACCATCCACAGTCTCCTCATTTATTCGCTCTTCCCTTTCCCTCCCCCAACTTCCCACATCAGTCCTCAAGTCTTTACAATCTATCTTACAAGTATTGCTGAGATTAACCTTCTCTATTCTGCCCTTTTATGACCTTTTAGCCAGGGCTTCGTCACGCCATGCCAGGGCTAAGGATCAGTTTCTGATTCATCTTCCTGCTCTAGCCTGGCCCCTCACATCCAGTCTTACAGATGCCGGGGTGGTCTATCATAAGTGTGAATTTGGCCCTGAGACCTCCTGCTGAAAAGACCTCAGTGATTTCCTGTCTCCCACCCTGTGGCGCGTGTGCTCCTCTGCATGACCTGCGTCATCCTTCTTGACTCCGTCCTGCCCACCCGCCAGCCTCCTTTCCGCTCTCCTGACTCACCTCCCCTACCGGGACCACACCGAGCTGCCTGTAACCCTCCACGTGGCACTTAGCGTTTCTTAATGCACAGACTTTATGCATGCTCCTTCATGCTGGGAATGCACTGCTTCTCTCTTGGCTCAGCTGGAGTCAAATCCAGAACATCTTCCCCCAGAAATTCCCCCCGGAAATGTCCCTCTTTTGACCTCTCTTTACTGTAGGCACATCTTGTGCTAATGTAATAGGGAAGAACCTTTTGTATTCTGCTACAAGTTCATTGCTAAAGGGATATTGCCTGTAAGCTTAAATTCTACATACTGGCCCATCTCTGGGGACCCTGTCTCCCAGGTAGTGAGCGTTAAGCTTAGATACCTCTGTTTAGCTCACAGGAGACATCCTGACCAAGCTCACCTGTGAATGGCTGCAGGCAGGAAGAAATTAACATCCCCTCCAAAGACTGATCAGGAAATGTTTGACTCTACTCCCTCCCCTTTTAGTATAAAAGAGGCCTGAATTCTATCTCAGGCAAAATGGTTCTTTGGGACACCAGTTCACCATCTTCTCTGTCAGCTGGCTTTCCGAATAAAGTTGGTATTGCTTGCCCCGGCAACTCATCTCTCGATTTATTGGCCTGTCCTGTGGCGAGCTGTAGGAACTTGGACTTGGTAACACTAACTCTTAGTGCTACCCACTCTGGTTGAATGTCTGACTTACGGCTGCGCTGTGATTAAGACTTCCTTATTCATCTCTGTGTAAGTGTCTAGATTTTGTAGATGTTACGTGAATGGGTATAAGCATTGCACGTGGCAGAAGGCAAGCTGCCTTAAAACGCCCTTTGGAGATTCCAGCTCCCACAGCGCCCAAGCTCTGATCACGTGGAACTTCGTCCCACTTTTTACTGCAGCTCTCCTCTCTCCCATCACCCCACATCCTACCCAGAGAGACCCATGGATCTCTCTGACTATCTCCTTCACCCTCCCATGAAAATCAAATGCTCATTTTACAGATAAATCAGAAAAGAAAACCCAGAGAGACTGAGTAATTTATTCAGAGTTGTACCGCTAGCTTGTGGGAGATCAAGTTGCACAGAAGTTTAGTTATTAAACCTTGTGCTCTTATCAGTCAGCAAAACTCCAGGTTCTTTCTCCTTAAGAGAAAAAAAAATTTTTTTCCTCTTTAACAAGTGCCTTATAAGAAACCATCACAGCCAGGGGCAACAAACTGTAGCCCAAGGGCCAAATGTAACTTGTGTCCTGCTTGTGTACAGCCTGTAAGCTAGACACACTGTTTATATTTTAAAGGATAGTAAAAACAAATAAACAAAAAACAATAAACAAAGGATGTGTGACCTACTGAGACCCTATGGCCCTTGTAGCCTAAAATATTTGCCATCTTGCACTTTGCAGAAAATCTTTGCAGTGTCTGTTCTAGAGGAACAATGGGACCTGAAGTGTAATTAGTCAAATTTATGTGGAAACTGACTTTGGTAAATAATTGTAATACCAGGAAAAACTAGACACATTAAGATAAGTTGATTTACTGAATTTTAACAAGAAAAAATGAAGGCATAACCCATACCTTATTCAGATGGTTGAGATCGTGTATTTATTTCTTCAGCTTTTGATGCTTCTCACTTATCCATGAATAATTGCCATGATAGACATCACTAGTATTAAGTAATGTTGTTAAATCAGGTAAGTCCTCATAAGAATCACTGTGGGCATTTTTGGTTAAAAAATATGATTGTAGGTATGGATAAGGGTGAGTTTGATGTTCAAGTTCTTATAAGGGGAATTGAATTATACATAAAAAATAGGCATGTGAATATCCCTTTTTCTATAAATAAAGTGTTGAATGCATTCTTTTTCATTTTATTACTGGAATTAAAAATAAGCTTGGGAGGTTAAAGCCTCTAGCCTGTGGCACTGTGTGCCTTTAATGAACACATTTGAAATATTAAATAATCCCTTTGTGAATGATAAAGTCTTATTCAGACTTACTCATTTTCTTTCTAATTTAGATTCTTGATTATAAGCAGCTCAGTAATATGTGATTGGGAGTCCCTGGGTAGAAATCATTTCATGAACTCCCAAATCTTCTTTTAAAAAGTGTATTAATATGCCTTTTATCTTTATAACTTGGAACAGAAAGTCATTCACTTTACATTTATTTCAGTGATTTAAAACTAAATGCAAAAGCAAGACAAAAGAACTTTGACATAAGGAAGAAAGAAATTTAGTTGAACAGAGTACTGTGAAATATTTCATATGGTTTTAGGTTACTATTTTCACTTTATAGCATGTAGAAAGGAATAACAGTGTTTCAGAGTGGACCTGAGATACATGATTTCTCAGGAAGGGGTTTGCTGAAGCTATAGATACGTGACAGTTCAAATGAAGATGGTAAGTAGAGTTTTTCTAATATAGGGGGTAACAGAGGCATTGAGGCATGAAATCACAATGTAGTATAAATGGTCAATGAGAGGGTGAATTTGAGGTGAACAAGCATATGTTGGAATTCCAGTTCTACTTCTACTTCTCTGGGACCATGTATACATGTGAAAACCCTTTCTAGGCCTCATCTGTGAAATGGGATGAGCAAAATGCCTGCATTGTAGGGTTAAACGTGGGATTAAATTAGATAAAATTTTCAGTATCTCCTTAGCTCAGGGCTTATCACCAAGCAGGACTTCATGAACTGCAGGTGCTGTTAGCCTGCCGTGGAGAAGACTTTAATATATTAAGACTTCTGCGGAAAGTTTCATTCTGTGAAAGTCTAGGTTACTTTAAAAAGTTTGAGTTACCTTCTAGCAAGCTTATTGTTGCAAAATCTAAGTAATGAGAGGAAGTGCTATGGTGGACTTGATTATGATTAATAGATAAGAGCTTGTTGGTGACAGAGATAATTTTACTTCTTCCTTTTCAATTTGGATGTCTTTGATTTCTTTTTCTTGCCTAATTGCTCTGGCTAGGACCCTCAGTACTATGTTGAATAGAAGTGATAGGAATAGACATTCTTGCCTTCTTCCTGACCTTAGAGGAAAAACTTTCAGTTTTTTCACCATTGAGTATGATGTTAGCTGTGGGTTTCTCATATATGGCTTTTTTTTTTTTTTATTGTTTTTTTTTTTGGGTTTATTTATTTATTTATTTATTTTTGGATGTGTTGGGTCTTCGTTTCTGTGCAAGGGCTTTCTCCAGTTGTGGCAAGCGGGGGCCACTCTTCATCGTGGTGCGCTGGCCTCTCACTATCACAGCCTCTCTTGTTGCGGGGCACAGGCTCCAGATGCGCAGGCTCAGTAGTTGTGGCTCACGGGCCTAGCCGCTCCGCGGCATGTGGGATCTTCCCGGACCGGGGCACGAACCCGTGTCGCCTGCATTGGCAGGCGGATTCTTAACCACTGCGCCACCAGGGAAGCCCTATATGGCTTTTTATGTTGAGGTAATTTCCTTCTGTTCCTAGTTCGTTGAGCATTTTTACCATGAATGAGTGTTGACTTTTGTCAAGCGCTTTTTCTGTGTCATTTGAGATGATCGTGTGAATTTTATCCTTTGTTTTGTTAATGTAGTTATTATATTAATTCACTTTCATGTATTGAAACATCTTTGCATCTCAGGAGTAAATCCCATTTATGGGATGGTTTATTATACTTTTAATGTGTTGTTGAATTCAGTTTGCTGGTATTTTTTTGAGGATTTTTACATCAATATGTGTCACGGATATTGGTCTGCAGTTTTTTTTTTTGTAGTATTTTTGGCTTGGTATAAGGGTAACACTGGCTTCATAAAATGTTCCTTCCTCTTCAGCTTTTTGGAAGAATTTGAGAAGGATTGGCATTAATTCTTCTTTAAATGTTTGGTAGAATTCTCCAGTGAAGCCATCTGGTCCTGGGATTTTCTTTGTTTGGAGGTTTTTGATTACTAATTCAGTCTCCTTACTTTGTAGAGGTCTGCTCAAACGTTTTGTTTCTTTATGATTCAGTATTCGCATGTTGTATATTTTAGAAATTTATTCATTTCTACTAGGTTATCCAACATTGGCATGTAACTGTTCATAGTAGTCTCTTATACTCTTTCTTATTTCTGTGACATTAATTGCAATATCTCCTCTTTTATTTCTCATTTATGTATTTGAGTTTTCTGTTTGTTCATAGTCTAGCTAAAGGTTTGTCAATTTTATTGATCGTTTCAAAAAACAACCCTTTTTTTCCATAAATTTTTATTTATTTATTTTTGACTGCGTTGGGTCTTTGTTGCTGCGCGCAGGCCTGCTTTCTAGTTGCGGTGAGCGGGGGCCACTCTTTGCTGCAGCGTGCGGGCTTCTCACTGTGGTGGCCTCTCTTGTTGTGGAGCATAGGCTCTAGGCATGCGGGCTTCAGTAGTTGTGGCACGTGGGCTCAGTAGTTATGGCTCGCAGGCTCTAGAGGGCAGGCTCGCGGGCTCTAGAGGGTAGCTGTGGCGCACGGGCTTAGTTGCTCCGCATCATGTGGGATCTTCCTGGACCAGGGATTGAACCCATGTCCCCTGAATTGGCAGGTGGATTCCTAACCACTGCGCCACCAGAGAAGTCCCCAGAAAACAACTCTTGGTTTCATTGATCCTATTTTTTTCCATTCTCTATTTCATTTATTTCTGCTCTAATCTTTATTATTTCCTTCCTTCTGCTAATTTTTGGCTCAGTTTGTGCTTTTCTTTCACCTTAGTTCCTTGATGTGTAAAGTTATGTTGTTGACTTAAGATCTTTCTTCTTTTTGAATGTAGGTGTTTACTGCTATAAACTTTTCTCTTGGTACTGACTTAATGCATCCCATAGTTTTGGTATGTTGTGTTTTTGCTTTTATTTGTCTCAAGGTATTTTCTAATTTCCTTTGTGATGTTTCCTTTGACCCACTGGTATTTCAAGTGTATGTTGTTTAATTTCCACATATTTGTTGATATTCCAGTTATTCCTCTGATAATTGATTTTTTAGTTTCATTCTGTTTTGGTCAGAAAAGACAGTTGGTATGATTTCCATCTTCTTACATTTGTAAGACTTGTTTTGTGATCTAACGTATTCTAATATGTGATCTATTCTGGAGAATGTTCTGTGTGTACTTGAGAAAAATGTGTATGCTGCTCTTGCTGGGTGGAGTGTTCTGTATATGCCGGTTAGGATGTATTGGTCTATAATGTTCAAGTGCTCTCTTTCCTTGTTGGTCTTCTGTCTGGTTGTTCTAGCCATTATTGAAATTGGGGATATATTAGTCAAGGTTATCCAAAGAAATTGAACCAATGGGATAGAAAAGGAGATTTTTTTATTAGGAATTGTCTCATGCAATTTAGAGGCCAAAGAGTCCCATGGTACACCATCTGCAATTGAAGGGCCAGGAGAGCTGGTGGTGTAATTCATTCTTAGTCTGAAAGCCTGAGAACTAGGTGAGCAGATGGTGTAAATCTCAGTCCAAAGGCAAGAGGAGATAAGATGAGATATTTCAGCTCAAACAGGTATGTAGGAATAAGGGATGAATTCCTTCTTCCTCTGCCTTTGGTTCTATTCAGGTTCTCAAGGGATTGGATGGTGCCCACCCACACTGGGGAGGCCGTCTACTTTACTGAGTCTACCAAGTAAAATGCTAATCCTATCGGGAAGGAGCTGCACAGACATACCCAGAAACACTGTTTAATCTGGGAACCCCACGGCCCACTCTAATTGACACGTAAAATTAACCATCACACCGACATTGATATCTCCTGCTACTTTTGGGTCACTCTTCTTCATTAAATCCTGTCCAAGTTTGCTTCTTGTTCTGTCAAAGCCAGTGTCTCTGTGGGCGAGTAAGGGCTGAGGCTTCTTGCTAATGTCACCGTCTTGCTAATGTCACTCCATAGACTGGAGTTTAGTTTGATTTTAGCAAGGCATCTGGAAAACTTTCTTGGGTTTGACAGAAGGCATCATTGCCCTGATCGACTGTGGCCCATATCTGTGAACAGGGGAACATGGTGAGGTAAGGGAGGTTGAACTGAGCCAGGTTGCCTGCAGAGCAAATTAGTTAATTGACTAGTGTCAGCTTTGGGCAATCAGAGATCAACTTTAATGAGACATAGTTGGAGAGATCTGATAATTATAGGAAAAATTCTAAGTAGAGGATTGATCAAGATCAGATCATTAAGGAATAGGAGACAGAAATGGAATCCCAGACAAACATCAGTAGTAAGATACACATACAACCTGAAAAGAGTAGAAGTCACACTAATGCAGAAACCAGAGACAGGTATATGACTGTTACATAAACACTGCAAAGTAGGTATAAATCAAAAGAAAAAAATGAAATAATTTATATTCCCTCTACTCTATGGAAATGTACTCTTTTTTTATTGGAGTATAGTTGATTAACAATGTTGTGTTAGTTTCAGGTGTACAGCAAAGTAATTCAGTTATACATATGCATATAATGTATATATATATGTATATATATGTATATATATATGTGTATATATATATATACACACACACACACACACACACGTGTATTCTTTTTCAGATTCTTTTCCATTTTATATATATATCTATATATTCTTTTTCAGATTCTTTTCCATTGTAGATTATTACAAGATATTGAATATAGTTCCTTGTATTCTACAGTAGGTCCTTGTTGTTTATCTATTTTGTATACAGTACTGTGTGGAAATGTACTCTTACACCTTGGTGTATACCCCTCCGTAACATTTTCTGTATGTATGGGTGTGTATGATTATGTATACATGTATGTGTGCAATGTGACTGCATATAAATCACCATTCATTTCACTCTTTTTTCCATTGCACAGTACTCACTTGGTTTGGGTGTAGTTAACCCAAATCAAACTCTGGAAGTAGACCATGATTGGCTTTGGTTTATTAGCATAATAATACTAATAACAGTGTTCTGCTTGCTCTGGCGATTTTCCAGGGTTAAGAATGTGATCCAACCAAGTGTGGCTCAGGATTTTTCTTCCATTATTGAGAGCAACACCCCCCCCCCCCAATCCCAGACTCTCTCCCAGCCTCTCTCCCCCATGGACACACATTGTCCCACTGTGGTCATTGTTGCTATCATGACAGAAATAGCCTATGAATAAAGCTACCACAAGACGGAGCAGAATTTGAATGAGCTGAGAAAGGGGCTTACACCATGATCAAACAGGACCTGAAACACACCCCTCACCACATACTACCTCTGACCTAGAATATTTGTGGGTTATAAAAGAATGACCATTCTAATTAATTCTTTTAATGTAGTCTTAATATATTTTGACAATTATAACACTGTAGAGAAAATGCATATATCAAGAGTATAACAAATTAACAAATTTAACATACTTAACAGATTATTATAAGGTAAACTCATGTATCTAGAAATAAACTGTTGTAAGCAACTCCACTACCCACTGTCCTTACTTTTATGGTATTTATTTCATTCTCTCTTTCGTATAGTTTCATCATCTCTGCACACCTGAACACTGTGGCTTTCTTCAGACCGATTGTGAACTTTATGTGAATGGAATCATTGATGTTTCTTGCATGAGTTGTAGGTTATTCAGTTTCACTGATGGATATAAGTCTTCTTAGGAATATACCAGAATGTATTTATCCATTCTACTGTTGCTGGGCTTTGGAGTTTTAGTTTGCAGTTTTGGGTATATCATGAATGATGCTATTCTGGTTAGTCCTGGCATGTCTCCTAGATGAATGGATGATGTATACCTAGGAGGGAAGGGCTGAGTTATAAAAATGGATATTTCAGATGATTTAGATAAACATTTTAAACATCTTGATAGGTTGATATTTGGGGCCAAGGTTAACAAGGGAGAATTTATCAGGGAGAATTGTAAGCCTTTTTGGTGGATTCAACATATTAATGGCACAAGTTCAGAATGTCAAATACATGTCCTGACAACAGAACATTTGGAATAAATATACGAGTGTTGGTTGTCTAATGCTCAACATATGAGCCCAGTGTCACCAGGATAAATGCAGATGTGCTATAGAAATTGAAACTAATATCTAATGTCCTAAGTAGATGCGTTCACATTCCGAGTAGTATATTCATTGCAGGGGGTCTTATATAATTAAGGATTTGACAAGCTGGAACATATACAGCGGAAGTAAGCTAGATTGGTTAAACCTGTATAGAGCAATGGAAAAGTTTATCCTGGGAAGGTTTACCCTAGAAAAGGGCAGGGAGAATGTTGTACCTTTCATGTAGAAAAACTATTATTATACCTATTTTGTTATCTTTTGGTAGTCAACCTTGGACCAATGGAAAGGATGGAAGAAGATTGTATTAAGGCATACTCCACGTGCCTCATAATTTGATGTAAATATGAGCTCTAATAGATCCAAGGAAAGGAAAAGACAATTTTCAAACATAGGGAGCTCACTATCAAAAAAGTTTCAAACAGAAATGGGAAGAGCATCTCGCTAGAGGTCTCGATCTCCTGAATTTAGATGATGGCTCTCAAGAGTCTTCTCAGTATATCTCCCTTTCAAAAGAGGCAGGAAAAATTCACAGCCCCCATCAGGGAAATCCTGGGCAACCTTAAATATCCTGCTGAAAGCATTTCTCTACAAGTTGAACAGAGAGGTATTTCTTACTCCTGAATTATAGCTTCCATTTACTATGTGTAATGTGACTGAGACAGTTGCACCTGTTTTTCCTGTGAATAATTATTGCTTGAAAAAGGGATGAAGTCAAAACAAAGGAAAAAGTAACCCCTAAGGATAGACACATTAAAAAAAGTTGTGCAAAATCATATTCCATAGGGAATAACCATTTATGGGGCCTTCTTTAGAGCTCTAGCTTACTTACCTCAGAATCATCTTGATTGATAGAAGTAGGAATTACAGTGGAGTGTCAGAATCCAAGATGCTTTAGAAACTCGGTGAATATTTTACTTTTCTAAGACAATTTAATAGAATTACAAATTTCTACCAGGTCAAAGGATAGACATGAACTTAGTGATGTGACCTCAAATTGGTGTACTTAAAACAAGAAACACTACCCCTAAGCAGTTTGGAATAGATGCTGCTTCAAAAGTGTCAAGAAAATAGAAAGAAAAAGAAATCCTATTGCTTAAATATTTTTATATTCTCAAGATATCAGTAGCATAATAAGTTTCTCAAATCTGCATCAAGATCATCTTACCAGAGGCAAGAAGTCCAGGTTTCGCACTGGTGAGCACAGAATAGTTTAATCTTGCACAGCAGATAGCTCCAGGTCAGTGGCCAATAACAATTTGTAACACACCAATAGTGCTTTGAGGAAGCCGGCCCTCTCCTCAGAATGCAACCTGCTTTATAAAGACAAAACAGGCTGGTGACTGTCCTGTAGGAAAGAAATCTATCTCCTTCCTCCCTTCCTTCTCTCCCTCCCTCTCTCCCTCCATCCCTTCCTCCCTTCCTTCTCTCCCTCCCTCCCTCCCTTCCTTCCTCCCCTCCTTCCTTCTTCTTTCCAAGCTCTGGATTTAACTACACTTCATTTATTCTTGCTTGGGTAAATATACTCCATATATAAGCGAATTTATAAATGGATATCATATACAAATTTCAACAATGTAAAAAATAATAAAAATAAGATTTATTTGGCCAAAATAAGCAATATGTAAAATCCCTCTCCTCCCCCCGGCCTTTCTTTCTCTCTCTCATACACACATATATCAGGAAAAAAAACAAAACAAAACAACTGTTACCCAAAGGCCAAATCATTTCTTAATAGTTTATAAAAGCTGTATCATAAATGGACATTATGTAAAAATAATAATGGGAAGACCATTTCTGAGATTCAAAGAAAATGTGCTAGGGAAAGGCTCTCTTCTCTCCTCTTTCCCTAAAAAGAAGGAACTGGCAATATTGGCATTACATAAATAAACTAAAAATACAAGTTGTGAAAAATTGAGCATTTGTACATTTTAGTACAAATCTGTTTTTAATAAAGAATTTGATTTAATAAACCACATCTAAAGGAAGCCTACCTTTTGTCCTTGAGTTTGTGACTCTGGGACCATCAGTTTACAAGGTAGAACCTTACTAGAATTTTGAGAATATTGTCACTGGGGAAATAAGATAAGTGAGAATAAAGCCTTTAACGTATTCATTTTCACTAGTTTTCCATTTCTCTTTCCTTCCCTCTCTTCTTTCTTCCCTCTCTCCCTATCTCTATGTGACCTGGGACGAGTCGCTTAATATCATTGTGTGACTGTGTCCTACTTCAGAAAGTGCGTAGCATAAGATCTGTCTGGTCTGCTTCAGTTTTAGTGAGAATCAAATGAAATGACGCATGTGAAAGTCATTTTCAAAACTATAATGTGCACTCTATGTACGCAGATATCTATATTTATTACTATTATATATCTCTATAAGTAAAAATATTTAATTATAATCATAATGAATCCCTAGATCGTTTTACTTGAAAAAAATATAATTTGTGTTTGTGAATAAAGACATTAGCAGACTATATCTATTATTTGGATATTCGAATTATTTTTTATATCTGCATTGTGAATTTGAGATTCTTATATTTTTTAAGAACCTTGCCAGTAAGCACTCATGTGGGGCAATTAATGATCTCGATACCTTGAATTGATAAAATATGGCACACTGAGCAAAATCAGTGTTTGTCAAGGAGGAAACTTGGCTAGTAAAAATCTACTGAGAATATGATACATTTTTACAATTCTATTAAATTATAATATACATTGAAACTTTCCTCAGCCTCAGATACGTTTAAGTCAATAAACTTTTAACACTCTCTGTGGTATGAACATGTTCACTTCATAAGCGTAGAAGACAAATTTACAATAGCTAAGACATGGCAGCAAATGTCCATCAACAGAGGAATGGATAAAGAAGATGTGGCACATACATACAACGGACTCAGCCATAAAAAAGAATGAAACAATGCCATTTGCAGCAACATGGATGGACCCAGAGATTCTCATACTAAGTGAAGTAAGTCAGACAGAAAGACAAATTTCATGTGATATCACTGATATGTGGAATCTAAAAAAATGATACAAACGAACTTATTTACAAAACAGAAATAGACCCAGAGACATAGAAAACAAACTTATGGTTCCCAAAGGGGAAAGGGGGGGGGAGGAATCAATTGGGAAATTGGGATTAACAGATATACACTACTATATATAAAAGAGATAAACAACAAGGACCTACTGTACAGCACAGGGAATTATACTCAGTATCTTGTAATAACCTGCGATGAAAAAGGATGTGAATCAGTTTGCTGTATACCTGAATCATTGTAAATCAACTATACTTCAATAAGAAAGAAGACAAATGAAATTTCAACCGGATAAAAGTGTGTCTTTTCAGAAGTAAAGCTATTTCAGGGGCTGTAAGCATTCTCTCTGCAGCGATCACGGGCAGCAGATGCTCTGACACGCCTCTTCCAGTCAGTAGAGGATTGGTGTTGATCAGGATCTGAGCCGATGGACTCAGGTTCCTGTGTAATGGGCGCATCCCCTGTTGCATGCATGCTCCCCCGCCCTCATCTGTCATCCCTCATCCCTCATCTTGCTGTCCCTCCCCCCCCTTCCCTGCCCTCCCCCTCTCCTCCTCCTCCTTCCCCCTTTCCTCCACTTTCTCTCTTTCCTTCCCTTTCTCCCTTTATCCAGTGCCTGTAGCCCTATCGTGCCGGCTATGAGTTCCAACCAGCACGAGGCATGTTCTCTGACCTTCTGGAATTCACACTCTATACGGAGGGACGGGAAATGAGCAGAGGAAACAGCAAGGCAACATAGGAGGGTGTGTCCCAACAAGAGTGGGGTAGAATAGTGAGTGCCAGAGAGACCCAGGTAAAGGGCAGATCAGTGAGACTGGAATAGACCGGGGAGACTTCTTGGAAGTATTGTGGGTCTCCTGAGATGTGTGAAGGACAGATACAATTAAGTTACATGGATAATAAAAGTGAAGTAAGTCAGAAAGAGAAAAACAGATACCATATGCTAACACATATATATGGAATTAAAAAAAAAAAAAGGTTCTGATGAACCTAGGGGCAGGAGAGGAGTAGAGATGCAGACATAGACAATGGACTTGAGGACACGGGGAGGGGGAAGGGTAAGCTGGGACGAAGAGAGTGGCATGGACATATGTACACTACCAAATGTAAAATAGATAGCTAGTGGGAAGCAGCCGCATAGCACAGGGAGATCAGCTGGGTGCTTTGTGACCACCTAGAGGGGTGGGATAGGGAGGGTGGGAGGGAGACTCAAGAGGGAGGAGATATGGGGACATATGTATATCTAGAGCTGATTCACTTTGTTATAAAGCCGAAACTAACACAACACTGTAAAGCAATTATACGCCAATAAAGATGTTAAAAAAAAAAGTAAGGGTTACATGATAAGATATTGTCATTTACTAACTCTATTATGCAATTCAGTGTTAGGATGCAAGTAATGCAAACAATGAAACCTTTCACAGAGGATTCCCGCTGATTTTAATTGTCTGAAAGGCTTATTTCTAGCACAACTGTCTTTTCTAGGAGAGCCTTGTTTTTCAGTTTCTTCCATCTTACACATTTGGCTGTAACATGAATGCAGTAGGTGTCTGCACGCTGCTTTACTCCCATCACCTTTAGTGCAGCTGCCTGGTAAATAGCACAATTCAAACTGATAACTGTCCTCTTTATGTCTGATAATGTGCCTCTGAGCCTGGTATTTGGGATCTTAAGTAGTTTTGCTCATAAATGTAATTATATTTAATGATCTGTTTTATATAAACACAATGGTTTTTCCTTTCTGTGAGTAGTCAACTGAATTTGAATGTGGACAAAATAAAGAAAAGAAATGTGAGCATTACACATTTCAAAAAATGTTCCTATCGTGTATATTTTCTACTTTGGTCTAGATGTACGTTAAACACAATTTCATGATTATTAATCTCAAAGAACATAACTATGATGCAGATTTATGTAAATGTTTCTTTGTAGTTTTTCCAGCCTTTCTTCTCAATAGAATATACCCAGCATTGTATACAAAAGATGCTAAGTAAATGGTTATTAATTATTTTTAGAATGTATAAGCAAAATCAGAGTCATGAAGGGGAGAAGAAAACAAACACGTACAGAGACTATGTTGCACAGTTAGTGATGAGGTACTAAAAAAATACTACTATAATACTAATACTAATACTGATGATATACTAAAAGAATGGTCTTTTTAATCTGTGTGCCCTGATGTAGCCAGAACTGGGCCATCATTTTGAAGATGATCAACTTCTTTTGCTCATCTTCATTTTGAAGATGATCAAATTCTTTTCTATCCAGAAATCAGTGACTTCTCTGAACTATGTAATCCAAATAACTCTTGCCTCTGGCAAGAGTACTCCTACTTGTTTACTGAATGAACAAATGAATAGATAAATAAATGACGTTTAATAACTGTGACGTCTTTTCTCCATGGATTTAAAACTGTATTTCAGGAGTGTTCAGTGCTTGTATTCAGCCCTTAACAGTGTGTCCAAAAAGGTCCCCATCCTTTCTATGTAGGAATCACCTAGACAGAAGATGAGATTAAGTGCAGAACGTGAGACTTAGTAAGATTAATACTGGGATGTTGGGAGTCTCAGGTGTAGTGGTCATAATGATGACACAGCTGTCGTGTCTGGTTGAGGAAAGTCGGGAAGTCTTTACAGAGGAGATAGAATTTGAGAGTTGAAGAATGTGTAGGAATTTGTCTGTTGAACATGAACCTCAAACGTACCTTTTCTAAAAGGAAGCTCAGTTTTCTAACTAAACTTGCAGCTGCTCCTGAATTCCCTAATTCCATTCATGGACCAATGGAATCTGGGTCTTCTTGCTCCTGCATTATACTTACTTAGACCAGGAATCTCATAAACAACTTGTGTCTTTTCCCTCCCTTCCATTTCCACTGCTGCTGCCCCGGGTCAGGCCTTAGTTCCAGAATGGTGGAACTGGTGTGGCTGGTGGTCTCCTGTGATACCCCTGAGTTTGTCATTTTCCCTTCCTCATCCATCCTGTACCTCACTACCTGATTCAGCAACTTGGTACCAGTTAGATCATTACTCTACAGGCCCCAAACCTTCCATATCTTCTCACTACCTACCAATCTTATTCAAGCTCTTTACCCCACTAAGCAGTCAAATCTTTTCACAGACTGACCTCAGCCTACACTTCTCAGCTCAACATTCAGTTGGGTTAAAGAAGCTCATCCTGGGAGTGGACTTCAGAAGTCGTGGGATTTACCCTCTCCCCACCACATGCATGCGTCTTTCGACAACATTCCAACTGAGTGGTCCTGTCTTATTTCTGTCCCTAGTTCTGGGAACTTTGCCGTTACACGGCTGACCTCTGTTCAGGACCGTTTCAAGCATGTGGCTTTGCTTTCCCACTTCTGCTTCTTTGTTTATACCAATGTTACGTTGTCTTCTTTCAAGACACCTTCACCCTTGCTGGTGTTTACCCCATCATTCAAGTCCTGGCTCTCCTGCTACTTCCACTATGGAAAATGACTGTGGCAGTCAGATCATCGCACCTGAACCAAGGACTGTGCCGTGGTGACCAGGGAGGGACAAATGACCAATATAAGTGGAATGATGGACTAAAGATTGAGATGGTAGTAGAATATAGGAGAATAAAATAAGTGGAATTTAGATGTAGAGTTTTTGTTGATGGGTGACTATTTTACGTATGATTTATTTTTGAAAGTGTGAAGGTGATTTTTAAAATCAACTTGCCTGTGTTTGATTATTTCTGATTTCAAGATAAAATGATCGTCCTATAGTTTATAATTTTAAAACTAAATGAAAAAGTCAACCTGCTGTAATATGACTAGTCCAAGTGCAGACGTGAAATCATAGAGAGGGGAGGTCCAGCGTGAGGACCACGGGTGCACACGTAGCAGGCATAGGCGGTACCCCTAGGTCCCATTGAGAACCCCGATCAGAGCCACCTTAGGACACCAGGAGATAGAAAGGGAAAGAATTCAGGTGGTGCAAAGCAAGCTTCCCCCACTTCATTCACTTATCTCATCGATACGTTTCACAGGGAGCATTGTTGCCTCAAAAATAGCATTACTTAACATATATGTTAGGAAACAGCCTGATAGCTAAATTATTTGGATCGGCCAACTTTGAAGTCATCAGTGTTAGGCATTTTTTGTTTATAATGGAAATAATGAACTGGATGAAATAATACCTTTGACGGAATCGTGTGAAAGTCGTGCTCTGTTCCCAGTCCTTGGACCATGTGGGAAAGTCATCACGTTTTATGATTTCGTTTGCACCTGAGTTTGAATGGTGTTTTGTCCCAGTCTCGCAGTAGCCTTTTAAGGTTTGTACTTTCCATCTAAGGAGGCCACAGGATGAGAGAGGGGCTCTCCTAGCCTCCAGTCCTGGCCTTGCCACCAGCTGGCCAGCTGTGGAACTTTCAGGCACATCCCGGTCCAACTAATGTTTTCTGATCCTATAGAAGCATCCCTAGAGAAACGTAACGTGGGAAATTCATTAGCATCTAGGATATCTACATCAGAGTTTCTCAACCTGGCAGGATCGACATTTTGGACCAGATTATTCTGTGCTTAGGGTGCAGTGCTGTGCATTGTTGGATGTTTAGCAGTATCCCTGACTCTACCCTAGATGCTAGAAGCAACCCCCTCCTCCAAGTTTTAACATCTTAAAAACGTCCCCAGGCATTGCCAAATAGTTAGGATTCAAAATCACCCTCAGTTGAAAACCACTGATCTAGATATTAGCACCAACTCCATAATCTTACTTTCATTACACTGAGTGGCCAGCTACTTTGTGGAGGGCACCTACTCAGTGCATCACCTCGCGATTGCTTTAGCGAGCTTCCTAAGTTTATCTTATTAGAGGGACTTTAACAAGAATCCTGAAACTAAAATCCATACATTTATAATTCCTTCAGTGAGTGGATTGCATGTAACGAATGATGGAGAATTAATTATTTTTTACTCACTTTACACATTTTCTGTGTGTATTGAGCAAACGATGCCAATTTTTTCCCCTTTTTTAAAGTCTGGCAGCAGACACTAGTCTTCATCTTCCTACGACTGATTTTTCTGGGGGGAGGAGAGGGACAGGAGTGACACCAGCTGGTGAATGCAGAATTAATTACAGATTGTTTCCCTCAAAAAAAGACACACATGGATTACCAACCTCTGATGATTTTGGCAGCTGTTCCTGCCCTTTTAAGATTACCAGTAACTGAACAGATACTTTATTCTTTTTCTCCGAAGCGTATGTTGCAATTTGGGGGGATTTGGACACTGGAAGCTTTGTTGCAGATGCCACATCTAATGAAAATTTTAAACTTTACATGCAATTGCCTTGTAAACCCACTATAAAATTTATTAATTCCTAACATTTTGGGAGTGCTTGAATTTCTGCTAAATACAAATGTATAAATATATTTCAAAAAAATACTAGATTAGTATTAAAGCATCTGTGTCTTAAAAGTAGAAAATTTTCAGATAGGTGAAGTATGATCTTTCCATTTATATTGGATTTGAAAAAGAGTGATCTCAATGATATCTAAGTGACCCTTAACATGTGTTGTGTTCATGGCAGCATTTTTGGGGGAGACATTTCCCCCCTCCAGATGCTGATTGCTTGCTTAATGGTTTAATTGCATTGAAGTAGAGTGTTTCAAAAAATGCAGATGGTTAAAATAAACAGGATCATTGCTAAACTTATATTACTATATTAATAAATCTTATAAATGAAATTATTTTAATTTAAGTTGTATAGTTGAAAGGAAGGATACTATAGTCTCGAAAATGTAATCTACCTACCATTTCCAATTTTTCACTTCCCATTTACTCCTCAATACACCAAATTTGAATTTTGAATTTTGGTCAAAGTGTTTCATTAACTAGTCCATTGGACATTCCTGTGAATATTCTATTTCACTTCTGCCTTCCTTCCCTAGTCATCATGCTGCTAATTCTACTGTTAACATTCCCTCTAATATTTCACTGCTTTCATGAGGAAACAATATAGTGTCAGGGTTAAAAGCACGAACTTACTGTCAAACTGCCTGGATTCAGATCTTCCTTCTGCAACAGGCTGGTCTCGGAAAAAGCCATTACAAGGTGACATCTTGTTCTCTCACTGACAATTAAGGTCAAGTTATTAAATTTGGATGGGGTGACAAAATATTGTGAGATCACAGATGGTGAGTTAGTTATCATGAGGTTGGGGAATAAAATCAACCTTCTATGACAAAATGGCTCATAACTTTAAGTGAACAAGTACAGCTTCCAAAGGCAAATGTCTAACAAATATAGCTTCTTATCACAAGCAACAAGAAATACAGTCCTTGGAACTTTAAAACTATCTAAGCCGATTTTTCAGTATCTATAGGAAAACTGTTTTCCCATTACAAACAAACTGAGTTTCTTTAGAAATTCAAGTTTTCAATAGCAAGTGACAGATTAAGTGTAGAGTCAACTTGAGTTTAACTAGCAAGTAAATTTTGACAACATTTTTCTTATTTTTCAATAAGCTGTAATAGATAATGTGTGCTTTGTTTCATCAAATTCCCTGCATCAATATTCTCTCAATTCTTTTAATGCTTCCTTCTGAAACTATTAATTAAGGCCTGTAGCCTCTGGCTTCAGTTATAGTTTTGAGTAAACGCCGAATCAAAGAATATGGGGCTTAAGTTTTCCATTTCCATACACACTCGCTAAAGAGATCATTTAGTACAGATTCCTGCAGGAGCTCAAAATTGTTTGGCAGCTTGAATTATACTGTATACGAGTCATCAATCTGTGTAGGCTGGCTGCTGTAACATCTACGTGATAATAGTCTATGTCACGAAAAGGATTCTTTGAACAGGAGAGGGCAGTTTCACTACTTATTCATTTCATTTGTAAGGATTATTAACATAGGAATCAGTTCAGTAATAATCCTGTTTGCTTTGCCCACTTTATTTAAAAACAATTTTTTTTTAGTCGGTTTTTCTAAAATCTATGTGTTAACAAGTGTGCCAGTGAAAAGATTCTTTGAAACTGAGGGTGTTGGTTTTCCTACTTATTCATGGACTTCCAAAATATGCTCCTTGTTTTATGATTTCCTCGTATTCCATGTGTCTCTAGAGTAAACACCTCGCTACAGTGACAGTCTACTCCTTGGGAACTGATTCCATTACATTTTTTTAAAAATTTATTTTATTTTTGGCTGCGTTGGGTCTTCGTTGCTGCGCACGGGCTTTCTCTAGTTGTGGCGAGCGGGCGCTACTCTTCGCTGCGGTGCGCGGGCTTCTCGTTGAGGTGGCCTCTCTTGTTGTGAAGCACGGGCTCTAGGTGTGCAGGCTTCAGTCGTTGTGGCACGCAGCCTCAGTAGTTGTGGCTCACGGGCTCAGTAGTTGTGGCTCGTGGGCTCTAGAGCACAGGCTCAGTAGTTGTGGCGCACGGGCTTAGTTGCTCTGCGGCATGTGGGATCTTCCCGGACCAGGGATCGAACCCATGTCCCCTGCATTGGCAGGCGGATTCTTAACCACTGCGCCACCAGGGAGGCCCCAAAACAAAAGATTCAAAAGAGTGTTTGGACTCAAAAGGACAGGCCCAACTGGAAGGAGGAGGTTGAAGTTGCAAGGTAAAGAGGACCTAATTTAGAAAGTGAGGTCCCTGGAAAAATGGAAGATATAGGATTCAGAGCAGCAGAGGCCAGGACCATCGGCCTATGATTGGAGGAGAGATTCTTGCTTCATTATAAATAGAAGGAGAAAGAAGAAGAAAAAGAAAGTGCAGGTTGGTTTACAGATTTGTTGGTGGAAAGGTGAGGGGATTCCCATCTGATGCTTCCATTTTCCTCTTAAATGATGAAGCATGGTTATCCGGTGAAAGTGATTGGGTATGCTGGTGGGGGGGGACTCAAGGTGTGCAATGGAGGGGGCTTCCATAGGTATGAGCAACTTATACAGTAAGAAATTTGGCCTGGACCAAAGAAAAGTCTGGTCTTTTTCCTGACTCCTGGGATGTAACCATTAAACCCTTGGAATTTACCAAAAGATTGGGGTGTCTTGGTTTTAATGTCTTTGGTGGGCCCCATGAGCCAGACCTGAAAGTTTATGCTACTGAATGACCACGATGGGACTTGCCACACCACATAGACCTTGGGTGGGGACTGGCCATGCCAGAGAGACCACCGTTTGCTTTGTGCTAGGGGCTTTGGGGGTTAGTCCACCTAGAGACGGAGTTCAACCAAATGGGCAATAAGGCATCAATAGTACCTTTGCAACGAAGCCTCATTGAAACTCTGGACACCAAAGTTTGGGTGAACTTCCTGGGTTCTCCTCATGTACTTCTTTTTTTTTTTTTTTTTTAATTTTTTATTTATTTATTTTTGGCTGTGTTGGGTCTTCGTTTCTGTGCGAGGGCTTTCTCTAGTTGCGGCAAGCGGGGGCCACTCTTCATCGCGGTGCGCGGGCCTCTCACTGTCGCGGCCTCTCTTGTTGCAGAGCACAGGCTCCAGATGCACAGGCTCAGTAGTTGTGGCTCTCGGGCCCAGCTGCTCCGCGGCATGTGGGATCTTCCCAGACCAGGGCTCGAACCCGTGTCCCCTGCATTGGCAGGCGGACTCTCAACCACTGCGCCACCAGGGAAGCCCTCCTCATATACTTCTTATGTGTTGCACATGGATTCTGGCCATGTAAGGTGTCCCCGAGGACAGTGGAAGCTTGTATTAGAATCCTCCCAGGCTCTGCTCTGTGCATCTCTTCCTTTGGGTGGTTCTGATTTGTATGCTTTCCTTGTAATAAATGTAACCATGAGTACAACACATTTTAGTGAGTTCTGTGAGTCCCTCTAGTGAATTTTCAAACCTGGCGAGGTGGTCCCAAGATCGTCGTGCAGCAGGACCCTCATCTGGTGGATCCCCATCGTCCAAGATGGGGGCTCCAGCTCCAGTGACCAACCTTGCATTTCAGCTGTCCAGATGCAGGGAAGCAGGGGAGAAGGCCACCTCCTGAAAGTGGCATTCATCATTTTCTCTTACATCCCAGTGGGTGGAATTTAGTCCGTAGTTTCACCTAGCCACAAAAGACAGTGGGATATACAGTCTTTATTCTAGGCGGCCATGTAGCAAGCCAGTACAGTATTCCAGAGTTGAATTACTTCACCAGAGTTTCGGTTTTTGAAGACCAGAACTGTGCCTTATTCTTTTTTTCTGTACATCCAGTTGTTCCCAACAAAACACTGAGCACACTTCAGGATTTTACTTGATGCTGGATTAATGGTTTGATTTGCCTTGATACCCTCTCTGTAGAACATTTGCAGTAAGAACCTTTTTAGAGATGTCAAGCAAGTACAGCAAAGCCTCACGTTTGTGGAACTCTGCGTGTTTACCACGTGTGTGTGTGTGTGTGTGTGTGTGTGTGTGTGTACTTACTTTTGTTGAGTGCAAGAACATTGCTAGACTCAGTAATTCACAGGAACCAATGGCATCAGAATATACGGTGTAGGCCAAGCGAGAGTAGTTATTGATTAATTCCCTAGTGATTTCCCTCAGTTTTGCCTCAACTGGGTCAATCCAAGAAGAAACAATTTGTCTTACTGTAACCTCTCTGGGATCAGTAATCAAAAGATTACAACTACCTTGTTATAGCTTAGAGATTCAGTTTTGCAGCTACCACACTGGACTTTCATAGCAGGAGGAGTTTATTAAATTACTGAAGCTGAGGAGGAGAAGAATTCGAAAATCAGCCTTCAAGAGACAGCACACAGCTGAGAATATAAAATGAGTGGAATACTTTTGTTTCATGAAGCTTCATCCCATGGATTCTGGAGTCAGGTTAGGGTTTGACTCTCCATAGTAACAATAACAAACTGGGCAACGTTGGTCCCACAATCTCTCTCTGTCTTGATTTTCTCATCCACATATGGGGCCAATGAATGTATTATTCAGAGCCTTATTAATAATGAAAATCCGAGATGCAAATCAGTTAAGTTAACTACTTGGTAATAATTTTGGAGGAGGAGTTAATGAAGGCAAACTGAAAGCTTGGAATACGCACTCGATTTTGTAACTTTCACACATCTGATTTTCACTTTTTCCGTTATATTTATCAATAATTCAGTGCCTCAGTGAATACTTATAAAACTTAAGGAAATAAGAAATTTAGAAAATCTAAACCTTTCATTTTGATGATAAAGATACAGAGTGGTTGGGTGGAATGGGATCCCAAGTAAATTTAACCCCAAGTCCATCATCACAAATAGCATGTTGACATTCCTGGGACTTTTGATGTTAAGTCTTATGCCCTTCCTCTTTGTAATAGCTCAAAATATCATTGTATATGGGAGATAATTTAATCCATGAAGGTAGATAGAAGAATATTGATAGTGTCATAGAGAAAAGGGCCAAGATAGGATCAGAAGAAATAATAATATTTTAAGAGTGGAGAGAATAAAAACATCTATAAAGCAGAGGAGAATTAGTCAAAAATTTAGAAAGAAAACCAGGAAAGTATAGTGCTGTGGGAAGAAAGATCAGTGTTAAAATTGGCAAATCATCCTTGGTGAGAAGTGAGCGGAATCCTTTACTTTGGCAATTAATTCCTTCTTGGTGAGTTTGGCATGAGAAATGTCATTGGTAGTAGGTGTAGGTGTGGGGTGGGTGGAGGCAGACAGAGCTGGAATTCAGTGGGTGGACAAGTGACCATTGGGGTGATCAAGGGGACACAGCACGTACGGATAGGTCCTCAAGGAAGGCCTCAAAGGGAGGAAAATGTCAGGAGCTAGAGGACAATAAGGGTGACATTTTCCATGGGAGCCTATCACTCTGGATCTGAGAATTGGCGACGTCCTGTTAGGATTGATTCCTATTGGTGCACGTGCCTCTGTCCAACTCCATCAAAGGTTTTAAAGGATAGGTGCTCCCTCTTATTTATCCTTTTATCCCTAGAGCTGAGCACAGTGGCTAGAACACTCAAAATCTATCTGTGGAAGGAATAAGAAAGTCTCAATGGCACTTCAATATAAAGCTGGTTTTTGTGCCATCCCAGGCGCCAGTCCCAAACTTGGATGTGGTCCCTGGTGTCTGTAAGAATATTTGATCTAAATTCCAACAAGAATGGACATTAGTTTTAAATGTTCATTTTTTCAGTTCTTTCAACTGGAAAGGACATGCCATCAAGTCCTGACTCATTGCCTAGACTCCGTGCCCCTCTGTCTTCACGCTGGTGTTTTTCCAGCCTACATGCATCACCTACAGCTTTCCTGCTACATGACCAGATTAAAAAGTATTATACACTATGCTGAGGTGTCATTTATCAGAAAAATGGCTTTTCAGTATTCCACATTCTGTACTTCAGTTAAGAGAAATGGATTTCATCAGTGTTTGCCAAAGACTCTCTTTCTAAGAAAATATCCTTCTTGACATTAATAATTTAAATGATGCACAGACAAATAATATTCATTAACTGTTTTGCAGAAGAGCAAGCTGTTTTTATAGGCTAAGTCCTCACCGATGCACACTGCAAAGGAGAACAGACCCACATTTCCCTGGTGTTGGTCAAACAGCAATCTACTTGGATCCTTCTCCTTTCAGTTTTCAGTTCTTAGTGAGCTGGCAGTTGTATCCTTTGAGCATATGAATGATGAATGAACTAAAATGCATATTAAGCATCATGGTTTATCCAGGAAACCAGGACAAGGAACTGTGAATTGATGATCTGTCTCCCCGCGGGTCAAATAACTTATGATCCATCAAATAGTGAATGAAATGCTGTGGTTAAGAAGGAGTATTATGGTGGTTACGTGCAGATGTTTCTTACATTGAAAAATGGGTTTATTAATGGCCTGCTTAAAAAGAAAGGTCTAATCTGTGATTCTGGTACCATATTTAATTAACTAGTCAGCCATTGAAGATCCATGAAGCTCAGATCTAGAAGTGAGTGATAATCAATTCTGGGTTTTGCTCTGTCCACGGCTAAGAAGGAGATGGTTGCAGACCTCAGCAAGCTCAGTCCAAAGAGTAGATCAATATTTTATTTTGTCTTTTGTCACTGGTCAGGTAGGGGGAGGAAATACACAAGTATTCTCCTTGCTTTTTTTTTTTTTTTTTTTCCTGTCTTACACTTGAATAATTTTCAAGGAGGTGCAGGGCTGGAAAAAGAGTATTAGATCATTTGTGTCATTGCAAGATGATAGGTCCATGCCAAGATAATGCAGCCAGTGTTTATCACTAAAATTCAGATTAATAACACTGTGACAGGGGAGGTATATATCATCAACAGAACCTTCTTAAGAAAAAGATTCAAAATTTTAGGAACAATGATCAGCTTGTTTTCTGTATTTATAGGACTAGCTTCATCCCTTTTCTGATAGAACTCTTGAATTAGATTCTACATAAACGAGACTGTAATAAAGGACACAGGTGGGAAAATATTTGATATTGTCTTCATGTATGCACAGTTATGTAATGGTCACCATAAATGGCAGAAATGCCAAGGGATTTGCAACGTAAATGTGGAATGCCTGTTTTTGTGGATTTTACTCTGTGGCAAAGCCAGTATTCTGAAGAACAATTAAATAACAGTAACTCTTCTGTAAAATGAGGATATTGGAAAAGTTTCCTCTGGTCCATTTGGAAGAAGCCTTTATTTTACTAACAATGGTGCTTGAAGATGTCATCCAAAAGAAATGAGCTTGGCATGACCAAGAAACACCTTGACAGACTGTAGTCTATATTATAACTGACAGTTCCTCCCCACAAGAAAGAAATTATTTATAATTTGTATGAGTCTAAACAGGTATGTTCAAACCTCAGTTCTATTAAAGTCTAGGGAATTGGAGCTTTTTTTTTTTTTTGCCACTCACATAAAAGAGACATATAATAATTTTTGTGTTGCAGTAAAACTTCTTTAGTTAGGCGTATACCATTCCCGTTTCTTCACCTATTTCTATATTCATCTTAACAGGAAAGTTGTAAAGAGTCTCTTTCCAAAGAGCCGCTCTTAGAAAGTAAAATGAAATGGCTTATTTGGATCAGAAGTATATAAAGCTTTGTGTTGTTCCAGAAGCAGAACTATTCTAAGAAAGTAGCCTCCAAGTCAATTAGCCAAGAAGGAGAAAGTTCTGTATAACAGAATTACAGCAAAATGTTAATTTTCTACAAGTTAAAAATTATAAAGCTTATTTGTATTATTCAAGATACACATGGTAAGTGGAAATTTGAAGAGTAGGAGAAATTTTAGGTGAGATACATATGGAGATAGAGGGTATGTTTTTTTCATTTGAGATGAACTGGGACTTTACTTGCCAAGAAGACCACAGGATTTCCAAAGGAGAATTGGCATTATTGAATGCTTGTAACTGGAAATTCCTCAGCACCCTCAGATGACTCCTTACCACTGGCTATTTTCCACAGGATAATTCAAATCAAAATTGGGAAACTGAAGCAAAAATTCACACAGGTCCTTTAAGTGACTTTAAAGATCTATGCTATGTATATTGATTCATTATACATATTTACATATATATTTGTGTAAATATTAAAATGAATACAGGCATATACACAATATTCTACAAAGAGTGCATTTTTCTATGCATTGTAATATTCAATAGATAATCGATTTAGCTACTAGGCTATTTTGTTCCATACTTCTTATTTTATGCTTTAAAGGTCATGGGTTCAACATTTTCTTTCATCTTCCTTTTCAACTTTTTATCATGAAAAAAATTCCAACAAACATTAAAATAGAGTTAATAGTATAATAAATCTTCTGATACTCTAGATTCAACAATTAATATTTATTTCTTAATAAGAAAGTTATTGGGGTTTTGGGTTCTGTGACTTTCTTCAGTGCCTGAAATCCTGTAATATTCCTTGAGATGGGTTAAATATACAAATTTATCCTTGGGATAAGTCTTCATTTTAAAACCTTATCTACAAATTCCCAGAAAGTAGTAAACAGAGTGAAATTTATATAAATGTTACTACTGATATTTTGACAAGGTATTGGAATATTTCCCATCATAGTATTAAAGAGAAAATTGATTATTTCAGGTTATTTTTAATACTATCTTGAGATAGTATTTTTAATAAATTTTTAATAATATCTTGAGAAAGAGTTTTCTATGACTGGAGTAAATGTGTGAATTGGGGAAAATTGTGATGAAGTTCATCTGGATTTTATGTCTTTATTAATTTTTAAATAAGCCATTAATTGTTCAGTTAAGGTTTTATGTAACCGATGTGGTGTTTTCTTTACGATACATTAACATCAACCGGAAGATGGTTGTGGACAGATAAAACATTGTTTTGTATTCTACCCCAGAAATCAGATGTTTGATTTCATCCTAAAATATCATGCTTACTTGTTTTAATACAAAGCATTTTTCAGTATCAAATATCACAAGCTTCTCTTTACAGGAAACATCAAATGAATATTTGGTAAAGGTAAGGAAAGTCATTATTAAAAGAATAAAATAAAGAATGATTCCTCAGAAAGGTTTGTTTGAAGAAAGAGAAATTTTCAAGTGTTTAAGGTTTAATTATCGTAATCTATGTTTATTGTGATTTTAAAATGCATAAAAATACCCAGTAAACAATTTCAGCATATTCTAAGGTTAATATACCTTTATAAAATGAGATCTTATTTGAGCAAAATAGAATCCCAGATTCTCATCTTTGACCAAAGTAAATGTACCAGGCAAATTGTTTGCTGTCGGTTAATGCTTTTTATCACAAAAGAGAATGATACCTTCCTTAGTTTTTGTTTTTTTTAACCTCCCATGCTATACAATATTAGGTTTCAATGGTTTGTAGGCACTTGTGTGTATTAATATGTTTAAATTAAAATTCCAATTTGTGATCGAATTTATTACAGGAAGCATGCAGAAGTCAGTTCTTACCCTCAGTGGATCTTCCTTCGGGCACAAGTCTTCAGAAATTTTCCAGTCATCTTAAACCTTAGATATTAGATGAGAATAAAAGGACTTGCTGAGTCACATTGTAGATAAAGGAGCAGTGGAACAGGAGAGGAGTTTGGTGTCCACCTGGGGGCAGTGCCTGGCAGTGAGCAAGACCTTGACACATGGGGTCGGGACTGAGTTTGGGTTCCAGTTTTGCCTCCTTCTCTGTGCTTGGCCATCTTAGTTTTTGTGAAATAGAGGTATCTACCTCACAGTTTCCGTGGGGACCCAATGTGAAAATCCGTGGACAGTGTCTGCCACATAATAATCTTTCAGTGTGCCCTAGTTACTGATGGAGAAGGCTGCCATGATGTTAAGATTGGGGCCCTTGACCATCGTGGTGCGATTTCCTTTCAGCTGTGCTGTGCCGCCGTTGCTCTGCGTGAGCCCAGAACCTCATGATTACAAGACACCCAGGCCTGAGTGTGTCCTGTGTGTGAAAATGGGGTACAGACAAAAGAGGTCAGGGGTCTCCTAGACGCGGCCTGGAGTAGTGGCATTTGGATGACAGAGAGTTCTAGGGGAGGCAGAGGTCACTGCTGGCCAGAAGCCCTTTGGGCTGCATCTGGCGCACCTGGTTCCCAGCGGGCAGCTGTCCATCTTCTATTCTGGTGTCTCGTTTTAAGAAAACTGAAACTGCCCTCTTGGGAGGCTCTTCTCAAAGTAGGCTTTTCTATAGGGCATTTAGTTTTAGCGTATTAAAACCACATCAAGAGGACCTTGCAAAGTGTATAAATTGGTAGTGTAATATCTCTGGAGAATAGATTTATCTTAGATCTCTCTCTGTCACACACACACACACACACACACACACACACACACGGTCCCAAATGTAGCAAATGTAGCTTATTATAAAGCTTGCAGGCACTTACCAGTGCTAAATGTTTACTTCCCTCATTTGCTTTCTGAATGCTTAGCAGAGATAATCCTCCCTGCCAGAGCATTTGACTGATATCTGAGACCCACAGAGCTTAATGGTACAAGATGCAGAGTCTGTGTTTCTCCCATTATAATACCAGTGCAATACAGACCCCTCGATGGAGGCGGGAACTTGTGTTTCCACTTCTCATCTCGTTTGTATTTTTCAGTATAATCAAAATAATAGAGTTTTGTGTTTGTGGTACCCATTTCAAAACTGATTTTCAAATCACTCAAGAGAATTCACGTGAGGTTGGTAATCCTCCTCCAGAATAAAGGCAGAGAGCAGAAATAAGAGCTGGTTCAGAATCCCTTAGTACGCATATATCAGGGCTCAGGACAAAATTCAGGACTGTTGAATAGAAGGCCATTGTCAACTCACCTGTGTCTACAAGCAGCAGTGTCCATAATGTTTAACAATTGGCTCTTTCTGGGGGAGAGGGGACACTGATAGTAGCATTTCCTAGCTTCTGTGGTATGCATAGTACTACCATGGCTAGTTTCAAGCTACTGACATGATGTCACTGAACACGGAGTTGGGAAGAGTTTCACACCTCTTTGGATATTCAGTCAGTGACTTATTGGATCTTTATTAGGTTATTCCCAAGAACAACACAATGCACTACAGCAGCTATGAAGACACAGGACATACACATACGGTATCTGTCATCCAAGAACTTACAATAAAATTGGTAAACGGACACATAAAGGGTGCACCATGACACCATTAGGCATTGGTTGTCCAGGAGTTGCCATACAAATGCCAAGGTGGGTCAGGTCATTCAGGGCTGGATGAGCAGGGCTTTGGCTAATAGAATTTAAACGATTGGAACTCTTCAGTGTGCAGACTGAGTCACGAGGGCAGTTCTTATCCTCTATTTCTAACGTGGATCATTTTTTTGAACTTGTCACCATCCCTTCTAGTTTCAGATACCACTTCATTTATACTTTCTGAGAGAGAGCGTAGTTTTGAGGAAAGAGCGCTGAGTCATCAAAAAGTCTAGGTTAAAAACTGATTCATTACTTCAAATAGAAGGTGTTGGGCAGGTCCCTAAACGTCTTCACTGATCTGAGCCCAAGTTATCTTCATATTTGAAATATACAAGGTAGTCTTTTAAAAAAAACTTGTTTGTTTTTTTTTTGCAAGCTTATTTTGAGGGAAAATGATGTATTCAAAGGATAAAAATAAGTTTACAAGTGTCCCTGCTGCTGCGACATAGGAAGATGGTAATGATAAAGATGGTGATTATGATGTCGGTGATGGCATGGTGGTGTTGATAATTAAGGCAGCGGCAGTGATGATGATGATGATGATGGAGATGATGATGGGGATGATGGAGATGATGATGGTGATGATGGGGATGATGGTGATGATGATGGTGGTGGTGGTGATGATGGGGATGATGGGGATGATGATGGGGATGATGATGGGGATGATGATGGGGATGATGGAGATGATGACTGGGATGATGGAGATGATGATGGGGATGATGGGGATGATGATGGTGATGATGGGGATGATGGAGATGATGATGGGGATGATGATGGGGATGATGATGGTGATGATGGGGATGATGGAGATGATGTTGGTGGTGGTGGTGATGATGGGGATGATGGGGATGATGATGGGGATGATGATGGTGATGATGTGATCATGGGGATGATGGTGATGATGACGGGGATGATGGAGATGATGATGGTGATGATGGAGATGATGATGGGGATGATGGAGGTGATGATGGGGATGATTGAGATGATGTTGGTGGTGGTGGTGATGATGGGGATGATGGGGATGATGATGGGGATGATGATGGTGATGATGTGATCATGGGGATGATGGTGATGATGACGGGGATGATGGAGATGATGATGGTGATGATGGAGATGATGATGGGGATGATGGAGATGATGATGGTGATGATGGAGATGATGATGGGGATGATGGAGGTGATGATGGGGATGATGATGATGATGATGGTGGTGGTGGTGATGATGGAGATGATGATGGGGATGATGGTGATGATGGGGATAATGGGGATGGGGATCTTAATAAACGCCCTAACTCTGGCTGCCCACCTCAGTCTTTCAGATTCAAAATTAGCAAGTAGAGTTTCTTGTGAATTCATTAATTATTGTAACTAGTTGCACTAGTATAGATTAGTAAAATAAAATGGGCAAGGAATTCCAATGCATGCATTCCTCCTGGTGCTCAGTTACCAAGGTCCTGTTCTCCATTTTTTGGGAGGAAGCTCTGGTGGCATCAGGCCAACTGCAGTTTAGTTTCATATAGAACTTGGAGATTCACCAACTTAGTGTACTTCTCTCTATTCTTTGCCTTGGCCATCACTGGTGTGTTAAAATACTCTTGTGAGATGAAAAAGAAAGAAAAGGGAATTATCAGAAAAGAGATTCCATTCTATACAAAAAATATGTTTTGTAGGAAAGAAAAGTTATCGAATATTTACATATAACGTGTTCCTACCATTCCTAATATGGTTTCATGCCTGACACAAGAAATATTAAATAAACAGAATGTGGTTGAGAGACTGAGGTGCAGAAGGATGGTATTTAATGTCTGTAGTAAGTTTATGTCTATAAAGAGCTACACATGTCTTTCTTACCAAATAAGAACTTTGTTTATACTTTTTATGCAATGATTATGCTTTATTTTCATTCCCTAGCACAATCTCATTTAAAAATGTAGGTAACTACAATTTTGAAAATCTACCTTTTTTCATTAGAAACTTTTAAAAGACTAAATTATATCCTTGTTACTTCCACAAGTGATGCCAGGTTCTGTTGGAGATGTGTGTACCTGGTGTCGCTGTGTGTGTGAGCTTTGTGTATGAGTGTGTGTGTGTGCACACACTTACATACATGCACTGTATCAACAATGATTCATTTCATTTGGGGGAGAAATGTAAAGAGGTAATCAATCAGAATCATTGATACATCACAACAGTACTTCCAATGCCAAGTACACCCTATAATAGAAATCAGGTTTTAAATGGTTGCTTTTGTTGGCTAGGAATGGCCCAGAATATCTGTCTTCTTTCTTGCAAAGATTAAATAATAAGGTATGATGATTACTTACTGGTTCCAATTTATTTGCTATCAGCTGGTTTTTGTTTGGTCAGATTTTATATTCTCCTCACGCAGATTTCCAGCCTTGCTGGGAAAGTCAGAGCTGTTTTGAGAAACTAATATTGCCTATTAGTAAATTCTGATATGTGTTTCTGGGATCATATCAACCAAGAGTTCTATAGATATTAACAAGAAATTAAATATTACTTATTTTAATTATGAATTTTAGCTCATCTACTTACCTTAAAAACATTTGGCATGCCAAAAAATCATTTCTCTTGGCCTAGAAGACCTCAGCATGAAAAGTTTCTCTATTTATATTTTGAGGCATAAGATAACTCATGGTCAATTATATTTTACATAATATAATCTTTAGTATAATAGTATTTTATCTTATGTTATATAATTTATAGTATATAAATAAGCCTATAATTTTATGCTTTTTAAAATGCTATTTCAGTGTTATAGAGGATTTACAATACTAAATTCCTGAAACAATGGTGTACACTCCCACTAGTTCAAGTTTACTTTTATGTCTGTCAGGAATGTGTTACAACTTTCCTCACATAGATTTTGGAAATGTATTGTTATGTGTATATACACATACTCATTCACACCTTTGTGAAACCTTTTTTTTTTCTATAACAATGGAGCATAGTACATTTGTTTATCATCTGTTTCCATAAAAAAATTATGTTCTGAGGAGAGAATTTGTTAGTTTTGTTCACTGTTGGATCTCCAGTGCTATTAATGGTACGGGGCACATAGTAAACACTGAAAATATACATTACTTAATTAACTGATTAATTAATTGAAGTATAGTGTCTGTACAATATTATATGTTACAGGTGTACAATATAGTGATTCACAATTTTTAAAGTTTACACTCCATTTATAGTTATTATAAAATATTGGCTATATTCCCCTTATTGTACAATATATCCTTATAGCTTATATCAAAACACACTTGAATAAATAAAAGATAGGTAAGCTTCTTCCCTTCCCGAACTGTTCTCCTCCCAAACACATCTCTGCTTTCACACAAAGTCTTAAATGTTTTCATGATTGGTCTTTATTTATATTTAAGTTTATTACAATTGTCCCTGAGCAAATAAGTTCTAGAGCAGAAATTGCAGACTGGGGACTCATGGCAAATTTAGCAGACATCTTTGTTCTTCTCTGAACAAGTTTTAATAAGTCTCTTTTCAGTTGGGTGGTGGCCACAGGAACCCTGAGGTTTTGCCTGGCTTCCTGCGCCAGGACTCCTCACAGGCCCGGGCCTTCCTGCATACAAGCTCCCAAAGCCACAGGCTCTACTCTCCTTTGACCCTTCACCAGGATTCTTTTCCTAATCATTCATCCCTTCTGGCCTTAAAAGGTATTTGCCTTTTCTGTCTGGATCCAGTGAATTTTCTGCATGCACAAGACAAAGAAAAACTGTCCTATATTAAGAGCTTACTAGGGGTCAGACAATCCTTGTAATATTACCTCATTTAATTCTCACAGTAACCCAGTAGGGCAGGCTGTATTGTCTACAACAACAACAAAACCAAACAAAACCCAGATCCGTAAGTTTTTTATGCTCTGTAGTAGCTGTAGCTTAATAATTTAACTGAATGCAGTCATTTTATTGCTTATGAAATTAGTGGGTTTTTCAGCCTCTGAAAACCTTGTAAATTAATTTTTGAATATTATTTATTGACTCAAAACCATGTATTTCTTGTGTGTCTTTTTATTCTCAGAACCCAGTTTAATTCTCTCTGCACTAAACACACTCAATGAAGAATTGCTGGGGCTTATTCTGTGATAAGAGAGGCAGATGTGTGAAGCATTTTAATTCTCAAAAGGCAATAAATTATGATAAATATGTGGGTCACATCATGGGTGAATTTGTCCATTATATGACTTTTGAAGCAAGAGTTGCCCGGACATAGAGAAGGTGCAGCTATAGCGTAGGTGGGAAAGCACGGAGAGACTAAGCAAAGTTTGAATTTAACCTCAAACGAATGAGACTGGCAAGTTTTCATGAAACTCGAGTCTTAGGTTGGCATCCGGGAAGAGGACTCGGAGTGGGAATGGGTTGTACCTGCTGTGAATGAAACTATGGAAATGGAAGCCGAGGGTCCAAGGAGGCTCGTGTGTTTAGCCCTTCGGAACAGAAGGCAGCGGGTCAGGGCACTTTCACGAAGTAACTTTTTCATCAATGATCGATGTCTGTAATTCTTTATTACCAGCTCTGTCCTCACTCTAGTGGACTTCTGTCTGATATCATCAAAGAAGCTTCCACGAGTAATTTATACTCCACTCCTCCACTTCTCCCGAGAGCCCATTTGTCCCCTGGTAGACCCTTACTTAGCCTTGGCAACTTGACAGCAAAATATGCATGAATATTTTCTCTTTAGTTTATCCCCACTGTCCAGCTTCTATGTCAGGACTCTGTCTTGTACCCAGACACAGCAGTTCCCTAGTCTCTAGTTTTCAAATCCACCCACTGCTTAGCTCTCACGGTCACCTGCTTTAAAGACAAATCATTCTCTCCATTTCCTAAAAGTTAAATCGCCACCTTTTTAATCTGCAATGAGAAGAGACAGCATTTAGGCACTGCCCACCCTTCCCTCTGGCTTCTCTCCTCCTCACCATCAAAGGTGGGCTGTGTCTAGTTTCTCTCTACAAACTGTTCAACGCTCCGCTCATTCCTTACCCCTACTCCTTTTTTTAAAAAATTGCAGTATAGTTGATTGACAATGTTGTGTTAGTTTCAGGTATACAGCAAAGTGGTTCATACATATATGAATATATATATCTCTGTTCTTTTTCAGATTCTTTTCTATTATAGGTTATTACAAGATATTGATTATAGTTCCCTGTGCTCTACAGTAGGTTCCTGTTGTTTAGCTCTTTTATATACAGTAGTGTGTATCTGTTAATTCCAAGCTCCTAATTTATCCCCCCCCCCCTTTTCTCCTTTGGTAACCATTCATTTTTTTTCTATGTCTGTGAATCTGTTTCTGTTTTGTAAATAAGTTCATTTGTATCATTTTTTTTAGATTCCACATGTAAGTGGAATAAGATACCATAAGATGTCATATGATATTTGTCCTTCTCTGTCTGACTTATTTCACTGAGTATGACAATCTCTAGGTCCATCCGTGTTGCTGCACATGGCATTATTTCATTTTCTTTATGGCTGAGTAATATTCCATTATATATATATATATATATATATATATACATACATACATATATATCATCTTCTTTATCCATTCACCTGCCCATGGACATTTAGGTTGCTTCCATATCTTGGCTGTTGTGAATAATGCTGTTGTGAACATTGGGGTGCACCCACTGTCCCTTACACCTATGCTTTATGCGGTTGATTACTGTTCATCCACTGGAAATCTGTTGTTCACCCCATTATCCAGAAAGATCTGACTACCCTGGCATCCCCCCTTTTCAACTTTAATTATATGCTTCACTTTCATGATTCTGAAAAAACCCAATCATGTATGATATATTGATATATCTATCTATATATCGCAGCAGTATCTTCCAACTGGAGGGCACTATTCTTTTTTTTCTTTTTTAACATCTTTATTGGAGTATAATTGCTTTACAATGGTGTGTTAGTTTCTGCTTTATAACAAAGTGAATCAGCTATACGTATACATATGTCCCCATATCTCCTCCCTCTTGCTTCTCCCTCCCACCCCTCTAGGTGGTCACAAAGCTGGAGGGCACTATTCCTGAGGCCAGGAATTTGAGGAGTGTTTTGGCTGTTAGATTCCCATATGTGGTAGGCAGAACAGTGCTCCCCCAAAGAGGTCCACATTCAAATCCCCAGAACCTGTGAATATGTTACCTTACGTGGCAAAGGGACTTGGCATAAATGATTAAATTAAGAATTTTGAGCTGGGAAGATTATTTTAGATTATCCCAATGTAATCCTGAAGGTCCTTATAAGAGGAAAGCAGCAGTGTCAGAGAGAGAGAGAGATTAGAAGATACTACCCTGCTGGCTTTGGAGATGGAAGAAAGCCCAGAAATAAAAAAATTCAGGCAGCCTCTAGAAGCTGGAAAAGGCAAGGGAACAGACTTTCCTCTGTATCCTCCAGAGTGACCACAGTACTACTGACACTTGGAGTTTTTCCCAGTGAAAGCCACTTTGGCCTTCTGAACTACAGAACTATAAAATAATAAGTTTGTGTTGTTTTGCATCATTACATTTGTAATATTTTGTTACAGTAACAATGAGAAACCAATACAAAATATATAGAGGAGCGAGTTTGTAAATATTTGATGTGGAAGTAAGTGAATGATGGCATGGAGCATATGATGGTGCATATTAGATTTCATATCAAGTGCATAAGAGGAGGTCAGGCCTTGCTTAGGGGATAGAAAGAAGAAGACATTAGTGGGGTGGTGTGAGTGAGGAACAGAGAAAGAAGACTGATGCTGGTAGCTATCTGAGACCGAAGACTTCCAGAATATTGAAATAATGGAAATAATATTAAAATGACAAAAAAAAACCCTTCCACTACACTAGAAGACATTACAAAGTGATTAAAGTTTAAAAAAATTTAGGATGCGGAGCAACAGGAACTCTTCTTTATTGCTGGTGGGAATGCAAAATGGTGCAGCCGCTTTGGGATACAGTTCAGCTATTTATTACAGAACTAAACATCCTCTTGCCATATGATCCAGCAATTGCCCTCCTTGGTATCCCAAAGAAGTTAAACACTTATGTCCACACAAAAACCTGCATACGGATATTTATAGTAGCCTTATAATCACCAAAACTTGAAAGCAACCAAGATGTCCTTCAGTAGCTAAGTGGAGAAATAAACTGTGGTCCATCCAGACAATGGAATATTATTTAGCTCTAAAAAGAAATGAGCTACCAATTCATGAAAAGACATGGAGGAACCTTGAATGCATGTTATTAAGTGAAGGAAGCCAATTTGGAAAGGTCACACACTGTATGATTTCAATTATATGACAGTCTAGAAAAGGCCAAACTATGGAGACCGTAAAAAGTTCTGTGGTTGCTATGAGTTGGGGGTGGGTATGAATAGGCAGATCAAGGAGAATTTTTAGGGCAGTGAAAATACTCTGTATGATACCATAGTGGTGTATAAGCATGGCTAAACATCATTACACATTTGTCCAAACCCAGAGAATGTAGAACACCAAGAGTGAACTGTAACGGAAACCGTGGACTTTGGGTGATTATGATATATGAGCACGTGTTCATCCCTTGTAACAAGTGCCCCACTCCGGTGGAGAGTGCTGACGATGAGGAGTGCTGTGCATTGTGGGAGCGGTGGGTACGTGGGTGATCTCTGTTCCTCCCCCTCAAATTGACTGTGAACCTAAAGCTGCTCTGTGGGAACTCCCTGGCGGTCCAGTGGTTAGGACTCCGCGTTTTCACTGCTGAGGCCCTGGGTTCGATCCCTGGTCGGGGAACTAGGATCCCACAAGACACAGGGTGCAGTTAAAAATAAATAAATCAATCAATAAAGCTGCTCTAAAAATCTAGAGTCTTAATTTAAAAAAAAAAAAGTTAACAAATCTGACTTGAAGTAAAAGCGAGTTTTGGAAATCACGTAAAGCAGAAGAAACAACCCTGAGCCCACATTGCTTGCAGGAACTTGGGTGCAGACTCTCTGGTCCCTCCCTGGGCAAGAGACTTTGGATTTCTGTCTTTGACGGTCTCCCACGCGATTGCAACTGAATCCAGCTCTGTTTCGTGTCCATCTCGCTGACGGGGCCAGCTGGCTGGCAGACCATGTCACTGTCTTTGTGCAGCCCCGGCCTGCATTGCCGATGGGCAAGCAGTGGAGCATGTGAGCCGTGGGGAGAGACAGCCGACCTCAGGGACGGTTCAGCCGCTGGCGACACCATGCCTCCCCCATCTGCTGTTTGACGGAGACACTAGGGATGCCTCTTCCAGTGGCGTCAGCCTGTTGGCAGCTGTGCGCAGAGTCTTGGAAAGAACAGAAATCTTTGTAGTTGCCTGTTAGTCCAGCTCCACTGTGCCTTTGAGCTTTTAACTCAAATATAACCTGTGGGCAAAGACACGGAGCACGTACGCTTGAGTGATGTCAGAATATTATCCTCCAAGTGATGCTGACATCACTTTACTTAGACTTAACACCTTGGACCTGAATGTGGAGTTTTGGGTTCTTTAAAGAAAGTATAAAAAGAGTTTTCCTCTCACCTGCCTAGAGTACAAACAAAATTTAAAATAGCAAAGCCAAGCTTTTGTTAGATCTGCCATTTGTATTCTGTCATGATTTTTAACTAAGGCAAATAATATTGAATCATTTGTAGCACTTAGAGATTTACTTAAGTTATAATGTCAGTGGATATGTAATAGAAATAAACTAAATTGAAAGAAGAAAGTAATGATCATCATTTGTCTTTATTTTATTCTGCTTACCAGAGCCATCTTTCCCTTCTAAATTTGCTTTTTCAATTAAAAAACATTTATTGAACCCCTGCTAATGCTTTGAAAATGAATGATTGCATTTGGGAGAAAACCATCCCATTATCTTTCTCTTTTCTTCTTTGCCAGCAGTGTTAACTTGTTTTTTGAGAATGTGTCTTAAAGAGAAATACTGTATCCACAGCCATAACTCATGGCTAAAAATGAACCTAATATTTTACACATTTGATAAATACGATGTCAGGATGTCCACACTTTAGCACTTGGCATTGTGCCTTATGCCTTTTTATGGAAACTTCTTCCTCGCCTTTTGTATAAATACCAAAATCACATTGTCACCTGTGACAGAGCAGCTCTCCTTGCTTTCTTTCCCTTCGCACGCTTATTTTTATCCATACTTTTCTTAAATATTGGGGTTCTCAAAAGCCATCTGTTCTTTGTTCTGTTTTCACACTACACAGTCCTCTTGAATAGTTGCATCTGTTCCCTTGGTTTCATCTTGCAACTATACCAGGTAACTTGCGTATCTCCTCTTCAGCCCAAGTCTTTCTCCTGATTTTCAGACCCATCTACCCAAGAGTCTAGTAGACCCCGTCCTGTGGCTAGCTCCCGGGGTCTGAGACTGGACTCACCACGTAGCCCCTGACCCCCCAAAATCTACTCCTGCTTCTTTATTCTAGCCCCGCCCGGCTGTAACTCTGATGCCTCCTTCTCAGTTCTCTCATCACCTGGTCTTGCTCACCTGCCATCTCTTGAGTCTGTTTCCTTGTCATCAGTCCTACAGTTAAGACTGTCACTGAGTCTTCTTTACTTCCCACTGCAGTTGTGCGGTACCATCTTAACTGTCCCTTCTACCTCGAGTCTGCTTCCCTTCCATTTCATTCTCTATAGTTATTCCAGAATTATCTTACACAGCATCCCATTTTTGCTCTGTGAAATCTCTCCATGTTTTTTCATAGCCCAGGGGATAAATTCTTCACCCTTAAGCTTTATGAATTGATCCCTGTCTATTTTTCTCAACTTATCTCTAGACTTCCCAGCTAACATCTACTATTCCAAGCACACTGAATTGCCAGTGATTTCCTCATGGATACTGTTGTTTGGGGAATAAACCTGATGCAAGGGTAGCTTTCAGATGCACTACTAGCCAGGCCATCCCAGAGGTTGCAGGGCATAAAAGCTGACACTCCAAATTAAAATGCCACTAACTTAATTTAAAATGCACAGCAAGAGCGGGGGGAAGAGATGACTGTGTTGACGTGGATGGGATAGGGTGTGGGCAGCCAGAGGACCGTACACACTACTTGAGCCCTGGGACACAGACGATGATGATGATGTGGTTATGCACCTGAACTGAAGGCTGAGCCCATGGATACAAGGTGTCCTGGGCTGACGCCACAGGCTTCCGGTTTTGGAGAACAGGTTCACCTGGCCACAGGTGTGGCTTGCCCATCAGCCTGCTGTCAGACGTGGGCTATCTCTGCTTTTCTAGGGTCTAGAGCACACTGGGGCCGGAAGGGGAGCGTACTCGGTGACACTGGTGGGTGGCCACCTTCGGGGGGCCAGAGCTGTCAGCCCAGAAGGGACAAGATCACTGTGTAGTTCTGCTACTGTTACTGTGTATATGCAGTACTCCTATTTGTTGACACTTGTTTTTATTTATTCCATCTGTCTTTGGCATATCTCACAGTTCACCAACACTCTTCTGGGTTCTGCCTGTGTTGCACTTTCCGCTTTACACGTTACCTGTAATTAACATATCCCCTACATGTTGCCTTTATCTCTCAAAATAGCAGCTTACCTACAGTTTACATTGAGCACTTTTTATGAGTTTGTCCAACCTGTTTGTGTGTCTTGTCCTTCTAGCAGCATTGAACTCATTCTTAAATGCATAGACTCCAACACTACACCATTCCAGCCTCGCACGATCATGTGTCTACAAGACCTCGCTTCTCCCTCCTGTCATATCTATCTGCCTTCCATTTTCAAGGCTAATTTTCATTCACCCTTCAAGGCCCGATCTTGCTTCTCCTCCCTTCAGAAGCTTCCGTGAGCCTCCATTGTGGACCAGAAGTCCGGGAGATAATGCTTCCTTTGTCTTCATCTGCTGTAGTATTTAATCACGGTTTACTGTAACTTCATGCTTACCGCTTCGTTCTCTCACGTTACACTGGAACAACCTTCGGCAGTAATTTTGTCTTGTATCTGCTGGTATTCTGAGTTCTCCCAGGCTGAGTTATTCCCAGGGTGGAAATATGAGGTTGTGGGGTTGATAACAAACGGTCTTTCTGTATTTTGCTCCCACTCCCAGTTGCAAATATTCTGGTTCCACTTCAAGACTGTGATTTCCCCCAACAGTTTAAGAAATCCCAAGAGGTGTCTCACGTGTGTTCATGGCACAGTCCTCTCAGCTGCCCCGTGGAATGTGCCACCACACTTCTGCCCTCCGCTGGCTCCCCCATGTCATCTGCGGCTGACGACTCTAGTGCCCGAGGAAGAAGATGAAACCTGTTCTCCAATGTCCCAAAGCAGCTGTGCTCTCTCATTGTAGCTTTGGTTTCCTTCATGTGCCTTGTGAAGCTCCTTGGAGGGTCTCTTCGTTTGGTGGCAAATAGTCTCCTTTTATTTTATACTCTGTTCGTGGATCAAGATCGATGCTGTCATGACTTGCCAACAATTATAGAAATTGTACGCTATGGCCATACTTTTCCTTCCTGAAATGTTTGTAATCTGACTTCTGTGATACTGCCCTGTCATGTTACTCTGATTTTTTTTTTTCTTTGCTTCTTTCCCTGGGGCTTTTTATTTTGCTTTTCTTTTCTTTTTTTTTTTTTTTTAAAGGAATTCCTTTATTTTTATTTTTTATTTATTTATTTATGGCTGTGTTGGATCTTAGTTTCTGTGCGAGGGCTTTCTCTGGTTGTGGCGAGCGGGGGCCACTCTTCATCGCGGTGCGCGGGCCTCTCACTATCGCGGCCTCTCTTGTTGCGGAGCACAGGCTCCAGACGCGCAGGCTCAGTAGTTGTGGCTCACGGGCCCAGTTGCTCCGCGGCATGTGGGATCCTCCCAGACCAGGGCTCGAACCCGTGTCCCCTGCATTGGCAGGCAGATTCTCAACCACTGTGCCACCAGGGAAGCCCTATTTTGCTTTTCTTTAACTAAAGGCAAAAATCTGAGGTATGTGCTTATCTCCCAATCTTTTCTATAAATACCTGTCACAGAATGTTCTTCCATTCTTTTGCCTTGAGTTGCTACCTTTATGGTGTTGACTCTCTACTCTGATTAATTTTGCCATCTTATCCAAGTTTAGTCATGTTCTCATTATTGTCTACTTTGGGGAGGATTTTAATATTTCCCAGATTCCACTAGCTTCTCCAATCTACATTTATCAACTTTTATCTGAAAATGAGGTGCCTCCACTCATCTTTTGGTGATGGTCTTTTATAAACTGAGAAGAGCTCTGGATATTATCTAACAAATGCCAACTTCTCAGACCATACAGATATCTAATTTATGTATTCTATTTTAGCTGCTAGCATTGAACATCTAGCAAGTGTTTAAGTAGTTATTAATCGATTGGCTATTCTTAAAAGAGGATCTTTAAATGTTTGGATTTGTGTGTACTCCTTAAACCATTTCTTCATCAATCATCCCAACAAGCTTTTATCAAGTGCTCATTGGGAACTAAAACAGTAAGAAGTCGAGTAGAATCACAAGCACACAGGTAAGCTGACCTCAGGTGATGTCTGCAGGTATAAGCAGGATGGGTCGGTCCCTGAGGGACAGAGGCTTTCAGATTTTTTTTTATCATGATACACATTAAGTAATACATTTAATGCTGCACCAAACCACAACGCACACACCAAACCACACTGCACATACATATATACACACTTATAACAGAAACATAAGGGTAACTTACAACTGAAATGAGAGTTTCACAGAGCAATACTTGTCTCACTATATGGGACAGACTCTGATATTTTCAAGTCTACTAAGGATGCTGGTTGCTACCCACTACATTGGTTTCACAGTTTGAACAACGCTATTGTGGTTTACTTGAAGTTGGGGACAATAGCCGTTGATTTCTGTCCTCTAAGTGGAAAATGGTATGTTTACTCCAAAACCTTAGAAGAGAAGTTTTCTATTATATAAGTAGAATGGGTGAAAATAAGTAAATAAATTATTCAGGAGAAAGAGTTGAAATGCTTACTCACTCAGCAATCTCTTTATAAAGGCAAGAGGGATTATGCCAGTAAAAACTTGAGTACTACACATGCATTTTCTCTCATTTAACTTTATTGCTGTATAATGATTAAAAGCATGTCTAAAATTGTATATCCATATATAAATATATAGATAGGTAAGTAGATAGACAGATGAGAGATACACACACATACACGCATGTTATCACTCAGTAGGGCTACATTATAATTGGATTGAATCTAGCAGCTAACATCGGGCATCCCCTGAGAATAATAAAGGCAATCTTTTATTAAAGTCTCATTATTTTCATTTTTCTTAAAGAAGGATTCCAAATGTTAGGAGCCTTGCTGCAGTAAAATAAAAAGAATAATAATACTGTGATTTCAGTTTTCCACAAAGAGGGCTTGAATTATTCTCCTAGCAAAGATAGTGACGCCAGGTGTCATAAACCGGTGGGTTCCCTCCTTTTCTATTCAAGGTGTTCATTGTACCAAGTTCGCCAGTTTTATATTGAGGTCAAATTGGCTTTGGCAATTCCTGCTGCGTTCCAGGCTCCCACTGGATTTTGCTTTAGGAACCGTCTCTGGTCTTCTGCCCTCTGCCTTTGGGAGCGTGAGCATCCCTGGTCCTGCTTCCGGAGCCCCACTGTGAATCAGAGGGCACAGCTGCTGACAGCTGCCCGGTATCCTGAGGCAGGGTCCCTCAACAGGGTCTTCTCGAAGAAAATTAGCAGCTGTGGAGAGAATTGGAGAGAATCGCGGAGTGGAGGGCTCTGCTCCATGGGGTGTTTGCAGAGAAAGTGTGTGTCTGAGGGAAGTGAAGGGGGGCGGCATTCTTTGTTGTCCTGCCAGAGCCACCGCCCACCCAGCTTCCAGGCTGGATTGTAAATGCTCTGCCCTCAGGGAGTTTTCCCAGCACCAGCTGGCAGAGCCGGCTCCTTCCTCTGGCTCGTCTGCCCCCCCCCAGGGCTCCCACGTGGGTGGGAACCTGCTTCAGAGACTCCGGATGATGTCCTGGAGCGCAGCAATGTGCCAGAGAACGAAGCAGAGTCCAGGGCAGGTGTCACCTCCGTCCCTTGGCACGGGCTAGATCGTTTTCTCACTTGTTCCTGTTTTGGGGAGCACAGTTTAGTCCTGTGCTGCCTGTCTACACAGACGGATGAAGCAGGGAGCTGATGAGACATTTGATTCTTCTTCACTTTGCATAAACGTTCCCTCAGTAGCACCGTGGGGGGTTGAATTGTGCCCCCCGCAAGCTACATTGAAATCCAATCCCGTACCTCTCTGAACGTGACCTCATTTGGAAGTAGAGTGTTGGAAGAAGTAATTAGTTAAGATGGATCCTTAGAGCATGTCTAATGTGACCCGTCTTTGTAAGAGACACAGACACAGACACAGACACAGAGGAAGACAGCCTTGGGGAGACAGAGGCAGAGAATGGGGTAGTGGCAGCTGCAAACCCAGGATGAGCAAGGATTGGTGGTAGCCCCCAGGAGCTGAGGAAGGCGTGGAAGAGATTCTCCGCTAGTATACCGCCCTGCCGACGCCTTGATTCTGGACTTCTGGCCTCCAGAACTGTGAGAGAATTGTGTTCTGTTTCGAACCACCCAGTTTGTGGCACTTTGCTCTGGTAGCCCTGGGAAACTAATACAAACACATATACCAGAAAGATTCTGTAAGAAAAACAAGGAGCGGTGCCACCATCATTTTAGAGAACTGCCTTTTATCTGAAAGTTTAATATTGTGACCTGTGATTCAACCTGAATGCTAGTGACTTAAACATTGTTCAGGTAAACTACAGACCCTCTCACACCTGTCACAATGATAATACAAGTTAGCTCATGTTCTTTTCATTAGGGCTTTTAGAAGATTTTAGACATGCACCAAAATGTACTCTCTAGCGAAAAGAATTAACCTTAAATTTGCTTTCCTAGTGCTGAATTACCGCTAGTTGGTATTAAAATATCAATTTTAAAATATCAGGCTAAGCGTGAGTGTAAAAGACCCATCTAGAAAGGCGCAGCAATGCCTTTTGCAGGAAGCAGTTCACTCTCTACTGGGGTTGGAACAGCAGAGCTTGGCTGGCCTGTTACCATGTTGCAGTTGCCATGGCAACATCAAACCAATGAATGGACCACCTCCCAGAGACAGGGAGGTGAGTACGTGTGAAATTGATTCCGTTGCACACAGGAATACGCTCAAGCCAAATTTGTCAGGATAGCATTTCTGGTAGGAAACTGCATTTTAAATTATATAGACATGATGAATATGATGTTAAATATTTACTTCGGATATTCTAGTAAAATGGTGTTTGAAAATTAAGTGTGCTATGGAAATTTTATGCTCTTTATATATGCTCTGCACTTGTTTCAGACAACACTGAATTTGTCTTCATTCATCTAAATTTGGATAGCTAAAGCAGAATTTTATATTTGAGATGAATCTTTTAAGTTATGTATCCTTGATGTTAAACTGCTTTTATTTGCTCATTTTAGATTAACATGTTTAGAGAAATGACTTTAGAAAATGTAAATGAAAGTTGTTACTGTATGTTTTTATTTTTAGATAACATCTGTAAAATGTAAATTCCATTTTACATTGAACAGTGTAACATATAAGTAGTCTAAATCAGTGAAAAATGGAAGGTTTGCTATTTTAGTACTTAAGGAGCCCATGGTAAGGCTTTATAAAAATAATTTATTCACATGACATATTACTGAATTGTGTTCAGCACTCATTTTTAGCATGCAGTTATTAATATAGTGTTATTCTAGGTATGAAGTAGGTCTTGAACTTGGTCAATGTAATCCTTATGATAAATGGTTTGTTTTGGGTAATCTGATAAAATAGATGTGGTTTGCTTCCTTTCATTTCTTACTTATAATACATACTTGGCTTTGTCTCCCCGTAAGGTTGCAGAAACTGTACAGAACAGAGAAAGATCTATCTGTGATGTGGTAATTACTGAAATGCCTCCATTAAATGTGGTTCTTATTAACAAAATATATTTATCAGGCATGATCAGTTTGAAATTAGAACATGTCTAACCCCAGGGGCCCGGTTCATGCTAAGAGCTGTCTACTTTCCCATTAGTTCAACTTGGAGAATAGAAGAGCATGACTTGTTTACGTAACAGAAACCAATATTTGCTCTCTTTTATTCTCTTCGCATAGTCTTCCAAGGGCAACGTGCGCCAGATTCTGGCAAAACCCTTGCTGACGATGCATTTCCCCTTGGGCGATAAAATGGAACTCTCTAAACTAAAACAATGCTGCCAGAATATTTTGACTTTCTAACAGTTCCATGTGGATCCATTGATTTTCCTTATGAAAAGATACAAGTGTTTTTTAATTCAAACTGAGGTGAGGTATTATAAAATGTGTTCCCTTTTGCTTCATGATCAACACTGATATTTATTTGAAAACACTGGCACATGAATGTGATGCGGTACATCAAATTGTACTTTGTACTGTCACACATGTGTCCATTCCCATATAAATGCTGTTACCTATTTCTTGTGTGTAAACCCATTTAGACATTTGAGCACCCAGACTTAGGGGAAAAATGCATATTCAAAATACTAAATAAGACAAGCCATTCAAGCAGGTAAATCAAATAAATCCTCTGGTACAAAGTTACTTTGGGAATAATGGTATATTTTCTGGTACGAAGGTAGTAAGTAAGCACTATTCAAAAGGGAATCTCAGGAGACAAGAAAAATGTTTCTAAATACAACCTCACTCCATCAGTGTCTTGATAGCATTTCTGAATCTGGACTCTGTAATCAACCTTCTAGTTTTAATTGCCCAGGTATGCTTTTTCATGGAAGGTACCCCGACTGTCAGAGAACATAAGGAGAGGTAGGAAGTGTAGAAAAAGGGATTATTCATTTTGAAATCACTGTCACGGTACCCACTGGCATATCATTTGCTGCAGATTTTAAGGGTGTGACAATTTATTAGTGATGAGCTCCATTTCTGAGAAACTTACTGTGTATACTGCTTTAGATACTTGCATTTAAAAATGACATTCTAGGGACTTCCCTGGCGGTCCATTGGTTAAGACTTCGACTTCCAATGCGGGGTGTGCGTGCTCGATCCGTGGTTGGGGAACTAAGATCCCACATGCCTCGCGGCCAAAAAACCAAAACATAAAACAGAAGCAATATTGTAACAATTCGATAAAGACTTTAAAACAATAAAAAATGAATAAATAAAAATGACGTTCCAGACAACTGTGATAGTATTTTGGCACACTTATATGGACCAGTGCCGATCCATGGATTTTATTGTTGCTGTTGTTGTTATTGGTCTGTAATAAGTACAGGCATTGACGGAATGTGCCTAGGAATATTCAGACAGTGTGGCGCTGCTGTGACATCCAGGGGACTGGTCGGGACTCATCAGTAGGGACCACATAGGGTACTGCTGAGCCTGTGTGATGCCTTGCAGGTGGTGTGAGCTGCATACGTTAGTAGGACCACACTTTTTAAAAACCATTTTATTGAGATATGGTTGACATGGAAAAAGCCGTAGATATTTAATGTATACAGCTCTACGAGTTTGGGGATAAGTATACATCCATGAAACCATCACCAAAATCAAGGCCACTGAGATATCCATCTCCTCCCAAAGTTTCCTCCTGCTTCCTTTATTATTATTGTTGTTACCATTTTTTGTATGTGTGGTAAGAATACTTAGCATAAGATCTACCCTCTCGGAAAATTTTAAGCATACAATAGACTGTTGTTAGCTGTAGGCACTATGCTGTGGAGTAGACCTCCAGAAATTAATTTTGTGGAACTGAAACTTTGTACCCTTTGACCTTCACCTTCTCATTTGCCCCTCCCCCTAGCCCCTGGCAATCCCCATTCTACGCTCTGCTTCTATGAGTTTGACTTTTTTAGATCCTACCTATAGGTGAGATCATACAGTATTTGTCTCTCTGGGTCTGGCTTATTTCACTTAGCATAATGTTGCAATGTTTTCAAGGTTCATCCTTGTATCATTGTAACATGTATCAGAACTACTTTCCTCTTTAACACTGAGTAATATTCCATTGTACAAATATACTGTATTGACTTCTCCAATTATCAATTGATGGGCATTTGTTCTTCCTCTTTGGCTATTAAGCATAACGTTGCTATATGTAGTCATGTATGAGTTTTTGTGCATGTAGGGTGTCAGTTTCTTTGGGTATGTACTTAGGACTGTAATTTCTGGGTCATATGGTAGCTCCGATTTTAACATTTGAGGAGCTGCCAAACTGTTTTCCAAAGGGACAGCAGCATTTTAATATCCCACTAGCAATGTGTAAGGGTTCTAATATATTCATATCCTCGCCAACACCTATTATTGTGTGAATTGTAGCCACTTTACTGGGTGTGAAGTGGTACCTCGTTGAGGTTGTAATTTGCGTTTCCCTAATCACTAATCATGTACAGAGTCTTTTCATGTGCCTGTTGGCCAGTTGTATATCTTCTCTGGAGAACTGTCTATTCATATCCTTTGCCCATTGTTTACTTGGGTTGCCTTTTTATTGTCAAGTTGTAAAGGTTCTTTTTACAGCATTCTGGATACCAGTCCCTTATATGTTTTGCAAATATTTTCTCCCATTATGTTGGTCATCTTTTCGCATTATTGATGGTATCAACTACATGACAAAAGTTTTAAATTTTGCTGTAGTCCAAATTATCTCCTTTTTTTGCCACTTGTGCTTTTGGTGTCATATCTAAAAAAACCATTGTCCAATTCAAGGCCACAAAGATCTATGCCTACATTTTCTTCTGAGAGTTTCATAGTTTTAGCTCTTACGTTTAGGTCTATGAGTCTGTGATCCATTTTGAGATAATTTTTGTGTATGGTGTAAGGAAGGAGTCCGACTTTATTCTTTTGTGTGTGGATACTAAGTTTTTCAGTATCACTTGTTAAAAACCTATTCTTTCCTATTTGCACCTTTGTCAAAATTTAACTGACCATAAATGTAAGGGTTTATTTATGGACTCGCAGTTATATTTCATTGACCTTTATGTCTGTCCTTATGCCAGTACCACACTGTCTTGATTACTGTCGCTGTTCAGTAAGTTTTGAAATTGCTAATGTGAGCTCCCTAACATTGTTCTTTCTTTTAAGATTGTTTTGGCTAGTCTGGGTCCTTGCCTTTTCATATAAATTTTATGATCAGCTTACCAATTTCTTCACAATAGTCTGATAGAATTTTGATAGAGTTTGTGTTGAATCATTGTGTAGATCATTCTGGGGAATATTGCCATCTTAATAATATTTTGGCTTTCCATCCATGAACATGGAATGTCCATTTATTACAAGTTCTTTCAACAATGTTTTGCAGGTTTTATTGTACAAATCTTGGACTTTTATTATATTTATTTCTAAGCATTTTCATTATTTTTGTTGCTATTATAGATTTTTTCCCTTATTTTATTTTGATTTGTTCATTATTAGTGCACAGAAATATAATCGATTTTTGTATGCTGATCTCGTACCCTGAAAACTTGCTGAATTCAATTATTAGTTCTAATAGATTTTTTTTTTGTATGGATTGCTTAAGATTTTCTTTATACAAGAGGATACCTTTTGTTGTTAGAGACAGATTTACTTCTTTCTTTCCAATCTGGATGCCTGTTATTTCCTTTTATTGTCTTATTGTCCTGGCTGGAACCTCCATTACAGGGTTGAATAGAAGTGGTGAGAGCAGACATCCTTGTCTTGTTTTGATCTTCAAAGGAAAACTTTTAGGTTTTCATCATTAAATATGATACTAGCTCTGAGTTTTTTGTGGATGTCCTTTATCGGATTGAGGAAGTTCCCTTCTCTTCCTAGTTTGTTGAGTGTTTTTAACAAGCATGTTGTTGGATTTTGTCAAATGCTTCTCTGTGTCTATTGCAATGATCATATGGCTTTTGTCCTTTATACTATTAATATGGTGTATTGCATTGATTTCTTTTTACATGTTCAACCAACTTTGCATCCTTGGTATAAATCCTACTGGACCATGGTGTATAATCGTTTTTATATGTTTCCAAAGTTCATATGCTTATATTTTGTTGAGGATTTTTTTTGCATCTATATTCTTAAAACACTTGTCTGTAGTTTTCTTTTCTTGTGATGTCTACTTTGTTTTGGTAATACTGGCCTCATAGAATGAGTTGGGAAGCATTTTCTCTTCTTTCATTTTTTGGATTTTTTTGTGAAGAATTGGTATTACTTCTCCCTTAAATGTTTGCTCTAATTCCCAAATGAAGCCAGATGGGCCTGGGAAGCTAACAGTTAAGGCTAGATTTTTGTACCTGTTTGCCTACTTTGGGTACAAGAGTCTGAAATACTTTGTAAGTTCCACCAAGTCCATGTATATGTCTGAGATAATAATATAGGCAGTGTTTATTTAACTCAGGACTTTATGAAAATTTAAAAAATACATGGAGAATGATCATATCTGTTTATGATTATAAATGGCATGGTTATGGCTAAGAGCTTTGCCTCTTTGTTGATCTTGTATCTATTATTCTGTTTTGCAGCTAAGCTCTTCAGTGATTTTGTACCGAGATTAGGGCTTTCCTTTGAGAGGGCCATTATTTTGAATTAAAACATCTCTTGGGTCTATTAGTCACTTGCTTAAAGTTGTCTTTGAGGACAAAGCATTTATCAAAAACATTCTAAGGAAGTCTAAGGTGACACTGACAGGTTATTGTAATTTTGGTTTTTGCTATAAGTACATATGAGTAAGTCCAGATCTGATTATTTCAGGTTTTAATATTACTAAGGCAAAAGGGGGAAAAAAAAGATATAACGAGGCAAGCAGTTTGTGCTGTATTTCCCATTATTTTTTTTCTTCAGGCCCTAAGAAAATACTTCTTTGATGACTGAATCTCTGTGAGCTGTGGAAGTCTAGGAGTTGGCTCAACGGTTAAGGATAAGAGGATCCAGTGAAGATGAAAGCAAGGGCATCAGAGGATGGTTCAGAACTGAGGATTAGCCCCGGGAGGAAAAAGAGACAAAATTGTCAAGGTTGGTAAACTGCGGAGAGTAGAAAAAATAAAATCAGTGCCAAGCTGGGAAGGATTTCGGATGTTTAAGTCATGATATTGAAACTGATTTGAGAAATTTCTATAATAATAAAAGACTAATCAGGAGTGTTGCGGGGAATTATAATTTAAGGTTTTTGTTAGTCGTATGCTGAGAGTGAAACATATTTGAAAAGATTTCAAGTATTCAGGACATGGAAGAATAGAAGAGGTGCAGCATGGTAGGTTTTAGCTTCACACCTGCATAGAGGTTTGTGTATTTCAAAAGAAAACCAAGTAAGGTATCTAGTGCTTTTTTGTTTCTGAAAACAAAATTGGCTACTTGCAAATTCTTGTGTAATTATTTCTAAGTGTTTTCATTATTTTTGTTGCTATTGTAAATAGATGTCCTTCCTAATTTCATTTTGATTTGTTTATTATTAGTGCACAAAAACATAATTGATTTTAGTATGTTGATCTTGTACTCGGCAAACTTGCTGAATTCAATTACTCTTAAAGATTTTTTTGTACGGATTTCTTAGAATTTTCTATATACAAGATGATGTCTTTTGTTGATAGAGGTAGTTTTATTTTTCCTCTCCAGTCTGGATGCCTGTTATTTCCTTTTAGTGTCTAATTGTCCTGGCTGGAATCTCCATTACAATGAATAGAAGTGGTGAGAGTAGACATCCTTGTCTTGTTTTGTTCTTCGAGGGAAAACTTTCAAGGTTTCACCATTAAGTATGATGCTAGCTCTGGGTTTTTTGAAAATGTTCTTTATCAGAAAGTTCCCTTCTCTTCCTAGTTTGTTGAAAGTTTTTAACACGGAATGTTGTTGCATTTTATCAAATGCTTCTCTCTGTACGTTGCAATGATCATGTTTTTTTTGTTGTTGTTGTTTTTGTCCTTTATACTATGAAACTATGGTGTGTTGCGTGGTTTTCTTTTCATGTGTTAAACCAGCTTTGCATTCCTGGGATAAATCCTACTTGATCATGGTATATAATCCTTTTTATATTTTTCCAGATTTCATTTGCTTATAATTGTTGAGAATTTTTTTGCGTTGATATTTGTAAAACACCTGTCTATAGTTTCCTTTCTTTTTTTAAAAAATTTTATTTATTTATTTATTTATTTATTTATTTATGGCTGTGTTGGGTCTTCGTTTCTGTGCGAGGACTTTCTCTGGTTGTGGCAAGCGGGGGCCACTCTTCATCGCGGTGCGCGGGCCTCTCACTGTCGCGGCCTCTCTTGTTGCGGAGCACAGGTTCCAGACGCTCAGGCTCAGTAGTTGTGGCTCACGGGCCTTGTCGCTCCGCGGCGTGTGGGATCTTCCCAGACCAGGGCTCGAACCCGCGTCCCCTGCACCGGCAGGCAGATTCTCAACCTCTGCGCCACCAGGGAAGCCCTATAGTTTCCTTTCTGACTGAGCTGGAGAAAGTTTTAGTTGCAAGAACCAAGCATCCCTGTAGTATCAATATTCCACTGAGCATGCAGGTTCCTTGATGGGAAATCATGAAATAAACTTTAAAAGAAATAAATAAATTTTATCTCCCACTAAACTAAGGTTAAATATACTTAGTGAAGACAGTGTGTCCTTTGTTGCTGGATGAAAATTCTGACGGGCTAGATGACTTTTCTGGTAACTCTTAAGCAACAGAAAGAGCCATATCACTTTAATTCTCAGTAAAGTTTCAATTCATTAACTTAAAATGTCCAGTGCCAGAAAGTCATCAGTATTTCTAAGCTGCCTTAAAGTGAAATCTTCTCCCTTCCTGAAGTTGGGCCCTGCTGAATGTTATTATAAGAGAAAGAGAGAGAATGAAAGATTCTTTCTTTTCCTTCAAGAGTTTCTTCTTCCCCAGTTTGTTAAACATAGTGTGTAATCACAGCAGGTGCTACGTCTGTGACTAGAGACAGGTTTAATTCAAGAATTAAAATACTAATAATACTACGTGTAACTGCCATTTGAAAAGTGGGAACTAGACAGTGAGAAACTTGTTTCTAACACAGCTTTCCAACTGCAATCCATTTAACAGTTGAAACCCAAATGGGAATTATTACACAAAGTAAAATATCATGGCAGCTGCCCACTGAAGACTTTGAAACTAGAAATGACCACTTAGAAAACACATGTTATCAATGAGGCACGCGACCTGTATGTCCGTATCTCTCTTTGTGGGATTGGTTCCGTTGTAAAGCATTCGTTTTCTAAGAGAGCTGCCAGTATTCCTACCAGGGCTCATAATCATCCAGAAGTGCTTCAAGTTTCCTGCCGAGACGTCTGCTTGCATCAAACCTCTGGCATCCTGATGTCCATGCAGTTTTTCACATTCAGCTTCAGAATGTGTGTGCTACTGGTCTGGGTATTCATCACTGAGAGCTGTGTGAGCTTTCAAGTCATGTTCTCACCTTCCAGCTCCTTTGCTTTCTTCTCGCTCCCCTGGCATGATTATCATTCTGACTGTGTGTGTTAGGTGTTATGTTTCCAGCTCATTGTATATTTGTTATTCCAACATCAGAACGTTGCAAACGTAGTTTCTGAGGAATCATATCTCTAAAGTTTTATTGCACTTAGGATTTACGGTAAATTCAAAAGGGGTTAATAATATTATTTTTTTTTTCCTGGAGTTCTGAGGACTCTTTGTAACCAAAGTCTCATTTCCCTTGGGGTCTGCCTTAGTATGAAGTACTGACCCAGAGCTGGCATGCAATAATAATAAATAAAGCCAGAACCTAAGAATGCGGGTCGTTACATGGCTTTCTAACAAGCAGTCTGAGCCCATCCACTTTTGCTGCCCAACCGAATTCCTAAAATTAAAAAAAAAGAGCCTATGATGAAAATCGATAAATACGACTAAAGAAGGAGCTGATATGTACAACCTAAATGGAGCAAAAGTGTATAAAAGAGCTGTTTTGCTTTCTTTGAAGAAGTTCCTTGATGGAAGAGGAAACTATCAAATTACCTTCTTTATGGATCCGTCTTTCTTTCCTCCCTCCCTCTGCATTATTTAGGGTCAGGTTCAGCAGCACGTGGTAGAGAGCGCCAAACTAGCCCGGTTTAACCAGGAGAGACCTTTGTGACTCTACCACGTGCAAGTCTAGAAGAGTCAGCTGGCTCAGAGCCACGGTCCTCAGGGAACATCTCTCCAGCTCACGGCCACGCTGTCTTCAGCATGTGGCCCTGGTCCCGGCAACAGGGTGTACAAAGGATGAAGACAAAACGGGCAAAGAGCCGGAACCGGATACTGAGTAAGGGAGGTCCTGGAAATCGCCACAACTTCTGTCCCGTCGGTCGTAACTTAGTCACATCTTCCAGCAAGGCGAACTGCAAAGTGTAGTTTTGATGGGGCAGCTGTGTGCAGGGGCACAAGTGCTGTCACCATCTGAAAAGAGAGTGTGGTCTCTGCCACCACTCTTCTCTTAGAGGCAGCGTGATTGTACTTAACAGCAGGGGTTGGAATACCGATTTTGCCACTTTTCTCTTTTAGCCTGAGGTCCTCAACCGTGAGATGGGGACCAGACCTCTTTCTCAGAATTACTGGAAGGTTAAAATGCAAGGCCGTGTGTAAAACACTGAATACGGTATTATTTATCAGTAAATCGTGGAAGTGATCATGTGAGCGGCTCAAGCCCATCTCTGTCGTGCTTCCCTGACTTGCCGGTTCAGAGTGGTTTTTCTCAGCTGCACTGCTTCCTGGTCCCAGTTCCACATCCTCCTCCCTCTAAACCCTTGCCTCTGCTTCTGTCTCCTTCATCCCACCCTCCTCTCTTCTCTACCCTCCCTGTCTCCATCTCACCCCAATCCCCTTCCTTCTCCTTTCATTTTGCCCTCTCTCTCTCTCTCTTTCCCCCTTCCCGCCCCCCTTCCTCCTCCCTCATTCCATCCTCCTGGACCAACCACTCACTTCCCTCCCTCTTTCTTTCCCCTGCCTCCCAGTTCTGGGGTAGTAACTATTGTGATGTGAGTCAGTAGAGAAAACAAGTAAAGCAGGATAAGGCAAAATACTGCCCTCCAACTGCCCACAGTGTGTAGGTAACCACACAATTACAAAATAACGTGTTCTAGTTGTAGTCTCGGATCTACAGGTTTAAACTCCACTGAGGGGTAGCCTTGGGGGGGCGTATCACGACAAGTGATGTTTGTGCTGGATCTCGAATGCTGGATAGGATTTTATGCCCCCTGGTGAGAGGCTTGGGGGAAGGGGAGACAGAGGTCACAGTTTGCACAAATAGGTAGAGAAATCAAGGGAGAATTGAAGTTTGGACTCTTGGTGGGAATGTAAATTGGTACAGCCGCTATGGAGAACAGTATGGAGATTCCTTAAAAAACTAAACATAGAGTTGCCATATGATCCAGCAGTCCCACTCCTGGGCATATATCTGGAGAAAACTCTAATTCGAAAAGATACATGCACCCCAATGTTCATAGCAGTGCTATTTGCAATAGCTAAGACATGGAAGCAACCTAAATGTCTATGGAAAGATGAATGGATAAAGAAGATGTGGTACATATGTACAATGGAATACTACTCAGCCATAAAAAAGAGTGAAATAATGCCATTTGCAGCTACATGGATGGACCTAGAGATTATTGTACTAAGTGAAGTAAGTCAGACAGAGAAAGACAAATACCATATGATATCACTTATATGTGGAATCTAAAATATGACACAAATGAACTTATTTACAAAACAGAAATAGAGTCACAGACATAGAAAACAGACTTACGGCCACGAAAGGGGAAAGGGGGTGGGGGAAGAATAAATTTGGAGTTTGGGATTAACAGATACAAACTGCTATATATAAAATAGATAAACAACACGTGTAGACGGGTATAGACAGGGCTGGGTCTGGGCTGGATTTGGCCCATGGGCAGAGCTTACACCAACCTATTGAGAAACTTGTCCTTCGTCTGTCTTTGGTAAATACATTTTACTGGCAAGCTGATACTCCCATTAATTTAAGTATTGTCTATGGCTGCTTTTGTGATTTTGTAACAGAAACTGGGTAGACCACAAAATCCAAAAAAACTTACTGTCTGCCTTTTGACCTAAGAAGTTTTCCAGCCCTTGATCTAGAGTTTGGTCACTTGAAGCTGTGGCATAAGCAATTTGAGTTTCAAAAAATTATTTTGGAACTGTTATGGCGAACTTCTTAGAGCAAGGAAACTGTTAGAGAGTTTTGCGGTATAGATAATAGAGATCGAGGACACTGGCTGTGTGTAATTATGATTGGGGATGTAAGGAAGAATCAAGGTTCTGTTTTTAGGGGATAAGAGCAAAATTGACATTTTTAAGAAAACAGAATTGAGAGGTGTACATGTTCTCTTGCAGTTGCATGTATAGAATTTTGCATATATGGAAGTCATGTGATTAATCTATGTGGCAAGAAAAAACGTTCTATCAAAAATGATAACATCATCTGTCAATTGATTAAGATCCAATTTAAATCACTTTCCAATTGCTCTTCATTTAATTTATATTTCTAAGCTGCAAAGAAACTGCATTTCTGCTGTGATATAGATACTTCTATTTAGAGGCTAAATAACATTACAAGGACTTATTTGAAATCAAGGTACAAACACTTGAGCTTTCCCCAGGCATTGGCTACAAAATTTTATGTAGTAGGTGCCCTAGGATGCAAATGTTAATATTCTTTTAAGAATCACATGGTTGATTTTGACATAGAAATGTTGGTCTTGGCAGTTCTTTCCAGGAGCATATTATAATGTGTTATTCCAGTTTTTCATGCTCCTTCCAACATGCTGGCAACCGCAGGCAGTATTTTCTCTCTAGCGACCTTGGTTTCAGCACCAGCGCCCTCTACCAACCTTCTACCCCAATTCTAGGGGTTATAACTGCATCTTGCTGTTGCTACCTCTGTTTGATACTTTAGTATTTCCTTTTGATCTTTTCAGTCCTTGGATGTCTCATGACGGGTTCTTTACATCTAATTCCCTGGAGACAGCAGCTGGTGTGGCTCTGTCTCCCGGTAGGCGCTGACTGACACACCCACCCTCTCTTGTCCCTACCACTTACATCATGGGGCTGGAGGGGTGCTTGATGGAGGATTCTTTTACCCTCTTACGCTCCGTGGGGCAGGGGCAGAGGGGAGAGGTTAGGATCTTTCACTGGGGCTGGAGGTCACTATTTGAGGAGATGCGCTCATGAGTGAAGAGAATCATGTCCAAGAAAGTCGTCAAAGCCAAAGGCTTGAGTCAAGTATTGTTGAGGGTCTGCTGGGATGGGTCTAGCCAGCTTGTGCTGCCATGTGTGAAGAGTTGCCACACCTAAGAGATTGAGGGTTGATTTTCTGGGATGTTAGGAAACATTCAGGAAAGTGCTATTCTCCCCCAGTAACTTGTTTTTGGGAAGCAGGGAGTACAGAGTCATGACGCCCAGAATAGTTACTTGTGGGAGCTGGGAGGCTAGGGAAACGCACAGGTGATATAACACAGCCCATTAGAGACGTAAAGGGGAGAGAGGTCCAAGGGGACCTGCTGGGCGTCTTGGGACCTGGGAACACAGTGGTGGCCCATGCTCCATGCCATTCGTTATTTGCAGTTAAGACTGTGTATCCACATTGATGTGGACCTAGCTTGTATCTTTTGCTTGGGTCACCTGGAGTCTTTTCACCAATCACCATTGCCTCTGGGACAAACTCAGGAACTCAAATTAGCAGCCACTGGACATTTAGTATCTACAAGGATAATCCCAAAGGGCAGTCAGTTGGATCCTGGAAGAGAAGCCAGTCTTTATGCACCTTAGACTGAGGAGGATTCATGTTGCTAACTGAATAAATGCTGAAGGCAAGTTTTCAGGCTCTCTCCCAAAGAAGAGAAGGCTATACAGCTGTCCCTCTGTATCTGTGGGGGACTGGTTCCTTCTCTCTAGTTGGAACAATTCACTCACATCAGGACATTTTAAAATAAAACTAATAAAGGTGTTCAAATTAACGCTATGGTTTGCGTATACTGATTTGTATACATGGACATTTTGACGTAGGGCTTTCCTGAGCACAAGTCCACAGATTGGCAGGCCAGGTGTCTGTCTTCGCTGAATCATACCCAGATTACATACCCTGTGATCTCGAGGTTTAAAATTCTTCAGGTCAACCTAGAACTGAAAGACACGCATGCAACAGTTTGAATGCAGAGTCTTTCTAGGTAATATGAATTTCCCCTCAAACATTAAAGTTGTTTGACCTCCAACTAACTGGACAGTATTCACTTGGGCAGCTTTGTGTTTGCAAAGTATTAAGCTTAGTTTTCATCATGATAACCCTATTAGTACCAGTTTATCTGTTTATTTAGTTAAATTAGGTAACCATAACAAGTACAAAAGGCACATCCATATTTGGGGCTAGGTCATGCACTCTTGGCGAGCTCCCATCTCTGCAGGTGGGAAGAGAATTCTCCAGGCTGACGGTGGTTAGGGTGCCACAAACGTGGATGAAGATGTTTCACAGAGAGAAGGGGGGCATCCAGTGAAGGGAAACCGGTTAACAACTTCTCCTAGAGTAGCCTCTTGTTTGGCACAATTTAGCCATACAGAAAATAATACATAAATGTCTTTAACATGTAGGCTGTATAGACAGTCTAAGAATATTGATGAACGTAAACGTATTTACGTATTTAACACATTTTTTTTTCTAAAATGCATTTCAAAATTCTCTTTTCTATATGGCAGAAGATGTGAGTGGTATTTTAATCAAATTGACCTTCCATGGGCTGAATATATAATTGCCTCTTGATAAATACAATTAAGACAATAAATGTAATCATTTTAGGTCATCATTTTCGAGTACCTATTTCAGGTGAGTGAAAGATACACAAGAACTTATTAAGATTATTTATGATCCACTAGAGTCATGTGGCGAAAATGAAATATATGTTACCTAACACACATTTCTAAAAGTAGAATCACATCCTACTAATGAGAATATCATTAGAGATGTTGGTTGAAATTCTTTTGGACTGTTGGGACCCTAAGTTGTATACAGATGACGTACCACGTATAATATGCAAGCTAAATTGAACAAAAATATTCAAACTCTGTTACTATCTAATTCTTGTTCGAAGATGTTTTCCAGTAATTGAGGTGTCTTTTTTCTACCTATAAACCTCAACCTTTCTTCTTGCTTATTTTTGTATATAATGCCTGTATTTCTTATTATCATGTTCCCACTAGGGTTTACTCTTTTTCTGCCCTTTCTCATGGGGTAGCCCTGGGCAACATTCCAAAGTAGGCTTAGTATGTCAGCGCTGTTAGAATCAAGTGAAGCTGTTTAAACGCTTCCCGCATTCCCAGTGTGTTTATTGAACTAATGCATATTCATTGTTTCCGTTTGAGAGACTGTAAATCATTTAGATACAATCAACTGCAGTTTCAGTATGTTTTCTGTGTACCATTAAGGCCATTCCAGGATAAGATGAAGACCTAAAATTTTTACCTAATTTTTTAATGTAAATTCATTCAGATTCCCCAGTACTTTTCATCATGATGTTTTGGTTTTCCGGACTTGCTCTTGAAGGTTTGTGACTATTTCAGATTCAAAGAGATGACAGAACGTGGTGAAGCCATATTGAACTTAGTGGTAAAACACCGCCACGTCGTTTGTGCCTTACTCTTGACCTTGCATCTCAGCGACTTTCCGTCCTGTCCCGTCCCACAATTAACGCATTCAGCCTGTTCTCCACGAGGCATTTGCACAGATACTGGGAGTATGAAGTGAAATAGACAAATGTCCTAAACTTGAGGATTTTTAAGGAGAAGGAGGTTGTTCCAACCAGGAGAGGGACACCCTTATTCATCACCCAGCCCCATCCCCAAACCCAGTCAGGGGAACCAGGAAGATATTTAAGCAGATTTCAATTCATAGTGTAAATATTAGGAAACAGTGTTGTGGGACCAGACAGCAGGGACAATTACCAAGCGTTCTTGTATGTCTGCTGTTTTGGGAGATTGCTTCCATGCCATGTGAAGGCTGAGCTGAATTTTGAGGACTGAATAGAGACGGGCCAAATAAAGGATGTGAGTGTGTGCGGTGGGGATGTGGTCAGGGTGGAGACCAAGGTCCTTCATCCAAAAAGAAGACAGGCTTGCATTAAGCAACATGATGGTGAATAGAGTCATTGCCTAAAAGTTTATGGATTTTTTGGGTGAAGAATGATTAAAATATTACCTTCTTTGTTGATCTCTAGAATTATAGGGTCATCTACCCCAAATGGGATCATGTATGGAGAATCATTTTATTTTATTTATTTATTTTTGAAATAAATTTATTTTATTTTTAATTTTATTTATTTTTGGCTGCGTTGGGTCTTCGTTGCTGTGCGCGGGCTTTCCCTAGTTGCGGCGAGCGGGGGCTACTCTTTGTTGCGGTGTGCGGGCTCTAGGCGCACGGGCTTTAGTAGTTGTGGCATGGGGGCTCAGTAGTTGTGGCTTACGGGCTCTAGAGCGCAGGCTCAGTAGTTGTGGCACACGGGCTTAGTTGCTCCGCGGCATGTGGGATCTTCCCGGACCAGGGATCGAACCCGTGTCCCCTGCACTGGCAGGCGGATTCTTAACCACTGTGCCACCAGGGAAGTCCCGAAAATCATTTTAAAAAACACTAAATTGCAATAATTTTACAATGTTCAGCTTTAATGTTGGTATTTTAGATTCAGAAAATGTTATCGGTCAAGTTTAAGAGTAAATATTGGAATATTAAAGAAAACATTCAAAGAGAAATAATCTTTGAAGATTGTATGGTATGTGTTTTGGCTGTTACATTTTAAACAAAGTGATAGGAGCAATAGTGATTGTCTTGTTTTCATTTTTGCTTTTTACAAAAATGTAGGTAGGATTTTTCTTTTGCACACATTTACTTTCTTCATATTTTTGATCAAAGAAGGTCTAGGATGTAATACAAGAGCTACTTTTGGGAGCATATCTGTAAATCATCCTGGGGATGGAAAAAGGACCCATACGTCAAGTTGACAAGGTTGATGGCATATTCCCTTGAATTCCTGTATTCAGATGCAAAGGGTTCTAGAAGAGAGATTACTCAGACAGAAAGCTTCCCTGTTCATAATTAGAATATTCTTTTGGGTTGCTAAAATTTAAATGTTAGTGCATTGTACATTTGAAGCCTGTATTTCAGTATGAATATCACAAGTAAGCAAAATGGACTTGAAATATTATAATCCAGTGATATATTATTATATTTGAATAGTTAGGAAGGTGGTATATTTTCTTTTTGTTATTTTTTCACAGAGACTAATTCCATAATTATTTTAAATGAAATTATGGCCTATATTATTGCATTTACCTGGGTAAATATGGAAGAAGATTTAGTGAATGAAAATGGATCTGTTGACAAAGTGCTGGGATGATGAATGATAATTTACTCATTTTTGGATTTTTTATTCCTCTGTAATTTTTCTAAATTGCAAAGCTGATTCTGGCACAGTGAAGAAAATTTGGAAAACAACAATAAGAAAAATGAAGGAATTAAAACCACTGTCAATATCACAGTAACTGCTAGCTTTTTGGTACTTATCCACCCAGTCTTTAAAAAAAATTATTTTACATACAAGATATACATTAGATAATGTAAATATTGAATCATTTTTTGGTAACTTGCTTTTTCACATCATTTATTGTACTGTTTGATTTAATTAAAAATACTTTAAACTCCTATTGAGAAAGCATTATCGGAACATGACAAATTAGAATTCAAAGCAAGGAGTGAATCTCTGAGTTGTATTCTCTATTAAAATCAATTTTGAATCGATTTTAGTGCATATAATTGGATAAAGTTGTTTGCACTATCTATGATTTCTGATAAAATATTATTTGAAGTCTGGTATATGTTCATTAGAGGAACTTTAGACTAAATTTAGCGACTCAGCTATAACAATTATTACCATTACTCCTGACTTAAGTTTAATATTTTTAAAGAGTAATAATAAATTGATTTCCAGTCTTAGTGTTTGTCCAGTAGAGGTACAATTTATCAGTATATTTAAGGTGAAGTCTCAAATTCAATGGGTTTTCCCTCCTTTGCTCTGTAATAAATTGTTATTTAGTTATGAGCGAGACATTCATTTTCTCTTGTGGTTTATGTTTGAACTGAGAGTAATAGTGAACCATTAGGAAGGTATTCTAGGGGATGTTATTAATTGGATTTATTTGAGCTTAGATTTATATTTAGATAAAAGTCAAAATAATTGTTTTCCCCAAATTATTGTGAATTAAAGGATGCAGCAATAATTCAGTTGCTATTTATAATAATGCTTAATCTTCCACTTATTATTTTAAACTCGCTGAGACTCAGACTGTAAACTGAGATAGATGAATTGTTGGAGGATTCAAAGAGTTAACATAGAAATGTTTCTAGAATTGATCCTGGCACAGAGTAAACACTCAGTTATCACTATCTTAAATAATACTACAGTTAAGAAATGTAATAAGTTATGTACTTGCATATGTGATATACACATAAAAAAAACACACATACCCCAGATATAGTAAGAAGAGGTTATTTTAAAAATATACTAATTTATAGTAAATGAATAAAGAGCAATATGTAGATTTGAACGAAATGAAAAAGAGCAAAAATGTTTATAAGTAACCATTTTACACTGAAAGTGAAGAAATAACCTTTCTTTTTAAAAATTTTTAAATTTAATTTTATTTATTTTTTTATACAGCAGGTCCTTATTAGTCATCAATTTTATACACATCAGTGTATACATGTCAATCCCAATTGCCCAATTCATGCCACCACCACCCCCTCCCCTCCGCCGCTTCCACCCTTGGTGTCCATACGTTTGTTCTCTACATCTGTGTCTCAATTTCTGCCCTGCAAACTGGTTCATCTGTACCATTTTTCTAGGTTCCACATATATGCGTTAATATACGATATTTCTTTTTCTCTTTCTGACTTACTTCACTCTGTATGACAGTCTCTAGATCCATTCACGTCTCAACGAATGACCCAATTTCCTTCCTTTTTATGGCTGAGTAATATTCCATTGTATATACGTACCACATCTTCTTTATCCATTCGTCTGTTGATGGGCATTTAGGTTGCTTCCGTGACCTGGCTATTGTAAATAGTCCTGCAACGAACATTGCGGTGCATATGTCTTTTTGAATTATGGTTTTCTCTGGGTATATGCCCAGTAGTAGGATTGCTGGATCATATGGTAATTCTATTTTTAGTATTTTAAGGAACCTCCATACTGTTCTCCATAGTGGCTGTATCAATTTACATTCCCACCAACAGTGCAAGAGGGTTCCCTTTTCTCCACACCCACTCCAGCATTTGTTGTTTGTAGATTTTCTGATGATGCCCATTCTAACTGGTGTGAGGCGATACCTCATTGTAGTTTTGATTTGCATTTCTCTAATAATTAGTGATGTTGAGCAGCTTTTCATGTGCTTCTTGGCCATCTGTATGTCTTCTTTGGAGAAATGTCTATTTAGGTCTTCTGCCCATTTTTGGATTGGGTTTTTTGTTTTTTTCATATTGAGCTGCATGAGCTGTTTATATATTTTGGAGATTAATCCTTTGTCTGTTGATTCGTTTGCAAATATTTTCTCCCATTCTGAGGGTTGTCTTTTCATCTTGTTTATGGTTTCCTTTGCTGTGCAAAAGCTTTGAAGTTTCATTAGGTCCCATTTGTTTATTTTTGTTTTTATTTCCATTACTCTAGGAGGTGGATCAAAAAAGATCTTGCTGTGATTTATGTCAAAGAGTGTTCTTCCTATGTTTTCCTCTAAGAGTTTTACAGTGTCCGGTCTTACATTTAGATCTCTAATCCATTTTGAGTTTATTTCTGTGTATGGTGTTAGGGAGTGTTCTAATTTTATTCCTTTACATGTAGCTGTCCAGTTTTCCCAGCACCACTTATTGAAGAGACTGTCTTTTCTCCATTGTATATCCTTGCCTCCTTTGTCATAGATTAGTTGACCATAAGTGTGTGGGTTTATCTCTGAGCTTTCTATCTTGTTCCATTGATCTATGTTCCTGTTTTTGTGCCAGTACCATATTGTCTTGATTACTGTTGCTTTGTAGTGTAGTCTGAAGTCAGGGAGTCTGATTCCTCCAGCTCTGTTTTTTTCCCTCAAGACTGCTTTGGCTATGCGGGGTCTTTTGTGTCTCCATACACATTTTAAGATGTTTTGTCCTAGTTCCGTAAAAAATGCCATTGGTAATTTAATAGGGATTGCATTGAATCTGTAGATTGCTTTGGGTAGTATAGTCATTTTCACAATATTGATTCTTCCAATCCAAGAACATGGTATATCTCTCCATCTGTTGGTATCAGCTTTAATTTCTTTCATCAGTGTCTTATAGTTTTCTGCATACAGGTCTTTTGTCTCCCTAGGTAGGTTTATTCCTAGGTATTTTATTCTTTTTGCTGCAGTGGTAAATGGGAGTGTTTCCTTCATTTCTCTTTCAGATTTTTCATCATTAGTGTATAGGAATGAAAGAGATTTCTGTGCATTAATTTTGTATCCTGCAACTTTACCAAATTCATTGATTAGTAGTTTTCTGGTGGCATCTTTAGGATTCTCTATGTATAGTATCATGTCATCTGCAAACAGTGACAGTTTTACTTCTTCTTTTCCGATTTGTATTCCTTTTATTTCTTTTTCTTCTCTGATTGCCATGGCTAGGACTTCCAAAACTATGTTGAATAATAGTGGTGAAAGTGGACATCCTTGTCTTGTTCCTGATCTTAGAGGAAATGCTTTCAGTTTTTCACCACTGAGAATGATGTTTGCTGTGGGTTTGTCATATATGGCCTTTATTATGTTGAGGTAGGTTCCGTCTATGCCCATTTTCTGGAGAGTTTTTATCATAAATGGGTGTTGAATTTTGTCAAAAGCTTTTTCTGCATCTATTGAGATGATCATATGGTTTTTATTCTTCAACTTGTGAATATGGTGTATCACATTGATTGATTTGCGTATATTGAAGAATCCTTGCATCTCTGGGATAAATCCCACTTGATCATGGTGTATGATCCTTTCAATGTGTTGTTGGATTCTGTTTGCTAGTATTTTGTTGAGGATTTTTGCATCTCTATTCATCAGTGATATTGGTCTGTAATTTTCTTTTTTTATAGTATCTTTGTCTGGTTTTGGTATCAGGGTGATGGTGGCCTCATAGAATGAGGTTGGGAGTGTTCCTTCCTCTGCAATTTTTTGGAAGAGTTTGAGAAGGATGGGTGTTAGCTCTTCTCTAAATGTTTGATAGAATTCACCTGTGAAGCCATCTGGTCCTGGACTTTTGTTTGTTGGAAGATTTTTAATCACAGTTTCAATTTCATTACTTGTGATTGGTCTGTTCTTATTTTCTATTTCTTTCTGGTTCAGTCTTGGAAGGTTATACCTTTCTAGAAATTTGTCCATTTCTTCGAGGTTGTCCATTTTATTGGCATAGAGTTGCTTGTAGTAGTCTCTTAGGATGCTTTGTATTTCTGCAGTGTCTGTTGTAACTTCTCCTTTTTCATTCTAATTTTATTGATTTGAGTCCTCTCCCTCTTTTTCTTGATGAGTGTGACTAATGGTTTATCAATTTTGTTTATCATCTCAAAGAACCAGCTTTTAGTTTTATTGATCTTTGCTATTGTTTTCTTTGTTTCTGTTTCATTTATTTCTGCTCTGATCTTTATGATTTCTTTCCTTCTGCTAACTTTGGGTTTTGTTTGTTCTTCTTTCTCTAGTTCCTTTAGGTGTAAGGTTAGATTGTTTATTTGAGATTTTTGTTGTTTCTTGAGGTAGGCTTGTATAGCTATAAACTTCCCTCTTAGAACTGCTTTTGCTGCATCCCATAAGTTTTGGATCATCGTGTTTTCATTGTCATTTGTCTCCAGATATTTTTTCATTTCCTCTCTGATTTCTTCAGTGATCTCTTGGTTATTTAATAACGTATTGTTTAGCCTCCATGTGTTTGTGTTTTTAACGTTTTTTTCCATGTAATTTATTTCTAATCTCATAGCGTTGTGGTCAGAAAAGATGCTTGATATGATTTCAATTTTCTTAAATTTACTGTGGCTTGATTTGTGACCCAAGATGTGATCTATCCTGGAGAATGTTCTGTTCACACTTGAGAAGAAGATGTAATCTGCTGTTTTGGGGTGGAATGTCCTATAAATATCAATTAAATCTATCTGGTCTATTGTGTCATTTAAAGCTTCTGTTTCCTTATTAATTTTCATTTTGGATGATCTGTCCATTGGTGTAAGTGAGGTGTTAAAGTCCCCCACTATGATTGTGTTACTGTTGATTTCCTCTTTTAAAGCTGTTAGCAGTTGCCTTATGTATTGAGTTGCTCCTTTGTTGGGTGCATATATATTTATAATTGTTATATCTTCTTCTTGGATTGATCCCTTGATCATTATGTAGTGTCCTTCCTTGTCTCTTGTAACATTCTTTAGTTTAAAGTCTATTTTATCTGATATGAGTATTGCTACTTGAGCTTTCTTTTGATTTCCATGTGCATGGAATATCTTTTTCCACCCCCTCACTTTCAGTCTGTATGTGTCCCTAGGTCTGAAGTGGGTCTCTTGTAGACAGCATATATATGGGTCTTGTTTTTGTATGCATTCAGCAAGCCAGTGTCTTTTGGTTGGAGCATTTAATCCATTCACGTTTAAAGTAATTATCGATATATATGTTCCTATGACCATTTTCTTAATTGTTTTGGGTGTGTTTTTGTAGGTCCTTTTCTTCTCTTGTGTTTCCCGCTTAGAGAAGTTCCTTTAGCATTTGTTGTAGAGCTTGTTTGGTGGTGCTGAATTCTCTTAGCTTTTGCTTGTCTGTAAAGCTTTTGATTTCTCCATTGAATCTGAATGAGATCCTTGCTGGGTAGAGTAATCTTGGTTGTAGGTTTTTCCCTTTCATCACTTTAAGTATATTATGCCACTCCCTTCTGGCTTGTAGAGTTTCTGCTGAGAAATCAGCTGTTAACCTTATGGGAGTTCCCTTGTATGTTATTTGTCGTTTTTCCCTTGCTGCTTTCAATAATTTTTCTTTGTCTTTAATTTTTGCCACTTTGATTACTATGTGTCTCGGCGTGTTTCTCCTTGGGTTTATCCTGTATGGGACTCTCTGCGCTTCCTGGACTTGGGTGGCTATTTCCTTTCCCATGTTAGGGAAGTTTTCGAATGTAATCTCTTCAAATATTTTCTCGGGTCCTTTCTCTCTCTCTTCTCCTTCTGGGACCCCTATAATGCGAATGTTGTTGCATTTAATGTTGTCCCAGAGGTCTCTTAGGCTGTCTTCATTTCTTTTCATCCTTTTTTCTTTATTCTGTTCCGCAGCAGTGAATTCCACCATTCTGTCTTCCAGGTCACTTATCCGTTCTTCTGCCTCAGTTATTCTGCTATTGATTCCTTCAATAGCAGAATAGTGTAGTTTTCATTTCAGTTATTGTATTGTTCATCTCTGTTTGTTTGTTCTTTAATTCTTCTAGGTCTTTGTTAAACATTTCTTGCATCTTCTCGATCTTTGCCTCCATTCTTTTTCTGAGGTCCTGGATCATCTTCACTATCATTATTCTGAATTCTTTTTCTGAAAGGTTGCCTATCTCCACTTCATTTAGTTGTTTTTCTGGGGTTTTATCTTGTTCCTTCATCTGGTGCATAACTCTCTGCCTTTTCATCTTGTCTGTCTTTCTGTGAATGTGGTTTTTGTTCCACAGGCTGCAGGATTGTAGTTCTTCTTGCTTCTGCTATCAGCCCTCTGGTGGATGAGGCTATCTAAGAGGCTTGCGCAGGTTTCCTGATGGGAAGGACTGGTGGTGGGTAGAGCTGGGTGTTGCTCTGGTGGGCAGAGCTCAGTAAAACTTTAATCCACTTGTCTGCTGATGGGTGGGGCTCGGTTCTCTCCCTGTTGGTTGTTTGGCCTGAGGCAACCCAACACTGCAGCCTACCTGGGCTCTTTTGTGGGGCTAATGGCGGACTCTGGGAGGGCTCACGCCTAGGAGTACTTCCCAGAACTTCTGCTGCCAGTGTCCTTGTCCCCATGGTGAGCCACACCCAACCCCCACTTCTGCAGGAGACCCTCCAACACTAGCAGGTAGGTCTGGTTCAGTCTCCCATGGGGTCACTGCTCCTTCCCCTGCGTCCCGATGTGCACACTACTTTGTGTGTGCCCTCCAAGAGTGGAGTCTCTGTTTCCCCCAGTCCTGTGGAAGTCCTGCAATCAAATCCCACTAGACTTCAAAGTCTGATTCTCTAGGAATTCCTCCTCCTGTTGCCGGACCCCCAGGTTGGGAATCCTGACGTGGGGCTCAGAACCTTCACTCCAGTGGGTGGACTTATGTGGTATAAGTGTTCTCCAGTCTGTGAGTCACCCACCCAGCAGTTATGGGATTTGATTTTACTCTGATTGCGCCCCTCTTACCGTCTCATTGTGGCTTCTCCTTTGTCTTTGGATTGGGGTGTCTTTTTTGGTGAGTTCCAGTGTCTTCCTGTTGATGACTGTCCAGCAGGTAGTTGTGGTTCTGGTGTTCTCGCAAGATGGAGTGAGAGCACGTCCTTCTACTCTGCCATCTTGGTTCCTAATCAAGAAATAACCTTTCTTATGAAATCTCCTTATTTAGCTTTTTAAAAAAATTTTTTCTGCTTATAAAAGATTCTCACCTTTATAGCATTTTAACTTTAAAAAATATTATAAGAAAGTAAGCTGGGTACTTTTGAAACTGCATTTGACAGGCTGAGGCTCAGAAAGATTAAGTAATTTATCAAAAGAAACACAGCAAGTAGAGTTTTGGATTCATGCTGTCTGACTCTCACCTCTCTCCCTAGAAATAAATACAAAATTGCAAATATTCTCTTTCAGTAGAACAATTACTCTTTTTTCAAGTAATAGCAATTATATAACTAATGAATTAAGGTCCTGCTTAAGGCTCTCAGTTATCAGGGGAATTTGATAATTTTACCTGAAATTAGCAGACGTTGTTATGTTAGGAGGGTTACATGTGTTTCAAAAGTTTCTACATTTTGAACTGAACGGCAAATTTTAGCAACGTGTTTAGATACCATATTCCATAGTTTAGGAAGAGGATTTTAATTAAGGTTTAGAAGGTGCCCTTCATGACAGAGTATAAAATGAGGTTAGTGTGTGCTAATTTTTGGTGCCGCTGAGAATAATGATTCACAAGTAATTTTTGTTCACTGTGAAACCCCATACATATATAACCAACTTTTCACGTTAAGATTCTTGAAAGTGGACCTCCCATAGCAAGTAAATCTATTTCTAAAACACCAGCTTACTGTAACCATATAACCCAATGTTGTTCTAAATACAGCTGAAAGCCATAACATACCTGTGAGCAAAGATTAACATCTAAACTCTTAAGTCAGCCTTCTCAGAGAAAGACAGATACATGTGAATATAGCCAGGACCTGAAGCATGCAAATTGTTTTTTCTAAATTAACAATTTAAATAAATACAAGTGTATCTGCAGAGTATCTGGAAAACAAACTATCTAAAGAAGGAAGAATATATTTTAAAAAATGGCCTGCAGTACCATCACTCAGGAATGACAACTTTTAAAAATTCTTTTTCAGAGCTTATGTATTTGTCACGCCTATTACGTTTACATGGTAAGGATCCAGCTGTATATGGAATTTTGTGTGTGCTCTCTGCTTCTCAGAGGATTAAATGCTACTCAGAGTTCCATGTCTTGAAAGGAACACCACCTGTGTGTTACTGTCACCAGTTGCTTGTTTGGGAAATGGATGTTTTCCCAATTTGTACTTTGACAAATGTGGCTCTTTTCCAGGCCGTCCTGATCACAGAGACTGTGCAGACACACCTCACTGCTTGCTGAGTGTTAAACAGAGGGGCTGGTGGAGAAAGTGGCGTACGTAAAATATGGCTTGAGCTGCAGTGTTCTTGGAGCGAGAGGAGACTTCTCTACATTTATTAGCAAGTTATAAAAACAATACAAAGTGAGACAGAAATCAGAGAGAAGAACATACCTAAGAAAGGAAAGAGAGCAGAGAGCCTCTCTTCCAAAACAACACACACCTCAAACTAGAAAGCTCTTTATGGCAAGAGCAAGGTTCAGGAAGCTCCTGAGTGAGGAAGGTATTTTTATGGTAGTCATGAATGATTTTTGCAAAGAGTTTCATTTCACCTCTTCCAGACACAAAGTAGGTCTGCACTTTCTAGGCCTTTCGAGGTTGGGTGGGTGGCCCCAGGTGGCGAGTTTGGACAAATGAGATGATACAGAAAGTGTCCTGTGTCTTGGGGTGGATTTCACAGCATGATTTTGTCCATTCTTACTCATAAGATGATTCAGTATTTATGGGTTTTGTGTACGACCTTTTGGCCTAAATATTGACTAAAAGTGCCCTCTTTCATATTCGGTCATGGAGAGACCTAAGAAAGGTGTTCCAGAGCTAAGGCAGTGGCAGGTGAAGTGAAGCCGGGCACTGCGGTGGAGGCAGTTAAAACAGTCACCACCTGTCTCAGGTGTGCGGGACAGTCCCTGATTGTAGCTTTTGTCCCTGGGTGATTGTTATTGTTATTAGTAACTGTGTCTCCTCTCCAGGGTCCTGGTTTGGATGATGAGTTATGTCCTGGTTCTACGGACATCACACATTGACCTCTTCATCCTGGTTTGGATGATGAGTTATGTCCTGGTTCTACGGACATCACACATTGACCTCTTCATCCATACCTTTTCTTGTTGCATGTGTTGTGTGACTTGTTTATTGCTATCAACCTGGTTGATCTGTTTGGCTACACGTCCCTATTAGTACTCTTCACATGTCATTTTTATTCTGTCTCTTTCAGTTACTAGCTCCTGCTGTTCTCATTAATGCCCTTTTCCTCTGGATGATTACATACCAGTATTTCTCTGGCTCCTTACTTTTCGCCATCTTGTAAGGAAAACCATGAAATTTATTATTTCATAAAATTGTTATTACTGTTTAGCCAGTCATCACTGTAGCAACAAAGCAAATACCACCAATACAGGATTATCTTCAATCCAGAAAAGAAAATGACACCCAATATTACTCAGTTAAGCTTTTCCAAAGTATTTTCTAGAGCTTCAGACTGGCTATATATATATATTGAATACCTCATTCTTTCTTTTCTTTTCTCTTTTTTTTTTTTGTCTTTCTTTTACCCAGAAATTGCATCTATCTATTTAAAAAATTTAGAAGTCATTCCAAGTGTTTTCTGAAATAATGACTCTGGAAAATTGGGAACAGCTTAGAGGGAATAGTCTAAATTCAGTTTTGTCCTGTAGTCCCTTTGGAGCAAAATTAGGGCAAGACTTGAAAACGGTGTTAGGATATCATGAATGTAGTCAGATTAACTTCCCAAGCTCAAATTTCTTCATTTGAATTCTCTCGTATGCATTTTCTTCCTTAACCCTGTACTTTTATTTCTAAATGTCTATATGTCTAAATGTCTATAATGACATTTAGATATAGGAGTAACTATTTCATAACCTGTATTATGCCCATTTTAAATAAATGACCAAATATCTATAATTATATGGATGAGAAACTTTTGGGTTCTGGAAGAGCATTATCAAAAAGCCTCTGTTTTTAAAACAGCATATTTTTAGCATAGACTAAATTACCAGTATATTTTTCTCAATTCATGCTAAGAAAAAAGTGTAAACATTCCACTTAAAAATATGACACATTTTCACAGAGCTATGCAATCTGAGTCTTATGCAGTGGTTCTCAGCCCTTGCCATGCACTAGAAATACCTGAGTTTTTTTTTTTTAATTTTTGCTTGTGGCTTTTTTTCAAGTTTATTTATTTATTTATTTATTTATGGCTGTGTTGGGTCTTCGTTTCTGTGTGAGGGCTTTCTCCAGTTGCGGCAAGCGGGGGCCACTCTTCATCGCGGTGCGCGGGCCTCTCACTATCGTGGCCTCTCTTGTTGCGGAGCACAGGCTCCAGACGCGCAGGCTCAGTAGTTGTGGCTCACGGGCCTAGTTGCTCCACGGCATGTGGGATCTTCCCAGAGCAGGGCTCGAACCCGTGTCCCCTGCATTGGCAGGCAGATTCTCAACCACTGCGCCACCAGGGAAGCCCAATACCTGAGTTTCTGAAGACTTAGGAATGCCTGGTTTTACCGGCGGGTCAGATTTAATTACCGTAATTGTGCAAGTTCCCCAGGTGATTCTAATGAATCATCAGTGTGGAGAGACAGTTTTAGCAGATCCCAGACTTTGGTGTGATGTGCACACATTTTGGGTTGAATCATGTCTCCGAGAAGGTATGTAGAAGTTATAACCCCTGGTACCTGTGAATGTGAGCTTATTTGGAAATAGGGTTTTTGCAGATGTACTTGGTTAAGATGAGGTCGTGCTGGATTCGGGTAGGCCCTAATCCAGTGATTGGCATCTTTGTAAGAAGAGGGACATTTGGACACAGAGACACACAGAGAGGAGAATGCCATGTGAGGACACAGAGTCAGAGGAGACACGAAGCAAGAAGGCCACGTAGAGATGGATGTGGGGACTGGAGCGGTCCATCGACCACCCCAGGAACACTAGGGACTCTGCCAACCACACCAGAAACTAGAAGAAGAGAGGACTGGTTCTCCCCTGGAGGCTTTAGAGGCAGTATGACCCTGCCAACACCTTGACTTTGTTTTTTTTAAATTCAATGTTTATTTTATATTGGAGTACAGTTGATTTACAATGTTGTGTTAGTTTCAGGTGTACAGCAAAGTGGTTCAATTATACATATACATATATCCTTTTTCAGATTCTTTTCTATTATAGGTTATTACAAGATATTGAATATAGTTCCCTGTGCTCTACAGCAGGTTCCTGTTGTTTAGCTCTTTTATATACAGTAGTGTGTATCTGTTAATTCCAAGCTCCTAATTTATCCCTCCCCCACCTTTCCCCTTTGGTAACCATGTTTGTTTTCCAAGTCTGTGAGTCTGTTTCTGTTTTGTAAGTAAGTTCATTTGTATCATTTTTCTAGATTCCACATATAAGTGATATCACAGCATCATGGCCCTGCCAACACGTTGATTTTGGATTTCTAGCCTCCAGGAGGGCGGGCATGAATTTCTGTTGCTTTCAGCCACCCAGCTGTGGCACTTAGTTACAGCAGCACTAGGAAACTGACACAGTCAGTGCATTGCGGCTATTTGTTGAACTTCTTAAATATAAAGAGGCTCAGTCCCTACCATCCGAGTACCTAAACCGAGTCCTGGGTGTGGGTCACGGGTTCCTGAATTTTTACTTGGTTCTCCGGGCCTTGCATTAGGTGGCCAGCTGCGTTGACATCACCTGGGGCTTGTCGGAAAAGCTGTCGCAGGTCCTGATCCAGATCTCCGGAATCTGATCCGCTTTTGGACAAGACCCCTGCGTGATTTGTGCGCTACACTGTGGTTTGAGAGGCCTTGCCTTGAGGAGGAAAGGAGGCGCCCCAAAGCATGAGCTTGGTCGCTGCAGCCAAGGACATCATTTCTGAGATGAGTTAAGATCTTCAGTCTTCCAGGAAATGGACTTAGTGGATAAGAACAGTATATTTTCCTAACCAGAAAGGAAAAACATGGTTTAAAGCTGAGCTCAACAGAAAATATGGATTCACTTGCTTTGTAAAAGAACGTCTGGCCTTCAGGTTCATAAATGGTTAATGTTCCCATCCTTGCGTTTTGAGTGCTAGGCTATTTTCTTTTCTTTTTCCTTTTTCCTTTACAGTCAGTGGCCTTTCATAATGATTGGAAGGAAACATAACAACAAAACCAATTGTGTGACTTATTTTTCCTGACAATACCGGACACTGTGCTGTAGGGAAAAAAGAGCATTTGGATTTGGGTTTTACTGTTGTTGGGCCTTCGTTTGTATGTTAACCGCTTTCTCTTTCTTCTTCCTTGTCCTTCTCACTTGTGTAAATGACCTACTTTGAAGTTTCAAATAAAAAGAAGTTAAATAGGCTTTTATTTGGCTCTTGATTCTGTCTTTTTCTAGCAAATTTGGAAAAGGTCCTGACGTTGAGTGTAACATGGCCGAGTGTGGAGAAGAAAAAGAGCATTTCCTGTCTTCTTTTTTACTGGTCCACAAACGAGAACTTTTTTAGCTCCAAGGGAAAGCAGCAAACTTGCCAATATTTGCACTCTATGAATAGAAGTATTTGACTTAAAATATAAAAAATAAGAAATAAAAGATATTTACCCACTTTTTGAGACATAGGATAACAAATCTTTAAGGGAGCAAATCCTGAGTGTGTGTGTGTGTGTGTGTGTGTGTGTGTATGTGTACTTAGCTGCTGTACGGAGAAAAAAGAATTTCCCCTCTACCCTCCTGAGTTCTTAACTGAGACCCCCTGTAATAAAAGACAGATTAACAAGAGAAAAACAAACAGAAGTTTACTAACTGTATACCTCTTTTATGCACCAGAGGGAAATTAGCAACCCAAAGAGGAGGCTTAGAATTCAGGATTCAATACCATTTTACAAGGGAAGGGGAGGGGGGTGGCCTGTGGAGGCCTCAGGGGAGAGTGATTTTCTTAGGAAAGAGGAATGGGCCTTAGAAGAGGAGGTGGGAGGTGGGATAGTTTGGGACAGAGTTTGTCTGAGTGTGGGATCCGCCTTCTCTGGCTGATGAAACTCCTGGGGCTGGAGGGTGAGGGGTGATTTATTATGACAGGTGAGTTTCCTTTGGAGGATCTGTCTTGAGGCAGATCAGGGGAGTTTAGAGAAAGCCTCCACCTGCATCTGCTGTTTGGTAAAACAATCGACAGAGCACAGTGGCACGTTTTGGGGTGACACATCCTGAACTCCTGCGGTCATGTTCTGGGGTGGCTTATCGTGTTACCCTTCACTACATAGGATTCTTTCTACCTTCCATGCTTTGTTACCAGCGTGTGATCATTCTCAATAGGGTTTGATGGCAAAAGATTGTGTTTTTTTGTTTGTTTCTGTTTTTTAAAGTATTTATTTATGGGCTGTGTCGGGTCTTAGTTGCGGCACGTGGGATCTTAGGTTGCGGTGCGCAGGCTCTTCGTTGCGGCGTGCGGGCTTCTCTCTACTTGTAGCGCTTGGGCTCCAGAGCACGCGGGTTCAGCAGTCGCGGCACTCGGGCTCTCTAGTTGTGGCGCGCAGGCTCTAGATCGCACGGGCTTAGTTGCCCTGTGGCATGTGGGATTCCCAGTTCCCCGACTAGGGATCGAACCCATGTCCCCTGCATTGGAAGATGGATTCTTAATCACTGGACCACCAGGAAAGTCCTGAAAGATTGTTTTTTAATAAAGACACACAGTGTGCTGCTGCTGAAACAAAAGACTTTTATGTAATTATTTATTTATCTGAATTTGTAAGCCATTGTACTCTTTTCTACAGGAAATAATGGCCAGAAATCCTTCAAAATAAAACACCCCGTCTCTCCACAGAGTTATGCTTAAACTGAACTAGTTTGGTGATACCTCTGTTTTGTGAACACGGGTGGAATAAAACATCTTTCACTTTGTAACATATGGAAACTCGAACTTATTCCTATGCTAACATTTCAATGTTATCTAATAGGGTAATATTTTCTCTCTCGAATCTATGGGGAAATGAACAGTGGTTAAGTAGGGGTGACTGTAATGCTTAAATGACTGACAACTCACGATGGGGGGATTGGTTAGCAGTTATTTAGTACAAACATGACACATAGGGAGATTAAAATAAACTATTCAAGGAACTGTTCTAGAGGAATAGTTAATATCATAGCACGATATTCACCACTGCGTGATTTAAGCTATATGACAGGTGCCGAAGGGGTGCTGGAGTTGGGTTAATCCAATAGAGCAGAGTCCTGGTAGCGGATTCTGGGAAATTTCTTTCCTGAGGGCAGAGCTCTAGGGACAGACATGAGGCGCTACTGAGAATCCTTGATCTGGACCCGTCAAAGACACCACTAAGGGCAGCATGGTATGATCTGTTCTTTACAAGCTGAAGCCTGGCAGATAAATAGTTCTCCTGTGTATTTAACAGTGAGGAGTCAGACTATGGTTTACCTAGTGGTAAATTTTGACCCATGATATTGGGAAGTATTTACCCAGAGCACGGGACAAGCATGGGCTTGACCAGCTAGCGAAGGATTTGCTAACTCCAGCCCCAGCCCCTGCCTTCCCCAGACCCTACCTAAGACTCCACTAAACCCACCCTTCCCCAAGGTCAGGGGGCATCACTTCCCCTCAAACCTGGGATGGAGTCACGCTTAGAGTGTTAACTGCCCGGACGTGTCTGCTGGGCTCCCAGTCGGCTACCAAGCGCTGGACAGCAAGCCGGGCCTCCTGCCCAGCAGGAGTAGCTTACCCCACAGCCCCTCCCAGCCTCTGAGAAGATAAAGGAGCCCCCGCCTTCCGGGAGCTGCCCGCACCCACCGCTAGCCGGTGGTGATCTGCTGAACATAAACACCTTTGCCAAGCATCAACATCAGACACTTTGCATCTGTGGTGGGCAAGACAAACACAAGGTCCCTCCGTTGTCCTGTGTGAATACAGACAAAAACATGAGCATCCTTCAAGCCACAGAAATGAACAGACACCCCCCCCCCCCCACTGGTCAATATCAGTGATGCTGCTTCTAGAGCAATTACATCTTTAGTCTTGCCCCAGTCCTCCCTCCTAAGGGATAGGACTTTTGAGACCAGTCATACAATGAACCCAATGTCCTGACATCATCTGATCCAGAGAAGAGCCCCGGTTCCTGGAACCCGCTTCAAAATTCCCTAATGCAGACCCCAATAGTATAATGAGTCCTTCTTACTGAGCTGCCCCGCAGTCCCATGGGGCATGCATTCCCCCTCGGCGCGGTGAGTGCCACCCAAACTTGCTCAACTTCAGGGGCATTCCTGGGGTTCCCGGCTGGAGGGCAGCACCTTTCTCTCCCCACCTTCACACATGCTTGTTTCCCTCCCCCTCTGGCTAATTAAGTTGCTTCTTGAATCCCAGCTGGTTTATGCTACTCTTCCCAGCCACGTGATCAGTGCCCCGCGATTTTTCAACAGACATGTTGGAATCTGCACTGGGGGATTGGCTCTGATTTACCTATCCCGGAATTCCCCGTTACCTGTCCCCCGATGGGACACTTGGGTACTGGTCACTTTCAGACAGCTTTGGGATGCGGTGCTTGAACCATCTCGCTTCATGCAGCGTGCTTAGTTCTCTTAGTAGCTCCACCAGCCCTGTGTTGCTGAGCAAGTGACCATTCCTGTACCATTACCTGTCTAATATATGACAGTCGTGAGCCCCTAGAAATATTCAGTCCTAGGCTGGATGGGATCCTTGTGCTGGGAAATTGGACCAGTGTTGGACGAGTCTTTAGTGAGCAGCCTTCTAAATCAAAATTTCTGTGATACTATGACTCCTTTTCCTTGAGGAAAAGGAATATTGTTTTGCTTCTTTGTGATCAGTTGTGGACTGCTTTTGCTGAAAGGTAAGCCAGGGTGACTTCTAGATCGTATATATCAGAAAATAATTTATTCCTTTCTAGACTTTGAACTATTTTAAATATATTCAATCTGTGTATTTCATGGATTGACTGCGTGAATAATTCTGAAATAAAAATGTCAAATCTTGACTTTTCTTGAGAATTTGTTCTTCCTGTACATTTCATCTCTCCTTTTTAATCAACTCTAATTATTTTACACGTAGATATTTATTTCTTTCAGTGACCAGAAGCTTGGATGGTCAGATTGGAAAACCATGGTTCACATTTTATTATTCATTTTGCCTTTATTAATTTTGCTTTGGTTTTTCATAGGCGTCTCATAGGCTTGTTTAATTCCTTCTACAAAATGGAATGGATTTACGGAATCAGGTCAAATCTCCCCAGCCTGACATGACTAGAAAAAAGTCTGGACCTGACTCAGAGCTTTCTCTTAAGTTGTTGTTGTTTTTTTTTAAAGTTTCCTCAAAAACAGTTCTGAATATTATACAAGGTTATGCTTCCAAGTGATTAAAATGATGATTGCAGTTAAGGCGGTGACATTCTTTTAGTGGAAACTCATCTGGTCTCTAATAAGCGCTGCTGCCCCACAGATGCTCCAGGCCTTGGGCTGTCTAATCACTGTGCTGTCAAAGCCCCTCTCCACCTGCTGGGGAGTGTTTTGACACAGAACAAGGACTTGGCCCTGGGCAGTCTCTGATCCCTCCAGCAAATAAAGCTGCTGATTGTCACACCTCCTCCTCCCTCCTCCAACTCCCCTCGGGTTCATTCTGCTTGACTGGTTTTACTGGTAAACCTTTAACTTGATTTCTTGTATTGATTTTGATGTTCATCACGCTGGCTCCTTTGAGTGTTTCTAGAGATAAAAAGTAGTGCTCAAGTCAGAGTCCTTTGCCAAATTCAAGGCTTTAATGTTTTTTCTTACCTTGAGCCGACTTAAGTCTTCTCTTCTTGTTATTTAAAGATCGGCACCATAGTCACAAAAGAACAGTGGCCGACTGCTCTGGGGCTGAAGGTGGGGCTGCCTTAGGTCAACCTGAGCTGCTTTGTTTTCTAGAATGACTTTAAAAAAAAATTCAGGCTTTGACTTACAGGATGGGCCTCCTCAGCTGCCTGGAGGGAGGCAGGGGGTGTGGGGTGGCGGGGGGAGGGCAGTCTCAGACCTCAAATGTGGACCAGATCTGCATGCAGAGACTAAGGAAATGCAGAGGAGAGATTTGCAAAGGTTGTGCTTTCCTTCTGGTCGGAGCCTCTCATCCACACTGTGGTAAGTGGGTCAACTCTAGTTCACGCTTCCTTTTAGGAGAGGAGGGAAAACCCGTGCAGAATTAACCCTGCATTTTCCACAAGCTAGTTTTAAGTCCCTTATTTGAACTTTAGAATGTGTGTATTTCACCATCAAACTTTTTTGTTTGTTTTGGTTTTTGTTTCTGTTTTTGCTTTTGCTTTTTGATAGTTAGGTTCAGCATAGTTTAATGCAATCGCTTTCTTGAAAATCTTACCTCTACCTAAAACTAAAAATAACGACTGAATTCTGAAAGTCTTCCTGAGGGAATCATACATAAAGAAGGAGATATTGGCAAAGGTCTGAAAGACAAAGAAGGAAAGGTGATTTTCTCAGTTAAAAATGCTTTGGCAAATTCTTATGTGTAACCTAAGATTGAAGCTTGTAGTGGAAAAGAGTAATTTTTCTTCTTGGGGGACAAGTAAACATACATTTTAAAGGCCACTGTAATGTATATAGTACAACTTAAAATTGCACCCATTTGTCTTTGTTTTCACAAAACATGGTGTATTTTTTGTAGGATTCTAACGTCTACATTGTCTGAATTTTTCAACCTTGAAAATGACTTAAAAAAAAGTAATTGCCACCATTTATTAATGCTTCCTATATGCCAGGCTCCGCTAGTCCTTTATATGCATTATCTCGTTACATACTCACAGCAAACTCATGAGTTAGATATTTGTGTTACTCCCTTAAAATATATTTATATCAAAGTCGTACATACCATGGTTAAAGTAAACCAAATGAAACTAAAGGGCTCATAATAAAAATCTGTCATCTCTGGCCCCATCGTGTGTTCATCTATTTTTGCACCCCAGAGACGACCATATGTATTTGTTTTCAGTTCTTGAGGCAGTTATTTCCAGATTCCTAACGATGTACCAATATGGCAGTGATTTTATTCAGACATTGTCTGTTGATACCAGCTGTGATGGACAAAGATTTAGTTCATCCCGTACCTTCATTTATGCCTTCCTCTAGCTCCCTTTCATAAATACATATATATTTATATTGTGTATAATACTTGTGTATATTTATTGTGTATAATATTTGTGTATATTGTGTATATTTAATATAAATATATATTCAACCGAGTGTATATATATATTACATAAATATGCATAATATATATATATTTAACTGAATATATACATTATATATATTCAACTGAATATATGTTATTTATTACTGAACATATATATGTGTGTGTGCACATTAAAATTAACCATATATATGGTTAATTTTGGTTTCTTTCCTGGTCAGTTACCATTGTAACCTCAAAAAAACCATACTTCAGCCTGCATCTATGGGTCTATCAGCCATAGAGAATATTTCCTAACTGCCCATTTTATAAAATACAGTTGTTAGTTCTCTCACCCTTTCACGAGCTGTCATCCCTTCCCCCACTTTCCAGTCTCTACCAGCCACATGTTAATTTTATTCGGCTTGAAGCATATGAAACTGCTGACATGCCATGGCCCTTGACCTATAAAGATGGCAGTTCCATATGGTCATGTTCATTGTATGGTCATAAAATTACATTGCGTTTCATAACCATTGTTAAGGCTTCCATACTGATGGGAGACCAATTAATATTATGCATAGTCTATGATGTTATAAATGTGTTTAGAAATAGGAACGCACAGTGTAAAAGATGAAGTCTTCCTTTTTACTAGCCCTTTACGTTCTTTACTTTAGAATGGTTTCTCGTTTGAAGGGTCCCCTGTTTCCTTATCCAGAGATGCAGCTGCTCGACCTTTGAAAATACCATACATTTTATTCAGTGCTGCTTTCAGTACAGGCAAGGCTTGTCATTAGTATTTTGGAGAGAGCTGTATCAGTGAGATAAGTGAGGAAGGTGAGCAGTGATCAGTATCGTTGTCACTTTCATTTATTTACTGTGCAGATATTTATGGAGCACCTACGATGCACCAGACACCGCAATAAGGCAAAGAATAAATCAGACACAGGTCCCGGACTTCAAGGGGATGATACTCTAGTGTGGCCAAATTGTGGCATTCTACAAAATAAACAGCGGAGGGACTGTGTGTGTGTGTGTGTGTGTGTGTGTGTGTGTGTATTAAACTTAGGCTAGGATGCCACCCAGATTCACTGAGATTTTAGAGCTTGTTTCGATTCTCCTGTGAGTTGTGACTTTTAGTTTTTTACCGAATGCTGATAGAGTGCAAATAACGTTGTTTTACTCTAATAATAGTTGTGTTGTCTCTAACACAGGGATAGTAAAATTCTCTCTTGTATCAATGAATTGGTTCAGAAGGTCTCTATGTTTCCATACATTTTTAAATTAAATTCCAAATTTATATAACAAACCCAAAGTGAATTGTCTTCCTATAGTTGAAAAAATTTTTTAAAGGCTGCTATTAAAGTGATTGTTTAAGGTTATTTTTCTTACATTTTGTTTGTCTTTTTAAACTGTTCCTATCTTATATGACTTGTCAGTATCCATTTTTGTTGCTGGACCTGCTATTTCATTAAAGAAATGGTTTTCATGGCAAAATAGGCAGGAATGGACAAGTATGTTCTCATGTGATTTGAAGAGACGCTTGTGATCTCCACTCACTATTTTTACTCACTGGAACCTAAAACAATATTGCTGGCCCGACTCACACTCTGCCTTGAGAAAGAGAGCAGGAAATCGTGTAGGTGGTCAAGTGGATTATTGAACCAAGTTCCCTGTGGTTTGTTTGCTCCTCATGTAGCCGTTTCATTCTTATAGTGACCTTGGGAAGCAACAAGGGCTGTGCTTAGGTTCCTGATTTGTGACCTCATGTCCATGATGGGACACTGTCCACTTATGCCTAAGATGGGCATGTATCACGTGAGAAGCATCGCGCATGCGGTTAGCGCTCAGTGAATGTACTCGGCATCAGTGCATGAATAAAATGAACTGAAATCCCCCTCAGTGATGTAGGAAATCAAATGCCTGCCTAGAGATTTCTGTGAATTCCTGGGGGGTCTAAAATGTTTATGGTTCCTTTTGGTTCAAGACCTCTTCTCACACCAATGGCTAAAATTTTCTGATTGTCTCACAAAACGATCCATGTTTTCCCACTCCTGTATGAGGAAGGTTCAGAAATGAGATGAGGCTCTTTCTTTGATTTCTCATACTCTTGTACATCATGGATGGAAGGGTCAACAAAAGAAAATGCATCTGTGATTACAGCAGACTTTATTCAAAGTTTGGGGACATTTTCTCAGTGTTTCTGTGCAGTGATGTGGCCATCCATTTGCAGTCTCCTCTGTCCAGATGCCTGCCCCCCCAGGACCTGTTTTTACAAACAAAATTATTCAAGTGAACAAAGTTAGGCCTTCTCCAATTATTCCTACTTACCCTAATTCTTGACTTTTTAAGACTACATTTTCTAGTTCTCTGATTCTAATGCAGAAGTTTTGGCAACCTTGCCCTGGGAGTGTGGGGCTGGGGACTGAGGAACAAAAGTTACTCAAGAGTCTGAAATGATGTCAGACAGAACTGGGTTTGTATTTTGGCTCTGATATTTATTGATCTTTGACATTGGTTAATTTGCTGAACTTCTCTAAGCTTTATCCTCCTATAAAATGTGGATAATTATAACATTTTACCTACTTCGTAGGGCTGTGAACATAATGCGTGGAAGGTGCATAGAACAGTGTTTAGTGCCTCAAAAGCAGCCAATAACTTTCTTTTGTTGACATCGTATTATTCATAAGGCTATTGTGAGCCCTGATTCACTTGAAGACTTTGTACTTGTTGAAGTTCTATGTTGTCTTTAGAAATGTTTGCTACTATAAAATTTACTACCTTTAAAAATAGTTCCTTAGATGGGAATGAAGTAGCGAAAGTGGAAATATACGTGTGCATGGTAGAGAAAAAATGGTCCATTAGATTTCCATCCTGACCGGACCACTTGCCTTTCTGTTAGAAATTCTAGTACTTTGAAGTAGAAATGCTTTGAAACTTAGCAACCACCGTATCAACTGCAGTGCCATTTTTTCTTTCATTTAACTGCTTTGAGCATTTAGTACATGGAGCCCATGACAGATCTCTGATGGTGAAATTGGTCTTACCTTAAATGCTGGCCATTTACTCATTTCACGATGGTTTTTATAAGTAAATCAGCATTTTCAACTTTATATTTTCCAGCAGGTCTTATTAAAAAAGGTATTTTTTGACTACTGGGAAACTATCTGTGATATATTTTTCACTATAAGGTTTTTTTTTTGCTTTTATCGTTATGGAAAGAAATACGGATAGAAAAAAAAGGAATAAGAGATCTTTTTCTACTTGAGTGATTCTTCTTAGACGACTTTGAACTCAGTGTGTAGGTGTTTTGACCCATATAAAAATCTACAAAAAAAAAAGGGCCACTTTTTGAGAGGCAGGTCAGAGATAATTGTGAATGTGTGCTTCCATTCAACACACATTTTTCCTTTGGAGATGTGTAGCCCAAATGAATTATAAGCTTTTGAAATGAGTATTTGATGGACTTTAGACTGTGTTGTGAAAAAGTGGAAAATTAGAAAGCTTCCTAAAACCAAAGTTTGAGAAATTTTTTGCTATTTATTGTGGTTACACACCTTTGTAAGAGTAAATCATTTGAGCTTTCAATGGGTTCCATCCCCATAGTCTTTTTTTTTTAACTAGTAGAGACATAATTTTGGGCCATATATATATATATATATATATATATATATAATTTTTCTCATATATATGTATATGGAAGACTTCTTCCATATTTAGAGAACTGTAAATCATATGGTCACCTAAAACTCAGTTTGGGGACTGGTCTTATTTGTTAATAATGATAGTAGAGTAATTTTTCAAGTTTTGAGATGATGCCAAGCTCTTCTGTATAGTGTGTATTTGGGGATTGTGTACAGAGAAATTATGAGACAGTCCCAAGGACCCACAGGCCAGGAGTGCATTCTCCTGCATCCCAGACCATGACCCCACTCCTTGGCCCTGCACTGAGTTTATCCTTGGTATTTCTCTATTTCTCACACTGCTTAGAATAATTTAGGTAGAAACTAAGCTAGCACTGCTGCGTTTTCGGTTACTTGGCCTTTAGGTCATTTTGAGAAAGTGTGACCTTTTCATTGGTGGTCTGTACCCTTCCTCCCTACCCAGGTGCACAGCATATTATCAGTGACTTTTTACTTCGTTGCACCTTTTGGACCTTTGTAGCCTATTTATATTTTCATGAACTCTCACCTCTCTGATGTACTTTGTGGTACTCATTTTATATATAGTTGCAGTCTTGAAATACCATGTTTAGATTTTAAGATATAAATAGGAGGTTTTTAAAAAATTTTTTATTTATTTTTGCATGCTTTGGGTCTTCGTTGCTGCGCACAGGCTTTCTTTAGTTGCAGTGAGTGGGGACCACTCTTCCTTGTGGTGCACAGGCTTCTCATTGCGGTGGCTTCTCTTGTTGCAGAGCATGAGCTCTAGGCACGCGGGCTTCAGTAGTTGTGGCACACGGGCTTCAGTAGTTGTGGCTTGCGGGCTCTAGAGCGCAGGCTCAGTAGTTGTGGCGCATGGGCGTAGTTGCTCCATGGCATGTGGGATCTTCCCACACCAGGGCTTGAACCTGTGTCCCCTGCCTTGGCAGGCAGATTCTTAACCACTCTGCTGCAGGGAAGTCCCTCAGTAGGAGTTTTGATGTATTTTGGCAACAATTAAATTTCCCCCAATCAAGAGTATTTTTCACCAAAATAGTCATAGAACATATCACTAATAAACTGAAACATATCACTATTAAGTTAAAATGTCACCAAACGTGGAAGAAAATTATGTGCTATCTATTGTAACTTAGGCTGAGAGTCTAAGCTTTTGAGAAATCATTCTGTCTTTGAAATATTAAGTGAAGGCCACATTATAAATGGATAGTTTGGTCCTGCAATATTCTGGAGAATACTGAGGAATAATTTTCCAGAAAATAATTCAATATTTTTAGATGAACTTTCATTTTTAAACCACTTATTTTCCATCTCTGCTCTTGTAACCTTCTCTTGTTGACTGAAGACTTTCCACTGAATTTGTAGGTGAACCTAGAGAGAATGTAACATAGGTGGGGAAAACTATAACTTCAATTGAGGGAGTGGAACGCTGCAAGAGAGAGAACCTGGAAAGATCTCCAGTGTTCAAACTGTATTTCCTTCTGTATTTCAAACAGCAAGGAAAGCCCTGCTTAACTAGAACTTGGTTTGAAAGTGAAAGAAAGGGTCTACAAAAAGCATTGTTACTGAACTCAGGTTCAGCTGCTTATCGCTCAGGAAAGCAACCTAAATGTCCATCAGCAGAGGAATGGATAAAGGAGATGTGGTGTGTGTATATATAAATATATATAAATATATATATATACACACACACAACGGAATGTTACTTAGCCATAAAAAAGAATGGAATAATGCCATTTGAAGCAACATGGATAGACATAGAGATTATCATACCAAGTGAGGTAAGCCAGACAGAGAAAGACAAATATCATATGATATCACTTATATGTGGAATCTAAAAAAATATACAAGTGAACTTATATACAAAACAGAAACAGACCCGCAGACATAGAAAACCAATTTACAGTTACCAAAGGGGAAAGTGGGGGAGGGATAAATTAGGAGTTTGGGATTAACAGATTCACACTACTGTATATAAAATAGGTAACCAACAAGGACCAACTGTATAGCACAGGGAACTATACTCAGTATTTTATAATAACCTATAAGGGAAAAGAATCTGAAAAAAATAGATATATATGGATGTATAACTGAATCACTTTGCCGTACACCTGAAACTACCACACATTGTAAATCAAGTATACTTCAATAAAAATGATTTAAAAACAAAGAATCCAATACTGAGAGACAAGTGTTGGGTGAAAGGAACGACAGCTTTATTGGGGAAGCCTGCAATCCTGGGAGAAGGTGGACTCATGTCCAAAGAACAAACTCCCAACTCCCCAGGTTTTGCGTGGAGATTATATGGGGAAAAGAGGAAAGGGCTACATGCTAGGGAGGGGGTAACCTTCTATTTTCAGAGATGCTTGTCTTGATCTCCCTTATGGTTGGAATATTATTTAAGTCATAAGTCTCTGGTTAGCTAGTCCTGAAGAATAAGGAACAAGGGTGAAGCCTGTAGAACAACTAATCTTCAATCTCAGTATACATCAACAGTGTTCTCCATCAGCAGCAAGCTAAGCTCAGTTAATGTGAACTGGGGTAGAAGTCAGGATAGTAATTAAGCGCAAGATCACAGCCATATCCTAACTAAGAAACAGAGTCGGAACAATGCTGAGGAGCTGAGAGTTCCTAGCGACAGCCTCACCACCTCAGTTACAATCCGCACTGTCAGATCTTCCTTCCGTTTCCATGGGAAAGGGGCTAAGATGCATCTTCTGTAACTTCTTCAAGCTCAGAATGGGCAAGGAAGGATTCTTACAGTGGAAGGATCTGAGGAGGTGTAAGAAATATTCTTTGGTTCCCTTACGTGCCAGTTGAGATTCCAAAAGAGGGATCTCAATAGTAACCTTTTCAGTAATTCTTTTGCAAAGAGTCCTCATGCCAATTATGACCCCCTGGACTAGAAGATAAAACCCCACAATAGTTAGTGAAAGAGTCTCAACTCCAGGGTCAGTTTGGTCCCATTCTCTTGAGCCCAGTTCTTGGAATTGTGAAGCCATAGACTCAGTACTGCTCCAGATGGAGCAGCTTACGTCATGGCTGCAGTCTGGTCATCATGCAGTTAGCTTTTTCCCTCTGGTGGCGGTTATAGTATCTGTAACACAGCTCAGGAATGTGCATCAGACACTGTTACCTGTGTCCTTCAGGGAGGAACTGAAGATTCTTTGACTCTGTTGTCCTCACTGTTAACTGCTTGAGCCAGCTCTTTTGTGACTCAGGGAGGCCTGGGAGACTCCAGCTTTTCTACAAACAGAGGCAGGGGACGTGGAGGGGCTTTTGTACCTGGGAGGGCCCCACGGGCTGTTGCTCAGTTTCAGCATCTGTAAATGAGAATTTAGACTCAGCATCTGAAATCACTTTCAAAGGATTTATCTCTATTTTAGAGGATATCTTGTAAGAGGATATTGTGAAATATTCTGAAACATCTTGCCTTGAGACAGTTACCTTTGGTTTGTGTCACGTGTTGGGGATGAAGGTGGGAGAAAGAGTTATTTTCCCTAATTACAGAAAATCCTGGATATATTTACATCATCCCAAAATGTTGTGATCAATCTGTGAACCCCTAAATGGACTGCTCCTCCTAATAGGGATACTGCATGTGTTCTGAATGCTTATTGGCTCTGAGATTACTTATATTTTATTTCTAAACTGTGCCAAGTGTGGCAAAATTTTATGGTCTTAATCTATAATATTATTCCTGTATTTAATATACAACTTTGGTGTTTTACTTTTTGTGATGTTAGTTGCTGAAGTTTTTTTTTGTATTTTATTTTATTTATTTATTTTAGATGTTGAATTTTTTTTGTATGTTATTTTATTTATTTATTTTAGATGTTGAATTTTTTACTTACATTATTTGAATTATTGACAGTCACTTCTATTGATGTTTGGATTGGTCAATGTCTTTAAATTTAAATTGAAAGTACTTATCATTCTTTGCTTTTAAATCATGCGGCTAACTGCTTTGGATTAATGTGTTAATTTTCTCTCACCTTAAGTTCATTTGAATGGCTTATTTTTCACAGTACTGGCTATAATTAGCTATATTTAGCATTTCAGTGGCTATGATGGAACAGGATTAAAGGGACAAAAGCAGTTATTCAATCTTCCAACTAAACTTGACATCTGTTTTTATGCTATTTTCTTGTTTTTAACCCAAGCCTTAGTAAATTCCTCTTTTCCAAATCGTTTTTTTCTTTTTTTTTTTTTTTTTTTTCACACACACACACACTGTATTTTATTTTTACAAGAGATAAATCGACTGACACCAAGCATTGTACATGGATGACCACAACAAAAGCAACAATGATTGCAATTACCAAACATGAAACACACTCATACTATGTCATAGTATTGACATTCAGTCCAGTAATCCTCCACTGTAACAGCTCCTTTACTTTGTAGTGAAAATTGATTTGTATATTCTTTGCCTCTGAGTCCTTGTGGAATTTTTTTTTTTTTTTTTTAAATTCAGACAGAAAGTCACAAAAATTATACTCATCCTCATCAGTTCACTCAGTCCCATGTAATTAATTTTTTTTTTTCATCTTGATCTTTTGTTAGCACTTTTATGAGTTCATCAGTTTTTCATTAGAGTTCTGAAAATGCTTATTCATTCAGTTCAGCAGTACAGTCCGTTACCAGAAACCTGTACTTGTCAGAGTCTTTCCCATGTATTTCTTGAAGATGAAACCCTTTTATAGGAACATATTTGCAAAGTCATCAGAGTACACCCAGAACTGTCTGTAAATGACAAAAGACTTAAAAATGACCACGGTTAAAGATTTGATGACAGTTCATAATAATGCAGTTGACAAGAAAATTAGTTATTTCTGAGATATACATTTTAAAGTAATAAATAGGATTATTACTTATAACATTATACCAGAACATATAAGATTTTTAGAAATTTCATGTAATGTCTGAAACATTTATATTAACATATTTCCATACATATTTCCATACAAGTACAAATATAAGATTTTTAGAAATTTCATGTAATGTCTGAAACATTTATATTAACATATTTCCATACATATTTCCATACAAATACAAATATGATTTTTAGAAATTTCATGTAATGTCTGAAACATTTATATCAACATATTTCCATACATATTTCCATACAAATACAAATATAAGATTTTTAGAAATTTCATGTAATGTCTGAAACATTTATATTAACATGTTTCCATACAAATAACCCAATGAAAGTTTAGTATTAGTTGTTTTGTTTGTTTTTTTATACTGCAGGTTCTTATTAGGCATCAGTTTTATACACATCAGTGTATACATGTCAATCCCAATCGCCCAATTCAGCACACCACCATCCCCACCCCACCGCAGTTTTCCCCCCTTGGTGTCCATATGTCCATTCTCTACATCTGTGTCTCAACTTCTGCCCTGCAAACTGGCTCATCTGTACCATTTTTCTAGGTTCCGCATACATGCATTAATATACGATATTTGTTTTTCTCTTTCTGACTTACTTCACTCTGTATGACAGTCTCTAGATCCATCCACGTCTCAACAAATGACTCAATTTCGTTCCTTTTTATGGCTGAGTAATATTCCATTGTATATATGTACCACATCTTCTTTATCCATTCGTCTGTTGATGGGCATTTAGGTTGCTTCCATGACCTGGCTATTGTAAATAGTGCTGCAATGAACATTCGGGTGCATGTGTCTTTTTGAATTACGGTTTTCTCTGGGTATATGCCCAGTAGTGGGATTGCTGGGTCATATGGTAATTCTATTTTTAGTTTTTTAAGGAACCTCCATATTGTTCTCCATAGTGGCTGTATCAATTTACATTCCCACCAACAGTGCAAGAGGGTTCCCTTTTCACCACACCCTCTCCAGCATTTGTTGTTTGTAGATTTTCTGATGATGCCCATTCTAACAGGAGTGAGGTGATACCTCATTGCAGTTTTGATTTGCATTTCTCTAATAATTAGTGATGTTGAGCATCTTTTCATGTGCTTCGTGGCCATCTGTATGTCTTCTTTGGAGAAATGTCTATTTAGGTCTTCTGCCCATTTTTGGATTGGGGTGTTTGTTTCTTTGATATTGAGCTGAATGAGCTGTTTATATATTTTGGAGATTAATCCTTTGTCCGTTGATTCGTTTGCAAATATTTTCTCCCATTCTGAGGGTTGTCTTTTCGTCTTGTTTATGGTTTCCTTTGCTGTGCAAAAGCTTTGAAGTTTCATTAGGTCCCATTTGTTTATTTTTGTTTTTATTTCCATTACTCTAGGAGGTGGATCAAAAAAGATCTTGCTGTGATTTATGTCAAAGAGTGTTCTTCCTATGTTTTCCTCTAAGAGTTTTATAGTGTCCAGTCTTATATTTAGGTCTCTAATCCATTTTGAGTTTATTTTTGTGTATGGTGTTAGGGAGTATTCTAATTTCATTCTTTTACATGTAGCTGTCCAGTTTTCCCAGCACCACTTATTGAAGAGACTGTCTTTTCTCCATTGTATATCTTTGCCTCCTTTGTCATAGATTAGTTGACCATAGGTGCGTGGGTTAATCTCTGGGCTTTCTATCTTGTTCCATTGATCTATGTTTCTGTTTTTGTGCCAGTACCATATTGTCTTGATTACTGTAGCTTTGTAGTATAGTCTGAAGTCAGGGAGTCTGATTCCTCCAGCTCCATTTTTTTGCCTCAAGACTGCTTTGCCTATTCGGGGTCTTTTGTGTCTCCATACAAATTTTAAGATGATTTGTTCTAGCTCCGTAAAAAATGCCATTGGTAATTTGATAGGGATTGCATTGAATCTGTAGATTGCTTTGGGTAGTATACTCATTTTCACAATGTTGATTCTTCCAATCCAAGAACATGGTATATCTCTCCATCTGTTGGTATCATCTTTAATTTCTTTCATCAGTGTCTTATAGTTTTCTGCATACAGGTCTTTTGTCTCCCTAGGTAGGTTTATTCCTAGGTATTTTATTCTTTTTGTTGCAATGGTAAATGGGAGTGTTTCCATAATTTCTCTTTCAGATTTTTCATCATTAGTGTATAGGAATGCAAGAGATTTCTGTGCATTAATTTTGTATCCTGCAACTTTACCATATTCATTAATTAGCTCTAGCAGTTTTCTGGTGGCAGTTTTAGGATTCTCTATGTATAGTATCATGTCATCCGCAAACAGTGACAGTTTTACTTCTTCTTTTCCAATTTGTATTCCTTTTATTTCTTTTTCTTCTCTGATTGCCGTGGCTAGGACTTCCAAAACTATGTTGAATAATAGTGGTGAGAGTGGACATCCTTGTCTCGTTCCTGATCTTAGAGGAAATGCTTTCAGTTTTTCACCATTGAGAATGATGTTTGCTGTGGGTTTGTCATATATGGCCTTTATTATGTTGAGGTAGGTTCCCTCTATGCCCACTTTCTGGAGAGTTTTTATCAGAAATGGGTGTTGAATTTTGTCAAAAGCTTTTTCTGCATCTATTGAGATGATCATATGGTTTTTATTCTTCAATTTGTTAATATGGTGTATCACATTGATTGATTTGCGTATATTGAAGAATCCTTGCATCCCTGGGATAAATCCCACTTGATCGTGGTGTATGATCCTTTTAATGTGTTGTTGGATTCTGTTTGCTAGTATTTTGTTGAGGATTTTTGCATCTATATTCATCAGTGATATTGGTCTGTAATTTTCTTTTTTTGTAGTGTCTTTGTCTGGTTTTGGTATCAGGGTGATGGTGGCCTCATAGAATGAGTTTGGGAGTGTTCCTTCCTCTGCACCAAATCGTTTTTTTCTTTTCCTTAATCACTACTGATTTTTGACTGATAGAACAGCTACTTTCAGTGAATATATTGAAGACCTACCTGTACTATGTGTAGTTTTTTAAGGAATACTAGAAATATTTTGGTGGAAAAGATTCCTGTACCAAGGAGCTAACTCTGAGACTTTTTCTGGGAGGTCAGGGAGGAGTTAAAATGCTAACTGTAACATATGGAGGAAGAATGCAGCAATAAGGCTGAGGAAATGAAGTTAGCATTTAGGGGTGGATTGGTTGACATCTAGATGGATGCGTGGATTTGGAAGCCCTCAGCGGGACAATGCATTTTTGAAGCATGCAATCCACGTATACACGTTTCTACTTCTTCACGGGTTATCAGTGGACTATTCTGTGGGAAAGAAATCATGCCTGGTAGTAGTACTAGGGTTCTGGTTTTAATCAAATCTTTTGTATCCTTAATCATGGTCCTATATCATAGTTACATATTAATCTCATTTCTCAAAGGACCTACTCATTGAGACAGTATAGACTCCTGTGAAAGAATTATACTTTGCAGCTAAATATAGCCATCAGTGCCAAGAACATAATTCCCTATGTTTGTAAGGAGGCTGTCTTTGTAATATGTCTAAGAATATTTCCTTTTGTTTATGTAATAGGAATACTTGTCATCTGATGTACTCTATGTGAAGAAAAGAAATCCCTATGAATGTTCTAACGTCCCACTGTCCCACAGTGCTCTAATATCTGACGGAGGATTGGTCCCCAGACTCCTAGATGTGTGATTCTAGCCTGAAAAAGCATCCCCACGCCCTCACTGTCCCCCATGGAACTTTCTGGAAGTGAACTCAACATGCTGGCGTGTCCTCCTGCTCTGCTCCACAGTGCAATGGTATCAGACCCCGAGTATCCCTCCTCTGTCCTTCATGGCCTCCTGCTCCGCCAGGCTTTCCCTCCTGGCTGTCCTCATGTGAGTGGGACCCTTTTCTTCCCTCCTCTGCCTTGCCCACTGTTCCCTGATCTGAAAGCGCTCTTCCTCAGCTCCATCTCAGAATGTCTAAAAACGGCCCATTTTTGGAATACGCAGTGTAAACAGCATTAAGCTTCCCTTGATTTTCTCAGCTAGTCAGGATCTCTTTCCCACAGCACTTTGTAATTGTAATGATCGATAATTATCACTTTCAGTTTTGCAGATTTCTGGAAACTCGGATGTTAGTTTCCATTGCTGGTTTGGAGGCTCCCTTTGACACTTGGGTCCTGTGAGGCAGCCTAAGGCAGTGTTTAAACGTGACCTTGTATTCACTGAAATCCATTAGATGCCTCTTTTCAGGCATTTGCAGTTCCTGCATGACTGGCCTGTAACCTACAGGGATCTTACTTCCTCTCCCGCTGCAGCTGCCCTGGTGGCTTTTCAGCTTCTCTATTAATAATGTGCCGTTATCCTCCCGCTTGCCCGTGCCTTATGCAGCCGTGGAATTCCCGCCGCGCTCCCACCTGCTCATCAAGCCCATCTCATCCCAAAGCCACTTCTCGACCCCGCCTGGCCAGAGGCCCCTCCCCACACAATCCGGTCCAGCTACACTTTCTCTGTTTGTTTTTTCTTTCTTGTTTCCTGTTCTTGACCTTTATAGTATTTTTCACAAATTTTATCTCAATACATACCTACTTACCTGTGTATAAACCGAATAAATCTTTGCGCCTATTTGCCTATTCTGTGCAGGAAATGGCATTTTAAAAGTGACACCCTCGCCGTATGGACACCAAGGGGGGAAAGTGGTAGGGGGTGGTGGTGGTGGGATGAATTGGGAGACTGGGATTGACATATATGCACTAATATGTATAAAATGGATGACTAATAAGAACCTGCTGTATAAAAAATACATAAAATAAAATTCAAAAATTCAAAAAAAAAAAGGACTCCCTCATACCCAAAATCAACATGAGAAATGGAACCTGTGTAGGGAATTCTTTATCTTCATGTAGTGAAGGACATTGAAAGGGGTCCATGTGTGGCCCCAGCACACTCCTCCCCAGCCCTCTTCCTTACTGCCTTGTTTTTCCTGATTTTCCCAGAAAGCAGTTCTGGACCAGCCAGGCAGTGCGGATCTTGCCCTGGGCCAGCCCGAGAGCTGTGTCTCTGATCGCGCAGACCTTGAACTTCCCGACTGCCTCCGGGTCTTGTTTGTTTCCCGCTCTGCCCTCCTGGAGTTCCGGGAGCCTCTTTTGCCTTCCTGGGTGTCCTTTCCAGGGGCTGTGTCCCCACCAGGCCTGGCCAGGCTTCTGATTCTATGATATAAACAGCTGAGCTGTGGGTCTCTCCATTGGGGAGAAAGTGCCCCAAGTGGGTGCACAGACAGAGGGACCCCTGACCAAGAAAAGATGTCCGGGGATGCCCTCAGGACCTGGGTACCAGGTCCTTAATTCCCATCCAGGTGGGAGACCGCAGGCTCCACAGGGCAGGGGTCTAGTGGGTGCTCTGCCCGTAGGGGGTGCCCAGTGGTGTTGGTTGATGAATAAATGAAAGAACAATTTTGAAGTCATTAAACTGTGGACTTGAGTGGCTACAGTACTGAACTGAGACCCTAGAGGGAGATCAGAGAAGGACTTGAACAAGATAGATACAGCAGGAGTCAAGTTTCGGCTGTGTTTGCTCAGATGGAAATGTCACTTCTCCTTCCTTGTCTTAAATTCAAATATATATATATATATATATATATATATATATATATATATATATATATGGTGTGAAATCTGAACTGAATCTGATACAAATGCTTTCTCTGTTTTTAACACAGACCACAATGACCCCTACCATCTGTAGAAAAAAAGGTAGGAATGCTGATGGACATTCTCAGATAAATACTCATTTGAGAAGAAGTCTCGTGAAATTACACCATATCATTAAACAGATGGGCTAGAATTAACACCACTAATAGTAATCGGAAATGACAAATGATAGACATGAAGGAATTCTGGGGAGAAAAACACTGGGCTTGAAAGGAAATCACATAGCGTGCCAGAAAGTCGTGTATATTAAATGGAAGGATTCGCTTATGTCCTCACAAATAAAGTCATTAACGTAATTCATGAAATAGATGGGAGAAGTAGGAAAGGACTTAGGATAAGCCTAATAAAACCCATGTGAAGCTTTGGGACAGACTGCTATGCCTGAAACAGATATCCAGGGCTTATTCTCTGTTTGACCTTGAACAATAACCTTTCTAGGCACTGTTTCCTCATCTGTGAAATGGAGTATGTGTTTCGCAGGGATTTAGTGAAGATAAAAGGAGAGAAAGCACATAAAGGCCTTAACCCAGCGACTGGCACGTATGTCTTAAGAATGTTGTGTGTATGATAACTCTTGGGTGGTACTAGATACAGGCCTTTCTGTTCATGTACCGCATTTACTACCATTTCCCTGATTGGGCCATTTCCTCTCTCTGGACTCTGTTTGAATGACTGTGCTGTGCTAGAATTTTTTTGTTTCCTTGGACTGTTCCTCAAAATGGTGCTTTTTTGGACTGTGAGTGTTTTGTAGGGAAGTGCTCTTGTGTTCCTTTTGTAATCCTGCCACGTGTTGGTTCACCTTGTGAAACAGACAGATAAGGCCTCAGCAGTGGTTTATGAATGATCGTGCAGAGCAGTGATGCTGTAAGGAAGCTTCCAAATGTGTATGGAAAGATGCTGATGGGAGAGTTTTGTGTTGAAATTGTAAGTTTCAGCTGCATTCACATTGCGGCTAATAGCAAATCCTCCTTTTTTATATTTGCTTCACTCTTGGCTTCCGTTTTGTTGGATCTGGCAGAAGCTCTGATACGCAAATGGCTGTGCTATCCTCACAGGCACAGGTGACCTTGAGAAAGAAGGAAAGAGAAAAGCTGAGAGAGCTGAGTAGATGGTTGCCTCTTCTTTTACCTTGACTATATTAGAGTATTTTTTTTCCTCCATGTAAATAAAGATCTGCTGGACGTTCATTTCCAGATGCTTCAGTAAAAAAATTAAGTTGACTCATTTTAATAAAAAAAGATGGTAGGAAAGCTCTGCAGTGGCACAAAAGCCATGATGTTTTGAATGATGAATTTTTACATGAACTTTAAAAATTAAAGATATCCATTAGGTATCACATATGTCATTTTGAAAATAATGTTGTATCTTCCATCTAAATTTGAAAGAAGTATCATTTCAGTGATCTAAAAATCCATATAACTTGGCTCTCCATAAGTAAGAATAAAACAGTATAAAATATGAAGAGATGCAAACATAGTAAAATCTTATAGACTTCTAGTTTCAAAGACCTGGGTGGTGGACCTCATCTATTAGTTTTCACCTGCGTGCAATCACAGAAAAGAGACATACACACACACACACACACACACACACACACACACACACACTTTAAAAAGCACCAATTCAATGAATCAAATTAATCATTTAAAAATTCCAAGTTGGAAAGCACACTGAAACAAATAAGAAAGGAATTAATTTGGAACAACTAGGGAAATGACATGTAGCCAGTATTGGACTCAGTTCAATTTAAAATGAGAACAACTTTTCTATTTTACCATCTGCTTCACCAAGAGCCTTGTAAAATTTCAATACTACAATCTTTAGAGATTCCCATATGAGGGCAGTTTTTTTAAAGGCCATTTAACACGAAACCAGAATAAATAATGTTGGTGCCTATCCAGGAACTGAGGTTAGTAATTGGTGATCAGTGAAAAGATAAATCATGTCTGTGAATTAGGGGCTCAAAAATTCCACTTGAACTTCTGCCCTCTACAACACCTCACAGAAGTCTAGCAAAGGTCTTCCATCCCATGTAACAGATGAGCAAACAGAGACTGGGAGAAAGCAAGCAGCTAGGTGACACCCATCTCACTTGAAAATGCCTCAGAGCTGGAATCAAAACCCACAGTTCTAAACTGCTGGTTTTAGGCGTAACACTTGTTAAACAAAATAGGCAAGCGGCATGGAACAGAATATATCTCTGTCTGCCAAGTTTTCATGTTCTAGTTATATGTTCAGGTGAGCTAGATAGAAGGCAGGTGATATATGCTGATAAAGCATATGCTTTACTTTTTACATAGACACACGCAGGTATCTGTATGTAGAGATTTTAATCAATTGTAAGTTTTAGTTTATGGATATGACTGAAGGTTATAATGTTTTAAGTGGCCATTTAGTTAATTCTTCTGAAGCTTCCCCTGGACACAGAATGTGACTTATTCATCCTACAGTTCTGTGTCTTGTACACTGCTTGTTTAATGAGTGAATGGTCTAAGGAAAGAAGGAATCTTAAGAGAAGAAAAAGGGAACAGACATAAGCTGCTGACGCCAGATAAAGAAGTACTAATATGCTTGAATCACGGTTTTACTGAAGCTGATCATTATATCAAAATATATGATTCTACGGGATATGGCATATCTGGGCAGTAGATACTGAGATAGTTCTAGTTACTATCTGTGCAATCTTGACAGAGGAATACCTTAATTTTTAAGAACTCTAGTTAGCTGTTTACTAATTTAACATTTAACACGCACCAAGTACTGTAGTTTGGTTCAAATGTCAAATAAGACATCGTCCTTGTCCATGTGGAGTTCACATGGGACTCCCAAGCAAATGGATAAATGGCATATCAAGTGATGGATGCCGAGATTATCCCTACACCACACCCAGGGGAGCTTAGAGAAAGGAGTCCTATCAGGCGTGAGGCAGCGAGTTTGGTTGGGTGAGGAGAACCGGGGTAGGGACTGAGCCATGACAACGGATTCTCCAGTTACAGTCTCCCTTCCTCCTTAGTCTGTGGGACATGTAATGTAGGTCATCAGAAGTGATGTTTCATGTTCTTGCTCCTCTGTTAGTACACCCTATCTCTCCTGCTGAATGAGAAAAGAAACCAAGAAAGGTTAGTTCTTATTTTAACTAGGTCCTGAAATTAAAGTAGGATTAAACTAGTAGAGAAGTAGCCAGGATCAGGAGAGGGAATGATGCCAAGACAGACTCTGAAGCAAGAAATAGGACTGCACATTTGAAGGTGATACGCTATTTAGGGAGTGGAGCTGAAAGGGACCACAAGTGAACTTGACTAAAGCTGTAAAATAATGTTTATAGCTTGGAAAGGTGGGATTGATTATGGACACACTTAAAGGTCAAGAAAGTAATTTGGGCGCATTGTCTGAGAATGGCTAAAGTTCAATTAAATTTGATGAAAATGTAAAACTACTTGTTTTCAGCTTTTTCTAAATATAGTAGGACACATTTGGATGTCTGGGGAAATCTACATAATTTTTCTGGATTTGACATTCTGCCTGTAAAAACATTGGAAATATGTAAATGAATGATTGCATCCAAATGTGTCCTCACTTATGGATATGCTTGAGACATTCTAAAATTCATCTTTACTCCTTCCCTCGCTTTGATTCTTGACATGCAGTTAGTTATCATGCCTTTTGATCATGTTCATGTGTGTTAGCTTTAATGTGTAACAAAGCACCCTCAAAGCTTAGCATCATGATAGAAGAGAAAGGAACACTTCCCTAATCATTCTATGAAGACAGTATTTCCCCAATACTAAAACCAGACAAAGACATTCCAAAATATTATACACAAACGCCCCTTATGAATACAAAAAGAAAAGGATTCAATAAAATACTAGCAAACCAAATCCAGAAACAGATAAAAAGGATTGTACACCATGAGCAAGTAGGATTTATCCCAGGAATGCAAGGTTGGTTTAACACATGAAAATCAATCAATATGGCATTAATGGAACATAGGACAAAGACCACATGATCATCTCAGTAGACTCAGAAAAGACACTTGACAAAATCCAACACCCTTTCATGATAAAAACACTCAATAGAAGGAAATTTCCTCAACCTGATAAAGTGCATCTGTGAAAAACCCACAGCTAAAATTATATATAAAGGTGAGAGACTGAAAGCTTTATCCGTAAGATGAGGAACAAGACAGGGATGTTTGCTCTAGCCACTTCAATCCAATAATTTACTAGAGGTTCTAGCCAGAGCAATTGGGCAGGAAAATGAAATAAAATGATTGAGATTGCAAAGGAAGAAGTAAAATGATCTATTCTCATATAACATGATCTTGCATATAGAAAATCCTAAGGAATCTTCCCCCAAACACACACACATAACTAATATGTGAGTGCTGCAAATTTACAGGATACAAAGTCAGTGAATGAAAATCAATTGTATTTCTATAAACTAGCAATGAACAATTCAAAAATGAATTTAAAAAACAATTCCACTTACAAATAGCATCAAAAAGAATAAAATACTTAGGAATAAATTTAACAAAAGAAATGCAAGATTTGTACATTTAAAACTACAAACCATTGCTGAGAGAAACTAAAGAAGTCCTAAACAAATGGAAATGCATTTTGCGTTTATAGATCAAAAGACTTAATGTTGAAAAGATGACAATGCTCCCCAAACTGGTCTACAGATTAAATGCAATTCCTATTAAAATTACAGCTGCCTTTTTTTCATAAATTGGCAATCAGAGCTTAAAATTAATATGTAAATGCCAGGAGCCCAAACTAGCCAAAACAATCTTGAAGGAGAACAAACTTATAAGATTGATGCTTTCCATTTCAAAATTACTACAAAGCCACAGTAATCCAGACAGTGTGGTAGTAGCATAAGGCTAGATATATAAATCAGTGGGATACAATGAAGAGTCCAGAGATAAACCCTTACCTTTATGGCCAATTTTTGACAAGGGTGTCAAGACCATCCAATGGGGAATCAGTAAGCTTTTCAGCAAATTGTGCTGAAACAACTGAGTATCCACATGTAAAAGAATGAAGTTGGACTTATACTTCACACCATATACAAAATTGAAATAAATCATAGACCTAAATGTAAGAGCTAAAACTATACAATTTTTAGCATAAAATATAGGGGTAAATCTTTGTGACTTCATTAGGCAATGGTTTCTTAAATATGATACCAAAATCAAGTTAAAAAATGATAAATTAACTACATCAAAATGCGTAACTATGTGGTAGAAAGGGTACCATCAAGACAATGAAAATACAACCCACATATTGGGAGAAAATATTTGAAAATTATATACCTGATGAGGGGCTTTGCTCTAGAATATATAAAGTACTTTTATATATAACTCAACAATAAAAAGACAAACAGCCCGATTTAAAAATGGGCAAAGAACTTGAATAGACATTTCTCAAAAGAAGATATACAAATGACTAATAAGCACATGAAAAGATGCTCAACATTACTAATAATTAAGGAAATGCAAATCAAAACTACAATGAGATACACTTATCCATTAGAATGATCAAAATCAAAAAGTCAGACAATCAACAATATCAAATCTTGACCAGGTTGTAAAGAATTTAGAACTCCAATACACTGCTGGTAGCATTGTTAAATGGTGCACCCACTCTGAAGAAGTTTGGTTGCTATGAAAAATTTTAAATACAGGGTTATCATATGACCCAGAAATTCTACCAGTAGGCATATTACCCAAGATAACTTAAAAAATATGTCCACACAAAAACCTATACATAAACATTTATAGAAGTACTATTTATAATAGCAAAAAAGTGGAAACAACCATCAATTGAAACAGGTAAGCAAAATGTTGTCTATCCATACAATGGAGTATCATTCCACCGTAAAAAGGAATATGTGTTGTTCCATGCTACAAACTGTATGAACGTTGACAACATTATGCTAAGTCTAGAAGCCAGACACAGAAGGCCACATATAGTATGATTCCATTTATGAAATATCCAGAATTGGCAAATCCAAAGAGATGGAAAGGACATTAGTGGTTACCAGAGGCATTCAGATTGTTCTGGGTTTAGTTTCCAGATAACCCAATCTGCAACTGTCTGCATCCATACTGGACAATCTATTATAAAATTAAAACATGCATTTCCCTCTTTTCTGACCTGTTTATACTATCCTGAAATCTGGACTTCCTTATCTTTCTTCCTTGCTCGGTAGATCCAAATAACTTATTTCCTGTTGGAATGCTTCCCTGAAAGTTCAAGAGGCAGCCCTAAAACAGACCATCTCTGACACTGAGCTCATCCTGATGTCTGTAGCCCTCAACCTGGTCCTCAGAGTGTCCTAAGCAGGCATGGTGATCTTGTCTTCTGTGATCTCTCAACCCACCATCAAGGAATCCATCAAATTCTGGAAAATCTTCCTCCTGAATAGATTTGAGGCTGCCTAATTTTCTCCTTTTAATTATATTTTTGAATGTGAATGTCAAAAACCCAGAAAAGTTTATAGTTTCGTTTTCCCTGTTTGGAAAGTTATATTAATTTATATCATTACATTACTCAATGTACTCTTTTGTGTATTGAATCTTATTTAATAAGATATAAAGTTCATCCATGTTATTGTGTAGCTCCATTTCATTAACTCTTCTGATGAATAGTATACATTTGTTGAGTATATCAGCATTTGTCCATTCCAGTGGGGCACAGTTGATGCATTTGCCATTTGAGGCCACTGCAAACAATCCCCCTAGGATCATTCTCGAACCCCTATCCTGGTGTCCTTAGGCACACATTTCGCAGGTCGTAGGATCTGCATATCCTTAGCTTAATAGATAATCCCAAATAATGTCATCTAATATTATTCATCCCAGTGTCACAACAGAAGTTCAGGATAACATCACCTCTCTGTAGACATACTGCTACACCTCCCCTCTTGGGTCATCTCTCTGCCCCCCATGTGCTCCCACCCCAGTGCTATCTTCACACTACAAGAAAGTGATCCTTCTAAAATACAATTCTGTTCATTGTATTCAAATGCTTGAAATCTGCGAATGGTTCCCCATTATCCCCCCAATAAAATCCAAACCCCTACACACCATTTTGCCACCTGGTCTCTGACTAGATTCAGGGTCATCTCTCACCAGCCCGCTCATCCCTGCTCCAGCCATGCCTAAGCTTCTTCAGCAACTGAATGAAACCTGGCTTTGTTCTGTTTCTCTTACAATATTTTGAATGTGCTATTTCTCTTTTGTTGCTCGTTTGTTTGTTGCCTAGAACAGAGGTTCTCACACTTAATATGTATCAGAATCATCTGGAGGGTCTATTAGACACCCCCAGAATGCTGGACCCTCACGCAGAGGTTCTGATTCTGTACACGGGATGGGACTAGAGAATCTGCATTTCTAACAAGTTCCCAGGGCATGCCGACGCTGCTGGTCCGGGGACCACGTGACAACCACAGGACTGGATGAGCCTTTCCTACCCTTTCCTTCCTTGCTTCACCTCTCTTCATCTTGCAGAATTCAGCTTAGGTAACTCCCTTCAATGACTGCTGGATTGGGCAGAGGCCTTCAGTGTGCATCTCTGTACTTTTACCCATTCTCTCTATGTACTTAGCAATCTATCATTGTAAATATCCAAGTACCCTCATTTAAACTGAAAGGCATTCACAAGCGGGAGCTTTATCTATGCCATGCTCGTACCTCAGGGCCTGGCACCTTGCCTCATAGTATGGACCCCATAATAGTAGTTATTAAGGGGTAAATAAAGGAAGACATGAGTGGAGGCCAGAATCCATGTCCACTCCATCCTGTGCTCTCTCCAGCACCAGCCCAGGCCCTGTGCACAGCAGACACACTGTCAATATTTGTTGAATTAACAAATGATGGTTTTATGGGGGTCAAATGATAAGACATTTTGAATATCTCCTATATGTACTTTTTTACGGTATTGTGGAAATTAAAATTACCTAGATTTTCTTACTGAACCAAACTTGGATCCACCCACCCACGTGCAGTAAAGCCAGTCTACTGACACTGGGTTGTGGTGAAGGAAAGTGTAGCGTTTATTGCAGGTGCCAAGCAAGGAGTCCAGGCAGCTGGTGCTTAAAAAACCAGAGCTCCCTGAGGGCTTTCAGGGAAAGAGTTTTAAAGACAGAGTGAGGGGGTGATGAAGGGAAGTTGTGGGGTGTGTGATCAGCTCCTGGACACTCTTCTGATTGGTTGGTGGTGAGGTGATTGAGAGTCAACATCATCAACCTTCTGTTTCCAACTGGTTTGGGGTCAACATGCTGGTTGTCAGCGTACAGTTAACTCCTTCTGCCTAGTGGGGGCTTCAGTATCTGCAAAACAGCTCAAAGGACACGGCTCAGAATAGCACCTCTAGCCCTTGAGGAGGAACCGAAGGTCCTAGACTTTGTTTAATGGCTAACCTACTATGATTTTGTCTTGCTTGACTGTTTTCCTTTCTTTTTGCATTTTATCACTTCTCTGATGAAATTTATTCTTTGGAACTGGGAGGCGGCCTAGGAAGCTAAAGTTTTTCTACAGACAGAAGGCAGGCAGAGGACATGGCGGGGTGGGGATGGAGGTGCGGGTCTGTCTGCAGAAGGTCCCTTAGGGTCCTGCTTGGTTACATTTTCAGCCTCAAAGAATAACTTACTGACTTTCCCCCAAACCGTTCCTCCCTCCTCTGCCTTCCTCCTCTGCTCTCTGATCCCACTCATGACCTCCCTGAACAGCCAAACACCGAGAAACTGGTGGCCAGGCTTTCCTCCCTGCTCTCCTGCTGCATCTCCCTTCCCATCCTGGCAATCTCAACATCGTTGCTTCCTGAAAATCTGCTCTGTCCCCTCTACCACGACTCTATTTCAAGACCTTATGATGTCTGGCTTGGACTATGATAAGAGCTTTTTTTTTTTTAATTTTTAAATTTTATTTAATTTATTAATTTATTTATTTTTGGCTGTGTTGGGTCTTCGTTTCTGTGCGAGGGCTTTCTCTAGTTGCGGCAAGTGGGGGCCACTCTTCATCGCGGTGCGTGGGCCTCTCACTATCGCGGCCTCTCTTGTTGCGGAGCACAGGCTCCAGACGCGCAGGCTCAGTAGTTGTGGCTCACGGGCCCATTTGCTCCGCGGCATGTGGGATCCTCCCAGACCAGGGCTCGAACCCGTGTCCCCTGCATTGGCAGGCAGATTCTCAACCACTGCGCCACCAGGGAAGCCCAAGGACATGTTTTTTAAGAGACATTATTTTAAAGGAATGTATGGGAATGGGAAAGTATGAAGGAGAGCCTCCAAATTTAATTGACTCAAAATTCCTTTCATCCTCTTCAGGAAAATTGACATTATGTGTTAGGTCATTGAAATACTTCAGATAATTGTCTTCTAGTTGACAGGTGTGTATAGATCTGCCCAGCCATCAGCGTCTCGTTTCCCAGCTCCATCTCGTTTCCCAGCTCCATCTCGTTTCCCAGCTCTATCTCTCTTAGTCAGGCCATCACTGATCGCTGTGCTTACCTTCATCACCAGTGGAAGGTCATTCATGTGTCTATCCCACCAGTTACAGGAAGCTGCGTACTCCTTCAAATGGATTGAAGAACAAGGCAGAGAGTACTTCATTGTTTTCATACAAGCACCCATATTACACATTTGCACACAAACTTAGGTGCAGTCATACAGACATCAACTAGCACTGTCCATTGCTTACTTACAGTTAAGATATGCAAACTCTTGTTTGCAAGGTCACACTTTGGTGAGGTGAAACAGTATCTGAAAATCGGTGAGTCAGCCTAGATAGTTGTAACATATGCTGGAGAGATTTCGAAGTGGTTGTTACCATTCAAGTGAATGAATTTGCAAAGGTTTTACAAATTCCCTTTTGTAGATACCCAATTTAATTGATACTCATTAGAATTCAAAGCATTTCATTTTGAATAGAGAGAAAAAATATTGCAAAAGGAATGTGGGTAACCAGATGCCCTTATGGAGCAATTAGAGCATCCCATATAGCCTGTGTGTATGGAGACATCTCTGTCTATCAATCTATTTATCTATCTATCTGAATATATGTATATATTTCTGTATCGATACACATAAATGCATATGTTATATTACTCTATCTTGCATTGCATAAAGAGTAATTTTCAAACTTTTGTGGAACAAATTTAAAATTGCATTGTTTTTAGTTTACATTGCTGTTCTATGAAAATATTAGTATAAATGCTGATGAGTATTTTCTGACCCTTATATTACATATTCACATTGAGGCACTAAAGCATCGCTCAGCTGGGTGACTGTCCTCACTGCTCTGCTGACACAGAGAGGGTGGCTTTTATTAACCTCTACTTTCTTTCTAGCCTTGAAGATCAATGTTGTAAATTCCCTCCTCTGTTATCCCCACAGTTGTCTACATCTAAGTTAAATGTCCACTTGTTCTGGAAGGAGACTTGTGAGGCTGTTTGAAGGTGAGGAGTCCTGAATCTGATAACCAGAGGTTGAATAGTCTGGCAGAAAACCAAATCGGCCCCAACAGGCAGCAGGCTGTGGAAAGGGGATGTGGTCAGAGAGGCCAGGACCTGATCAGTCAGGCAAGGCAGGCTTGATCCTGGTTCTGAGGCACCAGAGGATGACTAGTGAGGCTGAAAGTCTAGCAAGAACGGACTTTATTTATACCTTTTCTTCTTGACAACTCAGGATCGGTCCTTCTCTGCAGCCTTCAGGAAAGGACCATTTAAGCCTTATAGAGTCCTAAATGATTAAACCAGATTATTGTTCTCAGGAGAGAAGATCTTGATTCCATCTACTCAGAAGCATTCATTATTTGTGATAGGCGATACTATAAATTTAGTTTCCAGCCATTCTGGGTTGGGGGGGGGTTACCTGTGGATCAAGGTCCCTCAACCTGTATGTGATTTTCTTCATCAAAGTCTAATATTTTTAGGCCCCAACCCATAACCAGAGCAGAAGCAAAGACTACTTTGTCTCACGACTTGAAGTTGCTTTACAAGCGATTTGTGCATGTGATTTATAGCCTCATTTGGAATTTTTATAGCACCCTACCTAAACTGATGGTGTTTGTAAAGTTGAGTTTTAATTCCATCATTTAATAAATTCTGAAAAAATGCAGAACTGTGAGGTTTGGGAATTATCTATCAAAAGACTGATGTAACAGATCCCTCCAGATAGGGGTCGAAATGGAGTAGTATTTCATCTGTGAGCTTTCACTAGAAAAACTATTTTGAAGCTGTGTATCACGCACATTCCATTTTAAAAGATATTTAATAATAAGTACTTGTCTGTCACCAGGATCATTCCAGTTTCATATATTTTTTTTTCCATTCTGGAAATAATTTAGCCTTATTTGAAAAAATCTGGTGTATAACGATGCTAACCTTTAAAAGAAAAAAAATCGTGTTTTTAATCAGAATTAGCGTGAATAGTGAGCAGCTGTTTGGTGTACAAAAGAGAAAAGAGAATTTCTTTATTATTCCAAATTGCTTTTGAAATATTGTGTGTGACATTCAGTGAGAACAATTGTTCATTGTAAATTCTGGAAGATAATCAAATCTTTGTGCTTTATTAGTGTGTATGTTTTGTAACAATGAAAAACAACTTTCAAATGCGTGATTTCATTTTGTACTTAGTGACCATAATCTGTAAAATTAATTGTTAACATTATATCTAATCCAATCTAGGTCTTTATTGCTACCATCATCACCAACTCTGATGTTATATTTCAAATATCAGATTCAGAGGACCCCAAACTGGTCCATGGGATGTCATAACACTGAGTTGAGTTTTGTAGAGTTGGGCAGAGATCAAGAAGTTATAATCAATTGTAAATCACCATTGTTTTTCTACTTTATAAAGGGAGTGGAGTTAATAGAGTCAAAATTATTTTCCCTCAGTAATAATGCCTGCAATAGAAGCTACTTTTTGTTTGATAATGATGGAAAATATAAAGATGTATTTCTTTGTGGTTAAATGTAGTTCTACCAGTGTTTTGAGCATGAGTATGTGGTTTTCAGAGACAAAAACATGAGAGAAACTCTTAATCTGGGGGAATTATATGTATATACAGTTCATGCATATGAACCAGATTCTAAGTATTTTGATAAAGCTAAGAATAACTTTCTGGGGAGAGCTTCCTTTAACCCTAAAGTGGATTGGATGTTGTTCCTACATACATACAGTCCTTCCGCTATAATTTTTATCACACTACACTGTGCTAGCTTGGTTGTCTATATTTCACCAGACTATAAGCACTTTGAGGGCAGGGATGAAGTCATCTTTACCAGTGCACCTCCAGTAGCAAGAATCAAAGACTTACCAAATGTTTATGCAATGAATGAATAATAAACACTTTTGGTAATGAGCCCTTGACATATGGGGAGAGATGTTAATTCTCACAAAGGACTTTGGTAAGAGTTCTTACAGGAGAAGGGTTTAAGTTACTTAATAGTAGATTTTTCGGGCTCAAATCAATCATACTTTAAATGGCATATTTTCTTTGCCAAGCACATATCGTGCTTCTCTGACACTCATACATTATTTTTTTCCTCTCCATGAGTAAACGGTGTCATAGAACTCACTTGTCTTAAGATGTTTGTTGAGTATGAGTTATATAGAGGTGTGCAATTTGCAGAAAACAAAGAAATACATGTATTTAAGGAAGGTATATAGATAACATACCTATCTTTGTGTTAAGAGGAGGGGACAGGTGTACCTAGATGGATAGCACTTTCCCCCAAGAGACGCTGGACAGCATTCACATAAAGTCATCATTACTGTGTGCATCTATGAAGACTTGTATTGAGGTAGGAAGAGAGAGCCTTGTTTTTTTTTTTTTTTGGAAGCAGAGATATAAGTAGTTGTCTCATGGTTTTATTAGGAAACATTTCAAAACACACAAGAAAATCTTAAACAATAGACTCTATAATCCTTGTATTTAAGGGGTATGTTTTAGACATATTTTTATTCCTGAAAAGCACTTAAAATGGCAACTTGATAGCCATGACTGTCAATAATTGACTGTGGAATGAATGAATAAATGAGGAATATGCATTGCTGATAATGGCTGAAAATCCTCATTCTAATTCTTGGGAAAACAAGTTAAGGTGTCTATTGCAGTCGTTTGATATATAGCTAAATATCATTTCCTTGTTACTGCTGATGGCACCTTTTTGTGGAACACCAACGATATCAATTAGAATTTGTATATGCGTTTTTCTAACCTTCAGACTAAAGGTTAGGACTTGTACTTGCCATCTGTAGGTGAGGAAGCTGAGGCTCTTGGAGGCTAAATCACTTGTCCAATTAGACACCGTGGTGAGGGATAGAATCTAGATGTGAACTCAGGCCATTCTGACCCAAACCTTGAACTTGTTCTACGTCATACTGCAAAAATAGAATGATGCCTTGGTTAAAACTTAAGTTGTGGCCAACCCAATACATAGGTTTGAATTTTATAATCTTTGGGTTTAATAAAGGCGTTTCTTTTTGAGTTTTGCTTAGTAAGGGAAGCTAAGACCTAGGCTTCTATCTTAGAAGGATGTACGTGGTTAAAACAGTGTTCGTAGTTATCTTTCCAGTGCCCTCAAAATTTGAAACACCACTTCTAGACTATGTCAACTTGTTTTTTAGATCATCATTAAAAAGTACCAATTTGTAAAAAAAAATTGTCTTGCATTTATAAGCAACTTACCTATGACCTTTTCTTTGGCTAACGTGACTATTGCATTGTTGAGTATACTTATTTTTGTTGCAATAACGCTTGCAGACCGTACATTTCTTTCTTTCTGATTCCAATTCAGTTAGAATTACTTTGCCCGCTTGTACAGTGAAATTCACTGCAGTCTGCAGAGGTAGCAGAAATCTAAATTCGTAAAGCTTTGCAAACCAAAAGCTTTTTGTGGATCATTTAAGTTTTACATTCTGTGTGGAAAACCAAAAAGATGTGTTGTGAAATATAATGTAATTTCTTCATTATGAGGGGCAGATCCAAAGACCTGGGATTCTAAGAGGTGGTTATTTTGAGATCCTGCTATCAATTTCCTATTCACACACAGCAACTGGTGGCAACTAAAAATAATCAGCTCGGGGACCAGCTAAGAATCTGGTCACATTCGGCTCAGGGACATCGTGCAGAAATGCGATTTAGGGTCCCTCCTTCAGTCGCTTCTCTCCAGCCCCCTCATTAGCTAGTTTGCTGCCATCTGAAAGCTATTGAAAAGCCATTAACAGGCAGGACTCGGAGAGAGCCGTACTGCAGCACACCTCGGAGCCGGCAGAAGGTGGGTGCATGTGAGCGCCAATTAGAGGGCAGTATTCCCGGGATTGTGGCACTAGGAGCCCTGTCAATCAAGGGGCTACAATAGCACGTGCAGCAGTGGTGGCTCCAGACCCGCGGAGAGGCTGATCTGAACTCCAGCTGCTGAATGAGAATGAGTTTGAAGCCTTCTGCACAACCATGGCGCAGAGCCTCGGTTCAATAATGCATCCCGAGGTAAACTGTTACCTGAGGAGAAGCTCTCAATAATGCATTTCCTGGGGACGACAGTTGTAGCTGAAGAGAATGCTGGAACCTGTAGCAAGATTTCTGTCTGAGATGGAAAGATGTCTCACTATCATTTTATCAAGTGCTGTAAGTAACCTTGCTATTTTGCTCAGATGGTTATTTGTCTTCTTAAAATATTATTTTATGCAGATGCCAGCCTTAAGGCAGGTCTGCCGGCATGCCACATCTGCATGAGTGACTTTGAAAGGTGTTTTACATGCTAAATGAATTTCCTCTTAATACCGGGTTCTGAAGTAATTCCAGTGTGATCCAAATGCTGATAGTATAGAAATCATTAAAACTCTGGCTTTTTAAGAAAAAGATACATACACATAGCAATTTTTAAGAACAATCCATAAAAAAGAATTCGATAAGGATATTTCCAGGTATCAGCACATATTAATAAAATGTTTGCATAAAAACTTAGTTCATTAATATATGGCTGAGGCCATTTAGTTATTATTTTATTCTCAAGTTTTACTGCTTGTGTCCACACCTAATGCTCAACTTGTAAGCTTTCATCTTTGGGTTTATCCTTGACTGTAAACTTTCATCCTTGCATCAGTCACCTTGCCATGATCAGGGACTAGGGTGACATCTGTACCAAATACTCTACACTGATGCCAGTATGGTGAAAAATAGTTTGGCACTGGCTTTTCTCGTGGGTCCATCAAGGCTTTCTTCAATGCCTGAATTTTTTACAGGATTTTCTGAGCTAGACAAAAGCTGCATGTAAACCTTTTTTGGATGGTAATAATGAAGAGGGAGACATTTTTGGTAAAAACGGCTCGCTAGAGATGCATTTTTTTTTCCTGTAGCACTTCTGAAAAGTTCTATACATACATTTCATTGTCTTACAGTGACAGATGACATTTGTAGAAAATGGTTCCCTCCTAAGATGAGGGTTTTGTTGGCAGAGGACATAACAATGTTACCTTTAAGTAACATCATTCAGGGAACACATGTTTGGAAAGGATCTTGAGTTGTGCATTAAAAGGGAACCTAAAAAAAACCTTGGTAATCAAGAAGGGGACAAGATTCACCTTTTTCTTGTCTTTTGTGGGGAATGCATATAGGAATAAAAACTCTATGATTAATGAAAATTAAAATTCCTTGCTATTCAGCACACCCAGGAGAGGCATGTTTTTGGCTTGTAGGACAATTTTAGCTCCCAAAAGAATTCCCTTGTAAAATCACTTGTTTGTAAGTTTGAAAATTAGCTCTCTAATTAATAAAAGTAATTTGTTACGATGTGCAGCATATTTAGGAATTGTGAGGGGTCTTTGTTTTAACCCCAGAAATCTTGGGGTTCTCGTCTTGGTGAAATGCACCTAGGACCGCACTCTTGGCTGGTTTTGTGTTGCCCCTCATGTTTTACTGCACCAGCAGAATGTCATTATTTCTCCTGTCTGTGCTTGTGCAGAGGAAACTCCTGGAACCCTCTGCGCCATTTCTCCAAGGACCCTGGGTCCTCCTAGGCAGTGTGTGCAAACCTGGTGGAAGGCAGCCATGGAGCATGAGGAGAAGCAGAAAGGGACAGGGTGACATGAACTTGGAGGTTCAGGGAGCAGTTTGGTTGCCAAATATAACACGAGACTGCGCTTTCCTGCCTTACATTACTTTTGTTGCAGCTGAGTTATTTGAGTTTAGAATTTCAGAAAATTAGAAGAAGTGATGACGTGTGACCCATGGAAGCATCTGAGATAATTCTTGCAGTCCAGATGAAATCTAAAATTAATGAATAGTGAAATGATCCAAATACCTGGAAAAAGTGTTGCTGATGAATTTATCAGAGTAATTACCAACTTCCTACTAAAGATTCGACTATGTCCTAAGCTCTGTGTTTGGCAATAGCTATAAAATGGAAAAGAAGCATGAATATTGTCAAATGCTAACTTCTCAGGTGGAATGGTACAGCATGCTAAAAGGAGTTCAGACATTATATGTCATCATGTGCCACTAGTCAAGGGACATGTTGCAGTATTGACCTCGATCTTGAAGAATGAATAGAATATAGAAGGAATAATGAGGGCATTTACAGCATCAAAAATGTTTATTGATAAGGATCATAATTCACAGTTTAATCATTATTCCTGATGCAGAAGATGTTACCATACTCTGTTCCCTTGACCTTGATATTGGGGTGATGGATTGGCAAGGTTAACTGGCTGCTCCTTTCTTCACACTCCATTCCTTCCTCGCATGAGCTCTGTGTCTTCCACGTGCCATCTTTTTTATCCTGGCCCTTGTTGGTCGCCGTATCACGTGTCCACTTCCAAGATGGGCAGCAATGCCGGAAGTGGATCAATTCCAGGGAAGGAGCGAGAGCTTCTGAAAACGTTCAACAACAGAACCACATGGGATCCTAGGAAGGCAGCCTTAGGGTGGGATGTTGGGAGACCAGTGAAGAGTGCTTCCAAGGAACTTTTAATCATCTGGGGAAGTAGTCATCAGTCATCATTTAATGTTAAAGCAGGTATATACCGAAAGGTCTAAATGCAGATTTCAACAGTAGCTGCTAACTCTGACTTATGGAATTATCAGTTATTACAATTTAATTAACTATAAGTATAATTAATTATATCTGGTTTTATAATTACAATTAATTATAATCAGCCATCAGAATAATAATCATAGTTAAACATTTATACTTAAATATTTATATATTAATTATGACTAATTAAATATAAAATTCTTTATATGATAATTATAATTATCAGTTACTTTAATAAACTATTCTATATTTTAAAAACTGTCTACAATGGGCATGTTTTACTTTTACAATCAGAAAAGCAAAACTTTAAGACCGTATAAGAGAGACTATTCAAAGAAAGAAGTGGCTTAGACTCACATCACCACCCACATTCCTTCTTGACTCCATGGGACCTGGCCTGATTCTAATGTGCCATACATCTTATACAGAAATGTTAAAAACTAGAGTCTAAAAATGTACTGTGGAAGCACGTTGTAGCAGGAAAGTTTAGGAACACCACAACAAAAAGTGCAGATGTTTCCTGTGTCTCTGTGGCCCAGAAGGATCTTCAGATGGGTCCACAGTGATACTGAGATAGTGAGATTCTGAGTTGTGCCTGGTGAGGGTGACCTGTGAACTTGGCCAGAAACCTCAGCTGAGGTCCAAGCAGAAATGGGAAACTAAGGAGAAAATGAGCTCTAGGGAGTCATGGGCTCCCAGAGTTCTAGTGCCTTGTGACACCTTGCGCCTCCACTTCTGGTTTCCTCTTAACAAACTGGAGCTGGAGCTTGAGGTGTGCCCCATGAAACTCCCTTCTGTGCCTTGGGAATTAAAGTGTTGGAACAACTCCACCCGGCTTCTGTCTCTCCCGGTTCAGTTCTTCTCTAAGTATATGGGGTTGGAACAGCACTCGTTGTGGTAGAAGGAAGGTCAAAGTTATTTAAAATGAATAGACTCCAGAACCGCTAATTCACTCACAGCAACCGAGGAGGAATTATACCAGAAAGGATGCTATTTTGCATATTAAACACGTTTTACAATATATCAAGGTCACCTTATTTTTGTTTTTCTTGTCGCTCATTCTCATAAACGCTACTTCTGCTGAGATGGCTTCCCAGATCTTGCACTGATTTTCCATGCTCTTCACTTGTTTGAAAACCTCCGCTGCCCTATTCCGCCAGCTCATTGAAACACCACCCTGCTGCTCCTATGCCTGCCTTGTCTCCCTCAGCCTGCTCTCTGCCCATCTCAGATCCAGGGTCCATCCCTGAAGCCCCTCCACTCCCTCGTCCTCACCTCCCTTTGTTGCGCTCAAGGGACAAACGCCTAACCCAGGTCGAACCCAGCTTTCCAACTTGTCTGTCCTTATACCTGAGCAGTGGACGATCCTTGATGTCAGAGCAAAAGCAGACAACTCTCATTTTAATTCTAGACAGACAAGACTCTCCCACACTCTTACCATGTTTCCCCGGTTGGCATGATTGCTCTGACCTAGAGATTCCCTGGATCGCCCACCCTGAGAAAATAGAAACCATCAGATGTAACTCCTGCGTCTTCCCACCATTATGTCTACAAAGGTGCCAGCGTGTGAGTTTCTCTTTGCTCACTTCTGTTCTATAGTCCTGAATTGTTTGTCCTTGTACCCAAAGCCAGTGTGCTCTGGACTCTACCTGATTCCTCCCTCCTTCATTTACCCTTTTCTCTCCTGCATCACCGAGCTCTCTCCACTGCACCATTTCCATCAGTTTGAATACAATTAAACAGTCCCCCTTGACCTCCTGTTCCTTTCTGGCCACCACCTCATTTCTTTGTTTTCATGGTCACATCTTAGAAAAATTGACACACATGACCTCTGACCCTCGTCAATGTTTTTACTCTCCCAGTTGGTCCATTCATTACTTCACTGAATCCACTTTGGTTAAAACACCTTGATGCGGTTAAATCCCGCAGACCTTACTCCTTCCTCGTGTGAGTCAATTTCTCACGTGACTTCACTTCCTCTTTTACAATTCTTGGGATTTTTCCCCTAAGTCCCTGGCGGCTTTTCCTCCGCCCCATTGCCGGCTTTCTCTCTTTAGAGTTTGGCCCTGACACTTGGCAAAATCCCTGGTGACCGCATCCATTCCTGTGGTTTAAACACCATCTATATTTTCTCAAATATGTACCTTTAACTCAGATGTCCCCCTCTTCTTCCTTAACAACATGGACATCTTTTCCGGCTAATGAAGATATATCTAAGCATTCTTTTTTTGATACTTAAGTAACATTCTTTAGCATTTGTTAAACCATTTATTTATAAACTTTTTCCTTTTCGATAAGCATGAAAACTTATTTTAGTATTTTTGGCTTATATTACTAGAGTATTGATTCACAAAAGCAGGGCTGCTGAATCAAATGGCATGTGGACCTTTAAGTATTGTAGAAACTGCCAGATTTCTTTGCAAGTAGTTATAGCACTTCAGATTGCCACCACGAGCAGAGAATGTGCATCTCTGCATCTTTGCCAGCCAGAGATGCTGCTGCTTGAAGATGCCTCTATCTTCAAACGTTGTCAACTCCACGGTGGAAATATAGTTTCTGACAAGGCTCTGCTCTTATTCCACTGATAATGAAAACGTTTTCCCCATTAGGCTTATTTCTTCATATCTGTTTTCATTTTTATGTTGAATTATTTATCTTTTTCTTATCAACTTTATATAATATTTTATATTAAGAAATATTCATATTTTTCTGGACATGTGCTGAAGAGAGCCTCCCTATTTTTTTCTTTTGTCTTGGTTGGCATCTAATTTTCTTGTAATTGTATAGAAACGATGGCTCTCTTGTCTATTACAGAGTTTGGTTTTATTTATTTCTTTGGGTTGTCTGTTTTTCCTGACGCTAAGTGATTGATCTTTTACATATTATTCTAGACTTTAATTCTTACATTTTTAATTCTAATCCTTGTAAATTTAAGATGTTTGTGTGATGTAAGGTGAGGATCACTTTTTTCTCGTTACACTGATCCATTTATCTAGTTCTTGGCCATACTCTGTTGGTAACTGTGTCTTGATAGTAACTTTAATATATAATAAGGCAAGTCCCTTCTGATTTTTTTCATACCGTTCTTAGATATTCTCAAATATTTACCTTTCCTTTCAATATTAAAATTATTCAACCTGTCTTAAATTTAAAAAAATCCCTGATCAGGTTTAAAAAATTGCTCAGAAGTTTAAATGTAATAGTGTATTAGAATAAGATCTGTAGATCGATAGTATCTATAATTCTACTAAATCAATTAATTTCAAAATGTAACACAACTGCTCCAAACTTACCTTTAGAACAGTGTATTGATAATCTTTATATGAATATTTTATATATGTGTAAGAATATTTTATTATTTTATCAACCAGTTTTTAAATAGAATAAGTATAGCTCTCATACTAGTGATAAATCTAGGACTCATAAAACCAACACAATTAAGAACAAGATAGAAATCACTAAATGTGCTGCTAAAGATAAATCTTTAGTGTAAGCTATCTCTGTCTGTATCCAAATCCAAATCTAATACCTCTCTACTTACCTATCTAGCTATCTATCTATCTACCTACCTATCTACCTATGTATCTATCTATCATCTACCTTTTATATCTATATCTATCCTTCCTGTGTCATCAGTTGTAAAGTAAAAAACCAGAGTTGAAGCCTATGTATAAAATGATAAATTACTATAGTATATGTCTATTGTTCCACATTTGACTGCATTGTTCATGTATTTCACTTTTCTACAGACTCTTAGGAGTGTCAAGGCTCTGTGTGCCCTGCCGGTCCATCCAGGATATATCTTTGTGTATTTCTGCAGTGTTGACCTTGCATTATTAAAGGCTTGTCATTATATCTGGAGGGTTCCACACCCATGTCCTTACCTGGCATCTGTTATGCTAATGTGATACGCTCCCTTCTGTAGGCTCTTTGGTGAATGAAAGGGGACTCTTTATACTTCCAATGGTTGACTCACACTTAGTGCCACTTGAGGGGCATAAGCGTGCTATGGCAACTAAACTGAGCTGGGTGGATTAATTTAGTTTCATTTTCCTTCTGTCTTTTTCATTCATTAATTCAGATATTAATTAATTCAAGAAATATTTTTGAACTCCTAGACTTTTCCAAGCACTGATCTAAAGGCTAAGGATACAAGGAGAATAGAGCTAGCTCACATCCCTCACATTTTGAAATTCCCATGCCAGTGGTGAGACAGAGAGTAAATAAGTAAACAGATGTAGATAAAAATGTTTGGTATCAGCAACTGATGTGAAGAAAATTAAAAAGTTTAAAGATCTCATGGTGACCTGAGAACAGAACAATTTTAAGGGACAATTTTAAATAGGTGGTTAAGGGACAGCATCTCTCAAGAAGTGACCTCTGAGTGATTGAATAAGTGGGGAGGTGGGACGTGAAGATGTGTGGGAACAGTGTGCCCAGCAGAGGGAACAGCAGGTGCAAAGGCCCTGAGACAGGGATGAACGTGGTTCATGTGGTTGATTCAGAGAATCTAGGCTCTCAGAAGTCAACTTTTTTGTTTAAAGTTTCATTAATACTTTCCAAACTTAGAAATAAATACTTTCAATGTTCTTATTTATTTCAGTGTTCTTATCTACTCAAGTTAATATCCCATAATTCCACTTACCTCTACTTCCAAACTTCTTAAAAAAGTTCTTTGTGTCTGTCTCTCAAATGTCTTGCCACCCAATTACTGCATTTTAACTTCCATACCATTACTGCATTGAGATGTCAAACTCTCTTTTTTCTTCCCCATTTATCTCAAAATATTTGTCTAGTTCAGCTCAGCATGAGTCAGAGTTACAAGGATACTTTCTTTCAGGAAAGCAAAATGCAGGAAGACTTAGGAGGTTAGAGATGGTCACCTCTAAAAGGAAAAGGATAGAAAGGGCAGTTTGTGGACAGAGATGTGGTCTCAGAAAAGTCGTTTGCTTTTAAGATAGGAAATACTTGAGTAGGTTTTAGTTCACTGTATCTAATTCCTCATCTTGGTAAACTCAACTCCATCTATGCCTCCACACTTGCTGTCATTAAGGCTATGTGTTGGGGCTGTTTTGTGTTTTAAAATCTTCGGGCATAGTTTAATCGCTTGAGAAATGAAAATAATGATAACAACAACAATAATAACGTTCATGGCAATGCGGATTTAGAAGAGCTTTGACAGAAAGGAAACTTTGTTTTTCATCAGTTGTCATAAATAAATTCATGCTAGAGTAGTACCTATAGTATCATTGATTGTTATAGGAGAGGGACCCTTTTTGTGCCATGCTTTGAAAACTTCTGTTCCAAACCACAGTTGCATTATGTTTTCCTTTCTAAGGAGGAAGCATCGTACAACTGCAGGGTCCATTTAAATGATTCTTAAACTGTTGGGTTTTAAATTGACTTCTATCTTCAGAAAACTACCCACCGCTGCTTATGGACAGTTCAGTAAATATTTTATCTCCACAGATAGTTGTGGTTAAAAAAGGTAATCAAGAGCTTCCCTACATCTTAAAGCAAGATGATAAAATGCAAAAGGGAAATTATCAGTGGCCCCTCTAGAACTGCCCTCAGTTCTGTTTAGTTCAGCTTGGAAAGGTCTTTTGCTCATAGGATGTGGTTGAGGGAAGGATAAATAAGAGGCAAAAAAGTTTCAGGGTCTTTTGAATAAGGAAAGATGAAAGAAGCTTGAATTATTTATTATCTAGAAATGAGGAGTGACAGGAGAGACAGATACAAATTAATGAATGGTTTTGTGGAAATCAATTGGCTGTTCTTCAATCAGGTAGAAAAAGAGGAAAAGCTCACTGAAGTGAGCTGAGAACAAATATGAGATTGATGAAGGGTATGCCTCTTGGTGCCTCCTATTTTAAGCTTATAAAAGTCCATTCTGTGGAGCATAATTGAGGGGAGAAAACCATTTGGAGGTTGAATCGTTTCCTAAATTTCTAGTTCCTTATTATTTATCTGAATAACTTTACTTATTAGGTTAGCTTTGGGGGACTGAGTTTACACCCTTCCCCCAGGGCACTCACTCATTTGTCCATCACGCATTCATCCATCTCTGCAGTCAACACTGGGTACTGGGTACATACGTCCCTCGGTCAAGGTCAAGGCTTACCTACCCCAGGTCTAGGCTGGGTCTGGAGGCCCTCAGGCAACAAAAGACTGATCCTACAACAAACCTGGTTTAGGTTAAAACCAAACTTACATTAATAATATTGGACACATACTAATGACACAGTAATATTTGTTAAATGAAAATGAGTGATCAATAGTAATCAGTTCACAGAATGACTGTCATTAATATTCTGTAACAAAGCCATGTTTTCACAATTTTTGTCTTTATTTTCCCAGTATCCACAACAATCTTCTCTGCTGAAGTGGCCTCCAAACCTTGTAAGGTTTAGTATGGACGCCCCTTATTTTGGCTTTTCTTGACATTCAGAGATCTCGATCTTGCCCACCTTTGGTGAGATTTCCTTACACTACCTTCACCAACAAACCTCCCACAGAATATGGAGCACTGTCTGAGTTACCAACAGTAATTCTGGGGAAAAGACCTCCAGCTTTTCTGCAGTGCAGACACACCAAGTAACAAAGGACAGAGACCTACACGGACAGGATCACAGGAGGACAGTAGCTGAGGAGGCTGGGAGCAGCGGAAAGGACGGGATTTGGCCCCAAATGACAGGGGAACCCAACGCTCCCCATCTCACCCTTTAACCCCTCTCAGTCCTTGCATGCCTCCACCTTGACCCATGCTGACCACGTGAAGATGGAGGAACAGAGAAGGCAGAATCAGAGACTCTAGGCTTCCAAGTTCAGACTGAACGGGGCGCAGGGATCTGAGGGTTCAAGAGGAGGCAGGAAGCCCTTCTTAGGAGTGTCTCCAAGGTCGAGTACTCACTCCCAGCCTCACTGCCACTCTGCCTAAGACTCAGGCTGACTGTATGTGACCCGTGTCCAGGGCTCCACGTGTTTCCTGAATCCCCAGTCTGTACAAGGAGAAAATGTTAGTTCCATGAAAGGAAAGAAGAAAATTAGAAAGAGGAGGGGCCTTTTCTGTTTGTTTGCTTTGTTTTATCTTGGTTTTGGTGGCACATGTGAGGGAATTTTTGTTCTCTCCATCTTGAGCACAGCACATTTGGAACACATACCATGAAGCTTTCTGAAGTTTGGAAACATATTATTGTAAAATAAATAATCTATAATAAATATTCAATATAATATAAAGTTGAACCTTTCCTCTACTGTGGAAATAAGGTGCACATTCATGGCAGAAGAGAAGGGAAGTGTATGGGTAAAAGGAATGTATTGTTTATTAGGAAGGAAGAAAAAATCCTCACAGACTAGTATATTTTATGAGTCTCTTGGTTGCCATCGACAGAAAATCCACTCATAATAGTTTAAGTACAAAAGGGAATTCTTTGGCTTTCATATCTGGAAAATGGCCCATATACCTGGAAAGTCTAAATTAAACTGGCTTCAGGTACTGCTGGATCTGGGATCTGGGGATTTAACTGATACTATTTACTGTCTCTGTCTCTATCTCTTTTTCACCTCTTTCTGTCTTTGCCTGTCTTCCTCTGTTTCAGAAGATATGAGACGTATACCTACTTTCCAGTGAATTGATATTAAAACAACGACTGGGTCATTTTTTTTTTTTAATCTCCCAGTGTCCATCTAGCAAATCTCATGGAAGGATCCTGAATTGTCCCTCTAGGACCGCATCCCCACACTAGAACAGTCACTGATCCTCAGTGTAGCGGCCATTGTGATGGGCTCAACCTAGGTCATGTTTTCAGTTCTGTGGGCAGTTAAATTGGACAACCTTTTTAATTCCCCACTAGGACCACATGAAGTGAGTTAGGAGGAGAGGTGAAGCCCAGAAGGAGGGCTCCCAGAAGAAATGATAATAGTTAGTAGTTAATGATACTTTCAGATTCCATATAATGGAGTAGCCAGAAGACAGAAATGAAGATGGCAGGTATGTAAAAGTCTGGGGTTTTTTTTGTACAAGGCACTAATTTGTAGTAATCTTCCATGGGCAAGGTGGAGCCCTTTGATGATGGGTATATAGGTTTTGACTAGTTGTAATAGCTATACCCTTATTCTGTGTTAGTTCTGAGATGAACATATTTTTGAAAAGTCTTCCCTACAGGATGGAGCAGTGAGTGACCAAAGCCAAGGTTGTTTAATGTGATAACTAAGACTTGGGACAAGGGCAGTGCTTATTTTGGACATATGGATGTTTATTTGTGAATTGTACTCTTTGTTCTGACGTAGGTTTTCAACTGACATTGAAGAATCTCTTTCATCTGAATATGTCTTACAAATTAATGTGAAGGGCAGTGGTAATCACTTAAAAACACAACATATAACCTAGAAACTTACTTAACCTAGAAAGGATAATAGAAATTTTAGCATCCGAATTTTCCCTAAAGTTTTCCCTTTACAAAGAAAGGGGGGAGCCAGACTCTATTAAAGCCAAAATTAAATATTAAATGTGAAATTCGTATTTCAGGGTTGAAACTATTTTATACCAAAATAATGTCAAATATCAAATATTTTACATCAAAGTAACATTTTAAATAGAAAAATTTGCAAGACTCAGGACAATGATGAAATAAAAAAAAATATTTACAGCCATGAAATTAGAGTTGTATGGACACATACACAAACTTTTGCATTAAAAAAAAGAAATTTAAAGAGGAGCTATTAACATTACTAAAGCACACATAACATGTGCTCATTGATCTTGACCTTGAAATATACAATGTTCATTTTAGAGTGCTGTTTCAGGACGCAGACTGAGGGCATCCAGGAAGCTGCATGACTGACCAGTGGGGTCCCTGAGCCAGTCACAGCTTCTGTTTCCTTAGGAGGGAACTAGTGTGTTGAAATTGGCAGGAATCCCATTCTAAGACAGTCTGAACACCAGGGAATTTGTCTATTAAACATATCATCTGGCAGGAGTAGAGTGAGCTGAGCCTCTTCCAACCAGAATTGAAGATGTTGACTAAGGATGAAATGTGTAGATGTGGATTCAGAGCAGAAGATTGTTTAAAATTTGAGGGCCCCAAAATGTGTAATTGGAGGTAAAGGGTCTAAATCTACTGTGTTGATTATGAGTCCAAAGAGAGCTTCTCTCCTGAGCTACAAAGGAATTCAACCTTCTCTGAGGCTGTTTTAATGTCACGGCATTGCCCTCTCTTGGAAGGGATAGGGCAGTGATTTCAGTTCCAGATCTCGGAGAAATCCAGTGGCAGGGGCATTCAGGAAAAGACAGGGTTTGTTTTCAGCAGTATGGCAGGGCATTCCAAGCTTCTGAGAACAGCCGTCAGTAGGCAGTTCTGATCTTAAAGAGGCTAGACTTCCCCAGAGAAGTTCTCATTAAGTGTATATGATAAGAGTTGACATCCAGAGATGGGGCTCTAAGCCACCTGGCTCTGAAGATCCTGAGTGTAGCTGAGTTGTCTCTGAAAAGAAGCCTGGTCATTCAGTGCTCTAGGTATGAGGGTAAACCAATGTGCTGGGTATCAGCACATGGGCATGATTGTGGAACACACAGGACAGAGAATTCATGACATGGTACCCTCCATGAACCATAGATTTGATGAAACATGCAGGTCCACTTGGGTAATGAACCAGGAACATCATCACCTTAGGGTGACAATCTTCAGTTTTATTATTACCCTGAAACAAATCCTGAAAAGAATTATGACTGTAAACCTATTTCCACTGAAAAGTTATTTATTATAATCAAATCACTTGTTATTAAAGAAATATGGTAACAAAAATATTAAAAGTAGAAAAGTATAGATTGATGTGTAAAAAATAAATATACTTTAGAGTGTGCAGTAATTTTTGTGTCCTGTGTATTTGCTTCATTTCCATTTTCATTTTTTCACATTCTTTCATTAGAAAAGCATGCCCTAATCATTGGATGGAAGCCCAAGAAATGGCCTCTTGATACATAAATTAAAACATTTGAAGAATCAGTAAAATAGTGAGATGAAAAATATTGTTGATTTTCTTGAGAAGAATTTAAATTATTTAAGTTTATTTCTCCATTTTTCAGAGAAGTGTTTCAGTGCAGGGTTATATGAGACAGGCATTGTCGACCTAAATCCTGAGATATTTTAGGGCATAACATCTATATCTTCCCCAAATATAATTTCTTTGTACTATTTTTTGCTCTGCAAAGAGCGATATGGACCTGCAGCTTGATTACTAAGATGTTAAAATCTAGCACTTTTAAAAAGACTTCCAAGCTTTAAAAGGGTGTTTTTTTTAAGGCTCTGGGGGAATATGTTGAAATTGATTATACTCTTGTCTTTGAAAATCCTCACTGTTCCTTTGTTTCATTGTCATTGTATATGCAGTAAAGATATCTCTGGAAGCATGTTGTAACAGTTGATTATGAGAATGAAATTTCTGCTAGGAGAGTTGTTGGGTGCATAGATGTAGTTGTGTGTGTGTGTGTGTGTGTGTCTGTGTGTAACACCTGTGTGTAAGCATGTTAATCTCCTTCCCAGACAACTACCTTCCTGGAATTCGTAGAAAACATTTGTGTAAAGTGGAATCAACAATAAGTTTGCATGTAAATTTTTCACAAAATACTTAAACTATGTGTATGTTTTTTTAAAAATATTTATTTATTTATTTACTTACTTATGGCTGTGTTGGGTCTTCGTTTCTGTGTGAGGGCTTTCTCCAGTTGCGGCAAGCGGGGGCCATTCTTCATCGCGGTGCGTGGGCCTCTCACCATCGCGGCCTCTCTTGTTGCGGAGCACAGGCTCCAGACGCGCAGGCTCAGTAATTGTGGCTCATGGGCCCAGTTGCTCCACGGCATGTGGGATCTTCCCAGACCAGGGCTCGAACCCGTGTCCCCTGCATTGGCAGGCAGACTCTCAACCACTGCGCCACCAGGGAAGCCCTATGTGTATGTTTTTAAATCTCCTGTGATGCAGTGCTTTGTGTCGTCTTATGCTCTTTTTTTTTTTCTACTTCTTTTATTGCAGTTAAAAAAAACTATAAAATAGAATTTACCACCTTAACCATTTTAAAGTATCCAGTTCAATAGTGGAAGCATATTCACATTCCTGTGCCATAGATCTCCAAAAAGTTTTTGTCTTTAAAATCTGATTCTCTATACCCATTATAAAACACTCCCTCTTTCCCTCTTCCCCTAGGCCCCTGGTAACCACCATTCTACTTCTGTTCCTGAACCTAACTTGGATCCCTCGCCCAATGTGCAGTAAAGTCTACCTACTGACACCAGGTTGTGGTGAAGGAAAGTATAGCCTTTATTGCAGGCACCAAGCATGGAGAATGGGCAGCTCATGCTCAAAAGACCCGAACTCCCCAGTGGCTTTCAAGGAAGGGTTTTTAAAGGCAAGGTGAGGGGGGGGGGTCTCAGCGTGCGTGATCAGCTTGTGGACAGTCTTCTGATTGTTGGTAGTGAGATAATCGGGTGGTATTTTGGGAGTTAACATCATTAACCTTCTGGTTCCAACCAATCTGGGGTCTACAGGCTTGTGGTCAGCATGCAGTTAACTTCTTCCACCTGGTGGGGCTTTTAGTGTCTGCAAAACAACTCAAGGATATATTATCTCTAGCCCTTGAGGAGGAACTAAAGGTCCTATTATTATTTTGTCTTGCTTAACTGTTTTGCATTGTTTCTACGTTTTCTCACTTCTCTGATTAAATTTATTCTTTGCAACTCAGGGAAGGCGTAGGACACTAAAGCTTCTCTATAAACAAGAGGTGAGGGACACTGGGGGAGGGGTCTGTCTCCTGGAAGCCCCCTCAGGGTTCTGCTCAGTTTCACTTTGTTTCTATAGAATTTGACTACTTTAGATGCCTCATATAAATGAAACCATATAGTATTTGTCTTTGGGGGACTGGCTTATTGCATTTAGCATAATGTCCTTAAGGTTGATCCATTTTATAACATATGATAGGATTTCCTTTCTTTTAAAGGCTGAATAGTATTCCATTACATGGAATATACTTATATATATTCCATATATATACATTTTGTTTATCCATTCATTTGCTGGTGGACATTTAGGTTGCTTCCACCTCTTGGCTATTGTGAACTGTGCTGCAGGAAATATAGGTGAGCAAATAATCTGTTTGAGATCCTGCTTTCAATTCTTTTGATTTTATACCCAGAAGTGGGATTGCTAGATCATATGGTAGTTCTATTTTTAACTTTTTGAGGAACCTCCATACTGTTTTCCATAGAATTTGTACCATTTTACAATCCCACCAACAGTGCTCAAGGGTTCCAATTTCTAATTTCTTCCACATCCTTGTCAATACTTCTTATTTTCTGGCTTTGTTTTGTTTTCTTTTGGTAATAGCCATTCTAATGGCTGTGAGGTGATATCTCATTGTGGTTTTGATTTGCATTTCTCTGATGAGTAGTGATTTGGAGAACCTTTTTATTTGCTTTTTGGCTATTTGTATATCATCTTTGAAGAAAAGTCTGTTCAAGTCCTTTGCCCATTTTTTAATTTGGTTATTTGATTTTTGTTGCTGTTGAGCTGTAAGAGTTCTTTATTCTTTTTATATTCTGGATATTAGCCCCTTATTGGGTACATGATTTATAGGCATTTCATCCCATTCTGTGGGTTGCCTTTTCACTTTGTTGATTGTGTCCTTTGTTGTGTAAAAGTTTCTGTTAGTCCAGTTTGTCTACTTTTCATTCTGTTGCCTGTGCTTTTGGTGTCACATCCAAGAAATTATTGCCAAGTCCAATGTCATGAAGCTTCTATGTTTTTCTTCAATGAATTTAGTAGTTTTAGGTCTTATGTTTAGGCCTTGAATCCATTTTCTGTTAATTTTTGTATATACTGAAAAATAAGGCTCCAACTTCATTCTCTTGCATGTGTGTTTTATTATTTCTTGTGCTGTTATTATTTCTAGTTTTGAACATGTACATCATTAAGTATGTTCAGTGTGTATAGATTTTGTATCTATGAAAAAATTTTTTCCTTTCGGAGTGAACCACAAAAATTAATAGAAAATTAAAGTAAATATAGGAAGCCTTATATGTGTTAGATTGTATCCCCTAGAAGCAGATTCTGAGGAGGGGATTTAGGAGCACATCACAGTCTATTGAGGGAATGCTCAGCAGGGAAAATCCATCAGGGAGTGAGGGAAGCAGGGCATGGAACAGACAAAGAGCAGAAAAACAGTGTAGTCTTGTGTAAAGTCTGTATTCATCTCAATTCCCTTTTCTCTAGGGTGTAAATCACATCATAGGGTCGTTTCCCCTTGGGTCAGCTGGACATGTTCTTGGACCTCTGTGTAGGGCATTCAGTGACTATTGCTCATGGTAGGTGGGTAGAGTCTTCCACTCCCTGGGAGACTGAGCCCAGCAGGGAATTCTCCAGGGAAGAGGACCAGCCAATAGTCAGAGCAGCTGAGGATATTGGTGTACCAGCCAGGGAAGGGGATCTGGACAAGGCACCAGGAGCAATGTAGCTTTCTTCTTCTTTGCCGGTACTGACTTGTGTTGACCGTAATTCTGAACTATCAGTTCTAATAGCTGAGTCATAGAATGTGTGGGTTTTTTCTATGTAGGTAGCAGTGTTTACAATGATAACTGATTTTTTCCTCCTCCTACCCATATTTTATGTCCATTATTTCTTTTTCTTTTTTTCTATGTTGAGTAAAACCTTCATTTTGTGGTAGAATATAAGCAATGATAGAGGGCCTCCCTTTTCTAAATTTGAAACAGAAGATAAAGTGGCAACATGCATTCATAGATGTTTTAAGACTAGCCATCCTTTCATTCCACTAACAAATTGCACACCCCTGGGTTCATTTTGCTAATGTGCACACAGGCTATTTGCATGTGTATGTATAATGAGATTGATCTATACCCCTTTTTTTGTGATGTCCTCATTTAGTTTTTTTTTTGTACCAGTTTACATTCCCACCAACAATGTAGGACGGTTCCTTTTTCTTGGTGTGGATTTCTTTTTTTTTATTTATTTATTTATTTATTTATTTATTTATTTATATTTTATAGCTGTGTTGGGTCTTTGTTTCTGTGCGAGGGCTTTCTCTAGTTGCGGCAAGTGGGGGCCACTCTTCATCGCGGTGTGCGGGCCTCTCACTATCGTGGCCTCTCTTGTTGCGGAGCACAGGCTCCAGACACGCAGGCTCAGTAATTGTGGCTCATGGGCCTAGTTGCTCCGTGGCATGTGGGATCTTCCCCGACCAGGGCTCGAACCCGTGTCCCCTGCATTGGCAGGCAGATTCTCAACCACTGCGCCACCAGGGAAGCCCCTCATTTAGTTTTGATATCAAGTTTACGTTAGTCTCAGAAAATGAGTTGAGACAGTTTCCATCTTTTCCTCCTCTAGGAGAGTTGAGGAGATATGCAAGCTACCCATTCCTTAAAGGCCTGTAAATCATTTGGGCCGTGGTTTTTGTTCGTTTGTTTGTTTGCTTTGTTTTGTTTGTTTAGTTTTTTTCTTTTGCTGATTAGATTGTAACAATTCAATGTAATGATTATAAATCTATTCAAGTTTGTATTTCTTCTTGAGTCATTCTTGATAAGTTATATTTTTCTAGATATTGTCCATTTCTCATGTCTTTCCTTATCTTTGTTCTTTCCTTATTTCATTTTTATTCATTTATATCCTCATTTAATTATTTTCTTCTTTTTTGTTGCGCTTCTTTTATTGTTCTTTTCTAACTACGAATCAGATAGTTTTCTCATTGATTCTAAGACTGGATTCTTTTCTAATATATACATTTAAAGCTATAGATTTATTTCTATGAGCTGTTTTAGTTTCATCCATGAATTTGATATAGACTTTCTTTCATCAGTGGTTGGTTCTAAAAATGTATTATTTCTATCATGTTTTTCTACTTAAACTATGTTTTATTTAGAATCAGCGTTTAAGTTTCTGAATATATTGGGAGGTGTGGCTTCATTTCTGTGGTTGAGATGAAGTTCTCACCTGGGTTAAGAAAATGCCTGTCTAACTTCACTTCTTCACTATTTGTTGAAATTTGCTTTGCTTTGCCGCCTAACACATAGTCAATTCTGTAAATCATCCATGAATTCTTGGAAAAAAACTTTTTTCCCTGAAAATTGGATGCATGTTTCTACTGATGTCCTTTAGATCAAATTATGTATGCCTTTACTAATTTTTTTCTGCCCATTTAATCTAGCAGTCATGGAGAGAGATGCACAAAAATCTCCCACATTGAGTGTGCCATGGCCACATGAAGATTTTGATTCTAATTGAGATGAAAGCATTTCTGGTAGTTGTACAGTAGAATAATTTCAGGAGTTCATTTCCTAGTTCCCTTAACTTATTTTTTATATTTTTGGTTTGCTACAATATAAAGTCCTGAAGTCACACATTATGTGGGACCCTCCAAAGCCAAAGCATGGGGCTACTAAAGTTTGTAACAGATATTGCACGTTTATTTCTGAATATAGATCTTGGCTTTTTCCTTTATGTATTTTGTCTGCTGGCTCTCCATTTTTGTCATATGGAGATGCACATTCGCTGAGCGGGGACTTCTGGCTGTGATACATGTCTGTACATTTTTATCTAGAATTGCAGGGCAGTCGTATGTATAGGCATCTCCTTCCCCACCCTCACCCCCAAAAATGTCACATTGTAGAGCAGGAAATCCAATACATGGTAAACTTGGCTATACTGTGTCCGGCCAGATAATTTTGTGAGGAAAAACAATTAGATGAGAAGTATGGTGTCAGTGTGCCCTTCTGTAAGAATAGAAGTGATAAGCATTTATCTACTACACCTTGAATTCTGGATCTGGTCCTAGTAATATACATGATATTCCTGCCAACTATCTAATGGCCCATTAAACAGTTTCATTTAACGACAGCAAAAATATTGAACATCTGCTATTCCAGAGACTAAGAATAAGCAGTGGATAAAACACCCCAAGTTCCTGACTTTGTGGTGCTTATAGATAAATGAGAAAATATATACCTTTTTTAGTAGACAGCGTTAGTATTGGTATGAGTATAATATGTATTCTAAGTATAATAATTGCTATTGTAGAAGTGTAACTCAGGCTGATAAGTACTAAAGGGGAAAACAAAGCAGCGAATAGGAATTGGAAGTTTTATCAGGGGACATTTGCAAATAGAGGTAAAGTGGGAGCCCATGGGAGCCTCATGAAGAAGGGGGTTTTGAGTGCAGACCTGGGGGACAGAGGGTGCTAACTACACAGTCTTCAGCTGTCAGAGCGAGAACATTCCAGGCAGAGGAAACAGAAATGCAAAGACCTTGTGTCTGGAGAATTCCAGAAAAAAAGAAAAAGGAGAGGTATCATTGAAGCGCTTTGTGGGGAGTGCCTTTACCTCTCTCTGATTCTCTTTACACATCCCATGTATGCAATAATTGGGACACATAGATCCTCATAATATATTCCTAACAAGAATAATTACCATTCATTGACTACTTTGTGCCAGACATTTCTTTTTTGCAAACTTTCTCCTATTTTTAAAATATCTCAGAAAGCCTGACATATTAATTCCTTTTTATATACTAAAAGAAAAATCTTAGAAGTCTTGAGTACTTTGCTCCAGCACATAGATAGAAAATGCTGTATCTAAGATTGGAATCCAGTTTGAATTTCACTAGTTTTTGTACTGTTTAACATTGCCATCTATGAGCAGCTGATTTTGATGATTAAGCCATTTAAAGTATATGGGTATTCATCTACTTCCTATGGAAACTCAAACTACAAGTTGGTTAAATCAGTCAAACATCCCGAGCAAAGGTTATTACATATATGTAGTTATTTTCTCTTGAGAAGTGGGTAATTCTTGATGCTGTCTGCTTCAATCACGCCTTGGAAATCATACTGGAATATCTTTTGCCAAGTATTTGTTTTTTCTGATGCACATACAACCCTTGATTCTCCCATGCGGGGAAGGTGCAATGGTGTTCTGAAGCCGGCCTGCACTGATTCTGGAGGGTCCCATCTCTGAGTTTAGTGATGTCACGTGGTCGGTTTTAATTGGCCATGCCCAGAGTATTTGTACCATGATGACAGGCAAACACACGATAATTCAAAGATTCCATTCCCACCCCACCAGAGCTGATTGTTAAAAATTCACCAGCTCTCCACTTGGTAAATAGTAATGGAGTAGTCTTATCATTCAAAATTCTAGAAAATTTTAATGTTTTCTTCATCACCATTTAGCACTGTGAAGAAAATAATTCCTCAACAACAACATCCTCTAGGTAGGATGCTGTGATTGTCGTAGAGTTAAAACCCAAAATGTCAGTGGTTACACACAATAGAAGTTAGTTTCTTGCTCATAAAAAGTTAAGAGAAGGGCTGATGGGTGGAAGGCGCTTGGAGGAACCAAGCCTCCATCACTGTCACCATCTTGGTAGGTGGCTCCCTCAGTCACCAAGCTCCTGGGCATCAAGCTGGCAGAAGTGACAGAACATGGTAAAAGGCATGTGGGCATTTTTCATGAGCCTGGTCTGGGAAGCTCAAAAATGAAGTCCACTCACATCTAAGGAGAAGAGAAAACTGGTTTCAGCTAGTCAGTCTGCACGACAATGAAAATATGCCCTATCTTAATACATGTGTCTTTGTCATACCAATGAACTCATATTACTGTGAGAAAGAGGTTTGTATAATGTTGAAGTTGTATTAGTTCATGTGTCTTTTTTCCTAGGCAAAGAGAGTCAAAACAGTGGGAAAAGAAGTAGGATAGTCAGCAGGAAGAGCCCCCGGGTCAGTAGCTGGGCAGGCAGAACCCCGTCAACCCCGTCACACAGTTGGAAACCAGTGCCTGCCCAGAACTCCTGTCCCAGGAGCAAACTAGCCTGGCCCAGTTCAGACTCCTGTCCTCCGCCTCGGCCATCCAGATTATCACCTGAGGAATTAGTTATTGTTGTTCTTAGTGCCCTGGTGATGAAGTTCTGTAGACTTTGAGTAGACTGCCTCAAAATTATATTTCCCATAACTCTGCTATTTTTAGTGTGCTATCTTAGAGATCCATATAGCACATATACACGACATAGCTGATCCACCCATAATTAGCCAAAAGAAAGTCACAGTGCCCAGTACATTTTCAGAATATAAAATACATCAAAGTTTAGACCATTTAAAATCAAAGCATGTGGAATTATTTAACAAAAAATGTGTTAAAAATCAATACTTTATATATGTATGGATTTGAAATTTGACAGCCCTGGCTTTTGATTTTCCAGATCATAAGGGAGTTAATTTAGGAACAACCTTCGGTGCTTCTTTTTGAGGGAGGAGAGGGATTGCTCAATGAATCACCAGCTGTATCCACAGATTCCTCAAAAGTTAATTGAAAATTTCACCATGAGACCTTTCTTTAAGAGCGAAACATGAGAGGACTGTTGGCTTTATTAGATTAACTTCCCTCTTGGAATGCATGCTGATAAGCACAGGATGCTCTGGGATGTCATTTGTTTTACTTCTTTAGGCTTTTCAGTGGCTTCAATGATTCCCTGGGCGCCCACTGACAAACCTGGAAAGTCATGGGAAGTCACAGTTTCCTGAGCATCCAAGTTAATAAATCAAACCCAATGATGTTTTCTAAACAGGTTTGAAAGTGGAGGATATCTCCTTTCCATTATTAATGAGCCCTCACAGACAGTCATACTCCAGAGCAATTTGTCATAATTTCAGAACCCCAGGTGTCCCTTTGTGTTCGGGTCACTGGGAAGGGAACGTTTTGTGAGTAGCTATCTGATGCTTCTAACACCATTCTTGCAAAGACTGCTGAAGAGTTTTATGAAAACATATGATTTTAAAACGTTGAGCTTTTGTCTAATGCTAATGAACAATGAAAACACAGTTCCCCAAGTCTGCTGCTCTCCCCTCTCCATATGTATACACATATATATATATGTAAAATCTGGCTTTCAAGAATCACTGTCTTTTATCTTGTCTTTATCTTGAGCCTTTATGGGACATTTACAACTTTATCATGGTCTTGGACAAGTCACAGCCTCCTTCAATGTAGTTTTCTTTGCCTACACAGCAGGGATGGTTATGCCTGGTGTTTGCGAGAATAAAGTTTTGCAAAGTGTCAAGTGAAATAGAAATGAAAATAGCATTGTCACAATTTGCTGTGCTGTCAAAGGAATAGAGCATCTTTCCAAAGATGGAGTAGACCCTTATGGTACGATCTTTCCAGATGTGGCTTACGGTCAGTCACATTTTTGTGCATGCAGAGTTACTTTTACTTGCCTGAGACTTACATCAGATATATCTTAAGAGAAGAACATACACACGGTTATCTGAACCTGTAATTGTGAGCCACATTCTAGAGTGTTCAGTGGTTCAACATTTATTTTCTGCCAATAGTAAAATTTTAATGTAGTGGTAAATATACTGTTGTCAAGACCAAGTTTGTGTGCCTGATGCACAGTGAGGCCAGACAAGTCGGAGTTGGAGCAGGGAAATGTTTATTGCAGGGCCAAGCAAGGAGAATGGGTGGCTCGTGCTCAAAAGACCCAAACTCTCCAGTGGGTTTCAGGGAAGAGTTTTTGTAGGCAAAACTTGCAGGGAGGTCTGCTGGGTTGTGTGACCTTCCTCTGATTGATTGGTGGGGAGGTAACAGGGTGGTGTTCGGGAATCTCAGTCATCAGCCTTCAGGCTCCAACCAGTGTGGGTTCCACATGCCTGTGCTCAGCCTCAAGTTACCTTCCTCCATCTCTGTGCGGGGGCTTAGTTCCTGTAGAAGAACTCAGAGATATGTGTCAGATTGTTCTGTATATCCCCTCAGGAGGCACCAGGACCCTGCCCCATCCCTGCACTGTTGTTTCTGGACTGCTTTTCCCTTGTTTCTGCATTCCCTCACTCGTCTAGTTAATAACTGCTTGAAACACCCTTTGGAACTCAGGGAAGGTCTAGGACGCTGAAACCTCTTTCCTACAAACAAGAAACAGGGGACACAGAAAGGCTTTTGTACCCAGTAGGGCCCCACAGGGTTCTGTCCAGTTTCAATATAAGTTTGTACAATTCCATTACAGATGCTTTGGGTGGTGTTTATAGGAAATAGAAAGGGATGATTTTCAGGTCCAGGACAGACAACTCACTTTGCTAATCACTATATTAGTAAGACAAAGACTATGACAGCAACAATTCCATACACAATTTTGAGGTGCCAAGAGAAAAATCTCTCTTCCATTGCACAGTCTTTATATTTACCCATCGTTAGGTCTTTTAGGAATGAATGTCACTGATGACAAGGAAAAAGGCTCAGCAATAAATTGTGGAAAATGATCACTGTGTCATATAAACAATTGGTGGCATACACATATTCTGTTACATTAGGTTAGCAGAGTCATCACGACATGGAAAACCAATTTCATTAGGCTGTTCTCCAAAACTTGGAATGGCTTTCTGCCAAAATTTAACATGTAAAGTTTAGTTGGCATTATTCAGTTAGAAGGGGCTTAGTGCCATGGTAAAACATTTAAGCCTTTGGTAGAGATTTAAAGAAACAGGAAAGGATGGATTGTTAGTAATTATATTGAGCAAAATTACCCATCTATATCTAATTGTCATCTGTTTTACTACTCTGCAGTCTTGAGTAAGACATCAACTCTCTTTGCTTTTCCTGCAGTCTCTAAAGTGTTTGTATTAGTTGTCTAGCACAAAGAGGACTGAATGGGTTTCCAGCAATAGGTCTAGTGACTTTTCCATTGTGTTTCTTTCAGGTTGCTTTCAGCTATGTAACATTTTTCGATCCCATGAAATGGAAATTGACCAGTGCTTGCTGGAGTCCCTCCCCCTGGGCCAAAGGCAGCGGCTGGTAAAACGCATGCGCTGTGAACAAGTCAAAGCCTACTATGAAAGAGAGAAGGCTTTTCAGAAGCAGGAGGGGCTCCTGAAAAAGCTGAAGCATGGGAAGAATCAAAAAGTTCATTTTAACCTTGCTGACATGATACAGGATGCAATTATCCACCATGATGACAAAGAAGGTAATGACAAGAAAATCGTTTTCTGATGTAGTGCTTCATATTTTTGGTTTGTTGTTTTTTGGTGGGGAAGTGGGAGATAGAATTTCTTTTAAATATTAGAGGTTTTCTTTTAACTGTCTGAAATATTCAAGAAAAAATTACTCTTTTCAGTGAACATAGTTAAAAGTCCCAAGTCTCCTCGTAAAAGTGAAAAAAAGGCAAAATTTTCGTAAAATCGTTGTATATGTTTTTTAAAGAATTACCTGCCTGAAAAGCAATTTGTTGATTCAAATCGATAATGAAACTTTTTCCCAATGAAATTGTTTCCTTTATGATGAGATCGTGTTGTGAAATTTATTATTTCATACCTGGATTTATATATAGTAGTGAAGTCACTTCCCCCCAAAACTCTTGGGAGAGAAAAATCAATCGGCTTATCCCTTAAAGTTGGTTGACTTGTATCAAATTTTATTAAGAATACTCAATCCAAATTTCAGTTGCCTTTACAAGATTATGAAGTGTCTTGATTTTTGTGTATTCTTTTGTATGAATTTTTTTTGTTTGTTTTTGGAATCTACTTTCCAAAGTTCTAATGTGAGAGAGACTTTCCAGCTGTAGGTATAAATGTAGAAAGCTTCAAAGAAGCAAATATAAGTTAATTTATCTTGATTGGCTCTAAAATTACTGGTTGAGTTAACCTAAAGCAGGTATGCAACGAGTACAGACCCATGACCCATTAACTACATTTCAAAATCAAAATCTCTGAAAAACAAGGGTTTTTTTGGTAACTCACTCAGTGGCAGAGTCGTCCCAGAGCTATTTATATTTTTAACCTGTCCAGTCTGGAAAAATAATAAATTTAGTAACATTGGTCCCAAAGCTTTCAACAGGAATTGTGGATCTAAGAAAACTGACAGCCCATCCTGTACAATAATAGCAATAATAAGAAGACGAAAGTAGTTCTTTTTATGGTTCTGTGTGGGCATGCTAGTCAAACTAGAAGACTCTGAGAAGCTCTGAGATTTTTTTTTTCTTAAAATGGAATGAGTGGCAGAGAATCTCCTGGCTGGGAAGGACCTAAGAGATCATGTCGTACAACCTCTCCTCTTACACGTGAAGGAACTGAGATGCAGCCAAGGCACCACATCCTCTAGAAAGCTGTCCCAGAGCTCTTTTACCTCCTATTTTATTATTCTCTTCTCACTTATAGCTCTTCGTTGAATGGCCATCTGCTCTGTGAAGCTATAAGCCCCTCGAGGGGCAGGGGACTGTCTGTCAGGTTCACCACACCCCTTGCCCCTTCCAGGACCTTCCAGTAGTGTGAAGGGAAAGAGTGAGCAAGTTTACCCAGAGGTAAACTAACTGTTGTCTCTAATTGTTGGAGAAATCCTAAATTAGAACGCAGGTGGATTTAAGCCCTGTATCGATTTAACAGTAAAGAAACAACAAGAAAATATTTACAAAGTTATAAAAACTTCTGTGTAAAATAACTACAGGAAAAGAATAACACCTAAGTTAGTGTTAAAAAGAAGTTAAGCATAGTAAAATAGTAAGCCCAGAGAACAAGAGGAATCTATTATATATTATATTGTGTTATGTATTATAATATTTTGCAAAGACACTGAAGTCATAAAATCTGAGTTAATACTTTTTAAGGAGTTGCTATAGGCTTGGAACTGTGCTGTCACTTGGGTGACCAAAGAGCAGGAAGAGAGGTGAATCCTATCTTCAGAAAGACTCCAATCCAAGTACAAAGAGAGAAAAAAACCTCAATAAAATAGAAAACAATAAATGAGTAAAAATGAAGTCTGGTGGAAGCAGAGTAGTTGGGCAAAGTTTTTTGGTGACTGTGATTTTTGAGAAACTCTGATCTTGATGGTTGCTTAAAGCTTAGATCTTTGAAGGAAGGAAAGAAGAAAACCCTACCCTTGGGCAGCAGTGCAGGTGAACAGCTTCAAAGAAGTGAGAGTCCCACACAAGGAGGTCTGTCTGAAAGGAGTGGAAAGTGAAGATATTAGCTGCAAAGATGGTTTTAAGTAGATAACTTTAGTGGGGATGCTTCAAGGTCTGGTCTTAAAGCAGAATGCAATGGGAATGATCGTATAGAACTAAGAAGAAAATGCATATGCTACAAATGGTTTTAAGCAAAGGTTAATCAGGGGTAAATATCCGTAGGGACGCACTGAAGGGTGAGAATAAGAACTGGAAGCAAAGACACCAACTAAGAATCCATTGATGAAACGTTAATGGAGTGAGCTTGGTTGGGCTTGGTTGGGGTAGTAGCAGTGGGAATTGGGGCAAAAGAACAGACCCAACAGTCCTATTCCATGGGAAAAGTACACTCATTCATCAGATATCTACTGAGTCTTTATTATGGTCCAGACAGCTATGAATGGAATAGACAAAATCGCTACCTATACGATGCTCAACTCTCTTGTGTGGGTGACCACAGATAAAAAGATAAAGTTAAACATGTAGTTTGGTAGATAATGATAAATGCTGAGGAGTCCACAGTTACCTCCTGAAAGTGTATCAGGGAAGGAGCTTTTCAGGTGAGGTCAAAGGCCCTGATGGAGAAACCAGTGGGGTAGGAGCAGATGAATAAATGAGGAGGGCAGAAGGAGAAGAGCCAGACCACATGGGGGCTGGGAGGGTCATCAAAAGGACTCTGGCTGTTGTGCCCAGTGCCTGCTGAAGCCACTGGGGGATTTGAGCAGAAGAGGGACATGGTGTCACTTATGAGTTAACAGAAGCAGCCTGGCTGCCACATTCTGAACGGATTGAAGGATTTTGAGGGCAAAAGCAGGGAAACCGGTCGTGAGGCTCTGTTGATAAATTCAGCAAGAGATGATGGTGGCTTGGACCAAAATGGAACCAAGGATGTGGTGAGAAATAGTCAATTTGGGGGTATATTTTTAGAATAGAGCTGACAGGAAATGCTAATGAACTGGTGATTGGGAGCATAATAATTTTCTATTGCTGCCATAACAAATTACTACAAATTTAGCAGCTGAAAATAACATAAATGCATTATCATATAGTTCCATAGGGCAGAAGTCTGGTGTAGGTCCCACTGGGCTGAAATCAAGGTACCATCAGGGCTGCTCCCTGTTTGGAGTTTCTAGGGGATACTCTGTTTCCTTGCCTTTTCCAGTTTCTGGAGGCCATCTGCATCCCCTAAGTCTTAGCCTCCTCCATCTTCAAAGTCAGCAACGGTAGATTGAGTCTGCCGCTCATGGTTCAAACTGTTGTTTCTTTTCTGTCCTTGCTTGCATCTCCCTGACCAAATCTTTTGCCTTCCTCTTCCACTTCTAAGGACTCCTGTGATTGCATTGGGCTCACCTGGATAATCCAGGGTGCTCTCCCTATTTTTTTTTTTTTTTTTAATTTTTATTGGAATATAGTTGACTTTTTTAAAAAAAATTTTATTTATTTATTTATTTTTGGCTGTGTTGGGTCTTCGTTTCTGTGCGAGGGCCTTCTCCAGTTGCGGCAAGTGGGGGCCACTCTTCATCGCGGTGCGCGGGCCTCCCACTATCGCGGCCTCTCCTGTTGCGGAGCACAGGCTCCAGACGCGCAGGCTCAGTAGTTGTGGCTCACGGGCCCAGTTGCTCCGCGGCATGCGGGATCCTCCCAGACCAGGGCTCGAACCCGTGTCCCCTGCACCGGCAGGCAGATTCCCAACCACTGCGCCACCAGGGAAGCCCTGCTCTCCCTATTTTAAGGTCAGCTCATTAGCACTCTTAATTCCCTCTCTCCAGATAATGTAACATACTCACATGCATAACATCAGAGGGCAAAATTATGGAATCAAAATCCTACCTGCCTTTTTAAGGAACCTCCATCCTGTTCTCCATAGTGGCCCAGCCATCCCACTACTGGGCATATACCCTGAGAAAACCATAGTTCAAAAAGAGTCATGTACCACAATGTTCATTGCAGCTCTATTTACAATAGCCAGGACATGGAAGCAACCTAAGTGTCCATCAACAGATGAATGGATAAAGAAGATGTGGCACATATATACAATGGAATATTACTCAGCCATAAAAAGAAATGAAATTGAGTTATTTGTAGTAAGGTGGATGGACCTAGAGTCTGTCCTACAGAGTGAAGTAAGTCAGAAGGGGAAAAACAAATACTGTATGCCAACGCATATATATGGAATCCAAAAAAAAATGGTACTGATGAACCTAGTGGCAGGGCAGGAATAAAGACGTAGACATAGAGAATGGACTTGAGGACATGGTGGGGGAAGGGTAAGCTGGGACGAAGTGAGAGAGTGGCATGGACATATATACACTACCAAATGTAAAATAGATAGCTAGTGGGAAGCAGCCGCATAGCACAGGGAGATCAGCTCGGTGCTCAGTGACCACCTAGAGGGGTGGGATAGGGAGGGTGGGAGGGAGGCTCAAGAGGAAGGGGATATGGGGATATATGTATACATATAGCTGATTCACTTTGTTGTACAACAGAAACTAACACAGCATTGTGAAGCAATTATACTCCAATAAAGATGTATTAAAAAATAAAATCCTACCTGCCATGGGGAGTGAGAGGTTCATGGATTATATCAAGTTTGTTATGCCCTGAACAATCAGAAAAGCTAAATGCTCTTAACTGTGTTAGGGGTGCCTCTAGGAAGTGAGAATAAGAAAGGGGGTGTCGTGTTGGCTGGAGATATAAACTTGAGACACATGAACATATAGCCCAACGATTCTATAATATCACTTAGGGAATGAGTTTAGATAACATTATAGGAAGCACAAGGACTGAGTCCCAAGGAATTCCAATATTAAGAATTGAGTGAAATGAGGTAGAACCACCAGAAGAGGAAAGGAGAAAAATGAGGTGAGGGTGCTTTTCTTTGAGCTAAATGATAAGAAATTTTCAAGGAGGAAAGAGTGATCAACTATTTCCAGAGCTCCTGCTCAGTCCCACAGGAGGAAGACTGAGACTTGACCATTATGGTTAGAAATATGGAGATGATTAGTTTTGGTGAATTGTAAAAAGCAGAAATCTTAAAGGACTGAGTTCTAACAGAGGGGAAAACAGAAATGGACATGGAGAATATACAGAGCTCTTTAAAGGAGTTTTTTTTTTTTCAGTTGAAGTATAGTTGATTTATAATATTGTGTTAGTTTCAGGTGTACAGCAAAGTGATCCAGTTATACATATATATATATTTTGAATTATGTTCCCTGATAGATTATTACAAACTATTGAGTTTCCTGTGCTATGCAGTAGGTCCTTGTTGGTTATGTCTTTTTTATCTAGTAGTGTGTATATATTCATCCTAAACTCCTAATATATCCCTGAGGAGATAAATGATAAGGGACCCCTACAGAGGGAAGAGAAGTCAGGGGTCTTTTTAATGATGGGAGAAATAACAGCTTGTGTGTATGCTGAAAAAAATAATTCATCTGAGAGGGGAGAACCGGTGGCATTGGCATAGGGAGGAAAATTGCTGGAGTGAGGTCCTTGAGTTTGCAGATGCTGATGCGATCTGAGACCTAGGTGGAGGGTTTGCTTTAGCTAAGACCAACGATAGCAGTAGTTCTCAGCCCTGGCTGCATGCTAGGGTCATCTGGGGAGATTATGTTTTTAATTTCAACATCTAGGCCCTACCCGTAAAGATTCGGATTCAGTGTGTCTGGAGTGGGGCGAAGGCAGTTTTCAAAAACGTCTCAGGTGTCGTGGTGCCCAGAGAGGGTTGAGAAGCTCCAGTCTGGGGTCATGGGAGGAAGGATGTGGTGTCGGGTGCTTATGGAGGCTCTTCCTGCGTCATACGCTCGCTGATGGAAGAGCTGTGGCTGTCAGCTAAGAGTGGGGCTGGGGAGGAGGAATTGCAGCTTAAGGAAAGAGGGGAACATGGAAGAGTGGGGGGAATGAATGGACCAGAGAGAGACCGTATGAAAAAAAGGACTTATAGGTAAAATTAGATCTGAACAATAAAAAAGAAAGATCATGGGTTGTCACGGCCTCTCCATTTCTTTGTTTTTATTCTTAACTCTTTGATTTACTACCCTAAAATTTTCCTGTAGCTCCACATTTTGCTTGGTGTAGTGACCCATGAAAGGTATTCAGAGTGATGGGTACAACAGGAAACCAGAAAAAAAATCACACATACACCACAATATTCTTTGCACTCCTGCTATGCACGACGAACTGTAATAAACCCTTCCTATACACCACCCTGTTTATTCTTTAGGGCAGAAAAACACAAGCACTTTCTGAAGATTCTTAGAGAAGAATGTCCTCCAATACAACTTACATAAATTTATTTCTCCCAGGAAAGACTTTCTGTTACTGATGGAAGCAAAGGTGATGTTCAGTAACTGAGGTCAGCATTAGCATCAAATGATGAAGAAATAGTTGAATGACTTAGAATTCTGCAAGAGTTTTAATTTGTAATAAATGTTTAACATTTTAAGTATATACATTATTGCAATATAAAATAAAAATTTCTGTCCACAGAGGTTGTCTTAGCTCAGGGTGCCATAACAAAATACTCTAGACCTGGTGGCTTCAACAACGGACATTTCTTTCTCACAGTTCTGGAGGCTGGAAAGTCTAAGAGTAGGATGCTGGCCAGTTCAGTTCCTGGTGAGGGCTCTCTTCCTGGCTTGTAGGTGGCTACCTTCTTACTGTGTCGTCACATGGTGGAGAGAGAGAGTGCTCCTGTCTCTTTTCTTTTCTTATAAGGGTACTAATCCCATCATGGCAACCCTATCCTCATGGCCTTACCCAAACCTCCCAAAGGCCCCCCAATCCTAATGTCACATTGAAGGTCTTCAATATATGAATTTGGGGGGAGACACAAAAATTTAGTCCATAACAGGTGGTATATTCATTTTATACTTGGAGCTGACCCAAGAATGAAATATCTATCTATATCTATCACTTCTTTGAGTCTCTCATCTACCTTGGAAAATTCCACCTGAGTACCAATATACCTCACTTTATCAGAGGAAAAATATTAATTCCTTGCAAATGGAAGATATTAAATTGCATTGAAGGGGTGAGTAATCTCTTCAGAGACATTAAAACCTCTCTAGCACATGTTTTACTTCTTCTGGAAATGTATCCAGGACAAAGTTTTCATTTAGTCATGGTAGTCATATTTTCATTTATTCTTAAGCTACCCAAATAGTCCAATGTACACATTTATACAACTGAGAAAGTTAAAAATATTGCCATAAGAAAAACTCTTTCCATTTAAATTATTGTTAAAAACTTTGCAGAGTGTGTATTTGTGTAAATTATTTTATCTCTTATTTTCAAGTTCTTTCACTGGCTTGCTGAGTGTAAAGGATCAAATATACTTTTTCAAAGGATGACATGCTATTTGTGCTAAGGTTTATAGTATCTCATTAACAAGCAATTCACAGATTTTTGTTTAACTTTCTAAATGTTGCATTTTTGTAAGTGTAAATTTAGTATCTTTGACACTTTATTGCTCTCTTCTGAGAGCTGGTGATTTTTTAGTGTGTAATCTGTCATTTTAATGTACTCCATCAGTCTAAAATGGAGTACATTTTAGATTCAATAATTCTTTTCCATCTAGAAAGGAAAATTTGTTCTAAATTGTTTTAGGGGTTTCAATTTAATTGTCTTTGAGTTATACCACATTAGAGAGAGAGAGAGAGAGAGAGTAATTTTCCCTATATGCAGAGAATATTTAAATGAGAATGCAATTCCTCTGTTAGAATTGCTACTCCCAAATATCAGGTTTTACTAATTAGTCCACAATATGTTTTTACTAAAAGTAATATAAATGGCAATGGAGTGACTTCATTATGCTTTTACTATTTAGCATTCTACAGATGTTTTCAACACTGTCTGTGCTTTATATGATTTTAGTCACTTAATTCTTCTAGCAGCCATATTCAGTAGGTAGGATATTCTCCCCGCTATATGGGTGAGGATAATTAGCCTTAGAAGAACTAATTACCATCTCAGGTCTACATGAGTTGAGAAGCCATGTTTTTGTTCATAACACTACACTGTCTCTCACGTTGATTTCTTTTTTTAAAATCACTTTATTGAGGTATGCTTGACAGAAAAAAACTTGTACACATTTAATATATACAACTTGATGAGTCTGGAGATAAGTCTACCTCTGAGATACCATCACCAGAATCAAAGCCATAAACATCTACCACCTCCAAAAGTTTCCTGCCACCCCCTTCATTTTTTTAATTAGATTGTTTTTCTTTTGTGGTACGAGCACTTAATATATCACCCCTCTAGCTTATTTCTGATGCTAAAATGAGCTAAATCATCCACTTCACAAGTTGATTTCCTTCCATTTGCCATTTGGAATTCTTGCTTTCTCTTGTCTAGTGGAGATTTCCGTCCACTGTTAAGGGAACGGCCAAAGGCACGGACAGATATTCTTTATGCTCTGGTGTTTTCCTTCCTCTTTCCCTGATCAGCTCCCCTCCCTTTTTTTCTTTTTACAGTTTAAGATAATTTATTAATTTAGATACCAAATATCTACTGAGGGCCTGTTTTATTCCAGATACACAAGGCACTTGCAAGCACAGTTATAGACCTGTAATGTCAAACTTCAGTTGTATCTCCATTTTCCTTAAAATTCTGAGTCCTCACTTAGGAAAAGAGGAAACTATCAAATTAAAGCAATGTGAGACTCTGTTTCCTTCTCCTATCTCTCCAACCCCTGGTCTTCAGTTCCTTGGAGGGCTATGGTCTAAGGTCCATGGTCAAAGCTCCGACCTTAACTCTTCTCTTCCTACCCATCCTCCCTGGAAGGTCTCACATTTCACCTACTCTAATGATTTCCAAATCATATCTAGACTTTTCTCCTCAGCTCCAGATGCCACCTTTCTGATGCCCTTACATTTCTAACTTATTATGTTCAAAATTGAGTATTTATCTCCATGTATTTCCCTAATCAAAACTTCCTCTTCTGTTTTCTATTTCAGTTAATGTCACCACCATTTCCTTGGTCTTATGGCCCAGAAATCTGGAGGTCACATTGATTTAGGTGCACATTTGTAAAATGCTGAAGGTTGTACCTCCCCTGAATAATTTATGAGAAGTATCATATATCTGTATATTATCCAGAGCCTTCTAAGAATATGCCTAGACTGCAATGAATTCTTACCATATGTTGGATGATCTCCTGAGAGGCTCCACTTAGAATTTTTTAAGTAAATCATTAAGACCAAGTGTGAAGCCTTGGGTCAAAGAATAAATTTCGTATATTCCGTAAGTGTTTTATATATGAAAAATTAAATGAGACTGTGGTTAACTTAAAGCTCATGAATACTTAGCCCAGCCCTTTCCCTGCATTTACTAGATTGGCACAGAAGTTAAAATTTTGAAGTAGTTGGCTACCACATAAATTTATTTAACTTTTAAATTTAAAAAATTTTTATAGCATTTATATTTATTAGTATCTAGAGTATAAATGAAGAAGGAACTAATTATAATTTTTCACCGCTACCATCTAATGATGCTGGCTTTATGAAGATGACCCATGTGCTCTGGCACTGTTTCCCCAGTGGAGGCTGTGGATTTCTACCAAATGCAGCCCCACTCTCTTTCCTAACCTCTCCATCACCAGCTGCACAAACAGGCAGGTAGAAAATGAGACAATCCCTCAGTAAATTTAAGCTGATACCTACAGAAATTGATACTGAGACTCTGCCACCTTGAGAATAGTGATCAAATCCAGTAAGTAGGTACCCAACCCTTGCTCCCTACTTGCATTCATTCTGAACATAATTGGGTGTGATGTGGTTGAGTACACTACAAGGATAAATATGTCTAGAACTCAAAGGAGTATATACTTGACATGGAATATAGGTAGACGTTCCCCAAAAGAGTTGGATTCAACCAATAGGAATGACTTGGGTATTAGACATTTGGGGTTGTAAAGAAAATGTAAAGCACCCTTTTGTCTTTAAGGAAGAAATAGGGAGAAAGAATATTCCCAGTGGAATGACATAACAATATATTGTTGTCTGCATCTTCCATGTTCTAAAGCAGTACCAAGCTTGGGCAGAGTGAAGGAAATGGCAAATTTATCAGAACCATCCCTATCTTGTTAACTTCTCAATGAAATGGGAACAGACACCCCCTAAGCTAAGCTGAGAATGAACCTGTTCCTCTCACTTGAAGGGGAATGGGGGTATGTGGGAAGATGTAACTCAGATAAGATATTTTCTGGGGCAGACACAGGAACAAAAGGACCACGTCTAGATTTTAGAGAAAAGGGTGAGCTTTTAAGGTCCAGGTGTATGTCTGCATCAGAGATCTGGAAGGCTGAATGTGTATAGCTTATGTACATGCTGAATCCAGCAACTCCAGGCAGTTTTGAATTTCACAGAACTATGTTCATTGGACTGTGATTATTTCAATGAAGGTAACAGCTGCTGGGTAATTAAAGGTGCCCATTTCAAAACTGGTTATAAAATCATAAATAGCTGGAAATTTAGTGCCTTTAAATTCTGTGGGATTCTGTATGAATTTAATGAGTGGCTTAATATTATACCAACACTGAATTCATACTCCTGAGAATTATTAATTATTTTAACTGCCTGCTATGAAGTCACAACTTTACTGGGTACTGAGAGTGATTGAAAAAATGTAGAGAAAAAATGTGCTTCGTAAGCACTTATAATCTAGGTGGAAAGATACACTGTTCTTTAAAAACCAAACCAGAAGTCTATCCATTTAAAAGGAATTGCAGTGGACATTTGTTGGGGTGAGGTGAGGAATAGGTGAATCTGAAACTCTGCTCTTTGGGAAATTTTTAGAGTCTGGTAAGAGGAGAGAAAAGGACTTTCTGGCTGTGAAAAACAGCTTGAGTGCAGGAACAGAGGCAGAGAAAAGCAGGTTTCTTACAGGAGAGCATCATGGTAGAAGCATTGCTGGAAGCTAGCACCAAGGGTTTTAACTCTGCATTTGGAGGATGGGTTGGATCCCAACCTAAAACTTAGGAACTGTGTGTCCCAAGTCAGGGACAGGCCACTTTCCTATTCTTACCTTCCTCTTCTGCAAATAAGGTTAAGAGGCAGAGGGGAACATCTCTCATAAGTGGTTGTGAGGATTAGTTAAATATTACATGCAAAGAATTTACGTCTGTCATGTATTACTACATACATAATAAATATCAGCTGCTATTATGATTTGAAAGGGAATTAATAGATGCTATTGAAATAGGTGGAACACTCTGACCTCAGGACCTTTGACATCTCAAAATCAAATAGAAAAAGGCATTTCTTTTATAGGGAGGGGTCATCAGGGCTAGCAGGAACTTTTGTTGGGGGGAGGGCTCAGAGGGGGGTGAGCAGACAGCATGATGGGTGGGTTAACAGGACCTCTTTCTCTCTGGGGGCCAGACTGTTTCTGGAATGAGCTATTAGTAGAAGATGTCCATAACCTTAGTGTTGCTGAAACAGAATCAGCCAGAGTCCAGGGGTCTGGGGAGAGGAGAGGAGGCTGAGCAGAGCTCCTAGATCTAGACTGCCCTGGAGGTCTTCACAAGTGTTTGGAATTAATAATTAGCTGAAGAGCTAGTTGTTTTTCCTGATGATATTGTGTGATATTATACTTGAAAAATCAGGACCTTTTTCTTACTGTTGAAACCAGCCTCCTCATCTTCAGCAGATATCATTCTACTTCTCTTAGTCTTTACAAAGAGATTTTAATATCAGTTAGTGAGTGGTGACCTGAGTATATCAGTGTTCAACGTATTTAATTAATTAATTAACTCATTCATTCAAAATTAAGGGCCTATTCTTTCAAGTGTGTCCAACAGTGGCCTAAGTATTGGGGATACCAAGAGAAATAGAGCCTGGTCTCTGCAGCCTGGCGGAAGGAGAGACGCTGCAGCAGACAGAGGCCATCAGTGCTTAAGGTCTGTAGGGGAGGGTCGTTGGGCAGTGGGACAGTGGGGTCAGGGTGGAGTGGGAGGTGCAGGGGACAAAGGGAATGGCATCTCTTGGTTCTTCTGAGGCAGGAAAATAAGCTAAAACTAAAATTGGTCCAAGACCTGAAGTCCTGGAGGAGTGTAAAATTTCAGAACTGCAGGCACTTGAGTACGATTGGGGTTGGGGAGCTTAGCATTGGTCTTCAGAGACCATGAGCGCTATGCAGAGAGCTTGGGAGGTGGAAGAGAAGAGAGAGGGGATATTGGTCTGACCCAAATGTGTTTAATGGCAGATGAGCGCTTTAGCCATTTATGAATCTTCGCATTCCCAGTGTGCACAATGCCACCACTTTCCTCCCCCTGGACAGTGGCTTAAGGCTTTTCCTGGTTATCCGAAAGAATGGCAACATGGCGGCAAGAGCATCAACATGGCAGCATGAGCTCTTTTAGGTGTCATTCCTTTTTTTTTTTTTTTAAATCATTTTCTTTCATGAATATAAGAAAAAATGTAGAAGGGAAATACTGGATTAAAAAGCACATTAAAAAATTAACCCAGTAGTTTTCATATTTTAGCGAAGAAGAAGGCAGTAGTGAATTCTGGTATGTGCAGTAAAATAGTATCTTATAGTTTTACAGTCTCACTAGTCTATGTCAGTGTCTTGTTCCATATGAGGTTACTTCCTAGACCCGCTCTCTTCTGACTAAAGTGAATGTCTAATGAGAATTAATGGCAGAACCTGAAATCTGTAATTTCTCACTCTGCACACTCTCAAGTTTTAATTAAATTGAAACTGAAAAAAAAAAACCCCTTTTAGTTCACTGAATTAACGCTGTGGCTGTGGTCTTCAGTCCATCACATTTTAGATAGTATTGCTGCCGCTGGTATAGACCAAGGGTTCTCTGAGTCATTGTGCTCAGAAAAGTCTATGAAAAAAGAAAATAAAATGACTGGTAATTTTCATAGGAAAAGAGCACAATCTGTCAGAGTCCCAGTCTGCTGCTGAGGGCACCAGAGCAGCAGCAAGACAATCTGTAGATCATATTTGCCTTTGACAGTATGACTGTTGTACACTCCAAAGTAAAATGTTTTACAGGGAAAATGTAGATTTGCCATTTATAAGATCAGAAAAGTCATTTAGTGCATGCAGGAACAGACAGAACAGAATATATTATCAGAGTTTTTCTTGAGGATTTTCAATATGCAGACAATTTCTAGGAAATCAAAACTTATAAATACTGTTTTGTAAAGCAGCTCTTTGGCAACAAAGTCCGAACTCGCCCAGGAGACCCACTCCCTCTGGCCTTCTCAAGGTCATCATTCTCCCAGGTCCCCCTTCATTATCCACAGCACAGGATCATTTGCATAGAAAAAAATACGTTGTAATATTTTCCAAAGTGATGAGAAAAGAAAACTGAACTAAGCCATGTCCCCTTCATTTCACTGGTCACTTTCTGACCCAAACTCCCAGCAATCCCACCAAGCCTGCTACCTGCTCTTATCAACGGCCTCCTTGTTGCCAAGTGCACAGGATGTTTCTAAGTCCCCACCAAGGTCACCTAGAAGCAGCAGATGCCATCCTCCATCATCCCTCCCTTCACTGGGCCTCTAGACCTCTACTTTCTCCTCGGTTCTCTCTCTACCTCACTGGTCCCATCTTCTCAGGCTTCTTTGCAGATGACTCTTCAGCTTTCCAAACTTTGAACTCCATGATACCCCAAGACTTTAGAGCTTTTCTCTTTCTACCCCCCATCTCTAGGAAATCACATTCCATGCCACATGTATTCTGTGGACCCTAATTTTTATCCCCAGCCAAGATCTCTTCCCTGGATGTCAGACTTCCTACAGCATATCCTGTGGCTTCTGGTACAACCTGCCCATCCTACACTCTTGGATTTCCCTCACAAGACAGCCTCCTCCCCGTCTTTCCAACTCAGTGAATTACTCCATTCTACCAGGTGTTCATGGCCAACTTCTTGGCATCTTTCTTGATGTCTCTTTTTCTCTCCTCCTCTACCTCTGAACGGCTTTCATAATTGGACCACCTCTCAGCACTTCTGCGGCCACTCTCCTCTAAGCCATCATCATCTCTTGCCTGGATCATTGCAGTAGCCTCCTATAGTATCACCTTGTTTCAATCTATTTTCCAGCAGCCAGAATAATCCTTCTAACACTTAAACCCTTTTAGTGCCCCTCTCTGCCTACACATTTTCAGTGGCTTCTAGGCTCACTTAGAAATGACATCTAAAACCCTTCCCACTGGCAAGAAGACCTTACAGCCTCAGCCCCCATCCTGCCTCAGTCCAGTCAATTTTCTGATGTCACCTTCTCCCCTTTTCCTCTTACACTCTCCTCCTGAGCCACTCTGGGCTTCTTATCTTTCCCCCAAAATGCCACACATGCTCCTACCTCAGGGCCTTTGCACCACCTCTTGTTCTAATTCTGCATGGATCCTTCATTTACCTCCTTCAGCCCTCTGCTAAAATGTCACCTGATCAGAGAGGTTTTCTGTGATCCTCCGACCTGAACCAGCCTCTCCCCATATCCCTCTCGCCCTCTCCACTCACCAGGTTTCCTTCTTTTTCATTGCACTTATCACCATGCAACAAATTCCTTGTTTGTTTGTGTCTGTCTTCTCCCAGTGGAATGTAGGACTACGTGAGCAAAAGCTTTCTTTGTTTCATTCACTGCTGTTCCCTCAGCATCTAGAACACGGCCTTGCACAAAGTAGATAATCAATAGACATTTGTTTAGTGAATAAGTCATGAGTGAAGTCTCTTCCTAATACCTTTTAAGGTTCCACTTCTCCCGGTCCCCAATGCCATTTCCGAGTTGTGCCACCATCTTCTCTAGTCTGGGTCCATGCACTGGTCCCTGAACTGATCACCTTACCTTCAGCTTTGTCCTCCTTCCAACCCACTCATTGTACACAAACCAGGATCGTCTTTCCAAACCACAAATATAATTTTCCTCTCCTCTACTCAAAAGTCTTATGATAATGATATTACTCTCCAAACTCTTTTCTAGTGACTGGTCCTGATTGATCTTTCCAGAGTGATTCCTTAATGCCACCCCCTCTCCCCCACCCCGTCCCACAAAAGCATCTTCCGTCTATTGGGCTCATTCAGCGCCTCAACACCTTGTTCTGTCTCGTACCTAGACTTCATACACTCTAGTGCCGCCACCCGCCTCCCCAGCCCTTTCTGTCTGATAATTTCCATTCATCCTTTAGTTCCCAGCTGATTTCTAAACCCCAAGCCTCAGGGCACTTCCTCCGAGAAGCCAACCCTGCCTGCCCAGGGCAGCTCCCAGAGTGGCTCCGCTGTATCACAGCCTGTGTCAAAGGAGCTATAATGACATTGCGCTCTTGCTTCTCTGCACCCAGAACTCACAGTCGGTTCCGTGAGAGCAGGGCCTGATTCTCCTTTCTCATCGCCGGATCCCAGAACCTAACACGGTGCAGTTGCTTAGCTATTAACCTGTTATATTTTGCACGTTTATTTTGCAAATTAACATAAAATATCTCCACACAGCTATAAATTGCTTCTACAATGTAAAGAAGTCAACAGTTCTTCTCACCTCATTGAACATTAACTTAACATCTGTCTAGTCTAGTCTAATACTTGCTGAAACAGCCAAGGTCAATACATGGTGTGTGGATAAACCGCTCTAGAGTTCTGGAATGCAGGCAGGCTTTGCATAGTTTGCAGGGATTTTTTTGTTGTTGTTTCATTATCCAAGTAGAGCGAAAGCAAAATTACCACTACGAGCACAATCAAAAATATCTTTTAAAAAAAAAATACCTTGAAGCACTTTGTAATCCAACTATTATGTTTCTAGTTACTATATACATATGGGGAATTGTTCTTACCATGATAATAGGAGGATGTTGGAAAAAACCCAAACGCACCTCGTTCCCTTGTGGATTCACTCTACAGATGGTGAGCTGCTTGATTGTGTGGTGGAAGTTCATGCCTTCATCAGGGCCCCAGATTTTACGTATGAATGATGGTATTGTAGCTTATATTATGCACTTGTATAGTGACTTCTTATAACCGTCCATAATAACAGTGATTTTATTAAAATCGGAGTCCTCGCTGGCAAATTCTCATGTGAAGGGTATTTGACAAAGGGATTTTTGAATGAAAAGTGTCAAATGTCTTTATGGCCTTTGGTCTCTTTCATGGGGTCATTTCCAAATTAAATTTTCCAAAGTCTGGTCACTATTCTAATTTTTCCTCTTGCATTTTTAATCAAAAACCACACAGGCATCTAAAACTACTTACGCCCAACGCTACCCTGTTTTTCTATATCCCCGTTCTCCTTGCACACAAAAATGTCCTCCCCTGCCCTCTACATGCCCATTTGTCAATGTATCACGGGTTTTCCCCGAATCTCCCGTTTGAAACCTCATAGTTACGTTTGATGTTTCCTGTCTAAACTGAACATGAGCCTTTAGCATCCAGTTTCCAGATCCCACTAGTGAGTTTCAGGAAAGGGTTCTGTCCCCCTACCTGCATATTTGTTCAGTTGCCTAAAAGGATTTTTACAGTTTTTACATCACTTCCCCTTTCTCTGTTGCCTGCTCTTCACTTCTGATATTGTATCAGCTCTCATTCGTTCGTTCATTTATTAACTTTTTTCATTGCTCATAGATGCCCAGGAGAGTGTTAGATGCTGGGCAGGTAAGAGTGAGCAAAAGTAGGCAGGGTCCTTGACTGATGGAGCTTACAGTCCAGAAGCAGAATTCATCCCCTTAGTCTTGTTTTGCTAATAGTACTCAGTTTTCTGCTTTCCTCTCATCGAGAATGTGAACCTGAGTTCCCTGTTATTACTCAGCCAGTGAATGTAATGCTGTCCCACAGCGATAGGATTTATATATATATATATATATATATATATATATATATGTTTTCTCATAAGAGATTTCTAAAGCCATCCAGGTGCTGTATGTTTCCCTCCCTTTAAGTTTTGAGTGGAGTAGCAGGAGTGCAGTTGGGCATTTCAGAGACTCTCTCTCCCTATAACCTTGTTACTATTCATGGCCCTCCGTGATTTCGTCTTTCCGGTATTATTCTCTGTTTCTCTATTTTGTGCGCCATCGACACGCTACCCCAAGAGTGGTCCCAGGAGAGCAGCATCGCCCACACCTGGGAGCCTGTTAGACACGTAGGCTGGCAGGCCCCGTCCCAGACCTGCTGAATCAGAAACTCTGGGCTGGGACCAGAAGCTGTGTTTTAAGAGGCCCTCCAGGGGATTCTGATGCCTGCTGAAGTTTTCGTTTGATTCTGGAGGTTCTCAACTGGGCATGTTTGTCACACTTAGTCTTGGGATTTACTGAAATTCTCTGTCCAGGGGACAGAGATGCTAAACATTGCACAGTCTTTGGGGCAATGACAAACAGATAATTGTCCTGTTTGAAACGCCCCGATCATCCCTATGGAGAGCATGATGAATCTGGTCTAACAAAGATGTTGCCAGCCTTGAGTATAGTGGCTGGCTTCCTGCTTCTCTTAATTTCCTCACTCTGTTTCTTATTTTTAACTCCATCTCAAAATGTCTAATTCTATTCATCTTTCAAGGCTTGAATTCAGTAATCTTCCCGGATTTCCTAAGCTGAAATAGTAATATTTCTCCTTGGCAACCCCAAAATGCAATCTCTTTTGCATTTTATTCATGGATCTAGATTTGCTTACTTATATCTGCCTTCTAATATCATTCTTGCTATAAATGCCTTATCTTCCCTATTCTGTGCGACTCAGGACAAGGTTATGTCCTCAATGACTTTCTGTTCCAAGCAGTGTCTGGCATTATGGTTTAGAGTAGAAACCTTCTCCCTTCCTTCCTCCTTGTAGTAGGCCCTGAGCGCAAGAATAGAGTGCTACTGACTTATTTAGCAATGTCTGGAAATACGAAAGAAAAAAAAAAAAAAAGGAAAAACCCACATATTACAATCCATGACCAAACTCTCATGGGAAGCAGCTACAAGCAAGAAATCTGTGTCTGATAAATGAGCCGCTTCATGCAGAATTGGTGCATGATATAAGAAGCTATAATTCCACCTCCCACCAGCTGTGTAATTCTAGAAGCCATTTGTGAATACCCTGGGGCAACATAGATTTCTCAATTGCCTCTATTTCCTTCTCAATTGAAACTGATTCTATAAGAAAACAAGATTACCTTCTGGCTCTAATAAAATGAAGATCACAAACACAATTTTATGTCCAAGTTGAATTTTAGAAAGATAAAGCTTGATGTTAAACCTGAGAATTCCGGCCCTCGATGTTCATCCTCTGAATTTCCTTTCCAAGTGGGCAAATGGTAGGGAGCAGTATGCTCTCTGCCTTTGGAAACTCTGCAGGAGTTAAGATGAGTTGCGTTCTTCAAAACCACAGAAAGGGTACATGAACTGGAGGACAACGAGGTGCAGCTTGTGGAGGACTTTTTTCCTTTTTTTCACCTTGTGGGATTGTCTTAAGGAGGAAAGGTGTTGTATAAGTCTGCTGGGGCTGCCATAACAAAATGCTGCAGAATGGGTGCTTTAAACACCAGAAATTAATTTTTTTGCAGTTCAGATCAAGACAGGGGTAAATTTGGTTTCTGGTGAGAGCTCACTTCCTGGCTTGTAGGTCGCTGACTTCTCCTGTGTCCTCACATGGCCTTCCCTCAATGCCTGCAGAGAAAGTGAGCTCTGTGGTGTCTCTTCTTATAAGGACACCAATCCTATCAGATCAGGGCCCCACCCTTATGACCTCATTTAACTTTAATCACCTCCTTAAAACCCCACCTCCAAATACAGACACATTGAGTATTAAGTCTTCAACATATGGATTTTGTGAGGACACAATTCTGTTCACAAAGGTGTATTTTGGTTGAATTCTTACATCAAGGAGGCTGTGTTTGTTCTTGGCCCACTGGAAGGTGGACACCAAGATGAAATTAGATGTGCGAGAGGATTTGGGGAAAACACCAGCAAGAGGAAAAGGAGAAGGACCCAGAGGAAGCTGGAGGAGCCTTCAGAACACAATGCTGGTGTGACCCAGTTGTGTTAGTGTGCTCACGCTGCCGTAGCTAAAGACCACAGGCTGGGTGGCTGAATAACAGAAACGTATTTTCTCATAGTTCTGAAGACTAGAAATCCAAGATCAACAGGTCAGCAGGTTTAGTTTCTTCTGACACTCTCCCTGGCTTGCAGTTGGCCACCTCACTGTGTCCTCACATGGTCATCCCTCCATCCCTGTGTGTCTGTATTCTAATTGCCTCTTCTTATAAGGGCACCAATTGTATTGGATTAGGGTCCACCCTCATGACCTTGTTTAACCTTAATTACCTCTTTAAGGAAATTACCTGTCAACAAATCCAGTCACATTCTGGGGTACTGGGGGGGTTAAGACTTCAACATATGAATTTTGAGAGATGCAATAACATCAGTGAAGAAGAGAAGGAAGCAGATGAATTGGTGGGAGAATTTGCCTCATGGTTCTAAGAAAGTTCTCTAAGAGGCTGACAGCTAGTTCTCCAGTCAGATCTGTCCTTGTGTGGGAGGTGCATCTTGCAGGACCAGACCTGCATCAGTACCCCTGCTGCACATGGTCACTTTGCTAGGAGCAGATCAGGAGTACAGTGGCCTTGGTGTGATGTGGGCACAGCAGGTGGGACCATCTGTCTGTCATGCTTCCTTCTCCAGGAGTTCTGAGTAGACATTTTCTTGGACACAGTAAAGCCTTCTGTCACATGTTAAAAAGAACTACAAGAGATTTTTAAGATAAAAGCCCGAAAGACTCCCATCAAGAATAGTGATTCAGATAAGAATGTAAAGGTAGGAACTGCAATCAGCATGTAAGGGGAAACAAAGTGAGATAGCACATACTGTCCCCATAATGGGCAGGGTCTAAACCAGGAGACATGAGTAAAATCAGACCTCAGATTCTGAATATTATAAATCAGAATCAGAAAGAAGGGATGACAGTTATTACTAAAAACTGGTTACAGCCTAAACCAAACAGAGAACCAAGTTAAAGATACAATGAAATGTTTGCATCAAAATCATTCCCTAAATTTTAATGTTCATTTATGGTAAAGTCCTAACTTCCTGAAATTTTACAAAATCAATGTTAGAAATTATCAAGAAGAGAACGGACAGCAATTTGTCTCAGATTTTGGATAATCAAGTGCCTGATGGCAGTGGTGGTGGGGGAAGGCATGGTATAGAACTGTGGGCTGGAATTGCTTCCTGGAATAGAATTAACTTTCTGTGAAGGAAATGGAGGTCGTATGTAGTGGGTGGTGCAATAAGATAGGAGGAACATCCAAGGTCAGGTAGCATCTTAGAAAGATACTATTTATCCCATCTGCCCACACTGGTCCTGTTACTTACTTGTGGATTTCACGGCCGGCCACTTCTATTGGTGATCCTATGAAATTCCAATAGTCAACTGTCCTTCACCAAGAACAGTTGCCAAGTTGATATGGTCCAACCTTGGTTTAGTTGCTTATTCTCAAATTTTAAAGTGAGTTATGTGACTTCAGGCTGTGTCCGGTAACGCAAGTTCATTTATAATGACTGATTCTACACTCTGGAAGAATACTATGCAGTTAACTAAGGAGTTGCCTTAAGCATAAATATATACACAGCAAAATAAAATTAGAATATAACTCCAGCTCCTCTGAGAATTTAGTAGACTAATGGCAGTGTCCTACTTTGATAAACAGCCATGGCAGAAGTGAGTTAAGTCCCTGGCCTGCTGTGGCCTCAGGTGTTGGGTGTCCTAGATAACTGCAATAATCACACAGACTCTTCTGTGTGTTCCGTGCTGATGTTTCCTTCACATGGAACCATGCCAGGCTGGTCACTTCTTCCTAGAATCACAGTCTCCAAGGTTCAGAATTCCTGCAGCTTCCTAGGAGCTTTTGTCCATTTAAACCAATTATTTTCAAGCTGCACTTTTCCTAAATTCATAGCTGGCATGAGTGGCAAAGACCTTGAATGTAGAAAGAGAATCTAAAAACAATTTGATGGATTTGAACGATGTAGTTAATCCACCAATATGAAGATTAATAAGGGCAAATGTAAATTCCAAAATATCAGTTCCTTAATTTGGGAGCTGTGGTTTGTTGTAATAATGTGATATGAGTCCATTAATAAAATGGAAGACTGCATTAATAGAAGCAGGGTTTCTAAAACAAGGGAAGCAGAAGGCCTGAGTGATATAATTTAATTTGAGGGCCTTGGTGCATTTACATGTAGAGAAGCCCATCAGGACCATGAGAACAAGGAGAGACTTAAACCATTTTACATGAGGAAGAGGCAGTGGGACTCAGGGTGTTTGGCTTAGAGAGGAGAAGCTCAGATAGGACAGAATAGCTCAGTTTGAAGTATTGCCACATAGAACTTACTCTTTTTTTCTTTTTTAATTTTTATTGGAGTAGAGTGGCTTTACAATGTTGTGTTAGTTTCTACTGTACAGCAAAGTGAACCAGCTATATGTATACATATCCCCTCTTTTTTGGATTTCCTTCCCATTTAGGTCACCACAGAGCACTGAGTAGAGTTCCCTGTGCTGTACAGTAGGTTCTCATTAGTTATCTGTCTTACACATATTAGTGTTTATATGTCAACCCCAATCTCCCAATTCATCCCACCCCCCGCTTCCCCCTTGGTATCCATATGTTTGTCTCTATGTCTGTGTCTCTATTTCCACTTTGTAAATAAGATCGTCTATACCAATTTTTTCAGATTCTACATATATGCATTAATATACGACATTTGTTTTTCTCTTTCTGACTTACTTCACTCTCTATGACAGTCCCTAGGTCCATCCACGTCTCTACAAATGACCCAATTTCGTTCTTTCTATGGCTGAGTAATATTCCATTGTATATATGTGCCACATCTTCTTTATCCATTCCTGTGTTGACGGACATTTAGGTTGCTTCCATGTCCTGGCTATTGTAAATAGTGCTGCATTGAACATTGGGGTGCATGTGTCTTTTTGAATTATGGTTTTCTCTGGGTCTATGCTCAGTGGTGGGATTGCTGGGTCGTATGGTAGTTCTATTTTTAGTTTTTTGAGGACCCTTCATACTGTTCTCCATAGTGGCTGCACCAATTTACATTCCCACCAACGGTGTAGGAGGGTTCCCTTTTCTCCACACCCTCTCCAGCATTTATTGTTTGTGGATTTTTTGAGGATGGCCATTCTGACCGGTGCGAGGTGGTACCTCACTGTGGTTTTGATTTGCATCATAGAACTTACTCTTATAGCTTCTGTTTCTTCTGGCGACTTAGACTTGTTCACTATGGGATCTGATGGGTAGAGAAGGCCAGGGCTTCGAAACAGAATTTAGCTCCATGTAAGGAAGTGATTTCAAGTCTTCAGAAGAAACTGCCTTGGGAGGTGGCGAACAAGTTGGCAATTAACTAAAAGCTTTCAGTGCCAAGGTTTACTCATCTGTGATAATAGTACCTACACTGTAGACAGTGTGAATCTCAATCTGTAGTCTTGTTAGTTTAGGCTACACTGCTCATCAGTAGCCTTTTGTTATTATTTTGTGCATACTTGGATTGCTTGTTCTTTAAAATTTTGATATTATAGTGTGATTCTATAAGTTTTTCATATGAAAATAATTGCCTTCTTGAATCAGAACTGTAGGCTGCCGTCAAATTGCTCTAGGATCCTTGAAAATCTCAGGATCAAACCTCTCGTGAGTTTAACTTCAAATATAAGTTATTTTCAGTGCAAAAGTAGAAATGGATTTAGGCAGAGAAAAGTCTCCTGTCTCTTCCTTTCTTTTTCCCAAACTTTCCTTGCAGGTTGGTACTTGAAGGGCCATAGGAAGAGGGTGTAAAATTGTATAACTTTATTAAGGTGCTTTATGAAAGTATATCTTAGCAAAGATGATAAGTTTTGGAATCAGCGGAGTGTGAGTTACAAATCTTTCTTGTACTGCATGTTTATCTAACTTGATGGCATCATGCAAATCAACTTAATGTCTTTGAGTTTCAAGTTTCTTACCAGTTAAATGGAGGTAATACTGGTTTACAAGCTTGTGAGGATTGGACATTAGGTAGATACTGGTCAAATGGTAGCTTTCTTATTATTCGGCTATCGAGGGATCACTATAAATGTATACTGTCATATTTATTACAACTCATAATTATTACAAGGAAAATGTGATTAAAATAATGCCATAAAATATTATTTTGTTAACATCTTTATTGGAATATAATTGCTTTACAATGGTGTGTTAGTTTCTGCTGTATAACAAAGTGAATCAGCTATACATAAACATATATCCCCATATCTCCTCCCTCTTGCGTCTCCCTCCCACCCTCCCTATCCCACCCCTCTAGGTGGACACAAAGCACCGATCTGATCTCCCTGTGCTATGCGGCTGCTTCCCACTAGCTATCTATTTTACATTTGGGAGTGTATATATGTCCATGCCACTCTCTCACCCTGTCACATCTTACCCTTCCCCCTCCCCGTGTCCTCAAGTCCATTCTCTACGTCTGTGTCTTTATTCCTGTCCTGCCCCTAGGTTCTTCAGAACCATTTTTTTTTTAGATTGCCATAAAATATTGTGGCGATCTTAAAACTTTAGGTTATAAGCCTTAAGAACATAGATTGTTGATTTGCCATTTGAAAAACTGAATTTTATTTTCATAGTTTAAATGGGTTTCAAAACTGCTAACCATGTCACAGTTGGTGATTTAATTTTTAAAATTTTATGTTATATTACAATTTTTATCACAAAGAACCTACAAAACTACATTGAAGATAAATGTAAATTTAGTTATTGCATTGTGTATGTATTTGCCTTTAAATGTCACAATCAGACATTTTGCATCATGCTTGCTAATTAAGTTAACAATTTTAATAGACCCCCAAATTTTATCATGAGACTATTATACGGTAGTAAAAATGAATTATTTCACTCAAATGCCTCATAAAGACTTCTTAGTGAGTAATAGCCATTTTTGATTATCTTTGCCATGATTCTATTTGGTAAGAATTCAATAAACTTACATTGTCAAAGTGTATCTTTGTTAAACCCAGACAAATAACCTATATCCTTGACTATTCTCTTTTTATTAACGGTCATTTCTTCTAAAGTGGATGAACGCACAAGTACAAAGAATCTCTGAAATCTGAAAGATAAAAAGAACAATAGCAGCAAAGAAGTTAAAGTAGAAAAGTCTCCACAGTGCCAACCTGGACTTGGAAAAACCACCACAGCTAACATAGTTCTAGGTGCCTCATTTCTAGGAGAAAAGAACCAATTAATTGAGGAACAGTGAGACTAGCGTGATGTAGAAACAATCTTCAAAATGAAATTCAATATTGAACAACTTGCAATGGGGACTGAGAACGTCACTATATTTTCAGAGTATAATGAATTACGGATGTGCCTGAGTGATTTTACCAAGTCTGTCCATCAGCCAGCTCTCGGCTCATTTTCCGCTGTTTTCTCCAAATACTGTTTAAAACCTACATTTTTCAGCTTAGCAAGTCCAGGGCCTTCCACAAGATACAGTCCAATTCTGTTCATATAAAGGTCAAGCTTAGTGCCTTAGAACATGGATACAATGCAAAACAGAACAAAAATGCACTTTTCTAGGAGCTATTGTGAACGCTCAGTCTCTGGGGTAGCTTTGGGAGATGGAGTGTTTCAACAATTACTTAGGTATCTCTTTTTCTCGGCTTTTCCTTCTTCCTGCTCTTTTGCACAGCAGTGATTAAAATAAATCCTTGCTATTTTATTTGACAAGTTACTTACATCTTTTTTTCCCCTACTTCCAAACTCACTTCCTACCCAAGAACTGGAAGAAGGGCTGCATGTAGATATCGGACTCATTTTTTAGCCCAAGTCCGTTCTTTTTCATCTACCTCTATTTGCTGGAGAATCACTCTTGCAGAATATCTAACAATCCCATTGACTCTTCTTATTAATTTCTTTGTTTTCAGTCATAACTTAATGAACATCAACGACAAGTTGAAATAATCTAGGAACCACCACCTTATTGCCATCATTTTTATGTTTGGGCCATACTTATTCTGGAATGAGTTGGCCAGGCCGGAGTTATTACTGACCTGGACTATTCTTGAATGATTGTAATGATCTTCTACCTGGCGTTTCTACCTTCAGTGTTTCTTTCTTCCAAACCCTCACACACACCAATGTATTAGTGTTGTTCCTAGAAGATCCTAGTGATTATGTCATTCCCACTCTCAGAAAACTTCCTGCCATTTTTCCAGAAGGATGAAGACCCTCTTCCATGTTGTGTAGCTTCAAGGTTTGTGTAACGTAATCTCGCCTTGTTTTTCATCATCTGTGATTTCACTACAACACAAGTCCCTGCTCTAACTCTTTTCTCCAGGGTTCTTCGGATGTCTCTTGCATTTTCTTGCTTCACAGCTTTCTTCATGGTGCTGGTTCCAGTCAAAAGGCTTTCTTCTGTTCTCTCAACCTCTGATGTGTTCCCCCACTAAATAAAATTTCTGTAACCAAAAACCTTCCAAAATATCCCACTACTTTCCTCTTTTTTCCTCTCTCTTTTCCCGTCCACAGTCCAAAAAGTCCCCCAGATATTCAAAAATTGTGAAATTATTTTTTCCTTGATTTATAGACTTGTTTTCATGAATTGCTTTAGGCTAGCTTTATGAGTTTTCTATTGCTGTTTAGCAAATTAGCATAAACTTAGCACCTTAGGGCACACACTTGGCATCTCTCAATTTTTGTGGATCAGGTGTCTGGCTGTGACATCACTGAGTCTGCTACTTAGGGTCTCAAGTGGCTGCTTTCAAGGTGAGGGTGGGCTGTGTTCTCGTTTTGGAGACTTGCCTGGAGAAGAACCCACCTCTGAGCTGACTAGGTTGGTGGAATCCAGTTCCCTGTGGGTTAGGACTGAGGGCCCTGGCTTCTTGCGGGATGTCTCAGGTCCTGGAACCCCTCTCAGCTTCTTGCCACGTGGGCTTCCAGCTCAGTCGGTTAAGAGGCCAGATTGAAACAGAATCTCTAGAGTGAGTCTGTGGTCAAGACTGAGTCACGAACCAGTGTCCCAGCGCTTTGGTTAGAAGTTGTCACGCCCAACCACACTCAAGGGGAGAGCGTCATAACAATATGAACACCAGGCGATGGGTTACAGGGGGCACCCTAGGGGCCGTCTCCATCCATGATGCTGAGTCTTCTCCATGATTGGAGCCTGGTAATGAAGACTTATGTTTGTATTTCTCTCTCTTGTTCTCTCTCCATTTCTGTTTCTCACACACACACACGCTGACCTTCCTTGATCACTTGAATTCCACATCCCTAAAGAGATTCATTTAAATTATTTCATTAATCTAAACCTTCTTTTTAATATAAAATTCCTTGAATGTATTGTCTATTAAATGACCTTAACTGCTAAATAGTTTTTTTTTTAAATTTTATTTATTTATTTATTTATGGCTGTGTTGGGTCTTAGTGTCTGTGCGAGGGCTTTCTCTAGTTGTGGCGAGCGGGGGCCACTCTTCATCGCCGTGCACGGGCCTCTCACTATCGCGACCTCTCTTGTTGCGGAGCACAGGCTCCAGACGCGCAGGCTCAGTACTTGTGGCTCACGGGCCCAGTTGCTCCGCGGCATGTGGGATCCTCCCAGACCAGGGCTCGAAGCCGTGTTCCCTGCACTGGCAGGCAGACTCTCAACCACTGCACCACCAGGGAAGCCCTGCTAAATAGTTTTAAAAGGACCTTTCAGAATTAAGCAGATTAACTACAATTCACAGCATTTAAACTCTTACAAAATGTTCACAGTGTCGACTTTGAAGGAAAGTTCTGCTGGCGATGTATGTCACCCCAATGTGCAAAATCATGCTCTTCACTACATACATTTTTTTCTGTCTTATTTCAGTAGTGATATGTAATTTGAAAACTTAAAATTAGACAGTTAACTCAGTTCATCACAAAGAATTTACAAATATGCTGTATTATCCATGCAAACTTTTATCCATGCTGTGGGTTATATTCATATTTTGCAAGTATATTTTAACTTAATTGTCCTTTCAGTCTTGATTCTAAGTCACCTTTTTACTTTTTAAAATCTTTATTATAAAACCAAAGAAAAAAGTTCTATTGGAAAACAGCAACTAGAAGATACTCCTTGTGAGATCAAGTTAGAAGGTTAAACAAAAACTCCTTTGGGAGGAAAAAGAAAAAAATTAAAAACATTTTAAAGAATAAGCTAGTTAGATAAGACTAGAATGTTACACATGTGTTCCACGGATCACCTTGACATATGAAATACATTGAACCAGTTAGTATATCTGTATAACAGAAGACAATCACCTGTTGTTCTACATAAATTTTTCCTACATGTGTTCTGTAAATTTTGTTCTACCTAATTAAGCCAATTTTTAAATTAAACTACTTGAACTGATTGCTCTGATAATCAGGGTTGATTGTAATCAGTGAAATTAAAATAATGATATTAGCAGAAAATACTGGATCTCTTTCTCTGTCTCTTTCACACACATACACACACACACACATGCACACACTCTCACACTCACATAATCATGCTGTAAAATACCATGTGTGTCTGACCTTGTGTGTGTGGGGGGGGAGGCTTGATCTTAGAGCGTTGCTGATGGAACTTGCATTTCTTCCTCTCCATGCTGTAATCTGGGAGCTCCGTCACTTTGCTCAACAGCTGTACCATCTTGCATTTTCTCCACCTCTGCGTCTTATTGCCTCCCTGGAGTCATCTGAGCCCCTTCATTCCGTAGGGATGTCATTTGTCTGTTTTCTTTTAACTCACTCTTTAATCCTTTAATCTTCTAGCTAGCTGCCTATCTTTACTGTCAAACAGTAAAGATAGGCAGCTTTACTTTACTTTACTCTAGACTAAAGCTTCCAATGTATTAAATGTCTCAAAGTTACTAAGTCTTTTTGATCCAATAAAAATAGAAAACATCATCTTTTTCTTAGTTTGGAGCTTAAATGTTTTTATTACACACATAGATATTTTATTATAAATTTTTATTATAAATCCCTTTTTCCTCAGTGAAAAGTTCCTGGGGCTGAAGAGCCAGCTGCATTGTTCCAAGCTGACTATTTTAGTGGCAGAATTTTGCCCAAGCATTGCCAGTTTCGGTTCCTCAACAAGCCTCATTCAGCAGGGTCACCTTTGAATCTGTCAGCTACCTAGTACTCTTCCAATAAATGTATTTTATGCTTCAAAAAATAAATAAATAAATCCTTTTTCCCTAACCTCAGGTCTGTGTTGATGATCTATGATGATCTAAAAATAGTTTGTGATGATTTGAAAATACAAGGGTCTAGTCTAGTCTAATGAAACTTCTTACAACCTTGGGAACTAAAGTTTAAATCCAGTAGACAAAACTTTGAAGCAGTGATGAGCAATATATGTGTCAGGCCAAAATTCTGAACATTATTTAAATAATTATAAAATGGTGTTTGTTAGAACTGAATGTACTGCTATAGTGTAAGAAAAATGAGATAAGATTATTTAACGCATGGGGCTGGATAATGGGCTAATTTGAAAAAAAATCATTCTGTAGCAACATTTATGGATGACTTAAGGTAAGAAAGGGAGAACATGTTTTTTCAGATTTTCTTACAGGTGTTTTTCAAAGCACAGCTTTCTTCCACTTTTGGATTTTTGTGAGCTCCTCTGGGTTGTGTGGTACCCGACATGCCTCTGCTCTGTATAGCCACCAAAGTAATGAGAATGCTAGGGGGCAAAAGAGCCTTGAAAATCACAGGGAGTTTTATTTCCTGCCATGGACTTAAGAGGCAGCTGAATTATTAAGTTAACTATAAAAAAAAAAAAAAAGACACTTAAATATAGTTAGGTTTAACTGATTTCCTTTTGGGAAGGGCAGAGTCTTCCTAAAATAGAATAAATACGATTTAATATTTTTAAGTTTCCATCTCAAAGTTGGCAGTGAAGCTCAGATTTATATAACAATTTGCATAACAATAGTCCATAGCAGGACTATTTTGGGTAACACGCAGCATCAATGTGGCCAAATGTCATGTCACTACTATGTATAAAATAGATAACTAATGAGAACCTACTATACAGCACAGGGAACCCTACTCAGTGCTCTGTGGTGACCTAAATGGGAAGGAAATCCAGAAAGGAGGGGATGTATGTATACGTATAGATGATTCACTTTGCTGTACAGCAGAAAGTAACACAACATTGTAAAACAACTATACTCCAATGAAAATTAGAAAAAGAAGTTGCAGAATGTCAACTCATTCCACTTTTATGTTAATAAATTATCAGGTTGGCCAAAAAAGTTCGTTCGGGTTTCTCCGTAGATGTTACAGAAAAATCTGAATGAACTTTTTGGCCAACACACTAATATTCATAACATACAATGTTTTTGAAAAGATTGAAAACTTTTATTGGAATTATTTTGTTTTTAAAAGAAAACACCATTTAACGAATAGTATCACAGCCCCAAACGACACATTCTGAATAGGTATGAAAACTGGTGGCCAGGAGAATTTCAGTTCAGTTATATTGGTTCTTCACATTCACATTTTATCAAAGCCCCAATCACAGCTATACTTAATGTAACTAAGCATTTTTTATATCTCCTGAGTTACCATTCCCTCCTGTTTGTAAAATGATTCTTATTGTAATTGTAGGTTTTGATTAGTTTTAACATAGAAAGATATTAACAAATTATTTACACAGGCTTTTCAGTTTAGTTTCTCACATGTCCAAATTAGAGCCAACCTTTAATGTTTACCACAGACTTGCCAAATATCGGCATAGTTCTGTTTTCTACATGTTTTCAGATAACTGTGGGCCATAATAGACGCTTATGTAATCTAAATAAGGGTGAGGCTTAGGAAAGTGTTTGACTTTACTTCATTTATTCCTTACAGAAATAATCTATTTTATATGTGGTCTGACAATTTTTTACCTATTAGATGATATTTTAAATAACAGAAAGAAAAGCAGAAAAGCCTCATGGTCTTGTCTGAGTAGTGTAGAAAAGTAGGGGAGGGTGGTGGGGATGAAGAGAGAGAGAGAGGGAGAGAGAGAGAAGTCCTAGCGCAGACTATTTCATCATTTGGGTTTGTGCTTACTGTTGGTTTGTTTTATAAGGATTAATTTCATCTTGAGTCCAAATTGATGGAGGACGTACTTATTCAGTACTCCCTTGTCACTTGCTTAGCCATTCCAATATCTAGCTAAATCAATTTTATTTTTGGTTTGAAGAGAGGTGACTTTTGCCATCCACACTACTAGTTAGTTATATAGTTGATGAACATGAATGGGCTAGAAAAAGAGCCAATACTATTACCACTGTCACATTTCTGAACTTTCAGGAAAGCATGGGAAGAGACCTTTGTTTAGAGGGGGACTAGATGAAAACCCAGAAAGTGCCCCTTTCAGAAAGATTTAAAAGCAGATTTATTATTTGTGTCTCTAAGTTAAAAGGCACTGTTTTCGATGATAACATTTTGAAATATCCCTGAAGCCTGACTCATTGTACCCTTGCCTCTGCCTTTTAAAATTTTCTCCTCCCATTTAACAATGGATTTTTAAACATAGAACATCCTGAATCAAATGTAAATGCTCAGTATAGATTTAAGCTAAACAAAGTCTTGGGCACCAGGAACCGATTCCTCTTCAGTGCCAACTCCCTAAGGAATGATATCCATCATTCATGCCTTATGTTTCCTTGATTTTTCATGAGACAGAAATGTCCTCAGCACTTCTGGGGCTAACAGAGATATTTGGTATTCATCAGAGTAATTTAGCCTGTGCACATAACACTGAATTTCGAAGAGTGTTTAAGACACAAACTGAAATTGGTTAGTTAAAGTGTGCAACATGCAAGGACATTAAAAACTGTTGATTTTGCATTTGTAGGGCAGTTCTTTAGTGCGAAGACCTAACACTGATAGATAGATTTTTCTGGCAGCTTCTGTGGTCATGAGCACCAGGGAAGGGGTGGGCTCACTCAATCTTGTTGAATGCTAAAGCCTCTGGCAAGTATTGAAATTGGAATTGATCATTTCCTAAGGGGCAACATTTATCTCTCTTCCTTAATGTATCACCCTGTATATATTTTTCTACATGAGCTTCTCTGGGGACAACAGTTATAAATGCTTAATGGGGCATGTGTCAGAGTATAAAAAAGAAAAATGTACTGATTAACAAGACTCAAAAAGAAAGGTAGGGGTGAGATAGTAACCTGGGAAATATCAGAGTCAAGTAACAACTAAGAGCATGTGGTTTATTTGATGCTGAGTTGAAAACTGTAAGAACTGGTGTCCAGGGTGCTGATAGGACTTGAGCAGCTCTGCTAAGTCATTCTGAGTGACCAGAAACTATGAATTCGAAAGCATTCTCAATGTTCATTCTTGGGGCTAAACATATATTTCAGCACATTGGCGGAAAATTTTCCAAATAGATATTATACAGATCAGAAAGCTTAATTATCCCTTGAAACTGTTCCTTTCCTGCCTCAGAATTATTGAAAAACACAAATAAGATTTATGCAAATAGAAGTATTTGACATTAGATTTTCTGTATAGATAGTTTTATAAAACATAATTATAATAAAGTGTATATGGTTTAAGAAGGTTATAAAGTTTAAGAGCATCACAGTAGAGGGATTATAACTTTTTATTGTGATAAAAATCCATTGAAAATAAAACTTCCCATTTTAATTATTTTAAAGGGTACCATTTAGCACATCGACCGTGTTGTGCATCCGTCACCACTATTCAGTTTCAGGACGTGTCATCACCCCAAATGGAAATACTGTGTCCATTAGACAGTCACTCTCTATTTTCCTCTCCCCCCAGCCCTTGACAACCACCGGTCTACTTTCCATCTTTATGAATTTCCCTATTCTTGAGATTTCATCTAAGTGAAATCACACACTATATAGCTTATTGTGTCTGGCTTCTCTCATTTAGCTTTTTAATGTCCATTTGTGTTGTAGCACATACTCCTTTCCTTTCTCACAGTTAAATAATATTCCATTATATAGATATAACTCTCTTTGTTTACCCATCAAGTCAGTTGATGGACATTTGGGTTGTTTTCACCTTTTGGCTGTTGTGAATTGTGCTGCTATGAACATGTATGCACAAGTATTTATTTGAGTACCTGTCTTCAATTCTTTGAGGCTTATATGTAAGAGAGGGTTTGCTAGCTCATATAGTTATTTATGTTTAACATTTTGGAGAACAGTTAAACTTCTACCACGGTCACTGAACCATTTTTTCATTCCTACCTGCAATGTATGAGGGTTCCAACATCTCCACATTTTTGCCAATACTTGTTGTTTTTCTTTATTTTTAAAATTTACTGTAGCCATCCAATCATCCTAGCAACTATATTTGTGGAAGAGACTATTCCTGCCTCCACTGAGTGATCTTGAACTATCTTTGAAAATCTGTTGAACATAGATGTATAGGTTTATGGATTCTGAATTCTTAATCCCGTTTCATTGGTCCATATGTCTGTCTTAGGCCAGCACCACACTGCTTTGATGACTAGAGCTTTGCAGTAAGTTTTGAAGTCAGAACGTGAGTCATCCAACTTACTTTTTCTTTCTGTTTTTCTTTTCCACTTCTTTCTTTTTCAAGATTGTTTTGGCTATTTGGAGTTTCCTATGAATTTTAGGATCAGCTTTTCTTTTTTCTGCCAAAAAAAAAAAAAAAAAGCTATGGGTTTTGATAGCGATGTATCTTGGCTTTTTTGATAAGAAAATGTCCTGGAGAATGAAGGAGGACTTTGCCATCTCATATCTTCTTTTCTCCCTTGAAGAGGTACTTTATTTTTGTTCTCATTGATATTAGTTTAGTGGGTCAATTTAGCGAAGAATAGTCACTACTTAGTAACCAACATTTCTAAATTTTAGTATTCATTATTTATACAGTAATATAGCAAAATTTTCATTAAAATCTTTTAGTTTGAAATAAAACACAGTAAAATTTGCAAAAATATGCAACTATGATTTGTTAAAAAGTGAGCAAGTAGATGAAAGAATAAAATGAGTCCAGAATGAGGCCCACACATATATAATCATATGATTTCCTACAAAGGTATAGTACAATGCAATGGCATGTGAAAAGAGCATCTTAAAGTTATGTAATATAAATTGACAGTGGGCTATAGAGAAAGAAAATAAAAAGTAAAGCGTGTGTTTATCCTGTGTGCATTCTGGATTTACTATTTCCACGTCAAGGTCTGAAGAAGTAGAATGCACTTAAATCATGTTGTCATGAGCTGTCTCTCTGGGTCTGTTCTGGAATATTTTGAGAGTTAATGATTTAGGATTGGCTTAGGTACAGGAGCCATTCCTGATTCCCACCAGACATATATACTGTAACATTGTAATATATGCTAGAATTCTATAGAACAGGTGAGTTTGATAATAGCATTTTTCTGAATAGCTTTTCAACTGCATGTCAGCAAGGTCCTTGAAGGAGGAAGGGAGGAAATGGGTTACAAACAACATTTGAAGAAATAACTGTCAAATACTTTTCCAAAACAGATTCAGGATATTCAGCCACGGATTCTAGAAGGACTGCAAATCCCTCTAGTGTCTAATTATTTCTTATTTGTCTTCTGTCTTCTCCACCCACCGGTCCACTAGATGATAAGCTCCATGAAGGCAGGATTTTTTCCCATTTTTCCTCTGCCACACCCCAACTTCTAAGATAGCACATAAAAGCACATAAAAGACACTCACTGGATTTTTGTTGCTTTGGTCACAGCTGCATGACTGGGTTAGGATTGGAGATTTGGGCCACCCTGGCAATGGGGATCTTGGATCTCATGCTTACAATCTCTGGCCTTTTAGTCAATCCAGTTTTAACCAGGTTGGGTAGGAAAGCAGAAATCTTAAGCCCCTTGCAAATAATGTGGAATTGGTCTTAACTGCCCAAAGTCTGGTAGGTGAGTGTGGCTTAGGTGGGCTTCCACCCACTTGCTTCTCAGGCCCACCAAGCTGATGAGTCTGTAGTTCTCTGCTGAGTCTGGAACCCTACTGCAGCCCCGACCCCATCCCCCAACCTCAGTGGTCTCCTTTTCCAAGAGAGTGGCTGGTATAATCCTTGAGTGTCCTGGTGATGCCCATGGACCTGACCCAAATCAGAAACAACCACTTAAGGTGTGACTGAGCGACTCACCTGAGTATGGATTCGAGGCAGATACTCACCATGATCTTCAAAACCCATTAGGCCCTCTTACGATTATTACCAGGCTGGGAAACCAGCTGGAAACCAGCTACACAGCCTTGTGGATACTGGTTTCCACTGCTGCCTCTCTTCCCAGTATTATAATCACTGAGATGCCCTGACATTAAAAATGTATGGTTAGATGGGCACATCCTTGACCGACTGGGCTTAAGAATTTGGTGACAGAACCTGGGCATTTATATCTTTTTAAGTTCTACTAGCTGTCCTAAAGCATAGTGAGGGTTGAGAATCATTGCCCCAGGCTCAGGCTGTGTACTGACTGGAGGCCCCCCATCCATGAACACCCTGACCTTCTCCTCTCCAAATGCCCCCAAGATTCATGTTAGGTAGGCTTGGATAACTAAGCTTTGCAGCAATTTATTGAGAATAAACTTGTGTGTTCTGAGGAATACTGTGGCTCACCCAGCAGTGGGGACCAAGTTTTCAATGGCCAATTCATGGGAAAGAAACTGCCATGAATTGTTCACTTTTCTACTTATTAATCCCTTTGCTCTAGTTGAGGTATTCAGAGGTAATTTGCTGAGATAGTAGAATCCTAGCCATTTTTTTTTCCTTCAAAATATCTTTAGGGGGACACTGGCACCAGAATCTCCTGGAGCGTTTCTTTAAAATGCAGAGTTTTTGATTCCATCCCTAAACTACTGAATCAGAGTAACTGGAGGTGGACAAGAGTATGATTCTAAAGGGGGGAGAAATAGCCCCCAGCGGTGGAAAAGTCGGTTCTTGAGGGAGAAATATCTTAGCTTTAACAAGGGTCTGTCGCCCTTTGTGGGTCTACAGTACACAGCAGACATCCAGAATATATGTGGTTTTACAATTTCATGGTGGAACTTAGTGGGGAAGAATAATGAAAAGTAGGTTGGAAAGCACTGAGCTATGAAAAGCAATTCAGAAAACCATCCTCAAGTCATTCCTAGAGATCCTAAAATTTGAGTTCTCTGTAGGGCAGGAAACCTGTATGTTAAGCAGTGTTCTGTGCAAATAGGCATTTCTGTGGCGTTGATAACATAACTTCTCTATTCCTCTTTTTTGCTTCCCTTCTTTATTGACATATAATATCAGATCAACTTTTTGAGGCATTTCTCGGAAGACTGTCAGTTGTCATGGAAGCTCTGTCCTACATTTTTAGAAGTCCTGACACTGATGCTTCTATTATCATTGCAAGGAAAAAAATGACACTGGCTTTTTTTGTTGTTGCTATTCATTGTAACTTTTTACTTAGAAATGAAATTAAACTTACAAATCATACAAAGAAAGCCCATGTACCCTTCAACCAGGTGGACTGTTTGCTAACATTCTGCCGCGTGATCTGTCCTTCCCTCTGTCTAAAAAATGCCTTTTTGCAGGGCTTCTAATGAGGACAAAATTTAGAGCCCATGGTTATGTTTTGTTTCACTCTTCCTTGGATCTGTTGATTTCAAACATAAAATCCTTGTGAATACAGACCCACTGTTATCGTGAGAATCGTGTGAGAGCAGTCATAGCTTGCTGTGCTTTCAGATGTTCACCCCAGCTCCTGTGATCGCCAGAGCGCTTACTGTCCTCAAGTTGCTATCAAATTACTCTCATCAATGTGCTGGTTGTCATCAACACAGATACATCACAGTCATATCTAGACACTTAAAGCGATAATTATCAGGTGGACCGTTGGGTTTGGTTATGGTTGGTGATGGTGGGGACATCAGGGAAGACAGCTGCAGATTCTATTAAAGATGATGTATTTTCATCCATTTTTACCCCAATAGCTGAAGATTTCGAGACTGAATGTTTCTTTTTAAATATCAAATCATGCCCCCCACGCAGACATTTCGACAGAGTTTCTGTGGCAGCTTGATGCTGAAGCCACAAATATACAATAAATGCTGAATCAGTTCCAAGCAGCAACCCTATAAAAGGAGCCTAAACTTCATTATTCTGTTAGGTCCCCAGATGGCTGTTTTTCCTTAGGCTGTTTCCTTGCAGATTTTATTGTAATGGAAAGACTTCCAAGTCGTGGTGTCATTTCACTTGACTGTCAATTCCAACCGTGTTGTTCCAAAGTTGCTCTGAACCCATACCTTTTTGGAGAAAGTGTTTTAACCTAAATTTGGACAGTTTCCTACAAAATTAGTTATTATGAGGACATTAACATAGATCTTGATTCCTGTTGTGGTTCCTGAGTTGAAGGTGACCTTTCAACTCTCTTGTGACATGAGAGGTAAGGTGTCCTGATGCTCTCCATGGTTAAGAACACAATCCTTGGAGTCATACTGCCACACTGTTTTAGATCCACCATGCTACCGTCTCATAATTTTTAAGCCTCAGTTTCCTTTGCATAATTTATAAGCCTTAGTTTCCTTATCAATTGTATTGATATTAATACAATTATAGTATTTGTATCATAGAGTTGGGAGAATCAATGTAATTCTTGTACTAAAGTACTGAGAGCAGTATCAGACCCTACGTACTTAGAAAAGCTCCGTGTGTACTTATTATGCAAGTGATATTTTCTTCAATATATTTGCAGAGAATTATTATTATAAAGATTATTTCACTTTAATCTAACTCAGGAGTTAGGACGTCTTTTCTGTGAGAGTCAGATATTAAATATTTTAAGCTTAGTGGTCACATACAGTCCGTGTTATACATTCTTCTGGACTTTTTTGGGTTTTTTTAATTATTGTTTTTTCCTCACACACCCTTCAAAACGCAGAAATTGTTCTTAGTTGAAGGGCTATACACTGACAGCATTTGGCCTGCCACTCATAGTTTCCTGACCTCTGGCCCATACTCAGTAATGTCAATGAAAATATCAACCAAAACTTCAAGGTCACATTCATTAATTGTAACCATAGATTGGCTGTGGATACAAGAATTTTTAGTAAAAATCATCTAAATCATTCTGTAAGAATCAATTGGCTATGGATATTACAATAAATTGTGGGCTGCACAGCCTTTATAGCAATAAAATGTGTAGTAAATTCCTAGATGCATATCCATCCATCTATCCATCCATCCATCCATCCATCCATCCATCCACCCACCCATCCATCCATCCATCCTTCCTTCCATCCATCCATCCATCCATCCATCCATCCATCCATCCATCCATCCATCCATCCATCATCTAAACATCTCCATCTCCATCTGCCCTTGAGCATTCACAAGCACACCACTGTGGCCCACCTGCTCCTGTGGAGATTACCCATGCATGTTCTGTGCTTGTAAATGGTCTCGCTGAACCAGATGGCTTAGTCCCACCTTGGCTGTCAGTGCTGCCATAGACCCCTCTTTCTGCAGTGGTGGCTCCGATTCCTGTTGTGTCCCAGACTGGTTAGTCCATTTTGCATCCTCTGAAACAGAGCCATGAGCCCTCAAGCTGCACTGGATCACCCCCTTCATCTGAGCCTGAACCTTTATTCAGGATTTAAACTGCAAGTGGGAGCAAGAGACCCCCTCTAGCCTTTGTGCTGACCTCTCTTATTGTCTTAGTCTGCTCAGGCTGCAGACTGACAAATATACAAATATACCAGAGACTGGGTGGCTTAAAAAAACTTTGATTTCTCACAGTGCTGGAGGCTGGGAAGTCCAGGATCAAGGCACCAGCAGATTTGGCTCTTGGTGGTACCCAGCTTCCTACTTTATAGATGACCTTCTTCTCCTTGTGTCCTCACCTGGCAGAGAGAGAGCTCTAGTCTCTTCATCCCCTTATAAGGGCACTAATCCCATCATGGGGGCTCCACCCTCATTACCTCTTAATCACCTCCCCAATGCCCCTCTTCCTGATACCATCACACTGGGGATTAGGCTTCAACATATGAATTTGCGGGGGGTGGGGGGGGCACATACATTCAGTCCATAGCACTTACCTAAGGGATCTTTTCCTCCTTTGCTTAATATCCTGTGATCCTCTTCACTGGCCACAGAATGACTTCCAACTCCTGTAGTGTGTTGTAAAATTTTCTCCACAACAAATTCCTCCAAGTCACACACAATCTGCCACTCCTAAGGGACTGTTCACTGCCCCTCATCATTCTCCCACCATCCCCTACATTGTCCTCTTCACCCTCTTTATCCTGCTTTACAAATTGTACACTCATCCTTCAATTAATGTTGGTAAATTTGTGTTGCTTATATCCTACACTTAAATTCAACATTTAATAATCAAAAGGTTTTGAGAAAATTTAGAGTAAACCTTAAGATATGTGTTCAGCGATATATTATTATGGGTTTCATGACTTATAGTAATTATACTAATAAAAATCATTGGGCTTCCCTGGTGGCGCAGTGGTTGAGAATCTGCCTGCCAATGCAGGGGACACGGGTTGGAGCCCTGGTCTGGGAAGATCCCACATGCCGCAGAGCAGCTGGGCCCGTGAGCCACAATTGCTGAGCCTGCGCGTCTGGAGCCTGTGCTCCGCAACAAGAGAGGCTGCGATAGTGAGAGGCCCGCGCACCGCAATGAAGAGTGGCCCCGCTTGCCACAACTAGAGAAAGCCCTCGCACAGAAACGAAGACCCAACACAGCCATAAAAAAAAAAATATATACACACACACACACACACACACACACACACACACATATATATATATATAAATCATTTAGTGATCCTCATGCAGTGCCAGCAGGGTGGGTTAGCTTTCCCAGTGGGGCTTGGCCTCAAATCTGTCTAACCCCAAGGCCAGTGTATCACAGATCTATATTATGTGTAATTCACCACATGTGTGCATGGTGGATTCTATGTAGAAATCTGACAGCATTTTACTCATGTTTTAACTAATATAATATAATCTTCCTCTCTATTTGTGATCACACTAGTACAAATTCTTTGCTGTAAAGAATACAAAGCACCAAATAGATATCAGCTAGTTCAAGATGAATGATTTCATTTGCTAAACAAATGAATATTAGGGTAAAAGTGCAATTTTGATTCTGAGAAAACCATTGGTAAACATAGTTAATGAACTTTCTGTTGTCATGAACAGACTTTTTAAAATTAAGTGTAAAAGTATGTGAGGGAACAAGACGTGCATCCATTTACTATATGTATGTGTAGAGAGAGGCCAAGAAAGGGAGTGACAAAGAGTGTCTACATACGGCTGGGCAACAGGCTGGTTCATAGAAACACAGTGAAGAAAAGAAAGGCAAAGGCCTCACCTTCCTGGACTTTTCTCCTAAGTGCTGATAAGGGAGATGCCTGAGTCAGCAAATGCATGAGCCATGTGATTTCAGCTTACAACTGATCCTGTAAGATCTACACCTTCAACAAGTTTTTTTGTAGCAAACTACCCACATTAGGAGAATCTACGTTACGAAAAGAATTAGATTATTGAAGAAGGAATATCATCAAGGGAAAGATCATCAAGGGAAAGCCATTGGGTCAATGAGTGGTTGTAGACATGCATCTATGTAGGCACTTCTTTTGGGGAGAGGCTGGAGCTTGTAAGATCAAGGAACCAGTCCAAGTGCTGCTGCTGGTCAGAGAACAGGAATGCATCTGACTTCCCTGAGGAGAGAGATTTGGACAAAGGGTGCTCCAGTTTCGGGAAAGGCTGTTTGGAGGATGTGCTGGGCTGGGTGGGGGTTGTCTCTGCTCTCACATGTTACCCCCAGTGTTGGAGGGGCTGCCCTATCTCCTGTTCATACCCGCTGCAAACATCACCACAGAGGTGGCCTTCCTGGAGAGAAAGCTGTGCAGGAGTAACTGTGTCTGTCCTCTGAGCTGTACAGTTAGAGCTGGGAAGATAGTAACAAACTAGAGATTGGAACACAGGGAAGATTTGGGGTGACGTAGAAAAGAGTGTGTTCTGCCGACATTCCGGATTACGGAGAAAGTTAAAGGAAAGACAGTATGCTCAGTGAGGTATGAGTTTGAATCTGAACCATTTTGTACCGTTCTGTGTAATGACTAAGAGAGGAACTGTTGCTTTAGTTATTTGTGGAAAAAGCATGAATGGCTTGTTATGAAAGCTACGATACTGCCATTAATCGTGGAAACTGGGATAGTGTCTTGGGGAATGGATGGACCTCTTGGAGCCCATGGCAATTTGCAGAGAATGAGACATAATCAATCTCCCAAGGGCTTTCCATGTCCTACCCAGTCCACCTTTGCTGTTCAAATGGAAACATAGGTCACTTTCCAGCTGTGCCTTTATTCTGATGAGTAGCATCTGTTTTGATTTGTTTGACGTTACTAATTTAGATACACATGGCTTTGGGAGAATGATGGAAACAGGGCTAAGGGGTAATTGCAGGAAGGGAAGTTTAATGTACAAAGTGTAAACTTTTATTGTTTTAAGCCAATGAGTCCTAATGAGTTAAAAAAAATAAAAATGAAGTGAACTAAAGCATACATGAGCCTAGTGGAGTCATTTCTTTCTTTTTATTTATTTATTTTTGTTCTATAAAGGATGCACAAGCCAGGCACTTCAAAAAAAATAATTGTAAAAGTGTGTTCCCCTTTCTGAATAATTTGCATGGCTGTAATGGGTCATGATGCTGACAAACCAAGACATAAGTTTCAATGTGAAGAGAAACACTGCCGATCTTAAATACACAAAAAGTCAGATGGCGATTCATGCATCTCTTTTGGCTTTCATGGCTATTTGAGATTTAGATACTAATGAAATGCTACACCTTTTGATTCAGGATGTTGAAGAAAGATGCCGTGTAACTCTCCTCTCTCATTCTTCCAGCGCTGCGGCTCCTGAAGGAGGGGGCCGACCCGCACATGCCCGTGTCTTCAGGAGGGTCCCTGCTCCATCTGGTAAGAGCTGTGATGACCGGGTGAGCGTGGGTGACACCAAGTGGAAGGGGAACCAATGATGGGCTCCAAACTCAGTAGCAAAATGCAAGTGTAACTGATGATCAGAAAATGATGTGTTTCAAGTTAACAGGCTTGGATAGTGATACATTAATTAACATTGTTAATTACATTGATAATTAACATTGTTAATTACATTATAGTTTGTAAATAATGGAGTTCAAGTCTCTGCCCTAAAGAAGATGCTTTTGAACATGAATAGTATTCAACAAATAAGCAAAACAATGTTGTATCAATTATACAGCATTAGGCAGCCATCCTTTCTTTTACTTTTACATCTTTTCTTTCACTTTCTTTATTGATCCAATGAGCTTTTACTATTCTCTGCTTGTGGCCCAGATCATAAAAATGTGAATAAAACTTTACTACATTCTTTTGGAAACAAGCAGGGAACGATTAAGTGAATAAACAAGTAAGTAACCACATAAACAAATAAATACAGTAGTTTTACATGCAAGAAATTTTTGCTGATTCAGTTAAGGGCAAAAATGAAGTAAAAGGAGGTGTCAATATTTATTCCATTTAGTGGTCTTTAGGGCTAATTTAAAGCTTAAAAATTGATTTTGAAAAATGCCAAAATTAACATAAAAACCTAATTGAGAATTGTCGACCAATATTTAAAAAATGCCGTATTTCCTCACATTAGAGCAATCCATGTTAACGGAGGTCGCGCATCGATCTGATGGAAGCTCCCTAATCTGTTATTGGATCTCAGCCTTGTCTGCCCCCTGGAGTCACCGGGGAGCTGTAAAATGCCAGCGTCTGCCTCCCAGCTCCGTCCCAGCCTGGAGATTCTGACTCAATTTTTCTGGGATGCAGATGGAACATTGGGGTGGGGCACAGCTCCCCCAGGTGATTCTAATTTACAGCCAAGGTTGAGAACCACTGCCAACAAGAGAACCTTGTGTCTGCCCAAGACTGGAGGCATCTGGGGTGCAGGCAGTCATATTATGCATGCAGAAGAGTGGAAAAATAACTCCGAATATTGATGGGGAACACCATAGAAGAACGCAAGCCATTTCTCTCCAGCATTGATTGAGATGGAAAGAGAGATTTCTGGATTCCCTTTTCCTTCTTTGGAGTGTTTTGGTTATGAAACCTCTCTGTTTTCTCCTCCGATCGTTACATGGCTTACGTGACATTTTCAAGGGCTCATTAGTCCTGGATCCTAGGTTTGGTTTTGACAAGCAATCTTAGACTAAGGACATGCTGTGAACAGCTTTCCATAGATAAGGATTCTCCTCTGTTCACTATCTTTGGAATCCTTACCAGCAGGTCCAGTACTTTATTAGGTAAGAAGCCGAGAAATAGAAGAATTAAGCTCACACAGTAGTAGATAGTACTGGAGCTTAAACTCTGACCATCTAACTATAAATACTGTAGTCTTTCCACAGTAAATTCCCCAGTGATACCTGGATTAAGTTTTCAGACAGCAAATTATTCCAGTTGGGCTAGTGGAAGACAGACCTTTGCTTTGAACAAATCATGTCAGTTCATTGTTGGTATTAACCAGGAATGTAATGTATTCTTACTCTGTGTGTGTGTGTTTGACAGAAAGAGAGAGAGGAAGAGAAGTATGGCCACTTCTTCATATATTGGGTTGGCCAAAAAGTTCGTTCGGGCTTTTTCTGTAACATCTTATGGAAAACCCCAAACGAACTTTTTGGCCAACCCAGTATATGATGTATCCAACTTTAGCGAGCACCTAAAACTCAGTCTTCCCAATTAGCAGAGCAGCGGTTGCTTTCTTCACCTTAAATACAGCCAGAATGCTGCCGTCCCTCTTCACCTGGATAAACCACCCTCCCTCTTCCTTGGACCAGCAGCTTCTTCCCTCACCTCCCTGGCCCCGTCCCTGTGGACCCTACAGTCTGTTTCTCCCACAGCAACCAGATCGCATCACTCCGTCAAATTGCCCCAGGAACTTCCCTTCCCACTCAGGGAAAACTCCAGAGTCCTGCTACGGCCACGTGGAATGTGCCCACACCTTTGTGCCCTCATCTCCAGGGACCCCCCTCCTGCTCTAGCTGGTCCTTTAATGTGCCCACCATGCCCCTGCCCACGTGCTTTCACCATTATTTCCACTGGAACATTCCCCTGCCGAAATCCGCATGGCTCACTCCCCCACTTGCTTCGCCTCTCTGCTCAAAAATCATCTAACAGAACAACCTTCCGGGGCTTGTCCCAAAGGATATAGCAGTCCATTCCCACCACCCCACAATCAGCTCAACTTTTATGCGGTTGTTTGTTTCATTCCTTGTAACACGGTTGCCACCAAACAGATTATAGGCTCAAGTGATTATGTTCTGTTTCCCAGACTGTCAGCTCCAGGAGGGCTAGGACTTGGCCTCTTTCATCACTGTTATATCTGCAGCACTTGGGGAAGTGCCTGGCACTTAGTAGGTGCTCAGTAGTTTTGTCTGGTAGGCACATTAACCCATTAACTACTTAATTAATTAATACATAATGCTGTGATAGATATTAGGGGTGCAAAGATGCAAAACACAGTCTAATAGAGTTTAGTTTTCTGAGGGAGAAAGAAAAATAAACCATGGATTACAGCAGACCTGGAAGCAGGATAAGCAGGTGATAGAGAAAGAGGAAAATGACGAGACCACTTGGCCACCTTCAGAGGTAGTTCTGAAGCCTTTTCTCACCCTCCTGATCAGACTGAATTACTCATGTATCCAAGGTCTCATGACACATGATCCTTGCTTCTGCTTTTGATCTTGTCACAATGGATTGTAATTAATGGAGGATGTGCCCTTTTTCTCTGCTGCTAGACTGAATTTTCAGCAACTGTGACGTCTTAGATACTTTTATATCCTTAGCATGTGATGCATGGTAGATACTCAACACATCATATATGAATAAATGAATGAATGAATGGATAGATGAACTGTATATAAGGATCTTTTTGGCTAATGAGAAGGTCCAGGTAACCGAGTCTAAAGGCAGTAGAGTCAGAAGAAAGAAGAAATGAGAAGGTGAAGGTGATGAGGTGGATGGGAAACTCTGCATTAGCTCTGGGTCCAATGCAAACACACTGCATTTTTATACTGTTAGACTTTGTTTGTGAGACTAAGATAAAGCGGCTTTGAAACCAGAATACATGTAAGTAAACCTCCTGATGGCTGCAGGAATGTGGGCTCAGCGCTGAGCCTCCTTTTCCTTGGGTTACTGAGTAAATAAAAACAAATGAAAAATTGCAGGTTGCCAGAGAGACAAAATTACAGGGTTTCAAACTTGCTTAGGTACTGAAAAAGGCAATTTCGCCCTCGAATGTGTAAAGTGTGAGTAGCTCTGTGCTCAGCCCACCTCTTGGGCATCCTGCAGTATGAAGCCTGATGCTTTATCAGCGCCGAAGCTCTAATTATATAACGTTAGAGCAACGTCTTTGAGAAAATGGCATCGTTTGCTCATGCAGGGCACCAGGAATAAGCTGTGGAAGTTGTTGAGTTTCCCCAGAGTTTCGCTTGTTTAACTCAATTATTATTCACCGAGCACCTGACTGTAAGTGGGGATTTGGGGAACAGTAACTTTTAGGTTGGAGATTAATAATTCCCTCTGTATTAAAGGTAGACAATTGACGCACAGGTTTTAATATTTTTTCATCATATACAATCTTTAGTTTTATCATCTTTTAAATAAACTTTCAACAGTAAGTCTGAATTTGCATGTTTATCTACTCTTCATTCAATAATTTATGAATCAAGTGTATCGCAAGTATCAGGTACCATTAGAGGGGAAATAATGGCGGCAAGTAACAATATCTGCACCCTAAGATTTTAGTCTCTGTGAGGGCAATATAGAAAAAACTCAGCTGTAACTCTTTGGAAGAAACAATGCTATGTATGGAGTTGAAAACAGCATCACATGGAACTTTGCTAAAATGCTGTCCAGAGTTTTACGTTATGACCTTTCATACATAAGCTATGAAGAAGGAGCTCCTGGTTGTAAGGAAACCCTCTTGCATGGAGTATGAAATGCAAGTTCTTTTGATTCTGTGCTGTGACAGCAGGAGACCATAGTGAAGCTTAAGTGAAATACATTAGAAATAAGAAAATCTTCTTTCTTTTACCTGGTGAATTCTCATTTTAACATAAAGGCAGGCATTTAAGCAGTGGAGTTCCACGTCGCTGATGAAAACAAGCTGCAATGGATGTGCAAATATGCCCAAGACATTTGGTAAATGTCAAAAGCAGATTAGAGAATAGTGTATATGTTACACTCAAGACAGGTAGACATGGTGGCGGGGGGAGGGCGGAGAATCTTCTCAACAGCTGCGAAAATCTTGAAGAATAGACAAGGAATTTTTAACAGTGACTCAGGTTGGGGAGGAGACAAGATCTCGTTTTTTACTCTTTTACATATTGCTTGAATGTTTTAAATAATAAGCATGTATGTTTCACATAATGAAAGAAATTACGCTGTCGTGGGCCCGGGGTTCAATCCCTGGTCGGGGAACTAAGATCCCACGAGCCATGTGGCATGGCCAAAAAAAGATGAAAATAAATAAAGCAAATTAATACAAAATACTTCTTAGAACTATGTTTTTATTAGAAGCTTAAATTCTAAAAGTTTCAATCACTATTCTATTCTTACAAGAATATCTGGGTCTCTGAATCGGGCTGTTCTTTGGGCTTTCTTCTAAGTTTCTCTAAAGTCTCAGGAGCTGTAAGAAGCAGAGATAATTAGCAGTTTACTACAGCAACAGCAGTTCAATGGCTTCATATCTGTAAAATCAAGCAGAAAATATTATGCTATGAAAAGAAGCAGAATATTAGGACTCTGGAGACAATGTTTAAAGGAATATCTTACTTTAGAAACTACCTAGGTATTAAAGAACAAAAAGAGTCCCTACGTGGAAGTTACCCATACTTTGCCCTGCTTGCCAGAGCATCTGGGCATTGATCATGCAACTCCTTTGCTTTCCCAGGAAAAAAAGGGTAAAGTCTGCAGGGGTACCTTCTAGCAAAAAAATGAATCCCACCAGATGGACAACATGCCTCTTCAGGGGATTTTCCTGGGGAGTTGCCTGGGGGTGGTGGAACTGGGGAGAACATCCATACAGGACAGTGCAACAGAAAGCAGAGAGGCAAACGAAGAGGCAAGATGGAAGTGAAAGGACGATGTCACTGAGAGAAAGAGAGCTGGGCCGTTCTGATGTCTGGTGAGACTGCAGGATGCTGCGAAGTCCTGGGAACGGGAAGTAGAGTTGCCATCGGCTGTGAACAATGAATGGCCCCTTTACGTTATTTCAAGGATGTGATTTAAGAGTCAAATTCCCGACTGCGCTTTGCTTTTTAAAATCCCACATCTCTTTGGTCCATGAGAATCATGGCATCATAACTGGAAAGTCTGAGTCCAAGATGTAGATCAGTATCCAGCTGGATCCTGGATGAAAATCATACCTTTGTTCTGCAAACCGTGGGTGCATTTTTATTGTGATGGCCCATGTGCATGACCTAGGGGGTGAAAAAGCAACGGAAGAGCAAGCTGTGGAGATCTTTGGAAGGCCGTCAGAAACTGAAGGGAGTGACTTTTCCATTTTGAGTAAATAGATCACACGGAACTGGTTCATTCAACATCAATTATAAAAAACAAAAATTCCCAAGTGAAGTTACTGGTGAGATTTTTGTTTTGTTCTGTTTTGTTTTTATCTGTGCAACAATGGAATTCTATTTGTAAAGAATCAGAACCCTTTCTTACAGGGTGAAGGCAATTAGGCACAGACTTCCTGGGACTGTGCTCCCCTCCAACTAGATTTTCAATCAACCAGCATTGAAACCACTGGTGTGGATCTTTCTAGGAGAATTGGAGTGTCGCATCCTGAAAGGTTCTCCCTTAGGGAAGTCTGAAACTCCCCCACTCAGAAAGGCCTTCCTTGAGCAAACAGTTCCAATCATTTAATTGACTCTCTAGACATGCCAGATTTCAGGTAATCCCACGAATGGCTATTTTCATCCCTCCTCAGTGTTTTTTAGACTGTTTCCTACTCTGGGCTGCTCCTCTAAGGCGGCTCCATGGCTCACTGGACTTCCGCATCTTATCTCTCTTTTGACTGCCCCCTTGAATGTGAGCTGTTGATTAGGGAGGACATCTAGTTCATAATACCAACCCTCTGGCTTGGCGTATGGTGGGGATGTGGCAGGTCCTCAGTGGATATGTATTTAATCAGTGGATTATGAGTGTCTCAAACCCTGCCCCTTAACCCTCGTGTTCCCATACTTAATTGTCCAGTTCTTACCAGGCAGTTGGGGACCCTCTGCTGTGACGCTATAGAATGCTCTGTACACCCTCAATCTCATTGAACTGTACCGTCTGTTTCTCAAGGGTGATTCCCATGTCATGGTCCCTTACGTATACATTGCCAAGCACAGTGCCTGGAACACAGCATTGCCTAATAAAATCTTGGCGATTCACAGCGAAGCAAACCAGTGCTGCAGCTGAAGGAGCAGAGTTTGCGTTCACTGAAAAGGATAACGGTGTTATTAGGAGTTTAAAATTTCAGGATGTGCATCAGGGGTACATCTGAACCTCTTTAGCAACGACCTGTTCCATAATTAGAGTCTGGTTCAATTGGCCGGAAGCTGTGCTGTTTGGAATGCCGGTAGAAATAATAACTGTACTTCAACGCAGAGTATTCTGGATAGTTTATCTATGGCAAGGTAATCTGGAGTATAAATATTTACCAGAGAGAAGATACATGAAAAGCAAAAATGATAAGAAGTATATTCAAGATGACACTGTAATGAATATGATCCTTCAATGTCATATAGTGGCAGAGAAATGGGAGTGACTTTGCAGAGATCCAAGCACTGGCTGAAGAGGACAGCCCATGGGATTGACACTGAATGCACAGGACCATATGGAAGTTCCAGAGTGATGTCAAAAATTTTGGAAATTGCAACAGATTTGAATTCGTTTTGCTACTGATATGAATCTCTACCTCTCTGCCTCTCTGTATCTCTCTTTCTCCCCTCTCTCTGTCTCTGTTTCTTTCTCTCTGTCTCTGCCTCTCTCTGATTGTAGAAATGTTTTTGAACCACTAAGAACCCGTAAACACAGGACAAGAAAATGGAACTTGGCTAATCCAAATTGACTGTGTAAGTCCTGTTGCTTCCTCCCCCCAGAGCTGCCAGGCAGTACAGAAATACATAGTTTTTAATATTAGAACGACGCCTGGCACATGGTATCCACTCAATAAATGAATCTGCATCAAATTGGTTGTTGGCCTAGTACCTCTTTGCTGGTCTCCTCTGTCCCAATGGCTTTGTAATCAACACACAGGAGGGAAAATAGATACTGAAAATAGATAATCATCGAGAAAACTTATGTTACAGTAGATCTGACTCCAGTTTAAAAAAAAAAAACTGGCCAAAGATAACTTACATTTGTGAACCATAGGATTTGGTGTGTGAACACAGTGTATATCGAATTTTTGATTTTCTGAGGGTAGATTTCAGGGTCGTTCAGGACATGCTGCACCTTAGCCAACCAGACCTAAAACACATAAAATACCCCTTATGATAAGGTGGAGGGAAAAGACAACACATTTGAAGTTTAAAATTGTCTTTGTTTGTGATTTGGTTTCTATAGTTTCCAGAGTCTTTGGGGCTGAATCAGTAATTCACATTGTAGTGGGTTTTTGTACGTTGAGAAATATCACCTTTGTTTACAAACTTAAAAATGAGTGAAAGGATGCATTGCCAGAGAAATTGTGAACTACTGAGCTGGTGTTGAAAGTGTAAGTGGTCACTTTCTAACCCTGGTTAATTCCATGAACGTCTCAGAGGAAAGAGCTATCGGCCGTGTTGTTTTCTAAGTGTACCCTAAGAGGCAGAATGGAATATTCTGGTCACAGATTGGGACTTCAGAATTTAATATTTCAGCGTGGAGCTAATCTTGGTGATGAGGAATGGGCAACTAGAGTACAATGTAGGTGAAGATTCCTGAGTACTGGAAGGAAGACATTTTAAACTCTCGTATCGGGTGGGTGACCCAAGGTACTTGATGCCTCATTGTTTGGTGGTGCTCAAAAGTGGAGCAAAGACCGTGGTCATGGTTCCTAAGCCTTTGATGAAGGCTTGGACCAGGTTGGGGGAAGAGCATTGTATGTAAGGACAGAGTGAATCTTAGAAAGAAGCACATGAAGGTGAACATGCAGTGATTCTAGAAGAATCAATGATAAGCTGAGACAATAACCCAGCTTCTTCAGGGTCCTAGGAAGGAATAACTTTACCTGCACAGGGGAAGGCTCCAGGAGAGATGGTGTTTCCAGAGAGATAGATTTCCACTTAGGTTCTCTGGACATTTCCAGATGAGGAACGTTTACTTGAAATGGACTGTTCCAGAGGTCCAGTGGAAGGAAGAGTGTGTGGACATGAGGTGCCTGGGAGTCAGGTTGGTCAAGGGGCTTCAGAATTCAGGGCAGGCTTCAAGGCGTGTGCCTTGTACTTAGAAGGGCCCAAGCTTGCTTTCATGCTCTGCTGTCGCCATCTTTAAATTCTTAGGAATATTTGAATAAAGGGCCCTCTGTTTTCATTTTGCATAAATTATGTAGCTAGTCCTGCTTGGCACTTCAAGAAGGAGATGACGGTGACAGGAGGAGCTGGGGACTTGTCTCCAGGTGGAAATAACTGATGTTGTCTGAATTCTGTTGAGGGTGACAGAGCGGGGCCTCAGCCATTCTTGTGGTTCCATAAAGTGTCCCCATAAATTGCTAAACATGGTGAAAAACTACCTGAATTGGGAGGAAGATTTTCTAGCTTGATGAAAACTCTTTCTAGGGAGAATGAAGTTTACTATATAGCAATAATACTGTAAGAACATTGTACCAGGAAGATTCAGCCATCATCATCTTTGCAGACAAGTGTGATTAGAAGGTACTTATTGCTGTCAAATTATTATTCACGATCCTCTGAAATGTGAATCTAAAACTTACATCACTTGAGAGGGCGGGTATCACTTTAAACACGGTATCTAATTAACTATGTTTTGGTAAAAGACTGAAAGCTAAACCTTAGGTATCTTTGAATCATCAATGTGGATTTCTGACGTGCAGGTTGAGGACATCTTGACAGGCACAGAAGGACGAGGTCACATCCGGTTTGATTATGCAGGGAGCTATCAAAACGAAAAAGAGAGAAGAATAGGAATTACTTGCATATGAATTTCTTAAAAGAAATGGGGTCCAGGCCCCAAATTCTAAAATGGGTGTATTAGCTTTTATTCTCTGGTCCTCACCTTATCAGTCTTTGTACCCAAACCTGCAGTGAGTGTGGATGATGGGGTCATGGTTCACATAATCAGGCCCTGATGGTAGGGACCATTTGTTATTGCTACACATGACATGGAACATCAGATACACAAATATCTTAGTTCAAAACTGAAACTAATCCTTCAAAGTTCATGTGTTTGCCATTGCCCCAAGTGCTTCCATGTGTCCCAAAAATGGCACCCCTCAGATCTTCTTCCATATGGAATGTGCACCATGATTTTGCATTGTCCTTTTTGTACGTTCTTGAGAGTACCAGAGAATGAAGAAAGATATGGAGATTCTTCAATGACTGTGTTATAATTGTGAACCACAACTCATGTATCTTTTTTTAAGTTGAAGTATAGTTGATGTACAATATTATATAAGTTATAGGTGTGCAGTATAGTGATGCATAGTTTTTAAAGGTTATACTCCCTTTATAGTTATTATAAAATATTGACAAAGTTCAAAGCTTTTGCCTACTTTTAAAAATTGGGCTGTTTTCTGATTACTAATTATAAAGGTAATTAAATAATAACAAAAACATACATGTATCTCTGTAGTACCCATTTCCTGTGCTGTCAGTCTGAGGGGTTATCAGTCAGTTTGAAGTTTACCCACAACTCACAGAGGCTCCGTTCATTTATTTCGTCATTTTTCTCTTTGTGTTTCATTTTGTATAATTTATATTACTGCCTTCAAATGACTAATCTTGTCTTCTATAATATCTAGTCTATTTTTCTTTCCACTGTCCATGGATTCAATTTTCCTTTCAGTCTTACATATACTTCTTTCCTTGTAGGTTAGTTAGGGAACATGAATACATTCTTCCCCAGTTTAGCTCCACCTCCCAAGTTCCAAAATTGGCATTGAAGTTGTCTACCTATGGAAAGGAAATTTGGATTAGGTTTATTCCAAATAAACCTATCATAGTTTGTTATCATAGTATACTTTCTTTTATTTCTTTTTTTCTTTTTTCAGTGTGCCCGGTATGATAATGTCTTCATTGCAGAGATCCTGATTGACAGAGGGGCCAATGTCAACCACCAGGACGAAGATTTTTGGACACCAATGCACATTGCCTGTGCATGTGATAACCCTGATGTTGTCCTACTGCTTGTATTAGTAAGTAAAGCAATTCAGTTTATTACCATTTGAAGATTTGATGGCATATAAAAGTCTGCATATTTAACCAATAATACTTCACAATATGTAATACTTCAGGTGAGAAAAAAAATGTGTGTATATGTCATCACTTATTTGCCTGGAATTACAAGATAATTAGAGACTTAGGTTGTGGGTCACCACATAGTTCATAAAACAAATTGTGTAGATGTCACACCAAGCTCTATTCCTCTTGCCTTTTTTTTGGAAATTATATGCCTTGATACCTCGCAAGTCAGTGCTAACTAAAATGGTTTGATAATTGTTGTTTTGTCTTTCAATTCATTCTCCTAATTTTTAGCCAAACTAGGTATATGATAGTAAGGCCATGTGGCTTATATTGAATCTTCTTCTCTTGTTTAAATCTAGCAAAGAAGTGTCTACAACTTTTGTTTACGTGAAAGTGAAAGCTCTAAGTATAAAAATCACTGGAGTTATTTGTTGTCATTGTCTTGAGTTATAACTTAGACCCTGACATGGGTCCTCACACATACTATAATTATTTTAGAATTGGGATTCTTTCTGATTAGTTTATCTCTAACAAAGATTTTAAGAAATTATGCAGGATTTTTTAGAAAGCATACTAGAATATAAGAGTAAGAATGAACGATTTGCTTTTTTTCCCTTTATTAATAAAAATTGCATAATTCCTTAATGATTTTCTATTATGTGCCTGGCTTTTCACATGAGCCCTCAAAATTTCACATCCAAGCAAATTGGTGCTCAAAGATATTAAGCAACTTGCCATAGGTCAAAAAACAAACTATATCTCTGGACTTAAGGTCATTGTCCAAAGTCTGTCCTTTCTCCCCAGGGTCATGCTGCCTGTCTTAACAAATTACCACATACTTGATAGCTAAATACAAGAGAACTTTATTCTCTCACATTTTGGAGGCCAGGAATCTGAAATCAAGGTGTTGGCAAAGCTGTATGCCCTCTGTCAGCTCCAGGGAAGAATTCTCCCTTGTTTCTTTCTAGCTCCTATGGGTCCCTTGCAGTCCTTGGTGGTCCTTGGTTACAGGTGCATCACTCCAGTCTTCGCCTCCATCATCACGTGACCCTCTTCCCTGTGTCTCTGTCCAAATACCCCTCTCTTTTCTTTATAAATGCACCAGTCATAGGGTTCAGGGTCCACCTTAACTCAATACCACCTTATCTTACCTTGATCTGCAAAGACCTCATTTCCATAGAAGATCACTCACAGATAGTAGCCTTAGGACTTGAACATATCTTTTTTTTAAAAACACAATCCCACTACACTGCTTTCTTCCCCCTTTTTAAAATCCTAAGCAGAAGGCTTTTAGGATGAAGACTATGAATGGAGATTTCCTTAATCTTGTAAGAGGTTTAATTTGGCCTAGTTTAGTCTAATTTGCCCCTCAAGAATTTGTAAATTTTTTTTGTTTTTATAGTAGAAGTGTATATCACTGGAAATGGGTTCCTTTCAAATCCTGGAAGATGGCAGCTATAATAAATAAATAAAGAAAGATAAAGGAAATAAAGACGATTTAGCTTGAAATAGAATCATTTGGGGAGCTAGTACTCTACAGGAAAACACGTGAAAAAGTGCTTAACTCATTTATAAGAACAAATCTTCACTTTATAGAAACTGAGCCTAAGAGGAATTAAACTAACAAGTCAGCACAAAGGCAGTGAGATCTACTTAGTATTTGCTTAGTATTAAAGGAAAATTTAAAACATATCTCAGAAGGGAACTATATGGTCTTTTGAGTGATACTATGAAATCATCAACTGTGAACTCTTTGGAATTCTCAGAACTCATAGAACACCAGGCTAGATTTTTTAAGAAATGGCTTGGTCTGTAGTAGTTGTTTGAAACTTTTTTTTGGATAGTTCAACCACTGGATGTCTTGGGTGAAGTTGGGCTATAATTATATGAGAATGAGATAGAAAAGTTAGATTCATAGCTTTTGTGGTTTTCCTATGTTTTAATTTTTTTTTCTGAATATTAGTTGAGAGATTCAGAATATTAGTTGAGAGTCACTTTTTCAAGGCCTGTCTCCATTTATTTTCTCTAAGTAATTATGATTAGTTACACCAGACCTTTGCCAAATTAGACTTTCTATTTTCATTTCATTCATGCAATTCTCAGGAACCAATATTCATGTGACTGAGCTTGAATTCTTAAAATCCTTCTTCCATTTCCTCAATGTACACTGCTGGATGAAGACTTCGCCTTCTTGAGTTCAGAGAGTTTGTCAGCCCTTAATTTCACTGCCAACCAAGATTTCCTTCCTTCATTATAGAATATCTGTTTCTTATTTCTGATGGAACAGAGTAAGAGGATCTACCTTCTTTGTGGAGTCTGCCCTGAGCCCTGGTCTAGGCATCTCATAGGATTCTTACAATTTAATATCACAGGGACAGCCAAGAGAAGGGCTCAGTACATGGCAGGGTTGTGATTTCAAGGTGCAGAAGCTATAACTACTTGCAGATGACTCCCCTTCAGCATATAGGGACAGTTGCTGGGAGTAGCATGGGTATCAGAAATACCACTGATAGACTAGAAGTAGCAAATAACTTGGACCACCCAGAGGGCAGGAATGAAGCATGTTTATAACCAGAGCTGGGATTAGGGCAGCCCATGAGGACTGGTACCTGGGGTGTCAATATATAAGGTACACTATAATTATAGAAATAAGTTAGACATACAGTGGCAAATTACTTAGGTCTTCCTTGTGGCTCTTTGCATAACTGAGGAAATATACAAGTGCCTTGTTCCTGTTGAGGTTAAACAGTGTCTTCCAAGGAAAATCAATAAGCACTGGCACCAGTCCCATTTCCCAAAACAGATGCTTAGAAAAATAACAACAATTTGAAGAAGTACTAAATCATTGTCCTGAATGGGGACACCCTCATGTCATTGTCAGACTCAATGATAGCTCCATTTTGATGAGGTGGGTTCTCTACACTCCTTTTTTTGTACTTTTATTGTATTCCCCTATTCTTTGGCATTTCCCCCCAGTTGCTGCTAGGATCGTCAGCATATTGCCTGAGCTCCTTTTTCTTTCACCTTATCGTGTATGTTGTGCTTGTTTAAATACGATTTACTTTCCCCTTTGTTCTCGTGTGACACAGTTTCTGTAACTCCTGTTTGTTCCCCTGGCAATAACTCAATTTTATTAATGGCCAGTTGCCTTTATAATAAATATCTCTTCTGCCTAGAACAATTTGATTTATATTCATTAATTCTTTATCTAGCTTATATCAGTGGTGTTCATTAGGGAGCTCTAAGTTAGGCATTAACTAAATTATTAGCTTCCAGCAAGTCACAGAAGTAACTAGCTGGTGCGTACATGGCTATTTGTTAAAACAGTGGCAGCACTTTATAGAGACTCAATGTATATATATCAATACTTGCTGAATACATACACAAATAACTGAAAGACTGGCAGGCCAATTTTTGGAAGTCAGCCTGAATTTAATATTGCCATTATTAACTCATGTTATATCTAAAAAAAACCTGTCTTATAGCCACATTCATCTTCTTACATATTCTAGAATTCTTCATCCTACTCATTCCACACTTGTATTTAGAAGTGCTTGCTTCAGCACACATGATCTCAATGTCAGATGATATTGCTTTTCTTTACCAGGCAGAATTGAGAGCTAGAAACTGGATTTACTTCATGTATAAACATAGAATTAAATCTATAATTGTCAGGTTATTAACATTTTCATGGTCTGCAATGCCCTATTTCTCACACCATAGAATAACCCAATCTCATATGCAAAGTTATATATCTGCCCGTTGCTGTTATTCATTTACTGATGACTATCTTTAATCATTAACTAATATTTATTGATCACCAACTATTTTTAACATAATTCCTGCCATCAAGGAAGTTACTGTTTGTTCATTCATTCATTCATTCAGCAAATATTTATTGAGTGACTACTATGTTCTGGGTGCTACGCAGTGAATAATAAGGCATTTTACATTATTTTACATTATAGAACAATGACAAAAACAAACCAAAGCAAGTAATGTATGTGTAACCACTGAGAAACTTGACTAATGGATTCAGCAAATCTGAGTAGCCTCATTACCACCATGTAATAACCAGCCCACCATCCATCCATAGAAATAATTTGCTTTCAAATAAATGTGGGTGAAATACATCATCATAAAAATTGTAATTACTATAGAAATATGTTCCTGATAACAACCTCAAAAGAAAGATTTATTTTACTTCCAGAACTAAATGCCACTGTACGTTGTTTAGCACTGCATGTCCAGTCTTCTTTCCATTTTCCAAATGGATAAGTAAGGGACACCGTGCACTTACATATTTGAGTGCCTTCTGTTCTGCGCTGAGGGGGTCAGCAGTGAATAAAAGAAGCACAAATCCCTGCCTCTTTGGAGCTTACATTCTACTGGGGAGAAACAGGAAAAAACACCTAAGTGGATGAAGTATACAACGTGTCAACTAAAGCAAAATGTTGGAGGGGCAAGGAGAGAGGAGTAGAGAGTCTTAATGGATGTCCTGATGGAGAGGTGACATTTGAGCTGTGAGCCTCGTGGGCTGGACAGAGGCAACGGGTGAGAGCAAGCTGTGGGGCAGTGGCTTGTGTTAGAAGAAGAGCAAAGGAGACCCAGGCAGCTCTCTCGTGGAGTGGACACGGGCAGGGCGGGACGAGAAGTCAGAGAGGCGACAGGAGCTCATCAAGCCCGTTGCTTGGACGTTAGAATTTACTTTTACCCCAGGTGATGAGGGGGCCTGTGGAGGCTTTTGAGTGGAGAGGTGACATGATATGACATCCATTTAAAAAGATCCACTCTGGCTGCTCTGTTGAAAATACACAAAGGGGGTAGGGGGAACTCTAAGGGGAAACTGTCCCACTGTCCGGGCCAGATACGGTGCAGGTGGTGAGAAGTGGCCGACATGCGGGAGTATGGAAGGTCGAGTTGTCAGTATTTGGTGTGGGATTGGATTTGGGGCTTGAGAGAAAGAGCAGGAGTCAGGGAGGGCTTCCACTTTGTTGGCCTGAGAACTGCAGGGTTGGAATCTGTGTTTGCTGAAATGGAGAAGGTGTTTAGAATAGCGCGAGGGGTATGGGGTTATGTTTAAAAAGGAATGAAAAATGTATTTGAATCACATTTTTTTCAAGTTCTTCAGGAAAGCATTATCTGTAGTAATTTTCATTGATTTGCAAGGTAAGTGTTTATTGTGAGTTTTTGTTAAGTGGAGATGTATGTGTGCGTCACCATCATATACTAAACGGCATTAGATTGTTGCTATTTTAATTGAATCACAAATGGTTTCATGTTTTGGAGTAGACATAGCTACTGTGAATGTTGTCAGTACTTTTGCCAGATCTACAAAACTCTAGCAGATATTAATAATTAACTTTTATACAGCCCTCCCTATATGATGAGTGTTTTTCGACGTGCTTTATAATTATTAATTCACTTAGTCCTCACAGAATTCTATATGTGTGTGCTAGCTTTTTCCACTTTTACTTTTTATAGGTGAGGCAACTTAGTGAGGCTAATCTACATGCTGAAAGCCAGTTGATAGTGGTAGAGGCAAAATTTGATCCCATGAAGGCCAGCTTCAGAACCTGAACCCTGACCACTCTGATGTGCTGCCGTATTACTTATGATAGAATCATACGGAGCTACAAGTCCCCAAAGTGGACAAATAAGATCATTATTTCTATTGCAATATTATACATTTCCCGTTAAAACAGTTTTCTAACTTGAGTACTTAGACTATGGGAGGAAAGTTAAGAAATATTATGATACATTGTAATACATTATTCGTGCTGGTTCTATTCTGTAAAATCATCACAGACACTGACTTAGTGAATACAAGACCAGGCTCCTAGGGGACTTACAGTGTTAGGTTCCTGCGTGCCTCTGCTCACAACATGCTCATCAACAGATCTGTACAGCTTTATTTTTTTACAACTGTATTTTTAGCACAAACTTTATTTTTTGTGTGTTTCTGTTTAAAGACACCTAATTTAATATATGTTGTCGATTCATAAACATTGAACTCACAGCAGTAACACTGTAACTCGGGCCTGAAGAAAGCTTATGCAACGCACATATTTTCTATTAAGGCTCGTCACAGCCTCCTTGCCCATGGAAACACTAGACAGCACTTCTGCACTACGGTTGGGGGCCACTTGAAACAGTGAAATCACCAAGAAAAAGCTCAAACACGCGAAAAATGGCACTGAGTAGACTGCAGTAAGACCATTTTTTTTACACTATGAGAGCTGGCCTCGTGGGACCTCAGCTTTGAATGTGCACCTTGGGTGGCTAGAATTTTCCACCACTCTGTGCATATGTGCGGATGACCAGCAAAGTACCATCAGTGTTGATTTGGGATTACAAGTTAATTCTGGCAAGTAGGCAAGTTCACAAATATAAAATCCATGAGCAATGAGGATTGACTGCATTTATTACTAAGTTAAACAATTGACCGTTTTTAGGATTTTAATTGTGAAATAGAAACCATCTAAACCCAGTGTATTTTAGGAATTGGGGTGGCTCAGAAAATGATGGATTTCTACAGTATATTTTCAAAATTTAGACTTTTTAGTACCATTATTATTTTCACAATTTCCATCACATAGTTGAACAGGGTTTTGCAGTTTCCTAGAAGTTTGTTTTTTTTTTAATTTTTAAAATTTTATTTATTTATTTATTTATTCCTGGCTGTGTTGGGTCTTCGTTTCTGTGCGAGGGCTTTCTCCAGTTGCGGTGAGCGGGGGCCACTCTTCATCGCGATGCGCGGGCCTCTCACTATCGCGGCCTCTCTTGTTGCTGAGCACAGGCTCCAGACGCGCAGGCTCAGTAGTTGTGGCTCATGGGCCCAGTTGCTCCGCGGCATGTGGGATCTTCCCAGACCAGGGCTCGAACCCGTGTCCCCTGCATTGGCAGGCAGATTCTCAACCACTGCGCCACCAGGGAAGCCCTCCTAGAAGTTTTATAGATAGCTCACTGAGTATGTGGAGCACATCTATGACAAAGGCAGTGCACTTAATATATTATCCCTATTTTTACATAAAGAAATCTAATATCATAGAGGTTATGTAGTAGAATAAGATCTCAAATCTAAATGTTTTCATTCCCAGTAAAATATTTTACTGCATTATTATTTTTATATGTAATGTAGAATTACATATTCATATAATTTTATATAATATACATTCTATTAAACAAAATTTGACCACAGAATTTTCACTTACCTTATTTTATCGAATATTTGAGTATCTCACATATGTAAGTTTTCAAATTTTTCATTCTAAATTATCCAGTTTTTAAAATATTTTCTAACTAGTGCTATATTTGAACACCAATGCTCTATAGCTTAAAATTTGTTAGAGTATTTTTTTAATAATTCTATAGTAATTTGCTATTTCTCAGACTTTAAGAAACTTTTCTGTTATCTAAGAGAAAATCACAAAGGCTGAGAAGTGGTTAACTCAAACCAGTCTTTTTAAAATTTTGACTTCCTATTTATTTCAACATGGTTGTAATATATGAAATGTATACATATGTGTGTGTGTATATATACATATATATTTCTGGCATGTTGTGTCAGTGCATCTATGCCTTAAATTAATACTTGTAAATATCAAAATCTGCTCAATCACTTGCCTGCGGAGAGAGGAACAGTAGACTTTTCTTTGCTATTTTGTACCATGTGATTTCACAGAGAATGGTTTCTTAATAGCATTGCTCAATTTTTACTTATTTACTGATATGACTTTGGATTACAGGGTTACATTTATCTGCGGCATGCTAGATCTGAATTTTCACATTTAATTTTCCGTTGTGGCCACAGTTGCTAAGCTTCTCTGTCCTGTTAGCAGTTCTAAAGCTGTGACAAATCTGCCCATTTTAACAGCCCATTGCATTTTGAACCATAAGAAACAAATTAATTTCTATATTGGTGTTAATTATTTTAGAAGGAAAATAATTTATTTGACTAAAACACTGAATGATGCTTCTATTGGGGGAAAATGATTACCTATGTTCCTGACTAATCATCTCAGGTTTTTCTCTTTTTTATTGAAAATTTTGGGAGGAAATGCTTTGATACTTCACATGTCTTAGAACCAGTTAATAAACCTTACTATAAAGGGTATCTATTATACATAATGTCAAAAAATGACTAATAAATAACTGAAGGCTAAAATGTTATTTAATTGTTTTATTTTTTTAAAGGGGTGACAGGGAATGGTGACTTGCTGAATTATTACTATTACATATTACCAGGAGACCTTTTAAGATATTTTCACTCCCTGAAATCAGAACATGTAGGAGGAGATATTAGCAAATCAATAGTCATTTACTAAGTGAGGCTCAGTAATATTAATACTATCATTGTTTCACTTCAGTAACAAAGGAATGATTACTTGAAATTGCAGTGAATGTTTTCTTCATCCTTGGCCTTTTGTGTTTGAACATCTGATGTTAGTAATTTCTCTGCCTGTTGGATGGAGCGTGTCATGCTCTGTGTTTAATGGGCAGAGTGGGACTAGATCATTTTAATGGGTGCTGCAGGCGACTGACTGCTGGAACTTAGCAATTCTGCCATAAGTGAAATAGCAAATGATGTTTCAAAACCACATATTGCTCACTTTGTGTCAGGTGGCCAAGTTGATAGATCAAAATTAAATTGTTCCAAAACTTCACTCAGTCATTGCTTAGACTGTTTCCGGGTTAAATCCTAGTATAAAATTTTTTATATTGTTTAGTTCTAAATTACCCTTCCAATCACTTTGATTTGTTAAATATTAGAACACAGGGTACCCTGCTATTTCAGAACGTTATATGCCTCCCTAGAAAATGAGCTAAAACTGAATAGTTCAAGGTAAGTCTGATTTTCCAATAGGAACTGTGGCAGAACACCTGGGCATCACTCAACTTTTTATGTAAATGATGACATGCACACCGTATTTAATCTTTTTTTCAGATGTCGGTCTTGCCTTCAACTTCTCTGAGAAAATTGAGGTCTTCGGGCTTGAATGCCTTCAACTTCCTACTAAAAACTATTGATTTTTTCCCTATATATATTCACTGGCTTTCTTCCATCCTTAAAGAGGTGTTTGTTCTCCTTTCTAAGCTAACTCCTTCTACATCCTCTTTAGATTCTGCTACTTGCCCCTTCTCCAGAGATTTCTCCTTCATCATTTATTGAGCTTTCATTTTCATAGTCATTCCTGTATCCTTTTCCTTTAAATTAATTCATAGTTATGTACTAGTGGTTTCCATTAGTTAAAAAATAAGAAGAAAAAAGCCTGATCAAACTTCTGTCCTCGGATTGTCACCCTGTTGTCCTCTCATGTTCATAGTCAAACTTCTCTGAAGGACAGTATGCTTTTTCTGACCCCAATTTATGGCCCCTGTCACCCCATCCAGACAGTCTGGTCTCTCTTCACTCAGGCCCCTCAAAATGGCCCTTTGCCGAGAACACTTTGACATCTTTGTGATGAGGTCAGTGGACACATTTCATGGTTTATCCTACTTAATGTATCTCACTAGGTCTAAAGGCAAGTTTGTCAAGAAAGGAAATGGGGTAAACGTCCAATTTTTTACCCAAAGTTATATTTTTGGGGCTAATCGGAGTAAGAATTTGAAGGAAGCTACTCGGGCTCCTAAGCCCTGTTAGTGACCATTGAACATTAAGAGGGTTTTTTTTTTCTTTTTTTCAGCTTTATTGAGGTGTAATTGATAAATAAAACTGTATATATTTTACAACGTGATGATTTGGTATGTTTTGTTAAATGATTACAGCAATCAGGTAAATTAACACCTCCATCACCTCACAGAGTTAATACTAATTTTTTTTTGTAGTGGGAATGCTTAAGATCTACTGTCTTAGCAAAATTCAGGTGTATAATACAATATTATGAACTGTAGTCACCATGCTGTACATTAGATCCCTAGAACTTACCCATCTTATGAGTCAAAGTTGGTACCCTTTCAGCAGCATCTCCCATCTTCCCCGCCCTCCAGCCCCTGGTAACCACCATTCTACTTTCTATCAGTCCAGCTTTTTTTGTTGTTGTTGTTCTTAAGTCGTGTTTTTTTAAACCTATTGCTACCTAAACTTTCCCATCACTAAAATCGACGGTAAAAATTCATCCTATCTATGGTGAAAATGCTTACTCCTTATTCACAGTGATTAACACCATAAAAGTAGATTTCAGAAAACAAGCAATAAAGTGTCATTCGAAAAACGCATGTGGAGGATTTCTGGTTTCAGCTCAGACATGCTCAGACTGCTGTGCTTGCAATAAGAAAAAAGTTGAACCAATTGAAAATCAGTAACTTTTCTTGGACCCATCAGAGAGCTGAAGTTTCAGGGAAAATCCTGTCAACCTCAGAATCCAGGAGACAGGTGAATCCAGCCAGTCAGAGCTAAGATTTGGTGCTGGGTCAGAAGTCACAGGAGGCATAATGTTTTTTTGTTGTTTTTTTTGTTTTTTTTTTTTTAACTTTATTCCTATAGGTCCTTTATAAACTATGATTGACAAGTCACCTTTTCCTTTTTTTTTTTTTTTTTTAAAGATTGATTGATTGATTGATTGATTGCTATGTTGGGTCTTCGTTTCTGTGCTAGGGCTTTCTCTAGTTGCGGCAAGCGGGGGGCCACTCTTCATCGCGGTGCGTGGGCCTCTCACTATTGCGGCCTCTCTTGTTGCGGAGCACAGGCTCCAGACGCGCAGGCTCAGTAATTGTGGCTCACAGGCCCAGTTGCTCCGTGGCATGTGGGATCTTCCCAGACCAGGGCTCGAACCCGTGACCCCTGCATTAGCAGGCAGACTCTCAACCACTGCACCACCAGGGAAGCCCCTGTTTTTTCTTTTCCTGAAAAAAATGCCACACCAAGTTTTCCTATAAAAGGTCCCCACAAAACTATTTATCACATAGGATGATATCTATTTGTTAGTAGGGTGGACAAATTCTTACAAAGGGTAGACTTAATTTCATGAAGTAGTGATAAAGACAGGGATGTTAAAGTTCCTGTGGGAACTTTATAAGTGCAAATGTTACAGCCATTCTGAACCAGCAGGAATCGTAAAAGAGATTTCATTAGCTCCACTGCTCAGTGACATTTAAGAGAGCGTATGCTGTTGAAGCTTGATCTGAGGTTGAGAGTTCCATTTTATTTGAAAAAAATATTTGAATTTGTAGAGGAAAATAATTTTGTAAAGCAGTATTCAATTTTGGGTTCTAAAATAAATACATCAGTCATTAAATTCATTAAAACACTAAATTACATCAAGCAGTTAAATACATCAAAAAGGTTGATATAAGGGGTGTAAGAAATGGGACAGTACACCAATACTGTCAAATAAATCAAATAAACAATAAAAGAGGCTTAGCAACAATCATACATAATCCTGCTTTTTTGGAAGGTTATATGTTTTGTATTAGTTAAATAGTCTTTCACTTTGGAATTATTTCTTTTCCAGAATGGCTTTATTGAACCATCCCTTAACCAAAAATATTAGGAGGCTTCTACAGGAGATCTACTCTTTGTAATATCTTTAGCTCATATATATAGTCAAGGAAGCAAAATGGATTTTGAAGTAGATATCAATGAAAAGCAGGATCCTGGAAATTCATTAACTTCTTAAATTCTAAGACAATGTAGAACCTATCAGTCTGCTTCTGTAGCCTGCCTACACTCTTAAATTACATTTCTGAAAATGAGTCCTCTTTGGGCCATCAGAACAAACCTATAAAGTGATAATTCACTGGGAAAGAATCAGGATCTCCATCAACTTGCACAAGGGTAATAAGAGTCACCTCCTTTTAAATTTAGCTACCTGAATGGTTACTACAAAATATATTCAAAAAAGGGAAGCTGTATTTTGAGAGCTGCAGATCTTATGTAGTTGATGAAGTCTGTGTATTGGTGTTACAGACATCACATCACCTTCTTGGACAGTAATTGTATTTATATTATAAATAATCTTAAGTGAAAATATCAACAAGGATTTCTTGTGAAAGTCAATGTGTCCTGTTAGAACTGTGCTGTCACATCCTTCCCTGGTGTAGCATAAAGAAGAGGTAAAGAAAATATCTAAGAACTTTCTTAGGGAAGGAAACAAGTATTTACAAGCTGGACCTAGTCAATCAGAAAGAATAAATTCCTGATAGGTTGTTGATGTAAATAGCTCTGTCTGATGGAAAGCTGCACTGACACACTGAACACTGTTTTTGAGTGTGGACAAAACTACTAGTAAAGGCTTTGACCATGGTGGTCACAAACATAGGTATAAATATACCAAGAATTTTAAAGGCTTAAAGTGGAAGAAAGAAGTACAAAGAATGGTTCCTTGGTCTTAACGTAGGCGTAAAGCATCATGGCAAAGATTTGAGCGTCAGAACCTCAAGTATAAGCCCTGACTAGTTCTCTCACTAGTTATGTGACTTCGCTAAGTACTTCATTACAAATAAACTCAAAAAAAGTGGGAACTTTTTTCATGGTTCGGACCACAGTTCCTCCTGCAGTGGCAGTGGACCATCACATAAATTACTTAGAAGTTATTTTTGAAGAATGCCTGGATTTTTCAATTCAGTATTGCTCAATTCTCTCTTTTAACTTTATTTTTGGCACTTTTATCATGACTGTCAACATGTATTTCCTTAAGTTACTAAGTGAAGTAGCCCATGGTTAATGACACATCAGGGTATTCAGTATCAATACTGGATAAAAATTTAAAATGGTCTGTTCTGTAAAGATAGATTAAACGTGCAGGAATTTAATCAACCATGGCTGTGATTATGGCACAAAACTTAATACTAGATTCACAGTCCCTGAAAATGAAGTTTGTCTGGTTTCGAGCATGATTTTTGCTGCTCCCAGCATTCTCTGATTGCATCTTTTACACAATATGCATTGTTTATACAAGAATATGAAAGACCTGCATTTGCACATATCATACATGTTAACTTGACTTTTTGTAACATACTGTTGTCACTAGTCAGCCTTTTCAGAAACTTCCACTGTTGATGATTAAGATTTTTTTCTTTTCTGACTAGTGTACGATAGAAGAAATACTTACTCTTTAAATACAAAAGTGTAAACTGAAAAATGTGTGCTTCATGGCATTTCTATAATTTTACATAAAATTCTTTGAAGAACAGAAAAATACATACATTTTGTACATCTAATAGCAACATGGGTTTATTAAGTCTGGGAAATACAGCCCACCATCTGTGCTCAAGGTCTAAGGAAAACTTTTGTAGGTTTACTCTGTTTGATTATTTATGCTCCCATTTTTTGGTAAATTGTACTCCCTCTTTTCAAGTGTTTTTCATGATAAATAATATTTTTAATCTATATTTTAATTAAGATAATTTAAAAAATCTAATAATTTACATTAATATTATAAAGCATTTAGTTTGACTTCTGAATGTCTTTTTAGTAAGATGTTTTCTTTTTCTGATTACATAAATAATTCATGTTTGTTTTACAAGCATTGGAAAATACAGAAAAAAAAGAAGTCACTCATTAGCCCACTGGTCAGAGAAAAATCGGTGGTAACATTTTGATGATGTCCTAGGTCTGTATGTGTTGATGAGTTTTAAGTGAGAATCCGTGGCACGTGGCCAGATTGTCATGTGGAAATGATCTCCCTTTATGGGCAGGAGAGAAAGAATTGGAGGGCCCTAGCGGATTCTGTTAGCGATGTGAGGTTATTATTGTAGCTTAGGTCGGGGGAGGTGGAAGTTTCGGCTGGAGTGACGATGGCCGTGAGCAATGGAACACGTCTGGCAGATGGTCATAAAACAGACAGATAATATGATCCTGTTTTACAGAAAATAATAATATATTCATATGATCACTTATATATATATGGATATTTGTACTTATAACTGTATATAGATATACTGTAGGTATTTTTATAAAACCAATATCATCATATCTGTATTATTTTGCAACCCAATAAATACATGTGATGGCATAATATGACAACTTGCAAGGGTATACTAAAATTTATATAGCCCTTTGCTTATTTATGCTTTAAATTACAATGAGAATATTAAAATAGGATGCCCTAACAGGTGCCTTAGAGATTCTTGGAAATTTCTGAAACAGTGATTACTATACATATAAGAATAAAATTAACTTTTAATATTAACTTCAAAAGTTCCTAGTAACTTGTAATTTAAAAAGTGAGTTCTACCTATTGGGAAAAAATTGTGTATTTTAACGTGGCCCATTAAATAAAAGGATTTTAATGTGATTAGTGCCAAGAAGATTCTGAGAGAAATGTGTAACATTAAACCAATATCAATTAAGTACCTACGCACTTCCAACCACAATATATCTGTGATAAATTCAGCATGACAGCAGTGCTTTGAAATTTCGATCTTTGTTTACAGAATATCCCATTCCTAATGCAGGAAAATCATTTATAATAGGAGTCTCCAACACATTATTGATGGTTGGAAGGTGTAAATAGGTCAGACATATCTGTCATCTAAGATGGTAAAGTCACACTTGGGGTTGATTTCATGATACAATTAGTTTTAAAGTGTGATTATTTCAGGATTCAACTTAGTGCTACTTTCATATGCACTGCACCCTCAGAACACACACAGAAATTTAATACAAGGGAAATGCCACATCCCTGAGTCCTGCTAATATAGCCATGCTTCGATGCCTTGACTTGCATTCAAATTGTATTTTTCTCAATGTTTATTCCCTGTAGGTTGCTGACCCGTGTGCCATGCACATTTGTCCTAGCTGTGTGTCCTCCAGGTAGAGCTTGTTTGTAAGTTTATATTTTCCCACCAATGACTTGTAGTGAACCACTTCTGTGGGAGATCACTGTTATCAGAACCGCTTAGCTCTGAGGCTGTTTGATTTTCTTACAATCCATCCCGCTAAGGAGAAGAGGAGGGGATCAACTCATTCCCCCGTGCACGAGCAAATGCAGAAATACCGGTCTTTGCATTTCCATCGTCAGAGCTCACTCTTGCATCCTGTGATTCCATTAAGGGAGCAGACCCCGCCATCTCACTCGCTGTCAGACGTGGGCGACTGCTCTTTATTCAGTTCAGAACTCGTCCCAGGGAGCCGAGTGTGATCTCTGTTAATAGGTAAAGCTGCACAAAATCAGAAATTTTTTCACATTTAAATTTAAAGAAACACTGAATCTTTAAACCACATTTGAAAAGTACTTTATTATGCCATTGTAGTGTAAACTGCTCACTTATTTGGGGGGAACTCATAAATATCAGACCAAGAACAGTATATATTACTGAGTGATGCTTTAGTGTAATATCTTTGTCTCCGTTTGTGATTCTTGACACCCTTATTTCTTTTTCAATATTTTATCTATTACCACAGCAAGATTTGGGTATTTTAATATTAATAGAAATATGATGTTAGGTCATTTATACTTTAGATATTTTATCATTTTCAATGAAGATATTATGAGATCCATATTTTTAAAATAATTTAATTTAGAAATCTTCAGCCAGGACTTGCCAAATGAAAACCACTCTTTGACAGATTTTGTAGGCTATATTCTCTTAATGATTATAGTCTGTGGAAAAAAAATAGTAACATCTAAGCCTTCTGAAGATTTTTACTTTGAGAACTGTGTAACTTGCAGATATTCTAACGGAATTTCAGAATTCTATGTTAAAGTGTGAATAGTTAATTGCATTTATGTAGATGAAGCAGGAATTACTGTTTCATAAAATGCACACATTATGCCCTTGTTTTTATTACTATTCTGTACTTTTGATATTTGTTTGGTAGGCACATGTTGCTATGTACTCTTTGTCAAATCAGTGGCAAGTTAAGACCCAAGAGAAATGCAGCAATCTATATATATATTACCTGGAAACTGAGAAAATGAAGAAGGTCATATGAAAGAAATGATGTGGAAAAGTGTGATAAGACTAAGAAATATATTTGTATTTAATTCAGTTTGACTGCCTTAGGAATTAGAATACACAAGGAAACTTAGTTTGGGAACAATTTGATAGCCAAAAGTGCTTATACCCCTTTCAGTAATAATAGAAGACTTTTAGTAAACACTTTGGGTTAAAACTTTAAAGACTATAAATCAGGTGGAAATGTATACATGAATAAACAACATATCTAGTAAAAGGTAAGATCATGGTTTATTTTTGGCCTGAGAAAGTAAATTTTAAAAAAAGCCGAGGCAAAATGGCGCCATAGAAAACCCAGTTACCATTAGGGATTTTCTGTCAGCCAAGGAGAAGTGGAAGTGGAAATCTGTAAGTTAAATTTCTAAATACAGCAGAAGCAAGAGAGGCATTGATAGTTGTATCTATATGACTATAAGGTCGGTAGCAGGAATCAGATGACTTTGCCGGGAAAACGAGACAAAACGGCTGTAACAGCTGTGAGATTGTCCAACATACAGTTCTCCTCTTGTGGGGCTGCTAGAAATACGTCCAACCTAAAGGGCTCTTTTCCCTCCCTACAACTGGTTTTCAGAATCAGCAACTATCAGTTCTAGGATTGCTTCCTTAATTCTGATCCGCACCTGTCCCGCTGCCCCCATTCAATGGCGACACAGTTATCTCCTGCTCCCCTTCTTAAATAAGTAAAACAGTAAATGAAAGGGGGTATCATAGAAAAGGGTTTCATGCATCTTCAGTCCAGGTGCATCCCAATGAGACCTTTCCGGACTGTGCCTGGTACTTGATTGTCTGGCTCAGCGGTGCCCAAAATATTAGGACAGGTTAGTCCCCATCTCAGCAGGACCCTTCCCAACATACAGAGGCTTCCCAGTGCTGTGATGGATTTTGAAGTTCCAAGTAGAGTATGCAAGGCTCCCCAAACACATTTGGCCATGGACACCCCAGAAAAACATTCTTACATGTGTAGTGCCCCATAAAATGCAGATAAAACCTGATGAAACTTATCAGTGAAGCTGGGGGCAGGCAAAAGACCCCCTGCTTTGTGGGGAGTCAACTCTACCACAATCCAATGTCACCTTCTCTGTTACCAGAGATGAACATGTAGTGAGAATATATAAGGATAGAATGTTTGAGAGTTTCAGTCTGAGGTTAGGGATAATTAATTGGAAAGTCACCAATAATGAGAAAATCTCAACAAAACATTTTAGGAGGCATCCACTTCCGTCTCATCCCAAAGTGAGGATGACACCTGATCATAATGATATTATTCCTTGAGTTTACAGAGCCAGTAAAGTTTCAGGGCTGGGGTTCACCTGGGGTTTGTCTGTTTCCGTGTCTGTCCTCGTCTCTACCATCTCTCTGGATCTCCCGTCTTCCTTGTGCTGGTTGGTGCTGATGGGGATTATATTGTGAATAGTTACTCTTCAAGTCACCTGTAAACACCTTGAAGTTAGCTTCTTTGCCTTATACTTTTTATCTCACTTCTACATCCTCATCTGAGAACTGCAGACACTAAAATGCAAAAGGAGACCTCAAAAACATAGAATTACGGGATTTTAGAGTTTGGCGGGGATCTTGTCCCATGATCTCATATAAAGAGCTACTTGAACCATCCCTGGTATGGCAGTGGTCAGGGGCCGGGTTTGGAGAGGAACCCATCTCTTCACCTGGCAGAACACCATCGATAGATCTGCTCTGCAGTGGTCTCTGAATCCGGAGAGATTTAATGTTTTCCCATGACGGTCAAATTTACCTGCTTTTCATAGATCCTATTCTCTGAATTAATATAAATTCCAATGACTATTTTAGAAAAAGAAATCGGTCCTCAATAAGTTGTAAGCCATGCATTTTCCTCTCAAACTCAGGATAATAATGGAAACACTATTTTCAAATGATCTCTGCTTAACTTACTATGAGAATCAATTCATTCATTCCTTCTTTCCTTTAACATATTCTTTATCTGAGGGCCTGCTATGTACCAGGTGCTGGGCTTGCTCCTGAGAATAGTAGGGAAAGTACAAAATGAGGTTAAACACGACTTCATTACTTAGTGTGTAATTATTAATATGTTTACGTAAGTATTTTTATGCATGTCATGCATCAAATCTTAGCTTTCAGTGAGGCCTGTGGGGCGGTACTCTGGAAACTCAAGTATGGAGTGTCTGATCCGGTCTAAGAGGCCTGGGCAGCAGTGGGGTAGACAGAAGGGGCATCTAATTGGAGGCCCTGCCTTTGGGAGAACATTTCATAAATCCCAGGTCAGGGATTGCGGGTTGAGGGTGGGAGCCATGAGGATGAAGGAAATATTGATGATGTATTTTGAATTGAAATCAACAGTAATGTTGATTTTTCAAATGTTGGCATTAAAGAAGGGGAGGGAATTTTAGAATGAACCCAAGCTTTCTGATTTGGGGAAATTGGGAGGGAGGGTGCAATTTACAAAGAAAGCGAACACCAGCGGAAAAATCTTTTTACATAAGGACCATGCATGCCTTTTTGAATATGTGAAGGTCAGGACCCATGGAAAGCATCCACCTGGAGAAATCTAGGAGGCAGTTGGTTCTGGAACTCAGCAGAGAGAGAAAAGTCTTATCTGCATACACAGGGTAACAGAAGCCCTTGAGTAAATCAGATCAACCCATGAAAATGTGAAGTCTGAAAAAAAGAACATTTGAAAGAGGGTCCAAAGAAAACTAATTAAAAGATTCTGAGAGAAACAGGAGGCTACAAAGAAGACTGAAAAAGGGAAGCCAGATTTAGACGGCAAACCGGAAGCTTGCATTGTCGTGAAAGTCAAGGGGAAAAATGCCTTGAGAGCTTCCCTATGGCATTGGGAGGACTATACTAATTACAGGAGAAGCTAGTCATTCAAACATGGAGAAGCAAACCTAAGAAATTTGCAAACTGCATCCCTAGATCAAATGTAAAAACATATTAAACCTTATGTGGTTTCCCTGGTGTACATACCTAAATATTAATGCGTGGAACATGAAAACTGTAATAGAATATGCTAGACTAAAGAAAGAAAAAGAGATAGAGGTGCTGACATCATAAGGCACTGGAGATAAACACCACGCATGAAGACCAGCAGCACAAAATTAAGGGACAGAAAGTATGAAAGGCCTATATTTTCAGCTTATTGGTAAACAGACCTGAAAAAAGCTGTATTTTCTCAGAGCAGGTATGAAGTGTTCAGATTAGTGAAATAGACTTTTTAAAAGGCAGAGTAAACATCAGACTGGTATTAGAGAATAATTCTATAAAGGATGAATGAGGTGGGAGGGTCCTGGCTCTTTCATATAAGGTCTTAGTCAATAAGTATTTACTAAGTTTTGTGTGGTCCCCAAAAAACATCCTATAGGAAGAAATGAGAGGCTTAGTAGGAAACATGGTATTTGCACAGGCCTTGAGATGATGTTGAACTTACCCGAACCATACCGGGCTCTTTACTAACCCTGGAACCCATGATTTCTTTTCTTAGCTTCTTTCTCAGAAATGTATATTCAACAGGCTTGCTTTCGAAATTGTATCTTTTAATTGTATGGTTGACCTTTATATTCTGGCCATTAATTGATTCAGATGTTACTTGAGCCAGCTCACTGGATAATCGTTAGTTTGTCTCAAGTTTTACTCCTCACCTTTGAATTTAGTAGATTTGAAACTTGCCAGGGCCCCAAGAGAATGGTCATGTGTTTTCATCTTGTTTCATAGTTTTGTACATTGTTTAGTTTGAAACATAGTTTTCTCAACATAAATATCACATGTTTATTGTAGAAAATTGAAAGACACCCACAGATGTATAGAAATTTAGTATCACTGACAATTCCATCACATAGAATATATTTTGATGTATTTTTAAATCAATCTCTCTCCCCTCTCCCTCTTCCCTACACGTGTACAATTCATACAGAATTTATCTGATACCATATATATGTCTTGATAGCCTATCTTTTCATACGCATTTTCTGTACTTCTGCAGGCCTTAAATTTTTCTGCTACAACATGGTTTTTAATGATTTGCTGTTACATCATATAAATGTCCTTAACTAAGTATTCTCCTATTTTTGACATTTTATACAAATTTTCACTACCTTTCTATTTTTACGGTACTATTATTACATCATTTCATGATTAGGGTAATGCATATCTCATCACATATTTTTATGCAGGCCATTCTATTTTTTTTTCACTTTAGATTTTTACCTGTCATGCGTACCCATGTTTTTAAAAGCTAGATAGTTTTACAAGGCTTGTTGGAAGCTCTGTAAAACTCAGCCGTTCCCTTCAACTCTACCCTTTGAATTTTTCTTCCCAGAAACAACCACCTTCAACTCTTTTAGATGGTTCCTCTGACTTTTATATGTATTTCATGTTAAACAGCTATGTTAATATTGCTACACCTTGATTTTTCATATTCAGTCTAGAAGACAGGGATTTAGCTATTGTTTGATACTCCCAGCCCCCGCTGGATACACCCATTCTGCCCATGTGCCCGTCTTCCCCTTTTCATCACTGCAAACTTCTGTCCGATGAGTATTAGAGGTTTCTTTAGCGTGACTGTAAATGCCATTCACACCCCAGTCCCTTGGAATTCTACAATTACCTTTTCTTTCTTACAGGTTTTCTTTTCTTGGCGTGGTTTGTTACTTAGCATGGCAGCTGTGCTACACATAAATATTTACGTGCTCCCAAAGTAATAATTACTGACCTCAGGATGTTTGCAGAGGGAGCTGTAAAAATGTGTTCCAGTATAATTTCAGCTGTTATAAAATTTTAAATGTTTGTAATACAGGTTTTTAATTTTTTATTACCATAAAAATTTGCAATCATTAAAATCTCAAAGCACACTTTCATCATAATTAGCGCTTAATGCATAGTTTCCTTAAAGAATAAATGGATTCCCCAGTGGTATCACCTCCTATGTTATCTGCCCAAAAATCTAGAATCCAAAGGAAAATTACGTGCTCCTAGTTTTCTGTCTCTGCTTAAACAATGGAAACTGGTGGGAAAGTCTCTGCTTGGGACCAGAGGTGCATGAATTTTCTGCTTCGGTTCACTAAGTTTTCATGATCTCAGGCAGGTCGCAGCTCAGCAGTCCTCTGGTTGGTCTGATTCAGGAAACAGGAGGCACAGGAAGGCCTGTGCCCACACAATGAGTCCTTCCTTCTCAGCCCTTTTCACTGGTGGCCATCAGGGCTAATTCACTCTGTTACAGGTTTCTGCTGGTACACGCCGTACCTGACAGCATCCCTCTGACTGCTGCAGGGATTTCAACTCTGATGTCTCAGCTGAGGTTTGGGGAAAGAGGTTGCGATTCAACGGCTTGGGGTAGCCAGGTTTAAGTGTTTCTTCACCAGTTCCTTTTGGTGGCTTGAATAATTCAGAATAAAATAGCATTCTTGCCAACTGTCTATTTCAACAATAATAAAGAGTATACAATGATGCAGAGTAGAGAGGGCAGGTGCTACACAAAAGCGTGAGCATTTGTCATTTCTGACGGCATCCGCTTGCCCTTTTGGGTGATTATCTACCATCCTTTTTCTTCATGATTTTAGGTTTCAATTTTGGGGGACTCTTTGGGTTTGCTTGTCTTTTTATAAAAACAATTTTCTGTCTTTGTTATGAGTCGTTTGAAGGTTTAGCAGTTCTTTGGAGTTTGTCCTTGAAGACACAGGTCAGAATTATGAGAAACTCGTCTTTCCATTTTCATATAATTGGTTGAAAGCAATAGAGAAAACTCTGTAGTGCTTTCCTGGGTCACTGGCTGGAAGACAGACTTTCAAAAACCTAAGTAGTAAATTACCTGGAAATAAATGAATTGGACACATTTTTTGGAGATCTCTTTCAGAAGTACCTGCAAGTTTCCACTTAATCTTTCATAAATGTGTTTTTAAGAAACGGATTTATAAAGGCTTCCCTTATATATCTCAGGGCAGGCTGCATTTTTTTTTTCAATAACAGTAATAATAGAGGGCATTCTGTTATTTATCTTGGTTTGCTGCAAATACTGTCCTTGAAACTTTGAGCATCGTTGAGCCCTTGTATTCTGGGAATGACATTTTTAAAGTATTTCTTGCCGTTGACTAAAATTATTTCATTTCCTCATTGCTGGTTTTGTCAAAGATGTTCTATAATAAAAGTAAGTGGGGTGGGGCTTCCCTGGTGGCGCAGTGGTTAAGAATCCACCTGCCAGTGCAGGGGACATGGGTTCGAGTCCTGGTCCAGGAAGATCCCACAGGCCGCGGAGCAACTAAACCCATGCGCCACAACTACTGAGCCTGCGCTCTAGAGCCCGTGAGTCACAACTACTGAGCCCATGAGCCACAACTACTGAGCCTGCGCGCCACAACTACTGAAGCCCATGCACCTAGAGCCCGTGCTCCGCAACAAGAGAAGCAACTACAATGAGAAGCCAATGCACTGCAACAAAGAGTAGCCCCCGCTCGCCGCAACTAGAGAAAGCCCACGTGCAGCAATGAAGACCCAACACAGCCAAAAATAAATTAAAAAAAAAAAAAAAGTAAGTGGGGTGCGGGAGAGAAATCCAACCAAACCAAACCTGCCATCTTTAATATTTCAAAGAGCTCTGGGCTGTATGGTCCTATGTCTTCGCAATTTTTTCATTCTGTCCCATTCTTTTCCGGATTTTAATTCTTTTTGTTTATTTATTTATTTATTTATGGCTGCGTTGGGTCTTCGTTTCTGTGCGAGGCCTTTCTCCAGTTGCGGCAAGCGGGGGCCACTCTTCATCGCAGTGCGTGGGCCTCTCACTATCGCGGCCTCTCTTGTTGCGGAGCACAGGCTCCAGACTCGCAGGCTCAGTAATTGTGGCTCATGGGCCTAGTTGCTCCGTGGCATGTGGGATCTTCCCAGACCAGGGCTCGAACCCGTGTCCCCTGCACTGGCAGGCAGACTCTCAACCACTGCGCCACCAGGGAAGCCCCCGGATTTTAATTCTTAAACCTAGCTAAAAACTGTGTTTGCAGAGAAGGATGGGTGACCTAATGGTTGTCTTTGCAAATAATATATATAATAAGATATTCTTTCTCTTCCAATTAATTATTAGGATAGCTACCATTTGTTGAGTGCCTAGCCCTGGGCCGGGTACTGCATAGGCTTATACTGAAGATAACTCTGCTACACATTATAGACTAAGAGTTGGCTCCACTTTGCAAACTGAAGGGCAGAACTGGGTGATTTGCCCTTGGCCACAAAACCAGTGAGCAGAAACCCGGCCCTCAGAGCCAGCCTTCCCGGAGGCCAAGCCAACTTCCCCCCATCTCTCCCGTTTTCCACCACCTCTAACCCACACCTCCCCATCCTTTGTGTTCCTGTGTTGCAGCTCCCTGTGTTCTAACGTTCCATTTTCCATCTTGTAATAGTTTCACCACACTTCTTACCTTAATTAATGCAAAATAGTGGACAATACAGAAGTACAAATTTACAGACTTCTTCTGTGTAAGAAACCCCATTTAGGTTTCTTGTTTTTATCTAAATATTTCCTTTTCTTTTGAGTGTGCATTGCTTGTAGGATAGAAAGTTTTCTTATTTAATATGAGACTCCATGAACAGTTCAGCAGTGAATATTATTGCATTTCCCAAACACAGGGTATTTTTGATCAAATGAATTGGAAAAGTGTGGGGACAATCTTTAACTGGTTTCTTGGAGGCAATAAGCTAAATGTACCCCCAAATTTTATAGGGTATGGATTATAGTACAAAGTATTTTACAATATAGTTTGCAGTCAAATTTAAATCAAACAATTTATGTAATGTGTCAGATGATTATATTTGCGAAAAACATAATGAAAATCAAATTAAGTTGTATTAGCCCTTTATGGTTTATTATGCCTGAATATGTAACTATGCCAATAGATTGGTTTTTACAATTTTTGCTCTTTCCTCCGTAGAGTTTGTGCTAAAATATTATAAACACTTTAAAATATTAACAAAAATACAGTCTCAATTTTTAAATAGCCAAAGCACTTGAAAAGATTAATTAGAAAAGGGATACAGTAGCCATGAACATCTTAAGAAATAGTTTTTCCTATAATTAAAACTGAAAATTTTAAAAAGTTACAATTTTACAATATATACCTATATCAAATCATCACGTTGTACATCTTAAAATTACACAGTGTTCTATGCCAATTATATCTTAATAAAGCTGGAAAAAAAATAAATTCAAATAATGGAGCTCAAATTATTTTTTTAAAAAGCATTATTCATTTTGTAATTAATTAATTAATTAATTTATTTTTGGCTGTGTTGGGTCTTCGTTTCTGTGCGAGGGCTTTCTCTAGTTGCGGCGAGCGGGGGCCACTCTTCATCGCGGTGCACGGGCCTCTCAGTATCGCGGCCTCTCTTGTTGCGGAGCACAGGCTCCAGACGCGCAGGCTCAGTAATTGTGGCTCACGGGCCCAGCTGCTCCACGGCATGTGGGATCTTCCCAGACCAGGGCTCGAACCGGTGTCCCCTGCATTGGCAGGCAGATTCTCAACCACTGCGCCACCAGGGAAGCCCTGGAGCTCAAATTTTAAACAAGATTTTGAGAGCTTGTATTCTTCTGTGTTTGACATTCTATATTTTATTCTATTCCAAGGGTCTGCAAACTAGGTAGGCCCCATGAGACAAATCCGGCCCACTCTCTGTTTTGATGGCCTGTAAGCTAGTGCTTACATTTTTAAATGGTGGAAGATATCAAAAGAAGAAGAGGGACTTTCCTATCGGTCCAGTGGGAAAGACTCCACGCTTCCACTGCAGGGGGCACTGGTTCGCTCCCTGGTTGGGGAACTAAGATCCCACATGCCATGCAGTGTGGCCAAAAAATAAAATAAAATAAAGTTTATTAAAAAAAAAAAAGAATATTTTGTGACCTGTGAAAATTATGTGAAATTCAAATTTCAGTGTCCAAAATGAAAGTTTGATAAGAACACAAAACAAGAAATCACAATAGCACAATAGTAAAGCAAGAAGACACTGATCGGGGATTAACCAAGATGGCGGAGTAGGAGGACGTGCTCTCTCTCCCTCTTGCGAGAGCACCAGAATCACAACTGGCTGCTGGACAATCATTGACAGGAAGACCCTGGACTTCACCAAGGAGGATACCCCACGTCCAAGGACAGAGGAGAAGCCACAGTGAGACGGTAGGAGGGGCGCAATCAGAGTAAAATCTAATCCCATAACTGCTGGGTGGGTGACTCACAGACTGTCAAACACTTATACCACAGAAGTCCACCCACTGGAGTGAAGGTTCTGAGCCCCACGTCAGGCTTCCCAAACTAGGGGTCTGGCAACAGGAGGAGGAATTCCTAGAGAATCAGACTTTGAAGCCTAGTGGGAATTGATTGCAGGACTTCGACAGGACTGGGGGAAACAGAGACCCCACTCTTGGAAGGCACACACAAAGTAGTGTGCGCATCGGGACCCAGGGGAAGGAGCAGTGACCCTGGGGGAGACTGAACCAGACCTACCTGCTGGTGTTGGGGGGTCTCCTGCAGAGGCGGGGGGTGGCTCTCTTTCACTGTGGGGACAAGGACTCTGGCAGCAGAGGTTCTGGGAAGTGCTCCTTGGCGTGAGCCCTCCCAGAGTCTGCCATTAACCCCACCAAAGAGCCCAGGTAGGCTCCAGTGTTGGGTTGCCTCAGGCAAAACAACCAACAGGGAGGGAACCCAGCCCCACCCATCAACAGTCAAGTGGATTAAAGTTTTACTGAGCTCTGACCGCCACAGCAACAGTCAGCTCTACCCACCACCAGAGCCTCCCATCAAGCCTCTTAGATAGCCTCAACCGCCAGAGGGCAGACAGCAGAAGCAAGAAAAACTACAATCCTGCAGCCTGTGGACCAAAAACCACAGTTACAGAAAGATAGACAAGATGAAAAGGCAGAGGGCTATGTACCAGATGAAGGAACAAGAAAAAACCCCAGAAAAACAACTAAATGAAGTGGAGATAGGCAACCTTTCAGAAAAAGAATTCAGAATAATGATAGTGAAGATGATCCAGGACCTCGGAATAAGAATGGAGGCAAAGATTGAGAAGATGCAAGAAATGATTAACAAAGACCTAGAAGAATTAAAGAACAAACAAACAGAGATGAACAATACAATAACTGAAATGAAAACTACACTAGAAGGAATCAATAGCAGAATAACTGAGGCAGAAGAACGGATAAGTGACCTGGAAGACAGAATGGTGGAATTCACTGCTGCGGAACAGACTAAAGAAAAAAGAATGAAAAGAAATGAAGACAGCCTAAGAGACCTCTGGGACAACATTAAACGCAACAACATTCGCATTATAGGGGTCCCAGAAGGTGAAGAGAGAGCGAAAGGACCAGAAAAAATATTTGAAGAGATTATAGTCGAAAACTTCCCTAACATGGTAAAGGCAATAGCCACCCAAGTCCAGGAAGCGCAGAGAGTCCCATACAGGATAAACCCAAGGAGAAACACGCCGAGACACATAGTAATCAAAGTGGCAAAAATTAAAGACAAAGAAAAATTATTGAAAGCAGCAAGGGAAAAACGACAAATAACATACAAGGGAACTCCCATAAGGTTAACAGCTGATTTCTCAGCAGAAACTCTGCAAGCCAGAAGGGAGTGGCATGATATATTTAAAGTGATGAAAGGGAAGAACCTACAACCAAGATTACTCTACCCGGCAAGGATCTCATTTAGATTTGATGGAGAAATCAAAAGCTTTACAGACAAGCAAAAGCTAAGAGAATTCAGCACCACCAAACCAGCTCTACAACAAATGCTAAAGGAACTTCTCTAAGTGGGAAACACAAGAGAAGAAAAGGACCTACAAAAACAAACCCAAAACAATTAAGAAAATGGTCATAGGAACATACATATCGATAATTACCTTAAACGTGAATGGATTAAATGCCCCAACCAAAAGATATAGACTGGCTGAATGGATACAAAAACAAGACCCATATATATGCTGTCTACAAGAGACCCACTTTAGACCTAGGGACACATACAGACTGAAAGTGAGGGGATGGAAAAAGATATTCCATGCAAATGGAAATCAAAAGAAAGCTGGAGTAGCTATACTCATATCAGATAAAATAGACTTTAAAATAAAGAATGTTACAAGAGACAAGGAAGGACACTACATAATGATCCAGGGATCAGTCCAAGAAGAAGATATAACAATTATAAATATATATGCACCCAACATAGGAGCACCTCAATACTAAGGCAACTGGTAACAGCTATAAAAGAGGAAATTGACAGTAACACAATCATAGTGGGGGACTTTAACACCTCACTTACACCAATGGACAGATCATCCAAAATGAAAATAAATAAGGAAACAGAAGCTTTAAATGACACAATAGACCAGATAGATTTAATTGATATATATAGGACATTCCATCCAAAAACAGCAGATTACACGTTCTTCTCAAGTGCGCATGGAACATTATCCAGCATAGATCACATCTTGGGTCACAAATCAAGCCTCAGTAAATTTAAGAAAATTGAAATCATATCAAGCATCTTTTCTGACCACAACGCTATGAGATTAGAAATGAATTACAGGGAAAAAAACGTAAAAAAGACAAACACATGGAGGCTAAACAATACGTTACTAAATAACCAAGAGATCACTGAAGATATCAAAGAGGAAATAAAAAAATACCTAGAGACAAATGACAATGAAAACACGACAACCCAAAACCTATGGGATGCAGCAAAAGCAGTTCTAAGAGGGAAGTTTTATAGCTATACAAGCCTACCTAAAGAAACAAGAAAAATCTCAAGTAAACAATCTAACCTTACACCTAAAGAAACTAGAGAAAGAAGAACAAACAAAACCCAAAGTTAGCAGAAGGAAAGAAATCATAAAGATCAGAGCAGAAATAAATGAAATAGAAAGAAAGAAAACAATAGCAAAGATCAATAAAACTAAAAGTTGGTTATTTGAGAAGATAAACAAAATTGATAAGCCATTAGCCAGACTCATCAAGAAAAAGAGGGCGAGGACTCAAATCAATAAAATCAGAAATGAAAAAGGAGAAGTTACAACAGACACCGCAGAAATACAAAGCATCCTAAGAGACTACTACTGGCAACTTTATGCCAATAAAATGGACAACCTGGAAGCAATGGACAAATTTTTAGAAAGGTATAACCTTCCAAGACTGAACCAGGAAGAAACAGAAAATATGAACAGACCAATCACAAGTAATGAAATTGAAACTGTGATTAAAAATCTTCCAACAAACAAAAGTCCAGGACCAGATGGCTTCACAGGTGAATTCTATCAAACATTTAGAGAATAGCTAACACCTATCCTTCTCAAAGTGTTCCAAAAAATTGCAGAGGAAGGAACACTCCCAAACTCATTCTATGAGGCCACCATCACCCTGATAGGAAAACCAGACAAAGACACTACAAAAAAAGAAAATTACAGACCAATATCACTGATGAATATAGATGCAAAAATCCTCAACAAAATACTAGCAAACAGAATCCAACAACACATTAAAAGGATCATACACCACGATCAAGTGGGATTTATCCCAGGGATGCAAGGATTCTTCAATATACGCAAATCAATCAATGTGTGATACACCATATTAACAAATTGAAGAATAAAAACCATATGATCATCTCAATAGATGCAGAAAAAGCTTTTGACAAAATTCAACACCCATTTATGATAAAAACTCTCCAGAAAGTGGGCATAGAGGGAATCTACCTCAACATAATAAAGGCCATATATGACAAACCCACAGCAAACATCATTCTCAATGGTGAAAAACTGAAAGCATTTCCTCTAAGATCAGGAACGAGACAAGGATGTCCACTCTCACCACTATTACTCAACATAGTTCTGGAAGTCCTAGCCACGGCAATCAGAGAAGAAAAAGAAATAAAAGGAATACAAATTGGAAAAGAAGTAAAACTGTCACTGTTTGCGGATGACATGATACTATACATAGAGAATCCTAAAACTGCCACCAGAAAACTGCTAGAGCTAATTAATGAATATGGTAACGTTGCAGGATACAAAATTAATGCACAGAGATTAACCAAGATGGCGGAGTAGAAGGACGTGCTGTCACTCCCTCTTGCGAGAGCACCAGAATCACAACTGACTGCTGGACCATCATTGACAGGAAGACCCTGGACTTCACCAAGGAGGATACCCCACGTCCAAGGACAGAGGAGAAGCCACAGTGAGACGGTAGGAGGGGCGCAAGCAGAGTAAAATCAAACCCCGTAACTGCTGGGTGGGTGACTCACAGACTGGCGAACACTTATACCACAGAAGTCCACCCACTGGAGTAAAGGTTCTGAGCCCCACGTCAGGCTTCCCAACCTGGGGGTCAGGCAACGGGAGGAGGAATTCCTAGAGAATCAGACTTTGAAGCCTAGTGGGAATTGGATTGCAGGACTTTGACGGGACTGGGGGAAACAGAGACCCCACTCTTGGAGGGCACACACAAAGTAATGTGTGCATCAGGACCCAGGGGAAGGAGCAGTGAGCCTGGGGGAGACTGAACCAGACCTACCTGCTGGTGTTGGGGGGTCTCCTGCAGAGGCGAGTGGTGGCTCTGTTTCACCGTGGGGATAAGGACACTGGCAGCAGAGGTTCTGGGAAGTTCTCCTTGGCGTGAGCCCTCCCAGAGTCTGCCATTGACCCCACCAAAGAGCACGGGTAGGCTCCAGTGTTGGGTTGCCTCAGGCAAAACAGCCAACAGGGAGGGAACCCAGCCCCACCCATCAACAGTCAAGTGGATTAAGGTTTTACTGAGCTCTGACCGCCACAGCAACAGGGAGGGAACCCAGCCCCACCCATCAACAGTCAAGTGGATTAAGGTTTTACTGAGCTCTGACCGCCACAGCAACAGTCAGCTCTACCCACCACCAGAGCCTCCCATCAAGCCTCTTAGATAGCCTCAACCACCAGAGGGCAGACAACAGAAGCAAGAAAAACTATAATCCTGCAGCCTGTGGACCAAAAACCACAGTTACAGAAAGATAGAGAAGATGAAAAGGCAGAGGGCTATGTACCAGATGAAGGAACAAGAAAAAACCCCAGAAAAACAACTAAATGAAGTGGAGATAGGCAACCTTCCAGAAAAAGAATTCAGAATAATGATAGTGAAGATGATCCAGGACCTTGGAATAAGAATGGAGGCAAAGATTGAGAAGATGCAAGAAATGATTAACAAAGACCTAGAAGAATTAAAGAACAAACAAACAGAGATGACCAATACAATAACTGAAATGAAAACTACACTAGAAGGAATCAATAGCAGAATAACTGAGGCAGAAGAACGGATAAGTGACCTGGAAGACAGAATGATGGAATTCACTGCTGCGGAACAGACTAAAGAAAAAAGAATGAAAAGAAATGAAGACAGCCAAAATTAATGCACAGAAATCTCTTGCATTCCTATACACTAATGATGAAAAATCTGAAAGAGAAATTATGGAAACACTCCCATTTACCATTGCAACAAAAAGAATAAAATACCTAGGAATAAACCTACGTAGGGAGACAAAAGACCTGTATGCAGAAAACTATAAGACACTGATGAAAGAAATTAAAGATGATACCAACAGATGGAGAGATATACCATGTTCTTGGATTGGAAGGATCAACATTGTGAAAATGAGTATACTACCCAAAGCAATCTACAGATTCAATGCAATCCCTATCAAATTACCAATGACATTTTTTACGGAGCCAGAACAAATCATCTTAAAATTTGTATGGAGACGCAAAAGACCCCGAATAGCCAAAGCAGTATTGAGGCAAAAAAATGGAGCTGGAGGAATCAGACTCCCTGACTTTAGACTATACTACAAAGCTACAGTAATCAAGACAATATGGTACTGGCACCAAAACAGAAACATAGATCAATGGAACAAGATAGAAAGCCCAGAGATTAACCCACGCACCTATGGTCAACTAATCTATGACAAAGGAGGCAAAGATATACAATGGAGAAAAGACAGTCTCTTCAATAAGTGGTGCTGGGAAAACTGGACAGCTACATGTAAAAGAATGAAATTAGAATACTCCCTAACACCATACACAAAAATAAACTCAAAATGGATTAGAGACCTAAATATAAGACTGGACACTATAAAACTCTTAGAGGAAAACACAGGAAGAACACTCTTTGACATAAATCACAGCAAGATCTTTTTTGATCCACCTCCTAGAGTAATGGAAATAAAAACAAAAATAAACAAATGGGACCTAATGAAACTTCAAAGCTTTTGCACAGCAAAGGAAACCATAAACAAGACGAAAAGACAACCCTCAGAATGGGAGAAAATATTTGCAAACGAATCAACGGACAAAGGATTAATCTCCAAAATATATAAACAGCTCATTCAGCTCAATATTAAAGAAACAAACACCCCAATCCAAAAATGGGCAGAAGACCTAAATAGACATTTCTCCAAAGAAGACATACAGACGGCCACGAAGCACATGAAAAGCTGCTCAACATCACTAATTATTAGAGAAATGCAAATCAAAACTACAATGAGGTATCACCTCACTCCTGTTAGAATGGGCATCATCAGAAAATCTACAAACAACAAATGCTGGAGAGGGTGTGGAGAAAAGGGAACCCTCTTGCACTGTTGGTGGGAATGTAAATTGATACAGCCACTATGGAGAACAATATGGAGGTTCCTTAAAAAACTAAAAATAGAATTACCATATGACCCTGCAATCCCACTACTGGGCATATACCCAGAGAAAACCGTAACTCAAAAAGACACATGCACCCGAATGTTCATTGCAGCACTATTTACAATAGCCAGGTCATGGAAGCAACCTAAATGCCCATCAACAGACGAATGGATAAAGAAGTTGTGGTACATATATACAATGGAATATTACTCAGCCATAAAAAGGAACGAAATTGAGTCATTTGTTGAGAAGTGGATGGATCTAGAGACTGTCATACAGAGTGAAGTAAGTCAGAAAGAGAAAAACAAATATCGTATATTAATGCATGTATGCGGAACCTAGAAAAATGGTACAGATGAGCCAGTTTGCAGGGCAGAAGTTGAGACACAGATGTAGAGAATGGACATATGGACACCAAGGGGGGAAAACTTCGGTGGGATGGGGGTGGTGGTGTGCTGAATTGGGCGATTGGGATTGACATGTATACACTGATGTGTATAAAATTGATGCCTAATAAGAATCTGCAGTATAAAAAAACAAACAAACAAAACAACTAATACTAAACTTTCATTGGGTTATTTGTATGGAAATATGTTAATATAAATGTTTCAGACATTACATGAAATTTCTAAAAATCTAAAAAAAAAAAAATATATCATGATCTTCAACTTCAAGTCATTGCAATTTAACAAATGTTGCAGTGCTTACTACATGCAAGGCACTGTGCTAGCTGGTTAACTTCCCTCCTTCCCCACTCTCAGTGTTGTCAGACATGTGTCAGACATGGTCCTTTTAAAAATCCATTGTTGCTTTTCACTTGCCTGTCAGAGAGTATTAAAGATATGAATCGTGAAAAAAAAAAAAAAAAAAAAGAAAACACTGATTTTCTGAGACAAACCTCTTGTACAAAATAAATTGAGAGATAATAAATCTCTATATAAAAATGATTGTACACACACACACTTATATGCCCACAAACACATATTTACCTTTCATTTTAAACAAATCACTAGGAAAATAAGGGTTGAAGGAAAAGTTCCTTGCTCCTTTACAAGGTAGGCAAATCAACATAGGGTAAAAATAATACCCCAAGTCACCTAATCTATTTTGGAATAGTAAAACCAAAAGAGATGAAGAATCAGTTTTATCTTGGGGAAGTTCTTTCTGATTTTAAAATGTAAGCACAATACACATGATGATAAAATGGACTTCTCAACTCAGAATAAATGAACTTTTATGAGTGTACATAACTCTAAAGTAATGAGAATGAAGTAGTTCAAATAAAGGGAAGGTTGGTGTGTGAGATGTCTCCAAAATTTTTCATAATATTTGGTTTTCCCTTCACTTAGGACTTCTTTTAAACAAGGCGAAAACTTAAGGTTTTCTGGCCTGTTTTGGACAAGTTGTTATGAATTTTAGCATCTCATCTTTAAATCTCTATTCTTGAACTCCAAATGTTTCCCTCGATTACAGTGTACAGTAATAAACAACTGCTACTCTCTGCTTGTTCCCACCCACTTGTACAAGTAAGTCTGTAGTATTTCAGGACCTCTGATTTGGTTTTCAAGAGGCTTTTTCTTGTCACTGGCTCTCCTCCATTTCTGCTGACCCAGGCTTCCAAGAGTGTGAGGGATAATGGGATACACTCTCCGAAGAGTTTGATGCCTCTCTTTTTATTTGTTTTGCTCATCACTGTATTAAAAACATAAAATTCTAACTGAGTAAATTTGAAGATCGAATTGGCTTTATTCAGTGATTTATGAATCGGGCAGCATCCCATTGAGCAAGTAGAAAGGAGCTCTGTGGAGCTGTAAAAAATGCAAGAACTTTACAGGCAGGAGGGGGCAGAAAAGGGAAGTTTCTAGCTAAGAGTGGATTGTTTCAGGCAGGGTCACCTTCCTTTTGGGGGAAGGTGGGGGGTCACCCCTCTAGTGCTGACCAGGTAATTCCAGATCTATTGGTGAAAGGTCCCATTCCTGAGAGAGGCTGAAACTGCAATTAGGTTAGCTATTAAGTCTTGGTTTGCTGACGTGGGACTTAGCACAAGTGACTCCATTTGGGGTTTGTTGTTTCTTTACTAACAACTGTATCTCATTCCTAGCTCTTAACCCCAGTACCTAGATACTTGCTGGTGAATGGATGACCAGACCAGTGAATTCAGAATTTCAGAGAAGTTCTTTATAATGAGAGACAGGCAGAGAAATGGCAGTTCTACCACCCAGTAAGTTTTGAACTCTTGCAGGTCTGATGCCCAAATCAAGCGTGGGAACGTGAACAGTGAGACTGAGTGAAAACACAGCAGTTCTTTGTGTTTCTGTTAGAGAAACACTGGTGGGAGACAGAGGACAAAGGAAGGAGACACAGGACTGGAGTGACCTCAGCTGGGGGCGGGGTTTCACAGTGTTGGGTGCTGCAGAGAGGTAGTCAGCAGGAGCAGGGGCTGTGTACATCATCAGAGGCATTTTTTATTTTATTTTATTGTTTTTATTGACGTATAGTTGATTTACAATCTTGTGCCAACCTGCTGTATGGCAAAGTGACTCAGTTATACACATATAGACATTCTTTTTTTATATTCTTTTCCATTATAGTTTATCACAGGATATTGACTCTAGTTCCCTGTGCTGTAGAGTAGGACCTTTTTGTTTATCCCTCCTATATATAATAGTTTACATCTGCTAATGCCACACTCCCAGCCCTTCCCTCTCCCACCCCCCTCCTCCTTGGCAACCACAAGTCTGTTCTCTATGTCTGTGAGTCTGTTGCTGTTTCATAGATAGGTTCATTTGTGCCATACTTTAGATTCCACATGTAAGTGGTATCACATGGTATTTATCTTTCTCTTTCTGACTTACTTCACTTAATAATCTCTAGTTGCATCCATGTTGCTGCAGTCATCAAAGGCATTTTAGAAGAGGCTCTGCTTGCCATAGCTTCTGGCAGCATTGCTTCCTACAGTGGAAAGAAGAATGTTGTTGATGGGAATTCCCAAAGTTAGGCTAAAGTGGGGGTGAAGTAACTTTTCTAGGTGAAGAGGTGATCTTTTTTTTGTTTTTTTTTGATTTGTATGTGTGTGTTTTATTATATATTAGTCTCTTAAATCAAATAGATGACAAAAAGTGGAGCTACAAACCAAAGTTACAACAGTACTAGCTTTTCTCGTCGCCCGTCTGTCTACTTTTACCAGAGGTCTTTATTTCTTCATAAGGCTTTGAGCTACTGTCCAGGGTCCTTGACTCCAACCTGAAGAACTCCCTGTGGCAGGCGGGTCTGGTGGTTAAGAACTCTCTCAACTCTTGATTAACTGGGAATGTCTTGATTTCTCCCTCATTTTCGAAGGAAAGTTTTGCTAGATATAGGATTCTTGGTTGACGGTTTCTTTCCTTCAACACTTCAAGTACATTGAGTCATGCCATCTGGCCTCCGAGGCTCCTGATGAGAAATCTGCTCAATGACCTTCCTGGCAAACCTTTTCTCAGCTTCATAGACTTTCATAATGTACCGTATCATGTCTTATGCAACAGAACATTTTGTATAGTATCGTAAAGTCAGTTAAGTTGTAACGTTATTTTGAGACCAGAATTTAAGGAAAAGGAATTGAACATTTCAAGTGTAGACATTATGAGGTCTTTAAAATTATTACACATTTTCAAACTAGAAATAAAAAGGCCACTGAAGTATCCTGCAGATTTTTATTTATAACAAAGTGAATACCAATATCTAATAACACACGTAAAGAAAAATTTCTTTGGGATCCTTTTTCCTAAGTGTAAAGGGGCCTTGAACTCAAAAAGTGAGAAAACCACTGTGGTGTATCCCCAGCGGTGATGGGTCCATTTCTTGCTCTGACCTCAGAGTGCACCATTGTGATGTACTTCACAAAGCCCTATGAAAGAGAAAGGTGGGCCCAGGTTTTTGGTCCTTAGAGCCCAGGAAGCTGCTTTTGGTGACCTGACGGCCTTGGACCTACAGTTAGCTTGTGTTTTCCTTGTTTCTGCCATTTTGTTGATTTTCGTTTCTCCTTTCTCTACTCTTTTTTATTTGTGTCATTGTTCTTTCTACAGTTAGCATAGTGAGTATTGTTGGTATAGTTAATACTTGATTAGCATAGTTAGTGTAGTTAGTACTCGTTAGCGCTGTTGGTACAGTTAGCGTAGTTAGCGTTGTTAGTGGAGACAGCACACTTAGCCCTGTTAGTACAGTTAGCATTGTTAGTTAGCGTAGTTAGCGTTGCTCGGTAGTGCTGTCAGTCAGTGTAGTTAGCAGATCACCAGGATGCAGGGCCTCACAGCCAAATCTGCTGGCAAGAAGGCTCATATTGATGACTTCCAGATCCTCCACACCATTGGTGAAGGCACCTTCGGTAAAGTGAAGTTGGCCCGGCACATTCTGACCGGGACACAGGTGGCTGTGAAGGTCATAAAGAAAAGGCGTCAGAGCTTCTCAAGTGTCCAGGCACTTTTCCGGGAAGTGTGCGGTATGAAGGCTCTGAATCACCCCAATATTGTAAAACTGCTGGGGACGATTGACACAGAGGAGGCATTTATCCTGGTGATGGAGTACCTCAGTGGGGGGGACATGCACCGCTACTTGAAGACCCATGGCCGTATGACAGAGGCGCAGGCCCGAGGCCCGTTCCGGCAGCTGCTCTCCGCCCTGCAGCACTGCCACCGGAGGGGCATCGTGCACCGGGACCTGAAGCCACCGAGCCTCCTCTTTGATTCCAAGATGAATATCAAACTTACAGACTTTGGCCTCAGCAACAAGTGTGATGACATTTTCCCACTGCACACGATCTGCGGCACACCCCCTTATGCTGCCCCGGAACTCTTCCTGGGGCAGAGCTCCAGCGGCCCTGCGGTGGACGTGTGGAGCCTGGGAGTAGTGCTGTACACCATGGTAACTGGGTCCCGGCCCTTTGTGGGAAAAGACTCCCAGGAGCTGCGGAAGCAAATCCTACAAGGGCAATACCCCATCCCACCTTATCTGTCTTTGGAGATAAGGGATCTGTTACAAAAAATGATTGCCCTCAACCCCAGTGACAGAGGCACCTTACCTGACCTCATGAGGCATCCATGGGTCAACATGGGCCAGAAGGAGCCACTCCAGCCACCCTGTGGAGAGGACCTGGAGGTGACAATGGTGAGGACTCCGGGCTTGACTTGCGACCAGATCCAGGACACTGGGACAGGCAGTGTGAGCTCCAAGAAACCCAAGGTGGAGGTCTCCATCATAACTCTGAAGCCTTTCTCTTGCGGGGACCTCTGTGGCAGTGAACTTGAGCCTCCTCCAAGCCCTGTGGTGTCCTCCCTGCAAACCAGGTGGCTCTACCAGAGAAAAAATGTGCAGCTGCAGGAAGACCAGCAGGCGGGGCAGAAGACCGGTGAGTCTGCCTGTCCCCCACCCAGCCTGGAGGCGAGGACTGCCACCCCCAGCCCAGCCCCCCAGTGTGGCACTGGGACATCCACCTCCAGCAGCAGCAGCAGGATTGGAGCCCCAGAGGGAAGCAGCTGCCCCCTGGGTGTGTCCAACACTGGAGGGTCCTCCCACACTGGGCAGCCTGAGAGTGTGTCCTCATCCACTGTCTCTGGCCAGAGCCAGAAAAAGCAAGGGGTGGCTGGGAGAATCTGGGCCTTTATTTTGAAACATCTTTGTTGCAAGCTGCCCAGCCTGAGGCGTCATAATAAAGTGAGCCCATGTGAACCCCATGGATGACCGAGGCAGGAAGGTCAGGCCGCCGTGCTCCCTGGGGCCCGGTGCAGGGGAAGAGGAGTGTGTTCTCTGCACGGCCTTCAGAAGCATCGTATCCAAGACCCTGGCCAGCTCAGAGGATGGTCCGGAGCAGCCTGGGCGACCGAAAGCGAGGCCACCGTGGCTGCAGGTCTGCCCCTCAACCCCCACCTGGGTGAAACTTGAGAGACTTGGACTGTCATTCCTGGGGCACGTCTCCCCTCCCCCGCTCTTCTGTCTTCCGTGTTGGTGGGGGAGGGGGATAGTACTTGTTCCAAGAACTCCTTGGTTCTTCCAATTCTAGTGAATAAACTTGATGCTCCTGGTTCTTCCAATTCTAGTGAATAAACTTGATGCTCCAGAAAAAAAAAAAAAAAAAAAACACAAAACAAAATGAAAGCTCTAACATTTCAAATTGTCAGTGCTAAAATAAAAATGAAAAAATATATAAATAGAAAAAATATATATAAATACATAATTTAACAGTTTTAATAATTCATTCATTTATTTACTAATAATTGTTTTCTGAGCACATAGAGCTTGTATTAGATCCCAGAGATATAGAAATATCAAAGTATTTTGTCTCATGGAGCTTCAAATCTAGTGTGGGATATGGTCGATAAGTAAATATGTGTGTGCTTAAGACATTGGATCATAATCATCACGGTGAGAAAATTAGAACAGAGTAAGGTGATGAAGTATTGGGGGATGGGGACTTTTAAACAGCGATTCGATGAAAAAGCTGTAGAGGAACAGCCATCTCAAGATGCCCAAGGGAGAAAGCGTTCCAGGCAGCTGGACCAGCAGGTAAAGTCAGTGGGAGCTGGGCATTACGTGAGGGACGGTGAGGAGGCCTGTGTGGCTGGAGGGGAGTGAGCCAGAGGCCAGTGGAAATAATGGGTTGGAGGGACGATGGGGTCCAGAAGACGTGGCACTTGGAAGATGTGAGGGAGATTAGAGACACTCTCTGGTCTCACAATACAATTCCCAGTGTCCTTAAGACAAAAGCTTACAGGATGCCAATAGCATGTTCTCTGTCCTAAAATAATTGCGTGTGTGTTATATATTAGTTTGGGATAACCTTTACCTTAGCACAGGAGTACAAAATTTCCTATTCAAAGAAGAGAAACTCCTGGGATAAACAAGAATATAAAAAAGAATGTATAACTGAGTCACTTTGCTGTACAGCAGAAATTAACACAACATTGTAAACCAACTATACTTCAATTAAAAAAAGAAGAGAAACTCTCTGCAATTCAAAAGCACCAAATACCCACTCACATAATTTTTCTATTTTCCCTATCATGTTTGATGCCAGCATTTTTATAGTTAAATGGAATATTTTGTGGCAAGGTGTTTGCAGACTATGTAAATATTTTATTCCTCATCAACGATTCTCCCAAACTTTGACCTTTCCAATACTCCAGTATTTCCAATAGTTTTAGCATCCCCTGGTGACTCTCATCTGAATTATTACTCTAATGAATGCTAAATTCTAACCTTATCATTCCTGCTACATGTACTAGTTGGTATTCTGTCGTAAGGAAGAGCTTTCTTCTCCCCTGTAGTCAGGGATTCATTTCTTTACTGATATCAGTATGAACCCATGGGTTCTCAGCTGCAACTTGACAGTCTAAAAACATCACTCGACCAAGTGATCAAAGTTACCTTCATCACCACCGGGATCAAGGCACATCAGGAGTCTTCTGATACGGCACCATGGGAAGAACACAGTATCCCCTCTGTGGTTGCCTGCCAAAAATCTCATTGGAAGGACCTATGAGAGAAGGTCTTAAAGAAGAAGACAGAAGAACTGTTTCAAGTGGAAGAAGGCTAAAGAGAAAGGAAAAGCAAATGCCCCGGGTAACCCCTCATTCTGTCCTGAGCCAGGGTGTGATAGCGATCAAGGGGGGGAAAAGCAAATGCCCCGGGTAACCCCTCATTCTGTCCTGAGCCAGGGGGTGATAGCGATCAAGGGGGGAAAAAGCAAATGCCCCGGGTAACCCCTCATTCTGTCCTGAGCCAGGGGGTGATAGCGATCAAGGGGGGGAAAAGCAAATGCCCCGGGTAACCCCTCATTCTGTCCTGAGCCAGGGGGTGATAGCGATCAAGGGGGGGAAAAGCAAATGCCCCGGGTAACCCCTCATTCTGTCTTGAGCCAGGGGGTGATAGCGATCAAGGATGTCATTGGAAAAATTAATGAAACTTGGGTGTGGACTGGGCTTTATATAATGGAATTTAGCGATGCCAGACTTTCTGATCTTGATAACACTTATGCAAAAGAATATCCTTATTTTCACGATGTACATACTAAAAAGAAAGAAAGGGAGGGAGGAAGGGGGGAGGGAGGAAGGGGGGAGGCGGAGAGAGGGGGAAGGGGAGGGAGGGGGAGGGAGGGGGAAGGGGGAGAGAGGGAGGGACTGATGGAAAGGGGAGAGAAGGGAGAAAAAGTCTCCCACAATTGTCATCCATCTAGAAAGAGTGAAGGCAGGAAACTTAAGTATGCATAGAGTGATTTTGTAATTTCATGTATATACTCTTAAAAATGAATGTCAGAAAATTTAGTTAAAAATAATTATCACAAAAAACATAATCCTTTGCCTCAATTTTTAGTAATTAGTTAAGTTCAGCGTTTGCTTAATTTTCAATTTGTTTCAGTAAATTGTTTTTAGGGCCTAATATGTCCCAGGCACCGTTGGGCACGTAAAGGGGAATGAGATGTGATCTGTGATTAGGGAAGTTCCCGACCCCCCAGGAAGGTCTCTACAGGAAATAACACCTGGTCGTTCAGCAGCACAGACCAGTGGGGGTTGAAATTTCAACGAATGAACCCAACTAAAATATTCAGCACCGAGTTTCAGTTTCAGACTCTCTTTGAAAGAGCCTCATTACTCCTGAAAGAATAGAAAATATTCTCCCCCAGTGCCCCCTCTCCCTGGGCATCACGTTGCTCACCTATTTATTTTTGCTGGTATTGATAATATGTGACTCAATCATATTCACTGTCATCTGCCGCCCAGATGTTTGACATAGATAAGATCCTCTCTGAAACGTCTCTGCATTGGCAAAAAAGAGTAACTTGATTATCTCCCACCTCTTAGTATTGAAATCAGCAAGGACGCCCTGTAGTTCCGTGTCTTAATTGATTCTTTAACCAATGAAGCTTGGGTAAATATGCAAAACGTTATTCTGGTTGGAGACTAAAGGAAAGGAATCATTAGCAAAGTCTACTTAAGACTATTGCCTCAAGTAACTTCTTTTCAAACTCTGAATAACTGAAACAAAATGAAATGCACTAAGAAGATAATCTGAAATCTTTAGGACCTTATAACGACATTTTCCTTAGGTAAGGGAAAATTTGAACTATCTAACTTGACCTGTTCAAATAAAGAAGTATCTTCATATGGTTATAGAAAATATAATGTGGTTCACTCTGGATGGTAAGGTGAGCAGTACAACTTACGTGGAGGGAATATGCTACCACTTTGACCTACTTTTTAATTTTCTTTTTACTATATTACAGCAGTCTTTTGGAAAACCTGTGCAGACTTGCTAAGGCATAGGAAAGCAGTATATAGATACACACACACACACACACACACACACACACATACACATATACACACATACACACACACACAAGGCAAAACCCCACATTTTAATATATAAAGCTATTAATGTGATGTTCCTTTTTATGTAAAGTTATGAATTTGGATATTATATGAACCATATTAACTGTATTCACATTGCAGTACAGACTCCTATTCAGGAAGAAGAATCAGGTGAAACTTTCATTTGTTTGGCCTGAGTTTAGTGACAGGTTATTGGGAGGAGGCATACGGGAAATCTTGCCTGATAAATTTTACGGAGCTCATTAAAGAATGCAGAGCAAGGGTGACAACTGATATGACTACATTTTTAAGAATGAAAGCGCATCTATCATTGTATTCAGTCTGGGACGTGCCAAGAGTCTAGCGGTGGGCTCAGAGGTGCTTGAGGGAGAGCCCTTTGAAGCTAAAAGGTGTGTGAGAGTCGTATTTAATATATTCCATCCATTAATGTCTACAGATTATGCTTTTTGTTGGAAAACAGTTTTTGGAAAGAGGAAAACCAACCAGAAGCCTTTATTGAAGCTCAGCCTTTATCAAAAAGACCTTAGTGTGAGAACAGCTCTCAAATGAGTTTCTGTGGAGAGCAAGGAGATTAAAGATTTAACAGATAGTTTGGGGAAGATCAGTCAAAGTTCATTCAGGAGTTCTCCGTTCAGACCCTGAAGGCAGGGCCACTTCTGTTGTGTTAGGACACAGCCAGGCATGTCTAGGGCAGCCAGCATAGAGGCGTGCCTGCTTTAGCAGCCGGGGATTGGATATTTTGGGTTTGGCAAGGCGGGTGGAGAGGAGTACTTGCGGCTAGGGTCTTGCCTGTCAAGGGTCAGTTGAACCTTTTTGGACCATGAGAGTTTCTCACAAAGTATCTAATATGATTTGTCTTAAAAAATAATTCCAATTTGCTATGTGATCCTGCCGGCTGTATCTAATGTAAACTTTTCTGGGTCTGTTTCCTGAATAAGATAGAAATGAAAGTTTGGATCTGCTTTCTATGCTAACAGTATATATAATGTTAAATTTGTCCGTTTTCACTTACAGGCTGGAGCTAATGTCCTTCTCCAGGACGTCAATGGAAATATCCCACTGGACTATGCCACGGAAGGGACAGAATCGAGCTCCATCCTATTGACCTACCTGGATGAAAATGGTAGGCAGATGCCTTGAAAAACCATAGAAAGATAGAAGAAGAGATAGGGTGGTAGAATTTAAGTGTATATATTTTAGGCGTGCTTACATGATTTCAGACGGACGTCGTTTCCCTCGATGGTGTGAAATGAGGTCTCGTTCCGTGCAGCGTTTCATAGTTGGTTTAGTCAATGCAGTTTTGCAAGCTGGCAGAAATCTGGAGACCAACCATGCAGGGACATTTTAACAGGCATCCAAAGTCCATAATTAGCCGGACTGGGTTTGTAATTATTATCTGTTCTCCTCTGGGAGGGGAAGGGAAGTGAACCAGCACAACTGAATTTTGAGTTAATGAGCGTGAGGTCACGTGAAGTGTATTCTCCTAGGAGGATACTGCCTCCGGAGAATCCCACGCAGGTGAGTGAGGGCTGAAGTCAAGGGCAGTTTGCACAGCATCCCAACATCCACTCTTGGGGACACATGGAAACTCATCCCTCGTCGGAAGAAAGCCCCACGGTCATGGTGCCGGCTGAAACGATGAGGCTGGGCCCCCAAATGTATTCGCTGACAAAGGACGTTTAATTGCACCGCCTGAGTGTATAATTTCATGAGTAAGTTCAGCCTTGGCGAAGCGTGAGGCGTTTGGAGCCCTGAGCCCCACATGGTGTTAAACTAAAGGAGTATGCCCCGTCGTTTATTTTTTTTTTCTTTCAGCTCTTTAGGTATAAAGAACACCAAAGAAATTCCAATCCCTTCAAGTATGATCTTTTGTCCGAGAAAAAGTTCAGCATATTTAATAGGCACATCGTGCCTGAGACCCTATTGTTCTTGCCTCTAACAAAAGCCTGCACATCTGCCTCTTCGCTCTCTGTGCTCTGGACCCCCTCCAGATCACTTGTCTCAAAAGGTTTATTCTCAGGAGGGCTTAGAACAATAATAATTAGTGCTTAGCAGCCCTGGGTTCTTAAAAAAAACTTGTCTCATTAATTCTGAAAGCAAGGTAAGCGAAGTTATCTTCATTGGAGAAACTGTGAGCTGCGCTGTGGTTCTGAGGGTCACCAGGTCATGGCCCCGCGTGACAGGCCGTGGGGTAGAGTCACTCCCTGGTCCCCCCTCCTGCAGAAGGGACGTTGCGCTTTCTCGCATCTTGTCAGCTGTGACTTGTTCCACTGCTGGGAAGTTTATCACTTGGATCTTTGCAAAAGTTAACTTGGAGCGCACGATTCTGAATCTGAGTTTAGAACATGGCTGTCTTATTTATCTGTGCCAGTTCTGTGGGATCGTTTCCTGTTCTCATTGTTCTGAATTTGTAATAGCTACAGTCATGTATCTTTTCCCTTTGGAAACTAAAATTAAGTATCTTTCTTTGCAAAAGAATGAACTTTACTTCTTCACCTTTCCAACTCATGGGAGGATTTTGTTTGCTAAGAACATTGAGTGTTTGCAAGGGCAGTATTACTATTCCATATAAAGAAAAATAAGTGTATTCCTTTAAGAGGCTGATTTAAAAATGATTAAGGAAAAAAATGAGAAGGAGATACTGACTCTGAATGGTTAGGAGAAAATCTGTCACGACGATGGCTGTCACAATCCGTTTGTGAGATCCATGTTTGCCGGAACAAATGTGCTTTAATATCTCTTACATTTTGAATTCTGTTTTCCATTTGTCCCTGCTGTTGCACTGGTCTTTGCCTTTCATCTGTCTGCCCGTCTTTCACCCCATTCACAGTCTGGTTCCATTTGTGCCCACATCCTTCCTCCTTATCTGGATCAGCTGCCATAGTTCCAGTAAATACTGTCTAATTCAATTTATTCTCTGCATCCTCCCCCGTCCCGTTGGTGCGCTTTTAGAGTTATCGGTTGTGACAGCATGGGCTGATACTGTTAGAAATTTCTAATGTTCCAAGATGGGATTTTCATTATTTGGTGCACTGCGTTCTACCTAGGCGGTGGCAAACCTTGAGTTCTCACTCCGCATCATCCAGCTTCAAATCGGAGTACTTATCACGCTGTCACATGAGGACACATGTGGAAGAAGACAGGCCAGGTAGCGAGCACGTTGATTACATGGAAAATCGCTGGTCACAGGTTCTAACTGTACGGTCACCACCGGCATACACTGTACCCCAGGAAAGATGCTCACCATGGAAAAAAACATATAGGTCTATGTTTCCAAGTCCCTGAAGAGTAAAACAAAACCTTTTTACTTTGCCCTTCATATATCATCACCCATGGCCCTTTCTCCTTTCTTTCAAATCCATCCTTTTAGAAAAAGCAGCTCATATTTATTCTTCTGAGTTCCTAATTTCCTCTACTGAGCCCACTGAAGTTCTGCTTCCTCCCCTACCGATCTGGACACGTCCCTACGGTGATTGCCACTGCCCTCGGTTCTCTATCCAGCTGTCACTTTTCTGCTCTCCTGCCTTTCCTCATCTCCCTGTGACATTCAGTGACCTTGATCACACTCTCCTATGAAAAGGCTCTGATCTTCCCATAGTTTTTCTCCCTTCTTTTAGTTTCCTTCGGATGCACCACTTATGTATCCAGAAGCCAAAATGTTGGTTGTTCCCAAGGCTTTGTCTTTGAGCATCTTCTCTCTACACACTGTCCCTGGTCATCTTCCCCTCTTCCTAGTGTCCTTAGCACCTACCTGACCCCAGGGTTACTCTTGCAGCTTAGATATCTTTCAAGACCTTCTGCATTGTACCTGCAATTTCATTACATGTCTTGTGTCTTTGACTTGTATGTCAGACAAGTTGAAATAACGTGTCCAGTATGGACCTTCATGTTGTGCTTTCATACTCTCTCTGTATTCTCTTTACCTTTACACCCAGAAATCTGAGTATCTGAACATCACTTTTCTTCTCCTGAATCCCTCACGTCGAATTGTCACCAAATCTTACAGAGTCTCTTTCCTTGACGTCTTTCTAATAAGTCCACGTATCTCACCAGCCACGCTATTACTGCCTTAGTTAAAACCCCAGTCTTTCTATTTTGGAACAGCCTTGGAAACTGGTCTTCTTAACTCCGGACTTAATCCTCCCTCTGCATTTTTCAGAGACTCCCAGATTCATCAGTCTGCAAATGTTTCTCCTGCTTAACAAAGTTCATTCAGAATTCTGTTCCTGCACCAACCCCTTCAGAATCATCCCATTATTGGGGTGACAGTGATCCCGATTTGCCTGGGACAGTCCCACATTAAGCCTGTGGTCAGAGTTGGGGGAAAGGATTTGGTAGAGGTTACAACACCGTTTTGGCTTAAACTGGTTTATTTCTCTTTGCTAGAACAACTTTCATTATTTGCCTGCTTAACTTTTTTGCTTCCGTCAAGTCTTGGATCTCTTTGGAGGCTTACCATAGTGACAGAAATTGAGATTAGATGCAATTCTCGGAGCTTAGGGAACCCCAGGGTACAACCATGGGATGGGTCATGTCATGGCATAATGATAAAATTATCTGTGGTAGCAGCACAGAATACCCCCAATACAGGATGGATAATGGAGAAAAGGAAAAGCTGAATTGTTACAAAACAATATTACCTTGAGACGGACAGTTAAGGAAGGTTAAGATAAGGTTCAGATTGACTTGAGATGTTAATGTAGTTTCGGTTCTTCACAAGCATTTATTGATATAATCAAATGTAATCAGGCAGTAGTAATTAGTATCACATGTAATAACTTGTGCATTTCAGGTAAATGATTTGTTTCTTATGTCCTAAATTAAACAAAAAATTACTAAATTCCTTTCAAAATAATAAATCTAAGCAGGGCATGTATTAATTTTTTCAAGAAACAGTATGAAAATAAAACTGAACTTCTTTTCAAAAAGAGAGGATTGGCCCGTTATCCACTACAAAATAATAGATTTCTTATGGGCTATAGTCATCTTGTTTGGTTTTTTTCCAGAAGCATCTTAAGAAATTTAACCAAGAAGTGAGGGAATTTCCATTCTATTGTCTTACCAAATATAGATCTGTGGGTTTTTTTTCCCTGAACATGTCGGAAAAATCTAAAAATCACATCTTAATTGGTATCATATTTGATTCAAAATAAAGTTTTAAAATAATGGAGTACGATGTCATAATATTCCCCTCATATCTTCACAACAGTCACCAGAAATAGATTGTTTCCACATAATATGTTGTAATGTGCATGAGTCTGAAATGAGTGACAGCTAATCTCTGTTTCAATTTGTGTCTTTCATCTTTGAGCCCTATTCTTTTTTTAATCACTCAATTTTAATTACATGTTTAAATAATTCCCTACAAGATGCATACCACTTCAGTAAACATGCAATATTATAAAAGTTAAAATAATATAGCCTTAGAGTAGGGCAACCATTAGGTTTTTCTGCTACTTCAGCATGCAAAATTGAACACTGACATCTGAGAAATAGTGTTTTCCAGATATTACTCACATGTCAAATTCCATAATCCTAAAAATAGGAATGGAGTGACAGTTTTAGCTGGTTGTTTAGAAACCTCCAATGTGCCTGTTAGGGAAATCTGTTAGTTCTTCTGAAATGGCTTCTGATGATTAGGAAGCTGAGGTGTGGCTTCTCGTGTTTCTCATTCATGTTTCTACTAAAATGGGTTTGCTTTGAACTGAGTGTTTGAAACAAGCTACACTATTCAAATATTGCATTTGGCTTTATTTTGTTTGGTTTCTCCCTGCCTCCTTATCGTAAAGAAAAACGCTCCTAAATGCGTGGCAGGTGATCCATGTACCAGAAGGCTGACTGATGATGAAATGACACGTCCCTTTCATTGAGTGCTTCCTGCAAGCTAAATACTGTTTTATATGCTGTATGTGTTTTGACTCATTCTCATGACAACTGGTGAAATAAACTGTCAGCCCCTTTTGCAGATGAAGAAACTGAGGCAGAGGATAAGTTACCTGCCCCCACTGGCACAAATAGTAAGTGCAAGACACAGCACTAGAACTCCAGACCATCTCTGCTCTGGAGTTCATCCAGGCTCGGAGAACAAGGGATGCAGGGAGGCAGGCGTGGTGTGCTCTAGGGGGACATGACAGCCGATGGGCACCATGCTGGGCTGTGCCACGCAGACAGGTCTTATACACGTTACCCATAGCTTTGTCCCTTTGGGATATGTATTATCATCTAAGTGACGGAGGACACAGACAGTCAGGCTAAGTAACTTTCCCAGAGGCACCCTGGGGAGGTCGGCCACAGACCTGGCACAGCCAGGAGGATCAGTCCAGCCTTTTCGCTCAAGCCCACTGCTCTCTCTCCATGTTTGTGGCAAGGACTCAATCAGACAAGAGATAAAAATTGCTCAGAAGTGCGGCTGGCTCATAGCAAACACTGGCTGAGGTACAGATGTCATCTCAGCAGCAGCAGCAGAATCATCTTCATCAGCAGCATGAATATCACTATGACTGTTATCATTACTTTCACTTGGAATGAGGTGGATTATTTCCCCTTAGTAAACACCTATTATGCCCAGGAACCAACGTTAGGAACAGGGGATGCAGAAATGCAGAGATATACGCTACCGTGGAGATTACACCACCATGAAAGCTCAGGTTAAAATATATACTGGATAGAGGTATAAACAGGTGAGCTGAACTGAGTCTTCTCTGCATAAATCACCCACCTCATTGAAGCCAGGCTATCAGTCTTCACTCAATTTTAGTTTATTTCTCCTTATTAACATTAATAGTCATGAAACGATCATTTGGAGCATCCTTTAAAAAATATTTTGAAGGAAAGTTGCAAAAATAGTACAGAGAGGTCCCAGATACCCTTCATCCAGATTCCCCTAACATTAAAAATGTACACAGCCGTGGTGTATTCATCCAAACTAAGAAGTTAACATTGGTACAATACTATTAAGTAAACTACAGCCTTTATTCAGAATTTTCCAGTTTTCCCGCTAAATCCTTTTTCTATTCCAGGACACTGCATTGCTTTTAGGAGAAACTATTTTAATGAGGAAAATCATAGGGAAAAAAAAGTATGTCTTTACAACTCATTTCAATTCAATGCAGGTACTTTACAATACTTTGGGCAGTCTCTGCTGATGATTTATACTAAAACAGAAATCCACTGAAAGCCTGCCATGGCTAAGGCATCCTATCACATTTTGGGATATAATAAGAGGAAAATTATTCAAGACTCTAGATGGAAATAAGACTGCATGCCAAGAGAAACAATTATGGATGCTTTGAGTGAGAATTCAAATTGGAAGAGGCGCTTCAAAGAGGAACACGTTGAAAAATATAAGATAAAATTAAATTTTTACCCCCTGCAGCTGAGAAGCAGTGTACATTCTGTTTGAAAAAGGCTCTTTTCCCCGCTAGGAGTGGATCTGACATCACTGCGGCAGATGAAGCTTCAGAGACCAATGAGTATGCTAACAGACGTCAAACACTTCTTGTCATGTGGAGGAAACGTTAATGAGAAAAATAATGATGGCGTAACACTGGTAAGTTACCACGCTTCACTAGGAGACACTGCTTAAGTTGAGAACATACGTTGATTTCTAAGACATAGAATTATACACAATTAACTTCTAAATAATGTTTTTTATTTTTCTGATTATAAAAGTAATACATATTTATTGCAGAAATTTTGCAAAACAAACATGCAAAGAGGAAAATGCAGATCACTTATACCACCACCCAACGTTTATCTGTTGATATATTCTCTCTAAGCCTTCCTTCTATGCATGTTTTTCCTACAAATTTAGAGTAATTTTTATCCATTATTTTGTCAATGTGATTTTTGAGATGGAACTTACAGGAGAATGTTTTCATTTTAATTTTAAGCAAAAGAAACTGAGTTACTCTGATGAATGAATTTCTAAATTCAAGCAAACTCCTGTCATTACTTTTTTTTTGCTATCAGGCACAGCTGCAGAAAATTAAACACGCAACAATTAAATTTGGATTAATTTTAATGTAAACACAATGTGTAATCATCAAAATAAGAACGTTTGGTCCTACTGACCCATAAAAATTACCTGGGCTGGGCATGCTGGGGTTAAAATTAATGATTGTGGAAATAAATAAATGTATTAAGTTTCAGGAAAGTAAACTAGGGCAGCAGAAGGGATTATGAGCTCTGAAGCATGGGGTGCATAGAAGTGGTTGGAACCAATTTTAGAAAGTGGTCCAGTTTCTACCATGGGGAAAATATGGTGTGAGGTTGAGCACGGTAGATGAGGAAAGCAACGTAACCAAATGGATATGAGTTGTGTGACATCTGATAGCTTTATAGACTTATTAAATGCAAAATAAGTGCCTTGAGACTTCTCGATAGAATTGTCTGCCTAGATACTGATGTTGGCCTTTGGGATGTAAATTTCAGAAGACTATCAAAAATGGAACTCTAAGCTGTAGGAAAAGAAAACAAAGCATGTTTAGAGTTTATTGAAAAATAACACATTCAAATGGAAAAACATTCCAACCAGTTTATTGAGGAACTATTTACTGACCGTGACCTGTGAAGAAAATCATAGTGAACAAAACCACAAAAGTCCTTTTGTCATGGGCTCACATTTCATTGGGGGAAGACAGGTAATATACAGTATAAATGAGCTAAATATATAGCATATTGCTAATAATAAATGCAAATGAGAAATAGTAAAACAAGACGGGGCATGCTGGGTATACAGTTGACATTTTGCATAGGTAGACAGGTAAGGTCTCACTCTCAAGAAGAGTTCCGAGTGATGGCCTGAAAGAAGTCTGCGCACACTGTAGGCGTGAAGGAGGAGCATTCCAGGCTAAACAGTGTAAGTGCAAAGGCCCTGAGGCAGGGCCAGGTGTGGTGTGATTGATAAACAGCACGGAGGCTAGTGTGGATGAGCGGAGGGGTAACCAGGACCAGATCACACAGCATCTTGTGGGCCTGTGCGAGGACTGTGGCAGTTACGCTGTGTGAGATGGGAATAGACTGAAGAGTTCTGAAGAGGGGATCCTACTCCTATTCTAAAAGGATCCCTCATTCTGACTGCTGTGATAAGGATGGACTGTCAGAGGATGAGGGTGAAGCTGAGAGTTCAGTTAGGAGGCTTTTGCTTTAATCTAATGAGCGGTGATGCGACTCAGACCAGGATGGTAGATGCTGGAGTGATGAGAAGTGGCTCATTTCAGTCTACATTGAAAGAAGGTCCATTGGGACTTCCTGACCGGAATGTGATGAGAGAGGAAGAAAAGACTTCAGAATGACTCCCGTGTTTCTGGTTTGAACAACTGGAATGATGGAGTTGACACCGAATGAGATAGAGAAGGCTCAGGACCCGGCTCAGAGCAGGGAAGATCAGGATGGATTCTGGAAATGTGAAGTTAAAAGTGCCTCTTATCCAACGTCATGGAGATGCCAAGTCTGTGGTTGGATATTGGAGTCTGGAATTCGGGCGATGCCCGGACTGGAGAAGCAGTTTGGGGGTCTTTGGCATGTACATGCTATTGAGGCCCTTGACCCTGGATGAAGTCACTGATTTGATACAGAAGGAAAGAGGATTGGGGACTGAGCCACGGAGCACAGGAAAAGAGGAAGATCCAGAAATGAGATGGGAAGAGGAACTCCCAAGGTGGGAGGAAAACCGAGAGTATGAGACGTCCCGGGAGCCCAGTAGAGAAAGCGTGAGGAGGAGGAGGGATGATTAACTGTCAAATAAACACTGCTGAGAGGTCACGTAGACGAGAGGGAGACTCAGCTGCCAGACTTGGGAACTTGGAGTCCTCGGGCTTCTCATCGGGACAGCTTTGGTGGAACAGTGAGGTCAAAATCCAGACGAGAGTGGGCTATTTAATTAACAGCTCATTTAAGGCAGGAACTATGTTAATTAACACATCTAACGCATAGTAAAAACCCAGTGGAGTCTGTGTTTCTCTGTTTGGAAGAAGATAAGACAACTTCATGTTGTTTTTTTTGAAATCACAGCTAAATAAAAACAGCGCATGGGCTTCAATCCCCGCTCAATAAAAGGACCTACATACCTCAGAAGATAAGTTATTAAAAGAATCAATACACAGCAATAAATTGCTATCATTTTCAACCATCTGCAATTTTGACATTCCTGGTCACTTTTTTTATTGAACAGAGAACACAAGTGTGGCATATAATTATTCTGTAATAACTAAATCTTGTTTTATTATTGATGTTGTGATCATCTTTGAGCTTTATACGAAGAAAGTAACAGTGAACAGGAGGCTAGGAAGTCCTTCCCTGAGGATCACAGCATTTGGCAAATGGCAGATTCTTTGATTCTTTTGGTCGATTATGTTAATAGCTGCCACTCCTGGAGCTGTCTTTCTGTAAAGGGCATGTGGATGGTGTGTTCCTGACTATTGTTGCTGATAATGATAAGAAGACAGTCTTGGCCGCAGACGGATTTCCACATCCTGAGTTGGAATGTCAGTTGTGGTTCAAAATTAGGCATAATGCCCCACGCTGTTACAATGTATGTGCAAAAGAGATGAAACTGTCAACAGAATACTCAAGGAGGATCAACTCCTAGTAAGATGGTTTTTATGTTGCTTTTTCTTCCTTTTTTAGAACATGCAATAAAATAACCAAATATAAGGTAACTCTTTTTAAAAATTTTTATTAAAAATTTTTTTGGAGTATAGTTGATTTACAATGTTGTATTAGTTTCAGGTGTACAGCACAGTGATTCAGTTATCCATATATATATTATTTTTCAGATTCTTTTCTGCTATAGGTTATTGCAAGATATTGAGTATACTTCCCTGTGCTACACGGGAGAACTTTGTTGTTTGTCTGTTTTGTATAGAGTAGTGTGTATATGTTAATCCCAAACTCCTAATTTATCCCTCCCACCACCAAGATAGCTCTTTTAAAAAGATCTCTTAGTTTATGTTAATATTCTTCTTAAAAGAAAACAAAAGCTTCAGAAAAGGATACGGTTCCCCCCAGAAAAGCCACGTTACAGGGCATATGAAAAGGAGTTCCTGAGTTCAGGTACATAAATACTCTTTGAAAACACTGATAACTAGTATATATGTTATCAAGAAGCTGGTTCTTTCCTGTTTTGTCACAGAATTTGATATATCACATCTGGCCTTGAGCCATATTTACTTGGTTTGTTGGAAAATAATTAATTATCCATGAAGTGCAAAATATCAAGCAATTTTATTTTTGTTTCCTTTTTTTTATTTCGGTAGTACTGCTTCATCCTTACTTCTGGAAGAAGACTTAGCCAGTGTCATCAGTTTTCTGGTCACATCTAGGGAATAAAGCTTTTGTGGTTACTTTCTGTCACCGTGCATAGCCTCGATTTAGAGATTAGAGTGTCTGGACATATATAATAATGAAAACTTCCAACTTGCATGAAGTCAGGCCTCACTGATTTTTTATTAGGATGATTTTAAAATCTTCTGTTGTGATGAAGTGGAATGACTCAAAGTTAGGTGTTTGGCTTTTGTTCTGAGATGACCTGGGATTAAATGTGCCGGCCGCCCTAGACGTCACTGGTAGCTCCTGATCTGGATAGCTTTGCTGCTAAGCAAGCCAAGACAGTTTTCCTTTAAGTCTTTGCCTCTTAAGCAGCTGAGGAGATGACCGGGTGAGAGTGGGGCTACATTCTAAATGGTGGAACTGGAGTTTTGCTACATGGAAACAAATCTATTCATAAAGGGGTCGATCCTATGAACTTCGCATCATTAGTATGCAAGGTGGCGATAAGCCACGCTTCACACACACAGCCATGCCAACCTCGCTGGTGTGCCAGGGGAAACAAGCAAGTGTGTAAATTGTGCACGTGTTCTGGAGACGAACATTATAATACCGGATTGGTATGTGGGGCAGGGGAGGTTTGCAGGAAGAGCATTTGCATGTTTACACAAATAAATTGTGGAGTGAATGCAAGGTTTGCTAGGAGCGTTCACACTGCAGCGTTATCCTTATAGCCCGGCCAACTTGGACGTCCACTCGCCTTTGCTATTTCAAAATGTGAGTTCTGGGCGTGCAGAGGAACGTGGCTTCAGCCCACGGTGGCCCTGCTTCCCTGGGTCAGTTACCTCAGTGATCTAATCCACAACTTCTCCAGCTGCAAAATTGGGATGGTGACTGTCCCATCGGTTGTTCTGAAGAGAAGAGGTAATTTAGAACTTTTTTTTTTTTTAATTTTATTTATTTGTTTATTTATTTATGGCTGTGTTGGGTCTTCGTTTCTGTGCGAGGGCTTTCTCTAGTTGCGGCAAGCGGGGGCCACTCTTCATCGCGGTGCGCGGGCCTCTCACTGTCGCGGCCTCTCTTGTTGCGGAGCACAGGCTCCAGACGCGCAGGCTCAGTAGTTGTGGCTCACGGGCCCGGTTGCTCCGCGGCATGTGGGATCTTCCCAGACCAGGGCCTGAACCCGTGTCCCCTGCATTGGCAGGCGGATTCTCAACCACTGCGCCACCAGGGAAGCCCAGTAATTTAGAACTTTTATGCAGGATGTTTGTGAAACCGCTTCAGCGTCCTGTTCTGTGTTGTAACTGGGTAGGTGATTTCCAGCTTGCGATACCTTTCCGTGAGGACTGTGCTTCCAAAAAGCTGTTGCTAATTCTCTACGGGAACAACCACTGCCTCTGTGGTTCTCATAGCAGGAGAGGAGTATTCTAAGATGTCACGTGATCAACACTTACACATTTTGGCACCGATACCTTCCAGCCATGTCAGGACAAGGCAGGACTATAAATTCCGTTTCAGAAAACAGACATTTTTAAGTTAAAAATTTTTAACTTGAAGTCGAACTTCCATGATGAGAAACGGTACCCACCCATAGGTCTAGTGACTTAAGGATACAGAACTTGACTGCCAGTAGAATCAAAGTAATGGCTCTAAACTCCTGATATGTTACTAGGATGATTTTTAAATATTCTGTTATCTCTTGCGATGAAGTGGAGTGACTCAAAGTTGGTGCCTTTTTTTTAGATTCCAGACATATGCCATATGATAAATGATACAAATGAACTTATATACAAAACAGAAATAGACCCATAGACATAGAAAACAAACTTATGATTACCAAAAGGAGAAAGAGGGGGAGGGATAAATTAGGAGTTTTGGATTAACATATACACACCGCTATATATAAAATAGACAACAAGGACCTACTGTATAGCACAGGGAACTATATTCAGTATTTCGTAATAACCTATAAGGGAAAAGGATCTGAAAAAGAATATATATATATATAATAAAACTGAATCACTTCTGTATACCTGAAACTAACACGACATTGTAAATCAACCATACTTTAAAAAAAAGTTAGGTGTTTCGCTTTTATTCTGAGATGACCGAGGATTAAATGTGCCTGCTGCCCTAGATGTCACTGGTAGCTCCTGCTTTGTATTGCTTTTCTGCTAAGTTAGCCAAGACGGTTTTCCTTTTAGTCTTTACCTCGTGAGCAGCTCAGGGGATGACTTGGGTGAGAGTTGGGCTAAGTTCTGAATGGTGGAACTGGAGTTTTGCCACATGGAAAACAAATCTACTCACGAAGGGGTTGATCCTACGAACTTTGCATCATTAGTATCAGGCGCTAACCAACTAGTGGACCCATTCTTCATGCAGGCTTATGCTACAAGTGAACATCTGAAATCCAGATGTTAGTGCATATAGCTGGGTAACTTGCCAGTCACTGACTGATTATTCAAATAATATGAAATAAATTTAGAAGCAGGAGAAAGATGAGTTCTTTAGGAAAATATGCATATAAAATCATATTTCTCTAAAATATCTGTGGATATATCATTCTAGGGAGGGTTTGCTGGAATGTTAACGAGGTGAATTCTGTGTGTAACCAAGTGTGTCAATCTCTTAATGTTTATACCTTAAGTTAGATTGAATCTATTTGTTGTTCTAATGTAGCTGAAAGTACATACAAAACATAAATATATAAATGTCACTGTAGATTGAAGAGCATAATTAAGTTCAAAGATAGAAAAGCAAACTTTTTTCTGAATTTTATCAAAATTTATATTGAATAAGCCCTTTTGACTTTACTATAATCTTGTCTTTGTAATAAAAATGGCAAGGAATCGAGCTACAAAATTCCATGCTACAAAACCTAGAAGTTGTTGTTTTTACTACTTTTAAATTAGTTCTTCTTTTTCCTTTCCTTATAGATTCCTCTTCTTAATTATTATGATTACAAATTCCACCATGTAGTTACTTAATAACCTAGTTTAAATTGAGGGTGATGATAATTTACTTAGAAGTAAAGCCTGTTGCCAAGAAACAGGAATTCCCCCATAGGAAAATTTGAAAAATTCCTCCAAACCCTGATCTCATCATGGTAGTTCCTGAGGCTTCATTTCTAAGCTTCGGTTTGCATTGAGAAGCTCAACTGGGAGAATATTAAAATGATGGCTACGTAATCATTTTAGAGCTTGTTGGCATTAATTCATCCTTTCTAGTTCTCCTGCCCCTTTTACATGTATGTAACCGTGGCAATGATCACATTTCCTGTGGTCATTTATATCTCTGAGTCCCCCTCCTGTAACACCAAATACAGGGCTGAAATTTTAGAGCTAGTCAGTACATGTGTGACTTTGGGGCAAGAAGTGGTAAATCACTGAGATATTATATTTTGTATTTACAAGTATTCAGATTATAGTAGAAAGGAGCACTGGAGAGGGAAATAGGAATTACATGGAAAAGTGCACATTGTCAGGGTCAGAAGGAAAATAATAAATAATTAACCCATAACCCTTTTTTCAAAGAATGATGACATCCACTCGTACCAAATAAAATTACATATGTGTTCTTTTTAAAAGGTCTCTGTGTTTTAGATCCGATACTTTATTAAATGGGTGTCTTTCAACCACTGAATAAACTACATTGCTGTCCCTGCTTTTTTAAGTTAAATGACAAAATATCTCTTCGTTGCAGTTGCATATGGCATGTGCGAGTGGCTACAAGGAAGTGGTATGTCTTCTCCTGGAACATGGCGGGGACCTCAATGTAGGAGATAATCAGTACTGGACCCCACTCCACTTGGCAGCAAAGTATGGCCAGGTAAAATAATGTTCTGGGTTATTTTTAAAGAATTATTTTATGATCAATGCATCATTTCATATTTTGTTTTGTTTTCAGATTATGTACTAACATGTAACTTGACTTTTAATGGAATTGTCTTACTAAACAAATATGTTTGTGGTTGAAAGAAAACATTTACTTTTAGAAGGACACATTCATAACCTACATTCCTAAGAACTCTGCATGTTGCAGTCAGAATCATTGGAGAAATAATCAAAACTTATAAACATTCTTTATAGAATGGACTTAATACTATTTTCTTAATATTATATAGTTCTTATCAGCATACAGTTTCATGAGTCTAGGGTAATTGTGTTTGTTTTCTACAGTTAGTAGATGTAAAGCAAAATTACATTTTATATTTTATTTTTCTCTATAAATTATATTTCATTTTAATGAATGAAGGATGGGTAGCAGAGTTCTTTCTCTGAATTGATGCTTGGCTGTAGCTAATATATCTTGAGTTACTATTGCACAAACTAATTTCTCACTAGATACTAATAAACCATGAAGAAGAAGCAAACTTTAACTTCTAAATAATTTATATGGGTGAATGTGATCCAGCAGTATTCATAATAATTTATTATTATTACAATTGATTTACAAAAAATACATAATATGTTATGTTAGAGAAAGTCTTAGTGGTAATAGTAGGAAATATAACTCAGGTTACATATATATGGAGATTTAAGCTAAACTTGTTGATGTCCAAACATTAGCTTGTGGTAACAATCTCACTCACAGAATTTATAGTAAGTTAAATCCCTTAGATACTAACCAGTGTGCAAAATATCTATCATACAATTTGAGTCATACAGTTGTTGAATAAATTGAAAGCATTTGCATCTCAAGCATCTTAGGAAAAACATATTGCTTGGGAAGGTCTTCCAAACTAATAAGAACATTGTTTGCTTTGATGACATTTCCTGTAGAAAAAAGATTCATTCATTCAGTAAATATGTTTATCAGGCTACTAACAACTCCAAATCTGTGCTTCTAGCAAGTGAGTGTGTGCATAAGTGAATGGTTGGGTTAATGAGGTAAGGCTGGATGTAGCTGAAATCATTGGCCTCAGGAGTCCAGGTTTCCCAGGTCTCACTAGGATCACAGGAGTATCGGGGCATCAAAAGTATACCATCAGGACATTAGTAATCCATGCTAGCACAGCAGCAGCCCGGGATACACTGGGTGAGAAGTTTTGTCATTCGTAAAAAATAAAGAAGTGAACATATAAGCAAGTAGTACTCTTTCCTTGAACACAACTTATTGGCCTGTGCTGACGAGGTGGTAATCAGTAAATTATCAAAATGTGCCCATTGTAGTCAGAGATTGCTTCTGGAAGGAGCTAAATCTGAAAGTGGTAAAATGTAGCAGAACACTACCAAACTTGAATGAATCATTTTACCCAATTTTTCACTTTGACTGATTGGGCTTTTAGATTTTGGACCAGGTATCATTGCAAAGAGGAGCTAATTGTTTCCCTTTAACCACTTTCATAAGAGAATCAACTCAGGGGAAATAGGACTAGATTTAACAAAAATTTTTAAAAAACATACCTTGGACTAAATATGTCACTTTCTGTTACCAGACATTTAAATGGTTTTTTTCAGGACCCAGTATATGGTTTTTGTTTTATTTAACTGCAGGTCAAATGAAATATTTGGTATGAGTTGATGCATTTTATTTGCTGTTGTATTTTTCAGTTCTGTGATTTCCATTTGGTTCTGTCTTATAACTTCTGTGTCTTTGATGAGGTGTTCTATTTTATCCTTTGTTTCAAGAGAATTTGTAATTGCTTGTTAAAGCATTCTTATGATGGCTGCTTTAAAATCATCATCAAATAATTCCAGCATGATTCATCCTGCTTTTGGTGTAAGTTAATTGTCCTAGTCAAATTATGATTTTCTGATTTTGGTATGACCATGATAAGTGATTTTTAATTGCTTCTTGGACATTTTGGCTATTTTGCTAGGAGAATCTTGGTGCTATATATACCTTCTATTTTAGCAGGCAGTCACCCTGCTTAGGTTTAGCGTTCAGGTTCCAGTCTACCTGAGTGGGAGGTGGATCCAATGACAGTTTAATTTTCAGACCCTTCTAGGTATTATTTTGGTATGATTGGTTTATCTGGTGCCCCTGGAGTTCCTACTGGTTTCTTCTGGTGTCCCAAAAGGGGTAGAAGGCGTTTCCTCGGGCCAGGCTGCCCCACGTCTCTGGGTGGGGTAGGAGAATCTCCACGGGGACAAAAGACTTTCAGGGCTGGAGGCCTCTGGAGTATGCCCCACCCCCCACTTGCAGGTGCCATCCCCTCCCCAGCCACCCTTGTCTCTCTTTGGGGAGGGGCATCTCAGTCTCAGTGGAAAAAGAGTGTCTGCTCTGACAGTGTTAGCAGGGTCATGGTGCTGTATTCACCTGATATTGTCAGGGAGACATGGTTTAAAAGAGGGAGGGGTGCCTCTACCTGGGCCCCCTTCTGTCGCTGGGTTGGACTGGGAAACACTGGGTCCAGGGTTGCCTTCTTCTGTTGGGTGTGAGGACATAGGCTACCCTGCCCGTCCGTGATTTCTCCCTTCTGTGGGTCCTGACTCACTTTTCTCCTTGGACTTTTCAGAGTTCTTCTTGGGTTGCTTGTTATTTCCAGGGTTTATTATAATTAGCAGAGAGGACCAGTAAGAAATCAGTCAAAGCTGGTGTGTTTTTAAACAACTGCTTCTGTTTACAAAAAATACTTATTTATGAAAGACCTGTAAAACTTGATGTAAGGCACATAAGCCCAGTACAACTGCTACTTCCTTCATAAAGCTTCCTGGAACTTTTTGTCACACAAAAGTCATAAGATAGAAGAATCACTGATGGATAAGGTAGAGGCTGAGAGGATATCGGTATTCCACCCCATTACCTGTCACATTCCAAAAATTTCCCAAACTTTGGGTTTTCTGAAACTATGTTTTCAGCCTAGAGAAACATAGTCATGAACTTACATGGGAAATATGATTCAAAAGCTGCACTTACTTTGCAAAATGCGGAGTAATTAAGGTGAATGTTTTTATTACCGTATTCCCGGGGTACCAGCTACATTCCCAACACTTACTATTTATTAATGATTAATGGTAAATTAATGAAGAAACACTTTCCAATTGCTGCATTCTTTTCAAAACCAGCTGCACAATATCTGACCCCAACTTTTAAAAAACATATTTTGGGGGGGTTCCAATTTTGTCTTCTATTTCCCAGACACTCCTCCCACATACACACACACACCATAGGTCATTCTGCGCATCTCGGGGATTCAACCAGCTTTGCTCTGAGGATTTCCATGGCCCGGCACTGGCTCTAGCACCAGCCACCCCTCGCTGGCTGTAGGAGACTAACCAGCCTTGCTGATTCTTCCTCCCTAGAGCCTGGCCCCAGGGTCTTCAATCACTGAGAACCATCAACTTCTGTTAAAAGAGGATTTTTACATAGCTTGGAAGATTGGTGAGAATGATGAAGGCAAATGCATCAGACCATCTGTGCCCATGTGTCCAGGTCAATTGATCCAGCTGCTAGATTCACAGAGACAGATGTCCAACACACAGTTTTCCAGAAACGGCCATTGATAGTGTACAGATAAGGCAGATTTAAAAAACAATCTCACCTTTACCCTCTGCTTCTCTAGAAAATGACTTGCCATTAATTGAGTATTTTCTAAATCCTTCAACATTTTAGTGCCAAGGAGAGGGTCTGAAGATCATATGTCTTTTCTATTTTGCTCCACTAAACCTACTCAAATGGGGTCTCCACCAGAACGTAAGCTCCAACACAGCAGAGACTTTACCTGTGTTGCCCAGCATGCTTTCTCGGTGTCCAGCAGAGCAGCTGAAGGGCTTGAATGGACAAATCCATCAGCCAAGAACTAGAAGCAAAGCTTTAACACTGAAAGGTAGAGTGGGGCTTTTCCATTAGAATACATGACACCAAAACCAGAATACTCTTCCTCGATTTAGACTCAAAAAACAATGAGAGATTTCTGTTAATAGAGGATTTTGAGTAAACTGTATCTTGATTATTTTGTCAAGAAAATACCATACGATGTCTTGAATTGTTTTTAAAAATTGTTCACCCATAAAAATACCGTTTCATATTCATTTTGGAAATGATATTTTAGAAAGAGGTATTATTTGGATATCAATTTATAGGCATGGGAGATTTATAATTCTCTAAAGAAATTTACTGTAAATAAATACACCTCAGTTCAGGGAAAAAAACTTCAGAAATGCTAACATTTTAGAGAGACTAATGGCATTTTTACAGACCTTCATCGCAACTTCAGTTTCTTATAAATATCTTACAAGTATAAATGCCTTTTGGAGAAGGCAGTCCATAATTTATAACAGTATTTATAATTGACATGTATACTGGGATTTATAACTGACATGCATGCATGTTTTAAAACTTGCCTTTATAAATATATTAACTTCTCCAGTGAGAAAAAAAGAGATGCCTGTTCTCGTTTAAAACTAGGAACTGAATAAGTTATGTGAGCAGTAAGTCCTTTGATTTTACAATTTTTTATGAGTTGTACATAAAATAAAATTCGATTCTAGCCTTGTACATATTTTTAGTGTTTATAATAGGATTGGCGATGCTACAACAAAAGATAAAAAATAATTGTACAAATGCTAAAATCTAAATCTCCTTCCCTTCAAAAGTATCTTGAATCACACAACCCGCATATCTTGATGTTCAAAGGAGTCATTTGTATTCTTAAATACATTTTACCCAAGTACCTAAGAATTGAGATATATTCAGAGTTTTTATTCTTTAGATATGTCTATTTCCATTGAAAAAAACAAAAAAACACTCTCTGGTACTCCGCTGAGCATCAAATATTGATAAACTCAGTGCTGGATCCTAGGTTCCCTCTCTTCTCAATGTTTACACGTCTTTAGGGAATCTCACACCTGCAACTGCAAATGCCCTACATGATCACGGCCCCCAGAGCCCTTTCTTGTTTTTCTCTCAAGTTCCCGGCCCATGAGGACCGCTGCCTGGTGGGTAATCTCTATCAGTCTGCCCTCAAACCCAACTTGTGTACAAAGGGAATTATCTTATCTCTTCTTTTCCCCAGTCTGTTGTCCCTTCTGTGTGTCACCGTTTACTCATCACAAACCTGGGCATTATCGTTTTCCTGCCTCTCCCATAACTAAGAAGCCACTGAGCCCACAAACTCCTCCCTAGTGAATAGCTTTGAGCTGTATGAGTTATAACCTCAACCGATTAACCTGTGCATCCTCACTGCCTCTGCCTTCACCCAGTGTCTCAGCACCTCTGCCTCTGGGTCAGCCCATCAGCCTCCTAATGGAGTCCTCTCCCCCTCCCCCACTCCATTCTCAACAATGTGGCTACAGCGAGCTTTCTAAATGCAAATATAATAGAACTATTCGATCCACCATCCTTTCCATTGCTGCTGATATAAAATACCTACTCGATCACACATGAGTCCCCATGGGCCAGGAATTCTGCTGAATTCTACCGCTGTTTTTCTCCTACTCCCTCCACCAGGTTGGAGGATATGGCTATACTGAACTTCTTTCGATTTCTGGAATATGCCACCATGTACATCCTTTTCATGTTCTTTGCTTTTCTTGAAATTGTTGAGTGGTTAAATCTTCCCTGCCCTGCAGGATTACCCTGAGATGTCAGTTCACTGGCTGTCTTTTCTACCTTCCTGGATCCCAGTGTGACGCCCCCGTCATGCACCCTACGTAGCACCTGTATCCCCCAAACCACATCACTTATCACATGCTGGAATTATCTCTTATATTTGTTCGTATTGACCCTCTAGTTTGTGAGAACTGAGTGCAGGTACAATGTCTATTCCTTTATCTGCACGGGGCTGGCACAGAGCACTCAGTTACTACTCAGCGAATGTCCTGGTTTAGCAGATGCTTGTCTGTCTCAGTGCATCACTGAACACATGTGTGAAGAGACGGTGGGTGAGCACACACCTCGAGACTGGTGGGCCAACAGGAGAAATCCTCAAGGAGATATCCAGGAGTACCTGGGCATGAGCAGGGCGTTGGGGAGGGCTGGGCATAGAGATTTGTGATAGATGACTCAAAGAGATCACGCACGGTGGAGGGGGAGTTGATTGAAGGCCAAAACAGGATGGGCAGCACCATCTTTAATAGTCTAAAGAGTTCATCAGAGGAATCTTTTTATATTTTAGATCTGAAATTTTTCAGATGGCTCTGAGTTAGAGGCATTTACCTATTATGATGTAGAGTATGAACCAATGAGTGTAGGATATGCAAATTCTGAATTCCCAAAGACCTTTAACATAATTTCTCTTTATTAAGTGAAACAATCTCTTTTAGCTTCTCAACTAGGAATTCCACTATCTCTGAATGCTCAATTTTTCTTTTTTTACTTTTTAAAGAAGTAATTTAAATGACCATCAAGGAATTAATTTTGCTGAATTTATCCAAACCGAAATACAATTGTCCAAAGAATGAGCAAAGTCCATAGCCAGTAACTTGTGTGAGTTTAAATTTCAGCTTAAATATATTTTCTATCAGCCACGCAGGGCCTCCTTTGACACACACAGAGACACCGAATGACACACACACACACACACACACATACACACACACACACACAGACACACAGACACACACACACACACAGAGACAGAATGTCAGTCACCTTACCCTCTGATAGTTTTGGTGATTCTAAAGTTCTTGTAATAGTGGAGATGAATCTTTGTTGGGTTCACACTTTCCCTACTCACATTGAAGTAATTTACCTAAAGATCTTACCTGAGGTTAAAACAAATGTTGCAGACTACTCTGAAATTGAAATCAGTACTGCCCTGCTTAATTTAGTTCTGGGACATGCCTCACTGATCTCTATCTGGAAGCACGTGGGAAATACTGACTTTAAGAAAAATGGAATTCCCCAAGTGAGAGACTCTTCTTCATTCCACACATGAATGTTTGTTTTACAGGCCTGAAATAAAATGGAAGTACTTTTGTGGTCATAGATTTTCATGTAGGAAACCATTTGCTTTGACCACTTAAATGCTTCCTGCAGTTACAGGGGAAGCTGTGGAGAGAGGTGATTGGTAGAGAGATTTGCCCAAGTTTCTCTTTGGAGTTCTGTAAAGAGTGAATTGAATTTAGAAATGCAAAGTAACTGTTAGATTCTCCTACAGTCGGACATTTTTGTCAGAAAATGAAAGCTTTTAGGTACTGCTGTTTTTTTCAAAATTGTGAAAAACAAGGGCAATCTTATATAATTCTTGGCTTTGCATTTTTTCTTTTCTTTCTGCTTTTCTTCTTCCCTTCATCCTTCCTTTCCTTGCTTTTTCCCTCCCTCCCTCCTGCGTTTTTCTTTTCCTTCTTCCCTCCCTCCATCCTTTCCTCCCTTCTCCCCTTCCTTTCCTATGGTTGAAAAGCAAGCAAATCTCTCAACTTTTTGATACAAAACAAAACTCTTTTCTATACCCATTTTGATGTCCTGGGACCCTGCTCTATATATTTTGTCTTTCAGATTTCAAGAGAACATCTATGTCTTTAGTAAACTGTATATATTTGGAAATAAAAATAAACCCTAAATATAAGCAGTCTGCTGTAACATGATTTAAGTGTTATTGATATATTTTATGTTCTGTCAAACCAAACACTGATTTGCAGTGGACTTGTGGGAAAGCTAGCAATGGCGCAGACTATTTAAAATCTAATTTTATAGTGAGAACACTAACAAGAGCAATAATTGATGGGCGGGGAGATACTTTGGAATGTCTGAGCAGAGTGCTTGCATGGATGGAGAATGACTGGCAAATGTCACAGAAGCAACAAAGCCACAGATCAGAAAAGCCCGTCTAATCAATATAATAAACCAAGAAATGGAAAGACAAACTTAGGAAAAGAGAAAGAATAAAAATTCCAAAGGAATCTCCAAAATTAAAAAGAAAAATAGCACTGAAAACATAAAATATACAGGGGTATTTTTTACATAAGGTATGTAAGATTTCTACACTGGAAACTACACAACAATATTATATAAATATAAACAATATAATGAAAAAGTAAAGAAGACCTAAATAGATGAGGTGGTAAAGCCATATTCATGTGTTGAGAGAGTGGCTATCATTAAGATCTTGTTACCGACCCTTTCAACTTGGGCCCCAGCAAGGGTCCTCCTGCCCGGCTTGCTGACACCAATAGAACAGGACCGAGTTGGGTTCAGCAGCAAAGGGAAGCTTTATTCTGTTTTAAAAATTTTATTGAGGTACAGCTGATTTACAGTGTTGTGTTAATTTCTGCTGTACAGCAAGGTGATTCAGTTGTGTATCTATGTATTCTTTTTCATATTCTTTTCCGTTGTGGTTTATTACAGGATATGGAATCTGGTCCTCTGTGGGGAAGCTTTATTCTTTGATCGGAGACCGGAGAGGTGTGGGTGTGGGTGTGGCTGGTTGTAGGGGTCTCTCGGTGGGAGGGGTTGGAGTTCTGTGCGGGGGCGGGTAGCGCAGGTGCCTTCGCTGCTCGCAGCTCCAGGGCCCGGTGCACATTTCTGCACACGGCCCGCCACCGCCGTCGTGGACGAGGTGTGGTGGGCGATGCTTCTGCGCACGGCCCTCGAGCTGAGGTGTCCTGAGTGCAGCCCTTTGGCACCAGGAGCTCTGGTCTGAAGGGCTGGGTGCGAGGCTTCTGCCCGTGGCTCCCTGTGAGCCCGTGACGCTAGACGAAGCACAGAAGAAGAGGTTAGACGTTGTCTTATCCCCTAGATGCCGTCTTATTTCCCTCCCACCCCGGGACCCCAGTGGGTTTTGCTGAGAATAGTACCCGTGGAAGGCAGAATAGTGGCCCCCAAAGCTGTCCACACCCTGATCGCCGGAACCTGTCAATATGTTACCTGACAAGGCAGAAGAGCTTTGCAGCTGTGGATAAGTTAAAGATCTCGACATGGGAAGGGTTTCCTGGATCTCCAGGTGGGCCCACTGTAATCACTGAGCCCCTAAGAGCAGAGACCCGTTCCTGGCCGAGGGTTGGCGGGAAATGCGACAGTGGGAATGGTCAGAGAGGTGGGACGCTGCTGGTCTGGAGATGAAGAAGGGGCCCCTAGCCAGGGAATGTGGGCGCCTCTGGAGGCTGGAAAAGTCAGGACACAGATGCTCCCTGGGGGCCAGAAGGAAACAGCGCTGCCAACGCCCTGGTTTTAACCCAGGGAGGCCGGTGTCAGACTTCTGACCCGCAGACGTGTAGGATTGTTATTATTTATTGTTTAAACCACTATGTTTGTGGCAATTTTTTATGGCAGCCACATAAAGCTAATATAGCATCTATTTACTTCAAGCAATCCCAGTCAAAATACTATAGCCTTTCTTACAGAAATTGAAAATTCATTCTAAGGTTTATAGGGAAATGCAGAGGACCTGTATAGACAAAATTATCTTGAAAAAAAATTAGATACTTTTTTCAAGAGTATAAGTTTTTTACTTATTTCAAGACTGCCTCAAAAGCAGTTCAATAGGAAAAAATAGTCTTATTAACAAATACTGCTGAGAAACAAAGGATGCTGGACCCAAATTAACCTTAAGCCTTTAGGTGCCATTTACAAAAATTCACTTGAGATGGACCATAGACGTAAAAGTTAAAATTATAAAGTTTTTAGAGGGAAATGTATTATGATATTGTCATGGCCTTTGAGTGGGCAAAGAGTTATTTGAACCTAAAAAGCGCTAACAACTAAAGAAAAAAATATGTATATATGAAAGTTATACATAAACAGAAGTTAAACAAATTTTAAAAATCCTATCCATCAAAAGACATTTTTAAAAAGATGAATAGGCAAGCCATAGAATGGGAGGAATTATTGGTAATACATATATCTGACAAATGTATCTAGAGCATATAGATCATTAATTCAAAGAAAAACACTTCAGTAATAAATGGGCAAAAAAATCTTGAATAGATATTTCACAAAAGAAAATATAAGAATGGAAATAAAGCACACGAGGGGGAGTTCAATATCATTGTCATCAGGGAAATGCAAGTTAAACTATACTGAGCTACTACTTCTTTCCCAGTATAGTAGCTCAATTTTTTTAAATGACAGTATCAAGTGTTAGGGAGGATGTGAATCTAGCAATATGTAAATAGCTGGTCATAAAATTATTAAATAGAATGTGGAACAACAGGAACTCTGGTTGGCAGTGGGAGTGTAAACTTGAACTCTTTGAAAAAAAAATTGGAGCTATCTCATCACTTGAACACGACCAGACCTTTATGCCAGCAATTTCTGTCCTAAGTACATTTATCCTGAAGAAATTCTTGAACGTGTACACTAAGAGATATAAACTAGAATATTTATAGCAACATTATTTGTAAATATAGGTAAATGGTTGCAATGGCTTGAATGTCCACTGAGAGGCAGGTGGATAAATTGTGATGTATTTGTACAATGCAGTTCTGTGCAACCAAACAAACAGATGAAGCTTGGTTAAACCCATCACCTCAAAAATGCAATGTTAATTCATGAAAGCAAAGCACAGAAGAATACGTACACCAGGATTTCATTTCTATAAATGAGACAAATAGATGAAACCAAAGTGATGTGTTGATTAGGGATACTTCTTAAGTAAGGTCTAAGCTTACAAAGAAAACATAGTAATGGTTAACATAAAATTCATGACAGTGGTCAACTCTGGGAAGTAGGAACAGGGATAATTTGGGAAAAGAACACACAAACATACTATGAATGACATTTAAAAAACTTGGGTGCACTGGACTCTATTTCATTATTTGCTCTTTCAGCGGTACATATCCCTTATACATACGCTTTGTATGTAGGATGTATTTTATAATAAACTTTAAAAAATATATTAATCTCTCATCAAGCTGCTTTATTCTTACAACTTGAGATGAAGTTTTTCTAATTGTCCATTGGACCTTAGGTTCATATTGTCCATGATGCTGTAATGGACGGACAGTAACAAGAGGTGTGACTTTCATGAATTGTTAAATTAAAACAAAACACACTGTAACATGTGATTCCTCCCATTAGGTGCCCTAAAGTAAACGTGAAAGGCGTTAAGTGAACCTTTTCAAACCTCAACGATTTAACCCACATTTGATGAGTAATTTTTTATTTGAATGTATTAATTGATGAAACAGTTTGAATGTCATTTTTTAAAAAAAAACAAAAACAAAAACAGGAAATGGAGAGAGTAAGAAACATTTAGCATAGTAGGTTATGCTAATGCATTCTCATTCCACTAGTGCCCCTGGAGGTAACAACTGTGGATTATTTACTGATGAATCTTAAGTATCCAGCATAATCTTTCCTATTTCAATTACCTTTAATGTTTCAGGCAAACCTGGTGAGACTTCTTTTGATGCATCAGGCAAATCCACACCTATTGAACTGCAACGAGGAGAAGGCTTCAGGTAGGTTATGAGCATGCTGGATCGCTGAGCAGTTGCTGTCTTCCTCCCATCGTATTGAAGTTGCTGACCCATCACGGACACGGCTACAGAATGAGTCAGCCTCTCCTGAGATGCTCTGTGAAACCCAACCCAGTTCAAGCATGATTCACAAACTCCTGGGCACCGCTGCGTTACCAGCATCTGTCAGAGAGCAGTTAAGTTCATAGGGACTTCATTGCAATGTGCTCTTTGGGCTTTCAATTTCCCGGGCAGTGATTCCTGCAGTGTCACTTACTTTAAAATACATTTTTTCTGTTATTTAACTAGTTTCTCACCATACCAAATACATGCTTGTTCATTAGGGTATTTTTAAATGGTAAGAGTATTTTTTTCTGTGCAGATATTTATACTGTAAGCAATAGAGACTAACATTGTCAACCTAATTTAAAACTTTGAAAATCTTAATGTTACTTATTTTTTAATAAATATCTTTTTGAAATTTTCTAGAATCCTTGTTACCACTCTTTTAAAAAGTGGGTACTACATTAATTTTCTGGTTTTTAAAACTTGACAACAATGTTACTACCTGTAAGTTACTTTTGGTATATTAAAAATAAGAATTCTAAATAACAAAGAGAAAAGTCTTGCATAAGTAACAAAATAATGTAAAAATGTTGACGGTATTAATTCATCTGAATAACATAAATATACTTATTCTTCTTGTTTTTGTACCTCTACTAACCTGAAAGCACTTCACACCTGAGATTTCTTATTTCATGCACTTCTAGGAGTATAATTACCCGATAAACCTCCCGTTTAAGACAGAATGGGAGATTTGCTCTATTTCTTATTTCATTGGAATTAAGTATCATTGCTTAATATTTATTGATCTTATTTGCCAAAAATAAATTGAAGATTTAACAAACTATAAGATGGCTTAATAGTCTCAAACTTTAGAACCATGCTAATATTAATAATAGGGTAGTGATCTTACTATTATCTACAAAAATTTGCCTAATGGTAAATATTGGAAGAGTACATAGAAATTTGTAGCGTTCTCCTATCTTTTTTCAAAAATATTTTTACTGTACATATAAACCCCATCCTCTGTTAACTCTAGATCTAACAGGAGATCACATTTTTCCAGATCTTATTTCTGGCTCTTTTCCCAGAGAATGGAATATATGATTGACCCTGGATGGCATGGACTCTATCACACTTTGACCTTTTAAGTCTAGTGTCAACTTTCCCAAAACAAGACACTCAAGGCAATTGACAATGACAGTCCCAGAGCCCTGGGAGTGCCTAAGCTGCTGGTCTAGATTCCGCCCTGGCCGCCACAGGCCTAGTGTCTGATGACTCTCTTAGACAATTTTGCCCACGTTGGTCACGCAAAGCCTAGCATCAGTATAATCAGTTCTCCATGCCATGTTGGTCATGAGAGACACAGGGATGGGACCATAGTAGGCTCTCAGTAAACATTTGTTGATTAGTTTCAGGTAGATGCAGGATATACCAACAAGAAGAAGGAACCACATAAAATGATAGTGCAGGAAACAGTAAACTAGACACCCATATTGGGGCTGAGCACATGAAAATCATCATCAGTGCTATATATTTTAAAAAATTTTTATTGGAATATAGTCGCTTTACTATGTTGTGTTAGTTTCTACTGTACAGCAAAGTGAATCAGCTATACGTATACATATATCCCCTCTTTTTTGGCTTTCCATCCCACTTAGGTCACCACAGAGCACTGAGTAGAGTTCCCTGTGCTATACAGTAGGTTCTCATTAGTTATCTATTTTATACATAGTATCAATAGTGTATGTATGTCAATCCGAATCTCCCAATTCATCCCACCACCGCTTCCCCCTTGGTATCCATACACTTGTTCTCTACGTTTGTGTCTCTATTTCTGCTTTGTAAATGAGATCCTCTATACCAATTTTTTTCAGATTCCACATATATGAGTTAATATACGATAATTGTTTTTCTCTTTCTGACTTATTTCACTCTGTATGACAGTCTCTAGGTCCATCCACGTCTCTACAAATGACCCTTTTTATGGCTGACTAATACTATATTATGTTCTTGTTATTTTGCGCTTCTTGCATTTGAAATGGACACACAAAAAACTATCTGAGGGATAAAAGCAGTTTGAGGTATAGCTGTTACTTGGTATGGACATAACCTCCCAAGAAGAGGACGCTGAGCTGTCTCCTACTCATTACACAGATATGATTTAATCTAAAGCAAATGATGATAAAATCCTGGCGTAAATATCTTCTTGTGGTAGCTGAATTACCTCACCCAGCCCATAAAGCTGCATAACTCAAGTTCATGGACACAAGAGGTCACGCAGTTTAGTCGTGGGGATTGGAAAAGAGTAGCCACAGCCATTAGGTTCTTAGTTGTTATTAATGTGATTTTTCTTCAGGATGTATTGATTTTCAGTTTCAATTGTTAGTAAGCGTAACTTTGATTAATGCACAGCTGTATTGCTGCTCAGATATGTTCGGATGTCACTGTTAACATGTAATTTGTAAGGAAATATAATTATTTTTATTTCAGATTGAAAAGGAAATCCCACCAGATCACAGAGAGAGGCCAGACCCACTGATTTAAAAACACAACCGAGTAGTTATTTGTATAGCTACCCAGTTAGTAGAATGCTTATAGAATGCCTACTACATGTTTTATAAGAGCCCAGTTATTGGGAAGGTATAGCTACTTTCCTCTTCACATTTCCTCCTTTCCACATTCACCAGGATGAAGGAAGACATTCACGGAGAATAAAACGACATTGAGTTCTCTCAAGCTTCGCTTCTCAGTGATTTCACATTTTACCTGTGACCACTCAGTGAATATTATTTTTATATTATGTCATTTTACATTTTTATATCATGTCATTTTATATTATGTCATGTAATTAAATATGCCACTGATGTAACATAAAATAGTCTTTAAAAATGGTGGCACTGCCATTTTATTCCTACCATAAACTTTTAATGTTTTTTGTTTTGCTTCACGTGTTGATAAATTTTAGCATGTTACATATCAGAATTATTGACAGTAAATAGTTTTGTGCGATGTTCCCACTCACTGGTTCTGATCGCCTGGTATTGTTACTCGTAGATGTTGCCGCATCTGAGTTTATTGAGGAAATGCTGCTGAAAGCCGAGTCTGCCTGGGAAGGAAGAATGCAAGAATCTTCCTGTGTTCAGACCTTGGCCCAAGAGGAACCCTATGAAGAGATCATCCCTGACCTTCCAGCCCTTCCCAGCAAGCTGTAAGTGCCTTCTCCCTAGTGATAAAGTCGTAGACCTTGGTCCTTGAGGAGTTAGTTATTCTCCTTTGTCACCCTCTCTAGTCACCAGTCATTTTTCAATCAGTATTAAGTCTGTCTCTCAACCAAAAGTTAGAAGATTGAAGCTGCATATCAACATTTACCAAAAGATACTTGTGGACGATAATGAGTTAGGCATGAAAACCCTCTGATTTTTTAATATTACCATTTCAGTTCTTCCTTCAATTTGTCATCATGAGACCAAAGATACTATTTTAAACACATTCCATGTTCTAAACTAAACGGATATATAAGGTTTCCAATAACTATCATCATGACTAAATTTCCTCAAGTAGGAAATACAAATATTCATTTCTTCTCTCTTAAGTATAAAACTAATGATTTCTTGTTATCTAAAATATGGCCTAAATACTGACACATGCTATAAAGAAGATGAACCTTGAAAACATTATGCTAAGTGAAGGAAGTCAGACACAAAAGGCCACATAGTGTATGACTGAATTTATATGAAATGTCTGGAATTAGCAAATCCATAGAAACAGAAGGTATATTAGTGGTTGGATGAATGAGGTAAGGGGAAAATGGGAAGTGACTCTGAATGGATATGGGATTTCTTTGGGGGGATGAAGGAAATATTCTGGAAGTAGATGTGATGGTTACACACATCTGTGAATGCTAAAAAGCACTGACTTGTACACCTTGAAAGTGTGAATTTTGTGTTATGTAGATTATATCTCAATGAGATAAATAAATACATAAAGAAAAAAACATTTGAGGTCAAAAACCAAAATCTGCTATATCTAAGCAGTGGGACCTTGAGGAAGGTACTTCCTATCTCTGACCCTGTGTCTTGCCTGGTGGTGGAGATTATGTCTAACATTGGAGCATTTGAGGGTTCCCTGAATAAAAAGCACCGTCTGGGTTCTGGACCATCTGCGGGGTAATCAAACAGTAAAGACGGAGGCCAAATCACACCTGATCAGGGCTGGAGGCTGCCTCAGAGGACGTGCCTGCATGTGGTGGCTGAAAGGGTTTATAAAGTTATCCCATTATTAGGCAGCTTGGCCAAATAAGTCCAAGGCACCTATGAGTCAGATGAGATCTCCCAAGTGAGGGGCCCCCCAGACAAGGCTCGGGACAGACAGGAGGAGGACAAGTTGTGGTCTCTGCAGGGAGGCTCGCTCCGAGAAGGGAGGGGCCGAGGAGACTCGTCCCCAATTCATCCATCAGAGGATTCGCCCCACTCCCCAGGTGTAGCGGCAGGCCCAGAGGCAGCATGACTCGACTTCCCTTCCTAGGAGATGGAAGAGATGCTTCCAATAGGTGCATCACAAGGCCGTGAGCCGAGGGGAAAAGGCTTATTTCAGTGCCTGTCCCATCACTGGCATCAGAAACACATTCAATTTAAAACCTCTCTAGGTAATTCAGAGGCTCAAGTCAGGCATAAATGCACTGACCTCTACTTAATACTAAAATTTATTCATTACTGGGTTTGACTTTTTAACTGTGTGGAAAAGGAGCTTCATTGGTGTGTCAGACGCCATGCTAAGAATTTCATGGATTATCTTAGTCCATTTTCAAAGTCCCATTAAGATTTTCTTACTTTCCCGAGATTACAGAGCTGGGAAGTGACAGGTAAAGATTTATAGCCCAGCAATCAGAGCCCAGATCATCCACACGTACACCACCTTACCCCTCTCCTACTTTCACAGGTGGGAAAAAAATAGTATCACATTTATGTGGGAGAGAAAGTGAGAAAGCCATACGTAGAAACAAAAGTTGGAGTCAAGCATGGTTACCTGATAAGATACATTCCAAGTGGCCTGGAACTAATGATTAGAATGTGTTGACCTTGCCCTTTACATTTTTATATTCCTGATATCACTGGAACGAGAGGAGTAATACAGATACTTACTATGGAAGAATTTTACTTTCCAGATGTTGATATTAAAATCCATACCCAATATGTTCCATTTTACTTTTAAGATTATGTCATGGGCTTCCATGTAAAGAGACATTAAAATGTAAACAGCGTCAAACTTTGAGTGAAAACCAAATTCTTTCATAATAAGTTATTTTGGATGAATATTAACTTATCTCTGTGTCTATACTTTTGGGTTTCTTCTGCTTTAAAAAAATAAAAGAAATCAAAGCAAGCAACCTGCCCAAAAAAGTACTTTTTGCTGTTTTTTATATTTTTGATTGAACAACGTGTTTTAAACTGATTAATCAGTGGCTTATTTGCTCTACGCAGTTAAGTATAATTGTTTTAATAACATTTTTCTCTTGTTGACACTGAGCAAAGCTTTCAAACTTTGAAATAAGTTTATATTGAAATTTGACCTCTTCATTGAAGTCTGCTGTCATCTTTCTTCAGGATAGAATTGAAAATTATATTAAAGAACAACTCAATTATAATGTTAAGGTTTTTTTAACTCTAAAAAAATGACAGGTAGACTTGTTTAGTTTAACAACTAAGCAACTTTGTAAAATTTCTTTTATCACTTATGATTTTATCTTTATAGAATTATTAACAAATGGGAACTGGAGCAAAGGGACGTAATGAAACAACTAGGTACACTTATGTTTTAATGCAGAAAAGCTTAATTTCTATAATCGACTTGCAGACCTCATTTTAGTATAAGAAGGAAAAATGGGGATATTTGAGGTCTCCTCTATAAACAAATCACAGACATTACAAAGGACAACTCTTTCTTTAAAGCTGATAAATGCGTGTATTTTTGGGAAAAAAACAACAACAACCACTTGTTGATTTTATCATAGTATCACAGTGTTGATTGATCTGGGCAACAGTTTACTGAGATATATCAGGACATTTTCAGAAATGCCCTTCTTTTGATAGAGAACATGTATGAAGTAAATCAGAGAATTGCCATGATTGACAGGAAATAGAAATATAGTTTTAAAAAAAGTCTCTTAGGCATTACTTACAAAGCAGCATTTCTTCACAAACCAGTTACATGAGAGTCAGTGGTTATATCCAATGTTTGGGGAGGGTTTGGGTTTCTTCTCTCCTCCTCATTGCTGCAATTTTCTGCAGACTCTTCTTTTTGCCTATCCTCTTTCCTTATTTTGCCCAGGATAGAACAGGGCATATTTATTGATCGGAGAAGCATAGAATTAGAAAGAACCTAAAACACCTTATACTCTCCTCTGTATAATCTATTGTTTCTCTTCGATAAGCTTTCCCACTTTTTATCTCTAGTCCTCATTCTGAAGATTTAACATGTAAAACCTCATCTGAATTACAGTTGCCCATCTTTCTTCATTATTTTTAACCCCGGCTTCCTTTTTTTTTTTTCATTACAAAGTTGACTTGTTTCTTTTATCTTTTCCCTGAACGCATTTTGCTAAAATGTTAAAAAATAATTGAGTGGTTTACTTTCTAATATCTCAGCATACAAGTCAAATTCCCTTTCCATTGTCAACTTACATTCATTGTTCTGCAAGCATTTTGTGCCATAAATCATGATTTAGCCCCAGTTGTGCTGCAGGGTTTGTAGCAACTGCCTATCTTTGGCTCAACACTGAATCAATAAGAAATTCCTCTGTTATCGGGTTATCCCACATTTCATGGTTTCTAAGACATCTTCTATCCAGTGAACATTATTAAGGTGTCTGTTAGTTGCCTGAGTTTCGAGTTCATGTCTTAAAATGAGCAGGTTAGATTTAACTCCAGAGCTCCTGCCAACTCTGGCATTCTCCATCGGGTCTCTACTGTCTGTAAAGCTTTTAGGCTTCCTCTCTCTTCCCTAAGCCCTCAACAGCTCTTCTCACATGTGGCTGTGCCTCCCACTCTGTCCTTTCCCTCCTGCTGACGGGGTGTCTCCTTTCCGCGCTGTCTTTTACGTCCTTAGCTATCTCAGTGCCTCATTGACTGTTAATGCTGCTAATGAAACAGCGGCTGCCGAACATGCCCTTTGGGCTTTGAACCTGGAAATGCTCTCCTAGGGTTTCTAATCGCTGAGACATCCTGATAGATGCCCACTTTTGTTTCTTATATTCCCTTCCATGGAGTCCTTGAGTTGGAATCCTCAAAAATTCTGCACAGTGCCTACATGGAGTAGAATAGTTCACTAAACACTTGCAGGTTTTCACTTATTAATAATATAAACAATGATAACAACTGAGAGTTTTTGAGCAGTCACCGGGCATCAGCGCTTGTGCAGAGTGGATTACTTGTGCAGAGTGATAATTCCATTTAATCCTCAAAGCAACACCTGCAGGTACTTTGTATTTCTCTCCCCGTTTTATACATCCCTGTCTGAGACTCAGAGCTTCAGTGACTGGACTCATGTCACACCCGTGTATTCAGTCTGACATTGTTTCTGTGAGGAGGTCATTTTCATTGGTAATTCTAACATTTCTAACTTGTCTTTTAAAGAGGAAATGATTGATCTGAGTTTCAGTTACGGTTCGTCTGCTTGAGGTGTGGAACGTTGTTGATTTAGGATACGCGTGTAGTATGACAATTGGAGAAGACAGTGTGGAATGAGGAAGAGATGTCCCTTCCACAGAAGTGATGAGTGAGAAGGTTACTCGCAGTACAGTCTGCTGTGAACCTGCTTTCCAGTCAGAGTTGCGCACGGGAATGGAACAAGATGGGGCCACTGGGGGAGTTCCCTGGTGGTCCAGTGGTTGGGACTCGGGGCTTTCACTGCTCAGGGCCAGGGTTCAATCCCTGGTCGGGGAACTAAGATTTCACAGGCTGTGTGGCCAAAATAAAATAAAATAAAGTAAAAAGATGGGGCCACAGTTTTCTATCTGTCCACCAAGTTATCCATCCAACCATTTGACCTTACTCACTCTGAGTGTCTAAAAACCAATGACGTGACTTAAGACTGGGGCTTTGAGGCAGCCTAACCTCTGTTCCTGACTGGTAAACATATCAATATTCTGGGAGGGTAATGTGCCCTTACTCCATGGGAAGAGGGCCCAGAAGCACTGAGTTCAGGACCCTCTAAGACCTTGCCCTGTGTGTCTATTTGTTTAGCTGGTCCTGATTTGTATCCTTCACCATAAAGCTGCAATAGTAAGTATAGGGCTTTCTTGAGTTCTGTGAATCATATGAGTGAATGCTCAAACCTGAGGAGGGTTGAGGGAGCACCTGAATTTGCAGCTAATTGGTCAGAAGTGCAGGTGGTCTGGGGACGCCCAGGCTTGTGGCTGACATCTGAGGTGGAGCAGCCGTTTGGGGACGGTGCCCTTAACTTGCGGGGTTTGTGCGGACTCTAGGTGGTCCGTCCGTGTCAGAAACGCACTGCAGTGCTCGCTTCGGCAGCACATATGCTAAAATTGGAACGATACAGAGAAGATTAGCATGGCCCCTGCGCAAGGATGACACGCAAATGCGTGAAGCGTTCCATGTTTTTCATCGGATGAATGGATAAAGAAGATGTGGCACATATATACAATGGAATATTACTCAGCCATAAAAAGAAACGAAATGGAGGTATTTGTAGTGAGGTGGATGGAGTTAGAGTCTGTCATACAGAGTGAAGTAAGTCAGAAAGAGAAAAACAAATACAGTATGCTAACACATATATATGGAATCTAAGGAAAAAAAAAAAAAAGGTCATGAAGAACCTAGTGGCAAGACAGGAATAAAGACACAGACCTACTAGAGAATGGACTTGAGGATATGGGGAGGGGGAAGGGGAAGATGTGACAGGGTGAGAGAGTGGCATGGACATATATACACTACCAAATGTAAAATAGATCGCTAGTGGGAAGCAGCCGCATAGCACAGGGAGATCAGCTCGGTGCTTTGTGACCACCTAGAGGAGTGGGATAGGGAGGGTGGGAGGGAGGGAGACGCAAGAGGGAGGAGATATGGGAACATATGTATATGTATAGCTGATTCACTTTGTTATAAAGCAGAAACTAACACACCATTGTAAAGCAATTATACTCCAATAAAGATGTTAAAAAAAAAAAAAAAAAGAAACGCACTGCAGTTCAGCGCGGGGTTATGAGGATGGTAACCGTCTCGTGGGGTTGTTCTTGATGACTAAGTGAGTTAATGTTTCTAAAGTTCGAAGCGCAGTATCTGACTCATGGTAATACTACATAGTGCTTGAGAGATGGCAGAAGGGGAAAAAAGGTATTATTCATTCATCTGTGAGCTGTCAGCAAAATCATCTATAGAATGAAGGCCTTTTAACTATAAGCTGAGACAGTAGAATTAGGCCTCCCATTTGGTGCTTTTAAACTGATTATGACCTTATGGAGAAAACTGTATTTTCTAAGCAGCTGGGAAGAAAATCCAGTCTCGGAGAAGACCTGCTTTGGTTGGGTGAATACTTGGATTAAGTTGCTTGGGGGCTGGGTCTCCAGGGCTTCTGAGCCGTAAATGCACTTGGGGTGGAGAAAAGTTCCTGTTTTGCTTGGGACCAAGAAAAATCTGGGAGGACCCAGAACTGAGCAGGGCTGAGGGTAACACAGAAAAGGGGCTGATGGTGGGATGTGGACCCAGGGTGGCTTCAGCCAAGTGGCCATTGATGAGGAGAAATACCCTGCAGGGATGATTGAGCAGCGCAATGTGAGTTATGAATGTGTCCTTCTTGACCTCAGTAAAACCTGAGACCCTCAATAGGCTTAGAACAGGCGTTTAGTGGAAAACCTTGAAGGTGCCACATTTTATGAAATAGGCTCAACCCGCATACATTCAAAAACAAGCCAACTTGTGGCTCCCCAAGGATTTCTTCTAGAGCCTTTGTTGCTCAATTGAAAATAAATACAATTTGCATATCAAAGTAATTTCGATAGTAATTTCCATCTACCTTTAAATTCCATGACTTAGGATGGATAGACATAATCATCCACATTTTATTTATGGAGAAACAGAAGCGCAGAGATGTGACAGACTTAAGGGTATAGCTGGTCAGCGGTAGCTGCAATTTGACCCCATTTCTTTGGATTCTTTGTTCATATTCTCCTTCCTAAGGCAGGAACAGCTCAGGAGGAATGCATGGTGTGCACAATCTTACCACTGCAGATCTGGAATGGTAAGAGGGAGGTAGCCTTTAACATATGTCGAAACCCTATGGAAATATCCCCTTGTAATTTAGACCAGAACGCTTGGAGAAGCAGTACTGCAAAGTCCATTTTACTCTAAGATCCTTAGGTACCTTGTGCTACAGCCATTAATTCCCTTGCCCTGCTGGTTGAACACCACGTCTCTGGTTACTCCTGTGAGACAGTTATTCTTGTAAATAACCATAACCCTGAGTGACCTGAGCATTTTCAAATTCGCCACAGATTCAGTGAACATGTTGTAGTAAAATAGCATCACCTGCATTAAAGTCCAACCAGACTCCCAACCCTAAGTCTCCAGAGTCATTTGGAAGCCCTTGGGCTGTTGCCTTGGAAGTCAGGAAAGCTGTGGCTGGCGGTGAACAATCTGAATTTTATTAGCGCGTCGCCCGTAGGGATTCGTGAGAGTCAGCATTGAGATACAAACATACAAAGCACTTCCACCAGGGCCCTTGCGTTTATATTGAACTTTATTCTTACTGCCGTTTAATAAGCGTTTTCAGTGATCGGAAGCATTCATCTTCTACACTAGCTTCGTGCGTGAAAGAAATCATATGTCAGCCCATTTCAAAGCTTGGGAACTTATCATTGAAAAAGAAAACTGTCTTAGTTAGAGACTTTTCTTCTTTTGAGCAGAGATGAGATTTGGAGTGAAATCTCATTATGCAAGCTTCATTTAAAGAAAGCAGTTTTAGTTATACCACCCTCTTTGGCGCTCAGCTCAAAGCATCACGCTCTGTGACCGGGCCTTGGGATGCCCGACAGAGCCATGGTGGATTATCTTTGCCCAACCGGTTCTGTCTTAGGTTAACCCACAGGAAAAAAAAAAAAAAAAAAAAAAAGAATATTCCTAATTGTAGATCGTTCTCAAAGTTCCTCCTGTATCAATAGGTGTTGATCTGAAGTGGTCAGTGTTCAGAGAATGAGAAACAGATAACATTAAGGAAATATAAAGGTTTTCTGTTGGCGCGGCAGCAGTGGCCCCGCACCTGAGCCCCAGAAGAAAGGCAGGTGATACGCTGGCCACTGCCTGTCTATAACACCGGGAACTAAGACACCAGGATTTAGTGCATGCTGGGTCCTGGCCTTTCCTACACAGGTACATCAGTCCTGCTAAGCTTGGCAGGATCCCGTCCCACGACTCAGGGAGATCCAATTTTTGTTCCTGGCCTCTGTTGTTAGGAAGCTTTGGGGAACGTCTGGACCCAGTGCCGATAACTTTGAGTTTAGCCCAGAGCTCTGCTCTGATGTTAAATAGAACACCTTCTAGCCACTTGGCCACCAAGGAGCCCTTTTTAATTTCTCCGGGCAGAGCTGAGATGGCAGGTGCTCTATCCTGATCCTATAAAATGGGCATCGGCTGGGAGGGAACCTTTCAAAATGATATTATTTTAAGCTCTCTCAGTACTTTTTAGTGGCAACGTTGAGCATCACTTGGGAGAATGTGTAGGAGGGGCACCAGGGGCTTTGCTCGGATTCCTGTTGTGCAGTCCTTAGTTCTGGACCAAACTTGCAAAGGCCTCTCGGCAGAGCATAGGCCCTGTAGTTATTAGGGACTGCCCCCCACCCCATACACATTCCTGTGTGACTTGGACCAATTCAGCAAAACAAAGCCCTTGGCACAGTTCGATCCACCTTCCTTAGAAAGTAGGTTCACACACTTCTTGGTGTGTCTACCATACTAGCTACTCATATATTATCCAATTTTCCCTTTACGTGTACTAATAAGCCCCAAGCAGTGCCTTTTGTTTACTAAATCTAGTGAGTGTAACCGGGTAGGGCTTCTAGGAACGCTGTTGTTCTCCTGAGTAAAGGGACGGATTTGTCTGGTCAGCCTTGTTGTTTTGTGTCCTTCTAATACCATCCTGCCTGGGACGTAAATGTGTTACCTGGAGATGCCAAGGGTTTCTGAAACCAAAGGATGAAAGTGACTTGCTAAGAATACAGAACAGGAACCTACAAGCAGTCAAGGTCCTGGAAGATCTCCTTGAGGTGGTTAGCATTCCTGAGCTGTATATTTCTGGCTTTCTTGTTTTATGAGAAAAATAACCCTTCATTTCCTTACGATACTAGCCTTAGTTTCAGGCTGATGCAGCCTAATGCAATACTGCCTGATACCATAGCTATTATACCCTTGGGGTGTTTTACCTGGGGCCCCATGCCCCACTCAGAAAACTTGTAGTAATGATAATACTCTGACTCTCCAGTGTGTCTTAATGTTCCCTGTGGCTTTTTAGGACCTTAACAACTTTTTAATCCAACACTATCAGAAGTTTCCTACAACTAGAGTGACCAAATGTCCTGGTTGGTCCAGTACTAGTGAATGCCTATTTACCTAGCATAACTATCAGTAAAGCTCTCTTTCAGCGTAAAAGTGTCCTGATGGGCAATGTATACTCTACTTATGTAGAATCAGGGAACACTGGGATAAAATTTCTTGTGTGGTTTCATTTCAGATTAATATTTTAAAGAAAGTAATTAAATAGACAGTTATTTCAACACTGCTAATTCATATTGCCCTTTAGAGTATAAAGGGCTTTTGCATCAAAAACCTCATTTGATATATGCAAAATTCTTTCTTTTAGTAATAAATTCTACAAGACATCCAACCTGTTTCCTAATCAAATATTATGACTACATTGCTAAAAATCTGAAGAATGTAGCTACAAAGTCTCGCTAAAGCTGTCAGTCAATTCCCTAAGAATTTACGCTTAGGAAGGGATTCTATAGTCTAGTAGGGGACAGAGAGAAATGTCAGAATATAGGGACATAATGAGATGTTGAGAATTGTTTAATCTAGTTTCAGTTTAAACCATTCACACTATCCCCCAAACATTGTTGGGCAATTAGTCAGCCTTCCAATATTGGTGGAGAAGTAGACTCTCTTTGGGTGAAGGTGGAGGGAAAGGGTAGACATTCCGTTTCTATTTCTTTTCTACATTGGAAACAGCTCCATTGATGAGCACGCACTACCTTTTAAGGTGGCTTGTTCTATCCACCTCCACACACCCTCACTATTTCCTTCTCTTATATTATAGACTGAGTGTGAGTGTGAGTGTGTGTGTGTATGTGTGTGTGTTCTGGTGCTTTTGTGCTGTCAACTTAAGTAAGCTTTATCAAATTATATCAAATTTACTTATTAAATATGTCTGAAAAATGCAGTATATCATTAAACATCTCTTTGATTTAAATAAATGATAACGTTGTTTCATATAAATATCATTCATTATATACCTATTCAGCAAAATAAATACATGCTAGCGAGTCACTTCTAGCAAATGTAACTTTTGACATATTTAGAAACTCCCTTCGTAATGCATAGAGCTTCTGGATTCAACTTATTTTAATTTAGAGATTTTAAAAAATTTCTTTGCAAGTATCTGTTGAGAACTACTAAGATGAATGAGATGTCTTAAAAACAATATAATTTCCAATCCAACCACAAGCGACACGTTGAAATTTTTATTTATGTTTTAAAGACAAGTAATAGTTTACCAAAATGATTTTTTAAATTGTAAGTATTTTCTCTTACAAAAACTAAAGTCATTTTTGGGGGGGGCAAAGGTAGCAATTAATTTAAAACTCTCCAAGAACTGCTTCATTCAACATTAATCTTTGGATCATTATTTTATTTTATTGATGCAGAGAAACCCCAATTCCCTGTAATAAATAATTTATGTAGCTATGTTCCTAGGATTAAAATTGAGAACTATCTATTTGGTCCATTACTTTAACTACCAAAATAACTGAGTCACATATGCCATTTCTTCACATTTGTTTCTATTAAATTTTTTCCCCGATTGGCCTAATATATCTCAATATAGTCAATTTTATTTGTTTTCTTTAGTTTTCTAAAATTGCTTTAGTTATAATGGGCAAATAACTGTCGCCTTTGTTAGTTTTATTATGTTCCTGTTTCGATTTTCAGAAATAAAATCCTAGTTCCTACAGGCACATTTACTCTGCATGAAATGCTTTTTATGTTTATAGAAATAAGTAAACCTCCAATAAATTCAGTAGAGTTTAGAAATCGGGTGTCTGCTGGTATAGTCCATCTAATTTCTTCCTCATCAAGTTAAAGTTATCTCACCTGCATTAATGTAAAGTACCCTTGGGTAGCTCTTTCATTTTCTTTATGTTTATGGAGTCTGCCTTACCAAAAGCCTTCTTTTAGAAAATATACTATTCAATCCTGTTTTTTTCTTTCTTGCTGATAAATGTTTAGCTCTAATAATTACTTTTTTAATAATCAGAATATTTTCTTCCTTGAAGAAAATGTGGAAAGTACAGAATAACATAGAAGCATGAAAATAATCTCTCATTAGTGTCGAAGAAAAATTGCACCAGAAAAGTTAAAGATACAGGAAAGACTTTATTCAAGAATATAGCAGTAGGGAAGAGATACTGAGCTCAACTCCCTGAAACTAAAGGCCAGAAAGCTTGTCAGCGCTGGGCTTAGAGGAAAACTGCTGAAGGAAATTATCCAGGGGTTGGTCAGAGTGATGAGGCATGAGTTTGCTCACTGGTGTTTATGGAAGTTAGGCTCCTGGCCTCCCACGGAGACTGGGAGACAAGCGCTCCATCTTTCATGGTGATTGCTTCTCAAAAGGGTGGCTCTCAGGTCCTGGAGAGAGAATCCCCAGGTTGTAAGCCTGGGAAGGGTTTACGTCTCAAAGGGGCGGAGAAAACAATTTATAATTGTAAGTTCTTTAAAGTAAGTTCTCTAAGAAGGGAGAGGTCAGGGCTCTAGAGTGGCGAGAAGCTTGTCTAAAGTTCAGTTAAGATGAGGGGAATGAATGGCACCTCATTTTTCTGCATTAGTCCACCTTTTTGGTGCAACTACTGTCTATTCATTGGGCATATTTCTTCATATCCTGTATATGTTTCTTCTTGTTTATTAAGTTGAATTCTTCTTCTTTCTATATAATTACAACTTATTTTTTAAATTAATCTTATAAATATTTTGCCATAATTGATAAAGTTTTAATGATTATTAAAATACCAATGATTCCTTTAAGATTATTCCTTTTTCTAGAAGAATAGCATTTTAATACATGTTTATATTCTACAAATGGATAATCAGTGATAATTTAAATATATAGAAGTTAACATATGAATGCTATTGTTAATCACAGTGATTATGGATGAAACGTGTTTCGTGTAAAAATTAGAATAGAAACCTGAAGAAAAATTGTTGCATATGAATGAGAGTATTTGTAACCAGCTACTTGCAGTTATTGTTAGTAGTAGATCCTAGAGTGTATAACCTATGATATTAGCGAGTGTATACATGGTTTTTTAAAATGCAGGTGAAAAAGCATGTAAAGAGAGATTATGTGTTCACATCATAGAACGGTAGGACTTGAAATACATTTAGATATTCTAGTTCCTGCACTTGGCAAAGGTGGAACTGTGGGGAGATTTTGAAGTTCTTAGAAGGTCAGGTAGTAGCCAAATTGAGGTAAAAACTGACTTAGAATGAGGTCACTGTATTTCTGGACCAATCTTCTTTTCAAGTGTATCTTTCAAGGGGCCTGCTATTAACACTGCGATTCGATTTGGGATACAAAAGGAGTATTTCAACTGTTTTAGTAGACTCACCAGTTCTTCCTTTTAGAAATCCTTTAGAGTTGATTTTACTTATTTTATAAACTATCTTTCTAGTTTTTACCTTGACTAATCTAACTACTGCTTTATTAATTGCTTTTTACTCAAAAGATTCAGTATTTGCAAAACCTTTCTTTAGCTTTTTTGTCATTGTTGTTGTTTGCTTTTTAATTTCTTGGCAATGCAGAAAAGGGAGACAGTCGGTCTAAGGGGAGATAAAGAAGGAAATATTCTGGTAGGTGTGAGGGTGCACTTTTAGCCATAGGCAGTGTGACACGGTGGTTGAGAACACAGACTCTGAAGCTCAAGTCCCAGCTTCACTACTGCTCACTGTGTGTCCAGGGCATGTTCGTCTCCTCTCTGGCCCCCAGTTTACTCATCTACAGAATGGGCATAAATATAATGTATATCTTATGGTATTGTTGTTAAAGAGTTAATGTGTGTGTAGTACTTAGCACAGAGATGGTCATACATTCAGTGCCATATAATTATTAAAATGATTTGCAAGTGTTTTACTCAAATGATAGAAAATATCAGGGAACCGCAACTGTCTTCAAATAGCTGAAGGGCTCTCAAGTCAGAGAAGCACAGGTCGTGTTGCTGGAGCTCCAGGTGTGATGAACAGAAGGGAGAGCAGAGAGGCCTTGTTCCAGTGTTGCTCAGGGGAGAAATGCAGCCTCTCTGAAGGTTGTAAAGACCTTATTACTTGATGGTATTCAAGCTGATCTGGAGGTGAGCATTTTTAAGCATTCCCTATATATAGTGAATTTTTTTAATGAATAATATAGCATTGGGAGGGACGCCCACCGTGGGTCGTGAGCCGCCTCCACGTTCTTGCTCAGTTGGTCAGACTGCTGGGCATATGCAGTTAGTCATGCCAGCTACTGGATGGCTGGAGGAGACCGCAGCGCCGCGTCCCTGGCTTCTCCTCTACCGGGCACCGTGTACCGCTTGTTCAAAGAGTTCCTGCTTCTTGCCCAGTTTTCTCTCCTACAACGCGACACGATGCACGAAGTGTAGCCGTCCACTTAGGTCCATCTGTGTTGCCCCTCCCGCCCCCCGTGGGACAGGGGGCAAGGAGAACTGGTGCACCCAGGAAGCGTGGATTCTGTTCGCCGTGAGCACTACGTCCTCCGTCTGTTATCCCAGAATCTCTCGTCTTCTGCATCTGTCCATACAAGACTAATAGGCTAACCTGTTAGCTTGTAAGTAGATTCCCAGAAACTTTGGCTAATACTGTTGCCTGCTTATTACCAGGGTCATTGAGCTAAGCCCTTGATGTGCATTATGTTGGTAATCCGTCACTACGGGGCCTGTTTTTCAGTTGCTTTTACAGAATGGTTATGTAACCAGCCTGAGGTGGCCGAGCCAGGCATCAAACTTCGTAGCTTTTCTGACTCAAAAATGTATGCTTGTTGCAGCTCTACTATACCATGCTGCCTCTTTTTAATATATGGTCCCCTGCCCTGTTGCCTACTTGAAAATATCGTCACTGACTACAACACTACAAAACTTCATCATCCAGAGTTCAGAGGACGTAAACTGACCTCACATTTCTGTACACGTGTTCTTCAGCTATTCTTGATTTTGCCTCAGACCTGGACCTAGTTCAGCTCATTCGTTAGTCTGTCTTTATTCCCATTTTCCTAGACTCCAGCACGGCTGGAAGGTGACACAGAGATGGGCTGCAGAACAGTGAATTAGACTTGTGGTTACTGAAGGAAGTCCTTCAAATTATTCCCTTCCTCCCCATCAGGGTTAATCTAAAACCATCATTTGTATTCCTATAGACTAACAACTAGAGATTGAAATAAAAATACATTGGAAGTGGCATAAAACATGCAATATATCAGAATACATCTAACAAATTATTTGCAAGATTTTAATGCTGAAAACTACAAAATACTGATGAGAAAGTTAATGAAGATCTAAATAAATGGAGAAATATACTGTGTTTATGGATGACAGAATTTGACATTGTTATTAGGTAAATTCTCCTCAAATTAACTTATATTTTGAACACAATGCTAATCAAAATTCCAGAACTTTTTATAAAAACTGACAAACAGATTCTAAAATGTGTATATGAAAATGCTAAACCTCAAATGGCCTCAATAATTTTGAAAAAGAAAACAAAGTTGGATGACTCACATTGCCTGATTTCAAGTCTTACTCTGAAAGTATATTACTCAAGAAAATGTAATATTGGTGTAAGAATAAGCTGTTATATCAGTGGAATACAATGGAATGTCCCAAAGTAGGCCTGCAGATGTATGGTCAGTTGATTTTCAATAAAGGTGCCCAGGTAATTGAATGGGGACAGATGTTCTTTTCAAAACTGATGCTGGAACATTTGGACAGCAATACGAAGAAATAATGAAACTTGACCCATATACAGCGCCATATAAAAAAAGCCACTCATAATGAATTGTAGACCTAAGTGTGAAGCATAAAACTATAACATTTCTGGAATAAAACCTAGGAGAAAACCCTATTGACCTTGGGTTTGGGAAAGAATTTTTAGATAAGATACAAGAGGTACAAACCGTAAGAGAAAAAATGTTCCTTGAAACTTACTGTTAAAAAAATAAAAAGACAAGATACATACTGGGAGAAAATATTTGCCACATGTGTATCTGATAAAGGACTCGAATCCAAAATATATAAACTCAATAATATGACACCAAAGAATCCATTAAAAAAAAAAAAGGAGATTTGAACTTACACTTTACCAAAGAAGGGATTGTTGTGTCAAATAACCACATTGACATGCAAATAAAAGCCACGGGGAGAAGCCACTAACACGCCCACTGGAATGGATTAAAAAAACAACAAAAACGACAAGTTCTGTCAAAGATGTGAAGCAAGTAGGACTCCAGCCCACGCGTGGGGGAAGCACCAATGAATGGTTCAGCCCCCGAGGAAAGTTTGGAGTCTCTTCTAGGTACGCAGCCAAGATAAATGAAAGCATATGTCGTACGTCACCACAAACACCTGTGCGTGAATGTGTATAGACGCTCCATTCACAATTGACAAAAACTGGACAAACCCAAACGTTTGGTGAATGGACAGCCAAAGTGCAGTGCATCCCACAGGAAGACACTACCCAGTGATGAACAATGACAAACTTGATACATGCAGCAGCATGAATGAATCTCAAAAACATGTTAAGTAAAGGAAGCCAGGCACAAAAGGCAACATGCTCTGTGATTTCTTTCACATGACATTTTAGAAAAAGCAAAACTATAGTGAAAGAAATAATTAACCATGGTTACAAGGGGCAGGGGGTTAGGGGAAATAATTGACTTCAAAGGGGAGGCACAAAGAGCCATTTGGGAGTGACGAAAATTCTATGTGTTGCTGATTATGTGGGTTACACAAATGTATATATATATATATATAACCAACTATATATAATTATGTATATGTAGACAAAACTCATGCAACTGTACATCTACAGAGTGAATTTTACTATTTGTAAATGCCTCCATAAAACTGAAATTTTAAAAACCCAACAAAATGCATTAAGCTTTAATTAGAATCACAACTACTGTTGTAAAATACATGAAATAATTATGTTTCTATACATTGCACTTGATTAAATATGTATGTATTTCTGCTTTATGGTCACATTTAGGAAAGTACATTTTTAAATTTTACTAAAGTGTTACAATACAAATTAAACATTCGGATTGTGTTTATTTTTTATGAACTTGTCTTTCTTTTGGCAACAGTGTCTATGGAAGAACAAAAAATGAAGTAGGTTTTATTTTATATTTTTGCCTAGCGTGAGCTGTAAAGAAGTAATAAAACTTATTGTTTGTAACATTGCAGTCCTTAAGCATGTCGTTTGTTTTTAATTCCTATTATCATTTCTTCACAAACTCTTAACTATTGTCCATGATTCTATAACATATTAAAATCCTGTATGAACAGTATTTTACTTAATTGTAGAATTTTGCCTTCACTTGTTTGCATTCATTCACATTTAAATGTTTTGCTTAGTTCAGTCATGCATTTCCACCTTAGCTTTTCAGTTGCTCATTGATTTGTCTGTTAAGTCATATATCCATTCATAAACATTTTCTTCTCAGGTTGAAATGAATATATTTTTTCTTTTAAAGGTGAAATTGAATGAAATCTGGAGGTAATAGAAAAGTTTACGGATTTCTCATTGATTTTACCTGCAGTGTTGACACTGTTTCTTATCTGAGTTAAACAACTTTCTGTAACCGGCTGTCTAGTCATGGTAATTTTTGATTGATATGGCAATGTTAGAGGACTAATCGTAGCATTGATTTTTTCCTCCAGCAGCCCCCTGGCATTGCCAATTGCCAAGCAAGACAGTATGTTGGAAAAAGACATTATGTTCAAAGATGCAACAAAAGGCCTGTGCAAGGGACAATCTCAGGACAGTACTCCTGAAAATGCCACCGTGAATGGCCCCACCAGACCTGATCAGGTAACTACACCCTTATTGCATGTCTGCTAGTGTTGCATCCTATTACATCATGCCTTAAAGTCCAACTTTTCAAAAACAAACACCTACTAATTTCAATTCAGATAAAAATTAATGAGTGCAAATGTTAATATTTGGTTTGAAATTTCCATATATAAATTGTTATGGTATTATACTGACCATTAACAAACTTAACTGCTATGTGTTTATACAAGGATTTGAAATTTATAGTCTTGATTTACCAGGAATGGAAGTTCAGCCAATACGTTAATTCCTGAATACTTTCGGTTATGTCATTAGTCATCATTTTGATTATTATGTAGATTGTTTTCTGTTTCTTACAAATAACAAGCATTTTACATAACAAGAAGAAGGACAAACCAATCACTGAGTCACTTATCCTTAAAAGCAACTGTGGTGGTGTTTTGTGTGTGTGTGCCTGTGTGCCCCAGTGTCCAAATGATCAGAGATCACTTTGAGGAGCTTGGAGTTATAGAAATGAATATACTTTTTGCTATCATACCCACAGAAATAAATGATTTTTATATGTTTCATGTTTTATAAATGGCAGAGTAATTTTCTGAATGTCACAGTAATCCCTGAAAATGTTTTGCTTCACTGTGTCTAATTTTGAATGTTTTAAGGACAATTTATTGAGGTTTTCTAAAGATTCTCTTTTCAAAATTTAAATTTCATTATTTTTTGTTATTTTCAAATAACAAATTATTTTTGTAATTTTGAAATACCTTTACGTTTTAGTAGGTATACTCATCAGCTCAGGCTGCCGTAACAAAATACCACAAACTGGGTGGCTTGAACAACAGAGATTATTTTCTCACAGTTCTGGAGACTGGAAGTCTAAGATCAAGGCTCTGGCTGATTCAGTTTCTGGTGAACATCTTCTTCCTGGCTTGCAGATGGCCGCTTTCTCTTCACATGGTAGACAGAGAGAAAAAACAACCTATCTGGTGTCTTTTATAAGGACACTAATCCTATAGGATCAGGGCCCCACCCTTATAACCTCATTCAACCTTTATAACTTCCTAAAGGCCCCATCTCCAAACAGTGTCACAAGCTGGTTGGAGCCTCAACATATGAATTCGGGGGACACAATTCAGTCCATAGTGGTAGGCAATTGAATGTTAGGTGAAATTTAAGGCAAAGCTTCTTCTTAACTTTTTTAAAGGTCCTATGAACTTTCTGTAAACTTAATACATATTATTAAGTGAAAGAGTCCAATCTGAAAAGGCTACGTACTATATGATTCTATTATTTGACATTCTGGAAAAGGCAAAACTATGGAGACAGTAAAAATATTAGAGGTTACCAGGGGTTGGGGCAGGGGAATAAATAGGTGGAGCACAGGGAGTTTTTAGGGCAGTGAAACTACTCTGTATGACACCGTAAGGGTAGATACGTGATATTATACATCTGTCCAAATCCATAGAATGTACAACACCAAGAGTGACCCTGACGTAAACCATGGGCTTTGGATGATGATGATGATGTGTCAGTGTAGGTTCGTCAGTGGTAACAGAGGTACCACCCCGGCGAGGGATGTTGATAACCGGGAAGGCTATGCATGAGTGGGACCAGGGGTATATGGGAAATTTCTGTACCTTCCTCTCAATTTTGCTGTGAATCTAAAATAGCTCTAAAAAATAATATCTTTAAAAAAAATGAGAGGACATTCACAGCATAATGTCAAGTGTAATCCTTGCTGAATGACTTTTCAGTTTTTAATGTAAGCTCTTTATAATTGTATCCTAGACACTAAAAGCAGCTGTAATCATGTTCTATTGTTCTGGTATTAAACAAGGAGAGGCTAGTATTCAGGTTTCATGTGCATATGTTATCTGTGTAATATTCACTTACATCTCCCACTGTGTGCATCATGCTGTCATTCATTCTTGGTCATGAGGTGCTTGGATTCTTGGCAGGACTATCCTCACTCACACTTCACAGGAGGGCTTTAGAAAAGCCTTGTCAAAGCAATAAAGTTCTGATTCACATTTTAAAGAGAAACGCATTGTGTAGAATTCAAGTTGAAACAAAACCCACAGCATCTCTCCTTTCAGATTTTTAGAAAATGTAGGTCTTATCAAATGGTAACTCCATACATGAATATTCAAGACTTGATTTAAACTTTTTTTGGTTCTGATAGTCACCAAAATTCACATTTGCTTTATAATATCTCTGAGAATGTAGATTTTTTTCTTAAGATGCTTAAAATATGCGACATTCTTTCTTCTCTTCACTTTTTGTTCTGTTTTCAGCTCCCATTCCTCGTCTCCCCTGCCCTCTTCCATTCTTTTCTAATTTCCTAACTGCTTAACTTCTTATTTCCCTTCCTCCCTCTCTTCTTTCCTTTCACAGTATATTTATTTAAATTTGGTTCCAGCTTAAAATTCAGGTCAAATTTTTATTCCATTTAGTGAAGACATGTTTTCCTGGGAGTAAAGAGACAGGAGGATGGAGTCAGGCAGACTTGCTGTGGCTCAGGTCTGCTCCTGGAGCTCTGACTCTAGAAGCCCCTTAATCTTACTAAGCCCCATCTGTAAAATGGGAACATAGTACTCACCTTATTTGGTTGTTTTGAAGATGACAAAAGACTAAGGCTATAAGGTGACAGCACAATTACCAAGAACAAAAACTCAGCAAGACATATTTATTGTTTTTATTACAGTTATTTATATAGACTGACTGTAAGGTTTTGCCAGAGTCGTTGAATCCTCTGTCCACTAATTTATCTGCTCTTAATTCATGTAATTCCAGTCGACACTGGGTTTTCTTTTTTTCAATGTAAGTATAGATTATTTTAAAAAATAATAATATAAAATAATACTTTCAGAGCTTACAAACGCTTTCACCTATAATATCTTTTTTTGAATTTTATTTTATTTATTTTTTATACAGCAGGTTCTTATTAGTTGTCTATTTTATACATATTAGTGTATACATGTCAATCCCAATCTCCCAATTCATCCACCACTACCCGCCCCCCAACGCTTTCCCCCCTTGGTGTTCATGTTTGTTCTCTACATCTGTGTCTCTATTTCTGCCCTGCAAACCGGTCATCTGTACCATTTTTCTAGGTTCCTAACGCATAACATATATGCGTTCTAACGCATAACATATGCGTTAATATACAATATTGGTTTTTCTCTTTCTGACTTACTTCGCTCTGTATGACAGTCTCTAGATCCATCCATGTCTCTACAAATGACCCAATTTCGTTCCTTTTTATGGCTGAGTAATATTCCATTGTATATATGTACCACGATTTCTTTATCCATTCGTCTGCCAATGGGCATTGAGGTTGCTTCCATGACCTGGCTGTTGTAAATAGTGCTGCAATGAACATTGTGGTACATGACTCTTTTTGAATTATGGTTTTCTCAGGGTATATGCCCAGTAGTGGGATTGCTGGGTCTTATGGTAATTCTATTTTTAGTTTTTTAAGGAACCTCCATACTGTTTTCCATAGTGGCTGTATCAATTTACATTCCCACCAACAGTGCAAGAGGGTTCCCTTTTCTCCACACCCTCTCCAGCATTTTTTGTTTGTAGATTTTCTGATGATGCCCATTCTAACTGGTGTGAGGTGATACCTCACTGTAGTTTTGATTTGCATTTCTCTAATAATTAGTGATGTTGTGCAGCTTTTCATGTGCTTTTTGGCCATCTGTACGTCTTCTTTGGAGAAATGTCTATTAATGTCTTCTGCCCATTAATCCCCAAAATTCTACTGTGGGCAAGTTATAATTCACTTTTGCTACTTAACTGACTCTCAAGTTTCAAACTGAGTATTTAAACCGACCAAACTTAAACTCAAGAAAGTTAAATAAATTGCCTAGAGTCACAAGTGTTTCTTTTCTGCTGTGTCCAGTGCTCTTTGGAGACACGACAGCAAGCTCCGGGTTCATTTCCCAGAGCCCTGCTGCCCTCAGGAGAGAAAGTGTGTGTTCCATTGCTGCACGTGCACATAGGGATTTTGAAGATTGGTGATGGTTCTCTTCCTGTAGTCCTCGGACATACCAGCATCCAGGTACACACAAGTGTAAATTCTCAGCAAGCAAAGGACCTGATATATTGCACTCTCTAAGAAACATCTCATAGAATACAAAGCAGGTGAAAACAAGGTGCTGTGCAGGCACGGTGATGGGCTTCAGCTTTGGGAAGCTTAATATTTTGTCAGATCATCACCCCTTTCCCTGTAGGACCATCCCGGTCAGCTCATTCTTCTCTAATTTCTACTTTCCTCTTCTTTCATGCCTACTTATTTCTTTCCTGCAAACAGCCTTTCCCCAGAATCTTCTTGCTCTTATCCCAATTGTCAGACCTTCTGTTTGCCCACTGAATTTCTGGTTCCTGGACATACACTACTTATGTCCTAGAGAGAGCAAACACAATCAAACAAAACAGAACAAAACAGGAAATTTGACAGCACTGAAAGCAGTGTTGGCAAGTAGAGACGAGGGATCAGTGAATTCAGAGTATTTCCAAGGTGCAAATTCCTTTTGAGTCTTGAAACATTTCTCAAAGTGTTTCTCTAATTTCTTCCTGACTTTCTATTCTGAATTATGTCTGTTTTGTGTTTCAGATTTCCATTTTTGGAAATGTATACATATAGAGAGAGAAATGTATGTATATACATGGATATTTGTATATCTTCATAAGAACCATAATGATCAATCCTAGCGAAGATGTTAAGTTTTGTTTTTTGTTTTTTTTACATATTTATCCCGTCTCTGTTTTGACTGTTGTCATAATTGTTTGGGAGACACTGGTAGCATACACGACTGAGTCCACAACTATAACATAAAAATATTCACAGACATATTATCAGCTGTCACAGCGCTTTAGGAATCTTTAGAAAGAATGTGCCCCTTGCTTAAGACTGATTATCAAAGCTTCATTCCTGATCATTTTGGAATCTGTTATGCTAACTACGAGGAATTCTTCCCTTGATCTACCCTAACACTGTATTTTCACGTTTCATTACTACAAGCAGGCTGGGAAGTCTTCACATTTTTACTGTCAGCCTAGTAGTACTTTCTCTAACCCCTGTAGCAGCTGTGACTGGAGATGAAAACCCTCAAGAATTCCAAAGAGATGCCGCAATAGCTCTTTCAGCCTTGTTGGAACAAACGTGAAACTTCTGTTAGTGCTATTCATGCTTTTTTTTTTCTTAATGTGCATGCAGAAATTTGCCTTGAGCTCCTGAGAGCTGTGGTTATACGAGGAATTTTATTATCTTCGCGTAAATCATTACTTCTGAAGGAAAAAACATCCTGCTCTTGGTTTTTCTCCTTTTTATGATTGCTTTGGGAGTTCAATATGTATGCTAACCTGCTAGAGACCTTTGTCTATATAAATACAACTAAACATTGCCCATTTCTGACTTGTAAATAATAGATTTTTATCTAATTTAAATATTTCAAATTTACCTGTTTTTTTTTTTGAAATGTTGTCCAGTTTTTCAACTCTGTCACTCAATATAAAATTGAGTAGGAAAGCAGTGTTTTTCTTTCTGACAGAATCATCTTAATCTCACACTACTTTAAACTTAGGAGTAATGCAGAACAGAATAAAATTCACAAGCCAAAATTCTAGAGGCTACTTTTAAATTCCAGTGCCTTCCTCCATGTATTCAGAAACCGAAGTCCAGGCACACTGCTTTCTTCCCATTCCAGTTTCGTGATAGGAGTTTTCCTTTAGCTTTGGAAACACTGAAAAACGTGAGCTTTTCAACAGCTGGTCCTAAAAAGGACTCAGCACAGTTCAGAGCTCTCTAAATTAGACTTCATGATTGGAGGGACGTGGGGTCACGTGCAGGTTGTGTGTGTAGGTGCGTGTATGAATGTGTGCCCGGGCTGGTGGGTACAGAACAGAGATTCTCACCTGAATACATTTCTGTGACTGTTGAATTTTTTGTTCCTTACAAGTGAACCATTTCATCTTTTAATAACAGTTTCGAATTCATGTGGTCTGTAAACTTTTGACATGTAATTGAAAATGGAACAAACAACTGTGAAGACAGTTGATTGGAAAGCAATTAGGATTGATCTTACCTACTTTTGCCCCAGGTCAAGCTGATACCTCCCGCTCCGAACGACGACCTGGCAACGCTCAGCCAGCTTACCGACAGCAGCCTGCTTTATGAAATTCAGAAGCGCTTTGGGAACAATCAGATCTATGTAAGTGCCCTTGAAATTGCCTTTTGCACTGCTTTTGTCTTGCTGCATATTTTCACCCTTCAGTGCTGCAAATATGACGAGGAAGGGGCTCATTGTTATTTCTGGTCATGCTGATAGCTTAAGGTGGATTTCTCAGAGTTTGGGTCAATTCTTCTGATTCAGTTATAAGACAATTTCTGCAAAGATTCACATTTCAGGGTTGTTAAGAGAAAGTTGAAACCCTGAGGGTAGACAGCTTTCCTGTTGTCATGTTTGCTGGAGAAGAAGATCTTGCTAGAACCAGCAGGATCTGCAGATCACTTATAAAAATGCTGTTTGTTTCATCTGCTTTAACTCAGCCTCCTAGATCTGGAGAATGAAGCTAAAGAGGGAAAGCTAAGTGTGCGTGGACGATGCTTCTCTATTTGCATGAAAGAAAAACTATTGTTCTTCTAAATTATCAGGAAATGTCTTTGTCTAGTAAATAATTTATATACACATCTCTGGTAATAGCATACAAATATATGACTTAGATGACAAACAACATGGAGAATTGATTTGCTGTGGTTCTCTTCTGGTTTATATGTGTTATTTCTTCCAATACGTGTATCAGTTTTGACACTATGCAATCTCAATGTCTCTCTCTGTCTCTCACTGATTTTGTTAAGTTCACCTCAGAGCAATTCAATCAGAATGTCTATGGAGAAATCTGATTATGCAAATGTCTGCTATCCCTTTTTGATAACACCCGTTTTTTTTTTCCTACTCTACTGAGAAACTGATTAAGTAATTTTCATGTAAATGTGAAATCTGAGATTTCTTTACAAGCAATAAATTGTCAGGTGCTGATTAACCCATGAACATTCAATGCAGTGTCTTAATGATGGGATAAATTGCCCGCCACTGTAAATACACTTAAAATTAAATACTTCTATCAAAATTAATGGAATTGAGTCATCAGCAGAACATGGTGAAGCCTGATTAGTTTGGTCTGTTACTACTCTGTTGCTTTTGTGTTATTTTTGTTCTCTTGTCTCTCCTTTTCCAGCATCGTGTTGATTCTTCTTCGTTTTAACTTCTTAATCACATTATCAGCAGACCACTGCTTGAATAGTTTTGATTTCTCTTATTTCTTTCATGCTTTTCAAGTGGCTTTATCTCACAAATATCATTTAATCTACTACTCTGTATCCCAGTGGGCACCATCCTCATCATCTATTCTCCAGTAACCTCCTGACTTTCTAGAGGAAACTTCATAATGAGCTAGAGTAATTTTCGTAAAGAACAAATGTAATCTCGAAACTCCCAGTCTTAATCCTTTTCTGAGGCTTGTCATTTTTCTTGGAAGGACAGCCACAAGCCTTATTCACGATCTGGTCCCTAAACACTCTCATGGATGATTCCTAGTAACTGGTCGCTGTCCTCCTTCCTGCGTCAGGGATTCCCCTTAGACTGTCTTTTTTTCCATAAAGTTCTCTTTCTGCCTCCACGTAGTACATAGTTTTATAAACTCCCACTCAATACTTCTTCAGTCTTTAAGTAAACCTTCCCAGAACTTCCAGATTAAGTCACTGTGGACCATCTTTCTGTAGCACACTTCTCACCGCTTGTGATTATAAACCTCGTTGGTGGTTTGATTAGCATCTTGCTGCCCTGCTAGACTCTGAGCTCAGGGGGAACAGGAGCCTTGCTGGTCTTGCACTTTCTCATCTGAAATGACAACTACTTCCCTCCTGTTTATCCGAGTCACGTCGCAAACCCCACACAGTGGACCACCTTCGTAGACTCTCTTTGCTAACTCTACTGGGTTTCTCTCTCTACCTGGATAATCAGAATTAGGATTCCCTGCTTTGCTAAAGTTCATATAAAATACTATTAAAAAACAAAATTCAACTGAGTAAATTTTAGTGATCTAATTGGCTTTATTGAATGATTCATTAATTGGGCAACACCCCTTCTAGCTAGTAGAGGGGAGCTCCAGGGGGTCACAGAAAGGGAAGGGTTTTAAAGGCAAGATAAGGAAGTCATAAAAAATAGTGCTTCAGGCTTAGGTAACTACCTGTGGGGAACAGAGGGGCCTATGTAGCGATTACCTCATCATCTTTTGGGGAATGGAGAGGAGCCATGTGACATATTACCTTACTGGTACCAAACAGAAAATTCCTGACTGTCTGGTCAAGACCACATTTCTGGGGGAAGTGGCAGCTTCAGTTAGGTTAGGTATTACGCCCCTGTCGGATAGCCTGGCCTAGCATACGGGACTCTGTTTTGAACCTGTGGTTTTCTTTTTGAGGATATAAACTTTTCACTGTGTGAGACATGATTTCCTCTTCTGTAGACCTGAAATATTGAAGGGCTGAACTACCTAGGATCAATTTTGTAATGAGTACTCCAAGTTATGGTACTTGAATTTGCCTTTAATGGATAGACAAGCAATTTAAACGTTATTGATTGAATAGTAATAGGTGATTCTCGCAGTGTATTCTCTGGACCATTGGATATGTGAACTTTTTATTACCAGTCTGCCCTCAGAGTAAGCTTTTAGAAACTCTTGTAGCAATTTAATGGTTTAATTTCTGTCTGTTGAATCTCATAAGAATCAAGCCTTGCTTTTTGTATGTCTTTGTCTTTTTCAATTTCATTTTTCCAGGAATTCGTTTTTTATTATGTTTTGCAGAAGTATTAGTCCACAATGAATTGGAAATAAAAGTGTTCCTTCCCCACAAATACAAAAGCACTACTTTAGTAGATGTTTCAACATTAAAATATTCAAATTTGGTTGTCCTATCCCAACATGCCCCTCCCATGCCCCTCCCATCTCCGTTAATGACAACCTCTTTCAGTTTTCAGGCCAAAATGACTGGAAGAGTATTGGTGCTTCTTTTTCTTACATACCCCACATGCAATTTCCCTGCCAATCTCATCAGCCCTACCTTCAAAATGCAGACAGAATACCACCTCTACTGCTGCTCTCTGGGCCCATCAGAGCCCGAGAGAAAACATTTCAGCTGAATTAACTGTTTAACCAGGGTTTTCATCTCTTTTTGCTATAGTCCTATAGTCTGATTTGTTATATAAGACGATCTTTCGGAACAATCTGTAAGTTGCTGTTTTAACTGAGTGTATAGCATCCCATTTGGATATCAGATTGCGAAGTTTCCCTACAGTCTGTAGGAGTAGGAAGTTCCCGAACCATCAAACAGAAAGTGAATTGCAGGTAATGTGATATTCACTCACCAGGAAGTGCACAGAATAAATAACATTATTAACATTCAAGTAATAGTTTTATAAACTATTTTTATCACAAAATATATTTTCAGATAGTCCCGAATTCCTTCAATATTTAGGCCAAAAAAAATTATATCTCCATAAAAAATGCATTTTAAGGTATTTTTATTTTATTTTAATGTTCCTCATCTTTCTTAATTAACAGATTTCTCAATTCTCCCTCGATCTACTTTCTATCTTCATTTTTCTTCTCTGGAATTTAAGACTAATTTTCAGATACTTCACTAATAAGGTTCCCCTTTGGTTCAATTATTTCACTTTTATTTCCTTCCTCCTTTACTTGGCTATAAAATGCTAGCCAGTCCTTCTTTTAAGTGAATGCTGTAATGCATTATGACATATAAAGAGAATAATGCACAGCTCATTAAAGTATTGCTTCATGAATTATTATTTGGTGAACACACCTATGTAACCAGCAGCTTCATAAAGAAAAGGAGTGAAAGAAGTTCCTTCCCCAGTTTACTGTAATCATTACAAAAGGTTCTGGCATATACTCTTATGGATTAGTTTTGTATTTCTTTTAATTTTGTATAAAAGGAATCATCCGGTATATTCTTGTTTGTGTCTGTCATCTTTCATCATCAGTATGTTTCTGATACTCATATATAGTGTTGCTTGTAGCAGCAATTATTTGTTTTTATTCCTGTAAGTAAGCTACTGTACAATAAGCTACTGTATGAATATATCCTCTTTTATTTATTTACTCTACAACTGAGGAATCTATGAGTTGTTTCCACTTTTTGGTTACTATGAATAATACTGTTATAAACCACGCTATGCCTTTTGGGGGGCACACATATTAAGTAGCTCTTGGAGTAACACACAGCCTCACGTCTTTTGTGAGGCACTCACCTAGGACTAGAGTGCCAGCATCATCAGGTGTGTTCAGCTTCAGGAGATACAGCCAAATAGTATCTCAAAGTGGCTACATGCCCAATACAGACATCTAGGTTTCCACATCATGACCAACACTGGATGTTATCAGTATTATTTGTATTACTAATTAAAAAAAAAAAATCTAACCATTCTGGCAGTTGTGCAGTGGTACTTCATTTTGGTTTTAACTTACATTTCCCTGGTAACTGTCAATTTTAATAATATAATAGCCAGTTATTTTACCAGCAAAAGCAAGTTTATTCAGGAATAGCAAAGGAATTGAAATTCGGGTTGTGCAAACTATGGCAGACCACAGGCAAAGCCAGAAAACAAGGAAGGGGAGCTTGATTTTATAGGGAAAAGAGAGGGTTTGGGAGGGGCTGTAATAACTAAATGATCCATTGGAGGAAGCATGGAGTCCAGAGCATGAAGGCTTCTCATTGGTTGGGCTGCTCCAGTCTCTGATGGGCTAGGCTGTCCTCAGGCTGAAAGATGTTTTTTTCTTTCTGTTGGTCAGTGAAATAGAGACATCTTTCTGTTATAGATAGATGTAGGGCTCTTCCTGTTTGGGGTAATTAAGGATGCATGGTAGGGGTGTGAAATCACCCCCTCCAGGCCTGTTACAAGTCCAGCTTTAGCTGAGGTTTTTAAAATTAATTCCACATAACTAATGACGTAGACCGATAGGTGTCTGTTGTTGATTTGATTGTCTTATCTTGTGAAGTGTCTCCAATTATATTGCCATTTAAAAACAAATGGGTTGTTTTACATTTTCTCCTTGATGTGTAGGGGTTTCTTAAATATTCAGGATATTCTTTCTTTGTCTGATATGTATAGATATATATATAGATATATATTTATTGCAAACATTTTCTCCCAGTTTGTGGCTTGCATTTTAGTCTTCTAAAGTGTCTTTAGATAAAGAGAAATTTGCAATTCTTACAAAGTTCTTTAGGGTTAGTACTTTTTGTGTCCTGCTTAAGGAATTGTGGCCTTGGTCCTGAAAATATTTTCTTATGTTTCCTTCTTGCAGTTTGGCTGTTTTAACTTTAACGTTTCAGGTGTATTACCAGTGTGGAAATGATTTCACAGTGGTAAAAGAGGAGGGTCAAGATGAATATTTTCCCATGTGGATTCCCCCCATGCATTGCAATGAGACCTTTGTTATAAACAAGCTTGCCATGGGGAGTGAGTCTCTCTGAAATTGGTCTTCTGTTATATGGATCCGTTAGTCTGTCTGTAAACCAGTACTAAAATATCTTAATCATTATAGCTATATAATAACTCTTGATATATAGAAAGTCCTCTGACTTTGTTCTTCAAAATGTCTTGGCGAATGACTCTTGGACATTCATACATATTTTAAAGTCCACTTGTCAGTTTCCATTGGATTTTCATTGGTATTGCTTTGAATGTACAGATTAGATGAGAATAATTGAGATTTTTCCAATATTGGATTTTTTGTTTCATGGAATGTTACTATCCGTCCTTTGGTCATCTTTAATTTTTCTGGAACATTTAAAAAAAATTGGTATAGAAGGCCTGTTTGCATTAGATTTATTTTAGGCATTTTTCAAGTTTTGATGCTATAATAAATGTTATTTTCATATTGAAAATAACAAGCAATTGTGTTTTCTAATTGTTTATGGCTAATATATAGACATACGATTTTGATTTTTTATAAACACATTTTATTCATCAAACTTGCTATATCCATATGTAAGTATTAACTTAGGTGGAGATTCTTTTGGCTTTTCTCCACACACTGCTATGTAGTCTCCAAATAACGACTTTCATGTGTCTCTTAAATCCTGATAGATTCTTTACTTTCTTTCTTGCATTGTTTCATGGTATAAGGCTGTTAATAAAAAGATGACTGGCAGTGACAATAATTGACATTCCTGTCCTGTTTCTGATCCCAGGGTAAAGCTGTTTTATTATTAAAATCTGTGTTTTATCATTAAAATCGGTGTTTTATCATTAAGCAAGTTGTTAGCAGTAGCTGTGCCATAGGTGTAATAACTTTTTTTTTTTTTAAGGATTTTTTTTTTTTTTCCGCTGTGTTGGGTCTTCGTTTTGTGCGAGGGCTTTCTCTAGTTGCGGCAAGCGGGGGCCACTCTTCATCGAGGTGCGCGGGCCTTTCACCATCGCGGCCTCTCCCGTTGCGGAGCACAGGCTCCAGACGCGCAGGCTCAGTAGTTGTGGCTCACGGGCCTAGTTGCTCCGCGGCATGTGGGATCTTCCCAGACCAGGGCTCGAACCCATGTCCCCTGCATTGGCAGGCAGACTCTCAACCACTGCACCACCAAGGAAGCCCGTAATAACTTTTTATAGATTAAGAAAGTTCCGTTATATTAATAGTTTTCAAAGTTATTATTTTTAATCAAGAGTGGGAATTGAATGTTATTAAATGTTTTTTGTCATTTATTGAGATGATCCTATAACTTTAGTTCTTGACTCCTTAGTATTATAAATTACAAGGGTTAATTTTCTAATATGAAGCCAACCTTGGATTAGTAGAATAAAGCATATTTGGTTGGAATATATTATCTGTTGAGTGTCTTATTGGATTCAACTTGTCAACATTTTTCTCAAGATTTTAGCATGTATTTTAATGAGAGAGACCAGCTATAATTTTCTTTTCTTTCAATATACTAGTTAGGTTTTTAATATCCAGTTTATTGAGGCCTCTTAAAATGAAGTGAATCATGTTCCCTCTTTGCTGTTTTCTGGAATAATTTGTATAACATTTGTTTATTTGTACATCAGCATTGAGAAGAATTCACTGGTGAATTCTTGGTTTTCTTTGTGGAAAGGTTTTAGACATAGATTCAATTTCTTTTACAGAAAATAAAACTAGTTAGATTTCCTGTAACTTAGTACATTTGTTTTGGTAAGATGGTGGATTGTTGTCCACATCTTCTAAATATCCAAACTTAGTGACTAAAGTATGATCCCTAATATCCTCTTCATCTGTTTTCATGTCAGTGGTATCTGTAGTGATGTCATATTTGGGATATTGGTAGTTGGTGCATTTCCTCTTGTTTCCTCAGTCAATCTTGTTAGGGTACTATGTTTTTATTAGATTTTTCAAGATTGCCTTTTGGCTTTTGTTTTCTATTCCTTGGCATTTGTTTACTATTCCTTTAATTTCTGCTCTTTTTTTTTTCTTTAAGTATTTGTTTATTTATTTATTTATGGCTGTGTTGGGTCTTCGTTTCTGTGCGAGGGCTTTCTCTGGTTGTGGCAAGTGGGGGCCACTCTTATCGCGGTGCGCGGGCCTCTCACTATTGCGACCTCTCTTGTTGCGGAGCACAGGCTCCAGACGCGCAGGCTCAGTAATTGTGGCTCAAGGGCCCAGCTGCTCCACGGCACATGGGATCTTCCCAGACCAGGGCTCGAACCCGTGTCCCCTGCACTGGCAGGCAGATTCTCAACCACTGCGCCACCAGGGAAGCCCTAATTTCTGCTCTTATATTGGCTATTTAATTCTGCATAATTTTATGTAATTTGATGAGCTCCTTGAAATGGATACTTAGATCATGATCTGCCTTTCTTCTTTTCTAACATATACATTTCAGGCAATAATTTTCATACCAAGTATACCTTTAGTAGCATCTCACATGTTACAATATGTCATAATCAAAATATTTTCTCATTTGCATTATGATTTCTTTTCTGGCTCATAGGTTATTTGCAGATGTATAAGTTCCATTTGGTGATTTTCTAGGTATCCATTATTAATTTCTATCCTAATTCTCCCATGATCAGAGAACATACTCTATGTGACTCAAACTCTTTGAATATAATGAAACAGGTCGGTGTTCAGTTTAAAAGAATGTATATTGTACGGTTCTTGGTAATAGTGTTCTATATGAGTCAGTTAGTCAGCTTGGTAATTATTTATTTCAAACTTTTGTCTGTTTGTTCCATTAGTTACTAAGAAAAAATTGTTAAGATTCCCCACTATCACTGTGAGTTCATGTTTCTCTCCTTATAGTTTTATGCTAGATTTTAGTCTCATAGAATTTTAGAATTGCTATACCTTCCTGATTTATCATTTTATTATTGTGAAATGTCCCTTTTTATCACTGGTACTGCTTCCTACCTTAAAGTCTATTTTCTATGAATTGAATATTGCTAAACCACCTTTCTTGCAGTTACTACTGTTTGCATGTGTATCTTGCTTCATCCTTTAACATTCAAGTTTTCTTAGTCTTTATATTTGAGTTAGCATTTTAATCCAGTTCATAATCTTTGTCATTTAATTATTTAGTAGTTTACATTTGACATAATTACTGATGTATTTGGGTTTAAATCTAACATTTTATTATTTGGTTTTTATTTGGTCCATCTGTTCTTTATGCCTTTATATCTCATTACTTGTCTTTTTAAAATTAAAATTATTTTTATTTGCTTTTTGTGCTTTACTAACTTTTCTGTTATACATTTTATTATTATTCTTATGCAGCAACATAGAATTCATACCCCATTCACTCCCTACATTCTATTTGGCCATGTGTTTTAATTTTGTATGTTTTTATTCAACTGGTGATTATAAAACCCCTTTAAAATAAGAAATTCTTAGAATTCAGTCATTTCACTTGTTATGTGTTCAATGGAACAAGTCTATTGGTTTAATTTTATTTGAATTTTCTATTTATTTACAAACTGTTAAAAGAATTCACAAAATGGTAAAGTGTGATTTTTACTTATTCTCTATATTTTGCTCAGTGATTTTAAAATTATATAATTTTTAACTTTAAAGGTGCTATTTATATGGTCCAATAACTATTTATATCCTTTCCTTTTAACAGACTTTTATTGGGGACATCCTCCTGCTTGTTAATCCATTCAAGGAGATTCCAATTTATTCCACCATGGTGAGTATAAAATTTAAAATATCATTTAATAATGCAGAGTAACACTCACTAGACATGCCTATTTGTATCAAATGATTAAGAAGAAAAAACCAAAACAGTAAGTAAAATCAGGCTTCTCAGAAAATCCTACACTGAATGGTTAGATAATAGTGACTTTAATTTCTTCTGAGAAAATATTGACAAGGAATGTTATTTTGTCAAAAGATTTCTTTGCATTTATAATGTGTAATTCTTATGATTGTAGTCACTAGACAGACGTCTAAAATCAAATGTTATATTAACTCTATTTCCCATGTATTTTTGATTAATTCAAGGTCAGTTGGTTTAGAGTTCTTTGAACATCATGACCGCTTTCAGAAGAGTATTATGATGTTAAAGCAATGGAATAAGAAAGGATGATACTGCATTTATACATTTTTCTAAAAGACTTTCCAGCTTTAATCATGACACTCAAAATTAAAAGAGAAATTGCTTTTGGAAAATCATTCCAGGCAACTGAAAACACAGTATGATCTTTGCCTAGTATTTTTGGATCAAACATACTGTCATGGGAGCTCTCTATGTTTTGTGCAGCCACAAGGCTGCTTCCAGTATGAAACAGAATCCCTAATAAGGAGCAGGAGATGAAAGGAGGAGACGTGTGTTCTTGAAGCAGGGACACACTCGTAGATGCCGGAGGGGGGAAGGGGGTAGGCGAGAGAAAGAGAGAGGAAGAGAGAAAGAGATTACTCTCTCTAAACTCCCGAGGAAGCTGCTAAGAATTATTACAGAAATGCTTCCCGGGTACGAGAGGACCTCTCACTACCCCACCTTCCACTCTTCTTACCCAAAGTCAATTCCACCGTTGCTTTAAAACTGCCTTGGAACTTGCCCACCCTCCTCCTTCCCCCCTTTCCTACCCCAGCCTCATCCCTGGGCTGTCTGAGTGTGTGTGGAAGCATGACCGACGAGGGCAAAAGGAATTACAGGTACCCATAATCATCTTGGGAGTTCTGTCATAGGAGAAGGTGCAGGAAAAGGAGGGGAAGGAGGAGGAGGGGGAGGAAGAAGAGGAGGAGAAGGGGGAGGGGAGGTAACAATGACAGGGAAGATGGCGCCATTCAAGAACCAAGCCTACGGCATTGGCAAAGCAGTATTCAGAAAACCGACGCACAGGTGAACGTCTGAGAGTAAATGCTTGAGCAGTGAATCTGCATCGGCTTCTCACACTCAGTATCAGACTTTTCTCGGATGCTTCTCGCCATAACCTTTACTATGGAGTTCACAAAGCAAAGATAGATCACCTTGAAATCTCAGTGTGCAAAAGGATGACACATTCAGGATAAGTACCCGGGGGTGACTTCTCAAGGTTGTATTTTTGACTACACACAGTACAAAACAGATCAGTCATCCTGAATCCTCGAATTATAGGTGAGATTAAGCTCCTCCAAAGTGTAACACGGCACCTAGTGTGGGATGCCAGGCCTAGGGCTTCCTTTGCTTTCACATTCCATTGACTTTCAGATGCTGCTGGACTCCTGATGTTCCCATGGCCAGGCATGTCGGGATTTGGCAAGTAGCTAGGGTGGCTGGGCTTCTTAGCCAGGGAAAGAGAACTCTACCGGGTTTAGTATAGGGTTTAGCACACGGCAGGCCTGCTGCAAAGGGCTTTACATATGCTACCACATGTAATCCCAAAAGGGACCCAATCAGTGTAAGTGTTACCATTCCCTCTTTGCAGATGGATAAACTGAGACTTCAGGAGATTAACTAGGCTTTCTAAAGTTTTCTCATGAGTGGAAGAGACAATTTAAATCCAGGTCATGTAGCCCCAGAGCAGATGCAGGACAGACTACTCTCAGGGACCCAAATGCTGAGCCCAGAGACATATAATTAGTCATTATATGTGACTGTTCGTATAAAACAAACTTTTTTTTTCGGAGTATGTCATCTATATATAGGTATAAGATAATGAGTGGGAAATCCAATCAGGCAAGTGGAGTGACATGTTCAGACTCTGGTGTGAAAGCAGCAGCCACGCCCCGTCAAGCCCTTGGCATCAGGTTCCACAGATTACCAGGACCCTGATGTCAGGGGCCCGTGAATGGCCCTCGCATAAGCTACAGACTGCATGGTTGGCTTCAGAAATCAGAGCGTGGCAGCATCCTGCAATCTTCTGGATGTTTATTGACAGGTATCGTGCACAGTGGAAAATAGGAAGGAATTGATCCATAAAGAAGGACCTTATTTATATGGGATCACAGAGTCCAGCTAGACTCTAGAGACTAGAGATAAGACTAGAGATAACCCGAATGAAGCTTATGTGATGCCATCTCAATTGTGAAAGAGCACTTAAAATGTCCACGGACCAAAATCCTCTTGTTCCCAAATGATACAGACATGGAGAGAATAAGGTGAAATGGAGAGAGATGGCCTGTGGGAAAGGAAGGGTCTGACCCTGACAATATTTTCTGGACCAAATGAGAACATGCAATAGTATTAGTAATGATCATGGTAACCAATGTAAAGTCGGTGGTTTGTCAATCACTCAGAAAACTAGAACGGCTTGGTGAAAACCTTCAAGGTTCAATATAAATAAGTGGAAAATGCTATTCTATTAAAATTATTATTTCATATTTACATTACTTCTTAAGTGTAGAATTAGCATCAAGCAAAGTATTACCAGGTGGTAGCAATGGAGTATTCTACAATACAAACTCTAACATCGCATGAAAAGAAGAAGATTTACAAGAAAAGGGAACTGAAAAAAGTTATTGGTTTGATTATCATGAAAAAACTTCGGACACTCACGATTCTTTACCACATCTAATGTGTAGTGAAACTTAGCCTAAGGAGAATACCTAACTCCAAATAGGTTTGAAGAAACACAGCATGAATGTGAGATGAACCCCATGTACACGTACATTCAGGCATGCTCCTGGGTCTCTTGGGTCTCACTTTGTTGATAACATCTAACGAAATCCTTACTAGGACTTTACAAAAACAAATGGAGTTTAAAAGCATTTTGTCAAAATTAGGTTAGATCCAGGTTGGACTTGGGGAGAAAGTGAAATAGTGTTAGTGCAAGTTTAAAAAAAACCAAACAAACCCAAAACAGAAATTTATCCTGCAAGAAAACAAAGGTGGGCTAAACCTTCCTACCTGGCTTATGAATTATCATGTAGACGTCACTATCATTCAAATATCTTTTATATTTATTTTAAATTCTGGAATAATTCAAAATGCAACAAGTTCAAGTATAATAGACAATTGTGTGCCCACCCCCCATACATGTCTCGTATCTCTTAAAAAATTTAAAATAAAAAGTGCCATCTTTTTTCACATGCACTCCTGAGGTTGGGATGCAGCTTTAAAGATGTGATACCAAGACATTGTGTGCTAGTTTAATTGTAATGTTATTTTCTGGGTGGTACAGAAAATAAAGGCATGTTTCAATTACATGGTGTCTGAGATTAAGTGACACTGTGTGATGTCAGCACAGACTGAGTTCCACTTCAGCCTGTTCCTTTTCACAAAAGATGACAATCACTATCCCAAAGTTACCCTTTTTTTTTTTAATGTACTGTTCTTTATTATCCATTAATAGATTTTTTTAACATCTTTATTGGAGTATAATTGCTTTACAATGGTGTGTTAGTTTCTGCTTTATAACAAAGTGAATCAACTATACATATACATCACCGAAGTTATCCTTTTATCCAGTCTTCTGTCTGTTCATTCTGTATACATGCACAAATATATGCAATAAAAACTGCATATGCCATTATTTTCTGTTTTAATTTACTCAGAGAATATACTAACTATATTCTTTTACAACAAAAATCGTCATTAATCATTATGCTTTCAAAAATTTTCCATGATAAAAGGTTCGGGTCTAGTTAATTCATTCTAAATAACCTATAGTGTTTTATTGTTTTAATACACAATTATTTATATTTATTCATTAATCCCTATTGTAGAATTGCTTTCTTGTTTTCTGCTCTTACAGAGAGTGCTGAGGATTGTTTTGTATGTAGTTCTTGGTTCATGTTTGAGAATTTCTACAGAGAGATCGCTAGTCAAACCTACCTCAAGTTTAGAAGTTACTGCCAAATTACACGTAGAATTTCTTAGAACAACACTCAGTATTACACATGTGTTTTTCAGCCCTAGAGAAAACTTCCGTTTTGAAGTCAAGCTCCACCACTAACTTGCCATGTGACCTTGGACATGTCACTAATTTTTCTTTGCATCAGTTTCCTCATCTGTAAACAGGAAGATCATCCTCATATCCAAGTCTCAGGGTTCTAGGAGAATTGGATGAGTGAGTGTAAAATGCTGAGAAAAGCAGCAAGCATATAGCAAGTGAGGCCATCGTCATCATTATTAAGCTATTATTGATAAAGTTACCAATAGTTCATGTGTACTATATCACCTTATTGTTTGAAATAGCATTTCCTTGGTTACGAAGAGAGTTGTTTTTTCATCTTTTCTCGCATGTATCGGCCTTTCCTTTCCGCTTACATTCTTTGCCCAATTTTCTATTTTGTTTCCAGTTTTTCTTATTGATTTGTGAGAGTCATTTATAAAATGCTGATAATTTATTGATTGTATGCCCAGCTTACTTTCCTCTCTGTCTTCGCCTGAGTTTTTTTTATTATTATATGTTTGCTGTTTGTGGTTGAACAGGAGTTGTTAGCTATAATGTTGTAGGATTTTTCCCAAAAAAATTTGTGTTTTTGACCCCTCTTCCCTTACTCCCAAATCATAAGAGTACTGTTTTTACATACTTTTCTAAATGTGTTAATCTTTGCTGTTCATATTTGGAACTTAAATTCAGTTGGAATTTAGTTTTACACGTGGCATGAGATAGTGATGTTTGTTTCCTTTACGAATAATCAATTTTCTTGACAGCTTCCTTTAAGGATAAGTGACACAGCCCTGCGGCCCCCAAATCTCACCGTGTGGGCCTGAGTTGAGTTCTGTAGTCTGTTCCAGCGGTTCCTTTTTCTCTCTCTGCACCAGAACTGCAATGTTTAATGACTTAGGCTTTTGATGTTTTTATTGGGATATAATGCATACAGGAAAGTGCTCATCTCTGAGTGTACTTGTCCACGAGCACTAGAGGTAGAACATTCCCAGCCTCCAGAGCCCACACTTGCTCTTTCCAATCACTAACCCTTTGCCCAAAGTACTGCCATGCTGACTTCTAACAGCATACATAGATTGGTTTCACCTGGTTTTTTTTTTTTTTGCTCTCTGTAAATGGGATCTCATAGTATGTTCTCATATGTATCTGATAGATTCCATTCAACATTATATTTGTGAGAGTCATCCACTTTTTTCTTGTAGCTGTAGATCATTGATTCTACTTTAAAAAATTATTTCCCCTATAATTTGAAATAATTTTACACTTATGGAAAAATTTCAAATAATGAGTACAAACAACTTATTTCCTTCAACCATTTTAAAATAATTTGCTGGCATGTTGTCCCATCAACCTTGAGTACATGTACTGTGTATTTACTAAAAACAACGCCATTTTCCTATGTAACCTCCATACAATCATCAAAATTGGGAAATTAGAGCTGTTACCATTTAATCAGGAGGCTTCATTCAAGTCTTTTCCGTTGTCTCAGTGATGCCCAAACAACCAAAGATCCAGTCCACCATCACAGGGTGCGCTGACCACTGGGCGCTTTAATTTCTTTCAATTTGGAACAGTCCCTCAATCTACTCTTGAACTTTCCAACCTTGACATCTTTGAAGATACAAGCCAGTTATTTTGCAGAATAAAAATTAAGTTTGTCTGATATTTCTTCATGACTCAGAAGTCCTCCTATCATTTAGTTTTGATTCTAATATAATGCAATTCACTCGAAACTCGAAAGGACTAAGAATACTAGCACTGAATCACCGTGGCAATCATTAAAAATCACCGTTGCACTGAAGTCAAGTTCATTTTGTCTTTTTTCCTAGAAATTTGTAAATTTGTATGTTTCAGATGCAACTGCTTTCTTTTCAAATTAAATATCCTCATAACCATCTTATGGTGCTGAAATTAAATGTTGCTGAGAGAAATTGCATTTGATATAAATTGCCCCCGTTTCAGCTTACTTCATGGATAGCTATTGAACTGGATTTTGGGGAGTTGCTCTTTTTGAAGACAGCCAAGTGATTTAAAGCCTGCAAACCAAATAATGAAGGCTCAGATGTATGTCGCCGTTTTGTCATTACGGATGCTTAAAATGTGCTGAGAAGGGCAGCATGGTGCAAATGGTTTGTGTTTACAAGTGAGACTCAGAATTAGAGGTTTATATGCTTCTGTGCATGGGAAATCTGTCAACTGCGTCGTGAGGTTAAAGGATCCTGAGCCCTCTTCACGGAGACTCCTGCCTGTGTGCCGCCCTGTTTTCCAGGTCTCCCAGCTGTACCTGGGCAGCGCGGGACAGCCCTGTCCCTCTCTGCCACCGCACATTTTCTCCTGTGCGGAGAGAGCCTTCCACCAGCTTTTCCAGGAGCGGAGACCTCAGTGCTTCATCCTCAGGTGAGCCTGCCCCTCTCCCCAGCTCCAGGCTCAGCTCTGCCCTGGGGGCTGGGCGGTAAGACCGTCCTCATTTCTTCCGGTTTACGTTTATTTACTCCCTCACCCGTTTGTGGTCCACTAAGTGTGCAGTGAGTACACTTGACTCGTTACGAAGGAGAAACACCTTTGTTATTAGAAATGGCCCTGAGTGTAGCTGAATCGATATCAACAAACGGAGCCCGAAACTCATTCCAGCCATTCAACATTATGTTTGTGAGAGTCATCCAATTTTTTCTTCATTTTGAAGATTTACAGCTTAGAACCAGTGTCTTGCTTTCAAACCTTAGAAAACATGGGAAAGAGAGGCACCCGATACTAGTACCACCCTTCTCCAAAATGTGGTGCTGAGCAAAATACCATGCAAGACCTTGCAGATGTGGGATTTCCCACCCGCTTCTAGGTATTTATACCTTTGCTCATATGTCAACAAAATTATACACTCAAAGTAATTTTTTAATGAAATGCAATGGTAATATTAGCTCATAAATACCAAGAAGCTCAGGAGGGAGCATTTAGATTGGAGCAAAAATTCTTCACGTCAGAAAGAAGTGTACCACAAGAAGTAGGGATGAAATGTGATTATATATTGATAGAGGAATAAAGAAATATTTAGGTATTAAAATAAGATCTGCGTTGAGAATTATGTTTTATATCAGACCACACTGCCACAAGAGGGAGACTTTCATAAATACCCCTGGCTTTGCATAGTTTTCAACAGTAGTGTTGGTTGAAAACTGAATGTGTGAATAAAGCTTTGCACAACCTGAGTCAAAGTGAGATAAAAGAGTAACGATGGAAACCTGGAAAGAACCCAAATAATATTTAAATATTTAAATAAGCACTTCTTTATATACTTTTACGTTGTTAATTTAATCAAAAATTCCATGGAGGGTCACATCGATGGGTTGCAAACTTTAGTGTTCTGGTTTTCAAAATAGTGTGCAAATGGTTGTTTTTACACCTGTTCTGAAGTGTCCCCTGGGGTGGGGTGGGGGACCCAGGCACTCTTGAATCAAGCACCTCTGCTTTCATCTGCTTTATCTGTTGGGTTTCCTGGTCTCACTTAGACAAAAAGAGAAACACTTTTTAAAAATCATGAGATGGTGGGGAGTGTGTAATAGTGTTGACGATAATAACAACTCATATTTATTGAGAACCTACTAAGTGCCAGACCCTCCTCTAGGTGCTTTCCATGTATCATCTTATTCATTGCTTTAGTAACCTTGTAGGATAGGTATCATCACTGTTATTATTATTATTGTCATTTTATGTATCAGGTGCTGAGTATTAGAGGGTTAGCTAATTAGTCCAGGGTCTCCCAACTAGTAAATAGGTAGCGTAGCTGGGATGTGAGCACAATAGTCTGGCTTCTGAGCCCGAGTGAAGGTTATCCACACTCACAGCCAGACTCTAGAGCGTGGCTCGCCCAGTGCCGCTAACCTAAGGAGGCTTGCAGAGGTCCCCCCCAAACTCACCTAAAATGATGGTTACAAATCCACGGACTTAACGAAATTCTCATTGAATCCACTTAATCCTTGTCAAAGACTTTGGACCTTAGCGAAGCTATGAGGGGCCAGTGAATCCATATCCTTTGGGAACCTACCGATTACAGAGTTCACAATGCCTAGCATGTTCTTTCAGTGAAGAAACCTGTTTGTCTTTGTTTCTACGTGTACTTGCTCATGGAATTGTTTTTCTAACAACAGTAAGATTTGTTAATACTCTGCAGAACTAATATTCCTTTGGGGCATTTTTAAAGGCTAATAATGCCATGTTATCAACCACTTATTCTGAAAAAAAGATTTCTTCATCCACGTTTCAAGAAAGGAAGAGCAAATCCATGATCACAAGGACTTATTACTCTAGTCATTGTCTGTCTTCTTTCAGGATTGGTGTTTGCATGTAGCTTCTCAACCTCCTTGATTGTCTTGACTACGATAGGCTTTCTGCATTTATACTAATACATTAAAATGAGTAAATTTAGAATTCAACTAAATACTTTGTGTAAAGATCATTTACAGAGTGTCTATTATGTCCCATAATTAGCATTTACAAAGAATAATTGAAGATTTGGAGATCAAAATTCAAATATTCCTGGAGTAGATGATTTACAGTACCAGGCCAGAGGATTTTTAATTTGATTTTCAAATTTTAATTTTATTTCTCATTTTCTTCATAATTATGGGCTCCAGTAGCACACTAGGCTTCATCCTAAGGAATAGTTTTTAACAATTTTTAGATCTTTGTCCTGGGCTAGAACTGGGAGTTTGGAGCCCACCAAGATCTGCCTTTCCTTTAATTTTCTGAAGGCCTTGATAGATGGTTTTAATTAATTGTTTGAGCATGTACGACAAATATCCATTATCCTAACAGTATGCTGAGCAAACCTAAATGAATGTTTTATGCTGAATGTGCGACTAACTTGTGAAATAAGCAACATAGGGCCTGCTTCTGTCATGTACAGATTTAGCAGACAAGGCTGTTCAAATAAGCTTCAAATTTTGTATGGGTCCATGACCAATCAGCGCCGCCCCAAATCTTTGGTCAATGTCTGGTTTAATCATAGACGTGGATTTTCAGATCAAGGAATGTTTCTTGAACACGTTGAACTAGAATTTTTAGTTTCAACTTGATATGCTATGAAGCCAAGATTATTATATCCATTTTTTCTTTTTTCTAAAATTTCTTTGTATTTTACTCGAAGTGAAATGTGGTGATCGTTTTGGGATTTTATGAGATGGCTAAAAAGGCATGTGATTCTAGCTAGCCGAGAGAGTTGATCATTTTCCCTACATGTGGTCACAGGGTGAGGGCAATGGTGGGGAGAAGGAAAAGGGACTCACGTGACCACTGGGTCAGCCCCACGGCCTCCCAGGCTCTGTGTCTCCAGATCCGCAGGGACTCTAGACCCGCCCCTATTTCGACTTGCTCAGTAGATGCTCAGGGAGTCTTGGTTGAGTGTTTAACGTTGGATAAGCACTGCCTTCTACGCTGCCCCTTCTCCAAGAATGAGCTCAATTACCACCTCACCCAGAAGTCTTCCCTGGCTTCTTCCAAGAGATGTACCTGCCCCTTCGCCCATGGGCTCGTTGCTAGCTGTGCCCACCTGTTATAATTATACCTCAATTATGTACCTACTCCTTCCTCGAGAGTATCCCCAGCCCGTGGTGCAGGAAGTGGTATCTTTTCACCTCTTTTACCCTGAAGACTAACAGACGCCAGCACGTAGTAGGCCCTTAGTAAGTCTCATTTGAAGGAACAGGCAATATTTGAAAAAGGAAAATGGTATTTTCAAGACTGATCCCTGAGTGAATGCAAGCAAAATCTCTCTAAAAACGAGACGCCTGAGACATCAAGTTATGTTGCTGGGTAATAGAATTTTTTAACAGGGAATATAATTGTAGACATTAAATTTCCATCATGAAAGATTTAGATTGTTTCTGCTCTGCAATTAGAAGGTTAAAAGGAAAGGTCTTTGAACCCAGAAAATGAGCTCTTTAGTATCTTGCGCAGGTCACCGTCACCTGCTCCCCTGAGGCTGCTAAGCTGGTCGCTCTAAAAGTGGTTAAAATGTTTATGGTCACAGATGACGGGAGTAGACGTTTTATTAACAAGTTGAGACGTGAATAAGAGAATTAAGCGTCAGTTTCTTTCCTGGCAAACACCCTTTAATCAAATTCATTAGAACAAATGCTCAAGGGAGAAACCTGAGAAAGCCCTAGCAAAAGAGCTTTATATGTATTTTCAACTTTTGGCTATCGATGAATAAACACCGTTTTCACGAGTATTCCATCTAGATGCAGTAAAAGCTTTATTTCATATCGGACCACGTTGGTTTAGTAATTATTGTATTGGAGTTTTATGTTAACCCTATACTGCCTAGTCTCAGGAATATAATACAATCATTATTTATAGGAATTATGTCACTTATGAAGTATGCCTGGGAAATACCAAAAGCATTGTCCTTGTACAGGACATATTTGGCTGGTGCTTGTTCCTAGATTAAAGGAAAATGGAAAACATGAAATGTCAGAACTGACAGCAACCTCAAGATGAAACAGGCCATTTTCGGATCTGCTAAGCACCAGGCACTGACCTACCCGGTCACTCCCCCATCTCACCGGCTTAGTTTTAGGAGCTGCGTGCTTGATGTTCACCTTGAAGGAAAGAGGAGGAAAGCTGAGAAGGACTGAATGACTCTTCCAAGGAAGATGTAATGTCTTTCCTGGAGGACTCAAAGATTTAACCAGGCCAGACGTGTGGCCCTACCAGATACGCATCTCAACTGTAGGGGACCGACACCTGGCGGCCACCTCACTCACCTGCACTCACGAAGCTGAGGACAGGCGGCAGTGTCTTTCTTTTCAGCCTAAGGCCTTTCTACTATAATTTACCCACATCATGTGGTTCTACTCTGTAAGATATCTGGGAGCAAAAGTGGCATCCTATTCATTTATAGTCCCGGCATTGAAAACATGGTATTGTATGTACACAGGTACACACACAGAGGCACACAAACATACACACACACACATTTATTTATTGTGCATATAGTACAGCAAAGGAGTGAATCACATGGAAGTGTTAATTGATACCATCATCTCATTAAAAGTCGCTAGGTCATTTCCTTACCTTCTTTGTGCCTAAGAATTATCTCTGGTTATTTAATTTTTTTATTACGTTCTCCAAAACCGTAAACTTGTGTTCTTTTTTCTATTTTATTTTAGTGGAGAAAGAGGATCTGGGAAGTCTGAAGCCAGCAAACAAATAATGAGGCACCTCGCCTGTAGGTCGGGTTCCAGCAGGTCTATATTCGATTCCAAATTTAAACATGTAAGTCTCTTGCTTGGGTTAGAAACTATGGAGAAGCAAGAAAAATGCAGTTTACAAATAAAGGGGGCATCTTAATAGGCCATAAGTTTAAGCATAAGTTGACCAAAATTTGTGGAAAGAAAGAAAAAAAGACCGGTGCAAATGAATATTGTTCACGTCAAGGTTTATTTTCTTGTATATATTTTAAAATATTGTGAACATCATACTCTTTTTGTATTTGCTCTGAACAGTTGGATTGAAAATAGGTAATACAGTTAGAGTCTGTCGTTGTTTACATAGAAAGTGACACTTTGGTGGGATTGGCCAGATAAGCAACTTTTGTGGGGGGATTACTGAGAGATGATAATGAAGTTTCAGTGTATGTAAAAGAACTGGTAATAGTGAACTTTGATGACATTAATAGGCTGGTGATAAACCTTCAACCCCAAAATTGATATTTTGACATATAACATTGTATTAGTTTTAGGTATACAACATAATGATTTGATATTTGCATATATTGCAGAATGATCACCCCACAATAAATTTAGTTAACATCCATCACCACACATAGTTACAAATTTTTTTTTCTTGTGATGATAACTTTTAAGATCTAGTCTCTTAACAACTTTCAAATATACAATACACTATTATTAACTGTAGTCACCATGCAGTGCATTACATCTCCAGGACTTACTTATCTTATAACTGGAAGTTTGTACCTTTTGACTCCCTTCACCCAAATTAAGACTGATTTTAAATTATATGCGGTAACATTTGCTTTTATATGAAGACACCTTATCCTGCTACTTCATAGACCTAAAATACTGTCAGGATTGAATGAGGAACCACAAAGCCCTATTAGCAGCTAAGGGAAAGGTCAAATTTCACACGATAAAACTCAGACATTTGACTCAAGGAGACACCTGCAAGTTTTGTTAACAGGTGTTTTCCAGGCCACAGCGGATTAGAAGGAGAAACTCTCTTTTCAATTTTTCTCTTTACAAAGAATGTATGATAAATCAACTCTACAATGCATCTATGGTATTGTATGTGTTCATTAATGACTTTAATTCATAACCGTTTATTAAACTCGAGCTATATATTGGGCATGTGCATAATTCTACAGCACAGCTCAAAGTAATTTAACATTTTGGGACAACTTGGGAAAAGTAGTGTAAACTTTTTGTTCAGATATTGTAATATGCTTACTAATGACACTTAAGAATTAGAGAATCTATAAAGCAATGTGGTTTTAAAGTAGACTCAGGTTACCTAATAAAATAACAAGATCTACTGGCTTAATTGTAATGATAAGAAACCATAGTCTCTATGTAAATTACAGACTAAAGCACTCATTTATTAAAACAATGCTTTGAGAAAGAGCAGAGTGTAACTTCTAAAATGCATTCTAGATTACTTTATGTAAATGGGATTACTTTATGTAAATTGGCTTTATGTAGTGAATACATTCTAAGCTGCATTTTTTTGGATAAGATAGATATAACTCTTCCAAATCAATTAGCATCTGGGAATCCATATTATAATGTCAATGCAAATTTCAAGTGAAACTATTTCTAATTCATTTGTTCACTTTACTCCTTTCTCATGGGAAATTAAGGGTGTCATAAATAAGTGATTTCCAGTCTTAGGTTTGAGTATGGCTTAAACTTCATGTCCATCATGCTTTTTTTGGTCTCCCTTTAAATAATCATCCACATGCATTTATTCAGTGTACAAGACATTCTTGAAAATTACCCAGCCATAGTTTTTGCCCAGCATCCGAGTGTGTGTGTTGTGCGGTAATAAAATGCAAGCATTGGAAAAAGTTATGAACTGACTGTAAATCATTATAACATCACAGGTGTTCACTGAAATTATGTCTGTTTAAGAGATGGGCCAGTACTTTCTGCATGAAAGAAAAATTGTATTTAGGAGGTGAGTAGAAAAGAATATCCTTGATACACAGAGCAATGTAGTAGAAGGCTTTATGTTCAGTGCAAGATGAGGAGAAGGTTCGTTAGGTGGCCTTGAAAGGAGAGGAGCGAGTGAGCAGATTAGATGGTGGAACAGCCCTTGGAGGTACCACAGGGCAGACACGTGCAAGATGCTGCCCCGAGGGGCCACGTGCAAGGCAAACAGGCACATGGTATCTTCCACTGGGAGATACTGGTTGAGTCTGGACCAAATCATTTTGCCCTACATCTTAGCATAATGTGAGAGAAAAACAGTCATTGAAGGTCATGCTGATCAGCAGTTTCCAAAGAATAAATAGTAGAAGAACGGTAGCAACATAACAGGAAGATGGTCTTCAGCACAGAATCGTGGAGAAACTGAGGCGTAGAGAACACTTTCCTTGTGGTTTACATCGATGGCAGAATTAAAGATTTATAATTCAAGGTTATTATCCGGAGCTGGGTTGGGGGGAAACACAAAAGGAAGGGGTTTGGGAGGAAGCTGGCCACTTCTAAGTTCCAGGCTGTCACGGTGAGCAGTGCTCTCTGCAGAGGGTACAGAGAGGGGGAGAAGGAGATTTAACTGGTATCTGAAGGTGAGCTCCAGAGGTGGTTTTTGGTCATTTTATGCAGGTAATACACATATTTTTAAACGACGCACAGCTGTAACATTTCTGGATTTTAATCTTGTACTTCAATTGTCCCGTCTTGAAAGTCTACATAGGTTTACATTCTGCCTTTGCGATGGGCTTCAGAGTGAGCTTTACCCCCTGGGCAGATGGGTTTGAATCCTATCACTGTAGATATTGCTTTTGTTTCCCTGGACAATTTCAAGACAGCTGAGTTGAGTTAAGAGGGTGGTTGTTTCTAGTCCCTGTATTTGAATTTCAAACTGTGGAAGCAGGGACTTTCCATGGCAGTAGGTTTATTGGAACATAAAAGTCATGTTTTGGGAAAAAACACAATTGCCTGGGACTTTTCACTAATTCTGGCCCAAATGAGTTTCAACTTGAAGACATTCAGTTCCATTTAAATTACTTAAATAAATATTTATTGAGCAACTGCTTTCACAGAGAGTGATGGGGTCACCTTGATTAAGCCCTTATTTTTTATTGAGGAGGCTACAAGTTTTTACTTTGAGAAAATCCAGCTGACTAACTACTACCGGGATAATAGTGCGTAACTTTTAGTGGCAGAACTATGAAAATTTTATAGAAAAAAATTCCAATGTAAAATAGGAACAAATCATGCCAATAAAATTTGAAACAGTAAATACTGAGGAAATGTATACTTACTTCCCTTTGCCTATATTTTTATTTAAAGTTTTATTATGGCACAATATTCTTATTATTTTGTTTTAAAGTTGAGCAGCAGAACAGTATTGGTTTTGCATTTTTTCTGTATTTCTCTTAACACATTTGTTTAGTGCCACCTATTGGGCAAATGGATGATTAAAGATTAAAAAACAAAAACAAAAACAAACCTCATTTCAGTTTAATCTTGAATCGTGGACCAGCAGTGCACAATGAAAGAATGCCATGTATTTATATTTGTTCAGTAGTTTTAGGTTTATGCTAATTTTCTGCCTCATATGTCTTTATTGTTATTCAGATACGGTGATTAAACACACCGATTCTGCAAGAGATTGCTCCGGTTTCAATCCCAGCTCCACTATTTATAAGCTCTGAACCTTGGGAAATTTACTTAATCCATCAATTTCCTTTTCTATAAAATGGAGACAGTAGCTGTGAGAATTAAAAGAAGTTATTTATACATATACACGCATATACATTCGTACATATATATGAATGTGTGTGTGCGGTTATATATAATTTATATATAACTTTATATATATAACTTTATATATATATATAGTTCCTGGCACATAGTAAGTAAAGTATAAATGTTTTCTACTATTATTAACAAAAACAAAACTAATCTTTGCTATTTGTTGAATGCTTACCATGTGCCAGGCACCAAGCTGAGCGCTTCATACACCGGACTCTTGATAACCACTGAAGGGGTTATTCTGCTTAGAGTAAAGGAAAGGAGGTTTGGGAATTTATGAAACTTGCTCACGGTGATAGAACTCGTCATTAGCAGAGCTGGAAGTTGGGGGGGGTGGGGCAGAGCACATGCATGGCGCCGTTCATTACCCTGGACTTCCTGTCTGGGCGTGGGTCATTCATTATCTTTTATATTCATTTTCTATTATAATAAGAAATTAGTGTGTTATCAGATACAATGCCAACAAACTAGAAGCCAAAATATTTTAAAATTTTATTTTATTACTTTTTATGAATTTTTAAACAATTGTTTATTGTAATATTGTAAAGGTTTAAAATGTGATATAATTACACTATTAATTTTGCTATATATTTATTTCATATTAAGTTGTTGGAAAAGAAGCAAAACATAGGACCTTCATAAATACTGTTTCAAATTATGTTTCAGAAACATTTCTGCCGTTACTACTATCAATGCACTGTTATGATCTTTAAAATTAGGTTATTGTAAAGAGACCTAAATCATAGGGTTTCTGTAAAGATTCAGTGTTTCTCTCCAAAAGTTCAAACTTCAAAAACAGACGTTTTAATATATTTCACTGTTTCCACAATGTTTAGCACTGTGACTTGTGATTAGAATCAAAGTGTTGTTTTATAATCTTTCAAAATATAAAATACTCCCAGGTGAATTGAATGCCTTAGTAGAGCAGCATCCAGAAAGTTAAAAAATAGCAGCAAACTTTTTTTTTCTAATTTAGAATAAAAGTCTCAAAAAATACTATCATCAGAAATTATAAACCACCACCAAGCATATCAATAAGGTATCATAGTGCCCACCTTGTGGTTGATGCAGGAACTGCATTTAAGATGTCAGTATCTTGAAAGATACAGAAAAGTACCTTTGAACCTTCCAGATTTTCAAACTTTTTGGAGAATTGCTTGGCCATCATCATTATCACAGGCACAATCGATTGTGAGAAAAAAAATGACATTCATCCTATAGTCAATTTTTAAGGAAATATGTGAAGAATTTCAGATGCCAGGGTTGATCTGAGGAGCTATATTAACAGCATTTTAAAGCTGCAAACACCCATCCCTACAAGAGCACCTCGTGATAAGATACACTGGACCCAACAGCTTCATCTAGAATTCTTACTATGGAGCAAAAACAGGGTATGGGAGGGTTATCTAGGGACTCGGGGTGCAAAAGAGTATGTGGCAAAGTAAATACGGGTTCAGAAGAAGGTTACAAACAAATGTTTAAGTGAATTCGTTATTTTTAAAGGAAATTCTGACTATTGCTTATATTAACTCTAATTCCTCCCTCCAAAGCCACAGAAGCACTTCTACTGTTCTATTCAAGTTAAAAAGCCCAAATAGCCTGTGCTGAGTTGTGTGCGTGCATGTGTGTGTGTGTGTGTGTGTGTGTGTGTGTTACACTGAGAGGCTAGTGAAAGGAAGGGAGTCATGTGCTCTATGCATGATTATCTTGTTACGTTGGCTACCATCTGAGAGGGAGGATGGTAGCAGTTTCCATTTGAGAAAAGAATGACCTTAAAATTGCAATATTGCATTGTATGAACAATGGAGAAACTCTTAGCTGAGGGAATATTCCTGTCTCTTTGCTATTATTACCCAATTTTGTTTAAACAGATGCGTAGCTTAATAAATGTTTCCCTTTAAAAAATTAATAAATGTTTCCCTTTTGCTACAGGTCACGAGCATCTTAGAAGCCTTTGGACACGCCAAGACCACTCTTAATGACCTGTCCAGCTGCTTCATAAAGTATTTTGAACTACAGTTCTGTGAGAGGAAAAAACACTTAACTGGAGGTAAGTGTAAAATTAACACAGGAGATCTCTGGAGCTACCAGAAGGGGGCAGAGAAACACCAAGCACCGTGGCAACAGTGACTGGTGTGTGTGCGAGTGTGTGTGTGTGTATGTGTGTGCACACACGCATGTGGGTGTATCAGTGTGCACACCCAAGGTGTCAAGTTATGAGTTCTAAAATTATTGTGAATTGAAAAATATTCTGAAATGCAAGGCGAACCTTTCAAGACAATTTTTGTGTAAACTATATAATATGAAACCAAACCCAAAATAGCTGAAATGAATCACACTTGCTGAACACAGAAACAAACTTAAATATCAAAATAATGTGTAACTTGAGTACATAATTCCTTCTTGCAAGGTACGTTGAAATCTATTTTAAATAAAACTGAATCTGTATTTTAAAATGATTGAATTAAAACAAATCAAAAAATCAAAATGATCACCCAACTAAACCCAAACAGAACTATTTCTTATTTGATTTAAATATTTAATGTGTACTCCATGAAAACCCCCTATTTGAAATTCAACTAATTTAGAATTCACTTGGGATTTTACATCTTTCAAATCAAAACAGATTATCCATGCAAATTAATAACATGAATATAACTGTAGTTAGAATGCCTGAATCTACTTGGAGGAATAGAGTATTTTCAGAAGTTTTGTAACAGCTGTTAGCACACAAACAATTGTAATTGTCTTTGAAAGAGATCAGTTTTATTTGGTGTTTCAAGTTACACTATCTTCCCTTCAGGAAACAAAAGTCACTTTTGACCATAGTTTAGAAACAAATAACCTGTATTTTGCAGTAAGGTATGTCCAAATCCCATTAATACTAAATGAAATTTGGTAAAAAATATGCATAAAAAGAGTCAGAAAAGATAATTTTAGATGTTGATGTTAGAGGCTTAAATTCTGCAGTAGGAAGGCTGTTTTGTTTTGTTTCTCACTCCATGGCTAAGAGCTCTGTTTGAAGATCTACCATTTTAGGAAAACCTCAGAGGAGAAATGTCTTGAGCCTCAAACTCTGGTTTTCACATCTTTGTTTGTAACACCCCAGTGAGACTCTGCCTCCAAGTGGAGGGCACAGCCTGACCCCCTCATTTGTGAGCATAATTTCCCCTGAGCTTTCCGGCACCGAGGGTTGGAGCCATAGCAGCTGGGAGATTCAGGGGTTCCGAAGGTTGCACGTCTGAGCCCCTTGCTACTCCAGGGGGACCCGAAGATAAACAAGGACACTGTGTAATCTGGGAGCTTGTTAGAAATGCAACCTCCTATGCCCCACTGCAGACCTCAGGATTGGGACTTGAACAATTCCTGGCGATTCCCTGGCGATTCAGACAAACGCTGAAGTTTGAGAGGGACGGTTCCAGCCCACCCCAAGTAAAGCCGGATGCTAGGGCTTATGCACAATTGGCTCCGAGGAGATACAGCGTGTTCTTTTTTGGAAAAAATGGCAGAATTTTATTTATTTATTTTTTTGTGGTTGTAAAGTTTATACTTATTTTTTTTTAACTTTTTATTTTATATTGGTGTGCAGTTGATTAACAACTCTGTAACAACCAAATAGGGAAAAGAATTTGAAAAAGACTAGATACATGTATATGTATAACTGAATCACTTTGTTGTACACCTGAAACTGATACAGCTTGTTCTTGATTCAATATTCCCTATACCAAGACGAAGATACGATAAGTGGCTTCTGACGGTCTTATCCGTTCCTCATTTTGTTTACTTTCTTTTCTGGAAAGAATTTAACATGTCCTCCTCAGGAACGTTAATTTGGAAAATAATTGTATGCTGCATAAAAAAAGAAGGCGCAGGCTTACTTGTGGAGCTTTCTGTTAATCATCAGGCAGCCCCACGGAGCTTCAGCATAATCAGACCCACAGACACCTCTCACACGGCCTCTGCAGGCTGCACACTGTGACACGGTGACAATAAATATTCATACAGAGGAGCCTGAGGCGCTTCCAGGTCCTGAGACGCCCTCTGAACTGTTAAAGAGCTGTGAGCGTCATCGTACTGTCCGCCTGGCACGTAACTTCATTTTCAGACGAGGTCACGTGCACAGGTATGGGGGCTTAGGGCTTAGCCATATCTTTTTGTGGGACACAACTCACCCCACGACAGAGAATAAGGAGAGATCTATTGTGTCTGTCTTTACTTTTCAAAATTATTCTCAGTCTAAGAAAACGTATCATCATCACCTCCAAAAACAGGCACTGTTTAAACACTTTAAGAAGCTGTACGTCAATGGGATATTTTTGAATAATTTCATCACTGAGAATCCTTTTCTGAAAGAAAAATTTTAAAAAGGTATTAATTTAAATTACTTTACATGTTTTTTAAAGACAGCTGAGTTCTTCAAATTAGTCCTGTGTAAAAGCCTTCTGAATTTTAAGTGTTCACTAAAATAGTAAACCAAATTGGACTGAGGTTTTTACACCTCAAATTAGGTAAAATATATGTAGGTTACAGGTTGATTTCACGTTTCATGGTAGTCTAGATTTTCTTAAATTATCAGCATGTAAAATAGTTGTAATGAGTTTATTGTACAGGGAATATTATATTACTACTTTTAAGGCTGATAGATGCTATATATTTCCTTTATTGACATTATTGCTTATACTTTTATAATTTAATGCCAACTCCTTGGTCAGGGATGCAACCACCAATTGTAACAAAGAAAATACAAGTCTCAGTTTTATGAAACATCAGCTACAGAAAGTCAGGATTGTTTCTTATTTTGAGGAAATTTTAACTAATAAAGAACATTCTGGGGCTTCCCTGGTGGCGCAGTGGTTGAGAATCTGCCTGCCAAAGCAGGGGACACGGGTTCGAGCCCTGGTCTGGGAAGATCCCACACGCCGCGGAGCAACTAGGCCCGTGAGCCACAATTACTGAGCCTGCGCGTCTGGAGCCTGTGCTCCGCAACAAGAGAGGCCGCGATAGTGAGAGGCCCGCACACCGCGATGAAGAGTGGCCCCCACTTGCCACAACTAGAGGAAGCCCTCGCACAGAAACGAAGACCCAACACAGCCATAAATAAATAAATAAATAAATAAATAAATAAAATTAAAAAAAAAAAAAAAAAAAAAAAAGAACATTCTAACCTGGGCTTTCAGTCCAGGGTTTTTTCCCATCTGATTACTTATTTAACAGTATAATCTTTCCAAGTTCCCCAAGCCCCGGTTTCTAATGTGCTCCCTTGATTCCAACTCTGTTGACTGTAGACCAAGTCTCCCCCCTTATTTCTTCCCCAGCACTTGTCAAAATCTGAAAGCGTCCTTTCGCATTTGTCTGGTTGTTGTCTGTGACTCCTCTTAGGATACAGGTTTGCCGATGGCAGAGCGCTTGTCTGTCCGGGTGCACAGTAGGCCTGCGTTCAGCATCTGTTGGATTACAGACTCTGAGGCGTGGCACTGGGGAGCGATCACAGTGAAGCAGTCATCATTCAGTTCAGGGAGGGGACTGTGTGAACGCCTCAGGAGCTCATTCATGCCAGCAAAGAACACCATTACTGAGAGTGTGCAATAGTCAAGGAAAGTTATCAACATTTAACTCTGGATTATTTTTTGTAAATTAGAGCCGATTCTCTTCATAATGAGAGTTTGTGTGTGCTAAGGGTAGAACCATTATCTGCCTCCTGAGTGTGGAGACTGGCAAAACAGAAATGTGCTGAAGGGTCTACAAAGGTAGGAGGACCCAGAACCCATGTGTGGGAAGGGAAGAATAATTGGCTCCTTGTCTTTTCTGTGCCTTGAAGACACCCAGGCTTATTGAAGTGGAAACTGAAATTTACTAACAGGCAGAGATGTTTCCCAATAAACATGCCAAGGCTGTGTTACCTACTTGGGAAAGTTAAAACTTAGAGTGAACACAAAGAGATGGAAAATATATTAAGATGTTTGCATTTTGTTTTTTCAAACCTTGATTTTAAATAGACAGACAAATAAATAGTTTTCATCTTCATGGATGTCATCATCAACTACCCTTAATATTATACTCTCAGTTCTTTTAAAAGTTTCAGAATGGCCGTCATCAAAAAGTCTATAAATAATAAATGCTGGAGAGGGTGCGGAGAAAAGAGAACCCTCCTGCACTGTTGGTGGGAATGTAAATTGATACAGCCACTATGGAGAACAGTATGGAGGTTCCTTAAAAAACTAAGAATAGAACTAACATATGAGCAAGCAATCCCACTCCTGGATATGAATCCAGAAAAAACATGGTTCAAAAGGATACATGCACCCCAGTGTTCATTGCAGCACTGTTTACAATAGCCAAGACATGGAAGCAACCTAAATGTTCATAGACAGATGAATGGATAAAGAAGATGTGGTATATATACAATGGAATATTACTCAGCCATAAAAAAAGAAATAGTGCCATTTGCAGCAACATGGATGGACCTAGAGATTATCATACTAAGTGAAGTAAGTCAGACAGAGAAAGACAAATGTCATGATATCCCTTATATGTGGAATCTAAAAAAAAGATACAATGAACTTATATACAAAGCAGAAATAGACCCACAGACATAAAAAACAAACATGGTTATCAAAGGGGAAGGGGGTGGATAAATTAAGAGTTTGGGATTATCATATACACACTACTGTATATAAAATAGATAACCAACAAGGATCTACTGTATAGCACATGGAATTATACTCAATATTTTGTAATAACCTATAATAGAAAAGAATCAGAAAAAGAATATATATATATACAAAACTGAATTACTTTGCTGTACACCTGAAACTAGCACAATATTGTAAACCAACTATACTTCAATTAAAAAGAAAAGTTTCCGGGAATTCCCGGGCAGTCCAGTGGTCAGGACTCAGTGCTTTCACTGCCGAGGGCCTGGGTTTGATCCCTGGTTGGGGAAGTATGATCCCGCAAGCCATGCGGTGTGGCCAAAAAATTAAAAAAAAATTTTTTTAATGAAAAAAAATGAAATAAATTAAAAAAAATATTTCAGAGTGCTTTAATTGATTGCATCTCCTTTGAAGAACAGCATCTTTTAGTGCAAACAGCCTGGGCTTTGGAGATAAGCCAGTTGGGTTTAAATCTGAAAAGGCCTGCAGTAGGATTTAAATGAGGCAAAGTTGGAAAAGCACCTAGCACAGTGCCTGGTACACAGTAGATACTTTAAATGGTGATTCCTCCTCTTGGGATCCAGGAAGCCTGAGATCTTTGTTTCTTTTTGTCCCCACTTACGGATGGGGAAAGTGAAGTTAAGAGGGACGTGGAGATGCCAGTATCAGATTCAGGACTGGGGACCGTACTTTGGACTCCTGATTGAGGCACCGTTCACCTATAACACCCCCGGCATTACTGATCCTGGAGAGTGAAGTCAAAAGTAGTGCCTGGGAGTGAAAGAGAGACTATTTGGCTGTATTAATTAATCAGCAATGTGCTTTTGGTGATTGCTGATTGAAGGCATGATGGGCATTTCTGGGAAGAGGTCTTATTAGTCATATACTGATAACCACTTGGGTGGGCAGAGTGAGAGTGGGTGCTGGAAGTTTCTGGAAGCCAGTGGAAGGACACCTGGAGCACTTGACCTTCTTGAAGGAGAGGGAGGTTTATCTCTTCCACCTCCTTTCATCTTGAACAAAAATGGGTATAGCTCTATAAGATCCTTTCACTGCATATTATGTTACATATAATCTGCAAACATATATATTTTTTCAGTAGTGAAACTTTCTGGAAGACCTACTCACATAGATTTCTGGAAAGATGGAGGATCACAAGTATATTTCCAGTCAAGAATATTTCTGACATAAAATATTTTTTAAAACGTGCAAGTCTTCAGAAGTCAAGAAATTAGTAGAAACTTTCTGTGCATGGACACTTGCGTGAATGAGTCAGAAACATTTTTAACTTCAGAACCTATCATTTTCCTTCCATTATTCCAGTTTCATTTTAAACACAACAGAAAGACCTGCATTTTCCCCATTCGGAAGAATATTAGAGTCTCACAGAAATTTGAATTTTTGGTTGTTTTGAATTTTTGGTTGTTTTCTTCCATCTAAAATCTCCTTAAAGTTGGACTTTAAAAAAAAAAATCCTACTGATCAGAAATTCTTCTAATCCACAGCATTTTATTCACTGCTGGAGATGCACTAACTAGGATGATACTGGTTTTGAAAGATGAAAGGTACTGAGGTCAGTCTATGATGTGGGATTTGCTGAGTGCTGAATGCTGCTTTAAATTGAGCTTGTGTGTTGGCTTGAACAAGTGGGCATAAGGTCAGTCTTTTCTCTGAGCATAGAAGCTTGATGGTCAGAAGGTCACCACTTAGCCCTCCATTTTCACCTGATATTCCGTTAGTTGGTGACCAGAAAATAACAGTGGGGACAGCTATGACAGTTTATTTCCTATGTGTACAGATTTTTAGAAATATTCTCTTGAGCAGTTAATTACTTCAGGGTTAATATTATCAATAACAAATGGAACACATTTTCAGCATTTTGCTTAAGAAGGAAAAAGTAGGAAAGCAAATTTAATAATTAAGACCTCAACTTGAAATTACCACCTGATTAAATACTCATGGAGAAATGGAAAAGAAACCACACCACCTCATTCTAATTTTACCATCACCTTCGGGCTTTAATGCTGCTAATTAAAGGGGTATTTTGAAAGAGTCTTTCTTTATGCACTTTTGATAACTTTTCTAGAAGGTGTCTAATGAGACAACTTTTCTTACTAAGGTTTATTAATTTTGAGATTTTTTTTAAAGCACTGATCATCATTCTGACTGACTAAATTGACCACTTACAAAATTTATAGGAATAAAGCACTGCAGTAGTGGTTCCATTTGTTCAAGTAGATTTGCTATCTAAAACCCAAATTGGGAGACCTCACAGTTTTTGCTTTTAGAGGCTGGACTCTGGAATAATTAACAGCAGACTCATTACACGAAATTTGGTTTATAGTTCAAATGGAGGGAAAAATTAAATTCATTTTCCTTCCTAAAACTGCTATTTTTTTGATCCCAAAAATTATCGACCATGAATTCTTACTTCAAAGTGGAAAACTATAGTAATTCACAGTTGCATTTAAAATTCAAATACATAACTGTTTACTGACCATTCATAATGATAAGAATAAACCTAAATTCAAATAAAAAGAATACTCCAGAAACAGTAGGATTTTCAGCATGCCAAATACATGGTCCTAAGTTCTGATTAACACTAGATTCTGAATTTCCAGTCCTATCTTTGAAGCAAAACTGGGGTTGTGATTCCCAAATTGCATACTTTCGTCATTTCTCACGTACTATGAACGAAATGTGGGTTATTTTTTCTTTCGCTTTTGTAATGTTTAAAGGCAGAGGAGCAAATAATGAATCCTTGATATGAGTCCTACTAATACATGTGAGGTCACAATAAACCAGGAAGATGACTGGGCATTATTCACATTGCGCCTGCTTTACTTACAGACACATTACTTATTTCCTCCCTGACTAGAATGTAAACTTTATTGTTGAAGGACCAGTATCATTATCTACCACTGCACTACAAACCACAATTTAGCTCCCTCTTATAATTCCAGTATATTAGGTCTTGAAACCTTAGTACCATTCTGTATATTAAATTGTATCTTCATGAATTCACGTAGTATATGCCTTTGCTGCAGTGAGTTTCTTCCAGTGTTTCCAGCAGTGAGAGACCATTGTCTGTATCTCTTGTCCTTAATAGTGCAGCTATAAAAACCTTCTGAGCTGTTTGACAGTACTACTTGCTAATGTCTACAGCAGAGCATTTAAAATCAATGCCTACTGATATATACCCGAGCAATATGTACCTGCAAATTTTGAGACATTAATCAAGAAAATTCTAATACTTATTTTGGTGGCTTTGTTATAGGCAAGGACATGTCTTGTTTCAGATTATATTTGTGCAGAAAAGTATATGTTGGGTCAGAAACAAGGTAAGAATGTCCCCTCTCACCACTCTCTTTCAACACCATACTGGAAATCCTAGCTAATGTAATAAGAAAAAGAAAAAAAAGGTACACATATTGGGAAGGAAGAAATCAAGCTGTCTTTGTTGATTTGATTTTAGAAATCTGAAAGAATCATCATCAACAACAACAACAACAAAAACTCCTGGAACTAATTAGTGATTGTAGCAAAGTTTCAGGGTATAAGGTTAATATACAAAAGTCAGTCGCTTTCCTGTGTATCATCAATGAACAACTGGAATTTGAAATTAAAAACACAACACCATTTCCATTAGCACCAAAACAAAAATACTTAAGTATAAATTTAGCAACATATGCACATGATCTTCGTAAGGAAAACTACAAAACGTTGATGAAAGAAAGCAAAGAAGATCTGAATGGTGAGACACTCAATGAATAGGAAGGCTAGGAAGACTCAGTATTGTTAAGATGTCCATTCTTCCCAATTTGATCTATAGATTCAGTACAATTCCAGTAAAAATTCCTGAGTTACTTTGTGGGTATTGACAGAAAGTTTGTATGGAGAGTTAAAAGATCCAAAATAGCGAACACAACACTGAAAAAGAAGAACAAAATTGGAGGACTGGCCCTACCCAACTTTAAGACTTACTGTAAAGCTACAGTAATCAAGACAGTGTAGCACTGGTGAAAAAATAGACAAATAGATCAATGGAACACCAATAGAGAGCACAGAAATAGACCCACATAAACATGGTCAACTAATCATTGACAAAGGAGCAAAGGCAATTCAATAGAGAAAGGATAGTCTTTTCAATTAATTATGCTGGAAAAACAGAACATCCACAGGCAAAAAAACCACGAATCTAGGCACAAAGATATCACGAAAAATAGCTCAGATAGATCATAAATCTAAATCTAAAAACAAAACTATAAAACTTTTAAAAGAGAATAGAGGAGAAATTTTACGTGACTGTGGGTTTGGCAATGACTTTTTTTTTTTAATAAACTTATTTTATTCTTGGCTGCATTGGGTCTTCGTTGCTGCGCGTGGGCTTTCTCTAGTTGGGGCGAGCGGGGGCTGCTCTTCGTTGTGGTGCGCGGGCTTCTCACTGCGGTGGCCTCTCTTGCTGTGGAGCACGGGCTCTAGGCACGCGGGCTTCAGTAGTTGTGGCTCACGGACTCAGTAGTTGTGGCTCACGGGCTCTAGAGCACAGGCTCAGTAGTTGTGGCGCACGGGCTTCATTGCTCTGTGGCATGTGGGATCTTTCCGGACCAGGGCTCGAACCCCTGTCCCCTGCATTGGCAGGCGGATTCTTAACCACTGCGCCACCAGGGAAGCCCGGCAATAACTTTTCAGATACAACACTAAAAGCACAATCCGTGAAAGGATTAATTGATAAGCTAAACTTCATTAAAATTCAAAATTTCTGTTCTGTGAAAGACACTGTTAAGAGAATGAAATGATGAGCCATAGGCTGGGAGAAAATATTTGCAAAAGACATATTTGATAAAAAATTGTTGTCTAAAATATATGGAGAACTCTTAATATTCAACAGTAAGAAAACAACTCAGTTTTAAAAATGGGCAAAATACCTGCACGGACATCTCACCAAAGAAGACAGGCAAATGGAAATAAGCATATGAGAAGATGTTCCACGTTATACGTCATCTAGGAAATGCAAATTCAGACAAGGATGAAATACCACTGCACACCTGTTAAAATGGCTAAAATCCAAAACACCAACAACACCAAGTACTGGCGAGGATCTGGAGCAACAGGAACTCTGATTTATTGCTTATGGGAACACAAAATGGTACAGCCACTCTGGAAGATAGTTTGGCAGTTTCTTACAAAGATCATAGTCTTACCATATGATCTGGGAATCACATTCCTTGACATTTACTCAACTGAGTTGAAAACCACATCTGCACCTAATGTAGACATAAATATTTATAGCAGCTTTATTCATAATTGCAAAAACTAGAAGCAACCAAGATGTTTCTTAATAGCTGAATGGATAAACAAACTGTAGTATATTCATGCAATGGAATAGTATGGGCTATAAAGCCGTGAAAAGACAAAAAAGCAACTTTAAATACATATTATTAAGTGAAAGAAGCCAATCTGAAAGGGGCACATATTGTGTGATTCCAACTATATGAAGTTCAGGAAAAGGCAGAACTATAGAGACAGTAAAAAGATCATTGGTTACCAGGGGTTGGGAGAGAGGGAGGGGTGAGTAGGTGGATCACTGATTTTTAGGGCAGACTATTCTGTATGATACTGTAATGGTGCACACATGACATGCACATTTCTCAAATCCCATAGAACTGTACAACACAAAGAGCGAATACCAATGTAAACTACGGACTTTAGTTAATAATAGTGTATCAGTATTGGTTCATTCATTTTAACATATGTACCACTCTAGTGCAAGATGTTAATAATAGGGTAAGCAGCATGTTAGGGAGGGGAGAGAGAGGGTATGTTGGAACTCTCAGTACTTTCTGCTTAATTTTTCTGGGCTTAAAAAATTTCTCTAAAAATAAAGTCTATTATTTTGTTATTAAAAGGTCTGTGCTTGAAAAGAAGCTCCATTATTATTTCTTCTAATTAATATGTGTAAATTTATGGAAATGAAACTAATAATGCCATTTGACAGAATCCCTTTTCTTTTCTTAACCAGCCAGAATTTATACATATATGCTAGAGAAATCCAGACTTGTTTCACAACCTCTTGGCCAGAGCAATTTTCTCATCTTCTCCTTGTTGATGGATGGGTTATCTGCTGAAGAAAAGTATGGACTCCACCTTAACAATTTATGTGCCCATCGGTAAGTGATTATGCATTTTCAGTCTGGTAGTTCTGCCTTCAAATTGTGGCTGCATTTTAGCGGTCTTAAATTTTCTTCTTATTTTTCAGAGAAGAAATGGTGACTTCTTTTAGGAGAATAATTGGATATACTATTAGATTAGAACTATCTGTATAACGGGGTTATTACCGTTTATTGAGTGTTTAGGTGACGTTTTGTGTATGTGTATTAACTTATGTTTCCGTTTTCCTAGTTTTCAGATCAGAATACAAAATTAGCGCACATATAAACTTTTATATTCCTTTGCTGTATTTTGGATATAACATTAGTTATGCATTCCTAATTTTCAGTAGTCTTTTGAAATAATGGGACATAATATTTGAGCAATTATGATTCATTAGTAACAGATGAGGTTACATAATGGCTTAAGATGAACAATACACGTAAACTGGGGGGCTGATTTTCTGCAATGCAGGAGGAGAGTGTTTGTTAAAATGAGGATGCCTTGGTCACAGGAGGGCCGCGGAGGGGAGGGGTCTTAAGACCGTGAGCTGAGGGGTGTCTTTGCAATGTGTGCATTTCCGCCGACTGCCTGATCCGGTGTGTCTTCCCGCAAGGACTGGTCCAGATTTGGATGGGATGGGAACGAGCCAATAAGGAGAGTAAACCCCATTCAGAGGAGAAGTGGGTGAGAGATGGGAGAGAGAGGGAGCTGGGTGTGAGGGTCCAAACACAACAGTGAATTCCTGGCAAAGCAGGGAGGAGCTGGACTCTGAAAGAGACATGGATGTACTTCAGATATCTATTGACACCTGATTTATTGTTTACTGGCTGTTTGTTACTGGATTCAAGAAGAATGGTGTGAGTGGTCATGACTTTATGAGAACTTTTGTGAGAGAAAATAAAGGATGCTTGGGGAGGAGGAGCATGGCCTGAGGACCAATCATGCTGTTTGAGAGTTGAAGGTGGAGAGCTGATTGGACAAGTAGGTGGAGATGTCAAGTGCAAGCTGAGAGACTGGGGATTTTCCAGGGGCGACGGGGTCTTAGTGGAGTGGAACCCCTAGACCTGTCGGAGAAGGGACAGAACAATATCTGTGGTCGCCATTGTCGGGGTTGGCGGGGGGTGTATGATGTGGGGCGTGGGACCGGGGGAGGGGAATGAATTGGCCGTATTCGAAGTCACTGTTACGTGATTAACAGCTCTCATTCAGTTTCTCTGAAAGTATTACATCCAGCAGTATAGATACACTTTATCATGTCAAACAGGAGACATGAAGTAAGAAAGCCTTATCAAAATTGTTTTGTAAGTAAGAGACTATTTGGAGATTTACTGTCCCCCCAAAACAACAGGAATTCCGAAGAAGAAAACACCGATATCAAAGCATGATTGCCCAGACGAAAGTGATTTAAAAATAGAGATTCTAAGCTACCAGAGCATTAGAAATGTTTTTTTATCAAATCCCTTCATTTCATGAAGGAGAAAATCAAACCCAGAACCATAAAGAGGTCTATACCGAAGTGAATATATTATACAACAGCAGTATTGAGAAACCCCATTACTTGGAATTCATTTTTTGTTTTTCTACATCGCACATCTCTAATGGGAGGAAAAGCCTCAGATTGGAGACCGTGGGGTAGGTGTTCAGGGCAGCCTGTGAGGAAGAAAAGTCTTGGAGTTTTGTGTTCCTGATCTTTCTTATTGCAAAAGCTCAAAGCTGATAGCAGACCATTGGCTTCGGTGCGTCCGTGCGTGTGGCCACGTGCATGTACATGCGTGTGCCCACGTGCATGTACATGCGTGTGCTTGGTATTGCAGACGCGGAGCCACTGAAGAACAAAAGGCAACAATCTAATCCAGCATTCAGAGAGACAATTCAACTTCTTGGTCTGTGGCTTGGACCCCTCTTTTGAAGTGTGAGAGCGTGTAGGAGAAAACAAGCATTTCTTTATTGACCTCCATTCCAACATCCGTTTCTCTTTGCAAAAGAGGGTTTGGAATCACTTAGGCTATTTAGAAAGTCAAACGTCAGGGGTTGCTTTGTGAGAAGCTCCGACAGGAAAGAACTCAGAAAAATCATGAATAATTCAAGTCCCTTGAACAAAGAAGTTATTTTATTAAAATGAATTATAAATATCTAATGGGCACAAAACAACATTCCTCAATAAAAATGTACACCGCCACTCCGGATTCATAAACGATATCCATTGGAACATTTGTACAATGAGAACTCCACAGACAAAATATTCTTTCATAATAAGACAAGCTGTTTTGCAAGTTAGAATGCATTGTACATCCCAATATTTTTGTGATTTGTGTTATATGGCTCTTCTAACAGTTACAGTATTCGTGGGTTTTCTCACTTTTACAGTGCTGGTCAGGCTTGAGGAGCTCATATTTGTGTGATACTTGAATTTGGGTTGGGGTATCATCTTTGCTTAGTAATTACACATATTAGGTACCACAATTTTGGAAGTTGTTTGGCTGGTTTACAATCAGTAGTATAAAGTTGAACTTGTTAGCCTTCTAACCTTTCAAAATTGATGATTCTTCTGAGTTTCCTCCTTGAAATCAGTATTCATAGGTAAAGTAGATCACTGTGCATATAAAAATATAAACATGAGCAATATATAAATAAATCTGTATAAACATAAACAATATATAAATAAATATATAATATTGCTTATATATAAACAATATTATTATCATCACACCTACTTATCTGATTTTATTTAAAAGATGTTGATATGTCTATTAAATAGAACAAATCAGCACCTTTATTACCATCTGAATATTCCTTTGCTTATTCAATACTTATTCCATAATATAACTTGTCTTGAAATTTTGATGAAGTATGTTGAGTCTTAAAGCAAACGTTACAAAATTTTGCAAGCCTGCCTCCTTCAAATACATCTTTTCTTTATTACTACCAATTCATTACCCACATGAAACATAAAATAGGCATGGAGCAGGAATTGTGAGCTGAAGGCATATCCAATGTTTATCACATGTCCTTACATGATTAGAACTCCAGAGAGAAGAAAGTATTGTTGTAACTAATGCTACTGTAATTAAAGCTACAAAAGTGTTTTTTTTTTTTTTTAACTTTGACTCTGTTTTTGGAACTAAAAGTTTTCAAAGTCTCACATGAAAATTTATGGAGGTTTATTTCAGTGTTAAATGCACCTAAAAATACTTCCTTGTTTGTAAAATTGGAACAGTATCTAGAACAAGCAGATAGCACTCTTGCTTATGGAATAGAAATGATACAGATATAGACATCAGCTCCTACAGCTTAACTGAACGAAAACAATATTTATAACACTTTGCATAAAATCTTTCTGGACAGATTGTTTAAACAACGGCAACAAGAAAAATGTCTATAGGTCTTAACAAGAAAAATGTCTATAGGTCTCAACATTTTGAGCGGTGGCAGTGAGAGTGCATTGGTCGAGAATTCCCACTAGATGGCACACTCTCCACAAAGTTAGACGGGAGCAAAAAAAAAAAAAAAGAATCCATCATTAAAGGTTTCTTTTTTATTTATGGTTCTTCCTATGATTTTCTTTTTCTTTTTCCTGGCTGTTTGTTTTTCAAGTTTTATTTCAAAAAATTTTAAGTAATACTAACATTACATCTGGGCAATAAATGTCATTTATGTTTCTGGGAATTGAGATTTAATGAAAGTTAGAAATAGTCATTAATTGCTTATCTTCAACCTACTTTAAACAGCTTCTATGGGTGTAGTCCCAGAACAGTTGGGCTCTGAAATACAAAGAAATTATTCCTAATCTCCCTTCATATTGATTAATGATGGAAATGATTGTGGTGCTACATAAGAACATTCTCAGCAAAGGTCAGATTTTGAATTATAAGCTGAGAGCAAGCGATGTTTGACTCAGTGCATGACCTGTTTCTAACCTTGCGTGTTAGTGAAAGGAAACTGACTCACTGAGTACGTGAACTTGTAAGTGCTGCCCGGGTACACCTGTCACAGTAGATGCTGCAGCAATGAACTCTCAACGAATGTTCAGTTTTTGCTAAGGATTTATTACATGCATTGAACTTAAGTTGAGAAAGACACATAATTTGTAAAAAGGTAAGGGTAAACTTAAGTATTCTTTGAGGATGATCTTGTGATATAATAAAAGATTTACTCAGTACACGTTTTAGGCATGCAAACTTGAAGGTGCTCCCAAGACAAAGATTTGGGACAGGAGGTGTTATATTTTTTTTCTTTTTTAAAAAAATTTTTATTGAAATATAGTTGATTTACAATATCATGTAGGTTTCAGGTATACAGCACAGCGATTCGGTTATACATGTATATATATTTTTTCACATTCTTTTCCCTTACAGGTTATTACATAATATTGAGTATAGAAATCACAGATATTTTCATTTCATACTACGGTAGTTATAGATATCTCCAAGTATCATTTACACTCTTGCTGCTTTAGATTTACAGTAGTTATGAGACTTGTGGCTAGATCTTGTTTTTGTTTGTTTGTTTTTAATTTAATTTAACTTTTTTATACAGCAGGTTCTTATTATTTATCTATTTTATACATATTAGTGTATATATGTCAATCTATAATCTATTTCTAACTGATTCTATTATTAATTATTATATAAATGATAATCACAGTCGTAATATATGCAACTTATGGAGCACTTACCATAGGTCGGTCCCTCTCCTAGTTCTCCCTTGTCTCGGCGAATCCTCGCCGGTAATTAAGCAGAAGATGCAGGACCGCATTCTCATTGGATGGCCCAGGACATGAGGATGGAGGGGTCAACCAGGAGCCAAGTTTGACTCTTGGCCATAACCCTGTATTGTCTCTGCAACAACGTTGCCTATAAAATAACACCAGCTGCCTTTGCACCTTTGCATCAAGGAGATTTGAAAGAAAAGGAGAGGGAAAGCACATGGTCAGTCTGTATGTGTGTTTTTATTTACAATCGGTTAAGCAAAACTAACTTAGGACATGCTAGAGTCTGTTCCCTCTAACTACCATAAAAAGCAATTCTGGGTCATTTCTTTATCCAGTAACATAAGAAAAATTTTGAAGTGCATTCATTACGCTAGCTGAAGGTTACATTGAAAATATAAAGAGGGTTGGATCACCCCTGCCAATGAGCAGGTAAATTTCACGTGTGAAAAGCCAGCAGGAAGAAGTCAGGGCCCATGGCTTTCTAACTTCCTTCCATTCGTGAATTATGTCCACCCAGCAGCGGAGGGGGGAGACGAAGGAGCACGCAGATGTCAGGCACTGCGCTCGGCCTCTAGCTTGTCCTCAGAACCCTACGGAAGAGGGGAGAAGAGCCGCGGTAACCTAAGTTGTGTTCGTCATAAATATGAAGCACAGATACGTGCTACTTAGCACATAGCCTGCCTCAAGGCCACTTAGCTGGTAAATGTAGTCAGTGAAAGCCTGGTTCCAAACCCAGGTATATTTTTGGCTTCCAGTTTTCTGTTCATCAGAATTGCTTGATTCCTAGTGTCAGATGCCCAACTCTCACACACTTAAGAACAAAAAAAAAAAGAAAAAAGGAGAAGGACTCAGAGGGTCACATAACTGGAGAAAAGAGAAGTTACGCTTGGGTGGGATAACTAGACCCAGGAACTCAAGTGCTGCCTCTGTGTCTCTCTGTCTCTGTCTCTCTCTGTGTCTCAGTCTCTGTCTCTCCCTTTCTCTCTCTCTCTCTCTCTCTCTGTGTCTCTCTGTCTGTCTCTGTCTCTCTCTCTGTGTCTCAATCTCTGTCTCTGTCTCTCTGGCTCTGTGTCTGTCTCTCCCTCTCTCACACACACACGTCTGTTTTACTTGGCTTGTGTTTCTAACACGGGGGGGAATCCAACACAGGCAGCCCTAACCTTCCACATCTCAGGAACCCTGGACGGAAAGCAAAGCTGTCTTTCTCAAAGATGCCACCTTGGCGCCCAGCACAGGCCGGGCCTGTGTCTCGTTTGCACAGCTTCTCATCTGTGTGCTTCTTCAATCCCACCCCTTACACTCAGGGCAGATCAACATTTGATAAATTCCAATTTAACTATAAACTTCCTAGCTCCAAAGTCTTTAATAAATATTGCTTTTCTGTCATATCACATGACGTCTCCTGGCCTTGTTGCAAGGCAACAGATCTGACCAGGCCTCAAGGAATTTAGGGGAAGGGGTTGTTAATATGTTCTTCGAGGTTTTCTCTGTAGTTGCTCAGCCTATAGGAGTGGAGGTGAGTATCAGTCAAGTGAAAACTTAGTTGTTTGCTGATTGAAGAAAATAGACTTTCAAAAATCCAAAAATCTAATTTTTAGTATATATATATTTACATATGTATACAAATAAATACATACATACATACACACACACACACACACACACACACATATATGAATAAAGAACATATGTTTTCCCCAGAGTTTAGGATGAGGGCAGTTGTGGCTTGTGTAGTGTAGCTTGCATAGGTCTGAAAACATGGCAGTAATTGTTTCTCACCTAAAGGAAGACTCATCCCACCTCAGGACCGCAAGGCAAGCACTCACTGAAAATGACCTTCACATCTGCTCCTGTGACCTTCCTCCCTCCTTCTCAGTCTCTCTTTGTCTCTGTCTCTCTCCCTTTAAAATTATTTCCTCTTAGAAATTACTGCATTGTATTCTAAGTTATGAGGAACTGTATCGAGATGCTAAACAGGCAAGGTGTAGAGAATAATCCACGTGTAAATGGGTGCGTGGCTTTCGCAGGCTGCAGAAGCTTGTAGAGGAGACCACAGTCTCCCCGAGTGCTTGTTTGGTGACTCCACTGCCATCTTGGAGGGACTTGTTCCCAGTTCTGTGTGTGTGAATTTGTCTCCTTTCCAAACCCTGTGACTGTAGCAGACAGCACCCCGCGCTCGGCTGTGACGCTTCTCCAGTTCCGTCCGCCCATATCTGCCCGGTGGATGCAGTCGGTGGTGGTCCTCCTCCCCCAGCCCACCAGCCGGTCTCCCCGGCCCCTTGCACTTAGCAGCCCCACGTGGCTGTGCTCACTGGGCCTTCCTCGGGGTCAGGAGTGGGGCGACCGTCTCCTTGCGACAGGCCTGCTGAGTGATTCAAGCTCAGAGCCCAGGTGAAGGTCACTCAGCCTCCCAGCCCACGTCTGCTTCAGCCTTGTCCCCTTACTGACTCAGTGACCATTCCCCAGTTTTCTGAGACACGCCACAAAAATCGGCGCTGTCCACACACACACACTCCCCCATGATCTCCCCAGTTTCCTTTGCGGTTCACAGAAAGGACGGCCTTGACAGGGCGCAGTGGCAGATGAGATGCTGTCGTCATCCTTTCCATACAACCACATCACTGAGTCGATAAACACTGGCCGCTGTTAGCGAAGAGGCACCTGTGCAGCCTGTGAAGTCAAGTCCCGCACCTGCTGACGTTTAGGGGGACTCGTCCTCTGTATGGGGTGACTGTCTCTTGGCCGTCATCAGTATTCTGTGACAAATATGTATAAACTGCTAAGAACAGTGCACTTAGCTGAAAGGACACAGTTTCAATTTATTTATTTTTGGCTGCGTTGGGTCTTCGTTGCTGCACGCAGGCTTTCTCTAGTTGCGGCGAGCGGGGGATACTTTTCGTTGCAGTGCGCAGACTTCTCATTGCCGTGGCTTCTCTTGTTGCGGAGCACGGGCTCTAGGCCCACGGGCTTCAGTAGTTGTGGCATGTGGGCTCAGTAGTTGTGGCGCACGGGCTCAGTTGCTCCGTGGCATGTGGGATCTTCCCAGACCAGGGATCGAACCCGTGTCCCCTGCCTTGGCAGGTGGATTCTTAGCCACTGCGCCACCAGGGAAGTCCCAAGGACACAGTTTAAACCCGCCTCTTGCTGGCTGGGTAATTTGGGAAAATCGGGCAACCTCTCTCTGCTTCCCTTTGCCCCTCCGTGACACAGGGCTGACCTCGGAGCGCTGCTGTGAGTGAGGACTGCACAGGCTGCCTCGAGAAGGTCCTAGAAAGCGGCATACAAGGAACAGCAATATTGTTGATATTATCATAGGCGGCTCTTTCCCATCTGAGTCACGTGGGGACAGCTGAAGGGATAACTGTTTTGAAAAAGATGACGAGCTAGTGTCAGAACTTGAGTTCCTGTAGAAGCGCTGGGTCTGGGGAAGGCTTCTTCCAAGCCTGTGTCTCTGCCCCCATGCAGCTGGGCCCAGGGACCTTCCCCAGCTTCTGCTGCGTGAGTCGGGCTCTGAGTCTGCGGTCACTGTGATGTATTACTTGTTTCAGTTATCGAAACGTAATTGGATCTTTTGATGAAGATCAGCACAGCCCTTTTGAAGAGGTGAGGGCAGCTGAGAGCAGGTGTGGGAAGGAGGACGGGTTGGTGGGGGGGGGGGGGCACGGCCGCAGCAGGTGCTGATGGGTTGAGAAATCAGAGGGTCTCCCATCAGCCCTGCGGCCGGGCTTCTCCGACAGAGAGCACCTTGTTACTCTTACTGAGGTACCAGGGAAAGTGCAGCCCTGGGCAGGACCTGGACACTCCTGGAGGGCTTCCTGTTCACATTTTCCCTGCGGCAGAAAATCAGTTCAGAGGCTTCAGATGCTTTGCCTTTCTGTACCAGCTAGAAGTAGAAAAACAAACCAAAAAAAAAATAGAGATTTTCTTTAAGTCCAAAACCCTGCACTTATTTAATCAGAGATGATGATGACCTCAATACGATTTCGGAATGCACGATTTGTTACCAATAATCTGTCTCCTCAAGTGGATTCTGTTAGTTCAAACCAGATGTGCGTTGTGCATATTTCAGGGTGGGTTCTGAGACTGATAACATGATGTGGATATTTATGTAGAATCCTACGGTAAAACGTGTGTGTTTATGTGTGTGCACACAGATCTAAGATTGCATTCCAGGCCGTGATAAGACGGAGCGCTTTGAAGCTAAGGCTGTTTATTCTCGTAACTCCACAGGGGAATCTGAAAGCGTGTGGGAGGAATAATTAAAATCAAATAACCAACATTTGCTCGGGCTAAGAACTTGATGTTTATCATCTCACTTTATCCACAGCCCAGCCTGACACAAGGTTGAGTGAATCACCCAAAGTCCCATCCTAGGAGTCTCTCTTAAACACCTCACATTTCTGCCTCTCAAACCCTGATTTCTCGGTAACAGATGAAAGATTTTGCAGAAATATTTGAAAAGGAGCCACAAAAGATCACGGTACCCAGAGAAAGGCTCTCTGACCCCTGAGGGGAGGCTGGGGCCCCCGAGGGCACAGATCACAGCTGCTCCTCCCGTCTGGGTACCCGGTAGCCCGCTGGGAGAATGCTAGCTGACCAAAGGATGCCGTTAAATGTGGTTCAGACCCGGGCGAATTCAGACACAGAGAAGAATGAAGAGATACAGGAACTGGTGGTAAAGTGAAGACAGGGCAGCTAAGTGAGTGTCTAAGGGTGTCCAAGCCGGGCGGGATCACTGCACAGGAAGGGGGCTGCTGACTGCTGACGGGGCGACTGCTGAGGGCTGTGGGGTCTCATTCCCAGTGAGGATGGAGAGGGAAGGAGAAACGGGACCTCTGGCCCGTCTGGCCCCGCGCCGCCTGCCCCAGCCCACCCGTCCACCAGCACCACGCCCACTCTCCCTTCCCCCAAGACCCAGGCTTCTTGGGCCTCTGTCTGCAGCCTTTCCTTACCTTCTGCCGTCTCTGGGCCAGCTCTTTCGTGCAGATTCAGAATTCTCAGTTTTCAAGCCAAGCAGTTTGGGGTCCTTTGTTTCTTGCTTGTTTGAAGGTTTCTGCCACCCCAGGACTTTGTGTTAACCTCATCGTTAATTAAAATCAGATTTTATGGTTACACGAATTACCCTGGAGCCAGACCTTCCCCACCCAGCAACTGTTTACTCTGATCTCAGAACCCGGGTGAGAAGCTGTTCGCCGTGTCTGTTCGGACCGTGGGCTCTCTCATCACTGAAGTCTCTCAGCTACGTGCAGATTCATCCCAGAATCTCAGAGGAAGCAAAGCCCTTCTCCCCTCCTCCACCACCAGTTTATGGCCTTGGTTGGCTTAAGAGGAATTAGCATATTAAAACATTTGCATGCTGGCGCTAATACATAAATCAGATTCTGATATGAAGACGTCTTTGCCCCCCGGGGCACGTGGACGTCTCATAGAAATCTCCAACTGGACGTGTCCCGTCTGAGCTCCTGATGAGCCCAGCCCCCCCGACCCCAAACCTGCGCCATCCTCCACTGGCAATGCCGGCCTTCCAGCCGCCAAGACGAAGTTCCCTGGAGCCTCCTTGATGCCCTTCTGCTCGCAACCACAGACGACCCATCAGCTGGTCCCACTTCCCACTCTCCACTGCCGCCACCCCAGGTGTCACCCGCGTGTCTCCTCTGGATGACGGCACAGGTGTCCCTGGTCCCCGTCAGGGACCAGTCCTCAAGGCAGTAGCCGGAAGGGTTCTTTGAAGCCCTCCTCCGCCAGCCCTGCAGTTTCTCCTCATTCCCCTGAGGGTAGGGAGCCGAGGCTCTATGACCTGGTCCCTCGGCACTGACCTCCCCGGTCTCCCCGCCTGGCCACACCGTGGCCTCCGTATCCTGCTTTGAGTACCTTCCCACCCAGCTTTGCTCTCGCTGCCCCTCTCCCCACAATGCTCTTCCTCCAGACTCCACCGTGGCTCCCTCCTTCCGTCTCCGAGGCTTTGCTCACACCTCCCCTTCCCAGCGAGCCTCCTCACAGGACAGCCCCCCGAACCTCGAGCCCTGCACCCCCAAGCCCTCTTCACGCTCTGCTCACTTCCCTCCGTAGAGCTCAGCACCTTAACACACGCCAGGATTTACTCGTTCAGGGTACCCTCCGTGCCTCGTCTGCCCCCCGCGGCAAGTTACCCTCCATGACGGTGTGGATGATCGTCTGAGTCACGGACCAGTTGCAAGTGGCTGGAATTGCTCTTGGCACAGGATAGGCTCTGAGTAAATCCTTGTGAACTGTGGCACATATGAAAGTATCTGTTTAACTAAAGTCGCTGAGAATGTCTTATCCCCCAAATTGTTGCTGGCGCTCAAGATAAAGAAGGTTTTCAAAATGATGTCATGGCTTTCCTCATTTGGGTTATTATTTACCGTAACCTGGGGCTTTCCAGCACTCATCCTGAGGGTGTTTATATTTTCAGACTTTGTATCTGTTCTGACACGGCTGTCTCTTTTGCAGTTTGAACTCTTTGGGCTGCATGAAACTTCCTTAGAGAACCTGGGAGGAAGCAAAGGGTTTCTGCTGTCTTCACCGTCAGTTTAGGGCCATAGAGTCAAAACATGTGTTTAAATATACCCAGTAGTCTCTGCGTTTATAGAGAGAAAAGTTCATTTGGATGGGACGCTGGCTCGTCCGTCTGCCCCGCTGGACGCCCCTGCTAAGATGTGCGAGGTGTCCTGAGGGTTTGTAGCACATAAGTTGAATCGAAGGAGCTGTGAGTGGGTGGGATTGACCCCCCATCGTGGCTCCTTTCCGTCTCACCAGTGGCCCTGTTGGCTGTCCCTCCTTTCCCCGTGTTCCTGCTGCCGCCCTGGGCTTGGCTGTCATCCTTTCTCACCTGGCATTCTTCAAGTCTCCCCAACACCGACTGGCCCCGCTACCATCCCTGCCCCGCTCTCTTTCGGAAGCAGCAGTCGGATCCCGTCCTGCCCACACCCCTTAAGACCTCCTAGCGTTTTTCCCTGGAGGACAGAATGGACTGCAGTCTCTGGGCTTCACCCACGGAGCCTCCAGCCCGGCCTCTGCGGCCTCGTCCCCGGGAGACACACATCTCCAGGAGCAGCTGAGGAGGCCTCGTGGCCGGGCTGAGGGGAGAGTGAGAAGCGGGGGCTGAGGACGGAGAGGTGGACACGGTGCCACTAGAAAGAGAAGCAGAGGTACCGGCTGCGTCTAAATGTCCATGGAGACGGGAGAGCGGCACAGAGCAAGCACCTAGAGACCAAGGGCCACGAGAAGAGAAACAGGACTGGTGTTTTCTCATGCGGTTTCTGGAGAGAAATAGGAGCAAGACCACAAGCGAAGGCTTCCAGGTGGGCTTATCCCAGACAGGCTCTTTCCGCACCTAAAGGACATGCCGTTCACACTGACAGATGCTCTGGACTGTATCCAGTTCATAATCAGGACACCTTTTGAATTGCTGGTGCCAAAAACATTTAGACGTGGGTGAGGGAGATTAAGAGGTACAATCTTCCAGCTGCAAAATAAATGAGTCACGGTACGAAATGTGCAACGTGGGGATTATAGTCAATAACTATGTAACATCTTTGTACGGTGACAGATCACAGCTAGCCTTCTCATGGTGATCAGTTTGAAATGTATAGAAATATCGAATCACTATGGTGTGTAACAGGAACTAACATAGTGTTGAAGGTCAGTTATACTTCAAAAACAAACAAGCAAACAAACTCAAAGAAAATGAGGTCAGATATATGTTTACAGAGGTGAGGGTTTAGGGGAAGGGGAATTAGATGAAGGTGGTCGAAAGGTACAACCTTCCACTTAAGATGAATAAGAGCTAGGGATCTAAGGTACATCAGGATGAGTATAATTCACACTGCTGTTTTTATATATAAAGTTCAGAGAGTAAATCCTAAGAGCTCTCATCACAAGAAAACATTTTTTTCTATTTCTTTAATTTTTTAGTTGACGTGATGGAGATTCACCCCACTTATGGTGATAATCACTTAAGATGTATGTAAATCAAATCGTTGTACTGTACACCTTAAATTTATACAGTGTTGTATGTCAATTATAGTTTTATTGAGAAAACTGGAAGAAAAAATATATTAGAGAAATAATTTATTTCAGATTGTAGTTCTGTCCAGGTTACAGGCACTGTGTTGGAGGCTAAGAATACCAAGATGTAAGATAACCTGTGACTGGATTTCCAGGGTCCTCCTGTGAAAAAGACCCACAACTAGTTGTAGGTGGACTTTAGCCTGTGATATGACAAATGAGATTCAGCTGTGGACCTCAGCCAAGAAACACATCTGGACAGCATGATGCCCTAGTGATTGGAGGAGCAGGCGTTCCCCAGACAGAGAAGGTCCCAGATGCAGAAATAACAGAACCCAAGGACACTTAGAGAAAGTGAGTGTCTTGCCCAAATACCAGTGATTTTCCTACGTGAGGAAGTAGCAAATGATGCATTATATTTGTACTTGAGCATCTCTTTCTCTTATGCCCTCCTCTGCACAACAGCGAGACTGATCTTCCTCAGTGAGTGATTTCCCGCATCCCTTGGGGAATGTCGAACCTGCCTGTGCTCGACCCTTCCTGGAGATTCTGATGTCATTGGCCTGGGGTGTGGCCTGGGCATTGAGACTCGCCCCGGGATTCGAATGTCCCCTAAGGAGATCCATAGTCTTGGGTGAATCAGGGCTCTGCAGATGCCAGCCGTCCGGAGGTCCCTGATGACGCCTAAATAAAAGTCCAGCTTGTGAAAGGGACTCACAAATAGGGCCTTCTGATCTGGAAATGTATTTATACTTTACAAGACTTTTGAAATTTCAAAAATTTTCCTTGGAGATGAGGTCAAACCGGGCAGGGAAAATATTCTGCTGTGTGGAATCAAATGAAACAAATGGACTTGATATTTCCCTGGTGCCAGGGCAGGAAAGGGTTGAGCACATCACGGAAATTCAAAGCTACCTGAGTTCTCACACACCCCACAAGGCGGCCTTTCCTGCCTTCTCAGCGATAAGGAAATCAACAAAACTCAGAGGGACCTGAACTCTGGAAAGTCCGAAGCCAGGATGACCTTCAGGTCCAGAGTCCGACTGGACTCCACGCTGAGCTGTCCCTGACTGCCACCGTCCTTTCCACCCGGCACATCTTCAGTAAGGTGCCAGGCATTGCCCAGGAAGCCCCTCGGTGAGATTTCTAAAACTTTCTCTTGTGTTAGGAATCCCCCAGCCCATCTCTGCTCAGCCCAAGGTTGAAGGCGACACTGCCCGTGCTCGCCTTTTGAGTTTCCTCCTCTCCCCAGGCTTCCAGGGAGGATGCCCAGGAAAGAGGGATGGGAGAAGCTTGAACAAGAGAGGAAGCTAGGATGGATTCCTGAGGCCTTCAGGAAAAGAAGTGAGGAGAGCAGGGGACCAGCCTGGAGGCAAGGAAGGGTGGGATGAAGGGCAGGATGGCCCATCCAAGTGCCAGACATGTCCTCACACCTCCCGTCAGTAAATGTGTTAAGGTAGTTGTTGTTAACAGTTACGTGAGATTACACTGTATATCATCACGTTCTAGATAAATCTTATACAAAATGTTACATATAATTATATGTAATAATATGATTACGGATATACCTAACTTCTCGTGCTTTATATTTGAGCAGCAATGTGGCACTCATCTAGAAAATCATGTTGCATGGATGTTGACATATAAGAAAAGAATGGCATGTTACATGTAAAGAACTGAACATACGAACAATTGAAAGGGAGAATGGAGTATAGTTTGTTAGGTAAAAGGAGTGTATGTGGACAGCTTACATAGGTTTTGTGAGGGACCACACAAATAGCAGTTCTGTAAAATGAAAATCCATAGAGCCTGAAGCTGTACTTTTGAACTGAAATGGCCTAAAGTAAAATGACGAGCAGAGATGTATCAGGTAAGCAAATGAAAGCTTATACCAAAGTCTGTGCTTTTCATGGAAACACCATATTTCAGGCATTTATAGTATACTTATTAAAAAATTGAGCACATCTTAGGCCATAGAGTAAAGTTTAATAAATTCGCAAATTCAAAAATTGTACAGGGTTTATTGTCTGTCTACAGTGTAATAAAATTAGAAACAAAATACGGAAGTAAAAGCAAACAAACAAAAGGTCACTAGAAAACTAAATATTGATCATTGGTAATAGAAATAAAGGGTATAACCACGGAGGGAGTGACACTAAATAAATAAGAATCCTTTGACGTTGACTCTAAAAGAAATGAAAAATCCAATGAGGTGAGAACCGTAGAAGGAATCTAGCCGGTTTCCATCCCAGAAAGAAGCCACGCCCAGGAAGTTCCTAAGCGAGTTCTTCCAAACCTTCAGAGAACAAAAAATTGTTTAAACCATTGCAGAAATTTAACGACTGAAGAAAATTCTTTGTTCCTTTTTCAGAAGGCATATTATGCAGAAGAGAATCCCAGAGTTCCAATGCTCACACGAAAAGATGCACATTCTCACAAGTAATCAAGGAAATGGAAACTGAAAGAATAATTAGGTACCATTTCACAATGAAAATATTTGCAACAGTAAGAAAAATCAGATAATACAAAGGGTGAGGCATTCTGACACGCTCCCAGTGAGAGTTTAGGTTAGTACAACCACTTTGAAGAACAGTGTTTGGTCAAGTTGGACACGTGTATAACATACAAAGGCAGGTGGGTGTTATTCCACAGGCCACTCTTGGCAGTATCTGGACACATCTTTGGCTGTGACAGCCTGGGGAGGGGGTGCTCCTGGCACCTCGTGAGCAGAGGCAGAGCGAGCTGCAGAACGGCCCCGCCTTCCCCAGGATGGCCACACAGCGGGGAGTCATCAGACCTCAGAGCTCAGCAGCCCCGAGGTGGAGAAACTCTGCATAGGGAAGCCCACACGTGTGCATAGAAAACATGGACATGGGTCTTCACTGGCACACTTTTCAAAGATGCAGATACACAAGTAGAAAAGAAAAGAAGTGATGGTATCTGAGGAAATGAATAAATTAATCAGGCGGTGGTCATGGTAGAGTATTTTAAAATAATGTAAATAACTGAACCTAAACTGTGTGTAAGAATAGATCTTATAAATCTAAAGTTGAGTTAAAGCTATTTGCTGAATGACACATATAAATAATATTTATATAATTTTAAATACAATAATATTACATATTTTATAGATACATACATGTATAATTTAATTTTTTTAAAAAATAGACTGAAAAGATAGACACAAAATTGATCATACTTATTTCCTCTGATAAGGAAGGAAGAGTGAAATGGACAGATGGGGATGTTAACTTTATCTGTGAAATTTATTGGTAAAAAACAAAGATTTGAAGCAAATACGTCACAGTGTTGTTATTTTCACATTGTTGAAGAATGATCCATTGGCTATCTGTATGTTCCTCTTTTAAAACTTTTATCACTGTCAAAATTTTAAAAAGCAATTTAAATCCAGAATATCTATGCTATCAACATATCAAAAGAACTACCGATTAAAGAAACAAATAGAAATTATCTGACTTGTAGATATACAGGCATAAATAAAATATTAGCAAATAGAATCTAGCAATCCATTAAAAGCTACTCAATGATCAATATTAAGAAATTTAATTATTAGTACTATACATCACATCAATAAGTAAAAAGAGAAAAATCAATTGACCATTTCAGTAGGTGCCAAAAGACAAAAACATTCAACTCCTAAATCTTTTTTTAAATTAGAAATAAAAGGAGTCTTTCACAAGAAAAAAATTATTTATCTCAAGGCCTAGGTAGACATCATATTTAGTTGTGAAATAAATCCAGATTCTTTTTAGCATTGATCCTAAAGTTGTAATCATTGTGATCAGAGAAGAAAATTAAGAGGAATAAACATTATCAAGGATAAGACAAAATTACCATTATAAGTAAAATGAAAGCTCACCTAGAAAAGCCAGTAAATCAATGGCAGAGTATTTTCTCTAATAATATATTTCAGTAATGTTTTGAGCTACAAAACAGACATATGCAAAAATAAAAAGATCGCATATGTACCAGCCATAACCACTTAGATAAAATAGACGAGCAGAAGTAGTCCTTTTAAAAGAATGCTGCTGAAGTATAAAATCTCTGTGAATAAGAATGACCTAATAGAGACATTCACTCATAAAATGCAGTCATGAGAACAGGGACTTCTGAATCATAGGGCTCCAACTGTGAACACACACACACACTTACACCCATGCACACTTAAATACACACCTCCTCTTTTACCTGAGCATCTCTGTTTTACCTGTTTTATATATTGGAATCCCTTAAGATTCGTATTCAAAGTTTTCATGATGGAAAAAACTTCTAAAACCATTGCTCTCAAGCTTTCTAGTCTGCCTAAGAATTATTTATGCATATCTCCATCTGTTCCTGTCTACGCCAATCTCCTCCCAGTTCCCATCAAGTGTTCTGTGCTCCCGCAGCAAGAATCTGGTCAAACGTGTTCAGTGGATGAATGAGGGAACGAGTGAATGAATGAGTGGGTGAATGAGTGAATGAATGAGTGAATGAATGAGTGAATGAATGAGTGGATGAATCAATGAATTAGTGAATGAATGAATGAATGAGTGGATGAATCAATGAATGAGTGGGTAAATGAGTGAATGAATAAATGAGTAGATGAATGAATGAATGAGTGGGTAAATGAGTGATGAGTGAAAGCCTTGACACTCTTCCCTCTGCCTGGGTTCTCCTCCTCCACCTGGAAAACACTCTCATTCTAAAAATTCATCTCGAGTACCTCAGTCCTTTGGCGCTTTCCTGACTCCTTCCTTTGTCCTTCGTGGTCACAGGTAGTCTCTCCATGTTCTGTGCTTATCTCTACTGTGGACCTCATCATGGTTACATATTGTGTGCTTACATCACTGTCTTTCCCTAAGAAGCAAATGTTCTAAGACTTGAGACCATGACTTAATCAACTTAATGCCTCTAGATCCAGGCAACATCATTGGCACAGAATAGGTGTGCGATTAAATGGATATATAAATAAACATTGTTATGAGTGTGTGTGTGTGTGCATGTGTATAGATTTCTAATTTTATAGCAGTGATTCTAGATGTAAATTTTGTTTCATTTTTTCTGCTTGAGACTTCGATTTGCAAATCATCAGAGGCATGTATTTCACGAAGTATGAAAAATTCTTGGCCATCATCTCTGTGAATGTTCCCTTTTCCCTCTGGAACTCCTGTTAGATGCATGCTGTTCCTTCTCATTTTCTCCCTCCTCCTCTAACTTCTTTCATATTTTCTATCTCTGTATCTCTCTGTGCTTCATTCTGGGTAATTTCTGCAGCGCTTTCTCATAGTTTACTTGTCTGTTTGGAGCAGCTATTAATCTGATGTTCAATGCATACTTTGCATTTTAATTTCAGTGACTTTTTTCCCCATTTCTAAGAGTTCTACTTTGTTCTTTCAAATCAAATCTGATTTTTCTTAAATACGGTTTCTTGTTCTTTTCTCATATTATATTTTCAGTTCTTTAATTTGTTTTAAACATATTTGTTATACTGTCTGTAACCAGTCATTGTATTATCTGGAGCTCTCAGGCTTCTACTATTGCTGTTTATTACGTCTGATGACAGCTGCTCAGGGAACGTTATTTCTCCTGGTGTTTGTCCTTCGCGGTGTGACTTGCTGTCCCTTGGTGGCCAGGCTGGGAGAGTCCTGTGTGGCCTGAATCAAGGGTTATCCTCTAGAGAGTTTCTCTCGCTTTGGTCAAATGCTCAGGGAGTGTTACCCACCTGGGACCATTTTTATGCTAATTCTTTAGTTAAAATGTCCTAAGGACACACATGTAGTCTGAGTTTAAACCTCTAAAACCAAGAAAGGGCTCTCTGTGGTTATAACTTTTGCCTCCCAGAATCCACCCCAATGAGTTTCCCCAATGAGTTGCCTGTCTGTGTCTGTGGGGCAGGTATCTTATGGTATCTCTTCCATAAGCCTTTTGATTGTCTGGCTTTACATACTTTCTAGGGCCAAAAACATGTTCTCCTTCCTGTGTGGACCTTAGCCCCTCGGTGAATAGAATAAACCAGAGTTCCCGTAAAAACCCGAAGGTTCAGGTCACGGTCGCCTCTGCGCAGCCCAGGGACTGCTCCTTACTCTCATGTGTGCAGTTTATCTGGTCCACACGGTCCCAGAAGTGCACTAAGCATGGTGTTCTTCCCTAGTGATATGTTTCTGTTTTGGAGAAATGAAGGGACTCTTTTTCTTCACTATAAATCCAGAGTGAACAGTGGTTTTAGGTTATTTTAAGATATGTGAGCTATCTATGTATGTAGAATAGATCATGTCGAGGTGTGTATATGTGTGTGTGTGATTGGAAGCATCTTTACATCCACCCAGGAAATGGATATTACTAAATTTGATTATAGCTAAATATTTTGACAAATCCTAAACACTTCTGTACTTACTTTGGGAATATTGTTAGAGCTAGCTAGTCCAGAGCTTTAGCTTTTAGACAGATTAATCTAACACTTTTATAGGAAATAAAGTACTCAAAACATCAATATCAACAGAAGGCATGATACATGGTGATGCCATGCTATTGTTGACAACCGGTTGGGTCATGTATAATATGACGTGTGTGTGTGTGGTGCCCAGGTATAGAACAGCTTGCCCTTGGGATACTGCACTCTCTCACCTGTTTAAGTATTTCATGGTAAACAGAACATCATGCAGTGAGGACTCCTCTTATTTCTCAGTCATCTCTTACATCAAATGCATTAGCTTGGTAAAATCACCCACGTGTTGTATCTGTAAACCGTCACCATGAATTTGCTGCTTGCTGATAACCTTTGCAAAATGCATTAGTAATAAAAAGAGACCCTGAACACTCTAAACAGCAGAGGACACACGTGATTGAAGTATTAAAGTGACTGAGGTCTATCGGATATAAATCTGCTATCACATCGAGGTGTTCTTCACAGTGAATCCTTTAAGAATGAAATAAAACTCAACTATTTTGATCTAGGTTGCACAGAAGACCCATTTTTGCTTATTTTTCACAAGAAGGATTACTTGTTGTATGTTCTACTAAACTCAAGCCCCCTCCCGGTTGTCTGTGATGGGGACTGTCCTGGGTCCTCGGTAGAAGCCACGGCTGGAGACGCTGGGCACACACACAGCTTCCCCGGAGGACTGCCCGCTGGTGCCTGATGCAGGAATGGTTCTGGTGGAATCTGCAGGACTGAACCCAATTCAAGTAAGAAGCAGCCAGAATGGAGAGGTCCTCAGAGGTCACTGGCAGGAGACAGAACCTGAAGATGGACAGACAGTGAGCCCCTGCCCCCTCCCTCTTTGGAAAGCATCTGGAGAGAAGGAATCTAGTCCATGTGAGAGGATCACCTTGGAAAGAGTGAGCTGCAAAGATGCATGAAGTAGCCAGAAAACGGACAAGCATACGCATTTGCCCTTTTATTTTCTTAAAGAATGTTCCCCAAACATTGATTCAATTGAGAGAAATGCCCTTTCTTGTAGGCATTGCTATGGAAAGCTCACTGCAGCAATGAAAGTTCAAATTAATTCGAAATTAGCATATCCTGTTTTACTGCTTTGGGTACTACAAACACATCTTCCTCCTTGTCTCAAATCAAATTAATTTTGTGTAATTAACTTTGAGCTTGCCTTAATATCTAGAAGTCAGTTTAATTATGCATACATAGAATAATCTATTTTGTGGCCTAATTGGCATAAATAGACCGTGTTTTGAGTTTGTAGTATAATCAATTCCTAGCTTCCAAAGAATACCAGCAAGGCCAGCAGGTCTGCATTTCATGAATAGTGCTTTGTTTTACCTCTTCTTTGATTAGAGATTGGTTTTTTAAATCCTCTCTTATTGTTTCAAATAGTAACTCTATTTTTGACTATTTTTCTTTGTCTTGCATAATAAAATTACTATTACAAGCACATTTCCTCTAAGTATCCGCATTACTTCTAAGTTCACTTCCCTTAGAGAAGGGATTTTTTTTAATGTTTGAAGACTCCCCAAGATTATAAAGCCTCTTAGACAATATGCTGAGAGAGTAAGTGCCTTTACACAATTGTTAACATTTGACTACGTTACTAATTGAAATGCTCATTGAGTGTTTCCGATCACGCCGATGGTGGATTGAAACATGCAGGAGCATTTCAGGATTCAAAACACCAAAATGTTCACCTCTTCAAATATCGGTTTGCCTTCCAGACTTAGTAAGTAATCATTGCTATTCTATATGTTAGTGTTCTGTATGACGTAATGTATCACTACATTACTACAGTTTCACCTGTGTGCTTCTGTCTCCCCTGCTGACTGTGTAATGTCCCTGGACATATACTCGGTCTCCTCCATCTTTGATCCCCAGTCATCCCAATTCTTGACACATGTACACACTCAGTATTTTCATTTACTTGACTAAAGCCTTACTATCTTAACTTAGCAGTGGGTACTAACAAAAACGCGGGCTGTGTCTCTCACGAGCATATAGTTTGTTCCAGTCTGTCTTTATAAATCTTCTCTGAGTCACCAAAGGAGCTTAGACCTACAGCAACACGGTTATCTCCAACAGAGCAATTTTGATCATCTAAATTTTTGTTTGAAACCTTCTCTATTAGTGAGGAACGAGAGTGTAGGAAACCTGCTTTATTCAGGCCTGCGGCCCCAGTAAGAAAGTGTGACTCGTATTAACTTAAACATCTGAAGATACAGTGAATAAATTGATGCATGAACGAAACTCAGCTTATTTGCTGTGATGATAAGAACATTCATCCAATGAAAGAAACGAATATTTTGGGCCCCAAAAGGAAAAGTGTAAAAACATTTTTATGAGTACCCGTTGTCCAAACATAAACACTGTATTTTTCGCATCGGACGCTGGGCAAATCAAATTATGGTTGATAAAATGTTGCCTTTAAATTTCTGCTTTAACTACAAGAATATTATTTACTGGGATCACATCATAATGTACAGTGGTTGCTGAAATGCAAAATAGTAACATATCATTAAACCTTAGAGCAATTTCCTGATCTAGATCATCATATAGATGCAGTACAGTTGTTTTAATGTAGTATCATCAACATTTTAAATGTCCTACTTTATCTGACCTTTCCAAATGGATCTTGATTTCTCTTTGGTTGATATGTGTGATTGATTCCATTTAGTGGAAGATTTTCAATTTCAGCAGGAAGAGATTTCTTATCTGAAAAGGGAGATCAGTGGGAAGTGAGAAGGAAATTTAGAGCTGTTGGCAAAATCAGCTGATTAAGGTTTGAAGCCAGAGGAATAAAAACAAAGCACAGAAGAGATAAAACATACTACTAGACGTTTTCTTCTTTGTGCTGTGCCTCCTTTGGACTTCTTTCTCCTCTGTTACCACAGTGCTTAGGACAGGGACATCATTCTGGGAGAGGAGCTGAAAAAAGAAAGAAAGAAAGTGAGGAAGAGGCCATCCTACCTCATTAACAAACAAAACTTTCCGAAATTCATCACATTGGGGAAATAGGCCATGATCCTTCTCATTTTTAAAAATAATGACAACTGTGGTTTTTTACTTGTATTAGTTAATTTGTGTAATTTAATTCTTGCCCCGCCCCCCCCAATTTTAAGTTGTATGTCTTCTAACAAATAAGAAGTGAACAGCTACTGATTTTAATCTTCTTAATTTTAGAAGCTTTTATTTTCATAAAATTTGAGATTTAGGGTTAACTCTTTGAAGTGTTTAATACCTGAAATATAAATACTAAAGTTATTAGAAGCAGCAGATTGGGCAGAAAGAAGCTATCAGAGGGATTTCTATCATGTTTAAATAATCCACAGTACCAAATATCCATTTAAATTCGTTTCTAAGGAAGCGTACGGTTTTGTACATTTGAAAATTGAAAATAAATTTGACAGTGAAGATGCATCTGAGCTTCATCATATTTCTCCTTAAAATGTTACTTATTAACATTTTCAAGAGTGGAATTGGTTTAGAAAACTATAAATTTATTTCTATAAAGAATGACAAAACAGTAATAGTAGTAGTAATAGTGAAAGAGTGACCTGATTTCTGCTAGGTCACTATGTCATTTCATTTCCTCAGTACTGGAGGGAAAAGTTAAAACAGAATGTTAATTATTCCACTAGAAGGATGAACATATTAAGGCCAAAATAGTCATGACTACTGGTCTTGAAGATTCCAGAATCCATCTTTGGAAACACTAGTTTTGAACATTTTTTACTGATTCTATACCTTTCTATGTAACTGGTTGCTTTTTAATATTCTTGTGTAACTTTTTGGATTTTTCATATTAACATCTCACAATTAGACTGTTACATGTGGAGCACATCATTCTGACCTTCGACAATAATGTTTTCAGAAGTTTTGACTTTCCGTTAATTTGTAAATGTAAAGATAAAATGACAGTTAGGCAACGTGCCTGGGCCTTTTCTGTAAATGTTCTTTTTCTATGTAGAAGGATTTTGACCTAAAAACACAATGCAACACTGGTGAGCTCGTAGGGATCACTTATTTGGACTTATTTGAACTCAATTATTTCATGAATAGTGTTTTGTTTTTATTAATAAGTAGTTCAGATTTAGCATACAGGTGGAAATATTGGAGTAGTTCAAAGAAGTTTAGAACGGGAAGTGAGAATCAGTAAAGAGTTCACTTTGAGTGCTAATGGCTTAATTCCAGTCATTTTTCCTTTAGATTATCTTGGCTCTGATTTTTAAAATTCTGTGTTGTAATATTATATGTGAACTATATTTTTATATAATATATAATTTTATCAAAAATATGTAGCACATTTATAATCACAAGGACAGGTCCAACAGACATATTTTTCTAGAAAATATTCAAAAATAGGAGCAAAAAGAGGTACAATAGAATAGTAGGTCTTGGAGTAGAAGCCACATTTTCCATCCCTTTTTTCTTGATGTCATCAGGGTCAATTATGAGTAAAGGAGTATTTTTGTGTGTGCTAACAATCAATTTTATTTAGCTTTTCAATGAGAATTGATATTTATCCAAAAAATTGGGATATTTAGTTTAATTTATAAATCTCTTCTGAAATAACCAGTTCTAATATTCCATTTCTGAAATCATCTAGTTGCATACTTAGCTTTGGACAGGATTACTTTACTAGATATTACCTGCATTTTGATAAGGCATTGTGGTTGAAATTTTCCTGAATTTTATTTAAAAAATCTTTTTAAAATTATGGATGTAGTATATTTTTATTTTACTCATTTTAACTGCTGCTGTTTCTTACTAATATGACAGAGACATTCTAGCATAATCTTTGCATGCTATCGTGATGCCAGGGCTGTGAGCTTTTGTACATGGGCTTTGTGTCTCCCTGCATGCTTGTGGACATGCAGTTTTTTCCAGAAAGGTTAAGTTTGCCATTTGTCTAATTACATTATCCAGAAAGGCCATCAAACTAATTAAGTGAACAATTTATTTTTCTCTTTAGAAATGTTTTACTATTTCCTCACTCCTCCCCTCCCCTCCTTTTTCTCATACTTCCCTCCTGCCACTCCTTAAAGAATTTAAGGCAGGTTCATCATCTCTGGTCACATATTTGCATGTTTGTTTCTTATACTAAGCTTTTTTACACTAGAACATTTCCCAAAGAAATTCCTCATTGTAGTATTTCTGGGGTTTCGTTTGTTTTGGTTTTATTTTGGCAAAAGAATGATTGAATTTCATAGCATCGATTTTTCTCTTACTTTTGCCAACCTTTGGTCAAAGAAAAAGAGCAAAGTTTGTGTTCACTACTGACTTATCAACCAACTACCTATGGCCCCGCCCAGGCATATTGGGAACCTACCAGGTATAAGCAGAACCAGCCAGGGGTATCTGAAAATGTGGAGACACGTATGGAAACGTTCAGGTTTATATGAAAACAACCACACAATCAGTACTGATTTAGGTTTTATAAGAATGTGTATCAGGGGACTTCCCTGGTCGTGCAGTGGTTAAGAATCCGCCTGCCAATGCAGGGGACACAGGTTCAAGCCCTGGTCCGGAAAGATCCCACATGCCACGAGCAACCAAGCCCGTGAGCCGCAACTACTAGAGCCAGCGAGCCACAACTACTGAGCCCATGGGCCACAACTACCGAAGCCCGTGCGCCTAGAGCCCATGCTCCACAACAAGAGAAGCCACCGCAATGAGGAGCCCGCGCACCGCAACGAAGAGTAGCCCCCGCTCACCGCAACTAGAGAAAGCCTGCGTGCAGCAACGAAGACCCAACACAGCCAAAAATAAATAAATAAGTTTAAAAAAAAAAAAAAAAAGAGAATCTATATCAGGAACATGGTTGACATGATCTCTATCGAAAAACAGTCAAATTATTGACATTTAAGTTGTATATGTTAAATGAGAACTATTAAATATTTAAGTGTATGAATGTGTGAATAATTGGGGATGAACAAATCTCTATGTGTATATATATATGTGTGTGTATATATATGTGTGTGTGTGTTTATATAGACATACATATATATATGTGTGTGTGTATATAATTGATTTCACACAATTATGGAGGCTGAGAAGTCCCAAAAGCTGCAGTGGGTGAGCTAGAGCCCCAGCAGAGCTGATAGTATAAGTTCCAATCCAAAAGCAGTCAGGCTCAAGACCCAGGAAGAGCTGACGTTTCAGTTCAAGTCTGTAAACAGGAAAAGACAATGTCCTGGCTTAAGCCAGTCAGGCGAGGAGTCCCCTCTTACTTGTGGAAGGGTCAGCCTTTTTGTTCTGACTGGATGAGGCCTATCAAATTAGAGAGAGCAATCTGCTTTACTCAGTTCAACAATTCAAGTGTTAATTTCATCCAGCAACACCTTTCCAGACACACCCAGAATAATAAGGATAAATAATAATAAAATATCTGGGCACCCTGTGGCCCAGCCAGGTTGACACATAAACAAGGCAGAGAGTATGGCTAAAACAGAGAGGGTTTTGTTTCAGGTGTGTGGCCTGGTCTGGCCTTGGCACAGGGGTCTGGCAGGAAGAGAATCCTGGTGGGTAGTGCCAAAGCGCAGGCGGTGGGTCCATGTCAAGTTATATGGTGGCCAGCTGCAGTGGGAGAGGAGGGTGCAGCACAGAAAGTGCAACAGAATAAGAATAGTCTGGTGGGGTGGAGCCGTGTTATGGGGAGTTGTGGAAAACGCGTAGGAGGATTTATTATGCAGGTGAAATATGTATAAGTAGAGAGTCGACATGATGGCAGTAAGTAAACTTTGGGAAGATCGATCTGATGGAGAGCTCACGTGTACACTCATTCTCTCCAATCCAGAGTGACAACTACTTGGCTTGCTCCCTATGGGTGGGATGTGAAGACCGGCCTTGCCTTTTTAGTGGGAATACCGATCCGGGCAATTTTAATAGGGTCTGATGAAGCACTGTTGTGAAGGAAGTGCAGAGGTTTGCTGAGCTCACAGGAAGGACGTCCAGCCTCCAAGACTCCCCAGAGCCAGCGGCACGTGAAGAAACACAGGACTCATCCTGGGTTTCGGATGTGTGTGGATTATGTTGCGAGTTAAGAGCACAGGGTGAGTGAGGGCACAGAGGTGGATGAGGGTGGGGTCTGTACGCAGGAGGGAAGGAAGTTCTGTGCGGCGAGAGCTCAGAGGGAACGAGGGTGACTTTGTCAAGACCGGCAGCTGGAGAAGGGCATGGATTCCATGACGTGGCGCCCAGCAAACCTTGCTGGGGAGTTAGTATCCCAAAGGCAACTGGAAGCCATTTACGCATTTTGATTTGGGAAGAGAGGTCACTAAATTTCCACCTTGACCGCATGGAGAAAAGTGGATTGGACGTAAGATTGGAGACAGAGGCTCCCGCAGTGCTTGGGTGGTGAGAATGGGTGGGAATGGAGACTCTGCAGCCGCCTCCCACCAACCCTGGGAGGGGTGGGAGGTGAGCTGAGCTGATCTCTAGATGCTGGAGGCTGTGGGGATCCTGGAGGAAGGTGCGTCTCTCAGGTTCACTGTGAATGAAACATCAACCCCGGTAGTCAGATTTCCACCCAGCAGGGGAGGAAGAAGGATTTGGACATGGCGGTTATCCTGATCAGTGAGACTGGAGGGAAGGAGGGCAAAATCGGGTGGGTAATAGAAGTAATTCCCTTGAGAGGAAATTAAAATTGCCTTTAGACTTGCCAAGTTGAAAAAGCTTACTTGATATGTTGGTGGGTCACACGCAGCGTGGAGTTTTCCCATAGTTAGCGCTGCACGAACACTCACGCGAGTCCACGGCGGGTCCCCGGAGAAGCCAGAAACCATGCATCCGTAGGAACTGTCCCTAAGTGGTCACGTGTGGGAATGTCATCTTCTGGAACATTTACAGATTACAGACGTTTCGGTGCAGGCGTCTACCTCGCTCAGTATTTAAGGCACAGGGTTACCTTTGGGTTCATCCTTCATCACGGTGCTATGGATGTGATCTTATACACAAGGCTCTTTGGTGAGATTTCCCCTGAGGAGGATTTCTGTGCCTGTTCAGCCTTGACGGAGGCCTATTTATACGGACATACCTGCTGCCCCTCCTCCCACACAGAGCCAGAGCTGGCCTGGTGTGAGCTGGACTTGGGGAGGAATACAGAATGCCCCTCCTCCACCCCGCAGATGCAGCCCCCAGGCCTTGGCCAGGTAAACAGGTACATGAAGGCCAGGCCCAGCCACCTGCTCTGAGCAAAAACTTCTCTTTCTGCGCGTTTCACTGATTCACTCATGTAATCACTGCTGGTTCTCTGTGTCTCTGCAAGAAGGAAAAGATGCCCCTTCCTTTGGCAGGAGGGGCCCCTGCCGGACACAAGGCTGAGGACAGTGTGCAGCCTGGGGTTGACCCCCTAGCACGTGTCCTGGGCCCTTTGGGCAGGAGGCAGCCGCTCTGTTCTGATGTCTCCACCTCTGTTTTCAGGAACTAAGTGAGTTCATCAGAAGCACAGAAGGCACTCTTACTAGGAAAGATGGTAAGAGTTTAGAATTTGTTCCGCCAGATGTTTTGAAGAAATATTCCGACTGATTAGAAAAATATGGACAAACTATTCTGGGAATGTCACAAGACCCGAAGTCGTTCTGAATGCGTAATTTATTAAATGGATTCTGTTCTTTTCCTGAAGACCACTGGCAGGCTTTCCTCTCTCCAAACAAAACAGTTTGCGGCTAATATATTAACATTTTCATTGGGGGAGATTTATGGATCTGACCTGTGGTTAATAAGAAATCTTATTCATATTCCATGGAGGGGGGATTTAAAATTAGTTAATACTTTCCAGATAGTTTAAAAACAATAAAGAAAAGAATTTCCTTTGAGGAGAAAGGTGGGGTCGGGGTGCAGGAAGCAGCAGGTTACCATCTTCCTTCATAAACTAGTAAACAGGGCTGCCTTTGTTGACGCCAACTGCTTGGTCTTGCCTTATCTGGTTTCTGTTTACATGTTAAACTTCCCCGAGTAGAAGGCAGCTTTGCCCATGGTCGAGAAGACATTGTTCTTTTGTGTTTATGCGGCAGATCAAACACCAGCAAAACATAGTGTTTGTGGTCTGTGAGCCCAGACCCCGTGAATGGGCCGGGCACATGGTTTGAGGTAGTGAGCTTTTTTATTTCTTTTTTTCTTTCCTTTTTTTTTTTTTTTTTTTTTTTTTTAATTTCTATTTGAGCCTTCATTCCCCATGTGTCCTAGGCACACATGCAGCCCCACAAGAGTCAGTTCCTGTCGGCTGAACAAGGGTGCCTGGTGAGCACAGGCAGGGCAGCTGTTTTCGTTTGTTCATTTATTTTTCAAGTAATCAGTTAATTTTTGAGATACAATTGACATATAACATTGTGTAGGTTTAAGGTGTACAATGTGTTGGTTTGATACTTTTATATGTCGAAACGTGATGTCACTCTAGCGCTAGCACCTCCATCGCCTCTCATAATTATCATTTCTTTTTTTGTGGGAACAACTATTAAGATCTAGTGTCTTAGGACTTTGATGTTTATAGTATGCTATTGTTGACTGCAATCGCTATGCATTACGTCTCCAGACTTATTCATCCACCGATTGCAAATTTGCAGTTTTAATGTGTCCGGCTCGGCTGTGAGAGAGGAGGGTATGGGTGCCTGGAGGGGGACCCAGGCCCTTGAAATTGTGTTTTTTTGCAAAAGGTCATTGTTTGTATGTGATATTCAGATCAAATCACTGCCACCTTGAATAATTCCCAGTCCTCTTGTCCGAAGGGTGCCTTATGCTAGCATTTTTAATTTGCCCCTCTACACAGAAGAACTTTATTCCAGGATCTGTTTTCCTTTGCCACAAAGCGTAAGTATCAACACACGCGTGCCCACGCGCACACACACACACACACACACAGACACACCTTCAATCACACACTCACAGGCATATATACCACAGACACACACATGATTTTGACTGTAAATTTGACCCACCTTAGAAGATGTATTCCTGGAACGCTGTTTGTTGTCATGACAATCAACAAGTTGGAACAATGGAACAGTTGACTAGAAATAGCACAAGTCAACAGTTGTTGTTACTGACTTATTTTAAATAAATTTAACTGTAGTGAAAACCTTTTCTTACTCAAAGCCCAAGTAGAATTTTGCACTGTTCAATTGTGCTATATATTCGTCTGGTTTGCTATTTTTTTTATGTAAGTGAAAACAAAGTTATTTGTATATTTGGTACAGGTGTGCTTTTCTCATAGTGATCTTTAAAAATGAGATTTATAAACTTAGTTGTTCAAAATAAATCACCTGCAGGTTTTGTAAAAAAAAAAAAAAAAGTTGGGGGGAGACCCAAGGAACCTATCAAAAGCAAACAAACAAACAAAAAAAGCTTTTCTAGAGCTACTAAGTAAGTTCCTCAAGTCGCAGGACTGTGACTGAACCAACCATCGCTAAATTCCATTGTAATGTCAAAGATGCTTCAACCATGCACCTGCTTCTCCTGGAGGCCTCCCCATGGTGACAGAGACCCTGCCCAGAGAGGCAGCATGTGCTCGAAAGCGTTTCTCAGAGGCTTTGCTGAGTTGTGAGTTTGTTACCGAACCAAAGTTGCGTCCGCTTGCCTACACGCAGTAAAGCCAGTCTGCACCACGATGTCGTGGTGAAGGAAAGGGCAGCATTTATTGCAGGCACAAAACAAGGAGTCCAGGCAGCTCATGCTCAAAAGACCCAAACTCCCCGTTGGCTTTCAGGGAAAGTTTTCGAAGACAAGGTGAGAGAGAGGGTTGCAGGGTGATCAGCTCATGGACACTCTTCTGATTGGCTGGTGGTGAGGTGATTGGGCGTCAACATCATGAACCCTCTGGTTCCAGCCAGTCTGGGGTCTATGTGTTTGTGGGCGACATCTAGTTAATTTTCTCCATTTGTGGGGGGTTTCCGTATCTGCAAAGCAGCTCAAAGAACATGGCTCAGAATAGCATCTGTAGCCCTTGAGGAGAAGCTAAAGGTCCTTGACTTTGTTTAATGGTTAATCAATTATTATTTTGTCTTACTTGACTGTTTTCCTTTGCTTCTGCATTTTCTCACTTCTCTGATTACGTTTATTCTTTGGAACTCAGGGAAGACCTAGGAAGCTAAAGTTTTCCATGAACAAGAGGCAGGTGGGGGACATGCCAGGGTGGTGGAAGGGAGTCTGTCCCAGGAAGGCCCCATAGGGTTCTGCTCGGCTACAAGCTACTCCATTTCATGCCTGTAGTGCAAGTATAGAATTGAGTCAGAAGAGAATAACTTAATCGTAAAATACCCTATGAAATCTTAAAACCTCATGAGACTGCATTCTATTTAAAACACATCCATGTATAATAATAATTCCACTTTTTACTTACCTTCCCCCCACATTTTTAAGCAAAATTTTAACTTGAGGAAGATGCCTTGCGATGCTATGCAATTTTCTTCCTCCTCCCATCCCTCTGCAGGAGACTTGTGACTGAGCTGAGAGACCCAGAGGGGTCAGGATGGAGTGTGTGTCCCTTGGCCAATTCCCGGCTTGGAAATCTTAAACAAGCTTCAGTTCCCTTATAGCTTAAATGGGCACAATGATACCTGTGCTTTTCAGGATACATGTGAGATTAACTGGGACATGCTTCTAAAATATCCAGTGGAGTATTTGACACATTCTCAGTTCTCACCACCTTTCCCTTTGAGTAGAATTAGTCAAACAGCATTAATCCATCTATGATTTTTAACATGCTACAGCCTGTTTGTTACAGTCTTCTACTCCATGGTGGAAACAACATCTGGAGCATTCCCTTGATGTGTCAATCTTTTGAAAACAAAACAGCAATGATTCTTGGTTCCACAAATGATAAGTCTCTGATGTTTCTGGCTCTGGACATTGAGAGATTATCTATACATGGCCAAACGTTACTGTTCTGAGTTATGTATGAGTTAAAAGGAGATGATAAAGAAAAAAACAGATTGTTTGAGCTATAAGTATATGATTTTGAGACATAAAAGATAATATAAAAGACATTGAATATTGAGTTCTAAGATTTGAATACTGGGAATTGTGGAACCATTAATTAATAGGTGACATAGTTGGAAACTGTCAGATGAAACACTTGTACAGATTCACCTCGGTGGGTTTCGACCACTTTGTTGAGGTTAGGGGGAAAACATCAGCGGAGCATGGCTAGTCTACAGGGACGTCTATAAACCATGGCCCACAGTCATTCTTACCAATTTTCAAGTGTTAAAAACGTGGAAATGCAAATGTGATTGTAAACCTTCGTGTGATTCACAATGGGAAAAAATAATCAAAAAGTGAGAACTATGATCTTTTTCTTCTACTTACTACTTTTATCTCAGAACAGACAAGCATATTTTATAGTTTAAACAATTCTACATTGTTAATAGCATGTGTTGTAATTTCTCAAAATGTTCCTTATTTCATTTGGCTTAGTTATTTATCTGATTAAGAGATTCGTTAATGACAGAGCACATTGACTAAAGCTCCCCACATATGCAAGATATATTTTTTCCAGGAAGTACTCTAATTCTGCACGCACATTGCAACCTGAATATAGAAAGCACATCACACACAGTACCTTATTTAATTATCATAAAATCATCATGAACTAGAAATGGAGAATTTTTTTACTTCACTTTTAATCTGTTTTTACTCCATTTTATAGTTACTAAGATAAAAGTTTAAAATGTCATCAGAAAGGGTCAAATAGAACTCAACTCTGTCTCAGATTCTTGGTTGTAATATTTTACTAGGCATATTTTTCTAGGATTCCTTTGTCCTGTGTGTGGTTTCACTATTAGGTGATTTATTTCAAAGGGAAAACAAGCAATTTTCATCTCCAGAAAGTAAACTTTTAGTTTTTTCTGGTACTCATTTTCCCACTTTAAGATACAGTTTTGCTGATAAGTAAGACCTATATTTCTAATGAAATCAACCTACACATTATTGAATAGTGGGAGAAATGTAAAATTTGCATAGGAGACATTGAGGTCTATTTTTTTGGATCATCCTCATACCAACAAGTTTTCTGATTACAGAGGAAAATACAATGAATCTTAAAGCATCATTCCTGCCATCAGGCCAACTGTCCTCTAAAATCCCCTATTTTGATTGGGTTTCTCCTGAGCCATTACAGACTTAATAGCCCTGTCTAAATTGCCCAGATTAACTTCACATGGCTCCTGCCCAGAATTTTACTGTTACACTCACACTGCTTCACGGAGCAGGTCAGAGCTGCTGTAAATTCCCACCATATGCTGAGGTTTAAAGAAATATTTGAGTTCCCCATAGGTGAAGCTTGTTAATTGATTAACTTTTAAGAATGTGAAAAGGAATCATGGTGTTTTGCATATTTGACTTTGTAATGTTACCAGGAGCTAATTATTCTTTGCAAGATGTCAAGTGGCCACTCTGAATGGAATTCTAACCTATGCTGTGATCAACAAGTGGGAAAGAATAGATGGTACCAGGAAGATGGATGGAAAACTGCTGTGAGAACAAGAAAAATTAAGAGTAATTAGAACTGCTTATCATTAAGACTTTTTAGTCACTAGAATTTTGTGAATTTTAGGCAAGATGGCTCTGACCATCATAACCCAGCCCCTTGCTAATGTGGTTGCCCTTGACCTTTACCCTTTGTTCCATGGCCCCAAACCCCAGCTCCCTCATCCTCTGGGGAAAGAGAAAGCCCCCAGGAGCTGGTCCTCAGCTCCCCCTCGTCCTCGGCTGCATCAGCTAAACCTCCTGTGTCCCCTTGTTTGGCAGTGATGTCCCTTCTCCACAGCCAGTGTCCTAGATTCTCATGACCTTCCTCAAGGCCACTTTGCCTCGTCATCTAAACCTCAACTACTTTCTCTCCTAAAACACCGAAGCCACAAGCAGTGGTTCCTCCACTCCCTGAGATGCTTCTGGCCATTGGACCATATTGATCAACTGACCCAGATGTGGAGAAGGCAGTGTCCCTCCACTGTGCTCCGAGTCCAAACCCTCTGCCTTCCTCTGCAACTTCCTTCTCCCTTTCTTTTAAAGTTTTTTCCAGTCTTTATGTGCTTCTGCCTCAGCTTATAAGCTCCTGAAGTCTCTCCCACTCCCCACCTATTCCACTGGGCTGTTTCATTTAGACCCCTCCCAGCCAAGGTCAAGGACAAAGAAGTCCTCCCAGACCCCACATCCACACCAACAGGGTGTGCGTCTAGCCCACACCATCCTATACCTTGCTCCTATGGTCTCCTTGCTGTTAATTCTTTCTTCATCCCTAAAATGTTAGCGTCTCCTTTCTACGGAGCTCATCCACTTCCATGGTTTAGTCATCTGCATGTTGATGACTTCCAGACCTTATTTTCTAGTCTTTTCTGAATTTCAGATCCTTATAGCCAATTATTTCTTGGAACACCACTTGAACTTTAGCAAGTTGTTCGAAGTGAACACGACTATGATAAAATACAACGTTTCTCTCCCAAAAACTCACTCCTCCTCTTGGGACGCCTCTCTGGATGAATGACGCCCCCATACACCCCGCTTCCCCAGATGGAATCTTGCAAAGCGTTATTGACGCCTCTCTTTTCTCCTCCCCTGTGACCAGCCAGGCCCCCTCCTCCCGGCCATCTGCCTCTCCATCTCCTCTGCCTCTCTTCCCTGCTGGGTCTCTCACTGGGTCCACTGGCTTCTTTAGTTGCCTCATCTCTTTCCAGGGAATCTCACTGGGCTATGAGAATATTCTTTCTGAAACTCCAATCTGCTCATACCTGTTCTTTGTTTCAAGAACTTCGGGACAGCCCATTCCTTCCAAGACATCATGGAAACTCTTCTGCAAGATACACACAACTCTGGCTACTTGTCCGACCTCATCACCCACGGCTCCTCTCACTAGAGGCTCGGATTTGGCTGACCTACACGAGTTCCCCACGTACATCACGCGTGCTCCAGCCTCTGTGCCTTTGTAGGTGTTGCTAATTATTCCAGGGACACCCTTGGGTCTTGGATTTGCTTGGGGAAACCTTACTCAGGTGTCAACTCTTGGAACCGAAGCCTCCTCCCCGCCCCTAGCTTTCCTCCTTGAACCCTTCCTACACTCTCAAAATCAGGCCAAGTTCATCTCTGTTATTCTGCTTCCATACTGCGTCACAGCTGTGTCTTCTCTTGTCTCTGCCCATGGATACACTATCTTTGCTCTTGAGCCTCCACGGATGAGTTCTTGATCCTTCTATCCTCAGCTGCTAGTATTGTGTATTTGGTAGGTGATTCCTTTGCGTTTGTTGAATGAAAGGAATAAATCAATGCATTAATCAACCATTTCGTAATTAAAAGATATTGACAAAAATAAATAATAAATTGCTCTAAATTTAAAATCCTTACTACAAATATTAATTACAAAGCATACAACAGAACCTGCCAAATTTCTCTATGAAATACACAAAACACTTGTGACCTTCTCCGGGAAAGGGTGCAGCTCAAGTGAGAACTAAATAAAACAGTGTGAATACGTTCTGGTACAGCAAGAACTTTTCTTCCTTCCGGAAACATCATGTGCCATTATGGACCAAAGCCTTATAAACACATGGGGACACAATGTCCAGGTGATTTCCATTATCCTGGAGACCAAATGTGGCTGAAGTGACTTTTAACCACTGGGGTTTGACCACGCACCCAGCCATAAAGCTATGTGCTTTTCCTCCTCACAGGTATTTGAGCAAGACCCTTCGAGAAGAAGTATCAACAGCGGAGCATTCTCTGAACAGGGAGAAATTCGCTGTTTGGAAACAAGCCCTGAATGTAATTGGCTTCAGTAACTTGGTGAGTCATGCCATAAATATTCCACCGAGAAGATCAACCCTCTACTAATTTATAAAAGTCATTCATTCAAAACACTTCTGTGCTCCTGGAGTTTGCATGCTAGGGGGGGATAGACATGAACAAGAGTACACTCAGGGCACAGGTGCCCTGGAGATAGGCAGAGGATGGGCTGCCGTCTTCAAGGAGGTGGTGGAGACCTTTGCCCGTTGGAACCATGTGAGCAAAACACATCAAAGAACTTTGCTTTGACTCAAGACAAGACTGGCAGATCGAGGGAACTGTTTACTGCCAAGAATCACTTTGACAAGTAATCTAATCACCTTATTAAACTATCTTCTTCAACAACATGATTTAGTTTTTTCATTCTTAAAGAATTACCAAATACCTGCCAGCATTACAAAGCTGAGAAGTACTATTTAATGGGTTTAAACCCACTGCTGTGAGGTGGAAATGTCTATGATTCTGGAAATGCCCTAGGTCTGCGCCGTACAATATGGCAGCCACTGGCCACGTGGGACCAGGGAAATGGAGTTTTAATTTTTCTTAGTTCTGATTACTTTATTTTTATTTATTTATTTTTTTTGATTACTTTAAATTGAAACAGTCTTGTGTGGTTCGTGGTTCCTGAATTGAATGGCGCAGGTCTAGAGAATAAGAGACAGGAAATGACCTGAGCCTGAGACCTCTCAAATTCCCACCAGTCTCTTTCCTCTACACATCCTCTCTGTGTCCCCTCATTCAATGTGGCATCATCAATTTGAATTACAGCCAGTTCCTCATTAGCGATCAATGTAAGATCGCGTAGGGGTAACTTTGGTATGCCCGTAGTTCAGGAGCCCAGTTTTGGTCACAGATTTGAATATGTGTTTTTTTTCCCTTAAACCAGTAAGTTGATTGATTTGGGTCTTTGTCTTTTCCCTTGTCCACATGGCTCATGGGGCAGGGAGTGGGTGGAAGGGGTGCGAAGGTGGCGAAAAGGAAAGGGTAAGGAGGTGGGGACTCACCCTAAATGAATTAGCTCGGGGCCTTCACCCCAGCCTCACCCATTCCGAGACTGGAATTCTAGGAACGTGCAGTCATACGGTACTTTGTTCTTTGTGGCTCTGCTCATCCAATCTCTGTATTACTGTCTTTCCCTAACTCCTACCCGTTTGTACTTTTCTGTCTTTGCACTTGCTACTGTTGTACTCTTTTGTTATTGTTTTTCCCTTCCTAAGTGTCTGAAATCTCTGCTTCCTTATGGGAAACTGGGATAGAGACGTGGGTAAGGAACCATTCCACCAAAATATCAGTTGCTTGGAAACGGGGCTTTAAAATCCATGATAGATCCTCAGAGGCAGGGCAAGCAAAATATACCTTCCACCTAAGGCAACGAGTAGGGAATTTAAGTTTTTTGGTGAAAGAAATATGTGCAGTTAAGCAAACGATGTGAAGGTAATCACTTCATCTTGATCCTTTGGGGTGACTGGGACGGTGACAATTTAGTCCACACAGGAGGAAAAGATCATGTCCCATAAGATTGGGAGGAAGGTATTTCTGGGCTGGCAAGACCCTTGAATCAAAGCTTATGACTGTGGTCCTGGGAGATCGGACCATAAAACTGCCTCCACCCTGTCTTCCATCACGGACACAGAAAAGCAGCCCCTGCCCCTGCTCACAGAGCAGCTTATCTCTACCTACCTCTGTCGTGGCATCACCACACTGTAATCCGTGTTCGGGCTACTTTTCATAGCTCTGCCTACTTCACTGAACTGGATGATCCTTGAGGACACAGCGAAGTCTTGCTCTCTGCATCCAGAAGTACCTCTCTCCTAGGGCACTGGGACATTTAATGAGGAGTTACTGGATTTATTAAAAAGAAAGGGGGAGCGAGAGGTGTCAAGTAGCTTAAGATGCCCGGAAAATGTTATTCAGACAAGCACAAGTAAATACAATTAGAGACACTAGTTTGTGATATGGAGGTTACCAAAAACATTTCTAAGTCATGCCGCAAACATAGAGTATTATATCTGAAAATTACAGATTATCCTTTTCAATGCTCTCATTTTAAGGTAATAAAACTGTACCCTGTCCTGAAAACTAAAAGTTCTGGAGGAAATCCATAGAAGTCCCAATGACCATATTGTGTCAACTTCGTATTTATAAAGCAAATGAGAATTGTTCTTAGAAAAACTTCCACAGGCAGGAGCTTTTTCTTCCCAAATTACAAATGGGGAAACTGGGAATTTAAAAGGTTATGTCACTTGCCCTAAATGAGGCTTAACCACTTTTACTGTTGATAGCAGAACACTAAATATTTGTGACTCCGGGGAAGCACCTTTTAACTTACAGCTTTTCCTTGACTTTTTCTTCTTACCCCCAAATGACTGTCCAAACCCGAATCTGAGGTCTCATTTCTTTCTTCACGCGGCGCTCCAGGTTCTCGGGTATCCTCTCAGCTGAGACTCTCATCCTCCCTGCTAACGTCCATTTTTTTTCTGAGTTTCCCTTAAAATACCTTCAAAAATTAGCATTTTGTTTATTTAGTCATGGATGTTTTCATCACACCTCCATTAATTTTCCAGCAGAAATGAAAAATTCTGTACGCATAATAGCAGTTTATTTCAAAACAGAGAGAACTGTTTGCATAAGAGATGGGCTCTGATGCTCCCTGAGGAAGCAGCCGCGTGACCCTGAAGTCGGCTTAGCCGCCGGTAGCAGTTCTGCCAGCCCTGGGGGGACACGTGTGAAGTCAGACCCTATAGGTGATGTCCAGCCAGTCAGACCAGGTTACACAGCCATTCATGCTTCATCCTGAAACCACTCATTTATATCAGAATGTCACCTCCTCACTCTCTCTCGTTCAAGGAACAGAAAAGTTGGCTGCGAGAAGGAACACTGAGTTTCCCGATCTTGATTTTGAGCTAGAGGTTGGCAGTTCTCTGACGGGACGTTCTGGGTCTGAACAATCGCAGCCCCCATAGCATGCACGTCATTTTTTACACCCACTTGGAGGGTTTTCAGAGGATGGGTCTCTGAATCTTTCTTCTGGGCAGCACCGCTCATCTCCTCTATTTCTCAACCGCGTAGGAGGTGGAGAACGTGTGCGTGATTCTAGCGGCCACGTTACACCTTGGAGACATTCGGTTCACTGCTCTGACCGAGGCCGACTCCGCCTTTGTGTCTGACCTCCAGCTTCTGGAACAAGGTCAGTGGGACAGACCTAACAGTAACCTCACTGATGTGCAGCTTTGCAGACCGGCCAGTGGATGGCGACACAGTACAGAAAAGTCGGGTGGAATCAACCCTTTTATGCTGGAGTGGGATTCAGTGAGGGTGGCGGAGGGGAAAAAAAGAACTGTATCCTCTTTCTTCTTCTTTCTTCTTTCTGGTTATGTGAATGAATAAGATGTACGTTTATGTCACAGTAACAGTGGTGATGCTTCGGCACATAATTGGGTTTATTTATATCGTTCTAAGTATTCTCCGCCCCTCCCCCTGCCATCCTGTATATTTGGGGGGCATGTTATTAGCTGAACATTTAAACAGAACACAGTTACTTCCCTTTAAAGACCTTGTCCCAAGCCTCTCTCTCCCTTGAAATTGCCTTGTCGGTCACTCCCAGATTTTTCAAAACGCCTTAAAACCACAGGTGGTCGTGACCAGCATTATCTTCGCCTCATATCAAAGTAATTTAAACAGGAATTGGGAAAAAGCATTCAGGGCCATTTGTGAGGGCAGGAGGGAAAGAATCCTGCAGTGATTTAATGCAGGAGCCCTGAGAACTCATTAACGTTTCGATTCCTCTAAGCTGTTTCTCTAGCTGAATTTGCCAATTGCAGTGGTAGTTTCGTTTCTTTAATACACACATTTTCTAATGGGTCTACACAAACTCCTCAATTATAAAATACCATGTTCTCGCTGTCAAAAATATGTATTAACTTTATGCTTTCGTTTAGTGGCTGGAATGTTGCAAGTATCAACGGATGAATTGGCATCTGCTTTAACAACTGATATCCAATACTTTAAGGGTAAGTTTTTCTGTACTTTGCCTTTCACCTCTGTGAAAGTCTTTACAGTGTTGAGAGGCCATTCTGATGAGCTGGTCACCTTTTTTAGCTAGTGACTCATTTGAGACTAATAAAGTCATCAGTCCAAGAGGATTTATTCAATTAGAACATTGGATGCGTTTGTGTATGTGGTGCCAGGCTGCCCTCTTCTGTGAAGAGCATCCTTTTCCCTCTTCCTCATCGGTCAGGATAAGAGCTGCCATTTATTGGGCACTTATGAACTGAAGGGAATTGTGTCAGGTGCTATAAATGTTGGAATTTTTAGTTCTTACAAGTTGCTAAGGGGTGGGCTTAACTATTTCCATTTTAATGAATGAGAAAACTAAGATTCAGAGAGGCTAGATAACTTTGGACATCAAATCGCCAGTAAATGGCATGCTTGGAATTAGACTCTAATGCCATCTGACTCCCGAGATGATCCTGTGCTGTAAGATCTCCACTCAGTGGCAAGAGAGTGCCTTTCCTAAACGCTGTTCACTTAATCCACTATAAATCATTGCCTTACGAAGCTGCCTCTTTACTGTAATTTTGAGGACCCACCGTCCAGCTGATATTTTTTTTTCTCAAAATCACTGCTATTCTTACCTTCTGTTCCCATTGGCCCTACTTGCAGATATTTTGGTATGTGGCTTGTAAATTCTGCCTCATCCCTAGAGTTCCCTTTCCATGTTCCCAAACTTTATGGACCTCCCCATTATCCACTGAGTTGCCCAGAAGTCCTTCCTGATACTTCGCCCTCCTCCTTCTGCCCTGAGTAGATCAGCCACAAGCCAGTTCTACCCCATAAATACTTCTCATTCTCACTCTCGTCCCTTCATTTTCATCACCACTCCCTTAAACTATCTTTCTTTACTTAGATGATGGCAAGAGAATCTGATTAGTCTTTCACCTGGCCTTATCTCACTTTACCTTCCTTCCGCACTGCTTCAGGAGTAAGCTTTCTGAAATGCAAATATGATTTTCATCCATGGATAACAGCCTTTAAAGGATACTCCAACTCCTTTAGGGTAAATGTCATCCCTTTTGGAGGTCCTGAGAGGCCCTTTGTTATTGGGGCCATACCTCACTTTTATGCTACATCCTCAGCCATTTTCCCACCAGTGACCTTGCATCAAGAAATACACTTTCTTGAAGTTCTCCAAAGGCATTATTCTTCCTCACGGCTTTTTTTTATTGAAGTAGAGTTGGTTTACACTGTTGTGTTAATTTCTGCTGTACAGCAAAGTGATTCAGTTATACCTATATATATACTCTTTTTCATATTCTTTTCCATTATGGTTTATCCCAGGATATTGAATATAGTTCCCTGTGCGCTACAGTAGGACCTTGTTGTTTATCCATCCTATATGTAATAATTTGCATCTGCTAACCCCAAACTCCCAACCCATCCCTCTCCCACCCCCCTCATGACTTTTTAAAGAAACATTGAACTCCCCATTAATATCTGTAATTTAATATATCCAGGCCTCCCTCCTTACTCCCCAGCCATGTGGGTGAGAACCCCACCATCACGTTGGCTCTAGAGACCTCCATCCTATAACATCACAAGTGACACCTGCTTTCACCGCCACTTCGTGTGGTTCCGTCTCAGCGGCATTGAACTCATGGTCGCTTGACTCTTTACGACCTGCTGGTGCTCTTTTGTTTGTTTGTTTGAGCTCAGCTTGCCTCAGAGGCAGTTCTCCTTTACCTGTACCTCTGTTGATTGACAGCTCACTAAGCCCTCATTTCCCATGGTCAGCATCCTATTACCGGACTCCCTGTGGGTTGAGTTGCAGTGGTACCCAGGTTGGGTGAGTTGCAGTGGTACGCAGGTTGGCCGAAGCCATAGAATGTGAACTAGATTCTCACTCCCTCTCAACTCTCCAGCATCAGTGCTGGCCTAGCCTCAATCCCAAATCATCTTTACTTATTTTTTTCTTGGTATCTTCTCTGGTCTATTCTCCACTCAAAAGGTTATCACTCAAGATTTCAATCACCAGCTCTTTGAGAATAACATAGAAATTTCTACCTTAAGGCCCAATCTTGCTCCCAACCTCCTGACCCCCACTTTGGTTAGCAGGATCACTTCTTTGAAAATATTGAAAATATAACTAATTTTCCAGATGCTTTGAGGAGGACTCCGTATCCAATGCAGTGAGCCGTTATCAGAAAGCTTGTTAAGAGGGCCCTGCAAAGAGTCGGTTCCCTCACTGAAAGGAGATGATGCAGCCTGGGTCAAAAGCTGTGGTCAACATTTGCAGCAAATAAGATTGAAGTGTGCATGGCACTCACTTTAGAGAAATGTGTTTTCGTAATCACCGGCAGAGACTTTGTTTATTAGAGTCATAATATGTTTTTTAACATCTTCTGATATACGTGGATGTGGAGGGATAAATAGGAGGACACCGCTTGGTGGCTTCTGAACAAGGGAAAGTCTTGTGCTTATGCCTCCTCCCCTTCCTGCTCTCCCAGGAGAGATGATCACACGGCGACACACCATAGAGATGGCTGAATTTTACCGGGACCTCCTGGCCAAGTCCCTGTACAGTCGTCTGTTCAGCTTTTTGGTGAATACGGTGAATTGTTACCTTCACAGTCAAGAGGAGCCCAGCAGGTAGGTGTGATGGATGCTGGTGATTACGGTGATTCCCATAATAGCGACTTAACTAGGCTCGCTCTTAAAGATGCTTCATAATCCAGTGTCACCCACAGGTTAAACTATCATTAAAACATTTCATTTTAGCACGATGATTTTACTTCAAGGATTTGATTGACTAATTTTAAGGGATTTAAGCCCCCTCTGCCCATACGCACACCCCTGGATAAATTAATCAAATCATCTCTCGTGCATAGAGACGCAAATGCATTCTCTCTGGACTGAAGGCATCTATGGCCTTTTAATCACCAAAAAGCATAAAAAATGTATAAATCTGGGAAGAAGCACTTCAGTCCGTTGAGAAGCCCTTGTCTCTCTAGAAACAATTTGATCATGTGTTTCAGCTCGGTAATTCCTCCTGTTTTCTTCACTTGTTTTGTGGATTATTTGATGAAGCATCTCTATGGTAACCATTTTGACTCCTGGCCTTAGTCATCTTTAAGGAGTAGTGTTTCAGGGCTGTTTGATCATCTAAAAATGATAGATCTTCTTGGCATCTTGTCGGTGGAAAACTTTGTTAATATTCTTGTCTCCAATAATGACCTTGGGCAGGGCAGGCCATTGGGAGCAAAACTGCATCCAGAAGTCTTTACACGTATGCTTGGTCTTTGAATGAAACCTCTTGAGGATTTCTTTGTTGTCCATGCAGACTTCACCAAATTCCTGAAAACGGCTCCTTTTAGAGGTTACTTGGAAAACATTAGGACTAATATGTATTAATGAGAAAGTTCTTAAATAAATCCAGATATCTCAGAAGATTTCAAGGACAAAGGCGTACTAAATTCTCATGAAAATATGCACATAAAAAATCCACTGCACATTCATCAGCATGTTCAACATATAGTCTGTGACTTGAGGGTCGCTATAGCGTTACCTATGTTTTAGCAGATATACATTGATACTGGATGTGGTGAGGATTCTGGATTTTATTATTTCTTACTCTCAATTTTGTGATTTCCCTTTAAATATGAAGATTATTCACAGGACAGTACTAGTAGGCTAAGACTAACAAATTAATCTTGTATAAAATCATTGGCAGCTCTGCTGAAGTTGACATTGAAAAAATTAACAAATAAATCCAGCTGCACGTAAAAACTTATAGCAAATTTCCATTTGCCATTTAAATCTTACAGAGCCTTAAATTATATGAATGAAAAAACTTATACAGAGTCAAGATTTTTGACTGCACACAGAGAAAATGAAAACATAAACCTTGGAAAACACATTACTTCCCTTTCAGTGGGAATATTGTGTCATCGTGCAAATTTATGATATGAGTCTTATCTTTATGATTCTTTACTAAGCAAATGAATAAGGACAAGGATTATTGGAAAATTAGAGGTGAATTAATGTATCATAAGTTTAACTTCTAAAAGACAGTTTTCTCATTTGAGTCATAACTCCCATGTTTTCTTCTCTATTTCTCCCATGGGTCACCCAAACCTGAATTTAAGTCCAGAAATAATGCAAAGAAAGGTTATGTTTGCAGTATTTCTAATTCACGGAAATTCACGGAAAGCTTAAAGATTTGCAGATTTACAGACCCATTTCTAAGTCACAGAGAAGTCTCAAAATTTGTATAAACTTAGAATAGGCTTTTATTGTTTATGAATTCCCCAATTTCTTTTGGAAATTTTATAATTGTGTTAGAAAAGATTATATTAAAATATATTTATATTCCTGTGGTTAACATGGGCAGGCACCCTTGATGTTGATGGGAAGTATTTTTCACACTATGTAATTTTTGTAAAATTTGCAAGAGAGAATAAATATAAATAAGATATACTCTCACAAGTTATAAAGGGAAGACAAGTGAAATTTAAGCAGATGACATGTTTGTTCTTAGAATGCTGGGTTCATTTTCTGGATTATAGCAAAACAGGTACAATATAAATAATGTTACACATTTTAAAAAATTCTACTTCTTCTACCTAGATTCCAAATAGGTTTATCATCCTTGTGATTGTGAAATGAGATAGAGATTCTTGCTAAGGTGTAGCGAATAATAATAACTTAAAAATGTTCAAATGATAAATAATTTTTGCGTCTCCTAAAATTGGACCTGTTTCACAATTGCTGCACTTACATTCCCAGGATTGAATTATCAGTGTTAAATTTGAAATTATTATTTTTCCTGAATTGAGATCTTCAGTAAATTTTTGGTGTAAACTTGCCTATTGCAGAGGCACCTGTAAGTTAAGAGAGTCTTGGACAGGCAGAGGGGTTGTGGAAACTTCGGGAGACGTCTCCAAATGTCTTCAGGCACGGAAACCTACAGTTTATTTTAACTCATTTTCATCATGAGTTCTGACTGCAGTGGTTTATATATACGGGGACACCTGAGAAATATAACCTATGGAACAATCCCCTTTTTATCATAGAAGCACCCTAACAATAAGTAGACTGAAGGTTATAAATAGATAGGAGGTAACTCACTAGAGGGGTATTGGAGATATACTTTATACTTTATTTATTCATTCATTCATTTATTCATTGATGGCTGCATGATCTGAAATCCACATTTTTGGAGAGCACAATTTGGCATGCAAATATAATACAGTAAATAAACTGAGTTTCAAGCATACATATGGAGATTTTTTTTGTTTGTCACTGAGCCTTTGGGGTCTTACATATGCTTATACTATATTACATTCTTTTGATATTTTAGTTGAGCTAAACATAAACATGTTAGTAATTTATGATTAATTACATTCTGCTTCAATGAATTATAGAAACTTTGGGAGAGTTCTCCAACTGTCTTCAGATACCAAACCCTACGATTAATTTCAACTCATTTTTATCCTGAGTTCTCCTGTGTCCAAGCCTGTTCCTTTGGACGGCACCTGATTGCAAGAACTTTGGTTGGTTTCCAGGACTATCTGAGGATAAAAGAGGTCACACAAGGCTGTCTGCACAGTGCCTGACACAACCAGAGTGGTTTTGCCACAGTAAAATCTTCGTGGTCGTGGCTGGAAAGAAGCCTTCCCAGTTTATGGCTGTTTATTGTGGAGAAATGAGGACTCAGAAAAAATGCAGAAGGAGGCCATGGTAGAAACCCTAGATACAGTCCAGTCTCTTCGTTTTCCGTTGCTTCGGTAATCTCGGTTGTTTGGAGAGTAGCACATAAAGGAAATAATTTGTTCTTTAAGAATATGAATGCCGCTACTCATGCACACTGCTGGGTAGTTTTGTTTTAAAATTCACATATCAATGCAGTGATTTAATTCCTGAAATCGGATATTTTTGGCATCTTATCCTGTTTCTAAATTCACATGGTTTAATTATAAGAAAATGATTTTGTAAGTCAGTATGGAATGTCCTAGGCGTCCAGAAAGATTTCCATCAGCTTATTGCCACGTGGCGCGGGCGTTCCACAGCAGTCTGGCTGAGTCATCGTAAAGGATGGAGATCTTAATAGTAGGGCCTGATGTCTCACAACTGACACCTCACTCTCTGAAATGAGACAAAAGTGCATGTGCAGTAGGATGTGAATTTAAGGTCCTGTCGGGGTGTCAGGCGAGCACGGTCCTCTCCAGCATCTGACAGCATCAGGTGCATCTAAATGCATGAGCGAATCTGCACTAATAAGATCGGAACAATCAATTTCATATTCATATTCAGAAAAATGGCACTTCTTCATAGGTGAGACTTGCTATTCGCTCTTAATTAGAGGCAACAAATGTTTCATATAGGGAAAAAGTAAGATAGCCTTGAAGAATCTGAAGGCTGGTTTAATCTGTTGGGTAGTCTGTATCTGGTCTAAATACTGCCTTCCTGAATGGCAGAGAAGGCTGATCTCTACCTTGATGCTCTGAAATGACTGTAAGGTGCATTAGCCGGGTTAAGGGGATTTACGGCTTAAGTTTTCATTTGGGAATTCTCCTTAGTTTTGTTCTACTGAGAATTCAGTTTGTATACTATTAGTTATGAATAGTTAGCGGTGTGTATGCACGTTTGTTGAATTTCCAAGGATTTTAAACAGAGAGTGTTTTGCTGTATATTATATTGAAATGATATCCAAGTTTCTTATGATTTCCATTTGTTTCTCATTGATGCAGTCAGGTAGCACTTAATGTACTTACGGAATGTTAAAATGTATTTGGACCTTTTTTTAGGTCGAAGTCCAATTTGAGAATCTGATGAATGGCATAAACTCACACACAGTTTTCCATGTAATTTGGGGGACTTATAGGCTCTCCCCTCAAAGAAATAAATGTTCCTGGACTGTATTAACTTCTCAATTTGTTGATTAAACAAGTTCATAAATTCTGAAATAATACCACCAATGTGGTTCATAGTCCCCTGGTAGTTCTTGAGGATTTTTAAGTCAAATTATTTTTTTTTGTAATGGTTTTGTTGTTGACCTTTTCTTAAATAGAAAATTATCTTTTTAATTTTAGATGAAATCTGTGATTTTTAAAAACCTACACTGAGATACGTAACCTGATAGACGAGTAACGTAATTTTTACTACACTAATATGACAGTAAGAATGTTAATCTTTTTAAGATTATTTTCAGCGGATTAGATTTGCAGCTCTAAGCGAGCATTTGTCAAGGATCTCATCCATCAGAGACAGGGAGTCAGTATCTTAGTTTATGAAGCTCTAGGGGCCTGAAGGTGGAGCATCGTCCTCTGCACTGCAGGCAAACCATCAACAATATCTCCTGGATTATGGTTTATACCTACACAGTTTGCATAGATCACCTATAAGTACTTTACCTAGCATCTTAGGACAGTTTTCGAATTCCATCTATAGGTTGTTTTTGCTTTTTGTGCTGGGGGATTTGTCATGATTTCTGTACCATCTCGTATTTCCCAGGATGAAAAAGCCTGAAATTCAAATCAAGGATGTGTGTGTGTGTGTGTGTGTGTGTGTGTGTGTGTGTGTGTGTGATTATTTTCTTCTTAAATTATTTAACCAAAAGGCTTTTTAAAAAAAGTCAGATGCCATCTATGACTTTTTAAAAGGACTAGATTGTAGCCATAAATAGTTATAAATGGTTCTTACAGAAGTATAATTTGTTTTATCTTTTGCAAGGAAATGAGGTCCGTCAGGTTAACTCTTTGAGTTGAAAATTTGAGGATTAATCTCCTCCAATGGTGGCAGTCATTGGGCGCATCCCAGGTGATGAAAATCGCCCATTATTGGGACTTGAAATTCTCAAAACGACCTAAGCGCTTAAGCCCCCCCAACCGGAATCCCGCCCTGCTTCCTCATAGATGGTCACCTTCGCCTTAGCTGAGGGCTCACCGTCATTCTCTCCAACAGGAAGGGTTAAGGTGAGCAGTGTTTCCCTCCTTCCTGAGTCAGACGGTGAGGAAAGATTTTATTGAAAAGAAGCCACGCGATTTGTCAGATGTCTGCATGGCCCTACCCCCAACCCCGCCCTGCCAGATCTGTAATGGAACTTGTGTAGTTGTCACCTAACTCCAGATTTAGGTATTTTTTACTCCCTGCGACTGTCCGCATCATTGACCGGCTGGTCTGTATGAATTCTCGTTAGTTCAGGGCGGGGCTCAGTGGGGTTCTGTGACCGCTGCAAAGCAGAGGGATGTCAAAATTAAATACTTTTGCCAACCCACACACCGCTCCCCCAGTCCGCTCAAGGAGTCTCTGTGAGGGAGAGTTTGTAATGCTCCCCAGGATTTTAGGGGCTGCAATAGGTTAAGAAACTATCTAAATGCTAAACCGGGTGATAAGAAAGTGAAGTGTGGAGAAAATGTCTAGAAATTAAATGTTTTTTTCACTGTTATTTTGATAAGAAAATAGGAAATTAATTTCCCAAAGAAAACATCTGAGCATACGATATATTTAACATCACTTGAGAATCCTAAGTAAAATCTCATTCTCTGTCTCTCATTCGATATATATTTTATAAACTGTTAGTAAAAGTTTGAAAAAGGTCATGGAGATTATCTGTCCTCATTTCAGACACAAAAGTACAAAGTGAAACCTGAAGGAGGGACTGAATGTGTAAATAAATCTGATTAAAACCCAAATATTTACTTATTAGTTTCAACTTTCCCCCTTAGCACTTTACTAAAATGATTATTAAAAAGATTTAAGTTCTTTGATGGATATTACAAGTCGAAAAGAAAGATAATCTAAAAATTTATACCAACAGTCCATACGTAATTAAGAGTTGGTAAAATATTTCTACATTGCCTTATTAATTATAATGTAAAGTACTTAATTCTTAATAAATGAATTTATATCATTAATTCCCAAATGCCTTATAGAAATACTAAAACAGCTGCTGTGCATTTGTGAGAAAATGAAAATAGACATTCAATTTTTTTCCATTTATTGTGTGATATCTTTCTTCATTAACTGTATTTGGGGGAGTGAAAGATTTAATAATCAAGAAGAGTACAAAGGGTTATAGGCAAGTCTTACCTATTATCTAACACATTTAACGTTTGTCACTTTTGCTTCCGATGTTTTTTAACGGAAAAGAAATAGAAAATTGCAGCTAAAAGCTGAAGTTACTTTTGTTTATCTACGTAAGTCAATTCCTCTCCTTCCTGCCCAGAGACAACAATATCATCAATTCTGTGTAAATTTTCCACAGTTTTAAAAATTAATCTAGATATTGGTGTTTCATAACAAGTATATGACACTGTGAGTCATTAAAGAATTAAAGAAATGCTATCATAGAGTACATTTTACGCTGTACTTCCCTTTTTAACTCCACATAGTTTTTGAGATTTAACTATATTGATAGGTAATGAGCTAATTAATTCTTTGTAACTGCTGCACTAATTCCCCTGAAGAGAAACCACAATATCCTCATCTATTTCCTTTTAGATGGACACTTATGTCTGTTTTCATTTCAATTACAGTGTCATATCCTGCGATATATGTTTAGAATTTTCCCTGGGGTATATATTTAGTAGCAGAATTGTGGGGAGAATATTTATTTACATTTCCCTGATTACAAGTGAGGTTGTGCATGGCAATGTAGAGTCTACACTGCCCGGTGGTGACGTGCTCATATGTGTATGGTGATATTTGTTCAGTTATATACAATGACCTGACTTTAGGGACTTACCATAGACATTCTTTTCCTATTCCAAGGTCATCTTACATTTTTTCCTAAACCTTTAGATTTTCAAAACATCGGGAATTTATTTTTGTTTATATGAGAAATTGATATAATGTTATATTTTAGATGGATATTCAACTATCCGTATCCCATTTATTAGAAATGCTTTTTCACCTCCTCCTGATGTTTAATCTATTTGACTAAAACTGTACCAATAATGTATTGTTTTAATAAGTTCTCATAATAAGTTCTTACTTTTCTTATTTGTTTTGGTTATCTCTGGATCTTTATTTTTGCATATGAATTTTATAGTCATTTTGACTTAGTCCATAAAAGAAATTCATTTGGGATTTTGATGAGAACTACATTTATAGATTAATTTGGGGAGAATTGGCCTTTTTAGACTGTTGATTCTTTGCTTCCATAAATATGATCTATATTTCTTTCTGCATACATTCTTTTATTTCTTAAATATGTTTGTGTTTTTTCTATCAATTTCTTGCACACTTCTATTTGATTATTTTCTAAGTATTTTGTACTTTCTCTTGCTATGTTGAGTGCTATTTTTCTATTATATTTTAATTTGTTTATTGGGATACTTAATCTTGAGTTTCATATGTTGATCTTATATCAGGAAACCCTGCTGACTTTTCTTATTAGTTCTAATAATTTTCCTGTGGAATATCATAATGTAAGTGATCATAATTATCTTTTTTGTCTTCCTTGTCATTTATGTCTGTTTCTTCTTATTTTATTGCATTGGCTAGCACTGCCAATACAATGTTGAAAATTTGTGGTGATAGTAGATATTCTTGTCTTGTTTCCCAATTAATGTAATACCTCTAAGTATTTGTCAGTAAGTAATCTGTTTATGTAGAGTTCCAGTAGATAATCTTTGCTAAATGTTTTCAACCATAGATGGATGCTGTTTCATTGAATGTTTTTCTTTTATCTATTAAGATTATTTCTCCTTTTTTTTAGCTTATGTGACAAATTTTATTGATGTATGTTTTTTGCTGTCGAATAATTCTTCATTTTTGGTGTAAACCCTATTTGGTCATGATGAACTAAATTCAATTTTCTAGTCATTATTATGGATGTTTGCATTTATTTTCATTAGTGAGATAAGATTTTATTTATTTGTTATATAATCTTTTGCTATTACATCTATGTTAAAGAGTAAGCTGAGAGCAATTCTGTTCTTCTTCTCTTCTAAAATGGTTTGTGTTAAATGAAGATGATATATGCCTTGAATGTCTGGTGGAATTCTCCCTAAAAATTTTTGGGGAGGTGAAAGGAGAATTCACCTATGAATACTATTCTAAAATTTATAGGTCTAATCAGATTATTTTCTTTCTTTTTAAAGTCATATATATTCTAGACAGTTGTCCACTTTAAGATTTTAAATGTATTCACCAACTAAATCACAGTTTTGTTTTATTTATAATCCTCCAATCAATATCTCTTATAATTTTAGTTTGACAACTTTACATTCCTGACATTATTTATTTATGCCTTTGCTCCAGTATCATTGGTAAGTCTTGCCTGAAATTTGCCTGTAAGAATTATTTATTTTCAAAAATCAATTTATTTTTCTTGTTGTCATTTCTCATGTTTATGTTATTTATTTTTACTAAGCTCTGCAGTTTTAGGATACCCTATTTTGACTTTCTTTGAAATTTTCTCCTTTTTTTTTTCTGACTTCCTGACTGAATGTTTGTTTCATACTTTCTGTTGATTATGTTGACCCGGAGCCTATAAAGTATCTCCTGAGTACCTCTTAGTGCATTCCAGGTGATTTATATGTAGCACTTCCTTCGTTTGTTTAGTTCTAAATATTTTGTCTTTATTTTTGTTTCAGAGATGAAATAACAAGCAGTTTGTCAGAAAAATAAATTTTGCACACCATGTTTTTCCCTCCTTCATCCAAATTGGGGAACTTTTTCCCATTAAATAATGATATTTCCCAGGGGGCTTGCCTTTCCCTGACACCTATGGGGTCTGCCTCGGGGGTGGGGGGAGGGGAGGAAGCACCAGAGTGCTTATAACTAAAATAACTTTTTCCATTTTTAATAAAATGCCAAAAATATCAAAAAAAATAATGATATTTCTTTGATTCTTATGAATATGATACGAGTGACTTCTATTTCTGCATAGACATTTAAACCATGGTGCTTATTGTCATGACAACCAAAACTACACAATTTAGCAAAATATCTAAGACAAAACCTGCTTTCTAAATAATTCTCCTTCTGCTTCATTTCGTTACCAAAACACCCATATGTGTAATGATTTCCTAAAGAGCTAAGAACCTTTTCTCTGTAATTGCACATTTGCTTTTCATTTTTTTGTGAGGTACTTTTTTTTCAAATAGAAGGATCCAGAGAAATAAGAAATATGAGAGGTTTACCAAAGTAGCATGTATATTATATTACTCAAAAATTAAATATTACATAATAAATACAAAATGATGGTTAAAAATTTACCACCCTTATTATAAAAATTACCACGTACTATGGACACAATAATGGTTAAGTATAAATATTAATCATGATAATGTGATAAATTGTTTCAAGAGTAGTGCAGCTTATTTTTTTCTTTTTTTTTTTTTTTTTTAGTGCAGCTTATTGAACCAATAAGAGCTACGTATTTTTCCCTTAAGTGCATGTTTTTAGGCGATGGGAGGAAAAAAAGAGATTTCTTTCAGATCTATGAGAATATGGCATTTTTAGTATCGAACAGTAGTGTTTTTCCTTTTTGATAATGGCTATTATGCTATTTGCAAATATTATTTGAGAGTCAAATAGATTCAGTGTACTGTGTAAGAAATTCAGTGATTTATAAGGCTAATACAAACCCGCGAGCATTCTTCTCTAGCTCTTTCTTGAGCCAAGAGTGCAGAGGCTAAAGCTTGTATATTTTATACAGAGGATAAAATTCATCGCATTGCTGGCCGTGCCCACGCTCTTGTTTCATTTCTCACTGGGGAAATGCATTTGGCCTCTTTTCAACCCCCTGATACCCTGCCCTGCTGGATAGAGTTAACCAAATCTGTATTTATTATGCTCCTCTGTGCCTGTCATTTGAGCGTCGTGGCAGTTCTGCCAAAATAAATAACGCCGCCATGCAGCTCAGAGATGAGAGCAGGGTGTCCCATTCTGGGTCTTGGTGACCCTGCCGCTCCCTGAAGAAAACACCAGGAAGCAAATGTCAGTCCCACAATTTAAATATTGTTTGCCTTTTCCTAATATAGTTTTCTCATTGAGAAGGATGGGCTTTTCAACGAAAGGACATGTTTAGTTTTTGTCAGCTGCACGCTTTTAACTTTTCTCTCTTCACGTACAGTCTTATTAAAAATACATTTTCCAAGCAGACGGGAGAAGTGGGGAAGGTGCATTTATTGTGGTTATGGTTTACTGGATGTTACCTGTAAGTGAGCCGGGCTTTGAGCTGGAGATTATTACATTTAATATTGACATTAGCATGAGGCAGGAATTATTGTCTCCCCTCTTCAGATAAGGAGACCAGAGTTCAGAGAGGTTGAGTAAGTGGCCCAAGTCACACAGCCAGGAAGAAGTGGTAGATTTGGAGTATGAACCCCACTATGTCAGACTTGAAACCTGAGTTTTTCCAAAAATGTCTCCCACATTGAAACGGTCAGAAAATGATTTTAAAAAGCATAGTTTTAAAGCTACCTTTAAAAAATGTAAATGGTTTCTTTATTTCCCCCCAAAATTATTATTTAAAGTTTAACATATCTATATATCGACGTGTCCCTGAGGGTAAGACTGTCCTCTGTTCTTTGTATCTGGGTCTCTAGCACCCGGCAGAGTGCTTTGCACAAGTAGGTGCTCAGTACATATCCCTTCAAAAGGTGAGTGAGCTAATAAATAAAGTAGCTAAAAGCCACTCTCAAGTGAAGAAGTGTTGGTAGATTGCAAAAATGGCCCCAACTGCTTATTCTCTGCATCAATGCCCTGTCCAATACAGCTTTGACGCTTCTCTTATCAAGAGTTGAGGTCTGTTTTCACTTCCTTCGAATTTGAGCTGCCCTTGTGACTTGCTGTAGCCAAGAGAATACAGCAAAAATGATGACGTGCCAGCTCTAAGGCCTTGCACTAGTCTAAGATCCCGGTCCTTGCCACTTGCGCGTAAGCCCGGGCTCTCCTGCGGATAGCGAGAGCCACTGTTAGCCAGCCAGGAGCCGGCCAACCCCAAGGCATTTAGCGGAGGAGGTTATCCTGGACCTGCCAACCCCCCGCCAGGCCACCCACGCTGACAAAAGGACTTAGAACCATAATAAGTACTTCATGTTTTTGGGCACTGAGTTTTGGGGTGGCTGCTTACCCAGCAATATCCACTTGCTACAAGTCACTGTCTAATTAATTTAACTTTGAGCCACAAGTTGTGAGCACGTATACTTGAAGGTGATTGCTGGAAAGACAGGTGTCCATTTCATAGGTGGTTTGAGGGATTCTGAGATGATCTCCCATCCCAGTACTTTCACACTCTCTCTCCATCATCTTCTGGGGGGCAGTAAAGTCACAAACCTTTGGGTAATAAGAATTTATGATTTTCAAACCTTACTATTAAATTGCAAAGGTATCCTGAAGTGCTCTTTAAAATCTTAAATAGCAGAAACCCCATAAAAAGGGGAGGAGGGCAGTGTATTCAAAGAGAATTATTATGAAAGGAGAAAAGGAACCCTATTAAGAAAAGCATGATAATTTTGCAGTTGTGTAGCAAATCAGCAGGGTGCATACCTTAAACTTACAGAATATTGTATGTAATTAAATCTTAGTGAAGCTGGCGAAAAAAAAGAAAAGCATGATAAGTGAAAAATGAAACAGCACTTAGTTGTAGTTTACAACTAGTGGGTTGAAATGTTATGTAGTTCTCATGTTTTGTGTATGTGTATGTATGTTCAAGTACACGGTAGTTAATTTATGAATACAGCAACTTTATCTTTTAGCTGGGTTTTAATTTTTTAAAAGAGTGCTAGAAATCAAGAGATCTGGATTTCTATTCTGAGCCTGACACAACATTAATGAAATTGTTAGTAAGACGTTTATGTCTTGTGAATATTAATTTTCTCAGTCTCTGAAACTGTGATAATCACATTTCATTTACCTACAAATGGAGCCTTGGCTTATGCCTCTGGCTTGGTTTTGCTTTCAGGACCTGTGAGTCTGTGATTCCTGGTCAGGGTATTTTGGAAGATGTCAGTCCCATCCAAATACCTGGTGGCTCACTGCTTCATGCCAGGGGGTGAACTCTAAGTCAGCCCCCTCCAACACAAGTTATGCTAAAATGCATCAGAGTCAATGGATCCTTGCGTCTTAGTAGAACTGATAGTACCACTATTAATAGGTGAAATTTAAAGGCTGCAGATCAGATCACACCTGCAAATTCTCACAACCATGCCTGGATTAGTTCACCTCTTCCAGTGGCTCTAGCCTAACAAGACCAAGCTCCAGAGAAGGTCAAGAACTCCACGGAGGGTCAAGACTTCTGCCTGTGTTGCAGGCCTCATCCACAAGTATTTGTGGCAATGCATGGCTGGCTTTCTCTGCAGAATAGCATGTGCCTGCTAGCACTTGCCCACCCGTTCACATAGGGCATTCACACGTAGGGGGCACTCCCCTCCCCATAATTAGTACTCATCCCTTTTCTGCAAAGATCACAGAAACTGCAGATGAAGTGCTCTGATGGCATTCTGCAAACTACTCCCACCCAACCTACCTGGATTACCCACCCCTATGGGATCCTGCCTTTACTCTGCCTGCCAAACCAGACCCACCCAATTGGGTTTTATACCTTTTGAGTTTCCCTGCGTCTATCCAGAGCATTCCCTGCCTGACGTTGGCCATATACCTTGACTCACAATCTCCCCTGTGAACCTCGGGCTTGTCTAAAGCCAAAACATGACCTTCAAATACACCTTCAGAGTTCACTCTTCTTTCAAGCGTGTCCTCTATTTGATGCACGTGGGTCCTTTGGATCAGATGGCATGGATCTCCCAAACACTCGGGGTCAACCTGATCTGAGTTCTGAACCCTGCTGTTGTATTTCATCTTGCCATCATCTACCAACTGACACAGACCAAAAGGAAAGGAGACATATCTGCTTGATATGAGACTGAAATATACATTTCCTGGAAAAGACAAATAAGCTACAGAATTCCCACATCTTCGTATAGGTTTTTATTTTGACAGTTGACAATTTACAAAAGGTCATTCAAAAGCAATGATACAGGATCCTAGATTAGAGGCACATGGATGTAACACTGCTTGTTATTGTTTGGCATGTAGAATATGGTTGGTCCCTGACCTTGAAACAGCAAGGATAATGCACAAGTAACCTACAGCTGAGTTGATTTCACGGGGTTGCTTTGTTTTTCTTCTTTGAAAACCTTTCAGGCATGGTGTGCTTCTTTGGTTGATGTGTCCCCGAAGGAAATCCATCACCCCTCCTTACACCTACATACATCAGTAACACGGAACCTCCCTCTAGCTTCTCTCTGACTCACTTATCCAGAGAATTGGTTGAACACAAGAACTTACTTTTCTTTATTTTTGTTGGAGGGACTAAGGGCACTAGTCTGAAGGCATCCCCAAGAAATACAACTCTGCTTTCAAAGAGTCAGCAGACATGGGAGGAGGTTAGATACAAATCTCAGACACAAATGCAAACAATAGCGGCATAAACACTGCTGTGATCATATTCACCTGCTAGAAGAATGTATTTCCATCTCAACCTCAGGGTCCCTCAAACATCTTGCTTGTAATTTTCTTTCCTACTCATGTCTTTATATTAATAAATGAAGCTTGAGCCTCTGGTAGGAGCCAAGGCCAACCATAGGAAGGGTCACTGTTCTAACATCATGGCGGACGGGGCAGTACCAAAGTAAGCATGCATTTGAGTGCTTCTCATTTAACAAATATTCAACCCCAGATCTCTCTGTCCCTGTGCATAGTTGGGATCCTAGTGAGCGTACCATCTTCTTACTGTTTCCTTGAGGGCTAACAAGGCTGAAGTGCACATATTCTGTAGAGTTCAGTGCATTTTACATACGCAACCTGGCACGTCACCCTCTGACAGAGCGAGAAGTGGACTGTTCTTCCGCCCACTGGTTTACATCTGGCTTCCTTTGCTGAATGTTACTTATGTGAGATGCGTCTACAACGTTGAGTGCAGCAGTAACCCATCCTTATTCTACTTCCAAGTAGTGTTCCTTTGTAAAAACGTGCATGGACATACCACTAGTTAGTTCCGTATTCAACTACTGATGGGCACTTTGGCTGTATCCAGTTTTGGGCTCTGTAGATAAGAAGCCATGTATGTTCCCATGCATGACTTCTAGGGGACAGGCACTCATTGCCCTGGATACCCGCCCGGAGTGGGATTTCTAGGTCGTTCAGTAGATGTGCATTAAGCTTTAGTAGACGAGGTCAAACCGTGTTCCAAATTTCAGATTTAAGCTGCGACCAGCGACATGTGAGGGTTTCAGTTGTTCCACATCCCATACATACAGTTTTGCATCGGGATTTTTTCACTGTGGTAACTATTTATCCATATTTCTATCTAATCTTCATGACTATTACTTTTAAAAACCGTAGAATACTTAGGAGGAGCAATGAAGTCATAAATTAGTTAAATGGTCTGCATTGTTCTCAAATGAGGGTGATTTCAGACTAGGAAGGTAAGAGTTCATATAAACTAAATATCATTTGTGGTTTGAAAGAAGTAAAGTATGTGGTAGGTTATTCTTGTTTCTAAAGATGCTTTTGTTAACAATACATACATGTGTGTATATATATATATATATCACTGTTTTAAAAGCAGCTGGTAGTGAATAAGGACATACGTTTATTAAAAGTACTAAGTACTGGTGCTTTTCAGCTGTGAGTTGTAGCTTTCACTGATAGGAAGGGTTTAAGTGATTTTTTTATTATTTGTGCTCTTACTACCCCTCGAAAGGGCTCCCTTCCTGGTTTCTCTGTAGGTCAGAACTAGCTTTGTTTATAAGGCCAGCAATTGGAAGTGGCTTTATATGATCCGGCATCAATAAAACATTAGTTCTGGTTTTCACCCTCATGCCAGGATTTCTGTGCACATCCAGGCTGATTAGCTACAGTTTTTACTTCAAGGGGCCTCCAGTTTTTAACTTGCTAACTTGTATTTCCAGTGGTGGGGGCGGGGAATACAAAGAAGGACGGGTTTAAGAACAACGTTGGTGTGCATGGTGCCGTAGGATAGACGGACGCAGAGGGCTGCTATGGTAACCACTAGCCCCACCTGCCACCCAGCTTCTAATGAAACTTGCCAGCAACTGCAGATTTCTTCCCTAATTCCTGAGGTGTTTTCAGAAAATGGTAAGTCTCGGGTACTTTCTTCCGTCAAAGAATAAAAGGCAGGAACTTCTGAAAATACGCAATCCTGGAGCCACGTCTCCATCCCAGGTTCCTCTGAGACTAGAGAAGACCCTTCCGGAGTCAGATAAGCTATGGATTGGGCAGAAGTAGCCACCGCGATGAGAGCGCTTTGCCGATTACAAACAAAGCTTATTTTAACCAGATTCTTCAGCGTATTGGTAGTAGAGCTTGCAAACGCCACAGCATAGCCCAACTTCTCCAGGGACGTTGCGCCACTGACCTCTGCGCAAGGCCATCTGGTCCCCAGGGCAGTGTGTCTGGACAGCCAGCTTGCTCAAGTCTGGAATGCTTTTATATTTCGCTCTTACCCCATCTGGAGTCTGACCCGTCAATGATCAGCCAAAGAGGCTGATTCAGCTCTGGCTCCATCTGAGGGTTTTGTGCCAAACAGGATTCAGCTAGCTCTTCCGTAAACTGACTTTTAGTTACTTAGTTCATCTCCTTGCCTGGGGATGATCGAGGACAAAACCTGATGTGTACAAATCCCCGGGCCTCTCTGCCCAAATAAAATTAGTTCATCCATGTTCCAAAGTGGACAGTCTCTTTAATTCAGACTTTCCCCTTTCTCATACCCACAAACCTGGAAGGCAAATCAAAATGAGACAGATGCCTTGGCATTTAACATTTTATCTGATATAGAAGGTGGTGTATTTTACTAATGAGTTAATGTGGGTTAGAGTTTTGTTAACCATCAGGAAAGCCCTCAGGAGAATTCTAGGGCAGAATTTGAACTAAAACAGATCATCTTATTAATATGTTAATTTTGCCTAATGGATTGAATCCCGGTTCATCTGATGACCTCTGTCTGCTCCTCCGTGCTAGAAATTGGATGTTGAGTTAAATGCCTGTGTAATATGAGTCAAGATATCAATAAGAGAAATGACAGAATGGGCATTTTGCTGGCTACAGGTTCTTAGAACCCTCCTGCCAAGGCTGCTATTGCAATAACAGTCACATATTTCACTCAATCATAAAAGATGAAATAGATTTTTGAAAAAAATGAACACCTTATGTCTGTCAGTAGTTGCAAAAACAATCGTTAAAATGCATTAAACCCGCATTAAATTTTTTCCTGACAATGGTTTTTCCTTTCTTCCCATCTTTTCCTTTTTAATTTTTATTTTGTAACCACATATAGTTTGGAATCCAGTGTGTATGAAATGTGAAAAAAATCATTTAAAAGGAGTGTTCTTTCAACCAAATATATGCTACTCTAAATTACTAATTAATTTACTGTCCGCAACCTAAACCAGAATCCTCCTGCATTTTACTCACCCGCGTACAGCTGGGTAGCCTCAGCCTCCTCTGCTTGTGCACACGAAGCCACAATCCTTATGAGAAAGGGAAGGACGTATGTCACGAGGTCCTGCCACTCAAAGCTCTCCTCCTTACCCCTGACCTCTATCAATGTTGTGGGCTGTCACGACAGGACCCCCGCTGCCAAGGCAGCTGGGAACCAGGCAGGGGAACTGGGTCTGAGGGATGAGAGGGAGGTCCTGGTACAAGTTGGCAGGAGCATCCATACTTTGGACCAGCACGTGGCCTTCAGGAAGCCCCTCCGGACTCCTGGGGTCCCTGCTGCACCTCCCGCCCCTGGAAAACGAGACACTTGTCTCCACCGTCTCAGCTGGGCTCCACTTGCCTCTTTCTGCCCTGAAGGTTATGGTTGTCCTTCCTCCACCAACTCAGAAAATGCCCAACATGTGTTTAGTCATGTATGTTTTCAATAAAGGCTAAAGATGGAGAGTGCTATAATACCCACTATAGAACATTTTAAAAATTAATAAATCACCGCTAGGTCTACCATTGGAGACATTTCCAGGTCCTCTTCTCGGGCTGACTGTACTTCTGTCTAGGTCTTCTGGATGTGTAATTGGGGTTATTTATACAGAATTTATATATTGATTTCTATTAACTTGACAGTTTCTCTAAATTAATCCATCCTAGGATGGATGCTGTTTAATTAATTGTGTCTTTAGTGTCGGGTATTTGTTATTTCTTTTTGTTGTTTTACTATAATTAAGATAACAATGAACATCGTTATTCATGTCTTTAGTTGCATTTCTGATAATTGTCTTAGTATAGGTTCCTGCTTATGGAAGTCCTGGTGCAAATGATAGGAATATTTCAAAGCTTTGTGCCACATAAGCATATTGTTTTTCAAGAAGGCTCTACCAATTTCAACTGCCAACAAAAGTGTATGGGGATATCTTTCTCATCATAATTTTTAAAATTTTATTTCTTTTGTAATTTTCATGAGATTGACATTTTAATATGCCTATTAGCCATTTATATTTCTACTCTTAGCCACCCTCTTTATTTCTATAGCAAGTTTAAACAACTATTTTTAAAAGCAACTTTCAGTGATTGGAGACACACTGTGTACCAGCTATTATCCTAGAACTTTCTTTACATCACTTCTAACTGTAGCAAATATCTAGGTGGATAAATGTGACTTGTTATCTTAGTTTTATAAATGATGAAACTGCAGGTCAGAAAATTTAAGTAACTTGCCCAAAGTTATCCAACTAAAAAGTGTTTGAATCAGGATTCCTACCAAGACGGAACAACTCCAGAACTTGACAGCCTTCATCACTAGGCTCCTACAAGTGAAACGATGCAGCTCATTACATGGAAAACACACACACACACACACAACAAAGCAACAAATCAGCCTGAACCTCAGCACCATGGTTCCCACTGAGTGAACATCATTCCCGATGTCTTTTTGTGCACATTATAAAGATGGTGGGATGGGAAGAGGCGTGGGTGGATGGAAGACGATGTATGACTGGACACATAGTCTAGTAGATTGAGAAAAATCTATGAAAATGAAGGAGACAATGCATTTTTAAATAACACCTCTAACAGAACTTAATTTTATTTATACGGTTTATCCTGCAAAAGGATTTAGTCTTTGCATAATCATACTTTTGAATATTTTCTTTTGACGTTTCCCAGAACTGAAAGAAGAAAAAAATGATCACATTTGTTTTCCTGTACATGTTTACAGTTTCTGGTTCTAACATTTGGCTCTCTAATCCATGTAGAGTTTATTTGGCCACACAGGGTGAGATACAAAGCTAACTTTATTTTTTTCTTCTAAAATACTGAATCAGTTACCTAGAGACATCCAATGAATGATTCTTTCCTCCCCTCACTGACTTATACTCTTTGCCATGTGACGTTTATATGAAGGGCTTTTAAAATGCTCTCTTTCCTACTTATGAAGCTCATATTTTGTACCATCTACAACAAATAATCTTAGGGAAAGGATATCACAGAATCATTAGTTTGCCTTTTTTTAAAGAAAAAAGTGGCCATGTAAGTGACAAATTATAGCCCCTAAAGTATTGTGATTACATCCTGATTGCGAAAACACAATATAGGTACAAAAAGGGAGTTGGTGGCCAAGGGGGTCTGCAGTTTGGATACATCAAATTTAGTGGAAACAACAGCAGAACATCTGCACCAGCAGGGAGCCTGGTAATGAAACAACGAGCACCATCGTGGTGAGGGATCATCACTTCCACTGGCAGAAAATGCAGACAGCAGTCCTCCTGGTGACGCGCTAGACCAGAGACGTGGGAGGGGTGGGGTGACCAGCGTTTCAGAATCATCTGGGGCTTTCTTTGCAAGAAGCACCTCGTGCACACACCCCCGTGCTGCTCCCATATCCCCACAGAATCCAGGTTGTCAGGGTTCCCGGGTCACATGAGGTTTCATTCCTCCTTTCCTCACTTAACTGTGTGTGTTCCGACATCTGTGATTTGACCATCCAAGACTGTAGCAAATTCCAAGAGCGATAGTTTACATGGAAGAGAGAAGTCATTACTTAGATAGATTTCTTTCCATCTTGCACCCAAGTTTCATGATCTTCATTGTTCTTTATTTATAAGGACTCCTTTAGGAAAATCATAAGTTTTGGAGTGGCTCAAACTGATCTATCAAAAAACATGCACATGGCTTAATTGTGACTTGACTTGTATTGTACTTATGTGTAATGGAGAAGTTGCTTGATTTACTGCTGGTGAGACCCACTTAACAGGTCGGTCCAAATTCCTTCAGAGATAGCAGGTCTATTTGAAGGAGACAGACACAGAGACTTTCAGAGAAGTAAATGTTAAACTACCCATATATCATTACATTTTATACTTAGGAATCAATGCATTTTTGTTAATGAGTCTGTGTTTGAATCAGAGCATTAAAAGAACACTTTTTCTTCCTAATTTTCAGTTTTCCACCAGATTAAGATAATCATTTGTGTTTTTACTTCAAGTTGTCAGTGACACGCTACGTGGCTGGATTTCTCCAACCCAAAGTAGCAATGAGAAGCGTTAAGGATGCCTGTTCACTGTGTCCTCTTCCATTTCAGCTCGCAGACATGGGATATTGGAATATTGGACATCTTTGGTTTTGAAGAATTTCAAAAGAATGAATTTGAACAAGTAAGTGGGTTTCTTTTGAAATTTTGTTAACTTGAATGGTTTTTTCAACTAATAAGGTATCTCTTTTTAATTCAATAAAGACTATTTGCACTATTTCTTGGGAATATGTAATTAAAATAAGGAAATAAGGACTCTGAAGTCCTGTTTTAAATTAATGTCCCTGGTTTGTTGACATAGTCATCATTTTTATGTGGTCTTGTAAACTGGCATAATCCTTTTTTATTTTTTTAAACAGAAGCACTTGTTTTAAAAGATGGCGTTAGATGAAACCAGAGTTGTGCTTATGGAAATGCCATTTCAGCAGGGTCAGAGACTCGGAGGGTGTCTCTGTTTGAAATCAGTTTGAAGGGCTTTAGAAACTCCAGCCAAAAATCAGGATGGAAATACTTTCTCATGATAAATGCTCTTATTTGTAGTTTCAACTTTACCTGACATGCGTACATATGACTATGGCCAACTCATAAAAATACATTAAAGAGGTGTTGATTATTTTTAATCTATTTACAATTTAGGGCACTTGTAAAAGCACTAAATTCTTTAGGTATCTTAATAGTATAGTACGAATAGTTTAATCGAATTAAGTATATCTAAAAATTAAGTGTTAAGGGTAGAAATAAAAGTTGCTTTAGCAGAGAAGGAAAACTAAACCTGTAAGATGGTACAGGTGGAAAGAGAGAAAACCATGCTGCATTAAATTACATGAAGAATTTCAAGTATGCAGTGTTTAGGTTGGTTACTGGCACTGGGTAAGGAATTAAATAGAATGAGGTTGAAACCCAGTTCTGTGACTTGTACTAGCAGAGCTCTCCTGGCCAAGATGAAGAATCTATAATGAGCTTTGGTTCCTTATCTGTAAAATCAAGATGGTAATAGACCTACGGAGCTGTGAGAGTGAACAAGATGACTGTTATAGAGGTTCTGGTGTCATTTTCCATCTCACTGTACACATGTAAGAAATGGTGGGTAGCTACCTTCGCTGCTGTCAATGGGAACACCTGAAAACCTTTTCAGATTTGGCCTTTTTTCCCCTAAAAAAGTGGTTCAGGGTCCTCTGAGTAGATCTTAATCATGCCGACTCACTTAATCTAGGGTGAATCATTGTGAATCCTTTCTCTACAAAACTTTACAGAAAGTCTCGCCTAAAATAAGAACAATGAGACCAGAGATTTCTTCTCCCTTCATGATTCTGTGTCCATGGATTAATGGAAAAGGGAGGACTTTGTGGTTCTATTTACTTATTGCTTATTATTAAGAAAAATAGCGATGAACATAAGGAAGAGGGCAGTTAAAAGAGTCACCAGCAGGATGTCCAACAAGAATCATAGGTCTGCAGGCTGCTTCTGGTGACGGATTTCTCAGTACAAGTGTTTGAATGTTGTCTGGCCGTCTTATTGATTCCTTACATTTTTGCCTTAGAAAACATGCAGGCTCGGGTCTGTAGTGAGACTCACGGTTTCTGCATCTCCCGGTTAAGTGACACGCAGAAATCACAAGTGGGAGGGTGTCTGCGAGGGCTGGGCTCCCAGCCTCCTCCTCCAAACCCAGACTCAGTATCTATCAAGTCTGCGCTGGCAGCTGAAATGTGCAAAACATTTACGTTATCTCCTTATTAAAACTTACTTATTTACTATAATTACATATACCCCTTATCATTCTTTCTTGCTGTTAAATATTTTAATTATATATTTTAGAATGTATTCATGGCCTGAGATTTTTATTAACAAAGAATGGCATTTTAGATTTTCGATTTTTCAAATCTAAAGAACAAGTCTCTGTTAAATACTAAGAGCTAGTTTTAGGTACTTATGGGTAAAAGCTCAAGACCAATTTTTAGACCTTAATTACAAAAACAATAAATATTTTTAAAGATGTACCTTTAGTTTGCTTGGCAGGTTTGTCACGCACGTTTAACAGGTTTGCTTAATTATTGGGCGCAATATACCCAGGAACCATTTAGAAGGATAAAATTATTTTCTTTGTGGTTAGTCCAAATCTCATCTTACAGGGTATTTAGCAAATTCCTAAATTTGCCTGTGAGCTTTTTAAAGGCCATTGGTTTGAATGATACATTCTAGATTCTTGAGTTGCTAATAGAATGGTGAACTTCCTTATTTCTTATTCCACTGAAAACTTGCAACAGACTGATTAGCAGATCAGTATTATATTCAGAATCAAACCCAGAAGAATATTAGTGCATTTATAAGTATCTGTTCTCTTCTGTTTCGAGCTTATTGACCTATCGGCTATTCACTAGAACGTCCACGCCCACAGGGCTGCAGCTGGGTGTGGTACCACATTGTGTATATAATACGAGCTTAACAAATGCGTTTCAACTGAAATTTAAAGAGTAAACTCATAAGGAAAAAACCTTTAGTGGATTTGCTAGGGGCTTTTCTTGCTCAGGAATAAATGTATACTGCTTGACAATCATTCATCCGTAAGAAATTTGGCGAACAGGGACAATCTGAGGAGATACTAAGAAACACTCCAAAGCATCAGCATGTCCAACCTCAGTTTGCCCAAGTAGCTCTAAATCATTAGATGGAAGCTTGTGATACTTTAAATGAGAATTTGTTTCAGCTCATAGGAAATGCTAGTCCTGTTTTCTCTGACTTTTAATAAGTCATTTCTATTCAGAACTAATTTATATATTATAAAAAGATACTTTTTAGAGTAAAAAATATAATATATAACTCAACAGCAGTTTGATGCTTCAATGGAGGGGGCGCTAGATTATCTGAGCTCCAAAGTACAATTCGGGAGGCTCTGAATCTATCGCCCTGATTAGTTATGTAATTACATCATTACCAGGTCCTCTCTGCCATGTGATACTTACATCTCATGAATTCTCATTTCCTTTATGATGTATCTAGCGCTATAAACATACCTCCTAAGCCCCTAAAAGAAAAGCCTCTCTGATCAACTCTTCAACTTGACACAGCCAGGGAATTCCATTTATGATGCTTGATAATCAGAAAGAAAATAACCAAGACAAAAGTTCCCTTACACATCGCAGTGCCAATGATGTTAGAAAAGTGAAAGCGATTCAAGGCACAATGTGGGAAGGAGAGGCAAAAATACTTTTAGTTCCAGAGACTTAATATTTAGAAAGCTGAAAAGAAAGAATGAAACATTACTACACACAATGTGAGAATTTGATAAAGTAGCCAGTTGTAAATCAGCATGCAGAAGACTTTTATATGTTCTTAAAATAGTTTATCAGAAGACATAGAGGAAAAGAAGAAAACATTTACATAGTCGAAAATTAGTAAATAGCCTAAATGAGGGCTAAAATACTCCTGAAGGTTGCATAATTACAGTTAAAAGTGGAAAGATATTCTGTATTCCTAGAAAGGCTTGATAGCACAAAGATCCTGATTCTCCCTAAGTTAATTTATAAATATAACCTGATGTGGTCTCACTACAAATAAATGAAGAATGAGTGACAGAATTAGAGCAAGTCAGTTCTACAGCTCCTAAGAAGTAATGAATCTATGCAATGAATATCAATCACAGCTAACATTACAAGAAGGGTGACAATATACCAGATGCATATCAAGTGTTCTTGTCAAGAAAGAAAGAAAAGAAGGAAGGAAGAAAGGGAGGGAGGGAGGGAAGGAGGGAGGGAGGGAGGAAAGAAGGAGGAAGGAAAGGAGGAAACCTGAATATAATGAAAGGTATTGATGTAACTACTAATTAACAGAAACTGAGGACAGAGAAACATGATAAACTAAACCACAAGAATTCACTCTGAAAACTCCAGACTGTGAGAGACGGTACAGGACAAATGACCTGATTTCTTCAACATATAAAATGCAAGGATAAAAATGTAAAAGAACAAGGTGCCTGGTAGATTGAAAGAGATCTAAGAGACATAGAAACCAGTTAAATGTATGGACATTATGTGGATCCTGATTTGCTTAAGTGTAAAAAATGATGAGTTAATTAGTGTAATGTGAAATCTGGATATTTGACAAAATTAAAAAATTATCCTTGATAGAAATTATGTGATATAAAGGTACTATGGATATATTTTTTAAAGTCTTTGTAGCTTAGAGAATTATACTAAAATATTTGCCAATTAAATGACACAATATCTGAGAATTGCTTCAAATGAATTTAATTTTGAGGGTAATATGGAAATGGATAAAGCAGAATTGGCCATGAGGTGGTAATTGTTGAAGTTGGTTGATGGCAGATGAGGTTTATTACATTATTCTCTTCACTGTTGAATATGTTTAAAATTGTCCGTAGTATACATGTACACCTCAGAGATCTGCAGGTTCGTTTCCAGACCACAGCAATAAAGGGAATATGGCAATAAAGCTAGTCACGTGCATTTTTTGGTCTCCTAGTGCATATGAAAATTATGTTTACACTATACTGTAGTCTATTAAGTGTGCAATAGCATTATGTCTAAAAAAATGCACATACCCTAATTATAAAGACTTTATTGCTAAAAAACGCTAACCGTCCTCTGAGCCTTCAGCAAGTCTTAGTAGAAACATCAGAGATCACTGATCACACATCACCATGACAGCTATAATAATAATAATAAAAGTTGGAAATACTGCAAGGATTACCAGAACGTGATACAGAGACAGGAGATGAGCAATGCTGTTGGGAAAATGGCGCTGGTCGGCTTGCTCGACCCAGGGTTACTCCAGACCTTCAATTTGTAAAACACACAGTAGCTGCAAAGCACAGTAAAGCAAAGCACAGAAAAATAATGCATTCCTGTGCTATTTAAAATAAATGAGAAAACTTTGAGATTATATAAATATTATTTTAATAAATGCTAGAATATGTTCTCTCCCAACAGTTGTAAACGCCAAGCTCTGCAGACTACAGATCTTCACAAAAGGCATAAAGAACAAAGTAGTGGAAACTAATGATTTAATATTCAATAATTTCCCCCAGTTTCCCACTAGACGCATAACATGCAGCTACATATAATGAAACTTCTGAAGCTATGGAATCTAGTAAAATTGCATATCAACAATTTGCTATAAGACTGCCGAGAATTTGGAAAGAGAACACATTTGTTCAAAGTAAAAGCTTTGAAACATTTCCTTGCTTACAAATTCTTTTCTAAAGAGTGAGATTTCCTGGAAATTCCTGGTGAACAGGACAGGCTTGGGCTAAGTGTTCAATGGTTTGGGAAAAGCCAGATTCCTTGACTTCTAAAGTTCTACGAAATAAGATTATATAGTGTGTCAACCTCAATCTCAAAAAACCCCCATAAAATCCTTAGCTGTGAAATCACTATCCTAAATATGATACAAAGATAAATCAAAGAATATATTAACGACCATCGGTTGAACTCATACCATGTACGGTTGATGTAGATAATTCCATTTTACAGATAGGAAAACTGAGAGTGCTATGGTCTCTGCTCTCTGTAAGAAAGTGTTTTATCGGTACCTAGAAGGATGCATTTTTTCTGGCTCATTTGCATCAGGGTACTCTGTGGTTCATTCATTCAATAAGTAGTTTTTGTATATATACCAAGTTCCAGACCCTGTACTAGGCACTAAGAAATGTACGGACATTATGGTGAGGTAGGTAGGGTACAAATATGAGAAGGACCAATTCTAATTGGATATCTTGGGAGAAGGAGTAGGAAAACCTTAATGAGGAAGAGGCTGCTATTTTCATCCCTAGTATGGCAAGTCCCATGTATTTTTTTTTAATTGAAGTATAGTTAATTTATACAATGTTGTGTTGATTTCAGGTGTACAGCAAAGTGATTCAGATATATATATATATATATATATATATATATATATATATATATATAGACACACACACACGTATATATATATAATATATTCTTTTTCAGATTATTTTCCATTTTAGGTTATTATAATACAAGATACTGAGTAGAGTTCCCTGTGCTCTACAGTAGGTCCTTGTTATTTACCTATTTTATATATAGTAATGTGTATCTGTTAATCCCCAACTCCTAATTTATCCTCCCTCCACCCTGCTATCCATTTTGGTAACTGTAAGTTTGTTTTCTATGTCTGTGAGTCTATTTCTGTTTTGTAAATAAGTTCATTTGTATTATTTTGTTAGATTCCACATATAAGTGACATCATATAATATTTGTCTTTCTCTGTCTGACTTACTTCACTTAGTATGATAATCTCTAGGTCCATCCATGTTGCTGCAAATGGCATTATTTCATTCTTTTTTATGGCTGAGTGGGATTCCATTATATATATATATCACATCTTCTTTATCCATTCATCTGTCAGTGGACATTTAGGTTGTTTCCATGTCTTGGCTATTGTAAATAGTGCTGCAGTGAACATTAAGTGCATGTATCTTTTCAAATTAGAGTTTTTGTCTTTTCCAGATATATGCCCAGGAGTGGCATATGGCAACTCTATTTTTAGTTCTTTAAGGACCCTCCATACTGTTCTCCATAGTGACTGCACCAATTTACATTCCCACCAATGGTGGAGGAGGGTTCCCTTTTCTCCACACCCTCTCCAGCATTGATTATTTGTAGACTTTTTAATGATGGCCGTTCTGACCGGTGAGAGGTGATACCTCATGTTAGTATTTAATCATAGCTCATGTTCTGATAGTGATAGCTATTAGGTATCAGTATGATCTATTTACTGCTCAATGAATTGATCTATGAATATAAAAATATTTTATTGTTAAATATGCAGATTCTCAAATCATGCATACATTAAATATCTAACTCTGTCTTAACACATTTTTCTGCTCTCTGATTTGAATTTTCTGAAATCTTTTCAGGAACTCACCAAGCTATTGATAACACAGTTTAAGAAAAATTTGAATAAGGAAATTTTTTTTTTTTTACATAGCAGAACCCCAATATAGTGCTACTCAGGTTTCTATAGAAAAATACAGAGTAATTAAGTAATGAGATGCTATTTTAATGTACTTCTTATAATAATATTGGATTCTGTATTTAAAAATAGTGTGGTTAGAGGTCCTCAGGCTAACAATTTCTGAAAACTTGTTTTGAGGAAATAAAAAATGAAGTAGAAGAAAGCAATTTTGACCATGTAAACTGTACATTTAATGACATTTTTTTCTTGAAACCTTTTAACCTAAACAATATCACCATTTTAGAGCTAAAGAAACCAAGGCTCAGATAATTTAAGTAACTCAGGGAAGGACATGTAGAGCCAAGATCTGTTTCCAGAACCAATGATCTGCACTATTTCCAGTTTCAAAGGTTCTTTGAAAGTTAGACTTAAAGATTTATTATTATTATAAATTTTCTAAACTTTAATTGCTTCCCATTCATAAATATATATTTTTTATTTCTCTTAAGACACAATATTATTTATTCTATTAAATATAGAAGCAATGAACTTTTAATAAATTTTATGTGATATTGTTTTTTTTCCATAGTGGAGTTTTTCACCAAATGCATTTATTTAATCCGAATAAATAAGTTAGAGAATGCAGGTATATCTTCTTCCTTGTAAAGTGAAGGCAGACCTCCTTTTACTGCACTTTGCTTTATTGGGCTTCACAGACACTGCATTTTTTACAAATTACAGTTTGGGGGCAACCTTTCATCGAGCAAGTCTACTGTCACGTTTTAGTAATCTCATAATATTTCAGATGTTTTCATTACTTTATATTTGTTATGATGATCTGTGATCAGTGATCTTTGATGTTACTAATACAACTCACTGAGGACTCAGGTGACGGTTAGCACTTTTTTTTTCGCAATAACGTATTTTTTAATTAAGGTATATACATTGTTTCACACATAATGCTATTGCACACTTAATAGACTATAGTATAGTGTAAACATAACGTTTATATGCACTGGAAAACCAAAAAATGCATGTGACTCGCTTTATTACCATATTCCTGTTACTGCCATGTTCTGGAACCAAACCCGAACTATCTCTGAGGCCTGCCTGCACCAGGGTGGTTAAAAGGAAGTGTTACAGAATGTAATAGGGAGAAGATATGGATTTGAAAATGTGTATCAGGTCACTTTAGAGAAGAGTGAATTGAGCTCTCTTAATGACAACTAGCCAGGAAGAAGCTCAGCTTTACAGCAGTGTCTGTGCAGATGCAAAGCCCCCGATGTGCTACGAATATGGTTCCATTTAGTTTTCTGCTAAGAATCACCAGTGGCTACAATTTCTAGAGCCCCTGCTACGAGTCAGATGCTTTTCTTGTATGATCACTAGCTCCTGCAGCAACCTTCTCAAAAAGCTAAGGGACGTCCCAGAAGCCTTTGCGGGGCCACGTGGGACTTCAGATGCAAATCCATCTGGTCCCAAAGCAGTGCTCTTTGTGCCATTTTCTTTCTTCCTTTGACACCTCAGGACCACGGCTCTGCAGTCTGTGATTTTTTTCAGTATCTCTAGGCTTTGCATTTAATCCTAGATAATGACAACTCTTTGAAAAAGACAATTATTTCAGTAGCATTTGTATTTTTCAATCTGACGTTAGCAGATTGTCACGTAGAATATGGCAAGAAAATTAGCCAGTAGGTTTATTGTTGGCTGACCCCTTCAGTCAGTCCCTCAAATCCCTGAACAGTGGTGGTTTTTATGTTAAAGGAGATTATAGGCATGAGTTACACGCATTAAAATATTGGATTTATTTTATGCATCTATGTTGCACTGAGTAACAGAATCCCTAAAAGAAATGCTGGAGAGAGAGAAAGTGTTTTTTTTAAATCTGTGTAAAACCAGTGTCTTTATTCCTGTGAAGTAACTGCCACCTCTATTAGCTTAAAACCTATTGCACAGAGTTTGATTTGAAAAATCTCAAAGAGAAACCAGGGGAGGAAAGGGTGTTTGGTTCCTTTAAGAAACAGTAATCTACCAAAAAGGGGTGGAAAGTAGTTTGGTTTTGGAAAACCAAAAAGCAAACAAGAGCAGAAGCAGGTCCCCTCAGTGCCCCGGGCCCGGGATCTGGGAATGAGGCTCCCGACACAGGACTCCAGCAAGGGGTGCAGTCCTGCCACACCGCCGTCCCCAAGCATCAGGCGCCTGTATTTATGGAATAATATCAGAGTGCTGGCAGAGGTGGCCTTTCTCACTGTCAAGTCAAGATAGATGGTGCTGGGAGAAAGGGAACATGTCCTTTCCCAAACAGGGATGGAGAGAAGAAAGGCTCTACAATAATAGGAATTTCAAGGAAGGCAAAATACACTATAGCATTTTAAAGCTGAAACAGATTGGAGACATACTCTTCCCTCATCACCCCCACCCCTGCCATTTTATAGATAAGGTGCTGAAATCAGGAATGACTGACTGGTTGGGGAAACTATATACATTAGCCTCGAAACCCAAAGAGGCGTTCTTCAAAAAAGTAAGTTGGAGATGCAGAGTACACTTGACACAATGAAGGCCCCAGAAAGGGCCCCTGCAGAGAAGACTATTGGCTTGGCTTAGTGTTTAACAGGCTTCTGTTGTGTTGTTTTTTAGACAATAGTAATTGACATCTCATGCAGTTAATGTTCTGCTGAACATATTTGAGAAATACCGAATATCTGAAACCTGACCTCATTCCTGCCCCATCAGATAAAAATGGGTTAGCAGACATTTGGTCTTGTCCAAAACCTCCATAGGACATTTAGTTCACATGAAAAGGTCCTTGAAATTTGGTCCTATCCAAAATGTCCTTGAGCATATTTAGTCTATGCCAAAAGTTTTTGGACAGGACCAAATATCAAGGACCTTTTGGCATGGACCAAAGGTCTCACCGGCCAGATATCTGAAGGACATTTTGGACAGGAACAAATGTCCTTTAATGTGTAACTGCATGATATATGCATCATGTGTATATATGCATGTGTGTGTGTGTGTGTGTGTGTGTGTGTGTGTGTGTGTGTGTATAAACTGATGAGGAAATCAGGTAATGGACTGTGTATGCCATCGTCTATCTCAGTGTGTTCAATCATGTCTCCATATTAGAATCGCCTGGAAAGCTTTCAAAATATATCAGTGCCTGGGCCCTACTCTGATTTAATTGGTTTGGGGTCAGGCCCAGACATCAGCCTTTTTTAAAAACTCCCGGTTAATTCTAATGTTCAGTAAGATTTCGAATCCCTGTCTAACGCCTGGAGCTCTGTCTTCAACTGGAGTGAGCTTCAATTAATCTCCACTTTAATTCTGTGATGCATACATCATGCTTTATTATATTTTTGCTTCAGATAAATTTCACTGAGTAATAAAAATAAAGGGAGAACAGTTGGTGAAAATTTACTCAAGAAATTAATTTTTTCATTAATACAAATGATAGGCCATCTGGATAAGCAATGATAGTCTGTTACTAAAGAGTGTTTTCAAGGGGTGCATGATTTTTATTATTAAACCACTCAGCAATGGCACCTAATGTACAAAGCATGTATTTTAATCAGAGAAGGCGCATGCTAATTAAACAGCTCTTAATAACTGTTCATTATCGTTATGAATACCTACCTTTTACCCACATTCAAGTCTCCTCTGAGGAATACGTGGGAATTTAATGAAACCCAAACATAATTCCGATGGATAGAGTTAAAAAGTAAAAATAATGGTTGTTTTGCATTGAAGTCAGTGATATACTCAATTATTGATGGAGATTTATGCTTCTAGATACATAAACTAATTTGCCTTACAAATCTTTCATTCTATCTTTCTCTGATGGTGTTTAAACACACCCGCATATGCACACACAACACAGCTCAGTGAAAATAAACCAAGAATGCGCAGGTTTTTATCCTGATTTTGGCCACCATTTGGTTGGCGGGATGTATTTTTCCACTTGCCAGCAAGGGGCCTGCCACAGGGTATGTCCACCTTCGTCCCCTTAGCTACCTTTCCTGGCAGTTCCTGAAGTTCATGCTATTAGCACTTCTTTTATATTTTAACTTTTGTTCGAACAGTGAGTGCTTTGAACAGTTTAGAGCAGGGAAAGGCAAACTGATTTAGTAAAAAAGTTTAATGCATGCCTCACTTCAAAATGAGTTTGAAAAACAGTCTACTTCAAACTCCGTGTGCTCCCCGTGATTTCCTTTAATACCCAGCTTCACTCGCCTCTCTTAGAAATGCAGGTCCACCTTCAGTTTCAGGAAGCACCCCTGTCAAAAAAGCTACAAGCCAAAAATCACTCCACAGGCTGCTCAGTTGTACACATCTAGCTGGATTTTTCCTTGGGATTTTTAATAAATGACTTCTTTTTTCTCCCCAGAATACAAAGAACACAATGTACAATTAAAGGTTCAGATATATTGTAAGGATCACCCCATGTCACCAAGTCCCACCGGACACTGCAGCTTAAAAATAAAGCTTTACTTAAAAAGTAAAGCTCAGGAGGGAAGCTCTATGTTTTATGAATCATTTTGACCGGGAAAGCATTCAACTGAGTTGCTCTGTTCAGAAGCACAGGCCAAATCATTTTTTTGTTACCCAAAGTTTGGTACTCTGCTTTAGACTTTCCTTCCTGGGGGAAAAAAAAAAAGTAGAAAAAAAAAAAAAAAAAAAAAGACTAGAAGCCCTTTTCCAGCTCTTTCTAATGACTGCGGCTTTATCCACATTCACACTTGACATCACCATTCTTACTAAAACAGTGGATCAATTCAGTGAAGCCAATATTCAGTTCAGTAAAATATTAGGAAACAAAACCAATTAAAATGTCTAGTTTTTATTATAAAAATGCTTGAGTCAGTTGAAACACTACAGCCACGTTTATATACAGAGATGGTCAGATATAAAGTCAGGAGCAAGATGATTTAGTCAGTTGTCATCAAAAATAATTTTTGTAACTGCAGAGCTGAGGTCTATTCTGAATGCAAAATGATAAGAGAATTATATTTTACAATTTATGTGTCATATATGATATAATTTATATATTTTATAATAATTATTATATTTAATGTGTTTGAGACCTCCACATCTACCTAGGTATTTTCAATTAGAGCATCTCAAAATGAGGGGAAAGGTTAAGTGTCATATAATTTGGATATTTCTTCTACAGTAGAGAATCAGCCGTTGGTGGTCTTATTTCAGAATCCTTTATCAGACGTTTTTATTTTTTCCTGCAGTAACAGACATCATGTTATTTTCATGGCTTCTCCGTTTATTTCTTGAGTAACCTATTTCCCAAAATATATAACATTTAGTCACACTTTCCATAACTACTTTTAAATCAAACTGCTGAGATGTAAGATCTATTTGTGTTGTCTTAAATGATTCAATGCATATTTTAATGTCAAAAAGTTTGAAAAATTACAGTTGTGTGTATCATCTAATCAAAGAGAATCTTTTCCAGTGGTTTCATTTCATAATGGAGTCATTTATTTTCTGTACATTTACTGTAAATATTTCACTCCAAATTGAAGAAATTTCTTTGCAGCATTTCTTAATCTTTGGTAAAGAAATTATCTCAGGACTAAAGGAGTTTATCACATTATTAGATGGGAGGGACACCTCAAAATATTATTTTTTAAGCAAATTGAATATTTTAAAAAATTTTTCATTTTTACCCTAACAACAATTTTCAGAAATTTCTGTTTTTCATTTATGATTAAAATGACAGCAACAAGAAAATGTATTCTTTCACAGTGGCCTACTACTAGGGACAGATGCCACACAGTTTTATAGAAAATGACTTGTCTTTCCAGAATCATTCCTAGAGATTTATACACCATAAGTAAGATTAATATAGATCTTGATCTACTGATATCATTTAGTTTTTTTTTTTAACAACTTTATTGGAGTATAATTGCTTTACAATGTTGTGTTAGTTTCTGCTGTATAACAAAGTGAATCAGCTATATGTATACGTATATCCCCATATCCCTTCCCTCTTGCGTCTCCCTCCCACCCTCCCTATCCCACCCCTCTAGGTGGTCACAAAGCACCGAGCTGATCTCCCTGTGCTATGCGGCTGCTTCCCACTAGCTATCTATTTTACATTTGGTAGTGTCTATATGTGAGTGCTACTCTCTCACTTCGTCCCAGCTTACCCTTCCCCCTCCCCGTGTCCTCAAGTCCATTCTCTACATCTGCATCTTTATTCCTGTCCTGCCCCTAGGTTCTTCAGAACCATTTTTTTTTTTTTTTTAGATTCCATGTATATGTGTTAGCATATGATACTTGTTTTTCTCTTTCTGAGTTACTTCACTCTGTATGACAGACTCTAGGTCCATCCACCCCACTACAAATAACTCAATTTCATTTCTTTTTATGGCTGAGTAATATTCCATTGTATATATGTGCCACATCTTCTTTATCCATTCATCTGTTGATGGACACTTAGGTTGCTTCCATGTCCTGGCTATTGTAAATAGTGCTGCAATGAACATTGTGGTACATGACTCTTTTTGAATTATGGTTTTCTCAGGGTATATGCCCAGTAGTGGGATTGCTGGGTTGTACGGTAGTTCTATTTTTAGTTTTTTCAGGAACCTCCATACTTTTCTCCATAGTGGCTGTATCAATTTACATTTCCACCAACAGTGCAAGAGGGTTCCCTTTTCTCCACACCCTCTCCAGCACTTATTGTTTGTATGTTTTTTGATGATGGCCATTCTGACCAGTGTGAGGTGATACCTCATTGTAGTTTTGATTTGCATTTTTCTAATGATTAGTGATGTTGAGCATCCTTTCATGTGATATCAGTTAGTTTTGATGGGACAATTCAAGGGGATGAATGTGCTAGATTGTATCAAGTACAAGGAAGGAAATATGTTTCAGATGATATTTAATTACTGAATTCCAGCCCTTCCTTTGCCAGCTCTCATGTGCAGAATTTATGGGTCTGTGTCCGTATTCAAACTCTTTTTGCCTCAACAATCAAGCATTTAAAGATAAATGTCCTATGTGGTATGTTCTCAAATGAAGTGACTATATTTTCAATATTTTTATATTCAGGGAATTGATCCACAAAAGTGTGAGTTTATTTAGGAAACATTTAGTTTTAAATTTAAAGAACTTTCAGCTTTGCATATATCTCATGAAATCTAGTTGTCAGGGAGCAGAGGGGAAAAGTTCTGGTTAACCACTGGCCAAATCAGATAGAAGGAAGAAAATTCAAAAAATTTCAGAGATCGTGGATGGAGTGGTAGAGGAAGAGACGATGCCAGAAAAGGGGGATTTTGCAAGTTTGAACAAATTCACTCAAGGTCTTCAGGTTTTAACATAACTTCCAAGACAGCAGCAATGTGGCATAGTTATTTTATTTTTAACTTTTTTTTCGGGTTTAAAAAAGGAGGGTTTAATTAATTATATATAAGAATGAAACCAGACAGGGCAGGGGGCAAGGGGTCACCGGAAAGCACAAGTCCCCTGGAGCCCTCCCCTTCCCCTACCTGCTAAATAGCTAAACAGCTGGAACCAGGTCCCAGTGACCACCGGTCCCTCCAGGCCCCTGGACACCCAGCTCCCTGGGCCCTCAGACTGCAGTCTACCTGCTGCAGACAGGCACTGGCCAGGGCTGGGACAATCAAGGGGTCATTCGGACAGACACATTTTTTTTGGTTGTTTTATGTCAAGCTATTTAATTGGGAATGAGGGAGATACAGATAACAATTTTCCCTCTTTCTTGTTAATTTTCTTAAACAGAAGATCTTATTTTGTAATAGAATGCAGTATGGAAGCTTACTCAGTCTACAGACATTCACGGGTCACCAAATTTACAGAAACCATTTTTTACTATGAAACAGAGAAACAAGAAAAAATATTGGAAACAAGGGCAGTCGCCCTGGGCCATCATTTTTGACCTGGAGCTAAGAATTATTTTGGTTTTTCTTTGTGTGTCAATATATGGTATTTAGATCTCATTTAAATACGTTATTTAAATATTGTATTTGGTATATTTCTACTGTACTCTCCACTTATTATATTAATAGTGAAATATTGATGTATGTTCATCATCCAAATAACATGACTAGATTAGGTCATAAGAGCCTCTACATTTTCAGGTCTCCAACTTCTGCTTCCATCAGGGTAGTCCCGTGTCTGCAATCCTGTTGTTCTCCAATCACCCTGTTTCTGAAGATGTTTGAGCTGCCTCTACTTAAAAAATTCTGGTCCCGGCAAGGACTAAAGAATAGAACTTCTCAGCAAACCATTCCAGCCTCAGGACGAACTCCCTCTGTGTGCTGACCCATGCCATGCACTCCAATATGTTGCTTCTTTTCTTCTCTGAAAAAATTTCCCTCTAAGACTTCGTCGTGTCCCTAGAATCTCATAAATTCCCATCCTCCCAAATAGCTAGGTCTGTGAGAAAATGGAAAACTATGCATGTGTTATTCTTAATTTATTAATTGCCACACCCTTAGGGGCAGGCCTAGACCACCTGTATGGAGAATTAGGGTATTTCTGGTGTTGGTTATGGGGGGCGACTTGGCTTGCTGGTTGGAAGCTGGAATGTAAGGGCTGCTCTTATGTGTCCAGGAGAGAAGCCATGAGCTCCCCATAGAGGGACAGGAATGTCTGAGAGGAGTCCTACTTAGCAGGTGTTGTGGTGATACCAGACCCGGGGAAGAATTTGGGCGCATGGACAAGGGGAACCCAGGGCGGTCTCTCTTTCTTCGGGTGACTGTTCCAGTCTTGTGCGATTTACAGTAGCTTTGGCATTTACTTTGTATAAATACATCCCATTTCACATTAAACATAATCCTAAATATTGTTCCCTTTGCAAATGAGATCTGATTTCCATTTACAAACGCTTTATTGGTAACTTTGATTTATATAAATTATTCATATTTAATTATTTTCAGTGAGTTACAGAATTCTAAATATTTCTAAGTGACTTTGGATTTTACTTAGTATAACATAGTGCAGATGGGGGAACGGGATGGTCTGTGAAACTTCCTGAGCTCACAAAGGTAGTGGGTATAGAGATGGGTGACAGGAGGCCCTGGGCGGAGCGCTGGACCACTCCAGGATGGAGTCAGAGAAGGAGATGGACAAGGGGTGGCCAGTGAGGTAGGAACTGAGAGAGTGGATGTCCTGGAAGACAGTGGAGGCAGTGCCCCAGGGAAGCAGAGGAATCGGCTGTAGACATCACTGGGAGGTCAAGGAAAATGAACATGGAGGGTTGAACGCTGGATTTAGAAATGCACATATCACTGGTGACTTCTAGAAAAGCCATTTTGGTGGAGCAGTGATGGCAAAAATGTACTGGTGTGGTTTGAATAGTGGGGAGGACAGGAATTCGAGAGAAGAAAAGACAACTCTTTTGAGATTTTTGTTATTAAAAAAAGAAAAAAAAAGCAGAAAATAGGAGAATAGCCCAGAGGGAAAGCAAGACTTCATCTTGGCTAGATTTGTGTTATTTTATTTTATTTTATTTTCTAATATCTTAAGGTATTTTTAAGTTAAGAAATTACAACTGTAAGAAATAACACATTTGTTAACAAGTGTTGGTGGGGTGTGGAGAAAAGGGAGCCCTCCCACACTGTGGGTGGGAATGTAAATTGGTGCAGCTACCTTGGAAAGCAGTATGGAGATTTCTCAAAAAACTAAAAATAGAGCTACCATGTGACCCTGCCATTGCACTCCTGGGTATATATCTGAAAAAAAACAAAAACACTAATTCGGAAAGATACCTGCATCTCAGTGTTCTTAGTAGCCTTATTTACAATCGCCAAGATATGGAAATATGGAAGCAACTTAAGTGTCCATCAAGAGATGAATGGATAAAGAAATATATATATAATATTTGTTGACAAGAGCCCAAATATATATTCCTTTTGGAAATATTTTTTAAATACTCAAATATATTTTAGACCCCAAATTTGTAAGTTAATACTGTAATTATACTTCTTGTTGTTTTTAACACGCTCAACTTCAACGGCGTAATCAGACCATATGAAGTCAACAGCGTCAAGTGAAGCTCTTTGCTCTGGCTTCTCGGGGACGACTGTAGTGCGGCATCTAGATACACTAACTGTGCTGACCGTTCTTGAGTCAACATTTCACCGGTCTGAAATGTGTCCTGGAACCATGAATCTGCATGCCGAATCATCTTGTGAATTGTTTCCTTTTTCCCCACAATAGCTCTGTGTCAACATGACCAATGAGAAGATGCACCACTATATCAATGAAGTGCTTTTTCTACAGGAGCAAACAGAATGTGTACAAGAGGGAGTTACCATGGAAACGGCTTATTCTCTTGGTAACCAGACTGGAGTTTTGGATTTTTTTTTCCAGGTATTCACATAATATAATTAGATACTTTACAGGATGCATGCATTTAAATATACTGGAGACAAAGAACTTTCTTTCATGGGGCCTTATTTTGAGGATATCTTTATGGCAGACTCAGCAATTTCTAATTTATTTATAATCTTTCAGTGTTGATTGAGGAGCACACGACCTTTTCTCTGAAAGGGCATTTGAGGGATTACCAATTGATTAAAAAGACAAGAAGTATCAGATCATTTTGTTATAAAAAATATTCAGCTGCAGTTATGTCGCTAAAACTCTCCTCTTGGCGTAGTTATAAATACCCATTGTACAAATATAATATTTTATAAAGTAACTCTAAGACTAGCAAGACCATAAAACAAATTCAGCAGAATCTTGTTTGTCTCCAAATTTCTAAGTTTGAATATGGAAAACCTTGGCAGAAAAAAATATATATATACGTACATATCATCTTAGTATTTCTGCAGGTGTTTATGCTTATCTTTATTGTTCCTACCTTACAAAGCAAGAATCTTTGCCTCAATATCGCCATCATAAAAGCAAAAATCTATCACACAAACATCAGTCTCTATCTACTAATATAAGGCTTTATATAGATTCACCAATAATATTTCTAAAACACTTGAACAGTGTTTAAAACTGATACCATTTAGCTATTGAGGAGAACAGTATATAATTTTCTACCCTTTATTTTTATAAATGTATACTTACAAATTAACTTTATTCATTTTCTGAATATGTGCAATGTTCTTGTTTCTGGTACCAACTTGTCAACGTTCCTTGTTTTAAGTACAGAAGAAGTTATCTTCCTCCAAAAAGCCCTCCCTCATCATGACACACGTAGTATACAGTTTACCTCCTTAAGGTTATAAGATGGGTTGACAGTAATATATACTTACCTGAATATGGGAAGCCTTGGGTACCCACTACCCTCCTTCTCGCTTTCTGCTATGTCCTTGACTGCTAAACTGCAGCCAGCAGAATGAAGTTATTTCTGTCTCTTGGGTTATCGTCCTTGGGGTCTCATCGTTGGAATGGTTATTTCAATAGTGGGACCCTCATCAGTATGAACTGGAAATGTCAGTGGATATTTCTGCTGCAACTCCTCTTTGATATCCCCCAAAATGAAATGAAAAGACATACCAAATATAGGGTGAAACTTGAATTTCTACCTATAAATAGGTAGGTCTATATACCAGAAAGAAAACATACAACTTTTCTGTAGTTGGAAATTTTATTTTTATTAAGGTGAGAATATATATTTTAACAACGCCAGCATTTTAATGACTTTAAAATACACTTATTTATTTTCAGTTCCTCTAATCAATAAATACTACTGAGAACCAACACGACATCAGAGGTTTGCTAGGTGGTGCGGATACAGCAATGAACAAAAATAGACATGTATTGATAATAAAGACTAATTTATTTTCTCAGTGCTTGTATGAACATGGTGAGGCTGTAAATGGTATGCATGAGCAATAACAAAAATGGCAAATTGAGTAATAGAAGGAAAAAACTCTCTCTTCTTAACTTGCAGAAGCCTTCTGGATTTCTCTCTTTATTGGATGAAGAAAGTCAAATGATTTGGTCAATGGAACCAAGTCTTCCCAAAAAGCTACACAGTCTTCTAGAATCCTCAAACACAAATGCAGTTTACTCCCCCATGAAGGATGGGAACGGGAACCTCGCCCTCAAAGACCAAGGCACAGCTTTCACCGTTATGCACTACGCAGGACGGGTGAGTTCAGAGAACTGAGCAATTTATGGTACGCACTAATGGGTCAAAGGTCTTAAGAACAAGCCTTAAAGGTTCTGATATTTTAGAGTTTTGATAATTGAAACTGGGTGAACAACCCACAAAATGTTTCTTTCCTAAGCCTGATAAGGACTTAACATCTTCAGAATGTGGGTGATGAAGCATGCGGTATGATTCTTCTCATAACGTTTCCATATTTATAACTTAATAATACGAACAAAAGAGACCTGGATTTAATACAAGAGCTCTTCTGTGGAATTTGGGATATTTTCAAAATCCAAACAAACATTGGACATCTGAGTTTACTTACCCTCAATATAGTTGTTAGTATTAAATTACTTTTCCTAAACCTAAGGAAGAAAGCAACTCTCCGATCCCTCTCCATTTCCTAACCAGCTTTGTAAAACATGCTTCCTTCTTCAAATCCTTCAAGGACTGACTCTTATCTGTCTAAAACATGTCACAGTCCTGAGGCCAGCCTCCTATCGGGCTTCTCCGAGCTGGTCCCTGTCACTTCCTCCAAGGCTTACCTGCCACAACTCTCCTCTGCAAAACCCCTGTTTAGGTTCTTTTTTCCAATCCACTCCCTGTTTTCCTGCAGATCCCTCCCCGCACACGTGACGCCTCTTCACACTCAAGCTGGAAATATCCTCCTTGCCTTCTTCACAAGGTCAAATTTTATCCATCTTTTAATGCTCACATCCACGTCCCACTTAATCTCCGATCCAGCTTCCGTCTATAGTTAATTCTTCCACTTTTGAATCTGTACCCGCCAGACTTTCCTCCCTGTTTGGGATGTAGCACAAATAACATTATTAGGGGGTGAAACCCCGAGTCACTCTCTCACTCTCAGTGTATTTCAGTTCACTTCTGCCAGTGTTTACTGAGACTCTACTATATGCCAAACCCAGGGCACTAGAGGATCAAAGATGAGTAAACCGTATCTCTTGCCCTCAAACGTGTCACAGTCAAGTAAGGAAAAGGAAAGTTAACAAATACTTACGCTATAATTTGCTCATAGTAATATTAGTCATGTTAACAAAATTCTCCGTTACCACAAAGAAGAAAGAATTTATTTGGCTCCAAAAAAGAGTGTAGAAATGTTTTCAAGAGGAGGTAAAACGTGACCTTGGCCTTTAAGGGGGTGCTGAGCTGCCTGAGATTACGAGGCAGGAGCCTCCCAGTAAAGACAAGGGCTTCTGAAAATGAATGAACCGTGCGTCTGTCTGCATTCGGTTGCAAAGGACAGAATCCTGTGTAGCTGTTCAAGCAGAAAATAACTTCAGTGCGGGAAAATCACTGTCGGGGGGACTCTAAGTTGAACTTCCAGAAATGACCTTAAAACCACTCCACAGGACAGGGCTCCCTCTGTAGCTAGGGCCACGTCTTTGATCAGGAAGCCTGCAGCCTGATTGAGAAACTGCTGCTACAGGTACTGACTCCCAGTAACTGCTGCCACCTAAACCAGTAAGAGGCCCATTCCCCGGCACTCAACAAGGAAGAGTCAGTGGCTGAGCCTGGAACCTTCAGTGCTGGAGAAAACCAACATCTCCTGGACATGCTCACCAGGTAAAACACAGACACAGCAGAAATGCAGCCTCCACCACTTCAACTTTCTAAATCTCGGGCAGTAGTTCAGACAGGTGGAAGCCGCAGAACGAGCGGACCCTAGCTGCAAAGGAGTCTGGGAGAAGTAATATTCGCACTTTCCAACATCTGCAGGGCAGGAAGTGACCAGGATAAACCTAACACTCCGCCATTTCCACCCACATCGTAGTTGGGAAATGGTACCAGACGTTTGGTCAAGTCTATGGAGGTTGGTAGGAAAAAAGTCTAGGAAGGTTGTTTGTGGTGAAATCATGAATAAATATGCATGTATGCCTCAGGACTTTGTCCTCTTGACAGTGTTAACTTATCAGATGGTTTTAGACAGGGTGGGGGATGAAGTGAGAAAACCAGAGGACATGACGTAGGTAGGTTGGGAAGAAAGGAAGGGGGGCAATGGAAACACTCCAACAAGGACTGCGTTTGAGCCAAAGCGGCAGGACAGAGTGGTGGCATTCCCAGGGAAGAGTGAGTGACTGAATGTGTGGAGCCAGGGAGGGGACACAGCTGGAGATGACCCTGAGGGCCTCACGCTGTTGACTGATGGAGGTTGTTTTAAGCCAACCGAGAAGGGAAATCCTGGAGAAGGAGGCTGTTTGGAAGGAAAGATATTCCGCTTTAGATGTTTGGAATTTGAGGTTTTTAATGGAAATTCCCATGAGATGCTGAAAATACTTGACACTGGGAGGCTGGCTGCTTCTAGAAATCTAGTCATAGTTTGGGAAATGTGTATAATTGCACATGGAGAAGAGGGAGAAAGATGTTAGTAGGAAAGAAAAGTATCACAGAAACGAAGAGAAAAGAGACGTCCGGGTCAACAGGAAGTGAGCCTCGACAGGACACTTAGGCCAAGGAACAGCTTTGTGAGAAGTTCTGGTGGGACGGTGCCATATGATGGCTTAGTGGATGTGGGGAGGAAGTCAGTGGATGATTTTATATAATAAAGAGATATTCTCAGAAATTATCAACTATCCTTTAGAGTTGAGAGATTTAGCCTTTACATTTTTTTAATAACAGTAGCAATCTTTTAGTCCTATGTGCAGATTTTTTAATCTATATTTTCTTTATATTAAGAATTTACTAAAGAATATAGAAACAAAGATACTTGCATAATAAAATAACATGTTGTTTTACTTTTCAATTCAAATGTTAGAATGTTAGAATACTTTTCAATTCAAAAGCTTTTGTGTCAGAATTTATTTTATTGAGGTACAGTTAATTTACAATGTTGTGTTAGCTTCAAGTGTACAGCAAAGTGATTCAGTTACACATAAATATATATATATATATTTTTTCAGAATTATAGGTTATTCTAAGATATTGAGTATAGTTAGTCTAAGATATTGAGTATAGTTCCTGGTGCTGTACAGTAGGTCCTTGTTGTTTATTTTATATATAGTAGTGTGAATCTGCTAATCCCAATCTCCTAATTTATCCCCCCCCCCCCCCCGCTTTCCTCTTTGGTAACCATAAGTTTGTTTTCTATGTCCATGAGTCTATTTCTGTTTTGTAAATAAGTTCATTTGTATCATTTTTTTAGATTCCACATATGTGATGTCATATGGTATTTGTCTTTCTCTGTCTGACTTACTTCACTTAGTCTGATAATCTCTAGGTCCATCCATGTTGCTGCAAATGGCATTATTTCATTCTTTCTTATTGCTGAGTGATATTCCATTGTGTATATGTACCATATCTTCTTTAGCCATTCATCTCTTGATGGACATTTTATTATGCAAGTATCTCTGTTTCTATATTCTTTGATAATCCCCAGTGCCTGGGAGAGTATCTGGCACATAAAACGCACCAATAAATATTTGATGAATAAATGAATTATTTGATACTTAAAAAAAATAATTTGTTGAATTCATAGGATTTAGTTGAAAAATTACAATAAGGTATAACTGATGATTTTGGAAAATTATTTTTCTGTAAGTTTCTTGGAAGCTATCTTCAGTCGGTATATACCTGACCCGCCTTGTAAGTGTGTTTGTATTGTATCTTGAAGATACACTAGATGTTCAATAAGTGATAATTGCATTCAACTGAATGGTACCAAGGTTTGGAATAAAATTTTGCTTGCTAATTATTGTATGTTTGCATTTAAAAAGTATTCTACAAGCACCTAATAAAATGTCAATGGTTTTAAGAAAATCTGGGGAAAAACAATGAAGAGTTTGAGTGAATGGAATCATTTCACTGAGTTCTGATAGCAATAAAGCAAAGCAGAGAAAGCCAATTGATTAGTTGCCACATAGCTAAAGCCCTGTGGAATCATGAAATTTCCTGTAAAAGCACCTGTATATTTTAAAGCAGGATTTTCCATAATTGGAGTCAATTTTGTGGTTTTATAAAAGTCTTTCATTTCACTGAGATGTACTAAAGAGTCTTAGCCCAAGGACTCCCTGAGGACTCATTCACATGTTAAAGTATAGATTCTATGTAATTTGTGGCAATATGTCAAGCCATATGCCATTCTAATCATCAGATGTAACTTCGTATACTTAAATTTTGAGCTATTGCGTTTTCAAGGAAAGCAGCACATTCTGCATTTTATAAATCAGGGGATGTAGCAAAGAGCTAATTGGCTTAAAATCAGCAGGCAGGGTCTATTTTGGACAGTAGGATGAGCAATCCTGAATAGCTCTTTGATGATAAAGTTGATCCCAGAGGAGACCTCAATGGCTTTGGGGTTCGTGGGTTTGTTCGTAGTCTCTTCTTTGGCCAGATGGATGTGCTAGAGAGTTCTTATCACCACTTGCCCCTCCATGCCTGGTTTACCTAGTTTTGTTAGTAAAAACATGCCCTATCTCATAGGAAGGACGATCATTACTGCTGGTGATGATATTGACATCCAGCCTCCTGCCCCCAGAGACCCACACATGTGACTGTTCTGCTCTGACTGCGAGACCCTGCCATGCTTCTGAATCTCATTTGGAGCAGAGGCTCAGAAGTCCTTTTAGAAATGTTTAAGCAACATTATTTAAATTGTAGCTGAAGATCTTCCCTAAACACATTTGAATTTTTCATTACTCATAGGAGCGTGGTGTATTTTCCAATCTCCATTACAGAAATATTTTAAAGTAAATGGGATGAGGCTGTGCATGAAGTATTAACAGGGTCTCACTAATGAGCATGAATTTGAATTAAGGAAGCTGTGAGTTGTGTGTTTTTTTATCGTTGTTATTTGTTTTAGCAAATTTTAAACCTTATATGGGGTTACCTGTTTTAGGAATTGCTCTTAAATTTCTTTTAGTGATTTAAATGATGGATAAGCATGAAATCCAGAAGTGTGTCTAATTTTATTGGCTTTTAAAATTAAGAATCTTGAAGGAAAGAAGAATTAGGATTTGGCAAAAGACGTTGGCTCTTAGGAAAGTTGAACTTCCTAATCACCTTCCATGAAGGTGATTCCTAAACTCTAATAGGAAGTAGTATTTTGAAGTTCCTACATTCTAACGTGAGCAAAGGAAATTAAGAGATAGTAAAGCAATCTGAAGTAATAAAAGTTAAATTCATGAGAACAGAGGTCAAGATTAATAGCTATAAAATATATGACACTTACATATTTGACCTTCTTTGGTGTCTGCTCGTAAGGTCTTTGTCTGAACATTGTTTATTATGATCATGTCTTTTTTGGCGTGAAGTGATTCTTTTGGGATCTCAGGTAAGCATCCCGTTGTATGACTGGCCTTGATGATTTATACAAATCGTGCTGGGGTGTTGCTCTTACCTAAGGTGACGTGCCTGTGTTTTAGCCTCCTTCTGTTTCCACACCCATAAGTATCATAGTGGATGGAATGGTGCTGCCCCACACAAAAGACAGGTCCTCGTGCTTGTGCCTAGAACCTATGACTGGGATCTTATTTGGGAAAAGGCTCTTTGCATATGTAATTAAGTCAAGGATCTTGAGACAAGAAGGTCCTCCTGGATTATCTGTTGAGCTCTAAACCCAGTGACAAGTATCCTTGTAAGAGGGAGGCCGAGGGAGATTTGAGAGAGAAAAGCAAGTGGAGACCAGAGTGATGCTGCCACAGGCCGAGGAAGGCCGGGAGCCACCAGAAGCTTGAAGAAGCACGGAAGGAGGGCAGGGATGCCAGATTCCAGAGTGGTTGCTGGTTACAGCAGCCCCAGGAAACTAACGCACGTGTTCATTGGGTCAATGTTTACAGATTAGAAAAGCAGTGAGGAGTTTTAACTCGTAGCGTTGTAGTTTTTGTTTTCTTTTAACACATTTGATCCATTTGAAAATGACTCCTGCATTTCTCCATCTCTATTTTTGCTCACAGGGTTTCCTCACCTGTAATGCCCCTTTCCTCTTTCTTTCCAAATCATACCCATCTTCCCAAGGCCAAGTTCTTGGCCTGATCCAAATTTCCCTGCTCTGTCTCTTCCCTCATCAATAAGCACACCTGATACTTACCTAGCAGTGTTCAATTTGCAGAGTGCCTGGGAAACATTTTCACCACAACCTTCTTTGTAAATGTTACTGTGTCAGTTTTCCAGTGAAGTAAGCCTTGGTGGGGTTTAGTGGTTCACCAAATATTATACAGTTATGTGTGAGTCTCCTGGGGGCACCATTACGAAGTCCCCCATCCAGCATGGCTTAAAACCGTAGAAACGTATCCCCTCTCACAGTTCTGGCGGCCAGAGTCTAAAATCAAGTGTCCACAGGTTGGGTCCCTCTGCAGGCTCCGAGAGAAATCTGTTCGAAGCCTCTCTTCCAGCTTCTGGGCTTGCCAGCAGTTGGTGTTCCTTGGTTTGTAGACACAGCACCCAGGTCTCCGCCTCTATCTTCACGAGGTTTTCTCTCTGCGTGTGTCTTTGTGTCCCTTTCTCTTCTTTAAGGACACCAGTCATTGGATTTGGGGTCCCCTCCCATCCAGTAGGACCTCATCTTAACTAATTACCTCCACAAAGGTCTTATTTCCATAAAAGGGCACATTCTGTGGTTCTGGGTGGGCATGAATTTTGGGGGCACACCAGTCAACCCGCTACAGACCAGTAGGTCACAATATGGTGTCTCAGCTTTCTCACCCCCCCACCCCCATATCTTTCTCTCTCCACCATGGTATGTGCTGAAATCTTAGTGTTTATTATCTCAGTCATGAAATCTGTGTTGTGTAACAGAGAAGACGTACTGGGGCACTTGGGGCTCCATTGCCGTGACTTTGAGGGGTACACTGACCCTCAGCTAACATACCCATGGAGTTTGTAACTAAGGGGAATATACTTATGAACCTCGTAAACTTGTTCTGAAGGGTAAGTGGTGGGCAAGCAATCAATGCAGGTACAACTGTTTTGAGACGTTGTGTCAAAGATGCGAGTCCTATTTCCCCAACAACTGCTGAAGGTCTTTCCACGCAGGAATACCACCATATTTGGCAAAATTTAAAACTCATCAATCACAAGTATCGAAGTCCTGAAAATATTTTGGGAATTACCTAATCAACTGGCTGTACTGAGAATATTAGAGGCCCAACTGACTTTCTCAAATTGAATCATTGGTAAATGTCCTTGATTAGTTAAGAAAGATATTTGTTAATTCTTGTATCTTATAAATGTGCTCACGTTGCATAAATAAATGTTTTATAAATGTGTTAGAATATTTATTTTTATTTATCATGATGTTATTAATATCGCTTTAGCAGATGATAAGGAATATGTAACCACCAAAGTTATAGTATGATATTTTCTTGTACTTCCTATCACACTTGAAAGACTTCAGTGGAAGGTAAGTGCAGGAGATTGAGATTGTCTCTATCTATGGAAACTATAATATTAAAAGAAAAAATATTTAGATAAATGTTTCACCTTATGTTAATGTGACATTCTGTTTTTCACTGACTATACAGGTGGTTTTTGTGATGGGTAACGCTACCTTGATTAAAGAGAATTTTTGTAAAAAATTATATTCTTTACCATTTAGCTTTATGACTAATATTTTAATCAAGCATACAGGTGTGTGAAATTTTACTGCAGATTTTTAAAGGTCCTCTCAATATCATTTTCCTTAAGAAAATTGAAGCGCTCTCTGCAATTTACATACATAATCCAAGATGTAATTTACAACAGAAGGAAAACGTACAGCGCGTTATATAATGTGCTCGTGGGTGCGTCTTTATGTGGGTGGGGTTTGCTTGTATTCATCAAGGTTCCTTTTCCATCCTCCTAAATCACATCCTGGTGAGGTGGATAAAGTCCTAATCCCAGACTGTAGACCCTAATCGTTATCATCATGTCACTGATTTCCACAAGCCTTTCCGGGAACCCAATTACTAAAACATTGCTGATAGGAGTGATGTGGGGAAAAGACTGATTTGTGGCCAGTCTATAAAATACCTGAACTTTTTTTCCCTTCTCCTTGAAAAAGGATCTACCCCTATTGTGGAATAAATTGTTTGAAATATGTCGGTTGAGATTTATGGTGTTGCCCAGACGTCTGAGAAGCAGAGATCTCTATCTCATTGAGGCTGCAGTACATTCTAGGTGACAGAGGGATGAAAGCCGACCTCTTTGCCCTCAGACGTATTTACATAACATGTATGTGGGTGAAACCTTGGTCGCTTCAATTTCCCTGTGTCACCTGTGTCAGGAACACCTTCTGTGGCTTGTCTCCTGGCCTTCACCTCCAGAGATTGGTGGGGACACAGTGTTCCCAAGAAGACTCTGAAAGTGAACCTTTAAATCAACGGGAAAAGGAGATGAACTCATCAATAAGGAAGTTTCTCCAGGCAGAATCCCCAGACATAACAATGAAACCTGTCTGGTCCAAGCCAAACTGATACTATTAAAGGTTATTTGACAAAGGTATTTTGACCCACACAAAGAGAGCTTAATTTCCATCTGTATTTGTTCACCTCTTGGGCAAACTTTTAGAAAAACAAAAATTAACTCCCCCAGGCTTCTCGTGCTCCATTTCTTCTATCAATTTCACCTTTGGCTTACATTTTTGTAGACTTGATAAATGTCTCCTCATCCAGAGTTTCATTAGGAAGAGAAAATACAGGCTCTTATTTAGGGAATCTTCCCGTTTTTTTCAAAGATTTAACTGGTTCTTTTTATCTTCATGGGCTGACAGACATTTATAAATAGGGAACTTTAGATTTCCTAGAATATTGATATCTTATTGTTAGTTGATTGGTATTTTTTCTCCTTAAAAGGAACCAATGAAGCGTGTTCATAAATTTCAGTTGTGGTAATTTTAATTCAATGCCCATATCCAGAATCTAGATATCTAGATAAGGACCCTTAACAGTAATACTATGTGCTTCTAATAACTTTCTCTGTTGATTAGTATTTATCAACTTAAAGTGAATCAGGATGAGAGCAAGCACAACTATTAGATGGAATCGCTTAATGGAAAAGTAAAAAATAGAAGCCTCTGCTTATAAATATTGATGCAAGAGAGAGATCAATTTACCACTACACATGAAATCCAGACATTTTTCAGCAGACCTCAGATAGAAAGCTGAAACAAGGCATGAAAAATTATCAGACCCATTTATATTTACTGAAAACGATCTTATTTCTTTTGCTAAAATCCAATCTTTACACACATTCTGATGTGCTATATAGTGAACTCAAGAGTCTATCTCAAAAGTTGCCCATTTTTATCAGCTGTTAATCCCACCTCTTTCCTAGGGATTATATTTTGCATCATGTAAATAACATGGTGGAGAAGGGGGTTATGAATTTGACTGATGAGTGAATTTACTTCCATTCTGTATATATTAATGATTCCCAGGAGAGTATTTTATGTCTCTTTCTAGGAGTTTATATGCTCTCATGATTCAGTTTCGTAGATGACATGGCTCCCATCTCTCTCCAGTCTGCTTCTCTGTGGGCTTCACACCTACAGGTCTACTTTCAGTATCTCTGCTTGAGTGGCATCTTCACGTTAACAGATCCAGTGGCTAACTAAACTAAATTCCCCAACACTCTCTCAACTGACTTCAAAAAAGTAAATAAAACTGATTTGCCGTATTTGTCCCACTTTTCAACTCATGGTAAAATCAGAAACCCAGTTAATTACCAAATACAAGCTACTCTCTCCCCACTTACCCTTAGAATCCAAATATCCCTCATTTGTATTCCAGCGCCCGAGGTCACATCACCTCCGCCTCTTGGGTCCCTTCAACCGTCTCCTAACACTAACTAATGGAAGAAATGCGAATTATGAATAAAGAGATGAATGAATATCTTTACTTAAAGGCATATGAACTGCTTTTATTTCATTTAGCTTCTTGTTTCCCTGGTGACACTGTCCAGAATTAAATGTGATTATTCTGATTCGACTTGTTAGTAATAGTCCTGAAACAGTGACGGTGATGCCTGCTTTCTTTTCCATATTTTTACCTCCCAGTTTACCTCCTTTGGTAGAAGAATAAACTCTGATTTCTCTTTTAAAAATCAGATCTTCCAGACCATTTTAACACTCTTGTTCTTCGTGTACCTGGTAGTTGAATATGCACAACTCGGGAGATGTAATCAGGATTCGATTTTTATTTTGGGTTCACACCACTTTTTAAAATATATTCAGCTGGGACAGCCCTTCCTTTTAACCAGAAAAAAAACCCAGGCAGCTCCAGTGATATTTCTGGTCTCTCCTAAGTAATAGAGAGTCCTTTATTTGCTTTCGTTGGTGCTCACGGACTCAACTCAGCGACGAGGAATTTCTGGTCCTGTATAGTGATCAGAACCACAAACTTTAGCTGACAGTTTAGTCCCGTCAAGCCCCAGCCACACAGCAGACACGGGACCGTGGCCTGGAGCATCCTGTTTTCTGTTTATTCTTGTGCTGGGTCCTCTCATTTCGTCCCAATATGGCTTCACGCACACGACTCCTTTCGAAGTTTAGGGCTGATGCTGGCTTGGGTGCTTCCATGTGTCCCTGAGACGCTCCTCTGGGGGAGGCTTTGAGGCCCTTCCCGTGCCCTTGGTGATGCTTTTCTCCCCTCCCCCCCAGCTGGCTGCTCCCCTGGGGCTCTGATTTCTGATGTTCACCCACAGACGCTCTCCACCGGACCCCACTCCTCTCAGCCTCACATATAGCCTCTTGGGCAGAATGTAACCCAACTTGGGATTGTGGACCAGATGAGGAAACTTCATCACACCCTTTGTACTTCATCAAAAAGCGTAATATGTCCTGCTCTCCACTTTCTGGAGCTGACACACAGCGGCCCCTCCTCCTGCAGCAGGGCTGTCCCTTCCCTCACACGCACCCCATCCTCCTGCCCGTTTCTGACTTTGGGCTACTTAGTGGGGGTCGATCACCCGTTCCCAGTGTCCCCCTAAGTGCTGGGACATCGTCCAAGTGTATGAGGGCGTTCCATGAAGTCTCCTCCCTCTTGGTTTAGGGGCTGGGGGAAGAAACTGTGTAAAAGTATTTATGGCCCTATTTGCCTGCTGTATAAAGCAATCACTGCTGTGCACTCAAATTGGTGTGAGAGCAATAGATCCATAGATCCATAGATAGACAGAGATGCCCAAGTCAAATACCGTACTTAGAGAAATATGTACACACACACACACACATATATAAAGGAAATATCAGTGCCGCCAGAAGCACACGTAAGCCGTCCGTGCTGTAGTCTGGGATGTCCTGAAATGCCTCAGTTATCACTGAGGGTAGCTTCATTAGAGGAAGTTGAACTTTTAGCACTTAACCACATGGAAATACAGATTTCCACATCGGAACTACATTAATTAGGTGGTAATATAATTAGCAATTCAGTTAGTCCTTTACATTTTGCCTTGCAAGGTAGAGTGTCCACTCTGGAAAAGGCTCTCATTCTAATGCAGCGTTTTATATGTTACGATGGGTAACGTCTCAGCCCAGTAGGAGAAGGAAGGGCAAGGAAGACGCAGGAAGTCTAGGTAGCGAATCCCTAAGTGATGCCACAAAAGGCTCTCCTAAGAATTCTCCACCCTTGTTTTCCCACTCAGGTGGTTTCCTGTTGGCTTCCTGATTCTGGCCTGAATGGAGAATTGGTTGTGACATTTACGTTTCTAGCCTACAGTGCCATGCTCTATTTGTTTCCATTTCTTTTTCTCTAACCTGCGAGACCTCGCTGCAGGTGCGCTGAGACCCCCTCCGCTCGCCGCCTGTGGTTCATTTCACGGGCTGCGATGCTATCTCCTTGCACCCTCAGCCTTCTCAGAACGAGTCGTTTTTATCGCTCTGTCTGCATCCATCCATCCGCCCTATTAGGCCTGCCTTGCTCTCTTGGCTTTCCGTCATACCTTCAAGAGCTTCGTTATCTCTCGTCAGGTGTCCTGAACAGTGATGAACACGGTATCTCTCCTTGTCCCTTTGAGCTGCAGAGCAGGTAGAAGCAGCTGAGCTGTCAGCACCGAGACAGGAATAGATAGAGCGAGAAATTGGGGCTGGTGGAGGTGAGCCGGGGTCTAGCCTGAAAAAGAAACTGCTCCAAATTTTCAAGCAGAAGAAAAGGAGTACAGGCAATAGGTTCCACAGGAAAAGTGGAGACAGATGGGAGACGATGAGGTGACCCAGAGACGCGGGAAGCAGCTGCCTCCTCCGCGGCTGGAGATGGGAAGGGAGGAGACAGTCCTACGGGAAGGGGAGCTGACGGCAGACTGGCACACCTTCCCTGACCTCGCGTGGCCCTCCTCCTGGGTGCCAGCGCCTGGAGCGGGGCTGAGACCACAGACGTTGGGATGTTAGGCCCCAGCTCTGGCAGACCCCGTGCTTTCCTTATCCAGGTGGAGTAAGCCAGCTTCTCTCGCTGTAATTCAGGGAAGTAAAATCAGGGATGGTGGATGGAACCATTTCCCCGGAGCTCGCTCACCCTTGCACTCCAGTTTCCTTGGAGATGAGCCAAAGCTGAGCTTGACAGCCTCCAGTTGGGAAGACAATGCATGTGGTTTGGCCTTTTGTGACTTTTCTTTGTGGACCCAGGAGACTAAGTATCTTGACGGATTGTGATTCACACCCATGGCGGAAGTTTTATAACCCCCGTTTTTATATACGGCGAACATAATTTTCCTTTTAATTGTACGTATTGCAGTGCCGGAGTGTTACAGCGAGTACGTCCAGAAGAGGAGCGCGTGGCCGCGGCTCGCCAGCCTACACTCTTCTCTCTCGGCATCCTCACGCAGCATGTAGACGAGCGTGCTAACTGCTGAAACGTGAGGAAAATGCTAAATTTCCTTTGGAGCCATCTTATTGAATGGAATCATTCCAAAGGAAATCTTTGACTACATGACAATTTCCTTTAAGATTTGTATGGGCCTGTATGCATATAAATTTCTCTGTTACATGCATGAGGGATGCTGTCACTTATAGCATGAATCCTTCAGAGGAAAAAAAAAAAAAAAAACAAGCCTGAGTTTCAGTTATGTTAAGACAGAGGGGGAAAAAGAGCATTTATCCTGGCCTCTATCTTTTGTGACTTTCAGGTTTTTTTCTCCTTTCATCCCCCAAACAGTAAACCAGCAGGAAAAGGAGGGGTGGGGCTGAGAGCAGAGAAGCTGTCCTGAGTGACCTAGAAAGACCCGTGCCTGAAACCTGCTCCTGCCGTTCCAGCAGTGCCCGCTACGTCCCTCCCGAGTGGCACAGCTGAGACAGGACAGGCCTTATGTGTCACCCTGGCATCACAGACTCACAGAGCTAGGGTGATTCCTAGGGTACAGTTTTTTCTCCTTGCTGTTTTCCCATTCATACAGATTCCTCTGTCCGTTTAACTAGGCTCTGAGGCTCACTGCCCTTTGAATCACCAGGAGCCCAAGGGGTGGCCTTTTCCCACTCAGTGTTGCAGCACCCATGGCTTCTACACAACCTTAGTGCCTCTTCAGGCCAGTGGTCCCAGTGAGGTCCGGAGGCTGAGGCTAGGTGGCTGGTGAGTGTAATGTGCTGTTACTCTTCCAGGGAGATGGGCTTTATTCAGAAGCAATTTCTTTGTAAAGTAATACATGAATTTTGACTGATGGCATTACAGCTACAGGATGAGAGCCTCCTTTTCGGATGGCAGCTCATGTAGCAACCTCATAGTTGGATGGCGGAGATGACTCCGTGAGTCATCCTTCTCGGGGCGATAATGTAAAAATATTCTGGAACAGGGCTGAGGGGAAGGTACAGGTGAGCGTTAGAGCAGATATGGGGGTTGCTGATTAGAAAACGATAGGTACTATGCAAAACTAGGACTAACATACTTTTTCCTGCATCTTCAAAATCACCCAGAGAGAGAGAGAGAGAGGTTGACATGACCATCCATGTTCTGGAGACGAGAAATCAGGAAGGCTCAGTACCTTGATGTCCTTACCTACCAGGCACCAGGCCTGGTTGAAGCCGGAGCCCAAAAGGCAGCTGCCGTGCAAGGCTGGTCCTCTTTCCAATACAGCTTGATGCCTCCCACCTAGACGTGGGCCTTGAGAGATAGACTTGGCTTTGGCAGCTGGTGGAGCTGGAAAGGACTTTTCTAAAAAGAAAGGGGAGCACCTGGAAATAGTCCATATGTCAAAGGATTGTATTCAGTGAGGTGGACATCTTTCTGTAGAAAGTGAGGATCTACCAAGGATTCGACACGAGCGATCATGGAGTTAGATTTTTGGTTTTCTATTCACGTCTTCTGAAAATTAACTTTTAGTTCTCGTGTTAACTTAGGACTAAAAGAAAATGCGTGCTTATCATCATCCAGATTATACATTTTTTTAGCTGTGGCCATCTCGTTTGCTATAATTTTTTTAAGTGAAAATAAAACCCAAAACCTTTTAGTTACCTTTATTAAAATGACAGTGCGCCTTTTTAGAATGTGCAGTTTTGAAATGCTTAGGCACAGTTCAGATTTCAGCGTTGTGCGAAGTTTCTGCATTTGTCTTGTGCCACCACCTCCTTGCTGGGGGGAGGGGGTGATGTCAGAGGAGTGGGGGGAGATCAGGGCTCTCGCCACTGCCCAGAGGTAACCTGCCGCAGGTCCCCTCTCCCCGTGCCCACGTAGGAAGCAGTAGAGAGGCACGTCGACCCCTTCCACCTACTCACCCTGCAGCCAGGGAAGTGTTCCTGGAGACCCAGTGGAGACCCAGAACTCCTGCCCACCCAGCGGCAATGAGAATCCCCTCTTCTTTTGTGTCAGAGGAGGTTGAGTGGGGACCCCAAATTCTCCACTTGACAGTAATGAGGCTGTGCCTCTCTTCCCCTGCTGAGTGCTCTCAGAGGAGGTCAGCTAACCAGAAGGTTAAGTGGGAAACTTCAACGTCCTCTTCTCAATTGATAGAACAGCTTTGTGGGAAATCAGAAAGGATGTAGAACTCAACACCATCAACCAACGGGATCTGCTCATTTATAGATGTGTAAACCAAGAGAAGCAGAATACTCATTCTTTTCAAGTCCATGCTTCAAGAAAGACTATATTCTGGGCCATAAACCAAACCTAAAATTCCGAAGGATTGAAATTATACAGACTGGGGCTTTCCTATCACAATGGACTACTCAAACTAAAAATCAAGAAGAGAAAAATAACAGGAAAATCTCCAAATACGTGGAAACTAAAAAATGCCCTTCTAAGTAATCCATAAATCAAAAATGAAGTTTCAAGGGAATCCAAAAATATGTTGAACTGAATGAAAATGAAAATACAACATGTCAAACTTTTGAGACAGACCTAAAACAGTGCCAAGAGGAAAATTTATAGCACTACATACATATATTAGAAAAGAGGAAAGTCTCAAGTCAGTAATCTAAGCTTCCACCTCAACAACCTAGAAGAAGGAAAGTAAAATAAACCCAGAACAAGCAAACAAAAGGCAATCCAAGAGCAAACTGAGAGCAAAATGCATGGAATTTTTTTTAAAAATAGAGAAAATCAATGAAACAAAGAGTTGGTTCTCTTAAAATAACCATAAAAATGACAAACCTCTAGTAAGGAAAGACAAAGAAAAAAGAGAAAAGACACAAATTGCTAATATCAGGAATAAAACTGGAAATATGAATACAGATCCTGCAGTCAACAAAAAGATCAAAAGGGAATAAATACTACAAACAACCATCACATATAAATTTGACGACTTAGATGAACTGGACCAGTTCCTCACAAAACACAAATGACCTCAATTCACCACATATGAAATAGAGTCCTGAGTCTTCCCTGCACTGATGTCAATATCCTACTGGTGATGGTTTTGTCCGATGTTATCATTGGCGGGAATGGGGTAAAGGGTCCGCCGGCTCTATCGGTGTTATTTCTTGGAACTGTGAATCTACAATTATCTCAAAATTAAAAGTTTAAGAAGTAGTTAAAGGTGATGGGAGCAGGTTATCTATGGACATAATAAACGGGCATGAGTGGATATCATTTATTTAGATTTTCTAGTTGCCTTTGACAAGGTCAACACCAAACTTTATTGGATTGAGGAAATCATCATGGTTAAAAGGCCAAGTTTGGAAACAGATTGTATTTTATCCTTAAAATGAAAAAATAAACCCATCTCAGATGTGTGTGCACACATATGTGTGTTGTGTGCATGTATTTCTCAGCTTGTCCCCTGAAAAGTCCTAGAAACACTGACTAGCTCGATAATACTATGCTATTGTGCACCTCTAGGTCTCTAATTTCAATTTTCCTGTAAAATATGAAAGGGCTCCTTGAGGAAATACTCGATTCCAGATTTGGGACCAGGAAAAAAAAAACATGATATGGAACCATGTGTTAGCATTCCAGTAATGCCAAGTTTATGTAACACATAGTCGTTAGCATTATTGCATTAATTATGATAAAATAAGCTATCTTGGGGGGTAATGTCTAATACTTCTGTTGAGCTGTCAACTCAAATCCCATCAATACTGTAATCATCCATGTCTTAGGAATAGGCTCAGAAGCTCTTAAACTTGGAATGCCTTTGCAGAATATTAATTCAGCACATAAAGAAAGACTCAAAGAGCTAAAGCAGTTTTCCCATTGTCTCAAAATAATTAAGCTCACCTGCTTCAAGACTCATTAATTTTATATGAAGTAAAAACTTTTGCCCAACTCCATGCTTCCTACAAGCATCAAACTGCCCTTCTTGAGTGTTTGCACTTGTATGGATTTTGTTAAGTATCTTTTCCACGTAACTTCTCCTGCTGGTGTCTCCAACTGGGAAGTTTTGAATTTTAGTTTTAATGGGAGACCTTTAGTTTTTTGTCTGACTATCCAAGTACAACCAGGATGCTATTCATGAGGACTTCCCCGAGCACATGATCTTGTGATAATGAAAGACTCATCAACATAATCTTAAATAAAAAGGGGCAGCACGATGTTATGCTATATGTGGTCACAATATAACGAAACCTTTTTGTTCGTTTCACCAAATATTAAATGAATCTGCCCAGTGGACAAAGCATTTTGCTTGTTGCTGCAGAGACAGAGCTGAGCAATTCATAGTCACTCCCTCAAGGTACAGGAGGAAGGCCCATCACAAAGCAAGGCATGACAGGAGCAAAGACAGGCAAGGAATGTATTTAGAAAAAATCAGGTAGTCCAACTGTGTGTGTGTGTGTGTGTGTGTGTGTGTGTGTGTGTGTCTTTACTTCAGAATCATCAGATACCCGTGAAAAGAAGAGGCTAGAATTATAGATTGGAACGGTACAGAGGAGGACCCTACACTGTAGGATCAGCTCTGGGACATTAAATAACCTGCCAAAGTCCATATAGATGCAGAGCAGCTTAGCTGGGTGTCTGTGGTCTCCGGGCACTGCTGTGTCTAATACAGGAAGGCATGCAGAAGCCAAACTCCAGGTTAAGATTTCTCAACCCCAATCCGATGGTCACTGGGAGCCAGATACTTCTTCACTGTGGGGCTGTCCAGGGCACTGTAGGATGCTTGTAGCACCCGTGTCCTTCCAACGCTTCAGTTGTGACAAACGCAAAAGACTCCAGGCACTGAAAGTGTCACCATCATCCCTGGTTGAGAACCACTGCTCTAGATGATGTAAAAATTGTTTAGATTCAACAATGTGTAATATGTAACATGACATACAGCTTACATTTTAATATTGGTAAGCCATGTTCTGGCCTAGGGGCAAACTGGATAATTAGATAATGATTGAGAAGTATCTTAAAGTTGTTTAGTTGTTTGCCTCTTAGCTCAAGCAGTCTTCTGATCCAAATTCATGTTGGAAAATCTGGGAATCTGGAGGGTATCTTGGGATTTCTGTGCCATTTAGGCTCTTGTGACAGCAAAGAATAAAATCTCAGCAAGGCTTTATTGTAAGGATGACACAGTTAGGCATTGGAACTTGAAAACCCGGTAGGAACCAAGACTCATCTGGCCTTTTTCTAGCTTCCTCTCACTGGCCACTCAGCCTCTTTCTCATGGATTCTTTCTGTCTAGTTCCATCTTGCTGCCAATGAGACAATCTTCTCTGGGCCGTCCAGTTAAAATTCCCAAAGGAGTCGGGTGATTATCACCTTCACTGGTCTAACCACCCACACTCCCTCATGGTGATGCAGAACGGAGAGACATCATTGACCAGATGCCCTCCTTGGGGTCAGTCCTGGTCTACCTGGGGTAAAGGACAGCCTGTGACACCCAACCGTGGTGAAGCAGCAGTAGCTGTTGAACCTGATGAGCCTCGTGGCTGATCTGACCCTCAGGACCACACTTGGGAACTCACACTTGGCTGAGGCTGAGAGAGACAATAAAACCACGTCTCTCTTCAAAAATCACGTCTCCCAGGCCAGATGGGAATACCAGCAAAACCAGACAATAAAGTCATTTAAATATGTTCGTAAGTAAACTGTGACAGAAAAAAAAACTGTTCTTTGAATAATCCAGAATTAATTGTTTCCTGAGTTTTCTTTGTTTTAAGGACTTCAGATTTTATTCACTGCTTAAATGATCCAAAGGAACGCTTTTTTTTTTTTTACTGAAGTATAGTTAATTTACAATGTTGTGTTAGTTTCAGGTGTACAGCAAAGTGATTCAGTTACACATACATACATATATATGTACATATCTGTTCAATATCTATTCTTTTTCAGATTATTTTCCATGATAGGTTATTACAAGATATTGAGTATAGTTTTCTGTGCTCTACAGTAGGTCCTTGTTGTTTAGTATTTTCTATATAGTAGTGTGCGTATCTGTTAATCCCAAACTGCTGATTTATCTCTTCCCCCCCCACCCCACCCCCGCTGCTATCCACTTTGGTGACCATAAGTTTGTTTTCTACATCTGTGAGTCTATTTCTTTTGTAAATAAGTTCATTTGCTATCATTTTTTTAGATTCCACATATAAGTGACATCGTATAATATTTGTCTTTCTCTGACTTACTTCACTCCATATGAGAATCTCTAGGTCCATCCATGTTGCTGCAAATGGCGTTATTTAATTCGTTTTTATGGCTGAGTAGTATTCCATTGTATATATATACCACATTGTTTTTATCCGTTCATCTGTCAGTGGACATTCAGGTTGCTTCCATATCTTGGCTCTTGTAAATAGTGCTGCTGTGAACATTGCATGTATCTTTTGGAATTAGAGTTTTCTCTGGATATATGCCCAGGAGTGGGATTGCAGGATCATATGGTAGCTCTATTTTAAGTTTTTAAATAAAGACAGCACTCCATTTCTCAAACTGACGCCTCATTTCCTTCCCTCCCAAGGTGTCGTGAAGTCTTCCTACTTGGTTTAGAGAGTTTTCTGAGCAGGTGAGGGTTTTGCAGAATAAACAGGCTATGATGGCTGGGAGTCAGCACCCCTTTCTCCTAAACTCGCGATTGGAGGAGGGCTCCGGCAATCAGATCAGAGGAGGCATCCCTGCCTCCACGTGCAGAAGGAGAGCCTGGGAATGGGAGCTTTGAACTTGCCTGTAGCGAGAACTCTAAGACCTGAAGACACTGCTCTTATGAATAATTTAAAACTGCCGCTGAGTCAAGTTATTCTTTAAAGGAAATTACTTTCGTGGTCATGTTTAACCATTAGTAATTATGCCACTTTCTTTTATTATAGGTAACGTATGAAATTGTTGGAGCAATTGAAAAAAATAAAGACTCCCTTTCACAGAATCTTCTATTTGTAATGAAAAGTAAGTTTTCCCCGTACGGTTAAAATGCCACACATTCTTTATGCCTCTGTCTCTGAACATGGTCCTATAAAATATGCCACCAGCTAAGGATAATTGAACTATCTTTTGTGTTCTAATACCCAGAATAATAAGGAACGGATCTTGCCATGCTACACACTGGTTACAACTTAATTTGGAGTCTAGTAGAAACCATAATTTAACTAAGCTTTTAGCAGATAGAAATATAAAACACCTTTACCAGTTTGGCGTGTGAATATAAAGAAGCTCTTGTGTGAAGACTGATGGAGATGCATATGGCTTCCACAGTTATTTAGGCTACAGCAGGGTGAGTTTCATTACTTAAGATGACTCTGGAGCACATCTAAGGGTGGTATTTTATTCTTGTGTACTTTCAGCTATAAAAAACTAATGCTTACAAAGTAAAATGAGGGTACGAATTGATATATACATACACACAAGCATATATGTATATATCCATATAAATTTATAGGTGACATCTACTTAGTGAACCTTAGTACTTTATATACATATCTCTATACATATATCTATAATTCTATACTATACGTAAAATGATGTACTGGGTTTATATGTGGTATAATTATATATATCTCTATATTTACATATAGATCTATAAATGTACGTATATGTATAGTTCTATCTCCTCTAGTAATTGTTTTCTTAATAGCAGTTCTGCAGTGATTCACATTTTCTTAATAACCTCTTCAACGAATTAAAATGTATCATCTTTGTGCTTTAAGTTGCTCTAAATGAGATGGAGCCATTTATCATTCCTGGGAAAAGAAGCATATCATAGCCTTTCATGAAATAGTTGGATGCCTTTGAGCTGGAAATAAGACATCCATATCACTTCCAGCTGGAGGAATATATTTACCTTAAATCAAATAGTAGAGTTGCAATATATTGCTTTTCATGGGGAATGATTCTGCTTGCCTCTCAGAATGTATGGTTATTGAGTTCTCTTAAAGGCTGAGACTAATGATAAAAACATGGACTTGGAATAATACTGTGTAAAAAGAAAGAAGTGAGATAATTGATCTTCTTGATTATCACTGGAAGTATCTTCCTTCTAGTTTTCAAATATTTGGACTTTCATTCATAACATACTTAAAATTTTATAACATATATAAAATCCATGTATTTTATGAAGAACTAATATACAGCATGTTTTCAAAGTTGGCACTAGGCCTCCTTTTTTTTTGTATTTCATGGTGACGGAATATGTATTTAGAAAGAAAACATGATGGCTTCTGATATTGCAATTCTGCTTATCTTAACAGAGTCCCTATATCTTAAAGTCATTCTTTTGTGTATGCTTGCTAACAAGTGCCAAGAGAAAACAGGCGAATCTTATTTTATTCTAAATATTTTAGACTATACATACATCTGAACAGGAGGACAAAATTTACAATGTGCCCTTATAAGTTCATGTAAGAGGTGCCAAGTGTTTTCTGCTGAGAGCTAGAGAATAAATATTTCAGGCTTTGCGAGCCGTAAGTTCACTGTTGCAACTACTCAACTCTGCTATGATAATGAGGAAGCAACCGTAGACAATACACGTGGATGTGGCTGTATTTCAATAAAACTTTATTTACAAAAACAGGCAATGGGCTGGATTTGGCCCACAGGCCACAGTTGCTCACCCGTTCTATCACACAAGCAAAGATGCCTGGTTGTGATAGTATTTTATGAATCTATGGAATGTTTTGACACTGCAAATAGTTATTAAAAGCAAGTGTAATTTATAGATAATAGTAATAATTCCTGTTTCCAGGCACCTTGCTAAGTACTCTGCTTACAGCATCTGATTCAATTCTCATATTATCCAAAAGCTCCCAGGTGAGGAAGGAGGCAGGGTCTGTGGCAGGATCCCTACAAATCCAGCTGTGTCTGTGACACCCCTGCCCAGTGCAGACAGGGAGCTGGGTGGCACGGCTCACACAGACAGTGCCCTCGTTGGTGCCCAAGATGAGAAATCAAGTCCACTTGACTCAGAAAGAAGCAGGTAGAGTTAAAGTCCAGACTCTTAAGTCTACTTATAAGTAGAGGAAAATTTACTATTTATTGTCAATGATGCTGTTGGCATTTCTGCGTACCTGCCTATAGACTGTGGGCGCCTCAGTCAGCTCAGCCCGTTTTACGGGCAGAAAGGCACCCAGTGCATTGTGTATAGAGCCCAGAGACGGATGCTTCCCATTGCAACGTGTATACAGGGTGACATGAAGAAAAATGCCTGCAGCAAGTGACTCCTAGAAGTAGGGAAGGGAGGCCAAAGCTATCTCTCCTCTAGGGACTTCCTTCTCAGGCTCTAGGTGGCAACAAGATGGCCGAATTTCTCTTTTTTTTTTTTTTTAAATTTATTTATTTAATTAATTTAGTTTTGGCTACATTGGGTCTTTGTTGCTGCGTGCGGGCTTCAGTTGTTGTGGCTCGTGGGCTCTAGAGCACATGCTCAGTAGTTGCGGCGCACGGGCTTAGCTGCTCCAAGGCATGTGGGATCTTCCCGGCTCGAACCCGTGTCCCCTGCTTTGGCAGGCGGATTCTTAACCACTGCGCCACCAGGGAAGCCCCGAATTTCTCTTTTTAATGTGCCGAGGAACCTGCTCTCGCCTCCCGCTGGCTCAGCTTACGGGCTGGGCTCTACTGTTAGGGTTGAGGCACGATGGCATCTCCATCATAGGGTGATGGTAGTCCTACTTTACCTTCATGCAGCCTGGGTGTGTGATCCAGAGAAAGGACAGAAACAGGTCAGTTACATGTTTTGGTTCATAGTTATGTCTAGTGTTTACAGATGTAGTAAAGCCTTTTTCCCCAGTTATGGGAGTACCAAGTTGCACTATCTATCTGTGGTTCCATCCATCCACAGACTAGCTAGAAATATAAGTAATATGTTTAATTAAGTTAAATAGGACATGGTATTATATGTTTATTGTTTCACTGTTTGCTTTGAAATGATTTCAAACTTAAAGTCACAAAATTAGTACAAGGAACTCCCGTATGCTCTTTTCCCAGATTGACTTTTTTCATTTCCTTTCTCCTTTTCTCTCTTCCTCTCTCCTTCCTTCCATCTCCGTGTGTGCGTGCGTGTGTGAGTACGCGTGCTCTCTGAACCACTGGAGAATGGCCAAAAGTGTCTTTGTGCCTAAATACTTTGGTCCAAGGACCAAGGACATGGTCGTAGATAACCTCAGTAAATTATCAGACTATTAAACATTGATATGATACCAATATCTAATTCAGAGTTTATGTAACACTTTGCCAGTTATCCCACTAATGTCTTTCATAATGATTTTTCCCCCAATTCAGGACCATTTGCTGAGTTTACTTGCCATTTCTTGTCAGTCTTCTTTAATCTGGGACATTTCCTCAGCTTTCCTTTTTCTTCATGACATTAATATTTTAAGAAGTGGAAGCCCAGTTTTTTCATTATTTTGATACTAAAATTACCCAAGACTTGGCCAGTGAGAACCCCTCCAAGCTAGTTGCTATGTCCTTTTGACAGGTTCTCATGTCTTTTGTGGCACTTTCTTACATTCTGGCTTTCCAAAATGTTCTAGGATCTTCTACCTTGCCTCAGATCCAGAATTGGCCACTTATCCAAGAAGACTTGATTTATTTTAGAGGTGAATGGTGTTAAGAAACACTGAGAAATGGGGGCAGGGTGAGCTCATTGCTACTGGGGTGTCATTGCTTTTAGACCCTTTCAGAACTAGAAAATTTAAGATATAGGCATAGATTTTACATATATATGTGTGTATGTATATATAGATACAGATATAGATAGATATATCGCTGTATATTATTGTGATACCTGTAATTTCAACCCAACACCACAGAGCTCCTTTTTGCCTTCCTGCAATCCATAATTGTATCTCCCTTCTCTGACCCTCCTCCTAGCTCCCTATTTGTTTATTCATGTGGTGACTTTTCACTGAAGGCACTGCTAATAAATATATTAGCTGGGCAAACAAAATAATCTGAGTGCAGAAATGGTGGAAACTAAACCACTTTGCTCCTAAACGTTGCCAACTGTCCGATGGGCTAAGACTGATCCTGAATGATTTATGCATGTTACATCACACTTTAATCTTGCAGGAATCCACAGAGTAGGTACTCGGGTGGTTATTTCACAGAAAAGGAAATTAAGGCTTAAAAACTGTCTACATACAGATAGAAGTAACACAAGAAACATGCCTTCTAGAACCTTAACTGTCACAGACATGGTTTCACTTTGCTATTCAAATGTGTCCATCCATTCATGAGCCCGTTTCTCCCTGAGGTGTCAAGAAAGACATATGGACCCAGAATTACCAGAATTTTTATAACCTAACATCTAATGTATCAACTTGCTTTCACCTTTCCAGCTTAACTGGATCAGAAAAAGAGGCCCTTTTCCCCCTAACAGCTGAGACGGCCGAATGAGACAGGGGCTCCCCAATATCTGCCTTCCACTCGGAGAGAGGTTCTTCCTGGGGACGTGTGTCCCTGGCAGTTACTTTCCTGGAATGGAGAGCTGCTGACCAAAACCATTTCATGACTTGGTCAAGTGCACTGAGCCCCCTTAGGTCTGAGCAGGTCCGATCTGGTTCTGGCTGTTAGGAGGCTCAGGTGGGGGAGAGGAGAGCGTGGGATCTGGACCGAGGGCAAAAAAGGTCAGAATTCATCCAACAGCGTGATGAGTAGTGGGGAAAGTAAAAAAGAGGCAAAAGGAAAGGTAGACTCCTAAATTCCCTCCCCACTCAGAATGTTTCAGTGGTTTGAACGCTCGGATGACGTGTAAGCTTAATGCTTGCGTGAATTACGATTTTAATGCCGCTTACAATATTCATTTATTTATTTCCTAGCTAGTGAAAATGTCATGATCAATCATTTGTTCCAGTCGAAACTGTCACCAACAGGAGCCCTCGTACCTTCCTCTCCTTCTTTTAAATTCAGAGGACATAAATCTGCCTGGCTCAGTAAGAAAATGACAGCTTCTTCAATGATTGGAGAAAACAGGAATTATCTAGAACTTAGTAAGGTAGGAGTTTTTATGATTCGTGTCTGGTTGTTTTGAAGTTTGCTTATTAGCATATTTGCTGCTTCTTTTAAAGAAAAAAAAGCACAATCCTCAATGCTAATGGAAAGAAATTGATATTTTAATTGAAAGAATTAAAGGAAAGACTGCTTACCTAAAGTACAACCCTCTGAGAGAGGACGGTTATAAGAAAGTGCAGTGGAGTGAGAATTTGATAGCAAATAGAGTATCGGTCATTTTTTTTGTTGTCTGTGCAGCATAATTTTTACATCTCATCTCTGTGACTGTCTTTTTGATGAATGGGAGGTAACTTCAGGGATAGTAGGATTAAAGGGAATAAACTTAGCTGCCTTATTCTGTTGATATTAATCACTTCAGAGGCTTCAGGTCTCTAAACAATAAATTGTTTCTCATATAGACATAGTGTATTTTTCAGGTCCTAGAGTGTTTTCACTGTGTTTTATAGATTTTTAATTTATTTCAGCATTATACTAATTTTTTATTGGGGTATAGTTGCTTTACCATGTTGTGTTAGTTTCTGGTGTACAACGAAGTGAATCAGCTGTATGTCTACATATATCCCCTCCCTCTCGGTCCTCCCTCCCCAACCATCCCACCCATCTAGGTCACCACAGAGCACCGAGCTGAGCTCCCTGTGCTATACGGCAGGTCCCCACTAGCTATCTGTTTTACACATGGTAGTGTATATATGTCAATCCTAATCTCCCAATTCGTCCCACCCTCCTCTTCCCCCACTGTGTCCACACGTCCATTCTCTACGTCTGCGTCTCTATTGCTGCCCTGCAAATAGTTTCATCTGTACCATTTAATGGGTATTTGTCCCACACCAGCGTGGTTGTACTTACGACCTAAAGATTCTGACGATTTGTAAAATAGAACAAAAAATTCAGTGAAGAGTTGTTTCAAAACTGAAATGTTTTAAGTTTATGAATTCAGTGCCCAGTTGTAGCCCAGTTTGTTTTGCTTGCCTTTATAAAAACTCTTAAAAAATGAGAAATATGGTTGGGAAGGTGTCCAGGACAATCAATCTTAGAAATTCAGTCATTGTCGCTTGCTGAAATGCATTTTAACTTACCAATTAAAATAGAAGCATAATTAAAATCAACTGTATTATAGAAGAGTGGCAGAAATGTGTATAGCGTATTAAAAATGTGTGTGTGTGTGTGTGTGTGTGTGTGTGTGCTCCTGAGTGCGTGTGTATGTGTTTAGCCATTAGACCCTAGATTTAAGGATCCTTTGATATAGTTGTTCCAGAACTGGACCATCACAGGAATTCAATCTCATTGCATATAAAATGGCATCTTTTACATAAAAAGGACAAAGTGTTCCCCTAGTAAGCTCAATCTCTATTCCTGGTGGTTTCGCTGAAACCACTGGCCCTTCCTTTCTCAATCATCCTGGAAATCATGAGCAAGAAATCGCCACACACCTCCAAACTGTAATTTTTAACCTTAATTATTAAACATTACCAGGCATAGATGCCATTAGTCTTTTCCCTGAAGGACTGCAAAAGCGAGATAATTCACAAGCAGTTCCTCCACCCGGAAAGGGAAATTGAGTGTTCAGTTTCAAGGGATGAAGATTTATTTATTATGATTTTTCCTTAAGTGTTCCATTCCTCTCTTCCCTCCGAGGGTCCTCACCCCTGCACACCCATCCCTGTGACCGGCAGGGTAGCCATCTACCCCCCCTTCAACTGAGCATCACGTTCGGCTTTGTGTTTGTAGAAAACAAGTTGATCTTAGACCAATCGCTTCGTTTTCCATTCCCTTGTCAATTACAATTGATCTTTTCAGCTTGACGGTTCATCTCAATGGAAGGAAATGAGCTATTGCCATGATAGCAATAGCACCATATTGACAAGAATGTTTCATCAAATTTTTTGTTCTATCGAGACCTTTTATTTTAACATAAATGATTTTGGATCGATAGATCTGTTGGTCTCAGTCTGTATGATTTTGTGAAATGTAATAGTACATTAGTGGCTGAGGTTTCTTTTAACCCCTGGTGGGATTTAATTAATTACTTTCTGCCCTTTCTTTCTTCACCCACTGGCTTCATTTTCACTGACTTCTTTTATCTGCCTTATCATTTAATCTTTGCTACGTATGAATTATTTTCTTTTAAGAGCTATATGTAACTACTATCGAAGAAAACAGTCTACTGTCATTTTTCATAGGCAAGTAATTTACTAACCCCTTTTAGTCATTAAAAAAAAAGAAAAAGAAAACGAAGGGAAAGAAAAAATGAGTAAGACACTGATTATAGTTAAACTTACGGAACAAACCAGTGATTGTTAAAACATCAAATCTTTGTAATGTAAAATATCAATAGTATCCTTTTACCCCAGAGCAAACTACATTTCATGATAAACATGCACAATTAGTAATACAATCAGGATACCAAGGTGAGTTTATTGTACCACCAAGCAAGTCAACATCTGTCTATTCTCAAATTAAAGTAGATGCAGGTTCATGACAGCCATGGACTTGAAAGGCAAGGAATGGTTATTTTACATGTAGCTGCCCATTTTTCTAGCTCATAGTACCATTACAGAAAATCATTTGGCACTGATTTTTATAGTCTGTTTTAAATCTACATCTGCCTGTAAGTGAATTTATATGAATCAGAGGGTTAATTATTTCCCTCTAAACTGGAATTTAGTAAAATAAACCCGCTCACCCTTTCCTTTTGTTTTCATTACAGTTATTAAAAAAGAAAGGAAATTCTACATTTCTTCAAAGACTAGAACGGGGAGGTCCGGCCACCATTGCATCGCAACTCAGGGTTAGTGAAGTTTTCAGATTTCAAAAACTTCCATTTTGATTATATCAACTGTAGAGGGTTTACATGGAATTTTCCTCCATTTTCAGCACTTAAGGACCTTCAAAAAAGTAAGCATGCACACACACACACAAAGCAAGTGAATGCATAATAAATAAGAATCATGGATTGAAGATAAAGATTTTTATTTAAAAATTGCTTTACCTTGTCAGTCGGTGTCTTCTTTGGGGAATCAGTTGTGTTTTACTTCTCTCCTTAGAAAACTCTGATGGATATCACTGGAAAACTTCAGAAGTGCACTCCACACTTTATTCATTGCATCAAGCCCAATAACTCGAGGCTGCCAGATACTTTTGATAATTTTTACGTGTCTGCTCAGCTGCAATACATTGGGGTCCTGGAGATGGTGAAGATCATCCGACACGGATACCCTGTCCGCCTTTCCTTCTCGGATTTCCTGTCAAGGTAGGTTTTGCTCTTGTGTCCACTGTTCCCAGGAACATGTTGATAATATTGTAGCGTGGGTCTTCTGTTTTCTTTTCTGGCATTTGTTTTATTATTCATATTCTTTTATCCTGAGTAGACAAAATACTCTGGGAAGCAATGAAATACACTGACAAAGCTTATATAAAAAGTTACTAAACTTTACTGCAGACCCGATAGCTTGGAAACAATTTTCGTGTTCCCTTAAATTTAGGTTTCCTTGGATTTGAACATTTATAAAATTGTTGCTTATAATATTGACATAAAAATTATAATTTAATATAAGAAATTAAGTATGTGATTATTTTCTCCTTTTATATGTATGAACAAATTTTTTTTTAGGTCAAGTGTTGGCAAACTGCATTCATGGGCAAATCCAGCCCACTACCTATTTTTTGTAAATAAAATTTTATTGTAATACAGGCAGTGAAAATAATGAGGATATCTGTTTTCAGGCAATCAAACAATAAAAGGGAGGATGGGCAAAAAGAAAACAAGAAAGTATTTGGTAATCTTATATAAAAACATGAAATTTAAAAATAACATTGACATAAAATAATATCAATATTACAAGTATAAAATCTAGCATTTATGGTTAAAAACTAACTGCACAAATAGTATGGAGAAATCTGTTTGGCAAACCGTTCACCTAAAAAAAAGAGATTTTAAGGTTTTGCTGACCAGAAGTTCCATTTGAGCTACTGGTTTGAAGAAGCTGCTAAATTCAAGCAAAGCAATCAACCAAAAAACTTAAATCACCAAGTTGGAAATAATCAGAACAAAGGGTATAATGTTTAAACTATGACTAAAATTCTATGTTTAATTTGTATCACATTTGTTTTTCCAGAAGATAGAAGTAGCATCTGTTTATTGTGTATTTTGGTAAATTTCACAAAGACACAAATAAGAAAATAAACATCATAGGAGCCATTCATTCTCAAAGAGCTGATAGACTATTCAGAAGGGAGGAGATAAAATCCACCACATTTCAGGATAAAGTATCTGGAGAATGAATATGTTTAACCTGCAGAGTGTATAGTGTAGATAGACAAGATAATTGTGTTTAAAAACGTAAAAGATGCTAATTCATGAGCTAATAGACACACTGTCTACTATTTATAGGGAAGAACTGCAAAGTTGGGCATTACACAGGCATACATTAGGAATTAATATGTGCTGAATATAAGAATTAATTTGTGTTTTTGTTGGGTAGGGATGGTGGTGTCACATCACTGCTTATTGTACATTAAGAGGTATCTGGTGGGTACAGCTCTGATCTGCCTCTTTCTGTTCCCTCAGTGGACGTCCATTTATAGTCTCCAGAAATGTTTGGTCTGTCAATGAGTATATATTTCTCACACTTTACAGTTTAAGTGTTAAAAGTCAGCCTTCCCACCCCTTTAAGTCCAAGTGGTCTTCGAATCAATGAGTTTAAAACCTGCCCATAAACAAGTTTAAAATAATAGATTCCCACATTTACCCCAGACCTTCTGAATGACAATCAACAGAGAGTGGGGTCCAAGGACGCCCTGGTTTGTCTGCTGGGGAGGGGTATGGTGCTGTTATCTGCTGGCATCATATGGTCTCAGAGGGTCACCAGCCTTGATAAACCGTAGTTCACTCAGCAGCACTGACTCCCTTCCCAAGCCGTGCTGAGAATAATGGTTCTGCAACGTTAGTGTCCATCGTAGGCTTGTTAAAATACAGATTCCTGGGCAGCAGCCCCAGAGTTCCTGGTTCAGTAGGTCTAGGTGAGGTCCGTGAATTAGCAATTTTAGCGAGTTCCCAGGTGATGCAGATGTTGTGGTGTGTGGACAACCTTTTGAGAACTACTGCCCTAGAACATCTACTCACTTGGGGATTACATCTTTGTTTGGTTTTGTTTTTCCCCAGACAAGGCTTGGAAGTAGGTGAATGCCTTGATCATCAAAGGGAACTTGTTGAGGATGCAAAATCTCAGGCATTTACTGATTTACTGAATTAAAATTTGCAAATTGGTTGAGATTTCCAAGTGATCTGGATGCACTTGAAGTTTCAGAAGCACTGTGAATGGATTCCTGCATTGGATATTAAATAGGACTAATCTCACTCTATGAATATTTTTTAAAGTGCGTTCAATGCATTTTATTTTGTTAGAACGTCTTCGACTCATGGAATCAAAGAAGCTTGGCATTAAAGTGTCCCTCAGAGTTTCTCTGGTATAATCTTTAGTAGCTGCATGGCTCTTCCTTACAGCTACTCCAACAGGCAGTCACTTGAATTGTCCTATTTTCCCAGAAAAAGGTGGAGAACATACATGGCTGTGTGTGTGTGTGTGTGTGTGTACGTGTGTGTGTATGTTCCCCATATTATATATCATAATAATTAGAAAATCATTTCACCTTTGTTATTTGTATTTGTCTAGTTTGACATATATACATATATACCTACCAGAATTTCTTATCTCTATTACAATAGTATACGCAATGATTATCTTTTAAAATTAAGTACAGTCTTCCATATATATGCATTTCTTGCTTTACTCTGACTTCTAGGCAGAGACCATGTCTTATTCAGTCACAATACCTGTGCGTTTTGGGTTTTAGTCAATGTTTTAGGAATGAAGCTGGCATTGGAGATTAATAGCTGTTCAGTGTAAAGTAATGTTTCTCCATAACAGAGACGATAGCTGCACTATGTTTGTTGAAAAGAATAGTGGGGGTGGGAAATGATACCTTTTGGTAAATCTCTGCTTTTCTTTAACCAGCCCCTTACGTAAAAGGAGATGTGATTTCAATTTATCATCTTTATTTGTAATTGCACATTAGGAGAAATGGAATTATTAATGTACTTCAGTAGGAATTTGTCACCGTCTCTCTTACATAAAGGACGCCCATCTGGAATATTATCACAAAAACACTGATCTGTAGAGAGAGTATCAGTTTCTACAGAACTTGAATAAAAACACAATCCACACAGTGTCACATCAACAAGTAACGTATTTATTCAGAAAGCTCATCAGAACCTTGAAATTCCCCCAGGCAATCAAGCATGGTTGTATAAACAAAGCCTCGAGGTGCAATTTAATAGAAGTTTTTGGTTGCCAAAATATCAGATAACAGTTCCTATGTAAAACATTTCTTTTCTATTTGTATCACCTTGTCTTAACTGTTAGAGAATAAAACTCGATGAAACAAGTTACTTTGTTTAGTTTACAAAGAGGAATATGGTTACCACAACAATGCTGGACAAAGAAGAAAAATATGTCCAGTTTTGAAACCAGCACCTACTCATCTCAGCAGCATTTATTGCTTCTGAAACCCAACATGACAGTAAATGTGGATAATGGACATTTCTGCAAATCTGTAGGTGGGCGTGATGGTATTGCAAATTGGCTTCCTGGTATCCTGGCTCTAATAACTGTCCATCATTCTGAGTCTTCCTAATCAAAACCAGAGAATTGTGTTTGTCGAGAAATCGTATTTCGATTAAACGAGAAGCATGCTTGTTGAATTTTTTCCCTAATAGCATCAATCGTTTCTGAATGGGGTAGTAAAGATGCAAGGTCCTGTCTCCATGGCAAGAAACCTCACAAGTTTGGGTATATGAGGAAGAAGGAAAGGAGCAATAGAAGTAAATTATTTTGTGCAAATCATGATACATAATTGGACCACTTATTGCTGTGGACTGAATTGTTCCCTCCACAAAAACTCATACGTTGAAGCTGTACCCCCCAATGTGACTGTATTTGGAGATGGGTTCTATAAAGAGGTAATTAAGGTTAAGTGAGGTCCTAAGGGTGGGGTCCTGATCCAATAGGATTGGTGTCCTTATAAGAAAAGTCACCAGAGAGCATGTCCTTCTTCTCTGCTATCTGAGGATGCAGTGGAAAGGCAGCTGTCTGCAAGCCAGGAGGAGACCTTGGTAGAAACTAACTGCCCCACACCTTGATCCTGGACTTCCCAGCCTCCAGGACTGTGAGAAAATAAACTTCTGTTGTTTAACCCGCCAGGTCTGTGGGGTTTTGTTATGACAGCCTGAGCTGGCTGTGAATACCTGTGTTCGTAGGTGTGTGTTTATATGGTCTCAATAGGTAGCATAGCTGGACAAGTTATGCTGGGAAGTTTTTGGGACTTTGTTCGTATTACGTGATACTCTTGTGCTAATGGGAAGAAGTCTAGTTTACATGCACGTATCATGTGATTTCAAAAACTTGTGTCTTTGTTCATGGAATCATATTCTTTCTATCTTTTTCTCTATTTACTCAATGGCATTTACTTGATATTTAATATTCACTCAAGCATCCTCTCTGTTGAAAAGTCATTTATAAAATCCCAAATTGGTTTGTGTCTCTTCTCTAAGCTTTAAAAAGGCCTTAAGTATTTTACTTATTATTTGCTCACAGGAAATATTCATTTATGTGAATATTTAACCACTTAACCACTAGAGCAGAGGTTAGCAAACTGTAACCACCAGATCAGATCTAGCCTGCCACCTACTTTTGTATGACCTGAGAGCTAAGAATATCTTCTACATTTTTCAATTGTCAAATTTTAAATGGTTATATATATATACCTATGTAATCTCCTCAAGTTTGCCTCTTGGCATACAAAGCTAAAATATTTACTCTCTGGCCCTCTACAGAAAAAAAATGGCTACCCCTGTCCTAGACCATATGCCCCTTAGATGCCCCTTAGCATGTGCAGACGCTAGCATAATGCCAACCAGCCGTCATCCTTCTGGGTCCAAACTCTATGAAACTGAACAAAAAAGATCTGACATCCTCTTCCATTTCAACAACTGTCTCTAATGTTGGTTGGATTCTTCAATTTGTGAGACTTTTTCTGATGGCATTGTAAAAGACAAACTCTCACCAATACAATCTGTAGAACATAAAATTCCAAGTCAGTGGCTTGCAAACAACAAAGGTTCCTTTCTCTTTTATATTATATTTGACTGTATTTAGAAGTTTGCACACCTAAGCTCGAATCAGCTCTGATTTGGGCCTCTTTTTCATGATGCACCCCGGGGTTCAGGCATAGCCCAGATCTAGGACGTGCCCTTTCTGTGCTGGGGGAGAAGAGACGTGGCTGAGTCGCTGCTACCACTTGTGCTGAGATGCAGCATCTGTCACTCTCTCATATTCCACGGGTTAAAGGCAGTCACATGGCCCAGGCCAACATCAGTGGGGTGGAGAAGTGCCTTACTCATGAGAAGTACCCCAGAGCACGTAACAAAGAGTAGGGGTATGTACACTTCTGGCTCGGTTAGCAGTTGCCCCCAAACTTAGTGGCATAAAACAGCAATTTGTTATTTCTCCCAGTTCTGTGGGTTAACTGGGCTTAGTGGGGCATTTCTTGCTTGGGGTTTCTCCATCCATTGCAGCCATACAGCAGAAGAGGTTGGTGTCAGCTGGGCTGGATGGACAATATGGCGTCTTCATCCCTGTGTCTGGTGCCTGTATTTTCCTTCACGTGGTCTCTCTCTCCAGCAGAATAATCTGGGCTTCTTACCTGGTGGTTCATGGTTCCAAGGGGCAAGGAAGGAAACTTGCAGTCCTCTTACAAGCTGGGCTGGGAACTAACACAGCATCACTCCCCCTGTATTTTATTGGTCAAAGCAGTTGCAGACCAGCTGAGATATTTTCACTGGGAAGCAAGCAAGTGGCCAACTTTGGGACAAGCTACCACATCTTCTTGAAGGGAGAACATGCAAGTAATTGGGAATGATGCCTAAAGCTCTGCCTATGTGCACCGGCACTGAATTGAATCTCAGTAGACAGAGTTTTGGGTGAAGTAGAAGAGAAGAGCTTTATTGCTTTGCGAGGCAAAGAGGGACACAGTGGGCTTGTGCCCCTCAAAAACTGTGTGTACCAACCTGGGAGGATTTGGTGAGGAGTTTTATAGCAATAGTTCAAGGGTGGGGTTGCTGGTAAGAGGCAGGGTGTGTGCAGGGCCTGCATTCCTTTAATCTGGCCTCAGATGATCTCCTGATGGGCTTCTGTGGTTCTTTTAATCCAGAATGAAGAATGCTAACATCTTCCATTTGTTGGGGGTTTTAGTTGTGTAAAGCACTCGAAGATATCGTTATGTGCATCCCTTGAGGCGGAACCAGGACCCTGCCCCGAGGCTGCACTGTTGACTCTTGACTGCTCCCCACTTGTCTCTGCAGCCCCTCCCTTCCCTGATTAGCAACTGTTTGAACCTCCCCCTTGGAACTCAGGGAAGGTCATGGAGACTGAACAGAGAGGCTCCCGTGCCCAGGAGCCCCATAGGGTCCTGCTCAGTTTCAGGAACAACAAAAAAAATGTCAATAGTCATGCCTATACCTATGAATTGCTATTATATCATCCTTCACCAGTAAGTGTATGTGCGTTTGATGTGCTGAATACTGTAATACCAGCATTTTTTTTTTTTCCAAGTTGTAGAACTGAGGGAAAGAATAATATGAGGCAATGCTGATGAAACAGTTGTGAGGTGTCTTTAAACTTATGGTGCCATGCCTGGTACCTTGTATGGCACTGTACCATCGTTTTCAAAGTTTTCTTCAATACCCTGTATGCTTGTGACATTATAATTAACATGGCTTTTTAATGGTCATCCAAGGCTGTGCCAGATTTTAGTCCTTTGTATCTCTACTCTTCTCAGGGTGCTAACCTTCTAAATGTTCGTCTTTTTCCAGATTTAGAAGGGACGTCTTTTGGAATCTAGCTGTGGGTCTTGGGTGGCAAGTGTGGAAGGGTCACATCATTCATCTGTGGACTTCTTTGTGGTTGGCAGGGGAGATCAGGACAGCATCACCACGGGGAGAGGTTGACCCTTTAAAGAGGTGCCCTTATTTGGAAAAGACAGAAGGGCTTGTCCAATAAAAGCACCACAGGGACTGGTATTATGCTTGGCAAGGTGAGGGTGCATGATCTGTGTTTTGAGATTGTTACTGGATGAGATCCCTCGCAGAAATAGTATGAGTCATTTAGCTTGTTTAAATGACACGGTTGTTGCTGAAAGGGCAGGCTGTGAAAGAACATAGCCATGATGTTAAATTGGGTGCGGGGAGAGGGATGAAAAGAGACACACTTCAGCCGATTGGATTAAACTAATGGGCAGCGGCCGCCCAGCCCAGCAGAATCACAACTACAGATCTGGGTTGGAATCACTGAAAAGTTTTCTTTGTTCCTTGGAAGTGATGTCAGTTACTGTCAATACATCTTTAATAGAAACGTGAGTTAATATGTTCGAGAGCTGTTAAATATTCTAATTCAACTGGCAAAGGATACATTTTCTTCTGGGTATTTTTGCCAAGTCTCAACGTATTCTTTCTGCTAAAACAACTCTGCAGGGTTGGCTGATTGTCTAAGGTTTAATGACGTTTGGAAGGAAAGAAGACCTGCTACTTTTCAATGAAATATAAAATAGGAAAGAGAAGTGTAATAGATTCTCGAAGCTATTTCAATTTAAACATAATTAAGTATCTTTATTGGGAATTTGTTATACTGTTCAATGGATTAGGAATCATAAATTACCCCGTGATCCACTCTGGACATCTGAAAACTTTTTCTTTAAGAGACCAAATAGTAGCTATGGTAGGCTTACAGGCCACAAGGTCGCTGACCTATGTATACTCAACTCTGCCTCATGGCAGAAAGTAGCCATAGACAGCAGGTCAACGAACGGTTGAGGAGGGGTTCCAATAAACTTTGTTGGCATAAACAGAGGTGGGTGGTTTTGACCCAAGGGTACCTAACCCTTTATCTAGTCCCACCCCTCCTCTTTCTGATAGATTTGGGGGACATTTTTCCATAGAAAAGGGGACAGATAATGAAAGGTGACGATGTTTGCTTTTGTACATGCATCATCTGCTTTGATCCTAATTTCTACTCTGATAAGCTGGATGATCTGCCACGACAGCATTCATTCACTCATTCCTTCACCATTCACTTCTTCATTGTTATTCGTTCACTCTTATTTTATACTAGCATTTTACGGAATCAAAATGCCATTATGCCTTTAATTTTTTAATTATAAGTTATGTCAGGGAAAACATAATCGCAAGATGACCTTGCTTACGGGGCCAAACCAGTTTTAAATAATTACCTGTAAGTTGCTTGTTTCATTATTATAAATTATTTAATTCTGTTTATAGGGCAACAGTGTTATGTAGTGGGATCATTAGTATGTGATAGTTTTCATTCGTGGTATCTAAATGATGCTCATAACTCAGGAGTCGACAAAGAAGCTCAGGTCATCATTAGGACTTTTGAGGGGACCTGATTCATATCATTTTTCTTACCCAGTCCTTGACCAAAGTGAGAAGACAAAAATCATCAAAATGTCATCTTGCGTGTAGAGTCTAGGATGAAGGACACTGCTTGGTGTGAGAGGCAAAGTGTCTGCTAATAGAGCCCCAGAATTAGGCAGAATTACACCCCCCCCCCCCAATTACGGGAAGTTTGGGCTCAGGTAGACCCCCCAATGAGGGATGCTGTTCAGGCAAGGCTTGGAGAAGAGAAGGAAGACAAACATGCCTTTGCAAGCAGTTTGTTCTCAAACAGCTGAGAATCCCCTGTTTTGTTTTGTTTTTTTCTCTCTCCAAAATTCCCAGTTAGATTAGTCAGTCACTTCGCCTTCCCTCATGGATTGTGAAGGATTAGAGAGTGACCCAGAGTGTCACCCTACCTCCATGTCTAGGGAAACATCAGAAAAGAAGAGGCAATGCCCTTGGCTAACCCTCTGCATTGTTTTGTGTTCTGAACCAGAGAATGCATCCAGGAAGCCTACAAATAACAAGGGGGGTGGTTCTGCTCTTGGGGGGAGGTCTGAGTCTTTCAGAATATTCTCCCCTCATCTTCACGAGCACCCGCTGCTTTCTGATGTATCTTTCTGGGACCACTGAGAAGCAATATAGATTTTTGTACCCAAGGATTCTGCAGTGGGCCAACAGTGCATTACTTTAATTGATTTCAAGGCCACTCTGTATTCAAGACTATAAGTGAATTTTATTTCCCATCCCAAACCCGTCCTGACACATTGTCCAACAGAGCCCGTCGGGATTCTGCGACCAGAATAAATGAAAATATTAAAACAAAAGAGCAACTCAAATAATAAAATCCCAGTGGCCTAAATATTCCCAAATTTGACTATGAATCTTCTTCCGTTGTTAAATTCCCAGTGAGAAAAGAAAGTTCAAAGATTAATACGTCTTATAAATTCAAGTCCGGAGATACTCAGTTCCAAAGGAATTGAAATCCCAAATCTGATTATCTTGACTTTCTGAATTAAATGTCCAAAATTCCATATGCATATGAAATTACTATTTCAGAAGCATTCTTTCCATTTTTCTAACTTAGCTCAGACTTAGCTAAAAAGGTTCCATATGTCTTGGTGGAGCTGGGGACTCTTCAGTGTAACATTCTGAGCAGTTAGTCATTATATTAGTCTGTTTGGGCTGTCGTAACAAAATGCCATAGTCTGGGTGGCTTAAACAATTGGCATTTATTTTCTTACAGTTCTGGAGACTGGAAATCCAAGATCAAGGTGCCATGGAGACAGAAAGAGACAGAGAGACAGAGAGAGAAAGAAAAACTCTCTCTGGTGTCTTTACTTCCAAGGATACTAGTCCTGTTGGATTAGGGCCCCATCCTTATGAACTCATTTAACCTTAATTACCTCCGAGAGGCCCTATAGATGAATACAGTCACATTGGGTATGGGGGCTTCAGAATATGAGTTTTTTTGCGGGGGGACAGAAACATTCAGTGTGTAATAGACATCTTAATGATGTGACTAATTTAGATCTCATTTGTTGTGTATATCACTGCCAAATCGCTCATCAATTTCACATCAAGTCCAATGAATAAATACTAACCATAAGGTTATTTGGATACCAATGTCATACACAGTAAATTTAGAACTATTTCCCTAGTCCTAGAGCAGAATATTACAGGAAGAATTATTCTAGAATCTAATATTTTGTGTTGCCAGAGACAAGGGTGATCATATAGTATATTGAGCAAACCAGGGCATGTTTAAGAGTGAAATGGGGCCACTGTTAATAATTTTGACAGAAATACAGTTATAACCTGGGACTGTCCCTGGCAAACCAGGACATTGGTCACCTGAACTATCTTTACCCTGCACTTAACCTTCTCATGAGTTTCACTGCATTTCATTACCAGGAATCTTTCATCTCTGTCATTCCCAGTAGATTATAAGCCCTGTTAAGGAAAACCTTCCACTATATGCATGTAATAGGTGGCCAACAAGCATTTGTTCAATAAGCTAATAACATTTTAGTTTTCTGGATAGTTTTATAGTTGAGCTCTACATTGTGTGTCCAAGATGTAGTATTCATTGATAACCTATGATGCGTTCCTAACTCAAACCAGCTGTCATTTTCAAACCACCTTAAAATATATGGTTTCATTATGCCTAAACATTTCCTTTTCTTTTTGGCCATGCCACGTGGCATGCAGGATCTTAGTTCCCCGACCAGGGATCGAACCCACGCCCCCTGCAGTGGAAGCGTGGAGTCTTAACTCTTGGACCACGAGGGAAGTCCCTAAACATTTCCATTTTAGGGTAGCCATTTGAACGTTAGGGTGAGATAATGATCCCAGTCTTGCCTTTGTCACAGTTTAATAATATTCTCACTCCTCAAAAAGCACTGAGTCATTCTCTGAAATTCCTAGCCATAACTGTACAATAATTCATGGATTAGTGCTCTATATTGATTTTTAAAATGGCTTTCATTTGATGCTTCTTTGTTCTTTGAAATGCTTTGTTAACTGAAAGTACTCTCTGTTTTATTGCAAGGAGAGGATCAATTTATGCAGTAAAAATATTTTTAGGAATAAAAACATCACAATAGACACTGGATTGATGATCTATGTTTAGGGGAGAAGCTATTACTAACTAAGAGTAATTTACAAGTCGGGCTGACCCACTTAATACTATTTCCACAGTATACTCACTTGAATCATTCACTACAACTACTTTATTTTGAGACCCTGTTACTTAAACTTGAAAATTTACTTTTGTGGCAAGTTAATAAATATTTAAATTATGTGAAATAAAGATTTCTACATTTAGTAGAAATCAATTTTGAAATAAAAGTAATTTGTTTTATTATTAGGAAATCCTTACTATTTTTTAATCCATGGTTTTAAAAGTATGGTGATGACAATGTGTTTTTAAACTAATATTCTTACGGATCTCTCTCCACTTATGACCAAAAAAAAATTCCCAATGTACTTCTGTACATCATTCTCAGCTATTTTCTTCACAGCTGTCAAAAATGGGATAACTTATATTAGGAAGGAACTTATAATGTATTCAAAACAATGAAGTTTGCAGGAAAATGAATCATGCAAAGTGACCTGAAAATTATCAATGCACGTAGTAAGGGACTCAAGAAGAAAAAGATTTTAATAGGAATGAAAAGCCTTCTCGACAACTGGCAGATGGTTAGAGATGGGGGCAATGTGACTTTTTTTCCAGCTCTGATCATCATGACACTAAAAATCAGAGTCCCACTCAAGAACTAGAATGCCAAATGTGGCATTCAGCAAAATTACGCCCTCCCCTTTTTTTGAAGAAACTTCTATTAGATCTCTACAAAGCTGAGGAATAGAAGTAATCATTTATACATTAGATTTAATAAAGCAATGATTATTTAACAAAATAATAAAACAAGAAAGCCATATCTCTACATTTCCCATTAGAGATAACCTACACATCATTTCTAGATTGACTTTTACAGATTTATCAGGAAGAGACTTATTAAGAGGAGTCATTCCATGGCTATTTAAAACTCTGCTGCCCTTGTCCCAGTGAAAGATGTATTTGGAGCAGGTACAGATGCAAGAGAATTTATTTTCTATGCCCAGTACACCTCACTGTCAAGACCAACATCGACACCACAGTCATCTTCCTGCACTTGAACAGTTGAGCATTGTTTCATTAGGTACTTTTATATGTTGACTTCTAATTCGTTATTGTGTTTTGATCCTTACTCCAAATAAAGCGTACACATGCTGATAACAGGACCTGCATTTCCCCCAATGCTTAGCCCAGCACCCTTATTCATGGCAATTGATTGACAGCCTCATCTAGCAGCAGCTTCTGTGTCCTAGTTGTGTTTCTTGTTTCACAGTACGGGTTGAACCCTCTTAGTGAATACACTCATGGTGCACGCCCACTGAGAATGGGTCATTTCTTCATGCCATGCTGTAAAGTACCTTAGAAATGCAGTGTCAAAGGCACCTTCTCCCATCCCAACTCTTAGTGGGATAGGAAGTATTGGAATAGAAAAGATTTGGAATAAAGGAGTTTGGTCTTCCCACTCTACCATGATATCGCCTTACAGCCTTACCTAGATGGAACCTTAGTGACACATACAAGTGTCCTTTTATAGATTGTGTCCCCAGCACCTAACGCAGGGCCTGGTACAAGGCTGGTGGCTAATAACTGCTGTTGCTATTGAAGTGATTAATAAAACATTCAAACATTCAAACCATTTTGCAGGGAATTTTCTTCCTCTTTATGTCTCCACTAATGTTTATAAATTCTGTGTCATTAAACACACACACAACACACGTACGCACACCAAGCACTTGTCAGACCAAATTCTTTAAGTCAGTACCTCTCAACCATGGCAGCTCAGTAGACTCATTGGGGTTTAAATTTTTTAAAAAGTATGGATGGCTGTGTTGGGGCCTGGGCAGTAGGTAAGGTTGCCAGATACGACACAGGATACCCAGTTAAATTTAAATTTCAGATAAACAACAAATGTCAAATCCATTTTCCTTGCTTTTTTTCCATCAAGAAGAGATACTCCTCTGGTGTTTACTTACATACAAACTAAATATCAGTAGAAGCGAGAACTTTGGTTTCTGTTGTAGGCATCCAGAACAGATTTTTTGTTAAGTTTCTCTGAATTCTTTTTATGAATATGAATTTATTTATTTCTAAAGAAATTTTAACAGTTTTAATAAACTATGATTGACATACAATAAGCTGCACCTGTTTTTTCCGTTTAAAAAAAAATGACAAGTTTTGACGTAAACCTACGTCTCAGAAACCATTTCACAAATCAAGATGGTGAACCTGTCCATCGGCCCCAGAAGATTCCTCCTGCCCCTTTTGTAGCCTCACCTTCTTACCCATCCCTGCTTCCTCATCCCCAAACGATCAATGATGCTTTTGTTTACTAAAAATTAGTTTCATTTTCTAAAATATTTTACAAATGGAATCATAAATTGTGTACTCTTTATCTAGCTTCTTTTGCTCAGCATAGTAATGTTGACATTCAACCATGTAGTTGTGTGTTATCAGTGGTTTGCTGGGCTGTATTTCTTTTTAATGTTCACTCACCTGTTGTTAGGTATTTAGGTTGTTCCCAGTATTTGGTTATTACCAGTACAGCCACTATGAACACTTGTGTCCCAGTCTTTACACGGACATGTTTTCATTTTGGCCGTGGAGTTGGGGGTAAAAATATGGGAGTGGAATGGCTGAGGCATATGGTTAGCATATGTTTAACTTTTTAAAATACTGCCAAACTCTTTTCCAAAATGGTTGTACCATTGTGTATTCCCAGCAGCAGGGTATGAGGGTGCCAGTTACCCACATCTCCAACACTTGGTGTGATCAGTCATGTCATTTGTTACATTCTAATGGATATAAGCTGGTATCTCATTGTGAGTTTACTTTGCATTTCCCTGATGACTAATGATGTCAACCATCTTCCCATGGGCGTGTTTGCTATCCATACACCTTATTTGGTGAATTTTCTGTTCAAATGTCTTGCCTAATTTTTCAGTGGGCTGATTGATTTTTAGACTTCTTTATAGATTCTGAAGACACGTATATATTAAACATTTAATTGGCAACCATTTTCTTTAAGATTGTGTCCTGTCTTCTACATTGTGAAAAAGATTACATAGAATTGGTATTAATTATTCTTTAAATATTTGGTAGAATTTACTAGATACACCATTTAGGCATGGAGATTTCTTATTTGGGAGGATTTTAAGTATGAACTCAATTTATTTAATAGTTCTCAGGGTATTCATGCTGCCTAGTTCATCTTGGTTGGATTTCAGTAATTTGTAGTTTTTAAGGAATTGATCAAATTTATCTATAAAGAGGTGTTTGTAACATTCCCTTACTACACCTTTAATGTCTACAGGGTCTGTGACAATATTCTCTATTCTGATAATTTTATCTTCTGTCTTTTTTCTCTTCTTTACCAGTCTTGCTAGAGTTTTATCAAGTTTATTTATTCAAAGAACTAGCTTTTGATTTTTATTTTCTGTTCAAATACTTTCACTGATTTCATCTCTTATGTTTATTATTTCTTTCCTTCTGCTTGCTCTAGGTTTATTTAGTTCTTTTTTTCCCCAGTCCTACAGTAGAACTTTAGCAATGTGAAATCTTTCTTCTTTTTGAATATAAGCATTTAATATAAATTTCCCTCTACTTGTCAAAATATCATAATTGAGCTAATGATGAGTTTCCCACATTTTTCCAGTAGCCACTGGCCTGGAATCCAGGCAGCTGTAAACCCAGAAGTTGGTATTGGTGCAAGTAGAAACAGCTCCAGGAGAAGCCCTCTACTCCAGGCTCAAGGGGCAGGACATGAAACTAGTAAAGCTCCAAGGCACTGGAGCTGGAAAGGCACTGTTTTTATCCCCTCCAGTCTCTCAGGCCTCATCCCAAGCAGGCCTGTGGCAGAAGGCTCATAGGCAGCTAATTCTCTGAGGGAGGGGAACTTTCTTCCCCAGTCAGAAGAGCTCCCAGGAGGGTGGGATGAACCCCTATTGATCTTCTCTCTTTCCTGTCAACCTGCAGCTCAGCCCCAGATGCAGGCACAGTCAAAGGGATGCACCATGGAGGGGATAATAAAGCCCCAGACTTCAGGCTGGAAGACAGGAAAGAGGAGACTCAAGGAGCAAGAAAGTGCTAGTGAGACTGGGAGGGAGGGGGAGCCCTGGAAGGTGACACAATAAAGCCTTTTAAGAACCCAAGGCTCACTTCCAAGCAATGTGTGTGAGGGTCATAGAAGTATTTCGCTTTTTTTTTCTTCTGTTCAATTTAATTTTTATAGACTATATTTAGAGCACTTTTAGGTTCACAGCAAAGTTGACTGGAGATAAAGAGATTTCCCCTATTACCCCTGCCCCCCACCACATGAACAACCTCCCCCATTATCAACATCCCCAAGCAAAGTGGTACATTTGTCACAATAGATGAACCTGCATTGACACATCATTGTCACCCAAAGTCCATGGTCTACATGGTTCACTCTTGGTGTTGTACATTCGCACCTTCATTTTTCAAAGACGTTTTTACAAGTTAATTGAGTAATTCGAGTATAATGCATCTTGGAGAAGTTTTCTTCATATTTCCTGTGCTTGGGGTTCATCAAGCTCCTTGGATCTATGAGTTTCTTGTATCTATGAGTGTGCAGCTTTCATTAAATTTGGAAAAATTTTGTCCATATTTTCATGGAGGATTTTTTCTTTCTCACCTCCAATTGCCTCTCATTTAGAATCTACAATTACGTGTATATTAGGTACTTGAAGTTGTCCCACAGATCACTGATGTTCATCTTTGTTCAGTCTTTTTTCTCTGTGTTTCATTTTGGATAGTTTCTGTCGCTGTGTCTTCAGGTTCATTAATCTTTCCTTCTGCAGTGTCTAACCTACACTTAATCCAATCCAATGTATCTTTTGCTTCAGTTGCTATAGTTTTCATCTTCAGAAGTTCAACCTGGATCTTTTAAAACTCCTTCATGCTTTTAATATATTTAATCTTCATTTTAGTATATATTAGTCTACTAATTCCATTATCTGCCATTTCTAGGTCAGTGTTGACTGGTTAATTTTTCTCCTTATAATCAATCATATTGTTCCCCTTCTTTGCATCGTCGTAATTTTTGGTTACATACCAGATATTATGAATTTTAATTTTTCAGGTGGTATGTATTTTTGTATTTCTATAAATATTCTTGAATTTTGACTAAGAAACAAGTAAGTCACTTGGAAAAGTTTGTTGTTTTGAGTGTTTCCTAGCATGCTTCGTTAGTTAGAACCAAACCAGTATGTAGTCTGAGCCTAATTATTTTATACTACTGATGCAAAACAAGTGAGTTCTCTTTCCAGTGCCCCATGAATTGTGGAATTTTTCACTCTGGCTGATGGGAATAGCCCAACTTTCTTCCTGTCTTTGCCGTGAGGATGGTTCCCTCTCCTCCACTTGGGTGGTTCTTTCCCGGGACATTGGTGGTTTATTCACATGCATGTGGTGATCAGTATTCTGCGTGAGACTCAAGGGGGCTCTGAGGATCTCTGGACTCTTCTCTCGGTACAGCTCTCTCTTCTCAGATTGTCTGCTCTGTGAACTCAGGCTGCATTTGCATCCCTCATGTCCCAGCACCATCTCCTCCACTCAGGGAGAACCTCAGGCTTCACCTGGGATTCCTCTTTGAACCACAGCCTGGAGCCTCCCCCCATGAAGTAAGCTGGGGGACTCTCAGGGCCTAACTCATCTGTTTTCCTGTCTCTCAAGGATCACTGACCTTCATTGTCTGGCGTCCAGTGCCCTGAGAATCATTGCCTCACATATGTTGTCCAGTTTTAAATTGTTTGAGGATGGAAAGTAAAACTAGTCCCTACTCCTCCATCTTGACTGAAAGCAGAAATTTATAAATTTACTTTTTATATTGGATTCCTACTGGATGGGTCTTTTACCTATTAAATTGTTCCTGGGCTAGGTTGTGGGCACCTATAATCTATTCTTACAACAGAGAACTTCCTAAAATGAATGCTGTTGTTTGAAGGCTTGTATTTTTTAGGTAGTTTTTGATACCCTGGATAACAGTAGACTTTTCTCCTTTGATCTTCAAATTATGTATACCAACTTTTCCTAAACAGACTTGTATCTCTGTAGAAAAATTAACATAGAGCAGCTGGTATTTTATAAAATGATGATTCTAGACAAGAGTTTGGATAGGAAGTGAAGGTGAATACTATATTTGCTTGAATGTGCATGGGATTCTAATTAAGCTAAAATTAAGCATGTTAGAAACTGTCCAGGAAGCTGATGACTTTTTTCTTATTCTTAGAGAATTCATGGGTTGGAAGTTTCTATGACCAAAATGGCTAGAATTGCATATTTATGTGCAGGGCCCTGAATAGACTTATGAACATTCTACCCCACACCCTGTGCCAAAAAAAAAAATTATTTTGACTCAAGAAAAAAGTTCCACCTGCTTTGCCCACAGTAGAATTTTGAGAGTTAGCAGGAAGTTTCCCATTCTCTCATTGATGATCTACCAGTGCTTTAACCTAGGAAAACCCGAGACATAAAAAGATCTTAAGGTATTTCAAAAATTAATCAGTAACAAGGATAGATACCGCACTTACATTTCTCATATGTTATCTCAGAACTCTTTACAGCCATTACCTGAAAATATTGCTATAAGCATTTATCAGACATTTATCAGATCAAGAGTAAGACTCAAAAAATTAAGACTTAAGCAAATGCCTCTGACCTTTACTGTGTACTATTGCCATTCCATTTCAGTGGTCTGGGAATATATAAACATACATATGTAGCATATATAGTATAATATATAATATAATATATAGAATACTAGCAATAATTGTTCTGTTTCAAAGAAAGAAACAAACAACCTAATGGCCTTGAAAGGTATATATATATATATATATATATATATATATATATATATATATATATAAATGAGTATTTATTTTATATTTATATATAAATGAGTATTTATTTTATATATATATAAATGAGTATTTATTTTATATATATATATATATATATGAGTATTTATTTTATATATATATAAATAAATGAGTATTGTACATTCTTTCCTCAGGAGTTTCATGTTATACATTCATTTACTTAAAAAAATAAATCTTCATATGAAGCTGCAGATACATCATTCACTGACATATTTAAAATTAAGAAACGTAGCAATCACACATGAAACCTAACAAAGTGCAGTGTTACATGATGCCTGTACTTCATTTCCCCCTAAAGATTATTTTATTTCTTGCCTTAAATCTTACCCAAGAATTCTCTAAAGACCTACAAGCTTGAATGCTAAAAGACATCTCTAAAACAGTTATTCATTAGAGTTAACACTGAGTTCCTACAAATGACCTGAGGCCCTGCTAAGTGTTAAGGATACAAAGATGGGTGAGTCTTGCCCAGATCTGATGTTCCTCCCAGGTAAGTTGGGGGAAGAGATGCACTAGATGGTACCGGGGTGCTGTCGGAGCCTATAAGTAAAGCCTGTTATCCCACCAGAAGGAATTCCAAGAGGACTCTTGAGCGATGATGAGAAACAAGCTTGCTGCCAAAGGTGATGGAGGAAATCCCAGACTTAGAGTGAGACCTGAGGATCTGATGTGAACAAAGGGAAGGAGGGGAGAAGCATCAGAGGGCGTCTGGGGGGGACATTCTCATTGCAGTCGCCTAAGTACATCAGGGAAAACGACAGCTGAGAGGAAGGCAAGAACTGTGTATTTTAGGTACAAAACTTGGAACTTATCCTGTAGTTAATAGGCAGTAATGTTTAAAACCATGTGATACTGTGGTTTCATTCCCCTTCAAGCTAGATCGGGGTCGGCAAACGATGGCCCACGGGCCACATCCAGTTGGCAGCCTGTTTATTAAAGTGTTATTGGCACCCAGCACCCCATTTGTTTACGTGCTACCTGTGGCTCCTTTCACGTTACAAAGGCAAGATTGAGCCTAAAATATTTCCTGTCTGGCTCTTTACAGAAAACGTTAGCTGGTCCCTCCCTGAGCTGGACCTCTCCAGCACACTTTCTTCACCTGACACTGGACCAGATCACTGTTTTGGGGCAAGATAATTGCTTGTCATGGGGGGCTGGCCTGTGCATTGTAGGATATTTAGCAACATCCCTGGACCCTACACACCAGATTCCAGGAGCTCTCCCCTCCCCGCTCATGACATAAAAACATGTCTCCAGACATTGCCACATGTGCCCTGGAGGCCAAAACCACTTCGGGTTAAGAACTGTCTCTATGGGTAAGCATCAAGGTCTACTGTAGAGCACAGAGAACTATATTCAATATCCTGGGATAAACCATAAGAGTATGAAAAGAATATGAAAAAGAACGTATATATGTGTATAACTGAGTCACTGTGCTATACTGCGGAAATTAACACAACCGTGTAAATCAACCACACCTCAATACATTTTTTTAAAAAAAGAACTGCTTGTAGTAGCTAGGTTTTAGTGAACATGACCTTAGCTAAAGTTGAAACAGTGGGAATTTGAGGGAACTGAAAAGACAGATGTGGGGAAAAAATATATATATATTTTGGATGTGGAAATAGCACCACTTAGTGATTATAAACACGAGGCTTCAAGCAGATGAGCATCAGGGATGAGGTCTGTAGGTCTGGCTTGGGTGTTCAGTCTGGTGCCTTGGGTCACAGTTAGGTGTCCTTCACTGAGATAATCACAGAGGACAAGCAGGTATCAGAGGGAGGAAATGAGTTTGGCTTTGGACACAGTAGGTTCAGGTACCTTGATGTGCTAAGGTAAAGAAAGCTAATAAGCTGTTGAATATGAGAAAATTCTGGCAGAAGTGGTATATTGGAATGTCACTAGATTGTGGTCAGAGTTGAAGAAAACCAGAGGGTGCAGTGTCAGAAAAGCCATGAGAATATGAAGCCTGTGGGAACTGTGACCAAAGGAATTTCTGCAGCAGAGAGAATCAGAGAAGGAGCACAGGTTGTCTGCTGTATCTCTGTGTGAGAGAGAGACGCACAGAGGGTGCCGGACAGAAGAAAGAGTGCGTACATTGAGGTGTAGCTGAGAGTCCAGGACTTTTGAAAGATAGAATGAGAAGAGGCCAGACAAGAAAAGATGGAAGGTCAAGAGCTCCATGGCCTCCAAGGAATACTGTAAGGAGAGGCACCGCTTAATGTGGCCTGAAACCTTCCCAAGACTAGTGTAGGTGAGCAAGACACTTTGCTTAAATGTTTTGTAAGGGCAGGTTCCTTATAAATAAACTCCTAGCGTGTACAGACATCGCACTTGGCAGGTGGCAATTGTGACAGCAGGAGAGGGTTTTCAAGGGCACCAGCGTCACACCAGGTATTGGCAACAGTTTGTGAAAGAGGTGAAGTGTCTGGGGATGCAACTGAAGTCAAAGCTTGCATCTCTTTCTCCTTTCGTAACATAGACCTAGGGCCACGCGTGCACTACACACCTTTCTAGAGCAACACATGTATTATGTATTACCTATAAACACAGGTTTAAAGTTAATCCATTTTGTCATTTTCACTGAAATTGATCCACTCAGCAGTCCTGCTTTTAGATGGTTTTGGGATAGTTTAAAAATGGTTTTAAATAAATCAGCCACAGGCTTCTTTTAATACCACCCAGTCAGAAGGTGTAGAAGAAGAAGACACATCTGAAGAAAAATGGGGACTTGAAAAGTGTTTTAAACAGTCCAATGAATAAGAGAAAACGTGTGCTGCTAGGTAGCACTTGTGCAGGGCACAGCGGCCTGGAGAAGACAAGATCTTTGCTGATTTCTCCTAATGGCCACATCTGCTCCCCCCGCTTGGGACCGACGCTGCTGAGGTAACCAGCACCTCTTTGCTGCTATGAAGTGAGTCCGTGCAAAGGTGGGCAGTGAATTCCACCTCGGAGATGGTGGCCAGGTGCCAGCTAGACAGAAATGGCCAATTCCCCTTAACATATGTTACAAATACAAATAAGAAATAAGTGACTATGAAATTGTTGTGCTTTCACTTGATGTCTCATATGCGATGTGATGGTACAATCATTAGCTTTCATATATTTACATAAGGGGATGGTCACCAGCAAAGCAATATCCCTGAGTTTTTATTAAAATAATATTAAATATTATTTAAGTGCATTTACTTTATAAATGCATATACTTACATATAAATATTATAGATTTAATTATCTTACTATATAAAATAATATTTAAATAACCATTAAAATTTTATTTTCTCCCACCTCCTCTCATTTCTTTTCTTCCTATCCTTCCTTTAGTCACTCAGCCAGCAGTAGCTTGTGGAATGTCTTCAACATAATAAATACCGTGCTGTACTTTAGGGATAAAAATATAGAATGCATAGAATATTCTCCTTTGCCTCGGAAGCTAGGGAACTCGAGGATGACAAAGGGAGTGATGAGTTAGAAGAGGATGCGTGCAGTGTCTACTCCAGGCAGGTAGGTTTCCAGGGAGGGGGTTCACAAAGTCTCCTGGAGTAGATGTCCTTGACCCCAGGCTTGAAGACCAGTTAGGATTAACCAGAAAAGAAATCAAAGAACAGTCGTCCACACAAGCAGGTGCAGAAGGATGAATTGTGAGTTCAGTGAAATTCAACGTGACAGGAGTGCGTGATCCTGACGGCCGGGATATGTTTAACTAGGGAAACGCAAAGCCTGTAAGAAACTAGGACCGCGTGCTGAAGGTGGGGAGTTCCCAAAAAATGCTGAGAAAAACGGTGTGAGGATTTGGAAAGACCGGGCAAAGCAGGCGCAGTTAGGAGACTATCAATTCCAGGAATTGAGACATAAGTAGTTGAGGCTTTATGGTGAGAACTTAATTGAGAGGAAGAGGACAGAAACTTTAGAGATGTTTAGGATGTGAAATGATCAATACACGTTGGTGGACCTGTCTTTAGAGACGTCCAGGTTTCCAGGTGAGGAGGTAGATAGACATCGAGGTTTCCATGTGAGGAGGTGGATAGATGTCCAGGTTTCCAGGTGAGGAGGTGGAAAGACAGGAGATCCCACATAGGAGTATTAGGAGGGGGTGTAGAACTTGAGGTGTGCATGGGAGATCCACACTGGCTGTCCAGGAGGCAAGGGGGCGTATTGGTGTGAAGTTCAGGAAAGTGGTTACTGTGTCTCACGTACACACAGTTTTCACATCAGTTTATAAGGGATCCTTACAGCCTTGAGGGTTTTGAGACGGCTCGGGGAGAAATTACAGGAGGGGCAAGAAGCAAGTACTGAAAAGCACATGTATTGATGAGAAGGATGGAGGGGATGAAGTGTATAAAGGAGGCTGAGAAGTTGTGGAACAGCTGAGGGGCAGCCTCGAAGAATGGCAAGGAGACTATTTCAAGGAGGAAGGAACCAGTGGTTTCATATGCCACAGAAAGGTCAAGTTATATGAAAACAGAAAGGGTCGCAGGAGAAAAAAGCCCTGAAATGCAGCCATTGGATTTGACAGTAGAGAATTTGTTAGCTATCTTGACATATGAGGTTTCGATAAAATGATGGGCACAAAAATGGAAACTGGATTGCAGAGGTTGGAGAGTATATCGGGATGAGGAAGAGAATTGGATTTGATTATTGTTCTAATGCTAACCCACCCCTTGCGAATTCTCAGTTACCACATCACATTGTGGTAAAACACAACTTTCAAAAGGGGAAAATCATGACTGTCATACAGATGTGTTATGAACACCTATCAAAGATTTTATTCAGATCCTTAGGTAAAGAGGAGACTAATAAGGTGCTAAAACCAGATCTGATTTACAAGTGAAGAATTTATTTACAGAGATTATATTCTCTAGGGGCAAAATTTATTTGCCCCGCCATGACGAACATCCTTTGTATTGCTTTGGACAAAAACTATCTTCATGTCATCAGTTTCTATAGTTTAAGTTCTATCACAGCAGAGCTGCAAAATAGCTGAGTTAAAAGCAATCAAAGATTATACCTCTATAGAATTCGGTAATCACCAAGGATCCACTGGACAATGCCCAACATTCTTTTGAGAGGACATGCAAAGGCAAGACCATATCTTGTTCACCATTTTCCCCAGTATCCAGCAAAGTGTTGTACACACGTTAATCTTAATGGTAATTATCAAGAGAAGTGATAGAAAAGCTAGAGATGATTAGAACCAGAACTTTTAAGTGTGTGCAATGCCAAAGGTGTATAGTATGTTACTGGACATGAAGAGACAGAGCATTTTGCATATTATTAATTCCTCTAGGGTTCTAGTCAATACTAACTTTAATCATGCCTTCTCTGAATTAAAACTTTCATTAGAGGCATCAGTACCTAATGGTGAGTGATACACTTAAATTTCCAAGATATCTCAAATAGCATGCATCTTACATCATTTGGACTTATCCAGCCAATATTTTCAAATAGTAATCATAAGTAATCAATATTTAATATGACAATTATGTGCACATCTTATTTTCCCTCAAAATATGGGTGTACTGGGTTCTAATTCAAAAATGTTAGTTACCCTTCACTATTTGTTATATCATTCAAGAGTAACATTATCTGTATTTAAAGTGTCTCATTAACAGAGAAAAAAAATAGATGTTACATTTTTCCTTTTGATCCTATGTTCTTAAAAATGTTCATTCCTTGCATTTCTTGGCTCAAGATGACAACTCAGTTAACTGACATTAGAATTTACTGCTGCTAATTTTCCATGACTCACCATAATACAAATGTCAATTTTGTCTTTTTTTTTAGTTTCTCTTTTTCTTTTTTTTTATTTTCATATAATTTTTAAAGTTTACTTTCCATTTGCAGTTATTACAAAATATTGGCAGTATTCCCAGTGCTATACAACACACCCCTGAGCCTATCTTATACCCAACAGTTGGTACCTCCCCTTTCCCCATGCCTACATTGCCCCTTCCCCCCACTGGTAAGAGTTTGTTCTCTATATCTGTGAATTTGCTTCTTTTTTGTTATATTCAGTAGTTTGTTGTGTTTTTTAGATTCCACATGTAAGTGATATCATATGGTATCTGTCTTCCTCTGTCTAACATTTTACTCAGCACAATGCTTTCCAAACCCATCCATGTTACTGCAAATGGCAAAATTTCATGCTTTCTTGTGACTTAGTAATATTCCATTGTGTATATGTACCACATCTTCTTTCTCCATGCATCTATCAGTGGACACTAAGGTTGTTTCCATGTCTTTGCAATTGTAAATAGTGCTGCTCTGAACCTTGGGGTGCATGTATCTTTTCGAATTAATGGTTTTGTGTTCTTTGGATATATACCCAGGAGTGGAACTGCTGGGTCATATGGTAGTTCTGTTTTTAGTTTTCTGAGGAACTTCCATACTGTTTTCCATAGTGGCTGCACCGGTTTACATTCCCACCAACAGTGCACAAGGGTTCCCTTTCCTCCGCATCCTCACCAACATTTGTTATTTGTAGACTTTTTGCTGCTAGCAATTCTGACAGATGTGAGGTGATACCTCGTTGTGGTTTTGATTTGCGTTTCCCTGTTGATTAGCAATGTTGAGCATCTTTTCATGTGCCTGCTGTCCATCTGCATTTCCTCTTTGGAAAAATGTAAGTATTGGATGACGGTATTTTAAAATTAATGCTTTCTGTGTGGTATTTACATACAATGGAATATATTATTCAGCCTTAATAATGAAGGAAGTTCTGCCATTTGTGAGAACATGGATGAACCTGGAGGACATGATGTTAAGTGAAATAAGCCAGACACAAAAAGACAAATACTGTATGATCTCACTTATGTGTGGCTCTAAAATTGTCAAAATCATAGCAACAGGGAGTGGAAGGGTGGTTTCCAGGGGGTGGGGGGAGGGGAAAACAAGGAGGTGATGGTCAAAGAGTACAAAGTTTCAGTTCTGCAAGATGAGCAAGTCCTAGAGGTCCGCCATACAGCATTGTGTCTATAGTTATCAGTACTGTATTGTTATCTTAAGAATTTGCTAAGAGGGTAAATCTTATGTAAGTGTGCTTATCACAGATAAATGAGTAAATAAATAAAAATAAAGAAGGCAGAAGGAAACTTTTGGAGGTGATAGTTATGTTTATGGCATTGATAGTGGTGATGGTTTCACAGAGGTACAGTTATTTCCACACTCATCCAGTTGAATGCATTAAATATGGACACACCTCAATAAAGCATTTTTAAAAATAATGAATACTTTCCAAAATTAACAAACATTATTGGGTTCAGATACTGAACCCCAACTCTTCATTCAGCTCTTGTCACACATTTTCCAAAGTAGACCTTCAGAAGAAAATTTCATCACTGTGCAAATCAGGAGATCTAGTTTCAGTGCCAGGCTGTTCCCTCAGAGATCATAATAATTTCATTCTTCTTCATGATCTGCTAACCAATTATAATAACGATGATATTCAGAATAGCAGGTTCCTATGGTTGTAAGTAACTCAATTCAATATATGAAATTGACATAAACGTATTGAAATCATAAAATAACTGGCATTAGCCACCAATCTTCATAAAATGTTTTAGCCATTTACCTGGAGAAGAAGTGTCTTCTGTGTTTAGTAGGGAGAGGAAACACTGGAACAACCAATATTTCCAACAAATAAATCAACCTGCCTTGGTTTCCTGTTCCTACTCAAAGATAGGAGGTCAGACTAACCCCAGTGGATATTTGGTTAGGGAGCAAATTGCTTTAGGAACCGGATAATTTTACTGAAACCACAAAGCTTAGAGAGGGCTCTCATTTAGGCTTAAACAACAAATGAACAGCTGTTCTTTTCAGTTTAAGGAAACAAGCTGTTCTTGTACCTGATAAATACAGGCTATGGCTCAGCCAGTAAATTCTGCAAAGTGTGGAGGGGGAAGGATGGAGCACGTCAGCTTCAACGTCCTCACCGACTGCGCTAAGCATCTTCTTGGGCGTGTGTAACGGGATCTGCAAACAGCAGCATTGGGTCCTTCTCCTGCAACCGTTAGTTCAACTCCATCGCAGATTCAGTCCCCCGAGAGGGCCCAGCTTTAAATGTCCCCACAGTAGGTGGCCCTGCAGTGCCGTGCAAGCGGGGATGGGATTTCTGTGTGTAAAAATATCCTCCGGCCCTATTAGAAGCAAGTACAACCCTGGCCAAGAAACAGGTTACCTGCTGCAAAGGCTGCTCAGGAAATGGAACTCTGTGTATATTTCACACCAGGACACTTTTAATTGAGTGTTTCACTTCCATCCATTTACTGAATAACTCGAATGTTCTTCCGTTGTACAATTAAAATGAAATGGTGGGACGGGCTTGAAGTAAGAGAACTGGAGAGCATTGTCATGTAAATTCTAGGCAGATGCTCTGAATTCATTTTTTATCTGCAGAGTGGTACTGGCTAATCCCAGAAGCCAAGGTAGAATTTCGCATTCTTTTTTATTATTCAACTCCCGTATTGTCTGGGATGAGAGCCTCCGACTTAACTACATGAAGTGCGTGAATGAATGCCACACAATTAAGGCCGCATCTCCGGACAGTCTGCTTGGCCGCGGGCTCCGGAGTGAGATGCTTCCGAGGAAGTGACCGTGGTGTGAGTGGATTCGTTTCGGTTGTGGTCCTCGTCGGTACCCACCGCCTTCACCGTGCCGGCCGCTCACAGGCTGCAGCCGGTTGGCACATTAGCGGTCAGAGCCAAGGGAAAGAGCACACCTTCGGTAGAACTCACACAAAATCATCCCGGGGGTTTTCAGGTGAAGGGTAAGAGGGCTTCTCCAGGGCCTCTCAGCTGGCCCAGGAAGTAGGGCCCAGGATCCCCCTCACTCTTCTGTGTTATCTCCTTTCTCTTGCGTCTGCATCTCCACCAGCAGTGATGTAAAAGCCAGGCGCTGAGTTTGAATTTTGGATGCTGGGTTTTAGAGTCGTAACAGATAAATGCCTAATAAATGTGGCTGTGATAACATTAAATAATAGCATAATAATGTCATTAAAATAACAGTCACAAAAGCAGCACCCCCCCCCCCCCCCAGCATAATGAGGGAGGACGAGAAGGAGAGAGAGAAGGGGAACATCATCTCGACACAGGAGGCTTGGAATTTAAGGCAGTAGCAGGGAGTCTTGCTCTCTACATTTCCTGTTTTATTCATAGTCCTCGTTTATACATTAATCTGTATGCTGGTTACCTTCATCCTCTCAGGCTCAAAAACAAAAGGGGCAAGTATCTGTTTTTGTCCCATCTCTCGTACACATTTAGTAGGAGCCGTATTAGACTCAGAATTCTATAGCCTGGACTAAGAACCTAGCTTTGCCGTAAACTAACTTTTTGCAGTTATCATGTAATCTCTGTAAATGTCGTTCTGCGGTTGCTGTGAGAATTCAGTGATGACATGGACTGACCGATCATCATACCTGGAATCTTTAGGCACTGGATAACTCTTCCTTGGTGTTTCTCCCTTCCTTCCGTCTCTCTCTCCCCACCTTGCTTCTCCCCTGACCCATTTTGAACTCCAGAGAATTGCATGTAGAAGTTAGGGATGACCCTCACCAAGCTAGTCACCCAGCCTCGGACAGAACTGTCACGTGGGCGTGCAGCTCTGGGGTGACATCAGTGGAGCAGCTCTTCCACCACTACCGCCCACCACCCCCCCCCCCCCCCCCAGCAACTCTTCCCAAGGACTCTGCTCCTAGGGGGCTCTTGAACCAGGAAACCCATGGGAATGTGAAGAGCCACAGTGCCTTTGAATGGTGTAACCATTTTCTAAAGATGACAGCAGCCTATTTACCATCATTTGGAAAGAGAAGAGAACTGAGTCTTGCCCAGTGGCTTGAGCAGTAGGTCTGGAATTGTCATGGTAACGATGGAAAGACTTTTCCCCTTACTAGAGTCACATGTAGATCCTGAGGGGCTTAATGGTGGTCCCAACAGATGTAAAAGGAAACTCAAGACAAAATTCCAGTTCTGAACACTCCAGGAGACCCCAAGGCCATGGCAAAAGACAGCTAACCTCCCCTTCTGGTTCTTCCTATAAATATACAGGAAAAGGGGGTGCCTACTAAGGAGGGGATGTAGGTGAACCCACTGGAAACTGTATCAGGCTGACGAGGGCACAGCAGGTGCAGAGAAATGTTGGGGGGGGGGCAGAAGTGGCTTGATAGGCTTGATGCAGGGGACCTGTGGGAAGATGATAGAAGACGGGCAGGTGCCTGTGATAAAGACTCCATTGGTCCGCTGAGCAGCTCAGGCTTTGCTCTGCCGTGGAAGAGGTGGGCATGGGGGGTGGAGCAGAGCCCACCCATCACAGGACCTTCAGCTCCGGGGGCTAACACCCAGACCAACCGACAACCCTAGCTGGGATTTCTAAACCTTAAGAGTCACGGAAGAAGACAAAGAATGGGTAACACTTAACACAATGGATTTTTGTGTGAACTAGAGGATTTTGGACTCTTTCTCTTTGCTTTCGCATCCTTTTCTTTAAAAGGAAAAAAAAAAAGCGATCCTCTTTAGTTGAAAAGCACTTGTGCAAATCCTCTCTCTCTGTGTCTCATTTCTCCTTCCTGTCCTCCCCCCAACCTCCACGTTGAAATAGATTCCGTTTCTCTCTCAAGCCCACTTGTGCTCCTCCTGCTTCATACTTCTCACTATTTTCATGACGTATGTCAGCCCCGTTGCTAGGCAGCCGTTATGCTCCACCTACCACTCAGCATCCTGAATGCTGGAAATTAGCCCCAAATAGCTAGGAAATCACCCTTCTGCACCTGCACTGTGTTTACCGTGAGAGCAGGAATATGAAGAGTGCAATGACAGTCCAGGCAAGTTTGTGGAAGGGGTGAAATTGATCCCTGTCGAACCATAGCCAGACGGCTACGTTCGTGCTACACGCCAGGTAGAGAAACCACACAGGGCCCTGTGGGAAAAGTTCAAGGGGATGGTTAGAGAAGACACTGTGTCCTCATCCTATCAGAACTAAACCATAATGAGCGAGATAACCTGGAGGAAAACAGAAATACACAAAAATAAGCATGGATAGAATGTAGGGCTCGTAGATTTCTACAAGTGTTGCCTATACGGTCTGACCATTCTTCCTTGCCGCTGAAAAGCAAAAACACCCCAAAACTTTGCTTGATTCTATTTCATGCTCAAGCTGTTGACCTTTTCTTTATTTATGAACCTCGAGATCCCAGTTCTTGCGCTTCTCCACCATCTGCTAATGTCTTGATGCTGTAGGATTCTGGTTTCTTCTGGACATTGTCTCAAGTCCTCAATCACAAATCCAGCAGCCCCTTGTCAGTGCTGACATGGTTGAACGTCTCCACAAGGGTTAGTGCTGTGGACCCCGTCTCACGCTCTGCCTTCCCTGGGCTGCTCTGAAATCACACAATCCCAGCCCCACCTGCCCCTCCCCACCTCCTCCTGCACCTGCCTTCACCTGATGTCTCTCTCCATCTTTCCTCCGATGGAGAGCTGCCTCCATGCTCCATTTTCCTCTTTCTGTGGATTATCCAGCCCTTTCTCAGGTAGAAGGAGGTTAACGGGAATCCTCAAGCATTCTTTTGTTGTTCTCAAATAAGTAATTAAAATATGTCCCTAATAAGAGAAATGTCATCAGGTCTTGAAATAAGAGAACCACATCTTTCCGGAGATATCATTTTAGCCAGAAAAAGGCACATGTAGTATTTGAGCATGTGCAGTGAAATCAGAACCCATCTTGGTGACCAGTGCATTTCTTGGCAGAGTATCTGGCTTGTAATAGGTGCTCAAAGAATGTTTGCTGAATAGAATTCAATTTTAAGTGGTTTCGGGATTGAAGCTGTCACAACAGAATTTTCTTTGAGAATGAAGAGATGAAGTCAATATTCAGCAAACAGAAACAATTTCAAAGAAGTTGCATCTAAGTTTTTTTTTTTAAAGCATTGGCTTAATATATATCCCTTGCATCTTTCTAAGGCAATGATTTTACAATTTCATGATAGTCAACTAAGAGTCACCACAATGTTTAACCAGACGTCTGCGGTCACTGCATAAGCCCTTTTTTTTGTCTCTGGGACTATGAGGGATAGAATGTCAAGGTTCTCCTTGAAACTAGAAGGAACAACCACTTTTGAAAAGAGGAATATTTAATTCATCACTTCCCTTAGGTTCTATTGTACTTTACATTTCTTAATTGTTAGCTTTTTCTCTGCTACTTCAACTTCAATCTACCCATCTTAGAATACAGAGACCCCAAAATGAAAAGGACCAGTGATGTGGTTCTTTCACTTATAATTTTGTAAGGTGTGGTCGTGTCTGTTATTCTTTTATTGTCATCATATTCTTGATTCTGTGAGTGCATTGAGGAGAGGTTTCATGAATCCTTGATGTAGAAAGAGCACTTAATGACGAGTGTGTGTGTTATAGAATTTTTCAGTAACTATGATGGAACTTGCTGGGAAACCCCACACTTATATGTTGGCAACTTAGGATGTAGACTGGCAGGAAGGGGAGGATGAACGTCGTCAGAGACATGTTCACAAGAGAAGTGAGGCAAATGGAGTGTCTAACACAGTTATAGGTTTCAACTCTGTTACCCCGAGTAACAGAGAACCCTGAGTATTCAGAACCGTAATGGAAAGAGAACCAGTTTCCCACGTGGTCAGTACTGTCCTGTTCGGTCAGACAGAAGGTCATGACAGAGAAGAGACTGACCCTGGCTGAGGAATTGACAACCAGGGAGGCACTTGGTCTGGTTCGGGGGTGTTGGTGACATTGGTCTATAGCTCCTTTGGGAGTTCCACCTCCACTCCCCGTTTCTGGTTCTCCTGAGTTGCACTGACTGTTTCCTTCTGTTTATGCAGCATTGGCCCAGGGAAATAACCACTCTTGCCAGACTACTCCATCTCAGTAAACGTCAACTTCATCCTCAGTCTCCTAGGTCAAGAAACTTGACGTCATGCTCTCTTCCCTTCACATCCGCATCAGTGCACTGGGAAATCCTATTGGATCTGCCTCAAGTGTGGACAGAGTTCAACCAATTCCTACCATTCCCGTTGCTTCCATCCTGGGCTGTGGGAAGAGCGTCCAGAGGGTCTCCCCAGCCCCCCGCTTGTTCCCTCTGCCTGCTCTCAGCCTCAAAGCTGTGACGATTCTTTAAATGTCAAGTGATGTGACTCGTCTGCTCAAAGCCTTGCTCGCCAGAACTCTCAGAGTCAAAGCCAAAGTCCTTGGAGTCATCGGTGGGGTCTTCGTCCTCACCCTGTGTGGATACCTCTGTGGGTCCATCTCCTCCATCTTTCCTCCCCCTTTTCTGCTCCAGCCATGCCTGCTTCCTTGATTCCCTAAGCAGGTACCATCCCACCCCAGGCTTCCAGACCCCATGCCCTCAATTTAGATCCCTGTTCCCCAGAGAGAGCCATGCCTCCTTCCTCACCAGCAGGTATCTGCTCACCCTGAAACCTTCCCTGCTTTAATTTTCTCCATCTCTCTTGTCGTATCTGACATCCGTCCTCATTTACATTTTTATTATCTCTCTCTCCATCATGGGATGTAAGGGGTATAAGGATCTGTTTTGTTTCCTGCTGCATTCCCAATATCTATTTGTGCTCAGTCAATATTGGTTGATTGATTGAATGAGCCCAAGTGAGTGAGCCACAGGACCCAGATTCTGGACGTGGAACTAGATGCCAATCATGCCCCTCATCCCAAACCAGGATGAGACAAGAGTGAGTCAGCTGGGAGAGTTAACGTTGACTTCTTAGAGTCGGCTGGTTTATCTGGGACGCAGGGCAGGTGTCAGCCTGAGGATAGGGAATCTTCAGTGGGTGGAGGTGACCACCTCTTGGGCAACAGAGGCCAGGAGGGTGTGGGGAATGAGAGCGAAGAAGTCCCTTCTCCAGCCACACCAGCACTCTGAGGACCACGTGCAGCTCCAGGCTCGGGCTGGTTATTTCCATTTGGTCTGAAATTGAAGTTTCTATGAGATCATCCTTCAGTGCAGTGATGGGCCCGTGACACCACCCAGAGATGACACTCACATTCCAAAAGACAAGATGTTTTTAATTACACTAAAATAGAGTACCTCACCCTGTCTAAGATGACGTCTTTGTCTTTTCGGTTGAAATGTCAGAATTATACCATTTTAGGTGTCAAAAGAACAATATAAAATGAGAAAAAAAGGCACCAAGTGTTAAGATTTTTTGTTCTGACTTGTTAATACTGTATTCAGATACTTGAATTATGTCAATTCACTTCTTGGTGATAATTAGCAAAGTTCCAGAATGAGACAATTATAAAAGAATGAGAAGATAATTTGAGTGATTTCATTTCATTGTGTGACTCTGGGTAAGTGGTGGAAACGCGCTGATTTTCCTGAGTGTTTGAATGAATCTGTATGTCATTATGAGTTTAGTTTACTGCTAAAGAAGAGCTCAGTCACCCAAAGGTCAGAGAACCAAGAGCTCTTAGCTCTGCATGTCCCGTAGGCTGGTGGTTACTGTGTGTTTCGCCGTTTGGGACTTTGATGCTCAGCCTCATCCCTTTTCACTCTGGAACCATCTGGGGCCAGGGCTGCTTCCTTCCCGCCTCGGCCGGAGCGATGGTGGTGGAGACATTGCCTCCAGAGTCAGGCTGCCCCAGGTTCAATCCCAGACCCTTTCACCATCTGTGTCAGGTCCCTAGGGCTGCCCTCACAAAGCACCACAAACCGGGGGGCTGCGAACAACGCAGATGTACTTCTCACAGTTCTGGAGGTCAGAAGTCCAAAATCAGGGCATCACCCGGGCCCTGACCCTCTGAGACTCTGGGTGGACTCCTTCCTTGCCTCTCTTGTCTTCGGGTGGTGGCCCCGCAGTCCTTACAGCTGCGTCACCTGCCTCCCCACCTCCATCGTCACGTGGTGTCCTCCCTGTGTCTCTGTGTTTACATGGCATTTTCTCTTCTTATAAGGACACCAGTCCTGTGGGATTAAGGCCCACCCTACTGACCTCCTCTTAACTGCATTACATCTTCGAAGACCCTATTCCCAAGTCAGGTCACGTTCACGTTTCTTTTGGGGAGACACAATTCAACATCATCTGTGTGAACTTGGGCAAGTGACTTAATTTCTGTGACCACCAACTTCTCACCATCAAAAGGAGATTATCATCCAAGCCCCCTGCATCTTGGAGGAGTGTGCGAGGCGACTTCTGAAAAGTCCCCTGCACTCATTCGGTGCTCAAGAAGTGTCATTCCCCATCCTCCAATCCCCCAGCCCAGTTTCTTCATTTATGCATACTTTCTACACGCATAGGCAATCGGGCAGACACCATGGGATGTGCAGAGATGACCCCGAGCCCTGGGGAAGCTCACACACTCTGAGGACAGATAAAAATTAACTTATTGTTTATAACAGAACATAGAATTTGGGTCGCACACATGTGCGGTACTGAGAGAGGGGAAGATTACCCGCTCGGTGCTTTGCCAAGGGCCTCACAGCAAATTTGCTGCAAAGCTGGAACCTGAATCTGGGTTTAGATCCCCAATCCAGTTTCTCTCCTATTCAGACACATTGCACGGTTACATCACTTATCACCTTTGAACCACTTACACATTATAACACATAATCCCTGTTTGCCCACTGATGCTCTGATGTCATGTACCAGCATCTCTTGGGGATGCCCGTCACCTTCAGGTGGTCCCTCCGCTGCCCCCGTACACTCTCCTCCTGGTTCCCGGCCTTCCACACACTGCTGGGTAGAAAATCATGTTCTTGCCTCTTATCAAAAAAAAAAAAAAAAAAAAATCACTGAATACTTCCATCATCCATAGATCATTTCAGACCATTCGGTGTGATCAAAATGATGAGCAAGATTTTTCAGAGCCGTGCCTCTAGCACTACAATTCATGTTCAGTCTCTGTTGCTTGCTATTTTTACCCCCTCCTGTACCCTGAGTTGATACATGAGCGAAAATCTATGTGTGAGAAGGGAGGGTGTTGCTGATGAAGCCGTATTTATTTTGTCTGACTCATGGCTAGCGATATCATGACAACTCTCAATCCAGGACAAATAATACGGTAAGTTTTCGGTGACAATGCTAAAAGGATTTTAGAGGGGAAATGAAAGTCTGCTACTGAAAAAGTCAGGTGTATATACAGGTGTATTTTCTCAGTATTTATGTTATACCCCAGACCCACAGTTCCTGCTGCGCTTCCCCCTCCAACCTCGCTTCTCTACTGCACTTGCAGAAATAAAGAAGTGCGGTGGCCGCCAGTGGGACGTCCAGCCCTCTCAGTGCTCGGCTGGATGGGGGTGGTGAGCCGGGTGTGTAGGCGACACACCGCCTTCCTTAGATGCCCTCAGGAAACAAAGGACTCATTTGAGAAGATGCCAAATTTGCTGCAACCAACTTTAGATGAAAAGCTAATCTATTTTACAGAAAATAACAGAAAACTTAGGTTATTTAATTATCACCATTGAGTTCCCAGGGCAGCCCAACGTGAGGATCATAAACACACCAGATGCAGTTAGATTTTTTTCTCATTTCTCCTTTCTCTCTCCTTCCCCCTCTTCCTCCCCCTCCCCCTCTTCCCCCTTCTCCTCCTCCTCCTCCTAATGTGGTTTGGCTTACATGTCAGGCTAAATGCCGTTAAGTGCAAACGAAAATTTCACATAGATTTTTTTTTTAATGGGTCATATAATTTTGAAAGGCATTTTTTTTAGAAACCCATAGGAAAACTTTATATAGTCATGAATTTCAGCCAAAGAGTGAAATTTAATTATTCTGAGGAACTTTCCAAAAATAAAATGTCCTTCTAGAAGATTTAAAATACTCAGTATCTACTCAATGGGGAGGAAGCTTCTCTACCTCTCACTAGTCATGAATTTCAGCCAAAGAGTGAAATTTAATTATTCTGAGGAACTTTCCAAAAATAAAATGTCCTTCTAGAAGATTTAAAATACTCAGTATCTACTCAATGGGGAGGAAGCTTCTCTACCTCTCACTTAAATAAAACTTTTGGGTGTTTTGGCGTCCCTTTATTACAGATACTAACTACCTCTAGATTCACTCTCAATCACTAACAAAGAATGTTGGAATACCTTAAAAGGTGTATTTTAAGAGTATTCTAAAAATTTAAATGAGAACTAATAGATTCATATTCTTCCTCTTCGAAGTTTCTTTTGATAAAGGGTTTGCATCACTCCTGATAATATTAAAGATACATTACAGGATTGAGAGATATATTTGGTTCCTTTTAAAATCATTTTCCTTGTAAAGGATAAGGGCTGTTTCCTAGTGGTCCAATGTGAAATGCACAATGGATGGAGATTTGGGGGCACGTGGGATAAAGTAAGAATGGGAAAAGTTTCAGAAACAGGGTAACAAAGGCAACCCTGTTGAAGATAATCCTTTGATGACCAATTCAGTCATGGCTTTCCCGTCTCCACTGCTCTTTGCAGGTATAAGCCCTTGGCCGAGACCCTCCCGGACGACAAGAGGATGCTGCCGGCCGAGGAGAGATGCCGGCTGGCTCTGCAGCAGTGCCCGTTACCAGGCTGGCAGGTGGGTGACCTACAAGCTCCTACCAGAGCAGTTAGCGTTTCCAGTAGGTGAGCCGAGTCCCCACGGGGAGCTGCCCCCGTCTCACTGGCAAAAACAAACTGCTGTGATGTGTTTGGCAAAGAGAGATGCCAAGTGTAGTCCCTGGAAACATATCAGCCCTTCTGATTCACCGGTTTCGTCAGCAAACCCAGGATGAAGGAAGCTCGGAGCCTCTGTTTACAGCGTGGGGAGAAGTCCGGAAACCCCACTAAGTGTGCCCACATCCCAGACCCCAGTGCTGGTACCAGAACTTTCTGGAGTGTCTAAAAGAGAGCAGAAGTCAGAGGAGCCAAAACGGGGGGGATTGGAAGAGCCCAGGGGTCTGCTGGAGGGATAACCAGGCTCCCAGAAGGAGGAAGGAACAGGAGACGGAATCGCAGGGAGATGCTCCCCAGAGACTCAAGGGCACAGTTTGGATTTTGTTTAATCCCTGAAGCAACTCAGAATGCCACCGTGACTAGGGTTAGGAAGAGAAAGAGGAATTTGAAAAGTAAAAGAACTGAGAAGGTAATGTTAGAGCAATAACAGGAAACAGAATAGAGTCCGCGACACCACGAATTATTGCAAGTTCCTAGGTACAAAACATCTGAAAGTGCATTGGTGGTAGAGAGCTTGGTGGCCAATAGCTTTTTCAAAACATAACCATTACTGGAAAGCAGACATAAATCTCATAAATCTCATTCTTTAAAAATGAGAGGGAGATAGAGCATCTTCAAGTGAAAATGTATGATAGTTGATGAGGCCAGAAAAGAGTACTTTAGTGCAGAAATGACATGAAGAGAAGGTTCAGAATTGCTGCTGTGTCTGAAAGGGGCCCCGTGTGGGTCAGACAGGTATTGAATCCTGGATTGACGCGAACACCCTTATCTGTCTCTGATGAAGAAATAAGAACCTCGCATTTTAGCATCGGTGAGTAACGTTTTCGTCGTCTGTGCCACCCAACCTCTTTCTTGATGATCCTTTCCCCTGTTCTTTCCTTTTTCTACCTAATAATGGAGTTAAGCTTTAAATAGCGGTCTGAAGGAGGGCGCTCACACAGTCGGTAGTAGGCATGAACGCACATTTGTGCCAAAAGACTGGATAAAAAAAGGAGGAAAGAGGACTTGCTAACACAGAGTGATGTCAGCTAGCCCCGCTGCAGTCAGTGGCATAAGATGTGGGCTCACATGGAGAATTGTTCAACAAGCCTGTAGGCGGCGAAGTTATTTCAACTGACTCATTGTCAGAACTTTTAAGCCAGTACCTGAACAGTAGTGTTTCCTGAATATAGAACACGAAGATTTTCTCGTTGCATTTTGTTCTTTAAAAAAACACAGATAAGAATAATTTACTTTATTAATGTTGAGAAAGAAGGTTGACTTGTCGAGACGAAGTGAGGGAATCTGGGAGAATGATTCCACTGAGAGAGCGACTGGCAGGGACCATAACACCTGACCAGCCATCGTTCCTCCGAGACACCTGTGTAGAGTGTGAGGTCAGACCCGAGGCGGCAGGGTGGTGGGGAGCAACCCAACGCAGGCTGGCAGCTATCCCTCGTCCACGTGTGCTGGGACACTTGACAGTGCAGCTGGGGACGGTATGACACTGAATCCCACATACATTGGGACTTTGAAAAAGTGCATCAAAATAAAAAATGCGGAAGAGTTCCCATTTCATTACACTAGTTTATTTTCCCGCACTCTTTATCTCCCCAAAGGAGGCCAAAAATACAAGACAAAGAGAAAAAAGCAATGTATTCATTTGCTGATCATGTTTGCTTATGCGTTCCCTATTGAATAGTTAGGAAAGACAGCTTTCTCCAGCTTCTCTAAGATGTAACCTTTCATATACTTTATGCTATAAGACAAATCATTGACTTCACAGAAATAAAGCTTATTCACGTTTCACTCTTGTGCTAGTCAAACAGCAAATGAATTTTTTAAAAAAATTATTCATTACTGACCTAGAAAGGCAGACCCCTCAGTTTCAGAAACAAAGCATTTGTTCGAAATGCGGTGATAGTTACAGGCAGAGTTGTTACCACTCTCTTCTGGGAGGTTAATGAGGACGAGGGTTAAATAGGAGCTGTTTGCAGCAGCAGCAGGTCCTAACGGACGGTTCTTGTATGGGCGGCCTTATCCTCAAACTGCTGAGTCCAACGTACGTTTCTGGGAAGCCGCCCGTGTTCATCCTCTGGCTGTGAGTGGTTAGCGTGAGATTAATAGCTATTCTTCTCCAAGTTGTTTAGAAACGATGCTAGAACATAAAGGGATTGGAGTCATCCTTTGCTGCGTGAATCTGCGTAGAGTGTTAGCTAGAAATTCAGTTCTCTTAGCTAAAAATAGGATCCTTTCATTGTGGCTCTGATGGGTCTTGGGCATCTTGTGAGATTGCTTCCTTTCTCCCAGACACTGATCAGAGCCTGTGCAGGAAAGCCTCTGCATCGTCAGTAGCAGGAGTCTAGCCCCATTGTTCCTGTTCTTTTGCACGTTACAGCGATTCCATCAGTGGTGCTGAACACCGGGATTTCCTTCTGTTTCAGACGAGGAGAGACGTCTTCCCTTCGGTGTTGTGCGTTTGTTTACCAATCCATGTGTGCTGTTTATTGTTTATGTAGCCGTGGTTTGAAGTCAGTACGTGAGGCACTGGAAATCCTGATATTTCAGAAGTAACGATTCCTCTCATCCTTGGAATTTGTTACAACTATTTGTAGGGTTTTTTTGTTCTGTTTTGTTTGCTTTATTTGAGTTAAGCCCTATAACAGTGCCATGCAGAAGAAGGAAGGTAGGCAGTGAACAGGAATGACCTCATTTCAGACATGAGGAGGTCGTCTTAGAGCGAGGCATACGGATCAAAATACAAGGCGCGGCGAATATTTCGTTTCGGTGGGGAGGCCCCTTTGCTGGGACCAGACCCGGGTCTTCTGTGCTGTGTTCTTTCCACTGCACTCGCCTCGATCTGTATCTTTTCATGTAGGCACCGGAAGTCCCTTTCCTCAGACTACAGAACTTGAAAGGCATGGATTATGCATCCCGGCCTGAGCTTCGATCAGAGGCTCTGGTAGGTTCGTTTATGAGTCGGAGCAGATTGCTTCCTGTAGTTAGTGTGTTTTTTCTGTTTCTGATTCGCCCAGTAGATGCAGGAAAAACAAGCCGGCTGCTTCCCGTTGCTGGCGATTCTGATCGGAATGTTTCTTATGCAACCGTCAGCCCACTGACCCTTCAGCAGCCAGGGCTTTTGGAGGCTAGGTCCTGACTGCATTTTGCAAAGAAAAGGAGGAGAAGGAGAAAGGGAGAAAAGAAGGAATTGGACTCAAGGGAAGAAGCGTTTGACCCTGTCCAGTGTTTAATGTCAGCTCTAGTCTGAGAGCGGAGACCTAGATGCTCCGGGCGTCCGGAGGAAACAGCAGGCGTGGCGACGATTCTCAGTGCAGATGCGAGTCTAGGGGACGCTCGCCTCGTGTTCACCCCTCGGGCAAAGGCAGGTGGAGAACAGCCCTGCTAAAGCATGCAGGTTGCCAGCTTTGCTCGCGACCAAGTCCCCCCCTCCCTGTCCTCCGCTTGTCCTCCCTCCTGAGGTTGCCCACCTTCGACCAAGTTGCTGCCTGTCTGTCCTCCACCATCCGAGGAGGCCGCAACTGCCCGGTTTGCTGCTGTATCTCCAGCACCGGTGACGGAAAGATGCAGGCAGACACTCTGTGCAGATGTGCAGGGCCAACAAATGAGTCTGTGTCCATAAGAAGCCACCAAACCTACGCTATAGTTTAGAGACGAGTATACACAGACGTACACGAATTTTTAAAACCTGGAACAATTCACAGAAACTTAACAGTACTAATATCTGGGGAATGGTTTTAGAATGAGAATCAAATGGAATTTTTAGCTTGTATCTATGTTTAGAAGGTACATATATCTATGCATTACTCCTGTAATTACAAATGACTTTTAAAATTTGTAGCCACTCCCTAAGTACAGTTTAAGTGGAATATTGTGTAGGGTCAGCTTAATTATTTTAAGCTTTTATGAAAAAAACGGTAAATCACACTGACCGTGCTTTCCCTAAAGCATTTTTGTTTCCAAAAAATAATTAACCTGTTGCATAATTTACACCACCGGCCCTTTCTTCTCAAAGGCATCTTCACAGGATTCGAACTGGTCCCCACAAGTTTGGGCAGACTCACTCAGGCCATTACTCCCTTTACATACTCAGCCTCACTGCTTTAACAGAAGGGGGTTTTAATTTGACGAAAAGTGAAGAAAAATCATGAGGTAGTGATGGCTGGAAAAGCATCCTGTTTGGTGATGGTTTCTTGTTCATGTTGATGAAATGACATATTTTAAAAATATGCTGGACGAATCAGAGCTTTATCCTTATTTCAAGGCAGAATTTAAGTTGCTCAAAAAGAAATAGAAGGTTCTTGAAATGATTTGAGTGGACTCTACATGACTGCCTTCCGGGACTGTATTCTGTCTTGAAATGATTTGATTGACTCTACATGACTGCCTTCCAGGACTGTATTCTGTCTCAGCAGAGGTATTTTTCTTTATGAGACAGAGAGTCCGTGGAGTACTTCGTTTGTGGTGAAAAAAAAATCTAAACAGCTTGAAAACAAGTTAAGTTAAGCTGCTAGTTATTAACCTTCTACTATTTGGCGTTTTTTAAATTATTCAGGTATTTCATTTATTTAAATATATACATTTTTAATTCAGTCCCATTTTATTTATTTTTTTTATAAGATATGTGAGGTACATCCTTAACTTTTTTTTTTTTTTTTTTTAATTTATTTATGGCTGTGTTGGGTCTTCGTTTCTGTGCTAGGGCTTCCTCTAGTTGCGGCGAGCGGGGGCCACTCTTCATCGCGGTGCGCGGGCCTCTCACTGTCGCGGCCTCTCTTGTTGCGGAGCACAGGCTCCAGACGCGCAGGCTCAGTAATTGTGGCTCACGGGCCTAGTTGCTCCGCGGCATGTGGGATCTTCCCAGACCAGGGCTCGAACCCGTGTCCCCTGCGTTGGCAGGCAGATTCTCAACCACTGCGCCACCAGGGAAGCCCCCAGTCCCACTTTAAAAGGTAACTTTAAAAATAATCCCTCCGGACTGTGTACATTTAATCAAACACTTTCTGCCCTGATTTCCCCCAGCCATAGACCAGCGACCGGCAGGCACTTCGGCTCACGTGAAACATTCTTGTTTTGCCATGTTATGTCATTTATATAAAGGGAAAACTTTTGAAACTAATTCTAAGTGGAAAAATAAATGGTATCATCTGATTTTCACACATTTTATATGAATCAACTGGTTAGAGGATGCTTTCTTCTGTGTAGTTATTTGAATGCTATATTCATTTTAGAGCCATCTGGAGGGTGACGAAGAGAGAAACAAATCTGTTAGAGCCCGTTCACGGGTGCCGGGGTGCCGTGCATTCCCCAGCGCTGGTAGGGCCCAGGGGGAGCCGGGCTGGGGGATGGCTGACCCCCACTTAGCAAGGCTTCCACAGGGATAGGTTGCACTGTCGTTCCAGACTTTTCTAGAACTTTGGGGTGAGAGGAGCTTTGCGGACAAGCAGAGTGTCCTGTGTGACACCTGTTGCAGGACAGCGTGGAAGGAGAAATTTCGATGATAACCTGAGAGGGACTTGACGTTTCCTCTAAGGCTGTACGAATGGGGGGTCAGACACGGGAAGGCTGCCGGTGACTCGCTCAAGATGGTACAGACAGGAAGTAAGAAACGCAGTTAGCACTTTAACTTGATCTCAACTACCCACCTGATATGATTCCTACTCCTTGTGTGCGTGAGAGAGAGAGAGAAAGGAAGAGAGGCTCTGAAGGAAGTAACAAAGGGCAGACGCCACAGTCAATGAAATATACGTTTCCTGTTTGTGCTTATTCACTAACAGAAACAATTACAGGCCTTCCCTGGCGCTACCGCTGCAGGGGGCACGGGTTCGATCCCTGTTCAGGGAACTGATCTCACATGCCAAGTGACGTGGCCAAAAACATAAATAAATTAATTAAAAAACAATTACAATAATTATTTTCTTCATCATCATCCTCTAGTGTAATTTTCATTCCTTATATCTTCTCATGTAAGGCATGGCCTACATTCCACTGCGTGTCTCTCTAAAATATACGGCCTTGGAAGGATTCACTCTGACAGTACTAAGAATTGCAAGATTAACATAACATTAAATAAAATCATTGGATGAAGGAGCGATTAATTCATTAATCTGAAATAGTCCTGTAGAGAAAAGATAATAAAAGTAAGAGCAGGAAACTGTTAAAAGTTTTAAACATGCTCTACTTTCTTTACATCTTTGAAGATGAGACCATCGTATAAGGGCCCTTGGCTCTTATTAGCACAATAAATTAATGGTTTATAGCCTTTGTTTTATTACTCGAGGGGCACTTCATAAATCAACCATAAGTTCAAGCTAGAAAATAGCCTATAAAATTACTCTTTCTCTCATATTCCTCCTCTTTCTCTGGCATTATTAATGTTGAAAATAATAAAAATTAGGGATCTAAGAGTATCTCTTGGTACTATGTTCATTGTGACTGGGAAGTACTATATATATGCACGTATACGTGTTTCCTTTTTTCTCATGTACTAAACACGTACGTATACACATATATATGAATATACTTTTGTTATAGTGTCCAATCTTTATAAGAAACTTGAAAATTAGAGAAGAAAATATAGATCACCCACAACTGAACTACCTAAAGATAATTACTCCAAACTCTTGGTGCGTATTCACTCATTATTTAAAAATAACATTACAGATGTTTGATTCTTGGACAGTGTGTCTCCCTTTTCACTCTGAACTTTATTGAGGACAAATATCACATCTCTTTTTTTCTTATATATTTTCACACACACGTGTGTGTGTGTGTGTGTGTGTGTGTGTGTGTGTTTCACGATCACATCTCCTGGGATCTGGGTCATAGTAGACAACCAGTGTTTGTTAAATGAATGAACAAACGAACCTCCTACCTATTATCACGTTTCTTTTGGAAAGGAAAGTATCCACAATCGAGTCTGGCTGATATGTGTGATAGTTTCTTTCTTAAAGTCATTTTATGTTTTCCCTCTCAGCCTCATTAAGCAAAAGGCTTAGTGTAATATCTGGCACTCAACCATTGCTAAATGAGAACAGGGTATGCCTATGGCTAATGCAATTTTCAGGTCTTAGGAATCAATCTACTTTCTTCTAACTCCAGGTCAACAAGCCTTACTGAGCACCGTTTGTGTCCTGAAATTCCACAGGCAGTTGTGATGCAATGTTAAGGAGGAATGGCCTGTCCCCCTCACGGGGGTCTTACAGTCTAGTCTGGGGGGGATGGGAGGGTGTACCATGAGCAGTAAATGAATAAATAATTACAGGTTAGGGTCCTGTAACTCCTCACTGGGAGGGAACCAGGGTGGACACCGTGATGGCGAATCCCAGGGTCCCTAGCTCAGGTGGGCGGGGATCATAACGGGCATCTCCACAGCCACCACGTTCAGGCGGAGACCTGAGGGCTGGAAAGGAACCGGTCACGTGATGGGGCAGGAAGCAGGGTGGGGCGGGAGCCCTCTGTGCTGTCCTGAGGGGAGGGCAGCCCAAGAGAAGAAAGCTGATGGGAGCAGGATGGTGGAGCCCCGAACACCCACCGGTGACAAGGGGAGAGACCACACTGTGGGGCAGTGTTTCTCAGCCTTTGTTATTTCACTGTCGCTCCCCTGCATGGAAAAAAATGAATGAGAGAATAGGACTGGGGGACACAATCTTAGCTGTTACAATGGTTTGTGGCCCCTCAAGGATCAATCTTCCTGGACAGGCTTGGCTCTTGACAACTACTGAAAGAGTGGCAGTCCTGCCTATGCCTGATCCAGGTCCATCTCTCCTGCGTCAGTCTAGTCTTCCCCACTCCAGATTGATGTCGTCACTCAATAAGCCCTTATATTAAGCACCTGTTGTATGCCACAAATCTTGTCATAGCTAAGGGGGGTTTTGCCCATCAGGAGCCAATGTCACCCTCTGAGGCAGAATCCACCTTGCTGAGAATGGATGCTTAGAGGGACGCAGGGGGACTTGTATGAGCAAAGCACAGTGTTCTACTTCAAGTTCAACGTGAAGCCATGGATGAGCTTTAAGGAGGGTGTCAACATGATCTGATTTAGGCTTTAAACATGAAAAAACATATCATTGGAAAGCAAGACTAGAGCTGGGAAGCCAGGCAGTAAACTTAAGGTGGTAACCTACATGAGATAGAGCAGGGGTAGATGGACAGAGAGGGTAGCTGAGGCGGAGAAGGGACGGGACCTCACAGGGACCTTCAATCAACAGTCTTATCACATTTAACTGACTCAAAGAGTAAACTCTCTTTTAAAACCAGCACATAAGTTTAGGTCAGGAATATGCTCAAGCTCTTTTTTTTTTTTTTTTTAAACATCTTTATTGGAGTATAATTGCTTTACAATGGTGTGTTAGTTTCTGCTTTATAACAAAGTGAATCAGTTATACATATACATATAACCCCATATCTCCTCCCTCTTGCATCTCCCTCCCTCCCACCCTCCCTATCCCACCCCTCTAGGTGGTCCCAAAGCACCGAGCTGATCTCCCTGTGCTATTTGGTTGCTTCCCACTAGCTATCTATTTTACGTTTGGTAGTGTATATATGTCCATGCCACTCTCTCACTTTGTCACAACTTCCCCTTCCCCTTCCCCATATCCTCAAGTCCATTCTCTAGTAGGTCTGTGTCTTTATTCCCGTCTTACCACTAGGTTCTTCATGACCTTTTTTTTTTTTTTCCTTAGATTCCATATATATGTGTTAGCATACTGTATTTGTTTTTCTCTTTCTGACTTACTTCACTCTGTGTGACAGACTCTAACTCCATCCACCTCACTACAAATAACTCAATTTCATTTCTTTTTATGGCTAAGTAATATTCCATTGTAAGCTCTTATGTGCAGGTGTGAATTTGCTGCACAAAATAGGTGTGGAGCTCCAAAAGATGGAAAAGACCATATGATATTGCTTATATGTGGAATCTAAAAAAAAAAAAAGGTACAAATGAACTTATTTACAAAACAGAGATAGAGTCACAGATGTAGAAAACAAACTTATGGTTCCCAGGGGGGAAAGGGGGGGAGTAGTGTGTATATTGACATATACACACTACTATATATAAAATAGATAACTAATAAGGACCTACTGTATAGCACAGGGAACTCTACTCAATAATCTGTAATGGCCTATACAGGAAAAGAATCTACAAAAAGAGTGGATACATGTATACGTATAACTGATTCACTTTGCTGTACACCTGAAACTAACACAGCATTGTAAATCAACTCTACTCCAATAAAAATTATAAAAAAAAGATGGAAAGGACCTGGCCCTCTTGGAGTTGAAAGCAGAAGACAGTTCACAAAAATAAACATAGATGAGTCTCTAAGCAAACATGAACACACCACAGAACATTAGGAAAGCTAGGTAATTTTTTAAAAATCTAAAAATCTAAAAGTACTCTTAAAGAAGAACAATATAAGATCACATGATCAGGATGAAGGTCTATGAGGATTCCTATTTTTAGAAGTAAAGCAAACCTCAAAGTACGTAAATGGCAGGAACGTGGCTGTTGCTGGTGGTGGCAATGCTCCCTGAGTCGGTGTCTGTACACACCCCGGTGAGGACAACGGCTCTGATGGTGTTTATGCTGCCGTTAATCATTTATGACGTCACATTCCACAGGGCAGGTGAATATTATTGACATTATTGAGCCCATTTTGTTAAGACAGACTAAATGTGCTCCTTCAATGAATCCATTAACTTATCCAGTGCACTTTCCTCTGTGATTTTGGAGCTAATCAGCCTCGTCTGGGTTTGGCACTGGTTTGCTTTTCACAATGTGTCGCTATGGGGTGAAGAGATTTGTTTCCTCTGTTAAGCACTCTTGACCATATTGGTACGATTTCCATAATGAAATAATACATAGGATCACATAGTGCGTAATTCACTCGTAAGCACAAAATAGTAGTTTTTATTCATCACTGCTTGCTGTACAGGTCATACTGTTCTAGGTGAGAGTAATTAATTTTTCTTAACCTGTAATTATATGTAATTCGAGCCAAACCACTTTCTTCAAATACCAGAAGATACAGTACTCTTTTAGATGTGTGTAGCTGTAATTATCTTTTCTGCGTTGAAGTTAAACTTCAAGAATAGTCTATTTATAACAAAGAGAAAAGAACTTGTATTTTAGTACAAATGTATCCTTTGAGGATGTTTAAAAGTACATTCAGAGCCAGACTGAACATTAGAATATTTATATTTAGTAGTTTTTCAAAGCCACCATGAAAATGTAAAATCTTGAAGTATTATTAATAAATATAAATATGCAAAATAGTGGTCTTCTGTAGAAACTTAAGGAATCCAAGAAGCAAATGGGGGAAATATGTGAATTCAGCCTGGAAAAGGTGGCTTTTAGTTAAATGGTTGTTTTACTGAGCTTCCTCAAAGGATAAAGCAGATTCTGTCCATCCTTGTGGTCCTAGAGGCTGGCACAGTGCCTGGTATTAGGAAAGCCCTAGGCACATGTTTGATTTATGACTGGAGGGATGGAGGGGTGGATAGATAGAAGGATGGAGGGATGGATGGAAGGATGGAGGAATGAAGGGAGGGATGGAGGGATGGAAGGATGGATGGAGGGATGGAAGGATGGATGGAGGGATGTAGGGACAGATGGGTAGATGGGTGGAAGGATGGAGGGATGGAGGGATGGAAGGATGGATGGAGGGATGGGTGGAAGGATGGAGGGATGGAGGGATGGAAGGATGGATGGAGGGATGGGTGGAAGGATGGAGGGATGGAGGGATGGAAGGATGGATGAAGGGATTGATGGAAGGATGGAGGGATGGATAGAGGGATAGGTGGAAGGATGGAGGCATGGAAGGATGAATGGAGGGATGGGTAGAAGGATGGAGGGATGGGGGATGGATGGAGGGACAGATGGGTGGATGGACGAATGGTGAGTGAATAGATGGATGAGACAGACAGATGGTAGGATAGGTGGGTGAATAAATGTGAGACAGGAAAACCAGGAAAAGATATAAGATACAATGCACCTAAGTACTACGTGAAAATGATAAATAACCAGAGATGTGTGAAGGACTGTCCATAGCGTGCCTGTGGAAATGCTGGGGTTTGGGAGGCTGCTTCTGTTTGAAAGAGATTACCTGGTAGGTACAGAAAGTGCTCTGCATGGTAAAGAGGAGAAAGATCTGTGTTTTAAAGGAACACAGTGACATTCTCAGATCAGCAGGAAGAAAAACAAGTCTGATGGGAGAGAGACACAGACATCAAAACACATAAAAAAGTGTGTTGTTCTTATGATTGCCAATAAAGCTATTTTAAAAACTGAACAGATTGACATTGGTAGGGCACTTTAAGAGATAGATACCAGGGCATTTTTTGAAATTCTAATATTACAGTAAAAGAAGTTGACTATTTTTAATCTAGCTATGATATATCTTGTCTTTAAATGGGAAGTATTTGTTTGAACAATGCTTAATGTTTTTAGAGCAAAGGAGATTAAAATTTTTAAAGAATCATTTTTTTGTCTGTAATAACAAGGATAAAGCACTTTGCAGCAAAAATATAAGCATCCACAATAAACTATTTCTCATTAAAATATAATCTGGTAATTATATGAGGTAATTATTAATAAAAACCTTCCAATAATATGACATACAATACATACGAGACATACGAGATAGCATCTAACATAACAATGGCAGCAGCGGTGACACCATTCAGTAAGAACTCTGTGCTCAGATGCTGTAGGCCCTTGATACTGTCTGTGCAAGCCTTGAATTGGTTTCTGCTCTCAGGGAGTACGTGGGAAGTTAGAATAACAGTCAATAGCATCTCTTTTAGAGGAGTGAAATGTGTTAGATCTTCAGAGATTAATAGAGATCATATTATGGAGGGCTTTGAATGCTAAGCCCTAAAGTATGCATTTTAGCTTAGAGGCAGTATAAAACCATGGAAGGTTTCTGGAATATTAATAAATTGGAGGCAGTGGGCAAGGTGAGTCCAAGAGTAGGTAAAGAATTAGAGGATGAAATAGGTCCTAGATTTTGGTTTACAATTATACCAGAATGTGATGGCACCAGAAATATGAAATTTAACATCTTTGTTTCTTGAACTGCATGAGATGCATTTTTATAAAATGAATGAATTCATATAGTTTAAACAGATATAATTTTTTAAAGATTCATTTATTTGAAATAAATTAAATATCTGAGTTCATGTTGTAGCTCGTGTCCATTAAAATCACTTTCTTTGAAATTCTGCTTTTTTCCATTTTGTCATTCCATCTACTTTCCTTCACCCAATATGTCTAAACTATGACCTTTATATTTTTCCAACATTATTCTAGTCCACAAATACTTCACAGTCAAGTTGAACATTCAGACAGGTATACCAATAATGACAAAACCGGGAATTCAGTGGTATTCTAGAGCTATCTACAAGGTACATTAGTGACATAGACACACTACTGTAATGAATTCATTGTTATAAAGTATGCACTAGACTGAGAGTTCATGAAGCCATCTGTGTTTTGAAGGATGAACAGGGGCTTATCAAGTCGATGATTTAGAGAGAGATGAAGACAAATAAACAGTATACGTTAAGCCAGAGGATTAAAAACAAGTTCCCATTTTGGAACAGTAAGAACTACGATATAGTTTGAGAAAAGATAAACTTGAATGCGTTGAAAACGGATCTTACTACAGAAAGTCTAACAAACATTTCAAAAGAGTTTGAGCGTTATCCTGAAAATCATGACCTGCTATTAAATAATTTTAAGCGTGAAAGTAACATAGCGAGATGGATGTTTAGAAAGATCACTCTGAAGATAGTTCTGCCCGTGGGCTGCCAATCAGCGAGGGGTGGTCAGATGGGGGACGTCCCTAAAAAGGTGAGGCCGGTGATGTGCACTTCCTGCCATGGGAACGGGAAGTGTGGGTCCCTTTACGCTCCCAAGAAGGGCAGCCCTCCTCTGCGTCTGCGCCTCTGTGATTGAAAGCAGTGATCAGTGATGCTGATGAAGGAAAGGAGCGGCAGGGGAGGAACCTCACAGGTGCCCTCCACACCCCTCTCTACTGCAGCGTCCAGGCCGCCTGCGCTCCATGGCAACCGCCCATCCAGCCCTTGTCTGTGCTCCCACAGCCTACGCCTCTAAAACAATCCCTGGAAACTGTAGCGGTGATTGGAACTTTCCAAGTCCTCGATGACAATTGTGTGTAATCTTTTAAAATCTGTCACTTCAAAGAAGAAAAAAAAACCCCAAAAAAACCTAATGGTTTTCTAATAAAAATAGCGATGACTCTAATTCACAGGTGGTTTACTTTTACAGGCGTCAGAAGGACGTTAACATTTTCATCTCACATAGGAGACGATGCATCTAGGAGTTGCAGCCTGCGTCTAGGGAGCACAGAAGCAGAGGACTCAGTAGGAGAACGTGTCAACCTCTCCTTTTCTCTGGTTGTGAGAGCATCTTTTTATAAGAGAATGCAGCCAAAATCAAGAATGTAGGTGATCTGAACATTTGGTCTCATTCCGATGAATCTTAATTTGTTGGATTTGATATAGCATACTAAGGCACTGATTACAGAGAAACTGTACATGAATTCATCACAGGGACAAAATTAAAATGGCCGACACTTTTCTCCTAGTCAGTGTCATTAATAGACAATGTAAATCCTTGAAAATTTTGGGAGCTTGTCTGGGTTTTCCTGATGAAGATAGATTCCTAGATTTATGTCTCGCTAATCCATGGTATCAGTGAGAGTAGAGGCCATAAGGACTAAAATGTATTATTCAGAATGGTTTCTGAGGAAGGAATCCGAAATACTACTAAATAGCTAATTTCATTCTTTAAGGAGAAAGAAACATTTACTAAAAGACCAGCACAGCCAAACATGCTAAAATTTCTAGCGAGCACCTCCAGATATAGGTGAGATAAGTCATGTGGTAAGCAATAAAAATAAAGAATGAATGAATGACTCTACCTGTTGGATAACTGTAAAGTAAACCCAAATAGCTAAATAAAATTTTTTTTTAAATCATCCGAATGCGATGGTAGTACAATACCCAGCCATTTCCACAAAGTCTTCAGCTGTGTCTTAGCAGGACACTGGCAGTGTGGATTCAGACTCCCTTCCTCCCCTCCTCCCACTGAATCAGAAACCCAGAAGCCCTCCTCACTCACAAAGCCCTTGGCTTTACCTGTGCAGGGAGAATTTCCATGAGCGTAACCACACCAGAATCTCACAAGGAGCTTGGGAGCGGCCCGTCCTCTGGCTCCCACCTTCCCTGTGTCTGCCTCTCTAGCATCCCACCTTCCCTCGCACGTGTCCTGTGACTCACATTGCCATCCTCTCCTCGTAATCCCAAACCGTGGATCCCAGCAACACCTCCTTTTTTGCTGCCTCCGAGTCTGGCCTGACAGGCAGATCTGCCATGTGAAACACTCAGACCACTTCTGAACTACCCACTCTTGAGTCTTATGAAATTTCTAATCATTGTGAGAAAATCCATTTCATCCATGTTTACTCCCCTTCAAATTTAGCTTTCCTATGTGACCTGAAAACTGCCTATTTCCTGAAAATACTCCACTACGAGGTTTCACTTTTTCTCATCTTCCTTGTCTTGGTGGAGGAGAGGGGTGCAGCTGAATCATTGCCCCCAGCGTTCTGTCTTATGTTTTTTTCTTTTATTTCCTCCATGGTTTATCCTGTCACCTACTGAGTTCCAGGACTTATTTCCAGCTTTTTGATGAATGACTTCCAGGCCTGGCTTATGTGTTCATTGCCCATCATACCTTCTTTTCATCCTTGAGGACATTATCATCTGTCTCTGTGACTCATCTTATCCTAAGACCTCAGAATTCTTTGTCTTCTGTTTCTAATCTGAATCCACCTTCCCCACAACCCCACCACTTGTGAAGTGCAAGAATTCATATTCTTCAGGAGATGTAAATATACATGTGCAATGGCAAATACCTAATGCCATTGTGAATAAGTGAAACAAAGAATCATTCATAGGGTGCTGTGGGAACACAAATGAAGGTCACCCAAGCCCTACTGGACGTGGAGAAAAGGATATCAAAAATCCACTCCTGGAGGTGGGGTAAAAGATAAATAGAGGTTGGCCAACAGACAAGCAACAGTTGTAGAATCTTCCAAACCCAAATCATTGATTTCATTATACTGTCCTGCTCACAGCCAAGCCCAACAATCCATTCTCTGGCCAGTTTCAAGCAGGAACTTTATAAATTTTGAATACAGTTTCCAAAATTATTTTTATAAAAGTTAGACGGGATCCTCTTTAAATCTTCTAGTGTATACCCAGTGTTCACAGGAAAATGTCTGTTCTTCACAATGTGGCCACCGGTTACATGTTTAGCCTCTTCCCTCATCACTCTCCACAGGGCTGCACCTCAGGATGGTTTGTCGTCTTCTGTTCCTTGCCTAGTTTTTCTGTCCCACATTCATCTTTTCCCATCATCCCTGGAAAATTTTTATATCCCCAAATCTAGCACAATTCTCAAGATAAACCTACTTTGATTTTTGGAACGGCTGTTAGAAATGTCACTAGATGATCTTATTTGCAAAGCAGAAATAGAGACACAGACGTAGAGAACAAATGTATGCATACCAAGGGGAAAAGGGTTGTTGGTGGGATGAACTGGGAGATTGGGATTGATACATGTACACTATTGATACTATGTATAAAATAGATAACTAATGAGAACCTACTGTATAGCACAGGGAGCTCTACTCAGTGCTCTTTGGTGACCTAAATGGGAAGGAAATCCAAAAAAGAGGGGATATATGTATACATATAGCTGATTCACTTTGCTGTACAGTAGAAACTAATACAACATTGTAAAGCGACTATACTCCAATAAAAATTTTAAAAATAAAATAAAACAGTTGATTAAAAAAAAAAAAAAAAAGAACAGGGTAAGGAGTAAAAATAAATCATAATCCAATCCAAAACCAAAAAAAAAGAAATGTCGCTAGAAGAGGTCTTAGTCATCCCTTCCAGCTGTCTTCCTGCCCGGGGTCTCCATTGAATTAAGGGAGTAGAAGTAGAATCCAGCTCCTCCACCTCCACCCGGAGGTCTTGTCTGCATGGTGCGTTCCCTCCATATGTTCGTTCTCCACGAGTGGTCATTACTGATTCTACCCGTTCTGTAGTATTGCTGCCTATAACTCTCTGGGAGTTTCATTTTGGAACCCAAGTTTGCATGAATTTTGCTTTGGGGATTGAGTTTCCTGCAGTGAGTTGCATACCACAGTCGACAATGAACAGAAAGATGACGTGCTCCCTCCTTCCCAAAGCCTGCCTCACAGCTTTGCTCTGTGGTGCTCGCAGACAGTACCAACTGTTCTTCCTGTTGACTGCCAAAATCAGTCAGCAGTTGGGAAGAAAAAAAACAAAACAAAACTCTATGAATTATGGAAAATAACTAGGGAGAGAGAATGGCACTACAATGGGGGGGGGGGGGGAAAGTGACAATTCTCTGTGGCCACCCATTCAAGTGCCTGCCTCAAATCTCAACCAATTTAAAGAACACTAAATGAAGAAGGACATCTAGTCAACCAGGGGCCTGTGAAACAGGAGAGCGGTTGAGGGCTTGTCCTGTCCATCCAAGTGGCTAGCCCGACTGCCATAATGCAAGATTTGAGTCTCAGTCTCTTGCAAAACTGCATGCTTCATTAAGAAGACAAATCTTGGCTAAGGGGAGAGCTACATAAGATGGGAAGTGACAAAATATGTTCGGAGTAAACTCCGTTTCCATGTGAAAAGCTTCATAAGCTACCTCTGGCCAAAGCACTCTAATGGCAAGTCTGACCCGTCAGCCTTTTTGGTACCTCATGGTGTGTATAAATGTGCCAGCTTCGGGTGTCCCTTTGACGTCTGACACAGGCTGCGGCGGTAAGGGGTGGTGTCAGCATTTTAGTGTCCGCGGCCCATGCTTGGGAGCACATGTGTTGGTCTCTCAGCTTCATGGTGTTTGTCTCAAGTGCTAAGAAGATGACTATGAACATATCACAAGGTTTGCCTGAGCTGTATTTTTTCCGTATCTAACAGGATATCACCTCTGTGTGTCCGCGGCTCTTCCTGTTAGTATTTCCCAGGCTCTTCTGCAATTATTTACGTCTGCTCCCCCTAAGAGACTCTGAGCATTTCCATTGTGAAGGGCATTTCTTACCCCTACCACAGTTCTGTGAATTCTTAGAAAATAAGCACAACACACCAGAAAATGATTTTGAAAACGCATGGTTATGGCTTATTGTTATGTGTTTTTCAGAACTTTCTTTGGCTGCTCTTCTCATCAATAGCGGAACATTTGGACTGGCTTGCATACCACCAGAGCTTTAAGTAGAAACTGATTCGGTAACATGCTGAAATTCCTTTTTTAAAATTCTAGACAAGGATGTTCATTGTATAGCTACTGTTTAGGCAGGCATCTAGCAGATTACTGCTCAGAGATGACGATGTGAAGACTTTTTACTTTTGTGCTGCGGTTCTATCATTGCAGTTGTATAAACATTTGATTTATAATAACATATGGTGTAGTCGAAAAAAAATCATTGAAATGAAACAGTTTTGTGCATCACGTTTAAGTTGTTTTTGTTTTTGGTCTTTTTGTTTGTTCACTTTTCCTTTTTCACAGACGCAACCTCCTTGCTTTGAGTTGCGGAAAGAAAAGGATCATAAAATAAAGATAAGGGTTTAGCTCTGGGATTTGGGAATTCATTCATGGGAACGGTTGTATCTTCCAATAAAGAGTCAAGGCCCGTGTTTTCCCTTTGCGCTGCAGGGGGCAACCACGACAGCTGTGGTGTATGGGTATTTGCAAACGTTAGTGACAATGTATACACACAGCAAACATACTTATTAGACCAAAAGCTTGGGGATTCTGACGAAATGTAAAAGTGTTACAAGAATATGGAAGATGTACTGGAATTACTTTTGTTCGCTTTGCTTCTTCTAATCCTTTTCTGGAAAAACCTCTTGCCTGATTATTTTCCCGTTGTTATTTTGGCATCTTCATGCTGTTAAATGTTTCCCTGCTGTTTGCGTTTTAGATTGGTGTTCGAAAAGTATTTCTGAAATACTGGCATGCCAACCAGCTAAATGATTTGTGCCTACAGCTGCAGAGAAAAATTATCACCTGCCAAAAAGGTAACAGTTACACACTTCACAGTAACAGTTCAGTGACATTTCTGAACTTTGATGAGTCGGAAAATACAAAATCAGTTAGTGAACCCCCACGTTTAAATGTTAAGGGAACCTACATTATAGTGGACCCCGCCATGGCTCTATGCCCATCCATCCCATGGCGCTACCTTCAGGCAAATAAATAGATTTCAGGGGTTTCAGAAGCACTGTAGCTAAGTTTGCTATTTACTTGTCTCTAGATCAGAGTATGCAGACACAGCTCATGCTTTATTTCATGATCATTCTATCTATAATTCTGCATCAAATTTTCACCTAAGTCATAATTTGGAAGAGGGGATATACATACCTTGTAATTTATGCATCCCTCACCTTGAAAATATTCATGCTCGCTGATCCTCCAAGAAGCACAGGACAAGAAGAGTGTGCCTTTGAACCCACAGTGGGAAAAAAAAAACAACCCATGTGACACTTGGGTGCAGATCTGGAGCCAGATTCCTAGGCCACGCCAGTCAGCGCCCTTGGTATGCTAGAGTTTGGAGGACTGCCACAGCCAATTAGCCAAACCACCTTTTAAGTAATTCCATGTATGCCTTGGATAAATGCTTGACTATTTTTCCTCTGTGAAGGGATAATAATATTTGGACTGTTATCTTTGATAGCAGATAGCATCTATTTCATGTTAACTTTGAGAGTCCATTTAGAATTGTTTTTTTCTATCAAAACCCAAGTGACCGTCGAAAATAGGTACATTTTAAAAATCATAACTATGCCTCACATGAAACATACATACTTAATAGATTTTTAATTTTAATTTGCTTAATAGTTTAATTGTATTATATATCTCTAAAGAAAGGTAAAAAGGGGAGAAATTAATCTACAGGCTAACTTTTGGTGGAAGCAGCCGTGATGAGCTTAGCTCTGTAATGTATCTGAAACTATTAAAAACAAGTGCATCTCAGAGAACGCGGAAAACTGCCTTATCCTGTTCAAGCCTCTGTCTATGCGAGCCCCTGGGGGATTCCTTCAGGCACACCCCTGGCTGAAATCTCTGACGGGTCCCATCGTTTTCTGACGATAAAAAGTCCTGCCATATGCTAGTTCCTCAAACAGACTCGGTTCAGAATTTAGCAAGTCCCGTCCACGTGAAGGTCAAAAGTCAGAATCTCATTCCAAGTTAAATCGTCCCTCTCGGCTCCCACTCCAGGTGGGAGCCGAGAGGGACGATTTAACTTGGAATGAGATTCTGACTTTTGACCTTCTTAGGTGCCCTCCGGGGGGAGGGAATAAGTAAGGGGACAGGGTCGCCCCTCAGTCCGACCCACACCCATGTGACCTGGCCTGGGGTTTCTCTGGCCAGCAGGCAGGCAAGGGTTAACAGGCTCTCTGCATATGTGGGCGCCTTTCAGCCCTCACCTGTGCTACCCACCTGGGAACCGCGAAATCTCTCCTTTGGACGTCACTTGGAAGTCCCCATTGACACTGCCTGTGGGCCTGGGCGCTCTCCAAGAGGAAGTCTCTTTAAATGACCCCTGGCAGGCATCTGTGTCTTGATAAACGAGGTCTGGTGGCCAAGAAGCACAGTTGGGGACCCTGACAAGTGAGCCTCTCCCCGTAGAGCCGCCCTGCATTCAGCCCCTGGCAGCGTCGGCCTCCCAGGCCACCGTGTCCTCCAAACTCCAGACCATGTGGCAGGTTCTCTGGCTGGTCCCCCGAGGCCACTTTCACCAGCGTGGTGTTCAGGGGCGGTGGGGGGCGCCTCGGGTGAGGGAGGATCTATGCAATCCTCACTTCTCTCTGGGTTAGGGTACTCTGGCCTTCTCTGTCACTCATCAGTGTAGGAAAGGGCTGGGCTCACAAGTCTCCTTTTGACTGTTCCCTTTGCAATTCCTTTCTGTGTGGTCAGTCCAGGCATGCCCTGGGAGCTGGTTAGAAATGCAGAGTCTCAGGCCCTGCCCCAGAACTCCTGAATCAGAATCTGCATTTGCAGCCGCAGGCTGAAAGTGGGATGGGGAGAGTCCCCTTTACAAGACCACCGCTCTACCCCCTGGGCTGTGGAGCCAACCGAGAATTCCATTTAATACCGCGTTACACATACATGGAGCGGGGTATCGCTTTCTCCTGGAAATTTTCCTACATGTAATTAGAAGGCTGCGTACCCTGTCTTCCATCAGGGGTGCCCGCTAGTAATGTCTCCTCTGGTTGGTTACAAATGTTAAGTCGCTGTGCCCTATGGACCTGACACAGAAGAAATTAGCAGAACTGTAGTTCTTTCTTCACCTCTAATGATAAAAATTGAGAATGGTTTTTAAAAAGTGGATAAAGCCCACAATTTCCTATTGCATAAATGAAATAATGGCTGTAAAAGCATTTTTTTTTAAAATTACAGGCTCTTAAATGCAAAGCATTAATTATTGATTTTTATTTTTACATCTCTTAGAATCATTGCTTCAGTCTTTTTTGCTAGTGTGAAATTCACTCAGAATTTATATCATCTGGAGTCATTTCCAGTTCTTCAAGAGTTCTCATTTTTTTCTTTGTAAATATTGGGTGGCAGAAAGCTGTAGTTACAGCTCAGTCTTAAATTTAATCATTTCAATTTCAAATTATTCCCAACAGAAGTTTCCGTCTGACTATATACCTTCATTTTATCCTGCATGAAATTGTCAGAAAGAGACAAGTATTAATTATCTATTTGTGCCAAATTTATTTGTATTAATTGTCTCTTAGTAAAGGTACCATGTTTTAGCAACTAGTATTAATTTTTTTTTTTTAATTTTCAAAGATTGCTAGTGCAAAGTGTGAGAAAACAGGGTCTGGACACAGGACAGTGGATTCCCAGGTCTACGTGGATCCAATGAATAGTCCTGCTGTAGTTGGAGGTCAGAAGTCTGGCTTGTCCTCATTAATCTTCCCTTTATTCCAAGAGATTAAACATCTTAAGTATACCCTCCCATTGTCAATGTCTAGATTTTTTTTAATGTAACAGGAATGAGCGAATGAACAGAGAACAGGCCTTCTGCTTCTCTCTCTCGCTGTGCCTGTCACATGGCTAAAATTTCTACATTTTATTCCGCATTTTTGATTCCCGGGAGTCTGATTGTACCTTTAGCTGTTTAATTTTTTTCTCTTTTAGATTAGTTCAGCATGACTGTTTTTACAGTTATCTTAATACACTGCATTCCAAAGTAACTAAACACTTAGTACTGCCATCTGAGAAAAAGCCTTGAGCATTTTAGACGTCTGCTTATTATTTGCCTCTGAAGCCATAATTGTGGAAAGTTGTGTTCGCCTTTCCATCTTCTAATCGAGTAAAGGCATCTAAGTGAATATCCTAAACATGTATAGATACCCACACATTTATTCTCCTATAGCCAGGGAATATTTTAAAGCACTTAATACTGTATAGGATGATCCCCCCTTACAGAGGAGAATAAAGTGTCTTTGTTACCCACATTGGTTTTCCCTACAATTATAGCTCTTCCTATAATCCAAACAACTCCTTCTAACCATAGAAACTTAGAATGAGAAGGGACGCATCCTAGCATCAAATCAGAATTGCTGCCCCTCATCTGTCAGCGCATCCCTGAGCAGGGGCCATCCTGTTTCTTGAACTTGCCTGGGTACCGGGAGCTGACTCTCTCCCGTGAGATGCCAGATCTGTTTACAGCCTGTGCTCGTTGTTAGAAAGGTCATCCTCATATTCATCCCAAATATGCTTCCCTGCACCTTCCCTGTTGTGATCTGCTCTCTGGAGAGCTACAGATCGCATCTACGTGGCTGGAAGGTAGAGTTTGGCCTCATAAGGGCAGAGATCTGAATCCCCGCTCTACCGTTCATTGGTTGTGTTTACCTGGAGGAATTTTCTCAGCCTCACTGAGCTTCTCTTTCTTTGGGTACAAAATGGAGATACTGGTACATGAATGACCATCGAGTTTGGGCACTGAAAGATGGGTTGGAGCGCCTAGCACATGGCAGTGCCTTTACACGGTGGGCGTGACTTTTATTTTCAAGTCTTACATTTGTTACTGACACATAAGTGATTCCAAAGTGTGTTCATCCACCTGTTTCCCCCAATTCTTACACGTTTTTCTAGCCCTGCTTCCCCAGAAAGCGGAAGGATGACCCTTATTTCTACACAATCTCTTCCCAGAGCCTTAAATGCAGTGTTAGTTTTTCTAGGAGTTAAGTCACAATCCTGTTAACAATATGTGCATGGTTTTCAAAGACTACATCCGTGAGCCTCAGACGTTTCTGTTATAATCTGATATAAAATAATGTGATTGGTGCATCCCCAAAACGGTCTGATGAGAGCCACACCCAGAATTCTCTGGGGTTCGGACTTAGTTCTTTCCATCAGTGTTCAGCCTGTGTTACCACCGGAAGGAGGGAAGCTTTCTTAGAATATTACCTGCACGATCTCATTCAGGGTGAGGATTTTTGCCTCCACTGTTACCATTACTGAATGTAGATATCTTTTTTAATATAAGATTAGAATGTTTTAGTAAAGTCCTAGACTGGGTTAAATATATTTTATTTTAGAGCTGCTCCAACATAATGTATTTGGACTTGTTGATGTACATCTGGGTTTTTTGCTTTTGCTCCTCTCATTGACCCATCATTGTGTTCTTTTACTGAAGTTATCAGAGGATTTTTAGCACGCCAGCACTTGCATCAGAAAAGGAGCATTAGGCAGCAAGAGGTCACATCCATCAACAGCTTCCTGCAGATTACAGAGGACCTGGGGCTTAAGACCTATGATGCCCTGGTCGTTCAGAACGCCTCGGACATTGCCCGCGAGAATGACCGGCTCCGGAACGTAATGAATGCTACTTACCACAAAGAGAAGTTGGAGGCCAGGAACAAGCAAGAGGAAGGAACCAAAAGGTAAAGGCAGATAGTGCGCAACTTCAGTGACCTACGTGATTGATCCTGGGGCGTCAAGAAAATGCCAATAGTCCTTGACGCAAAGTTCCATCACTCATGACTGTAGGGAGAGGAACAAGCACGTATGCATGCGCAGTGTGTTAACGTGAAACCCCCTGACATCTGAAAGGATGCTTTTCCTGGGCTTTCCTTCCACAAAATAGATGCCCCACGTGTTAGTTTAGGTCCCATGAAATAATTGCTTCACCTACCGTGCTTGCATCACTGACCATCTCAAGCACAAAGTTTTAAGGCATCTAATCTTTCCGTCTTAGCAAAGATATATAGCTTGGCTCTCTACATCTTTATGCAAGTGTCACGTATATAAATAAGGCTGACTCCTAGAAACGTCTGAAAACCTGACCCCCAAAATGGAGAAGACACTCTAAAAACACAAAAGCAGTGAAATCAACGAATGGGTTGCCTGTATTATATTTCCCTTAGGAAACTGTCACATCTTCTTTGCCAAAAAGGAAAGCTCTGGGGAAAGATTTGTATTTTAAAGTTCACGTTGGATGCTGAGCTTGAAATAGACATGTGAAGAAAACTAAGTCCTTCTCCACTTTACCACTCTTGTCTCTCTGTGACAGACGAGGACACCTGTGATTTACCATCCTCCCTGGGTCTTTCCATCCTAATTTGCTGTCAGGGAGATGTTTGTTTTTCCATAGGAACTTAGTAATATCTAGTTGTTTGTCACCGAAAATGACCCCCCTTCGCCTTGACTGCGATGTCGAATGATTTTTTATTAAAGTGGAAGTGGTAGTGTGTCTCTCACTAATTAGCCTCAAATATCTCAGTGATTAAATACTGAAAAAATTCCCTTTGTACGGAAAACTGTAATTAAACATTACAGGGAAAACAAATTATCCACTGAGTGCCATGCTTTCATCTTCAGCTAGTTCATTTCCTATATGGGCGTCTGGCTCTGGCTGGCAGTAGATCCCAGCTCTGTTGGTGCTCTGCCACACAAAGATATAATTATAAAAACAAATGCTCGGAGACTCCTGGTAAAATGAATGCATTGGCATCTCCCTGGCACATGATTACATTGACATGTGAAGCCAGAAGGAATTTTTTTTAACCAAATAACTATTAATTTTATATGACTTCCAGAATAATATTTATTATTTTCTCTGCTGGAGCTAAACAGCCACCCCAATTTCTCAATTTCATTATGTATTCATTTGCCTGATATAAAATTAAGTGAAGAAGTATTTGTCTATTTATTTATTGAATACCAGCAGTTCACTTGGCATTGGGCAACCAGATGGAATAACAGAAGAAAAATAACAATCCTGCACATAATTAAATAATTGCTGATGGAATTTAAATGGCAAGGGAAAGAGAGAGAGAGAGAGACAGGGAAAATGAAAATCTTTGATGGTTTTAAGTAAAGCATCTACTCTTTTGCAAGGGCAAACAGAGATAACTCCCAGCATTTGATGCATCAGTAACTCTCTATTAAGGTGGATTTCCCAGAAATTATCATTCGGATTGAAATTCTGGTTTTTTTGATTTGCTTAATAATCAGGGTGTGAAAACTTCACTCAGCGAATGCCTGATAGCAAATGTGGCACTCCTTAAGACATCTTGGGTTCCGGTGAGATTTTTTTCTAAAGTAATAATGATGAGTCTCGAACGTGCTTATTTATCATGAAGCAGGGGCTGGCGGGATGAAGCGGCTTCCTCTGGACGCGCCGGACACCAGGGCGCTGCACGCAGCCTCCAGCCTCGGCGGGAAGGCTGTTTACCAAAGAGCCGTGGTTATGTCTGCTTGAGCCGGTTCATTGTTGCCATCTGAATAATGCATCTGGGTCTCTCTGGCGGGGCTGTTTGTGTTTGTTTCCCACACACACACCCAGAGCTGAAGACAAGGGTGGACCCAGGCGCCTCCACTGCAGCTCCGTCCCGGTCCCCATGGCGGTAGACAGCCTGGTCCAGTCCCAGGCTGGCCCATCCACCCCGTCTCCTCTGCACTCGGTGCTCAGCCTGGACGACAGCAGCGGCCTCCCGTCACCACGGAAACAGCCTCCGCCCAAGCCAAAGAGGGACCCCACCACGCGGCTGAGTGCCTCCTATGAGGCCGTGAGCGCCTGCCTGTGGGCTGTCACCAAGGACTCCTCCAATGAAGGTTAGCCTCGGGGAAGGGGGACCCCGACCCCCGTTGGGTTGTTGATGCTTGACTTCCGGTCTTTGAGTGCGCGGCAGCAGTACTTTGCTCTAATATATTTTTAGTAGAATTAAATCCATTGTTGGCTTGCCAGGGGGCCCCCCCTTTTTTGAAAATTTTTATTTATTGATTTTTGGCTGCGTTGGGTCTTCGTTGCTGCACGCGGGCTTTCTCTAGTTGCGGCGAGCGGGCTTCTCATTGTGGTGGCTTCTCTTGTTGCAGAGCATGGGCTATAGGCACGCGGGCTCAGTAGTTGTGGCACGTGGGCTCAGTAGTTGTGGCTCAAAGGCTCTAGAGTGCAGGCTCAGTAGTTGTGGCACACAGGCTTAGTTGCTCCGCAGCATGTGGGATCTTCCCGGACCAGGGCTCGAACTTGTGTCCCCTACGTTGGCAGGCAGATTCTTAACCACTGCGCCACCAGGGAAGCCCACCAGGGAAGCCCACCAGGGGCCCTTTAATCATTAAACATAAATAATATTAATTCAAATCTCTAAGCCTCTTAGGGAAAAGCTAGTTATATATCATTTCCTTAACTCCTCTCCTGACTTCCACATTGAATGAGGAGCCTCAAACCAGAACAATTCAGAAAGTCGGTCGCTCATCCATGTAAACTTTTGCAAATTAAAAAACTAAAAAGATTCATCTGGCTTCCCTATTATCACAACTTAATTAAAAATTAAGCCTGCTTTATCACCACACAGTAAAGTGAAACGATTCATGCAGAGGAGAATCATGACTCAGGAAAATTCAGTGAGTGAAACTTTGGGGACTAGACAACAAAGGTTTCTGCATCGGTGGTCTAGACATATTTATGCAAAACCACAGTTTATTCTCAATTAATTCTCTCATAGATTAGTTCATGTGATATCATTGCTTAATTTTTAATTTTTACAATTGTGAAAAGCAGAGGAAGTCCTTCTTTGCAGAACATTTACTAACTTCACAGATTTTACTTATCACCCTTGGAGTATGAGGCCCTATTCTAGGCCCAGGAAGGTACACAATAAATAAAACAAACAAAGTTATCTTCCCCCATGGGGTTGGCATTCTAGTGGGGAAGACAGATGGTAAACACAATAAACAAATAAATACACGGAATATTTTAGACGATCCTGGCTGCAGAGGGAAATAGAGTAAGAGGCGGTGATGCAGGGTGAAATTCTAAAGGAGATGACAGCGTGGGTTTCACTAGAAAATATTACGTGAACAGAGAAAGGAGCACAATTTCTTTGGTAAATAAACGAGGCAAAAACGCAAAAGCACAGCAAAGCCATAAGCTCCTCTTTGGGAAGAGACAGCTGACACCAAGGAGGCAGCGGGCAGACCAGGGGCCGGAGGCCCGCAGCAATGAGTCGACCCTAGTAATCTTCAAAGATGCTCTTCACCGGTTGCTCTAGAAACAGTAGATCCTTCAGGAGAATGTTTTTAAAAATCGCTGTTGTCATGTATGAGTCATGTTATAGTAATGTTTAGATGGTGATGTAGCAGAAATTCATTACTTTGGGGAGAAGAGGACAAGTGTGTGTTTTTAGCATCATGGTAACAAGGCAAATAAAAACATTAGAGAAACCATCTGGAGGAGAGTCTTCAGGTGGATGCAGACGTGAGCATAGATGGAAAGCAAAGGCCCTCCAAAGAAAGAAGCCGTTCTTCTGTTCTCCCCAGTGTATGACACAAACTAGAAGAGGCTTATAGTCTATGCAAGTCATAAATACTCCCCCTGAGAAGGTAGGCCAGGTCCCATTTTCATCATTATTACTTGTAGATTTCTGTAGTGGATTTACGGTGCAGATCTCTGTGTTGAAATAAGAAGATTTGGGGGGCATATTGGGAAAGGTAGAGTAGCGTCTAAAAGGATAAGCCTAATGAGATGGGAAAATGTGAAATAAAGACTCAAGACAGCATCAGAAATTGAAAAAAAAAACAATATGAAGCAAGATTGTATATAAGATGTACAGCAATGTATATAAGATACAATGTATATAAGATGGAGCCCCATCCAAATTTGAACACCACCGATAAACTCTATAAATTTGGATAAGCAGGCCTCAAAATAGCCTGTGAAGCCTAAAAATGCTTTCTGTTCGTGCGCACGTGAAAAGTCTACCTGCCCTGGAGTTGAGATTTTGGAGGAGTCGGGTGCCAGCTCATCACATAGTTGAGAAAGGGGGTAAAATATTGAGGATAGAACTGAGTTCTCTCATCTGGGCAGCAACAGAAAAGGTCAATTTAAAAAATTACTCAAGAACCACAGGAGATAAAAATATATCTAAAAGCAAATGATAGGAAAAAAAGATTAATGAAGAGGAAGCAAGAAAGACCCCAGATGTAAAACTCTGACATTCCCACTGCTGCAAGGAATCACAAGGCCCTTAAGGCTGGCTGTTTAAAATACATGATGCGATATCATCAGACTTGCAAGACGTTTATATAAATTATAGGTTCTTGGGACCTAATTTCAGCTCACATGTGGCTCTAAGATGCTTTGGGTGTCTCCCCACTGAGGCCCACCCCGGGGGAACTCATGTTTTGGAGGCTTGTGACAGGGCCGGTCAATAAATCGGTTCCTTCTTTACTATCCACATTGTTGGTTCTTTCTTACAACACATGATTCCTAATCCTGATGGCTTGACAGCCACCTCCGCATCTCCTGCAGCTAAAGGTGAATTCCTGTGTTCAGGAATGTGCTTTAAATGGGTCTTTAAGGATAAGAAAATTAACCTGACGGATTGGATAGAGGAGGTGTGCTGGGGGGTTTTGGTAGCCGTAGGACTGAGGCTTAGTCATTCAGATCAGCAGTGCCCTGGATTTCTAATAAACCATCCATCAGCAGTGGCTCTCGTCACCTTTACGCCATAATGACAGGAGCTGAAGGTGTCCAAAAAGTCGCCACTAACCACTTGTGGCTATTTAAGTTTAAAATAATTACAATTAAATAAAGTTTAAAATTCAGTTCCTCAGTCATTAGTGCCAAGGACTCAACAGCTGCAGGTGTGGAATTTCCCATCATCACAGAAAATTCTATCAGACAGCCCTAATTTTTTTTTAATTGGAGTATAGTTGATTTACAATGCTGTGTTAGTTTCAGGTGTACAGCAAAGTGAATCAGTTATACATATACATATATCCACTCTTTTTTAGATTCTTTTCCCATATAGGTCATTACAGAACATTAAGTAGAGTTCCCTGTGCTATACAGTAGGTGCTTATTAGTTATCTATTTATATATAGTAGTGTAGATATGTCAATTCCAATCTCCCAACTTATCCCTGCCCCCCCTTACCCCTTGGTAACCGTAAGTTTGATTTCTGCATCTGTAACTCTATTTCTGTTTTGTAGACAAGTTCATTTGTACCCTTTTTTTAGATTCCACGTATACGTGATATCATATGATGTTTGTCTTTCTCTGTCTGACAATTCACTCAGTATGACAATCCCTAGGTCCATCCATGTTGCTGCAAATGGCATTATAGACAGCACTGATTTTAAATTCATGTTCTCACCACGGGGGCAAGACTGAGTTTTTTACACCTGGTGATATGTCACGCAATTATCCTTCTTCTGCGTAAGATGGGAAGGAAACCTGATCACTGCATGAAGTGCTCTGTGAACACTGTTCATAAGAATAAGACCACAAATCAAGTTCAAGCTCTTTTCTTTTACAAATAAAGCTGCTAGTCAATTCAGAAGGTTATAGAGTGAAAAGAGATCTGTTTGGAGAATGAAGGCCAAGAGGCAACACCTTTTATGCCCAATCCTGTTCTTATTAACACGTGCCTCTCCTAGAGGTTTTCATCCAGTATACACGGTCATAGTGAAGAGAGGCCGGCCAGAGGGCTCGTTTTTCTTCTCTACCTTTGTGCCTGAAAAGCTGGAAACAATTTTATGGGCCAGTAAATTTTAACACTTGTTTGCAAACTATTAACAAGCGAGAGCCAACTATTTGAAAGTATGATTTTTAAAAGTTTGGGGTTGCTTTTTGCAAACAGAGACTAGGAAAGGAAGAACCGGGCCGTGACTTCACTTCTTCTTTGCAGGGAAGCTGTCAGTTGAGAGCTTTTCTGAAGAGCTGAGTTTCTAAACCCAATGTGACGGCTTTCTCCCCAACACAGTGACACCTGGATGGTGAAATAGCACAAGACAGGTTTCTGGGGGGCAGCTCTAGGCGCCACCACTTATGCCCGGTGATGTGAGATGCACACCCAGCCTCCCTCAGTCTCCAGCCGCCCGCTCCTTAGAAATAACACCTGAGGAATCTGTATTTCTTAGAATTGCTGTACAACTCCCTTTGCAACAAAACACAGTTTATATGTATAGGTACGAGAATGGTTCAGCTGTGTGGCTTAATTTGGAAATAGCGTTACATTTCTTTCTCTTTTTTATTGTCTTGTTTATGAATTTTTTCTAGAATAGCACTTGACACCCAGTAAGCACTCAATAAATACTTATTGAACAAATAAATCAATATAATAGAAAAATATTTCTTTGTGCTGCTTTCATGAAAGCAGAATTAGCTTCTTATCAATAAATCAAAATGAGCACAATTTGGCAAGGTTCAACATGTACCCTTGAGATTTGTCAGACTTGGTTTGTCAGCATTATTTTTAGCAGAATCCCCTTTATAATATTTTTTTCTATTACCTGAAATTTGACGAAAATTAGGTTCTCCGTGAACGCTGCCCTGAGAATGTGTGACAGGGCATAACAGGAGAACATAATTATGTTTCACAACTTATGGCTCATTTGTCCATTCAACACATGTTAATTCAGTGTATTCCACGAGCCTGGCCCCTCCCCCCGGGCCTTGGAGACCAGTGGGCTAGGAAAATGGGCAAACAAATTATGAGAGAGGCAGAGTAACAGCAAGGGCGCCAAAGAGCACGGAGCAAGAGGGGCTAACCCTCACTGGGACCTGTGGAAGGGTCGAGAAGGACATTTAAGAGGCCTTCCACACGTGGAGGGCAGTCAGTGGGGAAAGATGGGGCGAGAGCAAAGGTAACCAATTCATCCCTCAAAAAAATGACCTAGCAAGGTTGTAATCTGTCGCAGCTCAGTAGAAGCCCTTCTTGTCCAGTTTGTAAGCTGGCTGTAAATCGATACTGACCTCACTCAAGTATGCAACAGGCCCGCCAGCCAGGGAGCTGGCTTTATCCAGGCATCCTTCATGTCTTAGGTCCTGAGCAAGGCACACAGTTTGCTCTGAAACTGGGCAAAATCACACTGGGAGAGTTGGAAAACGGAGGATAACAACACACACAGATAATACAGGTATTTTCTTGATGAATGATCTTCTCATTTCTTTTTTCTCATAGATTTAATATGTAGGCATCTTATTCTCGGTGAGAATGGGGCCAAATAACTTGTGTCTTGAGGCAAAGTCACCGACATGCCTTAGCAAAATACTCAAAGGCAAACTATTTTGTACAAGAAAATGTTTACCTCCCAACAGAATCTAAAAATGACACAAGTCCCTAGATCATTGCACAGTAACTCAGATAAGAGTCAAGTTTAAAAAAAAATGAGAGGGCTTGAGAATGTGGGATTTATCCCTTAAGTTACTGTTAGGACACTAAGACTTGTCCTCGAGGTGATCTGTAACCATGAAATGTCTCCCTGATCCCATCTCACTTTTACCCATAAATCCAAGGACTAAAAAAATTGTTAAGAAAACTCTTAATATAAATTCACTCTTAACAGCCCTTAAATCCTTATTTGCAAATGAACAATTAGGAAGGACTTGTGTGGACACACACACACACACACACACACACACACGCAAAGGAATAACCATAAAGCCAAATTAGAGTCTTAATTCTCTAACTGTGGTATTCTAATTTCAGTTTATGAAGAATGAAGCTTTCCAGTTCCTGCCCCAGATATTCTTTTTTTTTTTTTAATTAATGTATTTATTTATTTATTTTTGGCTCTGCGAGGGCTTTCTCTAGTTGCGGCAAGTGGGGGCCACTCTTCATCGCGGTGCGCGGGCCTCTCACTATCGCGGCCTCTCTTGTTGCGGAGCACAGGCTCCAGACGCGCAGGCTCAGTAGTTGTGGCTCACGGGCTCAGTTGCTCCGCGGCATGTGGGATTTTCCCAGACCAGGGCTCGAACCCGTGTCCCCTGCATTGGCAGGCAGATTCTCAACCACTGCGCCACCAGGGAAGCCCATGCCCCAGATATTCTAATTTGGTAGCTACCGAGTAGGACAGGCACCGTGCTCCTTACATCCTCAGTAAAGCACCCCAGGTGACCTGGTATTGGTGGACTGCAGACCACGCCCTACAGAACCCTGTTCTATGACTCATGGCTGATTTCTGGTTCTGTGGTAATGATATGATGTTGATGGTAACAGCTGACACTTACAAGTGTGTATCACGTGACAAGCACTATGCTACGTATCTTCAACCTTTAGAGCTACCTGATGGCGTGAGACTGTCGCTGTGACCCCCTGTAGACGAGGGCGTGGAGTCAGGGAGCCGTGGTGTATCCTGTCCCATGCTACACACCCAAGCAGTCCGATTCCAGAGGCCAGTCTCTCAGCTGCCTCCTGACAACCCAGGCTACTTTTATTTATCATCGTTTAATTCAGAAAAGCTTTCCTCTGCATCTAAAGCACACCTTGTGTGCTTTATATCTTTATATATTTATAAGGTGTGCATATAGCACACCTTGTGTGCTATATGAATATCATATCAGCTATCTATTGTTGCCTACCAGCTCCTCCAAAACTTGGATATTTAAATAAAATACGATTATTTTATTACTGTCTCGGGTTCTGGGTGTCAGCTGGGCTCATCTGTGTGTCTGTCCCTCAGGGTCCTCCATGAAGCTGCACGTGGTGGCTGGAATCACCTGAAAGCTGGTCCCTTGCATGCCTGGTGCCCAGAGATGTCTAAGGACTGGGACTGCTTGCCCATCTCTGTGTCCAGGTGGTCTCTCCACCCGGTTTGTGCAGCCTGGCAGCTTCAGGGTAGCTGGACTTCTTAGGTGGGCAATCAGTGTGTCCCCGGTGCCTGCTCCAGGAAAGAGAACGCCGGGCGGTCACTCTCTTACCTTTGATGAGCAGCCTTGGAAGCCACACAGCATCACTTCCACCACTGCCACCAGACAGTCTCAAAGGCGCCTCCAGGTCGAGGAAGGTGAAATAGACTCGAACTCTTGATAGGACTGGGAAAACTATCGTGGCCAATTTTTGGAAAATACAGGCTGCCTCAATCCATCCTCTGGACAAAACAATTCACATCCCTCCCACGTGCAAGATGCACTCACCCCTCTCCCATGCTCCCCAGAGCCTTATCCCATCATCACGTCAGGCTCAGGTCCAAGCCCCAAATCCCACCATCTAAATCAGGTCCAGGTGTTCTGGCTGCTCAGGTAA